>NC_141694.1:1477278982-1478506482 GCF_964263255.1 Lissotriton vulgaris
TTTTTTGCAACTGCCAGACCAACCCTCTCTATTCAAATCTCCTATTGTACATAGATTTCTAAAAGGGCTGGCTGACCTGTTTTCACCTGCACCCTTTGTTATGCTGGAGTGGGACCTTTATTTGGTCCTCACCTACCTTACGTGCTCTCCTTTTTAGCCTTTACACGATTGTCCCCTCCGGCCGTTGACCACCAAAATAGCCTTTTTAGTGGTGATTACATCGGCCGGTAGGGTGAGTGAGCTGGAGGCGTTATCTAGCTCGCCTCCTTATCTTATGTCCTTTTTGGACAAGGTGGTGCTTCGCACCCGGGCATCTTTTTTGCCAAAGGTTGTGCCCCCTTTCCATCTGGGACAGTCTATCACATTGCCCACCTTTGTTGCTCCCCCGCATCCTTCTAAGGAAGAGGAGCATCTCCACAGGCTGAACCCCAAAAGAGCATTGTTGTTCTACCTTGACCGCACAAAAGAGTTACAGGGTGGATGACCAACTCTTTAGGGGTACGTGGGAGCGAAGAAGGGAAGGGCAGTGCAGAAAAGGACCATCTTTCGCTGGGTCATTCTCTGCATCAAGATCTATTATGCCCTGGCAAAGAAGCAGCACCCTGATGGATTAAGGGCCCCTTCCACCAGGGTAAAGGCCGTGACTTCGCCCTTGGCTCGGGGTGTCCCAGTCCAAGACATCTGTCAGGAGGCAATGTGGGCATCTTTGCACACGTTTGCGAAACACTACTGCCTGGATGGGCAGGCCCGCAGGGATAGGTACTTTGCCCGTTCGGTCGTGCAGGACGTCCTAGTATAGGATATTGGTCCGCAGTCCACCGTCAGGATGGTATGGTTCGGGTATCTAATTCAAAGGTAAGGAATCTGCAGCTAAAATTCTCTATCAGATTAACAAGTTACTTACCTTCAGTAATGCATTATCTGGTAGAGACTCTATCTAGCTGCAGATTCCTTACAGCCCCACCCATGCCTCCCCGCTTTGCGGAGTAATTTTGAAGGGATAGGGTTACTCTCCTTTCAAGGCCCTAGTTATACAAATGACTATGTCAGTTACTTCATTGCTCTGTGCTTCTGGTGTGGAAAAAAATAAAAAATACTGACATCCAGGCTCCTGGGTGGGGCCTATATAGGCCTCGCGAACGTCATAACCGATGACCGCTGAGCCAAATGGAGCCAATCGATGCCGGGCACAAGGGGTATTGCTCAGCAAAAGTTTCCAGATCCAGCCTGACGCCTGGGAAATTGAAAGGTGAGGAATCTGCAGCAAGGTAGAGTCAGTCGTTGTGCAGCCTTGCATTGTGTGACTTCTTAGTAAATCTGCCCCTTGCTACATACCCACCTCACATACACACACATGGAATATCAGCGCAAAGATCTGGGGTCACACAGAATCCCTCTTTGGGTCAATGTAAGATGATCTATGGAGCCTCCACCACACCCGATTCTGCTCACCAGAGCCTTCTTATGATCTTGAGCTTCCCTATTTTGCCTTATTCGTAAGGCCCCTTTGTTAGCCATTAACCATTTTTCCTGACTTCAGCCAACTGAGTTTCTCAAACCCATCTTTCACAGACCACATTCATTTTCAACCATCCTCCTTTAAACTCCTCTGCTACGTTTTAGTCCCTATGAACTCATATCCACCCTCAGACTATGTCTTCTATAATCAGAGGTCAGAGTGTAACAGTCCCAGCTGTTTGTTCACTTTGTATGAACTGATTTTTTAGCAAATGCTTATCAGTTCCATTCATGGGCTGAAGGGGAGGTTTCTTTGGGGTGGGCAGCATAAGAAGCATGAATAAGAACCATTTACAAAAGGGATAGCCTAATACATGTGGCCTAGACTCACATAGGAGTCCTCCTGCTCTGGGTCTTCTTCCTTCACTTCTCGATCCTTAAGTGCCTTTAGAAAATGTTGTGGTGTCCAAGTCCTCCTTTTCAGGGTCGTTTTGGTTCTTCTGATCCTCATCCTGGCCCTGGTCTAACTATTTATGGTCGCCCTGGTTTCCTGAATCTGAGGTCTTAGTGATAGTCCTTCATAGCCCTTCTCCTAGGCTGTTCCTTGCTTTATCCCTTCCTGGAGCTCCTGATCCTGGTATTACTGATCCTCATCCAGATCCTGCTGATCTGCTGGGTCCTTATCCACCTATCCCTGTTGTCCTGGTTCTCCTAGGACTGGGACTCCTAGTCTTTCTGGTTTGAGCCATTTTGATTTTCCTTGCCCTGTTCCTTGTGGTCCACCTGGTACTACCTCGACTGGTCCTGGTTCTCCTTATTAGGTCTTCTTGGGCTGGGTCTGGTTATTTTGGTCCTGTCTCGTCCTATTGGTCCTCATAGCTCTGGTTGTACTGTTTCCCTGATCATCGCCACCCTGGTCCTAATACCCAAGATCCTAGTTCTCCTGCATCACTTGGAAAATAAAGTCCATTGGTTCTAATCACTCTGGTCCTCCTAGCCAATTCCTGGTCCTGCTTTTTCTGATCCTTCTAGTCCATCTGGTCCCTGGTATTGATGGCTCTAGTCTACTTATAATCAAACAAAGAGATTCTACCAATATTCAATATATCCTTCCTTGTGTAAAGAAATTCTAATGAAAGTGGTGGATAGGTAGTGTTTGGCCCAAAGAGTTGTCATGGAAAACACTATGTGTTTTTAAAATACCCTCACACACTAAGAATCCCTTAGTGTCATGCTTCATCATGGGGGTCTTCCCGCCCCTCTACAGGGAGGGGCGTGCTACAACCTACAAAGATGTGGATGCACTTAATACAGTGAAAAAGGCTATGTATAGTGAAAGAGTTAGAGTGATAGGGTCAAAGGAGATTAGTGGTGCAGTAATTAAAAGTTGCCTGGCTAGTGGAAAAAATAAACTTTATTCACTTCCCTAGCTGGTAAAGTTAAAAAACTGGGGAAACGTAGGTGGTCTACTGTTATGAGTAGCCTCCTACTTGGTCAACATATTTCAAAAGCCAATCCCCTTGGCTTTCTCTTTAAGACCGTTTGTGATCCCTCTGTCACACACATATCATTTGTATGTAACATGTACCTAATTTAGTTCAACCATCAGAACATGCTCAATTTGGCATGCAAAACAATACCTAGTTGGTATCTTATTTGATCTGGGAAAAAATAGAAAAATCATACAATAATGCGTTATTATACACATATCACCATCATGGGGAACAAGGTAGTTTTTTTTTTTTGATCTAGTCTACTTATTCCTGACCTAACCAGGTCTTCCTCCAACATGTCATGATACTCTTGGCAATGGTCCTCCTGCTTGTTGTCTTCTTCGACAAACTTTATCCTGATCCTCCATGTTCAGGTCATCCTGTTCTCATTGCCCTGGTCCTCTTAGCTAGTGTTCTGTTGTCTCCGGTTGCATGGCCAGCTACCAGTATTCCTAGTGTTACCCACTCTTCCTGGTTTGGTGCCCACTAGACCGGATTCTTTTGTTTCTGGTCCTCCTTGTTTGGGTCTTTGTATGACTACTCCTCTTGGCTCTGCTCTTTCAGGCCATCATGGTCCTTTGAGGCCCACTTCTCGTAGCTCCTATTTTCTTTCCTGATACTTTTGACCCTTTTCCATTTAACCTGGTCCTGCGGATCCTTCTCACCATGATCATCTGATTCCCAGTACATTAGTTCCTGGTCCTGCTGTTTCTCTCAGTCTACCTGGCCTCTTGTATCTTTGTCCTCTTAGGCCTTACCCTCTTAGCTCTCATCTTCTTGCTTTGGATCATCCTTTTCCTCCTGGCCCTGTGTCTTGTCCTCATAGTCCTTCTGGTACTTCACCCAATGGTCTGGGTACCCTTGGCTTTGGTTCTCTTCGTTTGGGTCCTTCCGAGCCTCACCACGTTGGTCATGGTCCTGTCCTGTCGCTGCTACACAAACACATCATGATCCTCCTTTATGGGGTTCTCAAGGGTCTGGCATCCTGTTTCTCATCTTCCTGGCCATCCTGTTCCTAGCTCTGTAGCCTGGACCTCCAGGCTGTGATAATCCTTGATATGATGTCCCTTGTCCTGATCATACTGATCCTCCTTTTCCTCCTCACCCTAGTCCTTCTTGCCCTGATCTCCCTGGCCCTCTTGGTCTTTTGTTTTCTGGTCCTCTTTCCTTCTGACTTTGGCTGCCTGTGTCCCTGGTCTCAGCTACCTGGCTCTCCTGGTCAAGGTCATGCTACTCTTGTTTTAGGTCTCGCCTTTACCATTCCGCAGGAATGGGAAATGGGGAGAATTCAAGTCGGCAAAATCATCTTCAAACTAAGGGCTTTCAGCCCCGCGGTTTTCTTGCAGTTCACGTGAATCACGTGAGCAAACATGCACGAGCATTCACGGCCAGGGCTTCTCCTCCCCTAGCAGCACTCCTCCCACACCAGCAACTCCCCCCTATACACCAGCACCTCCCCTCTCTCTCCCCACAAACACAGCCTTGCCGTAGCAGCACTCCTCCCACACCAGCACCTCCCAGTAAGCCTCCCTCCCACAGCTTCCCCCAGCTCCCTTCTCCTCCCCCCTAGCACTCCTCCCACACCAGCAACTCCCCCCTCTCACATCAGCACCTCCCCTCTCTCTCCCCGCAAACACAGCCTTGCCGTAGCAGCACTCCTCCCACACCAGCAACTCCCCCCTCCCACACCAGCACCTCCCCTCTCACACAGCCTTGCCGTAGCAGCACTCCTCCCACACCAGCACCTCCCAGTAAGCCTCCCTCCCACAGCTTCCCCCAGCTCCCTTCTCCTCCCCCCTAATTGCTTTTTTTTTTCACGGTCGCCAGGCCGTGAGCTGCTTCAAAGCGATCCGCTCCGCCCCCTGCTGCACACAGCGCTGGCCTCACTTCTCCCCCCTAATTGCTTACCAGCCATGTCACACACCACCATTTGCTGTGCCTCGCATCGGAGCATCAGACCTTCTCTTTCCCCTCATTAACAGGCTTCCCCGCCCCTAAAAGCTTCCTTCAGCGATGTTCTTGTTAGTTTGTTTACTTCTGTGGTGAGTCATCAGCAAGTGCTTGTTTTTTAAGTGACTACAAATGTATATTACATTTTGCGCCAAAGCAGTGTTCCTGTCCCTTTTACTGATACGTGTAGCGTTTTTACACACATTGATACAGTTGCTTCTGCAGTATCACAAAGATGCAGACAACGTTTTTTCCTTCTGGAAAGGAGATTGGGCTGGGAGAGGAGCGACTTTGTTTCAGGTCACCATGCAAGACAACAACAAAACTTAATACTTGCAAAAAGGCAATGCAAATGTTCTTTTGTTTCTCATTTTGTCGTAGGCGTCATTGGGGATACATAAAGCACAGGCATTTTAGCTAAATTGTAAACAAACTTGTTGAGGAAAGGTTTCGATGAGAAATTAAAGGCAAGCTGATCAGGAGGAGACAAAGAGAGGGTCGCCAAAAGAGGAATGTGGGGGCTGTAAACCGGACCCAAGAAACCGATCCACAGACTGGAGAGGCAGCAGGCGTCAGCAGGGGACAAGCTGGTGAAACTCACAAAGGAAATGAAGTCGCAAGGTTGGTCTTCGTTTCCCCTCCGCAGATCAAGTTACACCCCTGCCCTGCTGGGTATCAGCGGGGGGAGGGGGGCCTAGTCAAAGTGCACGGAGTCCCTGCAGTCTTCAGAACAGAATATTGCAACGTGTACAGGTCGAGTATTTAGTGTTCAGCTTACCAGAGTGCTGAAGAATCAGGATATATCATCTCATCCCATCCCAATGTTTGACAAGAGAGTCACAGGGAGCCACAACTGTTTAGAGTTAGGTGCATGAAAGGCCCCATTCTAAACTATAGTTACTTGCTTCTAGAACGTTCACGAAAATTAGGAATCCTAATAGTAAAACAGCATTTATAGCCATTAACAAAGATTTCCAATTTTGAAGCACTTAAGGAAAGGAGCTAATATAATCACATCTCAGTCAAGCTGAACTGCTTTTGCATGTTCCATCAGGTACTGTGTAATGTCTTCTGAATGAAGGCAAGCACTGTGCATCACCCCCCTTCTTTACTCTAGTACTGTACCCCGTTTAACTAGATACCATAGCGCTGTGACCTGTTCATCACTTCTTCCAAAAACAGTCACCTTCACCGCTGGCAGTGACAACCCTGTCTTTGCTTCTAGAATCTTCTGCCCATCACCTTGTTTACACAGTATTGTCCCTTATTCACCTTTACTCCCAGTGGACCTTGCCTCACCACCTGTGCTTATACAGTGATGTGGATAATCACGATTGTACCATCTTTGCCACCAACGTTGTCTGCCATTTTCACTTTTGCTCCAATAGCTTCACCTTCTCTCCCAGACTACTGTACCTCCTCATTTTTGCTAGCAAAGGGATGGGCTCACACATTACCCTCTTCAGTGCCTGTTTCACCTTCCTAGCAGAGTACTGGATTCTCTTCAATGTTTGCTACTGCAGTACTATACCCCCTCTCCGTTACAACTAGTGCTGTGCCCGCTCCACCTTACCCACCACAGCACCTTCACGTTTCCTTACAGTGTTATTTTATTTTGCCTAGCAGGAATAGTTACTGTGCGTCACCCAGAGCACTGTGCAATGCAGTTTTGCTACTGGAGTACCATGCCCCTTTCATTATTTGACAGTTGAGCCCCTTCTTCACCACCCAAGTGCCTGCTTCCATTGACCATTACCCTGTACATTTATGGGTTGGGTAAATCCGTGTCCTTTCAGTACTTGCAAAATCATTCAGTATGTGACGCAATGTATTTTGGCTTTCGCAGTCACATTTACAAAATTCAGATACATTCAACCCAATTCCAAACATTGTTGCTGTATGTGAGACTCACTCTTGGAGTACTCCTAGCTTACACCTGACTTCCAAGCCAGTAGTACGGCAAGGGTAAGTCAGAGCAACTTCTTTGTGCAATGGATCCATCGTCTTTGCTGCTGTTGATTGTACGATTCATCCATTGGCAAAATCAAGCACTGGATGTCATGCCATTTCCTCTAAGGTCACACCAACAATATCAGAGCATCCACTAACACGCAACGCCACTCACACCCACCCAAGCCCACTATCACCCACGCAACGCCACTCACCCACGCAACAACACTCACACATGCAACGCCACTCACCCACGCAACACCACTCACTCAAAGCAACACCACTCACACACGCAACGCCACTCACACACCCAACACCACTCACACACGCAATGCCACTCATCCACGCAACGCCACTCACACATGCAACGCCACTCACACATGCCACGCCACTCACACATGCCACGCCACTCACACATGCAACGCCACTCACACATGCAACGCCACTCACACTTGCAACGCCACTCACACATGCAACGCCACTCACACATGCAACGCCATTCACACATGCAACGCCACTCACACATGCAACGCCACTCACACATGCAACGCCACTTACACATGCAACGCCACTCACACATGCAACGCCACTCACACACGCAACGCCACTCACTCACTCACTCACTCACGCAAAGCCACTCACACACACGCAGTGCCACTTTCACCCACACAGCACCACTTTCAGACACGCAACGCCACTCACAGCCACGCAACGCCACTCACACCCACGCAAGCCCACTATCATCCACGCAATGCCACACTCACCCACGCCACACCACACTCACTCACGCAACACCACTCACCCAAGCAACACCACTCACACACGCAACACCAGTCACACGCAATGCCACTCACCCACGCAACGCCACTCACCCACGCAACGCCACTCACCCACGCAACGCAACTCACCCACGCAACGCAACTCACCCACGCAACAACACTCACACATGCAACGCCACTCACCCACGCAACGCCACTCACTCACGCAACGCCACTCACACACGCAACGCCACTCACTCACGCAACGCCACTCACACATGCAACGCCACTCACTCAAAGCAACGCCACTCACTCAAAGCAACGCCACTCACACACGCAACGCCACTCACCCACGCAACGCCACTCACCCACGCAACGCCACTCACACCCACGCAAGCCCACTATCATCCACGCAATGCCACACTCACCCACGCCACACCACACTCACCCACGCAACACCACTCACCCAAGCAACACCACTCACACACGCAACACCAGTCACACGCAATGCCACTCACCCACGCAACGCCACTCACCCACGCAACGCAACTCACCCATGCAACGCAACTCACCCACGCAACAACACTCACACATGCAACGCTACTCACCCATGCAACGCCACTCACTCACGCAACGCCACTCACACACGCAACGCCACTCACTCACGCAACGCCACTCACACATGCAACGCCACTCACTCAAAGCAACGCCACTCACTCAAAGCAACGCCACTCACACACACAACGCCACTCACCCACGCAACGCCACTCACCTACGCAACGCCACTCACCCACGCAACGCCACTCACCCACGCAACGCCACTCACCCATGCAATGCCACTCACCCACGCAACGCCACTCACCCACGCAACGCCACTCACCCACGCAACAACACTCACACATGCAATGCCACTCACCCACGCAACGCCACTCACTCAAAGCCACTCACACCCACGCAGTGCCACTTTCACCCACACTGTGCAGTGCACAATAGGTCTCGCAGTAGGAAAGTTGGAGCTATTGGTTTTGTAAATGACAAAGCCCTTTATGTTTTTAAAATGAAAACAAAAATAAAAGGCATTGTTATTTGCAATTGTAATAGCTCCAACTTTCCTACTGCGAGACCTATTGGCAACGCCAGTGCTTGTTTCACATTCATTGTCCTTCTCAAGATTCTGTGTCCATTGTCCCTTATCCTCTTGGGCCTGTTCCTTATAGGTTGGGTTCTCATAGACCTAGTTCTTCCAGATCTGACCCACCTTCTATCTTAATCTTGGCCTCCTTGGTCCTGGTCCTTCTTGTCCTATTGTGCTTGTTGTCATAAACTTTGCATTTTGACCATCATGGCCCTTCATGGTTCCCACAGTTTTGGTCCATCTGGCCCTGTTCCTTTGTGGTCCTCTTGGTCCTAGACACCTTGTCCTGGTTCTCCTCACCATCAACCTCCTAGCCCTGGAATCACAGGTCCTGGTCCAGCTTGCTTGTCATGTCATGGCACTCTTAGTCTTTGTCTTACTGGTTTGGGTTGACCTTGTTCTCCTGGATCTGGTCCTTATTCATTTAGACATCTGGTACTTCAGCCATTGATCCAGGTTCTCTTGATTCAGGTTCTCCTTGTTGGGGTCCTCCTGAGCCTGGTCATTTTGATTCTGGTCCTCCTGCATACCACTGCCCATTCCTCTTGGTTTTCCAGATGCTGGTTGGCCTCTTTACCTCAGATCCTCCTCACCCTGGTCCCGCTACTTGCAATGATTTCTCTTTCCCACCTGGTAAACTAACTAGGTGCTAAGTGAAAGTGAAACAGAAATATTTAAGTCTTGGGGAATAAAAATTTTACATCTCGGCAAAGCAAAATATCCCTTTCCCTTATTAGGCAACAGCAAGTAAAAAAGCCACATCAGAGGTACTACCCACTCAGTCTTAAGAGGGGCACGCAGCCATTCACAGTCTAGGGAACAGGGTATCAATAACTATTCTGCTTACTCCAGGCAACCGCCTCGTCAACAACTTGTACCTCCAGTTGACCAACCGGTTTTTAGAACTATTAATACCCTCACCCAATGACAAACGGCACTTCCGGATGGAAGGGTCAGGTATACTAAAACCATCTGTCGCCTTTGCTTTTGGAACATCAGAGGCCTTAGAAGCAAAACAATGAACCCAGAGTTTCTATCATTCATAATATCATATGGCATAGAGCTGTTGCAGGAAACATGGGCATCTGAAACATACCATCTTCAGGGCTTTGCTGGGTTCCATATACCAGCAATTAGGAAAGCAAAATGTGGGTGACTTTCAGGTGGGCTAGCAACCTACCTTTCAGTTACAAGAACAGTCAACGCAATGGAAAATCCCTCAGCCTTCCCGTCAGTCAAGACAATCAAAACTTCTCTCCACATTGAAGGAAACGATGAGGAAGTAATAATTTTCAATACCTACATAAACCCAAAACAGAAAACCAGGCACATCAAGTGCCTGCTGGACCACCTCTCGGAAACTGTGAGGGAACGTGATACTTCCAAATTTTTTCTCTCAAGGGACTACTCCTCTTGGGTCTGCTCTTTCAGGCCATCATGGTCCTTTGAGGCCCACTTCTCCTAGCTCCTATTTTCTTTCCTGATCCTCTTGACCCTTGTCCATTTAACTTGGTCCTGCGGATCCTTCTCACCATGATCATCTGATTCCTGGTACATTAGTTCCATCTTTTGGGCTCTTCAGCCTCAGAAGAGATCCTGGCCTAGTTAACCGGTTGGAACATTCCCGACCAGATGAAGAGCACACATGGCAGACCAAGCAAATTTTCTATGGGCCTCTTGGAGGACCGAGAACATATCAACTTTCGAGTTTTAAATGACAGTTTTGCGTCATTCTATACGGAGACTACAGCTTCAACACTTGACTACACTCTGGTCCCCCTTTATCTTTTTCATTAGATGATTTAATTGACCTTAGGTGACAAAGTGGACAGTATTCATCAACCACAAGAAGTACTTCTCCAGGCCAATGCTCCCCCTTTCGAACCTATACCAGGGGGATGCAGCTCTACCTACACAATTAACCTCAAATGTGTTATGTTTTCGGAGGCACACACAGAGGAATTTTTGGAGGCAGCAAAGCTTCTCCTATCAAATTGCCCTGAACAAAAAAGTATGTATCCCAGCGAATGGGAAGACTTCATCGTCACGTTATCAAACACTTATTCCACAAAAATTAAGCAGAGACTAACTGCTGATGTGTGCTAAACAGAAAGGATATCCTGTGCACAACAGAGCTTGTCAACAACATCAAAAAAGCAATTACCAAGGCCCTTAGATTACTAAAATACAATCCTGGAGACTCTATCTCAACTCTCTCCCTACGCCAGCACAGATCGAAGTTGAAAAAATTTAGATCATACATAAAGAGAGCTGGGGAAGAAAAGCTCTGGGCTAGACTGCTCCACAACTATAAAACTAACAACAGCAAGCGCTTTTCGTCCCTCGTGAATAAAGTAATGCGCCCTTTACACTGTGGAGTGGCATCACAAATCTCTGATGAGAGGTGGGCTCAGTACCTGGAATCTCAGTTTAACCTTACATCAAGGAAACCATGGTCGTCCACAACGCCTGGCTCCATTGCAACTAGTAAACAGCAGAATAAAAATTCCCAGGGGACCCTGAAATGACACCTGCAGGTACCTAAGTCACTTCGCTTAGCTAGAATATAAATATCAAATATCCAAGGGAAAAAAAGAGGGAGCACCAGTACCAAACGGAGTTCCACCAGCCCTTTTCAAACAGGATGCAACATTTTGGGCAGACATGTTAGATCCAATCTTCTGTCAAATCAGGCAAACAAGTCAGCTTCTAGCTTAATTGAGGAGCTCAGTTATTTCACCAATCTACAAGCCAGGCGACAAAGCCTCTCCGACAAACTATCACCTCATCGCCTTGCTCGATATAGAAGCGAAATATTTTGCAGGTACCCTACTAGTGGAGCTACAAAAGTGGGCCAAAGATCAAGGTATTATCCCATACAACCAGACAGGATTCTGTAAATTAACTGGCACAACTACCAACATCTTAACAATGTCACTTCTCATTGATAAGGTCAGGGCTACAGAACAGTCTTTACACTTTTGTTTTATAGATTTTAATGCTACATTCTATAACATTGATCGGGCAAGGCTGTGGAAAAAACTGGCCAGTTGGAATATCCCGAATTCTCTTCTGAAAATGATAATGCAACTACATAATAGTACCTGGTTGCAGATAAAAACTGGGAAATGGAAGTCATCTATCGAGACGCATCCACACGACTAACAGACTCAAACATGGTTGTGTGCTTGCACCAACCCTATTCAAACTATATGTGGCAGACCTGACACAATCCTAAAACCTATCCAATGCACATGCCCCAAGGATAAGAGACAAGGCCTTGTCCAGCATACTCTACACGGACAATGTGGTCCTGATTAGACACACGAAAGTAGGGTTACAGCACCTCCTGAATGCACTAGAGAGCTATGCCACAGAAAATGTATTGAAAGAAAATGTTTACAAAACTAAAACCATGTCTATAAAAAGATCTTTGAAAGGTTCTTATGCTTGGCATCTGGGAAACGTCAATATTCTGAATATTACAAATTATAAATATCTAGGCATAAACATTGATAACAGTAGTCACTTTTCCAACCAGATCGAATCAATCAGAGGGAAAGGCTTGGGCCCAGCACCAACAGTGAAACAACTAAAAACCAAGCTGACAGGTCACAGGCTCTCTCCTTTACTTCAGGGTGTTCAAGCAAAGATCCTACCGACCATTTCATATGGAAGCATTGCTCTGAGAGGGAGAGACTCTAAAACTTTAGACAGCAGTACCATCAGAGCTTACAGAATCCTCTTTAACATGCCAACTTACACATCGCCGGCCCAGATTAGACTGGAATTTGAACTCACCAACCAACAACTAGCAGGACAGGGGGCATACCTAACAAGCTGGCACAAATTAAGGGATGCCCCTAAGAACTCCTTAATGAATTTATTATGGAAGGAGTTACAGCTTAGCTCACAAAGGCTGGCCAGGAACGATCTAATAAGCAGCCTCACAACTACAGGGCTCTCCCAGCTCTGGGATATACCAACCTCACATGCACTTTTCAAAAAAGCAGTACGTAGGAAAATCAAGACCTTCTTGCTACTAGACAACCAAGCCGCCTTTGCAAAATGGAGCCACGCATGGATGACCATCAGTAGCTACAAAACACTCAGCTTACAATCCAACTTCAGCTTGGGGTACTTGCAGTGCATAAAAGAAAAACTTCTCAAACACAGACTCTGACAGCTGCCATCCATCCTGCACCTTCCATCATGGCAGAGGGGCAAACTTCAACTAACTATCATCTGTGTAGAAACGGGACGGGGGACATGGCACGCTTGATTTGTACCTGTATGCACCTAAAGAAAGAAAGGGCTTCTTTACTTAAATCAGAATTTAACGTCCGGAGGATCCGCACATGACGGCAAGCAGTGATAGCATGCTACAACTCTGATGACCCACAGTTGAACTGCAAATTAGTGACCTTTCTAACTCTGGTAGACACAAAATGAAAGAAGTATGTGCACTAGGGACTCTCACTGCCAATTGAGATTAAAGAACTATACAAGCCAAGGACAATCAGACTAAGAAGACTTTACCAGCCTCTTAATATTTATCTAAAATTTTAACATTTTAAACACTATATATTTATAAAAACTTGACTTGCTTTTATGGAATCTGAATTTTAAAAATGAATTTTGTAAATGGTTTAATTACCTATATACAATAAAAGGCCATTAAAATGCACTTGGTAAACCAAGGCCTTGTCCCCTAGGTCCTAATCTTCATGAACTTCTTAGCCCTGTTTCCGGTCCTCCTGGTAATGATCCTTTTAGTTTACCTAGTACTGTTGCTCTGGTGTTCTGGGTGCCTTTGATACTGCCTCCCTGGTTTTTCCTAATCACTATCCTGCTTTTCCTTGTATCATGGACACACCTGCCATTGCCCTTCAGGTCCTGATCTTCATAGTCCTCTTCAATCTGATCCATGTGGTGCTTGTTAGAAATGGGATTTCTGGTAGGCTAGAATAAGGGCCGAAGCCAGGCAAAAATCTCTACTCTAGTCAGGATAAGGGAATTACACTCCTAAAATAACCCCTTCTCACCCCCTTGGTAGCTTGGCACGAGCAGTCAGGCTTATTTTAGAGGCAGTGTGTAAAGCATTTGCACATAACCCACAGTAATACAGTGTACGCGGAGAAGTGTGGCTCAATAATTAGAGTGCCAGACCCTGATGCAGAGGTCTAGCCCGGGACCAGGGATCAATTCCCCGCCTCGGCGGGTCTTGCGCTCAAAATTCCACGGACCTGATAATTCTCGCCTCGGTGCCTATTCCAATCATGGAGTCCCACTCTGCAACTCTGGGCAATAGCTTGCTTAATCTACACAACGGCCCCCACAACGCTAAGGATGCCTGGCCTCCACCTTGGGGGTGCCCAGGAGTGGACGCCTCACAGATAAAGCCAGGATGGGTTCCACAGCGGTATTCGTACAAGCGCCTTGAGACCCTTGTGGGTGAGTAGTGCGCTATACAAGTATCAATTTACATTTTATCAATTTACATTTACATTACGCACTACAAAAGGACACCACACCAGTTTAGAAAAATATTCAATATTTTTATATAGTTATAACAAGACCAACAAGCATTGGCATGGCCAATAGGTCTCGCTTTTGGGACCTTATAAGTATTTAGTTATGCAGCACAATATCCTTGGTGCAATAACATCAACTGTTGCATGGCTAAAATCTTATAAGGTCCCAAAGGTGTGACCTATTGGCTATGCCAATGTTTTTTTTTGTTATGGGGTGGCATAAATAACAGGCGGGTGAAGGTTATTCAGTCAGTTATTTAGATTGTTAGTGAGAGTGATTTTCAAGAGTAAGTCAGTGAGAGAGAGTCAGTTAGTGAGAGAGTGAGAGAGTCAAATAGTCAGTTAGAATGAGAGAGTCACTTAGTCAGTGAGAGAGTGAGAGTCAGTTAGTTAGTGAGAGAGTGAGCGTTAGTGAGAGAGTGAGAGTCAGTAAGAGAGTGAGAGAGGTATTTAGTGAGATTGCGAGAGTTGGTTAGTTATTGATAGTTGCTTCACCCCATGCTCTCCCTGTTGTTTCTATTCCCCTGTTTGATTTTAAAATGTTTTTGCACGTTTTATTTTTAATTACCGATCTTACTTGGATCAGTAACTAAAGACAGAAAGTGTCCATGTATGCAATACAATGAGGCTGTCAGCCACGCAAAGTATTTTTATATTTTACTTCAGCCATGCTGCACAGCATTGCTGACGCTGTGTAGCATGGCCACAAACCATTGGCGAAACCTATTGTCTTTACCAATGCTTGCTTGTGATGCACTTTCTATGATGTCAATTCCTGTGATGCCATGTGTGATGTCATGCGCCGTGATGTCACCTCCATACTGCCTAACTAGGTTAGTCCCCCCACTTTTTTTTAGGACTTGTGCCCTGACTATAAGCCAGATCGAACAACAAAGAATAACTGAGCGTCAAAATGTAGTTCTCATTTGACCATTTTGCTTCTTTTTAAAAAACTGAAACCTGGTCACTAGTGTAAGGGAATATTTACTCACTCCATAGATTGCATTTATAACATTTCTAAACAATACTCCATCATGACGTGGAGCACGGGTAGTTGCATGTATACTTGTGAAAGCTGCCCAGAATGTAAAGAGCTGTTCGGAAAAATATATATATATACATTTTTTAAAATATCCACATGGACCAGCTAAAAGCACCTTCTGGGAAATTAACAGGACTAGTTTGAATTTGGCATAGCAGAAACTGCTTAGTAGCAGCGCCAATGGCAAATGCTGGCATGTAGCAAGCATCACTTCACATTGTATTGGGGCGTGTTTTAACTACAAGTAAGAGAATGGAAAAAGACAAGCGACTTAGCGGGACTTCCATGCTAGAAAGCAATCGATCTAAAAATCTGTTGTGGTTTGTTAGCATCAAAGGAGGCGCTAAAGGTAAAGTGCAGGCGTTATAAGGGCTCGGCCTCACATTGTCCCATTTAACTGCTCCAAACGAAGCCTCTTTCACTTCTAAATGCAATATAGGGACTCAGAAAAAACCCCGCCACACAGACTCCTCCCACCCCTGAAGTTTCAAACAAAAAACATTAAAAGTACGTTGTTCGGTCATGAAACACCTCTGTGACGTGCAATATTCTTATCATTTACAACTCGGCACACTTGAACCCATATATGGTGCCCCCTGGAATTTCTTCTGGTTTAGAGGTTTAGTGGTGCTGATTAGATTTAGAAACCTCTGGCTGATGGAAGGCTGACGACCTGAGGGACGTAAACCACGGGCAGGATTTCGTTTTAGAGGTGAACTGCTCATTTCATGAATGGAATTTAATAGAAACAAGTGACAACTTATAAGTGTGCGATCTGGAAACATTTTTACTGTGCATGAGTCAAAAAATCTGCACAGTTTCTAAGAAACTGGGTTACATTTTGCACAAACTATACGTTTCCCACTGCAGAAAAATAGGCGCGCTCAGAGAGTTATTACACGCATTGGGCTGACTCACTGGAAATGAATAAAAAACCAGCATTAGCCACACGGCCTTGAAACTGAAAGTGATCGCGATCGCGGGCTGCCCGCGAGTGATGCGCTTAATGAGCCATGAAGAGGAAAGCCACACGCGCGTAACAGCAAGCCTTAGGCCACAAGCAAAAGCTGTGGTCGCATTTCTAAAGCCCCCACTCTCTAAATGTCTCACCAGACCAGCGCATGCGCTGGCTCAGACAAGACCTAAAAACTTCAAAAATCCACAATACTATATGTAAAACAAAAAGTCTGTAGTGATCAAAATAAGTTCCTCGATGTCGATAGAGCCATCCGGGGCTACCATGGCGTTGTGAACAACAAATCCAACAGTTCTGGCTGATTTGCGGGGTCACGGGCCAGCTACGGTGTCGGGAAGACCTGCAAACAGTACCTGTGAGTAATGCAGGGCCATGAGGCCCTTGAAGTCACTCGCGTTGCAGTTCGAGCTCCTCTCTGATGGAATCAGGGGTGCTGGCGTCGGCAGAAGTCGGGTGCTGCAGTGCGAAGTGCAGCGGTGCGGAGTGCGGTGTCTCCAGGTCGCGGTGCGAGCAGTGGCTCAGTGGCGTTGTCGGATGGCACCGTCAGTGAGACCATGGTCGCGGTGTGAGATGAAGGCGGTGCTCGTCACAGTGCTAGCAGGTCACGGTGCAACCAGCGGGGTCGTCTTTGCTGAAGTGCTGTCGTCGGCTGACGAGCGGAAGTTGATGATGCCGGCGTCGGTGGGCCAAGGCTGCGGTGCGGGATGAGGACAGTGCTTCGTGGTACTTAAGAGAGGTGTACTCGAACCATGGTGCAAGCAGCAGCATCGATTTCGGCCTGGAGCAGCGGCATCGGGGAGGCCAAGGCGCCCTCGTGAAGCAAGGCGGTGTGGAGTGCCGTGCCCACAGGTCGCGGTGCGAACAGTGGTTCGGGGGCGGCGTCAACAGACGTCGGTGAGACCAAGGTCGCGGTGCGTCGTTGCGGCGGTGCTCTTTGCAGTGTCAAGGCTTCCGCGTGAAGCAAGGCAATGTGGAGTGTGGTGCCCACAGGTCGTGGTGCAAGCAGCGGCTCGGTGGCGGCGGCGACAGGCATCATCGGTGAGACCAAAGTTGGGGTGCGGCATTGCGGAGGTGCCCTCTGCGTTGCCTTCAGGACACTGAGTCGGTGGCAGCGGCATAGACGTCGTCGAGTTGCTTTTCCTCTGATACAGCACAAAACACCCATTCTTCAGTTCTGCGGACAGAGAGCTTGTCGTCTTTGCTCTTCCTGAGACTTCGTGAACAGGGGGCAAGCTCCACTTCAAGCCCTTGGAGAGACTCACAAGATAGGTTGCAAAAAGTTCAGTCCAGGCCTTTCACTGCCCAAGACAAAAGCAGCCACTGCAAGTCAGCCCAGCAAAGCCCACAGCAAAGTGGTAATTCCTACGCACAGCTTCTCCAGCTCTTCTTATTGGCACTCTTCTTGATCCAGATGAGTTCTAAAGTTCAGAAGTCTGGGACCCAGTATTTGTATCCAAACATCCTTTGATCCTCTAGGCAGAGGGTGTCTGTGTCCAGCCAGAACCAGTTCTGCCTTCTCTGGTGTGAATTCTTGGCAGGAGGTGAAGACTACATTATCAGAGGCAAACCAGGCCCTTTGAGATGCAAAGAAATCTCCTCCCCCTTCCCCCATCCCAGCGCAGGTCTATTCAGCCCTTTCCTGACCCTACCTAAACTATCTGGAGCCCTCCTGCTCCCCAGCCTCCTGTCATCCGAAACCCAGACAGGCAATCCACATTCCAGCAGAGGCACACAGGATGACTGAGCAAGAAAATACCTACTTTCTAAAAGTGGTGTTTTCAAACACAGAATGTAAAAATCACCTTCACTAAAAGATTTATTTCAACATCCTGATTTCAGGCAAACTACACTCAAATTTCTACCTTGTTCCCTGGGTCAGTTTAGGATTATAAGATGTTATAATCAAACTGCCCATTATGGCCTACGAGAACAGGTAGCCTTGCAATAGTGAAAAACGAAGTGGGCTGTAATTCACTATAAGGACATGCCACACACACCGGGGCATGTCCTACCTTTCACATACACTGCACCCTGCCCACAGGGGTTACTTTGTGCCTACCTTAGGGGTGCCTGCCATGTAAGAAAAGGGAAGGTTAGGGACTGGTCAGTGTGTGCACGGGCCAAGTCAACATGACAATTACAAACAGCATGCAGAATCTGCAATGGCAGGTCTGAGGTACCTTTTCAGGGCTACTTACGTGGGTGGCACAATCAGTGCTGCAGGCCCACGCGTAGCATTTTGATTCACAGGCCCTGGCACACTTTACTAGGGACTAACAGGTAAATCAAATATCCAATCGTGGAAACACCAATCCATAACACAGTTGATACAGAGAGCGCCTGCACTTTACCACTGATCAGTAGTGCGAAAAGTGCTCATAAACGTTACACCAGCAAATACAGAGTCAAAACCACTGGGAGGTCAGAAAGCAAAAACTCAGGAGAAACACGCCTAAAGATGCCAAGTCTAACAGTCCTCGTCCTCCAACTCCTTGCATGCATGGCTGTACAATAACTTGTCCTGTCACAGATCACCCTAGCATTTCTTAGTTTTGATGTTCCTTGACCTCCAGATCATGCTAGTCTAGAACTTCCTTGCTATGTACTTTCTGGTCCTGGTTTGACAGGTCATCATTCCCATGTACTCCTGCTCCTAGTCATTTGGATACTGGGTCCCCTGTTTCACAGGCTCCCTGTCCTAGACCTAATTCTTTTCCATCAGTCCTCCTGGCCCTGCTCCTCTGGTTACTCTAGTCCCCTACTTGCCTGTACCTAATCCTTTTGATCCTGGTTACCTTAGTCCATATAGTCCTGGTCTTACCTTTGGTACTCCTTTGTCTGGCCCTCATGTGTCGGTTCTTCTGGTGCTAGTTCCACGGGCCGTGGTTTCCCTAGCCCTCCTAATTCGGAGTCTTCCTACCCCATCCTACTCCTACTAGTCCTCCTGGTTTGTCTATTCTAGCTTGTTCTTGACCCTTTGGTCATGGGCCCCTCTATCCTGGTCCTCGTTGTATTGGTCCTATTGGGTCTGGTCTTCCTTATCCCTTGGGCACTGGTCTTATGTTGTGGATCACCATGATTCATGTAGTTCTGGTCACCCTGGTTTAGGATCCCCTGAGTCTGACACTCCTGGATCTTTTGATCCTGTTCCCACTGGACCTAGACTCCCTTGTCCTGTATAACTCCTGGTAATTTTATTCTAGGGTCTCTAGGTCCTGTTAGCCATGGTGCAGCGGCCAGGGCAACTGACTTTGGAGCACAGGGTTCACGGTTTGATATCCGCCTCTGGCGTCAGCTCAGCACCATGTGACTCTGGGCAATAGCTCACTTCATTTCCACGATGGCCCCCAGCGCCTTGAGACCCGAAAGGGTGAGTAGTTGCGCTTAACAAATGCGGATTTAGATTTTATTTTAATTTGTGGTTTTCCTTGTCTTAGTCCTTTTGCTTTTGGTCCCCTGGCTCTTTTTGATGTGCTGTCTGTGGTCTTGGCCCTCCTGTCTCTGGTTCTTCTCTCTATTAGTTTCCTGGTACTGGTCCTCTTTGATCCGTCTATTTGTGTCGGCTACTCCTGGCCACGTTGTCCTCATCTCTCTGGTCCTGGTCAGTGCGTACAAGCCCTCATAGCCTTCCTTGTCGTTATGGTCCAGGTCCTTCTGTTAATTCGGGTCCTTGTCCACTGGGTCCAAATCCTCCTGTTCCACATCCTCCTGCTCTCTTGATACTTCTAACCCTGTCCCCAGTATCCCTAGTACTGATATTCTGGGTCCTGTTCCTCATCATATATTTGTTCCTGGTCCCCTCTGGCATTGGTAGCCCTGGTCCTCATAATAAAGGTCTCCCTGGGCCTGGTTCTTCCTGTCAGGGTCCTCATTGCTCTGGTCGTCCTAGCCCTCCTAGTGGTTCACCACTTGGCCCTTATTCTCCTACTTTTCATCCTCCTCCTCCTACTACTATTTCTTTCCCCAGCACTCCTCCACAATGATTTTAGTCAGGTACAGCCTCCAAGCATGCCACCCAGATTTTTGTTAGGGTTTGCGAATTAGTTTTACTGAGACAGCCCTGTTAAGTACGGAAATTAGGGTCCAGTAGAGACCGGATCTTACACTGCTTAACATGTTACAAATAAAAATTCCATTCTTAAGATGCATTGTGCAGGAGACTAAAATGTCAGTGTGGCCGAAGGAGCATTAATGCGGACCAATAAGCATCAATGCCCTAAACCTACTCTACTGGGCGAATACTATGAAAAAGTGTGTTTATTCACAGGCAGCATAGCGAACTCCTCCTGTGAATTACCCAGATGGATTACTTAACTGTCTCCTGCTTTCACTTTCCCTTTCCACAGAAGCCCCATTACAGTGTCTCATTCAATTTAACCCCAGCCAGTGTCCCAAAACACCAATTACTGACTGTACGAGTCCCTCCCTCTGGGGCCCAGATGCTACCATCTGTCTTCCTTCCCTGTTTGCTGCTGCTTGATGACTGCTGCTGTGCTGCCAGATTTGAAATGCTAAGCAAGCACAATCCCCTTTAAACAGAAGCCTAAAGCTAGCACAAAGCTTTCTGCAGTGGTGTAACTAGGCCTTCCGCCGCCCTTGGAGGTTACAGGCTTTGCAGCCCTCAAGCAGGCGTAAGAGCGGGGGGATGGGGGGGTGCTGGCGCGGCTCAGGTAAGAGTGGGGGGAGGAGGCTGCCGGCCCCAAAACATGCCACCCTGGACGCACCTCCCCCACCTTGCTACACCACTGGCCTTCTGTAAAAAAAAATAAAAGAACCTCCCAACAATGTATTCTGATGAGTGAATAAAACGTTTGTGTAACATTCTTTAAACCTAAGCATTCTTTGCTGACAGTCAAATACTTTTACACTGAAGTGCTAAATATCTGTGTGCCATATCCTGAAGTTTCTGTTTGATGTCTACAAGCCTTATTTGAATATTAGAATAACATAATTTTTTTCATTCAAATTAGATTTTACATTTGTTTTCCGCTTTAAACCTAAGCATTCTTTGCTGACAGTCAAATACTTCTACACTGAAGTGCTAAATATCTGTGTGCCATATCCTGAAGTTTCTGTTTGATGTCTACATGCCTTATTTGAATATTAGAATAACTTAATTTGTTTCATTCAAATTAGATTTTACATTTGTTTTGCTCTGTGAACAACTTAGCTTAAGTTATGCATTTACCTTTTTACAAACTATTGAACATTTGTATAAGGACTCACTTTCAAATGTTGCATCTCCATTACAAGATAGCCACCACATTACCATTGCCTAGAGTCACTTTTTTCTTTATGGCAGGCTAAATAAGGACCTTCTTCACACTATTTATCCAGCCGCTGGTTAAATTGTCCATCATCTCTACTATTTAGTCTATGGCCAGCTAAACTGTAGAGATATGTGACTATTTCGCCAGACGCTGTGTAAATAGCAGAGATATTGCACTATATGGCCGGCGGCCAGGTAACTAGACACAAGAAACGTGGTGACTGTAACACTGGCCCTCAGGCAGGGCCTTAGAATTCCAACATGGCCGACGGCATACGGCCTATAAAGCAGGAGGACAGCACGCTAGTCATCTATGCTGACGTAGACTATCAGCGCGACGTTGCGGCAGTGGCGAGGAGAGCCACTAGGTACAATAAAGACGCCACAGGAAGTTTGGATGGCGTTCCCGAGCGGCACAAGCAGAGCAGATCAAAGGAGGAAGCAGGGAGGAGTCTGAACAATGGTTCAACTACCCCATGAGAGGACGAGGACGGCGTAAGAGTATTGGACCAACTGAGGAAGCAGACGGATAATACAGAGGGCCTGGAAACTAGCAGGGAGCAAAAAGAGGAGAAACAAGACAGGGCTACCAGAGGCAGCTGGAGTGACAAGCGCTACAGTCCTGGCAGCCGCGGCTCATTCCTAGAGCCATAGTGTGGAGATTTCATTCTCCCATTGTAGAACCCAGTGATGCCATAGTATGACATCACTGGGAGATTCTGAAAGAATGGTCAGTTGATGAAGCTGGAGGTTGCTGTACACTTGTGAAGCTGTACTTATATGAATAAAGATATTTTATCCATTAACCACTGCTTCTGTGGTTACTACATTTCATGGCGACGAGAACAATTTCTGCGCAGGGGGCAGATGACTGAGTGACCTCCACCCCTGGAAAGAGAAAAAATGAGTAATTTCTGAACTGTGAGTAAATTTACTTGGTTTTACCACGCTTGTTTGTTTGAAGAAGAAGAAGATTTAAAGAAGGAACTAATTTACTGCTTGGATATTATATGAAACTGGAGCCTTATGAAACTGGAGCCTTAAAGCCTGGACATTTAAAGTATTGTTGTTGCCTCCTTTAAAATATCTTCATCCACGACATTTAAACAATTTAACTTATCTTCGTGGATGTCAGCGTTGAAGTTCCAGTGTTAAAACAAAGCAAGCTTGTGTTTTTACGGATTGTGAACCAAATGGATTACAAATACCTGGTATTTTAATTATCGGGACATGTTCTTTAAAAACAATAGTGTCCATGGCAGAGTTTATGTAACCGAGGAAGGGTCAAATCTTTTAGGGTGGCGTCACCAGAAAGATCTAAATATCATTCTTAATCCTAATGCTAAGGAACCGGTAATGGTGAGTGAAACCACACAAATATGTAATTTGCCTGTTTCAGAAGATGATTCAGATTAGGGGAAAAAGTTAATGGCGTCATTTCCCCATGTGTTCACAGATGATCTGGGTATGCTTAAAAATTTTAGTCATCGGATAATTTTAAAGAAAAATGCTCGCCCAGTTGTGCATAAAGTTAGACCAAAACCTTTGTTAATGAGAGAACCTTTGTAGAAGGAGCTTGATAAACTGCTGAAATTTAAGATTATTGAACCGATTGAATCATCTGAATGGGTTGCTCTGATAGTCGTCGTACCCAAGGAAGGAAACAAGATTCGTCTATGCATAGACCTAAGAGATTTAAATCAAAACATTTGGGTTGACAGACAACCACTGCCATACATAACAGAAATGTTGATTGTGATGGGTCGCGGAAAAGTTTTTAGTGTATTGTGTAGGAGAGTGGGGTCTGCAATCCTATGGTCACCCCCGATTTTTTTGCTTTTTGCTTCACTGGTTTACGACTTTCCCTGGCTGTAGGCCTGCTAATCAGACCCACAGCCTTGCTGTTCTCTCTCTAAATTCACTCACATGTACCCTAGGTGCATTTACCAATTGGTACTGGGCCACATTATCAGTCCCTGTACAGCATACCTTAGGTATCCAGGGCCTAGGTGTACCCAGGGCCTACCAGGGGCTGCAGCATGTATTATGCAACCCCTGGCTGGCCACTTAAATCTGACACAACTGGCTGCACGACAGCTGGGGCAAGGTGGTGTAATCACCCTTTGCTTTAGATATAGTATACCTATATCTAACCCTAAAATGGACACATGTATACCTATCAGTCACTCCTATGGCAGGCCTTAACAATCCTGAAGGCAGAGTGCTTGGAATTATGTGAGATGGTGCTCTGGCATGAGCTGAGCCCGTTTGCAGCTTGCAGAACCAAGTCCTAATAGCTGTTCCATGATAACGCGTACCATATACTCTTAAGTGCATTATAATCCTCGTGGTTATTTGCTATTTTTGGTATCGCTTTATCAAAACATGTCGAGTAAGGTGTCATACTAATTGGAATACTAACCCCTCGCCAATTCTGGCGACGGGGTTAGCATTCCACCCTTCTAGAGGGACACGACATGTATGTAACTGTGAACCCCGGTTAAAGTTAACTCGAGCCTCAGCATCACAAAATGGATGCTGCCACCACAGACACAAGTCTGACCTCCTGCTGCTGGGAGTCCTTCCAGCGTGGAGAGCTCGGACAAAGGGTTTCCTGTCAGGGGCGGTGCTAGCACCATCCCAGACAGGGTTTTGTGTATCCCAGGTAGGCAGGGCTGAGAGGAAGGTGACTGCAAGTGGCACCCCGGGGCTCACTGTGCATATGCCGGCTCAAACCAGTTCCAGGGGCACACCAGCCCCTGAGCTGGGGAAAGTCCGGACAAGGGGAGAGGGGTGTAACCACCCCCCTCCTGGTCCCACCCATGGGCAGGACCTAGTCGCGTGCCAGCCCCTTTTTCTTAGGATAAAGGTAGGAGTGGGCCCCCTTCCCAAATTAGATAATCTTGAATCTTGAACTACTTTCCACGAAAGGAACTCTTGACTTTCTTTGAAGACTCTCCCTTGTGGCTAAGGAGTAGCCACCCTGCACCCGCAGGCACCACCTAAGCATCGCGGTTTGCTGCACGTCCATCCTCCGGATCAAGACTGACCAGCTCGACGAGACCCGGATTCCCTGGCATCTCTGACCTCTACCTGCATCATCAGCCCAGCTGAGATTCGTGGGTGTGACGAGACCTGAGGGACCGGCCATCTTCAAAACCTGCACGACGCTTAACCAGCACGACCGCCGAGGGATCCTCGAGTGAGTGCACTGGGGTTTGAGAAGCCCCAACCCAGAGCAGCTCCAGCACCGAAGTCCAGCCCCCCAGCATCCACGAGATCTGCGTGGGGTCCTTCTGCTCTTTGCTGCTTACCGCTTTGTCCGGTCACTTGCCCGTTGGCTAGTGGCCATCCTGACGACGTACCACTACGATTTCACCGCTGGTCTGGTTGCTCCAGACTGGCCCTTGCTCCCTTCCAAAAGAGGAGCACCCCGGACCCTCCTGGTCCCCTCCAGACGCCATCTTGACTCCACCGCGTGGGCTTGCCTTTGCCAAGGCTTGTTGCTCCAATACTGGTTCCAGCATCGCCGACAGCAGACACCCTAGTGGGACAGCTCGCACCTCCAGCCTGGTCGCCGACAACGCCTCCTGGCCCGTGTGACTGCAGAGTCCAGCGTCGCCCACTCACCTGATCGCGGTGACCTCATCCGGTGCCATCCTGGTGCCCACACAATCACTGGCTAGTGATTAAGAACTGAGTCCCCTCTGCTTTCAGGTCGTCTCCATCACCGATCCAGGCTTGGATCACACCGAACATCTTCACTGGTCGCCTGCCAGCAACTTCTTCTTTCAGGCTCCATAGACTACAACGAGAATTCCCGACGTCTTTTGAACCCTATGCAGCCGCAGCCCCTGGGCTAGGTAACCCGAGCATTTCGTGCTACAAAGGAAGGTTCACTATCTAAGTGTCCAGATCCTTTTTCATTTTTAGTCTACCTAGTCGGATTCGTCCGGAAACAGTGACTTTAGAAATACTAGCCTCCATAGACTTTGTCCCGCATCCCGCGTGAGAGTGCACACTCTGCACCCGATCCCCCTAGGCCTCCTGCTCCTAACCTTAGGGTTCTGTGGTGTAGTCCTAGCGATCCTGAAGCCTCTGGATCTTGTTACTTACCTGCTAGTATTTCGCATTCCACTTTTAGTGTATATGGTTTTTCGTGCCCCTCGGGCATTTGTGTAAATTGTGCAACTTGAAGTATTTTCGTAAGAGTTTTGTATTGTGCTTAGCTCCCTGACTCATAAAGAGTTCAGGGTAGACTTGTTATAAATAAATATCCTTTATTTTCATAACAACTTGTGTGGTGTCCTTTCACTTGGTGTTCAAGGGGTATATGTGATGGTGAAACAGCTGGCTTAACACGCCCTCTAGAGTTTAGCCTAAAGACTGCTTTTGTCCACGCTACTAGGATAGCTGGTCTATAAGGTTGACTTACAACCAATCAACAATAAGGGTCGTTTGGTATGATACACAGTGATCACTAGAATAGTGAGCACTATATATCAGGCCAACTTCTCACATTGGTGTGCAGCGGCTGGGATTTGAGCTTGCTGTTGTTTTACCTCGCACGAATCCTAAGAATATCATTTGAAAGATCACATAAGTACCCAGGTACATATAACTTAGCTTAGAATACTCTGAGTTCTACTGAACCAGCTGTTGTAGTGTAACAGGGCTTAGCACACCCTGTCTACAACTTTTAGCAAGGGATCAGTAGGTAAACCCATAGTGTAGGTAAGTGCACCACTTACACCTCACTAGAAAAGCATGTCGGACACAGGAGAGAACACAGTGGCTCCCCTTGTGCCAGTTGACCCTCCACAGGTCATGTCAAGATATGCAGCTCTTAGCTTCCAGGAGATGAGACAACTGTGTACCTCCAGGAAACTAAAACAGGGTTCTAACCCTACCACTCCTTTTCTGATAGGTCTCTTAGAGACATATGATGCCAGGAGGGCTTCTGACACAGGCCCCCCTAATCCAGATGGGAGCATGCCCCCCTTAGAGGGAACCCTTGGGGACCCTGACCTCAACCTCAATGGAACAGGAAGTGAAGAGGAGGAAGAGGATCAGGAGTTGTCAGGGGATGAGGCAGACAAAGGTCAGGTAGTAGTCAGCAGGCTCACCAGGACCAACTTAAGCATACATGAGAATGGAACTGGGGGACCCCCAGGCCCACTCTCAGGCAGGCTTAACATTGGGAGTAGACGAGTTAGGTCTCATTCCAGAGGCTCTAACAGATCTATTCATACCAATGGCTCTCAGGCATCTTCTCACAGAGGGATGACATCCCCTCAGAGAAGAGAGCATGAAGCTAAAATGAGGGAAGTCAATCTGAGGATTGAAAGGGAAGAACTTGCCCTTGCCAAGGAAAGACTTACCTTTGCTAGAGAGCAGAAATTGAGTGGGGCAGACCCCACTGGTGGCAGCATTATCCCTAGAGATAAAGACAGGAGTTTTTATACTAGACACCTGAGTAAAATAGTGCCCCCCTTTAAACAAGGGGATGACATCCACAAATGGATGACTGCTTTGGAGAGGGCCTGCACTGTCCAGTGCATCCCCCAGAGTCAGTGGGCAGCTATTTTGTGGCTGTCCTTTGAAGGTAAAGGTAGAGATAAGCTCCTCACTACTAGAGCTGAGGATGCTAACAATTACCAAGTCCTGAAGAATACACTGATTGATGGGTTTGGCCTAACAACTGAGCAGTACAGGTTGCTGTTCAGAGACACCCAGAAAATTCAGTCTCAGGATTGGGCTGACTTTGTTGATTGTGCCACTAAGGCTTTTGAAGGCTGGTTACTGGGAAGTGAAGTTACTGATTATACAGGATTGTATAACCTAATTATGAGAGAACAAATCTTAAGTAATTGTCAAAATCAGTTGTTGCATCAGCACCTTATTGACTCAGATCTGACCTCTCCCCAAGAATTGGGAAAGAAGGCAGACAGATGGGTCAGGACAAGGGTCAAGCAGCAGAACCAGAACCAGGGTGGTGGCCAGAAGAAAGCAGACCAGAAGGGTAATGCGAGTAAACAAAATGACCAGAAGTCTTCAACAGGGCCCCAACAATCTAGGGAGGGTAGGTCCCAGAATTCCCAAAAGAAGAGGAACAATGATCAGAAGAAACCATGGTGCCAGTACTGTAAAAGTAATACTCACTGGTTTAGTGAGTGCACCAAGAAAGGCCCAGCTCCTACCACTACAGCCCCTAAGGCACCTACAACCCCTAGTTCAGTTAGTAGTGGTACTGTTCCCCCTAAGACTTTAGTGGGTTTGGCATTGGTATCTGAGGCAGGCTCTGGCCTAGTCAGAGTACCTACCCAGGCTGTTCTTGTTTGTACTGGGGACATGGATTTGATCCCTACAATAAGTCCCAGTACCCTGGGCAAGTATAGACAGACACCCTTAATCAATGGAAAATTGGCTCAGGCCTACAAGGACACTTGTGCCAGTGTCACTATGGTGACACCAAACTTTGTGGACCCTGATCAGGTAATACTAGGTTCAGAGTAGGTGTGGGCGGAAAATCCGTTCCGCTCGCGGATTTTGCGGATTTTCGGGAAATCCGCAATCCGCGAGATTTGCGAATTTCCCGCAAAATCCGCAAATCCGCGAGCAGCGGATTTTGCTCGCGCTGCTCGCACTGTTAGCGTGAGTTCGCGCCCCGCGAATAAGTGCGAAATTGCAGAAATACGATCTTGGCAAAACTGAAAGTAACTACTTACCAGGTTCAAAAGTTCAGGCACATCATTAGTAGCCATTTCCTGTAGGGCTTCCTGAGGGGCCCCTCCAGAGTTCAGTTGCCAGTTGAAACTATTATGTGACCCTGCTCTGAACCTCAGAATAGTTACACATATGCCACAAAGGTCCTGAATTACAGCTAAGGGAGACAAGCAGGAGCCAGGCTGGAAGTTAAAATCCATTAATCAGCCCCTAATTCATTATTGTCAGTTGGGGCAGGGCAGGTGTTGTAACTAATTTTGCAACAATGAAAGCACTTAGCAAGTGCAAAAGATCACTAATCAGGGCGCACTAAGGAAGCAGGTGCCAGCTAAAAAAATATTCTGTGACACATTAATCAGCCCCAAATTAATTCAGGTCACTTGAGGCAGGGAAGGTGTGCTTTGCTTTGCCGAAAATAATGTACACTGGACAACCAGAGGGTGTAGTGATGAAACAGAGGGTGGCATGGGTGGGCCAGAGGGTGGCATGAGTAGTCAGAGAGTGGCAGTGGTGACAGAGAGTGGCAGTGATGAAGAAGAGTGTCCCAAACAGGCTGGACACGTAGAAACAACAAGTTCGCAAAACTTGCGACCCGACAGGTAAGTTCGCAAATTGCGAAATTGTAAAAACCCTCGCGAACTGGCAGAAACACGGGCGAACACAAAAAAAAAAAAAATCCGCAAATTCGCGGGAATTCGCGGATTTTGCGGATTGCGAATCCGCAAATCCGCAAAATTCGCGGATTGCCAATCCGCAAAATCCGCTCATGCTTAGTTCAGACTACCTAGTGACCAACGCTAGCAATGCCACTACCAACCATAGTATGGCACTTGTTAATTTCTCCTGGGGAGGGGTAAATGGCCTCAAAAGGGTTGTTGTTAGTTCAGACCTCCCAGTGGACTGTCTTTTGGGCAATGATTTGGAATCCTCCCTATGGTCAGATGTGGAGTATAGGACTCATGTGGAGATGTTAGGTTTGTCAGCACATGTCCTTGCTGTGACTAGGTCACAGGCCAAGAAATGCCCAGCTGAACTAGTGCTGGATCCTGGAACAATGGACCAGACACTAACCAAGAAGAAGAACAGTAGGGTTAAGGTAGTGCCTTCCCCCTTGCCTCAAGGAGAGGATCAGCTCTCACAGGAGGCTGACCCAAAGACCCCAGAAGGAACTGTCCTAGAAGAGCTTGAGCCTGAACAGGTTGAGTTTCTTGGGACAGGGGGACCTTCCAGGACAGACTTGAGCAAGGCACAGTTAGACTGTTCATCTCTTGAGACCCTCAGACAGCAAGCTGCTGCTGAGGCTGCAGGGAATGCCACGGGTGCCCATAAAGTGTATTGGGAAGATGGACTCCTTTACTCTGAGGCAAGAGACCCCAAGCCTGGTGCTACCAGGAGGCTGGTCATCCCCTTGTCTCTGAGAGGTTTCCTTCTCACCTTGGCCCATGAAATTCCCCTTGCAGGTCACTTAGGCCAGAACAAGACTTGGGACAGGCTTGCCCCACACTTTCACTGGCCTCATATGTCTGAGGACACTAAAGAGTTTTGTCGCTCATATGTCACCTGTCAAGCCAGTGGCAAATCAGGAGGCACAACAAAGGCCCCCCTTATACCACTACCTGTGGTGGGGGTACCCTTTGAAAGAGTGGGGATTGACATTGTTGGACCAATGGACCCCCCAACAGCATCTGGGCACAGATTTATACTGGTGGTAGTGGATCATGCCACTAGGTATCCAGAAGATATTCCCCTTAGGACCACTACAGCTCCTGTTGTGGCCAAGGCCCTACTCTCAGTTTTTACTAGAGTGGGGTTTCCTAAGGAGGTTGTCTCTGACAGAGGTGCAAACTTCATGTCAGGATACTTGACTGCTATGTGGAAGGAGTGTGGTGTCAACTACAAGTTCACCACCCCGTATCATCCACAATGCAATGGGCTTGTTGAAAGGTCCAACAAGACCCTCAAAGGGATGATAAAAGGGTTACCTGAAAAGCTTAGGCGAAGATGGGACATCCTTTTACCCTGCCTTTTGTTTGCTTATAGAGAGGTCCCACAGAAGGGGGTTGGCTACAGCCCTTTTGAACTTCTGTTTGGGCATCCTGTAAGAGGACCCCTGTGTTATGTTATGTTATGTTAATAACATTTATTAGGCGCAACAGCTGCCCCAGCAAAGGGGCGTCCTGGCGCGTGTCTTGTGAAGGAAGGATGGGAGAGATCTCTCAAAAAGCCTAAGCAAGACATAGTGGACTATGTACTTGGTCTCCGCTCCAGGATGGCAGAGTACATGGAAAAGGCATCTAAAAACCTTGAGGCCAGCCAAGAACTCCAAAAAGCTTGGCATGACCAAAAGGCTGTCCTGACTGTGTATCACCCAGGACAGAAGGTGTGGGTGTTGGAGCCAGTGGTCCCAGCAGCTCTCCAAGACAAATGGTCTGGACCCCATACCATCATTGAGCAAAAGAGAGAGGTCACCTACCTGGTAGACCTTGGAACTCCCAGGAGCCCTCACAGAGTACTTCATGTGAACAGGCTCAAGGCATTTGTCGACAGGGAAGACATGAGCTTGCTCATGGCTACAGATGAGGGACAGGAGGAAGATAGTGACCCTCTCCCAGACCTGCTCACTCAGAACCCTGATGATGGGTCAGTAGATGGTGTCGTCTTTTCTGACAGCCTCTCTGAGCATCAACAAGAGGATTGTAAACAGGTTCTTCAATCCTTTAGACAAATGTTCTCTCTGACACCCAGTCAGACAAACTGGTGCACCCATGAGGTGGACACTGGTGACAGTCTGCCTATAAAGAGTAAAATCTACAGGCAACCTGACCACATCAGGGACTGTATCAAACAAGAAGTACAGAAAATGTTAGAATTGGGAGTCATTGAACCCTCAGAGAGCCCTTGGGCTAGTCCTGTAGTTCTAGTGCCTAAACCTCACACCCAAGATGGTAAGAGAGAGATGAGGTTTTGTGTAGACTACAGGGGTCTCAATGCTGTCACTAAGACAGATGCCCATCCAATACCAAGAGCAGATGAGCTCATTGACAGATTGGCTTCTGCCAAGTTCTTGAGCACATTTGACCTGACAGCTGGCTATTGGCAAATCAGGTTAGCCGAGGATGCCAAGGCCAAGACAGCATTTTCTACCCCAGGAGGTCAATACCAGTTTGTGGTGATGCCCTTTGGTTTGAAAAATGCACCTGCTACGTTTCAAAGGTTGGTGAACCAAGTTCTCTCTGGGCTGGATGACTTCTGTGCAGCATATCTAGATGATATTGCTGTCTTTAGCTCCACCTGGGAGAATCACCTGATCCTCCTGAGGAATGCTTTAGAGGCTCTGCAAAAGGCAGGCCTCACTATCAAGGCTACCAAGTGCCAGATAGGGCAGAGTCAAGTTGTATACTTGGGCCACCTTGTAGGTGGAGGCCAAGTTCAACCTTTGGAGAGCAAGATACAGGCCATAAAGGACTGGGCTCCTCCAACCACCCAGACACAGGTCAGAGCTTTCTTGGGCCTGTCTAGTTACTATAGAAAATTTGCCAGAAATTATGGAACCATTGTGACTCCACTTAATGACCTGACAAGTAAAAAAATGCCAAAGAAAGTTCAGTGGACAGTTAGCTGTCAGAAGGCATTCGATGACCTAAAGCAGGCCATGTGCACTGCACCTATTCTCAAGAGTCCAGACTACTCCAAGCCATTCATTGTCCAAACAGATGCATCTGAGTTGGGTGTGGGAGCTGTTCTATCTCAACTGAATATTGATGGTCATGACCAGCCCATTGCTTTTATAAGTAGAAGGCTGACCCCTAGAGAGAAACGTTGGTCAGCTATAGAGAGGGAGGCCTTTGCTGTGGTTTGGGCCCTGAAGAAGCTGAGGCCATACTTGTTTGGCACTCACTTCAAGATTCAGACTGACCATAAGCCCCTCTTATGGCTAAATCAGATGAAGGGTGAAAACCCCAAACTTCTTAGGTGGTCCATTTCCCTACAGGGGATGGACTGTGGAGAAGTGTGGCTCAATGGTTAGAGCGGCAGACCCTGATGCAGAGGTCTAGCCCGGGACCAGGGTTCAATTCCCCGCCTCGGCGGGTCTTGGGCTCAAAAATTCCACGGACCTGATAATTCTCGCCTCGGTGCCTATTCCAATCATGGAGTCCCACTCTGCAACTCTGGGCAATAGCTTGCTTAATCTCCACAACGGCCCCCACAATGCTAAGGATGCCTGGCCTCCTCCTTGGGGGTGCCCAGGAGTGGACGCCTCACAGGGAAAGCCAGGATGGGTTCCACAGCGGTATTCGTACAAGCGCCTTGAGACCCTTGCGGGTGAGTAGTGCGCTATACAAGTATCAATTTACATTTTTTTTTACATTTACTTTACAGTGGAGCACCGCCCAGGGACTGACCATGGTAATGCAGATGGTCTCTCCCGGTACTTCCACTTAGAACAAGAAGACTCACCTGGTCAAGGTTAGTTTAATGTCCCTAAGTTTGGGGGGGGGGGGTTATGTAGGAGAGTGGGGTCTGCAATCCTATGGTCACCCCCGATTTTTTTGCTTTTTGCTTCACTGGTTTAAGACTTTCCCTGGCTGTGGGCCTGCTAATCAGACCCACAGCCTTGCTGTTCTCTCTCTAAATTGACTCACATGTACCCTAGGTGCATTTACCAATTGGTACTGGGCCACCTTATCAGTCCCTGTACAGCATACCTTAGGTATCCAGGGCCTAGATGTACCCAGGGCCTACCAGGGGCTGCAGCATGTATTATGCCACCCCTGGCTGGCCACTTAAATCTGACACAACTGGTTGCACGACAGCTGGGGCAAGGTGGTGTAATCACCCTTTGCTTTAGATATAGTATACCTATATCTAACCCTAAAATGGACACATGTATTCCTATCAGTCACTCCTATGGCAGGCCTTAACAATCCTGAAGGCAGAGTGCTTGGAATTATGTGAGATGGTGCTCTGGCATGAGCTGAGCCCGTTTGCAGCTTGCGGAACCAAGTCCTAATAGCTGTTCCATGATAACGCGTACCATATACTCTTAAGTGCATTATAATCCTCGCGGTTATTTGCTATTTTTGGTATCGCTTTATCAAAACATGTCGAGTAAGGTGTCATACGAATTGGAATACTAACCCCTCGCCAATTCTGGCGACGGGGTTAGCATTCCACCCTTCTAGAGGGACACAACATGTATGTAACTGTGAACCCCGGTTAAAGTTAACTCGAGCCTCAGCATCACAAAATGGATGCTGCCACCACAGACACAAGTCTGACCTCCTGGTGCTGGGAGTCCTTCCAGCGAGGAGAGCTCGGACAAAGGGTTTCCTGTCAGGGGCGGTGCTAGCACCATCCCAGACAGGGTTTTGTGTATCCCAGGTAGGCAGGGCTGAGAGGAAGGTGACTGCAAGTGGCACCCCGGTGCTCACTGTGCATATGCCAGCTCAAACCAGTTCCAGGGGCACACCAGCCCCTGAGCTGGGGAAAGTCAGGACAAGGGGAGAGGGGTGTAACCACCCCCTCCTGGTCTCACCCATGGGCAGGACCTAGTCGCGTGCCAGTCCCTTTTTCTTAGGATAAAGGTAGGAGTGGGCCCCCTTCCCAAATTAGATAATCTTGAATCTTGAACTACTTTCCACGAAAGGAACTCTTGACTTTCTTTGAAGACTCTCCCTTGTGGCTAAGGAGTAGCCACCCTGCACCCACAGGCACCACCTAAGCATCGCGGTTTGCTGCATGTCCATCCTCTGGATCAAGACTGGCCAGCTCGACGAGACCCGGATTCCCTGGCATCTCTGACCGCTACCTGCATCATCAGCCCAGCGGAGATTCGTGGGTGTGACGAGACCTGAGGGACCGGCCATCTTCAAAACCTGCACGACGCTTAACCAGCACGACCGCCGAGGGATACTCGAGTGAGTGCACTGGGGTTTGAGAAGCCCCAACCCAGAGCAGCTCCAGCACCGAAGTCCAGCCCCCCAGTATCCACGAGATCTGCGTGGGGCCCTTTTGCTCTTTGCTGCTTACCGCGTTGTCCGGTTACTTGCGCGTTGGCTAGTGGCCCTCCTGACGACGTACCACGACGATTTCTCCGCTGGTCTGGTTGCTCCAGACTGGCCCTTGCTCCCTTCCAAAAGAGGAGCACCCCGGACCCTCCTGATCCCCTCCAGACGACATCTTGACTCCACCGCGTGGGCTTGCCTTTGCCAAGGCTTGTTGCTCCAATCCTGGTTCCAGCATCGCCGACAGCAGACACCCTCGTGGGACAGCTCGCACCTCCAGCCTGGTCGCCGACAACGCCTCCTGGCCTGTGTGACTGCACAGTCCAGCGTCGCCCACTCACCTGATCGCGGTGACCTCATCCGGTGCCATCCTGGTGCCCACACAATCACTGGCTAGTGATTAAGAACTGAGTCCCCTCTGCTTTCAGGTCGTCTCCATCACCGATCCAGGCTTGGATCACACCGAACATCTTCACTGGTCGCCTGCCAGCAACTTCTTCTTTCAGGCTCCATAGACTACAACGAGATTTCCAGACGTCTTTTGAACCCTATGCAGCCGCAGCTCCTGGGCTAGGTAACCCGAGCATTTCGGTGCTCCAACGCAGGTTCACTATCTAAGTGTCCAGATCCTTTTACGTTTTTAGTCTACCTAGTCGGATTCGTCCGGAAACAGTGACTTTAGAAATACTAGCCTCCATAGACTTTGTCCCGCATCCCGCGTGAGAGTGCACACTCTGCACCCGATCCCCCTAGGCCTCCTGCTCCTAACCTTAGGGTTCTGTAGTGTAGTCCTAGCGATCCTGAAGCCTCTGGATCTTGTTACTTACCTGCTAGTATTTCGCATTCCACTTTTAGTGTATATGGTTTTTCGTGCCCCTCGGGCATTTGTGTAAATTGTGCAACTTGAAGTATTTTCGTAAGAGTTTTGTATTGTGCTTAGCTCCCTGACTCATAAAGAGTTCAGGGTAGACTTGTTATAAATAAATATCCTTTATTTTCATAACAACTTGTGTGGTGTCCTTTCACTTGGTGTTCAAGGGGTATATGTGATGGTAAAACAGCTGGCTTAACACGCCCTCTAGAGTTTAGCCTAAAGACTGCTTTTGTCCACGCTACTAGGATAGCTGGTCTATAAGGTTGACTTACAACCAATCATCAATAAGGGTCGTTTGGTATGATACACAGTGATCACTAGAATAGTGAGCACTATATATCAGGCCAACTTCTCACATATTGGACATGTCTGCTGCTTATCAGCAGATAAATATACATCCAGAATCACGTCCATTAACTTCCTTTGTAACACCGTTAGGGGCTTATCACTATCGGCGCATGCCATTCGGATAAGCCTCAGCCTCTGCGGTGTTTCAAAGAGGTATGCAAATTATATTTCAAGGGATGCATAGCATTTTGTGTTTTCAGGATGACATAATGATTGTAGGCAAGTCTTTTCAAGATCATGATAAGTTAATGAATGAAGTTTTGAGAAATATTGCAGATCATGGTCTAACGATAAAAAAAGAAAAGTGTCAACTGAGAAAAGACCGTGTGAACTACCTTGGTCATGAGATATCTGCTGGTGGTATTAGACCGAAGAAAAGTATAGTAAAAGCAATTATAGATGCTCCTCAACCGTCAGATAAAGACTTATTGAAGTCATTTCTTGGTTTAGCAGAGTACTGTTCGAAGTTTGTAGCTAACTTTTCAAATATTTTGGAGCCTATGAGGTTTTTATTGAAAAAGGGAGTGTTATTCGAGTGGAATGCTTTGTGTGAGGCAGCGTTTAAAAATGTCAAAATGTCATTAGTTACTGCACCTACTTTAGCTCACTTTGATGTCTCGAGGAAAACAATGTTAACAACTGATGCCGGTAATGTAGGATTAGGTGCAGTTTTAACCCAAAGGACAGCTGAAGGAGAAAGTGTGATTGGGTTTGCGTCACGACGTCTACAAGGAGCAGAGAAATATTACTCAACCATTGAGAAAAAGACTTTGGGTTGTTGTTGGGGGATAAATCATTTACAATTTTATTTATGGGGACTGCCTTTTGTTTTGAGAACTGATCATAAGCACTTAGTACACATATTCAAAGGAGGAAGGGGTCTTGAAGGAAATGTTACTCCTAGGATTTCTAGATGGTTGATATCAGTAATGAATTACAACTTTTCAATTGATTTTGTTAGAGGTAATAAGAATGTTATAGCTGATTGTTTGTCACGGATGCCAATTGAGGAGGAAGAAGAGGATTTTTCTTTGGTATCTGAAGTGGAATCTCCGTGTGTTGTCAGTGAAGTAGACTTAGCCTTAAAACAAGAAGAGTGGAATAAAGCCTTGAGTTGTGATAAGGAATATACTGAGCTCAAGGACATCATACGTGATGGTTGAGGAGATGTGAAGAACTTGAATGAGGAATTAAAAAAATATTTAAAAGTTAAAGACCAGTTAAGTATTCAAGCTGATAAAGTCTTGAGATGCAATCATGTAGTGCCACCTAGGGTGTTAAGAAGTAAATTAATCAAATTGGTACACAAGGGACACTTAGGGAGAAGCATGTGCAAAAGGAGATTGAGACAGAATTTTTGGTGGCCGGAAATGGACAGGGAAGTAGAAGAGTAGGTAAAAGATTGTCAAGCGTGCAGTAATAGTGACAAGTCTAGGGTAATCCGGCAACCACCATTGGGTTGTGTAGGTGTTCCTAATCGACCCTGGGAAAAATTAGCATTTGATTTTCTAGGGCCAATTAAGAGACTGGGTGTGAGAAGCAGATTTTTCATTGTATTGGTTGATTACCACATTAAATGGTTTTTGGTGAAACCTGTAGAACATATTACATCTGAAGTAGTGATTGAGTTTCTGAAGAGTGCATTTTTAGAAGAAGGTATACCAAAGTGTCTGGTTACGGACAATGGAGTCCAATTGGTTTCAGGTATGATGGCAAGGTTTCTTACAGGATTGGGTATAAAGCATGAAAGAGTGGCATTGTTCAGACCACAAGCTAATGGATTAGTTGAGCGAGTTAATCACATCATAGTGGACAATATTCAATTGTCTTTGAGTAATGGTTTAAAGTGGAGAGAGGAACTAGACAAGATGATCTGGGCTCACAGGGTGACTCCTCATTCTATTACAGGTATATCACCTTTTGTGGCTTTAAAGGGAAGGGAACCAGCAACCAAAGAATCTCCTGTGTGGTTACAAAAGAAAGATCAGGTCTGGGTGGATCGAGAATTAATGGCAGAAAGAGTTAGAGAGTCTCAAGAAAGGAACAAAAATGATTATTACAGAAGGAAAGGAGTGAAAGATGTGAAAATCATTATTGGTGATTGGGTGGTTACAAAGAATATGGGATTTGTGAAAAAAGGTGAGAGCAAATTTTCCAGACCTCAAAGAGTAATAAAAGTGTTGAACTCAGTAGTTACTCTGGATGATGGAAAAATGTGGAGTATGGGAAATGTATGCAAAGTCGATGCTCCTAATTCTGTTGAACAATTGGTGCAAATGTAAATGGAAAAAAAATTCTTATTGAGTTTTATGTTATTGTTATTGGGTATTTTCATTTCTTGATATTGATGTTTAATATGCATTAATCTTTATGTTTCATTGCAATTCATTGTAAGGGGGTAGATATGAGGAGATTTCATTCTCCCATTGTAGAACCCAGTGATGCCATAGTATGACATCACTGGGGGATTCTGAAAGAATGGTCAGTTGATGAAGCTGGAGGTTGCTGTACACTTGTGAAGCTGTACTTATATAAATAAAGATCTTTTATTCATTAACCACTGCCTCTGTGGTTACTATACATAGCTTAAAACAAGTCCTTAAATCCACAATATTTGTATACCTCTGGGGTTGGTGAAGGTGGGAAGGATACAGGAGGAGTGGGTATGCTCAATGGATATATGATTTGGCACTGCCCACCTTCCCTGCCCTTTCCCCGATGAGATCAATACCTGGTGACTACACTAGATGTGAGTGACACAGCCATTGCGGCTGGTAGACGACTCGTGCACCAGTGGTGATGGGGTCGGTAGCGCTCTTCTTCAGAGTGAATTGGACAGCTCAAGGAGTTCTTTTTGTTGTAATTTCCCTTCCCTTGAGGCTGGCATCTGATGAACATGCTTTCACACTGATATTGCTGGCAGAGAGGACCTGTCACAAATACTGAAGGAGATGTATACCTTCCAAAAACAATGTTGACATTACTTTGAACTGTAAAGAGTACTGCAAGATAGAGCAAATCCCCTCATCTTGCGTCAAGTCGTGTTTGACATACATCTTACAGTGACCACCTTGGAGCGGTAAAACAATGATTACAGACCCATTTCCCTTCTCCCAGGGCCAGGTAAACCAGGGAAAAATTAATCAATAAAATTCTTTCATCATACCCAGAGACAAATGATACACTACATCCTTCCCAGACTGGTTTTAGACAAGGCAGTAGCACGGAAATGGCAGCGACCCAAGAATTTAAAACCGTTTTGGACCTGGGGCAGGGGGGAAGACTGCAGCCTTGATCCTATTGGATATTAGTGCTGCTTTTGATACCATCTCCCACCCAGTATTGGTCAGAAGGCTAAAGAAGGCAGGCATAGCTGGGGCAGCATTAAAGTGGCTAACCTATTTCCTCCATAATAGAACATTTGAGGTATGTGAGGAAGGTATATTGTCGGAAAACAAAACCACACCTTAAAGTGTGAGGTCCTGCAGAAATCCTCACTAAGCCCCACCTTGTTTAATCTGTATGTCCTCTCATAGACTGTAATCCTACAAGTTAATGGTTTCACCTCAATATCGTATGCTGATGACACACAGACATCATATCCCTCTTCAATCAAACTGACAAGACATCAAACCATCTTCACAACTGTCCTGAAGAAGTGGTAGATTGGATGGCAACAAGCAGTTTAAAACTATATGGGGGAAAAACGGAGGTGATGGTGGAGGGAAATAAACCAGGGAGGTAGCTAGATTTGATTTGGCCTGACTTTCTTGGCAACCAACCTACCCCTACACTGGAGGTCAAGAGTCTGGGGGTATGGCTGGACAACAAGCTGTCAACGGCAAATCGAGCAAATAAACTAGCATCAAATTGCTTTGGCTTGCTAAGGACCTTGAGAAAAACACTGAAATGGCTACCAGAATCCTCGAGAAGGACGTGGTGCAGGGATTAGTCATAATCGGACTGGACTATGGAAATACCCAATACCTGGGTATCCCCAAAGCGGTCTTAAAAAGACTACAAGTTATCCAAACGCTTCAGTGCATTTATTGCTGAAAATGCCTAGTTGTCATTCTGTCATAGGTGCACAAGCAGATGTACACTGGTTACCGGTAACTAAAAGAATTCATTTTAAGGTATTGTGCATGGCTCACCAAGTGATGCGCCAAAAGGGCTCCAGGCTGATTAAAAAATCTCTCACCCCTTACGACCCTATGAGACCCTCCACTCCACTAGCCAGCAATTGTTGAAAGTTCCCAGGATTAGGAGATGCAGGAGACGGGACGCTCCTTTGCGAGAAGTAATGGTCTTGTTGAACGTTTCAACAGAGTTCTCAATGACAACATACAGGTAGCTAGAGCTAATCGTTTAAATTTTAAGGAAGAATTAAGGAAATTTTAATTGGCTGCTCGCACCTCTCCCAATGCAGATGCAAGGCTATCACCTTTTATGTTATTGAGGGGCAGGGGGAAGGCGTCCAAAATGACAAAAATCACAAAGACCTAGTCCTGAGGGCAATAATTTTTATAGATCTAAGGGCATATATGGATTGTCAAAAGATCATTCCACTCACACTCCTCATTACAGATATAAGTGTCATGCTCAAGACAATTGCCAAAAGGTAAAAATAGCCAATCTCTGATAAGCCTGACACTAGACAACACAGTACCAACATTCACTAGAAGGACGACATTTGAAAAAATGTGTGAATAGCTAGAAGACACCTCACAGGCGCACCACCAATGGGGCCCCTGGTTGGTACTCACCAGGATGGCCCTGTTCTCATCATCGGTGTCAACTAGCTTAACGTAAACGTGTCCGACTCCCAAAAGAAAAGAAAAGAAGACAGTGAATGGTGCAGTGTACACAAACTTATATGTGACAAGGACTAACAACGTTCAACATATAACACAACAACTACTGCGCATCCAAGATTATGAACCCTTTTATTTGTATTCTCTTGTTTGCCAACAGTAACCATATATACATAAAATGGAGAGAAGCGAATACTACCTATCGATTCGCATTCAACTCGCTGCCGACATGTTTCATTGCCTTGGTAAAAAATTCAGGCAATTTCTTCAGGGCAAAGATTATTGAAAAGCCACTGCCAGCAATACTGTGTTTAGCGTGCTGTAAATCAAAAGAACATATGTGTAAGAGAGACTGCCCTTGATTGTTCTGTGTAAAAACACAGTTGTGCCATATTGCAATTTCACCAGCCAAAATGGAATACCAATTACCTAGCTTGTGGCTTTTGCTTTCATACCGTTACAGCCACGTCATGGACCCACTTCCGATCGGTAAGTATGGTCTTTCCTCCCTTATGTTTTATCTATTAAGGGAAATTACAAAGTAGAAAAACCACCCGGGCGGACATTAGAGATAGTAGTTCTAGCCTCACCGGATCTTCTGTTCCGACAAAGGTTTGTCCATTTCACGGCATTTACCAGTGGAGAATATTCGTTCGGCGTCTTCTCAGCACCGGAACGCCGAGCGATTAGGGTGTGCGCTATTTGTTTTCCTGTTTCGACCTAACTCGGGCTGTGATTGGTCCCCGAAGTTGGGTTGTGATTGGTTCCCGAAGTCACATGGCTTGTATGTCAATGGACTCCGAGTATTCCCGTCAATTCAGTTATTTACATACAGAACGCTGTACTTATACACATAACTATGGGCATAACTCTGAGCTGGAACTAGTGATCAGAGTAAATTACAATTATTCCAGATAGTGCCGATCGTATTATATGAAATCGGTCTGCCATATTGGAATGGTCCTGGGTATTATCTAGAGTGTCGATAGAAGTACCTGGATTCACTTTTTAATGCGGGTGATCTCTCATTCTGAACTCGGCATTTATAAATATCAAATAGGTACAGTAGGTGTATGTGTTCACGTTGTGAACTCTATTATATTTATCATACCAAGTTTCAATAAAACTTTATACAAGACTTTACAGCTGACTGTTAAGCAGTTTATAAAGGGATTATGTAACAGCTCAACCTCCTAAGTGGAAAGGACCCAGAATTGTAATATGTCATGTTCTGCAGTTATCAAACCATCAAAGACTGAGCCAAGGAACACCTAAAACTATTGTTTCAGCGCAACTTGTTCCATTCCAGTAATTCGTTTAATCCTTGCTGTTCACTCCGCTCTTGGTATATCCAGCGTGCCTCCTTTGTCAACAGATGTCTTTCCATGGTCTGTGTATCGCCTACTACTCGTTCTAGCACCACCCAGGTGAACGAGTGTTTATTGCGATGGCAATGCTCCACCAACTTAGTTGTCAGTTTGCCCTGTCGTATCGTGCTCAGATGCTCTTGTATGCGGAGCTTGACTTTGCGCGTTGTCAATCCAATGTATTCAAGACCACATTCACAGCTCAATCTATACACAACATTTGCAGTGTTACAGTTGCTGAAGTGGTGCAACGACCATGTCTTCCCTGATTTTAGCACAACTGTTGTGCTTTTTTTCGTGAGGTGGCAAACCGAGCAATTCCCACAAGGATAATGTCCATTTGGTACATTGGTTTTGGACATTATCCTTGTGGGAATTGCTCGGTTTGCCACCTCACGAAAAAAAGCACCACAGTTGTGCTAAAATGGATAATGTCCAAAACCAATGTACCAAATGGACATTATCCTTGTGGGAATTGCTCGGTTTGCCACCTCACGAAAAAAAGCACCATAGTTGTGCTAAAATCAGGGAAGACATGGTTGTTGCACCACTTCAGCAACTGTAACACTGCAAATGTTGTGTATAGATTGAGCTGTGAATGTGGTCTTGAACACATTGGATTGACAACGCGCAAAGTCAAGCTCCGCATACAAGAGCATCTGAGCACGATACGACAGGGCAAACTGACAACTAAGTTGGTGGAGCATTGCCATCGCAATAAACACTCGTTCACCTGGGTGGTGCTAGAACGAGTAGTAGGCGATACACAGACCATGGAAAGACGTCTGTTGACAAAGGAGGCACGCTGGATATACCAAGAGCGAAGTGAACAGCAAGGATTAAACGAATTACTGGAATGGAACAAGTTGCGCTGAAACAATAGTTTTAGGTGTTCCTTGGCTCAGTCTTTGATGGTTTGATAACTGCAGAACATGACATATTACAATTCTGGGTCCTTTCCACTTAGGAGGTTGAGCTGTTACATAATCCCTTTATAAACTGCTTAACAGTCAGCTGTAAAGTCTTGTATAAAGTTTTATTGAAACTTGGTATGATAAATATAATAGAGTTCACAACGTGAACACATACACCTACTGTACCTATTTGATATTTATAAATGCCGAGTTCAGAATGAGAGATCACCCGCATTAAAAAGTGAATCCAGGTACTTCTATCGACACTCTAGATAATACCCAGGACCATTCCAATATGGCCGACCGATTTCATATAATACGATCGGCACTATCTGGAATAATTGTAATTTACTCTGATCACTAGTTCCAGCTCAGAGTTATGCCCATAGTTATGTGTATAAGTACCGCGTTCTGTATGTAAATAACTGAATTGACGGGAATACTCGGAGTCCATTGACATACAAGCCATGTGACTTCGGGAACCAATCACAACCCAACTTCGGGGACCAATCACAGCCCGAGTTAGGTCGAAACAGGAAAACAAATAGCGCACACCCTAATCGCTCGGCGTTCCGGTGCTGAGAAGACGCCGAACGAATATTCTCCACTGGTAAATGCCGTGAAATGGACAAACCTTTGTCGGAACAGAAGATCCGGTGAGGCTAGAACTACTTTCTCTAATGTCCGCCCCGGGTGGTTTTTCTACTTTGTAATTTCCCTTAATAGATAAAACATAAGGGAGGAAAGACCATACTTACCGATCGGAAGTGGGTCCATGACGTGGCTGTAACGGTATGAAAGCAAAAGCCACAAGCTAGGTAATTGGCATTCCGTTTTGGCTGGTGTAATTGCAATATGGCACAACTGTGTTTTTACACAGAACAATCAAGGGCAGTCTCTCTTACACATATGTTCTTTTGATTTACAGCACGCTAAACACAGTATTGCTGGCAGTGGCTTTTCAATAATCTTTGCCCTGAAGAAATTGCCTGAATTTTTTACCAAGGCAATGAAACATGTCGGCAGCGAGTTGAATGCGAATCGATAGGTAGTATTCGCTTCTCTCCATTTTATGTATATATGTTTACTGTTGGCAAACAAGAGAATACAAATAAAAGGGTTCATAATCTTGGATGCGCAGTAGTTGTTGTGTTATATGTTAGTCCTTGTCACATATAAGTTTGTGTACACTGCACCATTCACTGTCTTCTTTTCTTTTCTTTTGGGAGTCGGACACGTTTACGTTAAGCTAGTTGACACCGATGATGAGAACAGGGCCATCCTGGTGAGTACCAACCAGGGGCCCCATTGGTGGTGCGCCCGTGAGGTGTCTTCTAGCTATTCACACATTTTTTCAAATGTCGTCCTTCTAGTGAATGTTGGTACTGTGTTGTCTAGTGTCAGGCTTATCAGAGATTGGCTATTTTTACCTTTTGGCAATTGTCTTGAGCATGACACTTATATCTGTAATGAGGAGTGTGAGTGGAATGATCATTTGACAATCCATATATGCCCTTAGATCTATAAAAATTATTGCCCTCAGGACTAGGTCTTTGTGATTTTTGATTGATTGAGTGGAGGGCGACCTAGTCCTACGAGTCCCTCTCAACTCCTAGTATATGAATATGTCCAAAAGGACAAGACAGTGGATGGGGAAATTTAACATTTCTAAACAGAAAATGGAAGACCTAAGAAGGAGAAGGCATCTAGCTCAGAACAGATACCTGGGTGTACGGGGAAGAGAGTCCAAGGTGGCGGTTAGAGATTATATCAGAATCAAATTACCTAGAATCATTTCTAGGAGGGTGTCCAAGTTCTCATCCCCCCAAAGGGTTGTGGACGTGAGGAAGAGTGTAATCAAACTGGAAAAAGGTAAGTGGTGGAATAAGGATAAAATTGCCATTGCGCATGGTATTGGCAAGAAGAGTGCATGTACTGAGGTGGAGAGGTGCAGAGATTGTAAGGAAGCTTGCGTGGAAAAGACTTTCCACCAGGGAAAGGAAACGACCATCTAAATTACGAGAATGTTGGCCAAAGTGAGTAATGTTCCACAATAATATGTGAAATGTATATTTATACTGTGAATCTTTGTTGGGTGAAATGTTTATTTACACTGTGAATCTGTGTTTTTTCAATTTGCTATCTTTATGTTCTTCCTTTCATTTTGTCTTTGTTAAACCTTGCTTTCCCCATTTATTATTGTTATGTTTTACTTTTCTTTTATGTATATAAGGGGGATGATGTGTTGGGTTCTTGCACCCTCTTTTGGAATGTGTGGGTTGTCATAGAAATGTGGGGATCGGGAGGCAGTTGGTGAGGAGATTCAAGGTGGATGCTGTGCTCTCATCCTGTTGAGGTTGTACTAGGAGAAAAGGATTTCTTACCATCGAAAGAGTGTCCTTGTAATACACAGGAGTGATTGAGACACTATGAAGACCATTGTACCTTCCACAGCCCTACCACAACCCTCAGTAATGTTTAATTTACCATCTTTACAATTTCAGAATTTAAGCACTTACGTATATTAATTATTTACAACAAAATCATTCGTTTTAATCTTTTAACTTAAACAGCTAACTACTACTGACAAAGCCAATAGACCTCATTTTAGGGTATATGCCAATGGTTGTGCTATATATGCATATATAATAACTAACAGCCTGATTCATCATTCTCCCGTTTTGCGAGCCCCTTATAGCGATTCATAGCGAATCGCTATTAAGGACTCGCAAAACGGGATTCATGTAGAAAGTGCATAAAGAAATGCGATTCCTAAATATTCCTTATTTGCGATTAGCAAATTGCTAATCGCAAATAAGGAATAACTCGCCATTCATTCCTATGGGCCAAAAGGCCCATAGGAATGAATAGGGAGTATTCCTTATTTGCGATTAGCAATTTGCTAATCGCAAATAAGATAGCGATTTGAAGGGTGCCAGGGGTGTCCAAAGGACACCCTGTAGCACCCCTCAAATGAAATTTTACACAGGTGTTGCACACACACATGTCCAAAGGACATGTGTGCGTGTAACATGCAACTCAGAAAAATGCATTTAAATGCATTTTTCTGAGTTTTCGCAATTTACCACGAGGTCTGACCTCGCGGTAAATTGCGGCCAGAAATTGCGAATTCGCAAACTAAAATTGGATGATGAATTGCATTTAAGGAATCTCAAACAGAGATTCCTTAAATGTAATTCTTCGCAAAATTGCGAGATCGCAATTAGCGATTTTTGCATTTGGGATGCTGAATCCCAAATGCAAAAATCGCACTCGCAAAGGGCCAGATTCTCAGAATCTGGCCCTTTGCGAGCGCAATTTTGTTTGATGAATCAGGCGGTCAATGCTCAGTAAGGCAACAAAATACAGGTCTGATGGCGCACTATGGGAATCGCAGAAATGTAGTTTACATGTTTAAGCCACGCTCTTAATTACACAGGCCACGCCCCTTTTAGAGACCCCTACTACACTTTTTTCATCCCACCTAAAGGTCTGCAGTTAGTGATGCCTATGACATCAGCCTGGGGATGTGTTGCACACAGTCCTTCCGAAGTCTGGGAAAAGTGCAGGGGGCGCCTTGTCTTCGAAGACTAACTGAAGAATAAAACGTTAGAAACGGAGTACCTAATTTTGAGCACAGTTCTCATAAATATGAATGGCGCACGTAAATATTGTTGGCACTGTGGACGCGCAATGCAAAACTGGGGCGATCCCCCTGGCGGTGATAATTATTAGGGCCATTCTTCGCGCGCGCGGAGCGGCTTTTCCAGGCAACAAAAACAATAGTAGAAACGTCGCTATCTAATCAGGTGCCCGCGCCTCAAGGCAGCCTGCTACCAACTGATACAGCGCAGAACAAAAATAATACATTCATGGTTGACATGTCGTCAATGGAATCCGAAAAGCATAAATTAGCATGGAAGCTACGCTATTCACTCCGAGACGCGCTTCTGCCTAGGTGAAGGACTCTACCACTCGCTGACTAAGGTTGAGTAAACAGAGTAATGAAGGGAGCCGGAACAGGAAGCATCGCCCCGCCCCCCATTCCCCCATTCCAGATCGGACACGGTTAGCCAAGCTCCTGCACAAGTCTATCTCCCGAACGCTTTGCAGAATCTCTTTCTCAACGGGACATTAGTATTCAGCCACAAAATAATTGTTTCCGTTTTCATTCCAGAGGTTATTATATTTACATAAGCCTGCCTTTCATTTAAAAAGCGCAGGCTTGTAATCCTACGGGATTTCATATTTGTAATGCAAAACACTTCCATACAAATGAAAAGAAGCCACATGAGAAATTACAGTACAAAGGAGGGGGCTGTCTTTTTTAGATCTCTTCAAAGATCGGTTCTTCTGTGTGCGTTTTGCCGTGTCGCCAAGGGGTTGGTATCACTGCGCTCCCTGGATAGATACCTTTTTTAAAGGTTTAAGATTTCTGTACAAAGAAGCACAAGAGAGCAGAAAAAATTAGGCACATCTTAATTTCGTGTTAAGGAAATTGACATAGCTATCGCTGAAACGAATAAGCCTGTGGAAACAGCAGTCGACAAGGTACTTGTTTGTTCTGGCCCAGTTGCTGCCACATCTCTTTTTTTAACTTTTAGTCCATTTTGACCTTGGAATTCATCCTCTACGTCTAATGATGTCCTAATTTTCATGTGGAATTTTGACTAGAAACATTTTTTTGTGTTTCCCACTGAAAAAAATTGATTCGTTTATAATGTAGGTGTGCAAAAAGTTTTATTCGCTATTGATAATCTCAAAACCTGATTCACAGAATCAGGATTTGTGTACTTTTCCCTCCATAAATGTCTGATGCCATTAAGGAGAATCTAAAAGTAGGGTAAATTTAATTCAGTAAAAAAATTAGGGATTGGAGTGGGAGAGGCTAGGGAAGTATCATGGGAGGCGCGGGGGGGGGGGGGGGGGTCATTCAATATGCCTGGAACACCCCAAAGGTATGGACTTTATTCAATATTCACAAAAGCCTTTTACCGTTAGGCATCTCTGGAAATACAAATATCTACGTTTAAAAAAAGTAGGAACTAAGTATGTTTTCAGGTAGAAATGGGGTGGACCCCCATATTTCTTTGGGGCCGAGAAAAAGGGGGTTATCACCATGAAAAATGTTACCGATAAGTAATAAACAAAAAACAATTCTATTTGCTAGCACATGTATCCACTATGCTATTGGAGTAAATAAAAGGAATGAAATCGATGTATACTCCTTTAGATGTTTGTGAATTTCCTAAAAAAGTCAGTACTCTAAGAAAATGTAAAAGCAAACTTGTGATATGTGTAGATTTCTAACTTTGTGCGAGAAAGGATGTTCGTGAATCAGGGCTACATAATGCAATGTTGAAAAAAATGTATAAACTGCAATATTTTGTAAAAGGTGTCTATCTATTAAGCTGTAAAAACAGAATTGTCTTTACCTAACTTAAGAAAGTTGCCTGGATGCCTGTTAAGTTTCCTGACAGCATGCCCTTTCGTTGTAATATTGATTTCTAATTTTATCTGAGGTTTTTGTGACGTTTTGGGCACGAGCTCCCACTTACCTTGGACCTTCGACCAGTCTAAAGACCTTTTGCACCCAGCTGTCGGGCGCAAGACCCACCTTGCTGTATTCTGCCTCTCTCCTTCTGCCTTCTCTCTGCTCTCACTCACTCCACCACTTTCACTTTTGAACTCTGCCTTCTGTGCTCTTTTGTGCTTGGCCCCTTTGCCTGTTTTGTTGTTTGCCTTCTCTAGCTCTTGTGCTCTTTGTTCCTTCCTGCTTATTTGCCTGTTTGTCTTTTGTGCTCGCTTGTCTTCTGTGCTCATCTATTTGGCTCTTGTGCTCTTTTGTGAGTCTTTGCTTTATTGCCCGTTTGGTGCACATTTATCCTTTGCCTGATTTATGTGCACAATTGTCTTTTGTGCCAATTTCATTGATATCTTCTGTGCCCATTTTGTGCTATATCTAGCCTTTTGTGCCTATATTTGAGTCCGTTTCTGTTGCATTTCTGCCCCTTCTGCTTTTGCTCCTCTTGTCTCCCCTGCATCTCCCTTCATTGCAGGGAACCCTCCCCGCCTCTTCCCTCCTGTGCTTTCCCCGACTCCCTCCTGTGATGATAGCAGGGGGGCGCCCTCCCATCACATGGTGCGCGCTATGGACCTTACTGCGCGCGGCAATAAACACAATGGGAAGCCGTGTATTAGTTAGGTGCAGACTGCCTGCGCAGCTCCGACCATCTTTATTTATATTCGCGTTCAAGCCTGCCGGCATAAGTGCAGGGGCTGTGATCTTCGGGCGCGCGCCGGCAACAACCACTAGCGCGCTGACTGTCACATCCCATCTTATCTCAGTCCTTGACTGGATCTCAAGAGTCTCACAGTTCACTTACTTGACAGGCAAAGTCTCTCAGGCGAGTGCTCGGCCGTGGATTCTCCCTCAGGGCATACCTGGATGGGCCCCGGCTGATGCTTGAGGCAGGGACAGGGGTGCTGGGTACCAGAGGCAGGCTAGAAGCTTCAGGGATGGCCTCCGAACTTGCCGGCGATGGAGTTGGCCCTGGATAGTGGTCTTCAGCTCCTTGGGGCTCTCCCTCGCTGGCCTCGGGCTCTTCAGCGTGGTCATCGATTCAGTGGGAAGAGCCGGCCTGTCCACTTGTTTAAACCACAAGATGTTGCGGGTCGCCGTTTCTCATTCTTTCTCAACGGTCACCATGGTCCTATTTCAATCGATCACTGTCCAGTACCCATGCTCGTACCGGGTCCGGGATTTCCCTCCGGGCCTCCAGGTTTTCATGATGATGGTGTCTCCTTGCTGTAGCTGACGGGAAATTGCCCCTCGGGCCTGGCTAGGAATCTATGACAAAATACCGAAAACAATAAAATCGACCTACAAAATTATCGAGTACTAAATATCGATAACAAATAAATCGACCTCCTATATTTAACTAACAAACAACATAAATATCGAGTTAACAAAATCGTTAAACACAAATATCGAAAACAAAAAAATCGCTAGCACACATGTCGAAATCAATTATATCGACAGTCTTAAATAAATATACCACATATCTAAAATATCGTAAACAAAAATATAGACATCAATATTATCGACTATACATAAATAACAGCTAAAAAATACGAATAAATGCTTTATTTACACTCTATAATTAGAAATAATAAAATACACACTCATAAAAAATGTTATATACATAACAAACTCAACTAAAACGAGAAATTCTCAATAAAAATAAATAAGCATACTAAATAAAGTAAAACATTTTTAATAAACACACTTAATTTATAAAACAATTCTAAACAATATAATAACTTTTCAAAAACAACATACCTTACAAAGACCTCTCATAAAATGAGAAAAACACAGCAAAATTTGACGCTACAAAATCACATACAATTTAAATAATTAACTAAGTGAAAAAAATTCAAACTAACCAATAGAAACACATTTAAATATAAGTAACCAATAAAAATGAACAACTCATTAAATACTCACCATATAAAGAACTAAACTGAAAACTCTCACATCTTCCAGAAAAGAAACAAGGAGAAACTCTACCAGATCTGCTACAACTTTAAGACTACTTTGAAAACGACACAACAACGAATATCAAAAAGTAAGTAAATCAAACCTTAAAAATAAACTAACAATTAACTTGTAACCGGTCTGTCATCATCAAAACATAAATATTAATTTATATTTTTATCTCTCTATATAGCCACAACAAACCCAACTACTAAAAACAGAAGAACATTTTCTACCTACAAAAACAACTAATCTTAAAAGTAAGTATACTATTCAAATGCCTTAAACACTAAATAAAAGACAACTAAACAGCTAAAATGTTCCAAGAATGAAACAAATTCCATTCGGATTTTTAATATTTCCTCTAAATGTTAAAACTTTTTTTAAATACAAACAAAATTAATGTAGTATTTAAGAAATGCTTAATGTATATCAAAATAAAATTCAAAACATAAAATACATATGACTTTCTTTCAACTGCCAACTGAATAAATTAAGCAGAAAAATCTTACAAGAACATCAACATTGAAGTGCAAAGAAACAACACTTGGTAAGTATGTATTAAAAAGCACAAGTACTACTAATAATGCTTAATATTTAACAAACTCTAAAGTTAACTTAATGAAACATCTTGTCCATTTTCTTAAATACTTTTATTAAATGCTTAAAAAAGAAATTTAATATGCTAGTCATAAAACATTAAATCCTACAAACTGCTAAAACCAATATAACATTTAAGCATGAACTAAAATATAATTCACTTTTTTTCAACAGATCAATAACATACAAAAGAGCATCAACCAAAGAAGAACAAAACTACATGCAAAGTGTACTAAAATATAATTGGTAAGTATATATTAAAAATGCATATACTATTACTAATACCTAAAAATGTAAGCATTTACCTATAATATTTTATATATTTTTTCTAGAAATAAGAAATCCACAATGACTGAAGATGCAAAATTTATTACATCTCAAAAAGGCAAATCTCTGTTATGCTATATGGGGTATATTTATACTCAAGAGAAACAAAAAGACCTTAAAGTAAATTGGAAATGTACAAAGTATTACAGTAATAAATGTTATGGTCGTGCCACAACTAGGGAAACAAGTGTGATAAATACTACTGAACACAATCATCCCCCTAATCTAACAGAAATAGAAGTAAGATCTACTATGGAAAATATTAAAGAATTAAGCAGCACCTCAGAACTACCAACAAGTGTAATACTTAAAAAAATACTTCCTAAAGTACCTAGAGAAGCTAGAGGTCAACTACCAACAATAGCTTCTATAAAAAGAACTAGAACTAAAACATCTACAAGACCAAAAATACCAACACCTAAAACATTTGAAGAGATAATAATTCCCCCTGACCTAACCATAACTCATAATGACGAACCTTTTATCTTTTATGATAACAACAATAAAGATAAAAGAATAATTATGTTTTCTACAATACACAATATAAATAAATTAAAACAAAGCCAAACATGGATGATGGATGGCACCTTTAGTATATGTCCCTAACCATTCTACCAATTATATACAATACATGGACAATACCATAACACCTGCATTCCATTTATCTATTGTTTGTTGCCAAACAAACAAACTTCTTTACACGAAACAGGGTTAAACCCACTAAAGTCGGAAGGACCTGGGTAATTATGTAGTACAAAGGGAAGGGGTCCCAGACAAAGAACAGGTAATTCAAATGTGATTTAAATGAGGAAAATACAATTATTTCAAGAAACAAAATTACTAGATGCAAAAGAGTTTAATTCAAATTTGCACGTTACCTTGCATTGGTTAGAACACATCACAATTTTTCAACAAGCTTTTTTTGTATATGTGCAAATTTGAATTAAACTCTTTTGCAAACAAACAAACTTCAGCAGACACAGAAATGTTGAACAAAATTAAAAAAGAAACATCAGACTTCTTTCCCCTAAAAATAACCATTGACTTTGAACAAGCTATTATAAATACCATCCTTAAAATATACCCTCACACATCCATACAGGGATGTTACTTCCATTTCAACTAATGTCTATGGAGACATTTACAAAAATCAACACTAAGGGGTCGATTATGATCGCGGACGGACCTGCGTCCGTCCGCGATCACTGAGGAGGAGGGAACGTCCGCATGGGCTGCGGCGTTCCCTCCTGTGCGATTAGGATGTGACCGCCACCCTGACGGTCACATCCTCTATTTTTAACATTGCGGCGGGTGCGGCTTCAAGCTGCACCCGCCGCAATGTTAAAAATGCAGCCTTTGCATTTGTATGCAGAAAGAGGCAGGCACCGCGCGGTGCCCGCCGCTTTCTGCATACAAATGCTGGGGGGTACCATAGGTAACCCCCATGTGCACCCCCAACCCCACCTTCACCTAGGGGGCTCGCAACGGGCCCCCGCAGTGAAGTTACACATGCTTTTCCACTGCGGAAAACCCGCCGCGGAAAAGCATCTGAAACAGGCCATCCTAATATGGCAGACGGTGTCTGAGAGACACCGTCACCATATTAGAGCTTTTCCACCGCGGTTGTAAGCCAGCCGCGGCGGAAAAGCTGCGGACGGAAACCAGGACCCACCAGCCATCCTAATGTGGTGGTGGGTCTTTGGTGGGTCCTCTGCGGTTTTTCCGCATCCTCCGGGCCGGCGGTGGCTTCCTCCGGCCCGGAGGATGCGGAAAAACCGCAATCATAATAGGCCCCTAAGTGTTGATTATGCAATCAACATGACATTTGCATACCAAATAAAACACCTAATAGCCCTAGCATACGTTCCAGTCACAGACGAGACTGGGCACTACAACATACTAATAGAAAGTTCATTCTACACCAAAAATGAACAAAAACTAGCTCCCCTTTTAGACTATTTTGAGGACACCTGGGTGGGGAGACTACACAGATCAGGCCACAGACAACAACCAAAGTTCCAAATCCCTTGGTGGAATGTCTATCTATCAACCGTAAACCAAGAAGCAAAAACTAACAACGCAGTTGAAGGTTGGCATAATGCCTTCCTATCTTCAACAGGCCAAACTACTCCTACCCTCACAAACTCCTAATAGCAACCCAAAAAGAACAAAGCTTTCAAGAACTAAGAATGGAGCAATCTGTCTTACAATTAAAACCCAAACTATCACGACAAACTGCTCAAATATACCAATATTTACAACAACAAGTCCAACTTCATCCAACAACAAAAGGACTAGAGTACTTAAGAATGATTGCCAAAACCCTAATCTAAAATGTTAAACTTCTCAAACTAAAAACAAACCAAAATAGCTCTAAAATATTAACAAACACTTTTCATTTAAAAAAATGAATAATTATTTTGTCTAAAATATATATAATTTTTCTTAAATATATAGACAAAATAATTATATAACTAAACACCAACAATCAAAAATAACACTTTTACCCACCCCCAATAAAATATATTTAAAATAACTTACCTTTACCAAAGATGTAAATCGACAATCCAACTTCTCCAAAACAATCCAGATAGTTATAAATCCATGGAAAAAATAATAAACCCCAACAAAATGGAAAAATACAACTGTGCCAAAGCCCTCGAATATCCATGAAAAATCAATAATCCCCAATCCATGAAAAACCCGAAAACGTTAAAAAAGTTGAAAAACCGCTCCAGGAAACCCGAATAATAAAGGAAGTGGTAAAAAAAACATTAGTTAAAACCACTAAAACACACTTCCTTTTAAAAAAAAACGCAAAACTTCAAAAAACGAAAACACTTTCTCCAAAAACCTAGAATAGAAAGACAAACATTCCCACCAACATAAAAGGTTAAATTACACATTTTAAAACACAATTACATGCATCATAGACACAAAAACGAACTAAGTACATACAAACACAATAAGAGTAAGTACGCTGTAAAATCCCAAAAACGCCACTAAAATTTAAAAGCTAAATAAACGACTATAATCATCACTACTTCTAAAACAGAACTCCACACAACCTAAATATGAAACTACTACCTTCAAAACACACTTAAAATAGTTAAAAAATACCGAAAATATCTCTTACCTTCTCAAACGTGAAGCAGCTTCCAACCGCGAGCTTGAATCTTCCCAAATGACCCAAAAAGACCAAGAGCGGTTACAAAATAAAACACCCAAATAATAATATCAATGCAATAATAGTTAAATAAATAACTAAAAAAGTTATTTAACAAAAAATAAATATTAGAAAAATTAGACAAATATTGTTCCAATTTTCTATAATTGTATATAATGTATTACAAAATGTTTAATTTTTTTCATATATTGTAAAATTATACAATTAAATATTATCACATTATAATATTTAATATTATAATTTTTTTTAAATTTATGTTTTAAAAAAATGTGCAACTTAACATATACATTTAATTTATGTCAAATAATAAATGTCCTAATTTTTAAAATGTATTAATATTAATAAAAACATATTAATATCAATACAATTCATACATTTATTTCAAACAGAAATGCAGAAATGTTAAAATAGAAAAACTGTTTAGTATAAAATGTACTAGATATAATGTATTCCATTTACTCTACATTTATATTGATATATATTTCATAATTGTTTGATAAAAATAATATGCAAAATGTATAAAAAATGATATAGTTATACAAACTTTGTAATAGAAAAATAAAAATTCATCAAAATATATGTACAAAATATATTCAAATGTATAATGTATTTACATTAACTATACTGTTTCTATAGCACTATAATGTACTTCTCTCAAAAACTATACAAATGAAAAACAATTTGTATAAATTGAAAAATCCAAATACTTATATATTTGTTAAAAATGCATACTATTATGTATAATACAAATTTGCTTTAATGTATGTACTCTTGGAATAATGTAATACATTTTTTTTAATTGTGTAATTTATTTTAATACCAAAAAATAACTAACAGTACCATTGTACAAAAATGTGTATTTTTTTAGATTATTAACATATATGTCATTCAGGCTACATTTAATTGTGGTAGGTGCTGGATATTAAACCTAATTAATATACTATTCCCACTCCAATCTACATTTAATTGGGTTAGGTGGTGGACACTAAACCTAATTCATTTACTATTCCAACTCCAGTATACATTTAATTTGTTGAGGTTATGGACACTGAACCTAATTAATTTACTATTCCCACTGCAGTCTACATTTAATTGGGGTAGGTGCTGGATAATAAACCTAATCAATTTACTATTCCCACTCCAGTCTACATTTAATTGGGGTAGGTGCTGGATAATAAACCTAATTAATTTACTATTCTCACTCCAGTCTACATGTAATTAGGGTAGGTGCTGGACACTGAACCTAATTAATTTACTATTCCCACTCCAGTCTACATTTAATTGGGGTAGATGCTGGACACTGAACCTAATTAATTTACTATTCCCACTACAGTCTCAATTTAATTGGGGTAGGTGCTGGATAATAAACCTAATTAATTTACTATTCCCACTCCAATCTACACTTAATTGGGGTAGGTGCTGGACACTGAACATAATTAATTTACTATTCCCACTCCAGTCTACATTTAATTGGGGTAGGTGCTGGATAATAAAACCATTTAATTTACTATTCCCACTCCAGTCTACATTTAATTGAGGTAGGTGCTGGATAATACACCTAATTAATTTACTATTCCCACTCCAGTCTACATTTAATTGGGGTAGGTGATGGACACTGAACCCAATTAATTTACTATTCCCACTCCAGTCTATATTTAATTAGGGTAGGTGCTGGATAATAAAACTAATTAATTTACTATTCCCACTCCAGTCTACATTTAATTGGGGTAGGTGCTGGATAATAAACCAAATTAATTTACTATTCCCACTCAAGTCTACATTTAATTGGGGTAGGTGCTGGATAATACCCTAATTAATGTTCTATTCCCACTCCAGTCTACATGTAATTGGGGTAGGTGCTGGACACTGAACCTAATTAATTTACTATTCCCACTCCAGTCTGCATTTAATTGGGGTAGATGCTGGACACTGAATCTAATTAATTTACTATTCCCACTCCAGTCTAAATTTAATTGGAGTAGGTGCTCGATAATAAACCTATTTAATGTACTATTCCCACTCCAGTCTACATTTAATTGAGGTAGGTGCTGGATAATAAACCTAATTAATTTATTATTCCCACTCCAGTCTAAATTTAATTGGGGTAGGTGCTGGACACTTAACTTAATTAATTTACTATTCCCACTCCAGTCTACATTTGATTGGGGTAGGTGCTGGACACTGAACCTAATTAATTTACTATTCCCACTCCAGTCTACTGAGGAAATATAAATTTTATGGTCAAGTTGTGTTCCCTATCGTGTACCCCACCGTCTCCACGTACCAGCTTAAAGTGCATGTAACTTCCCTCCTGTGCCAGCTATGAAGACGCAAATACATTTGCATCCAACGTTAACATGTCCTCTTTCAAACCCACCCTGAATGGGTTGAATAGTCCGTTCCTAAGTATGCTATGCCAACGTCTTTTTGTAGTGTACTTTACACGTTTTTCAGCTCTGGCAAAGTAGGCCCTGAATTTCTGCCATCGAGCCTTTTTCTGGCTTCTGACTCTGAAAGCCTCAGCCCAGGCTGTCTCTGTACCCGTGAACTCTGACTTACTTCCAGCGCGGCCCACCGCTTAGCTCAGCCTGCTGCCTGCCAAGACTGACTACAACCTTCGAATTATCTGTTCCGCTCCTCGAAAATACATTCCTGCCTACTAGTTTAAGTAAACATCCCCCCAGCTGCAGAGCAGAAGGGCCGGCCTGTCTCCGTGCAAGTAATTCATAGCCTCTGTTACCATGCTCCCATGGAAGGCCCATGCCCCCACGCTTCTCATGCAGACACTTAGGCGCTTATATACGCACTCACAGTCAGTATAGAATAGCTTCTGCCCCAGAGACCTTTTCCGTTCAGATAATATGGTTCCCAAACATAAGATATCAGATATGATAGAAGTACGAGTTGATCTGACATGCCAGACTTCTGTCTCTTTCCGCTAGTGTAAATGTCAAGTCCCCTGCACCCTCCAGTTTTACGTCAATCACACGTCATGCAGCTGCGCGCGCATCCAAGCCTCCGATTTCTGCTGACATTGCAACATTTCTGTTTTGTGCCACCCACTTATGACACCTACCTGTGACGTTTCTAGCACACACCTCTAGTTCACGCCTAGTTCACGCCTTCTGATTACGTAGTATTAACACGTGGATGCTGTTATCTTGTCTTCTCCCAGCTGTTACGCCTACTATATTGCTTTCTATGATGTGAATTAAGTATATAAGCTATGTATTGTCAATAAAATATGGCTCTATCCCTTCCTGAACCCCTTGTGGTTGCAGGAACATGATATCCAGTTCCGGAACGATTCCTTTTTAAGGAATAAAACCCCTAAGAACTCTAACACCACGGACTCTGTTTTTTTCTTTCCGATTGAGTTATTATTGATTAAGTACTTACCTGCATAGAAATTAAGACGGTAAATTAAATATTTACGACATTTTTGGTGCCCGAATAGGAACCCCTCCCCCACCCCACGCGCCGGTTGGTGCGTTGCAAGCTCTGTCCCCTGCCATCAGTTAGAAGGAAACTACGCGTACCGGCAGGATTTCCTGTATCTCCCTCTGGCCCACGGAGGTGACGAAGACTGCGATCAGCACCCAGACGAGGCGGTGAGGAGTGCGGAGGATCCCGACCAGAGCCTAGCCGAAAGAAGCAAGGTCCGAGGTGTCAAGAGGCCCACCAGTTTTCCGAAGTATCCACGTGTCGAGTCGAGTCGAGTCCGGTCCAGTCCAGTCGAGTTTTCCGAGGCCTTCTGTTTTCCGTGCTTCCCGGTGAGTACCATTGCTGGGACGTATCTAGACGGGTTTGGGTACACAAGTCCGGTCTGCACTGTTTTAGACAGTGTATCTGTACTGTTTAGCAGTACATCAGTTATTCAAGTTTTTGCATTGTCTCTGACAGTGTATCTGTGCTGTTTAGCAGTACAATCCGGTATAGGGGGTAGTCATATATGTCTCAAATGTCTTTTCATGTGATTAATGTCGTGGTATGAGTGTGACTGTTTTTAATGTGCATTATTGTGTTCTTGTATAACTAGTTGTATTCAGTATTAAGTAGCAAGGATTGAGCATTCAGTACTAAGTAAACAAGATGCCGTTTTTCAACAAGTTAAAGCAGATAGGAACTAGGAAAGGGATACTAGAGGAAGAAATTCCTATCCCCCCTAGGGACACTCCTGGAAATTTTATGTACCATAAGCATGGCTTAGATGCCATATTGTATCTAGATTTATGGGCCGATTATACTAAGCATCTAGACGAGAGACACAGATGGCCTGTTACCGGAACATGGGATGCCGAGTGCATCATGAAGGTAGAGGAAGCACTATGGAAAAAGAAAGCCAGACAATCTCAGAAAGACGCCATAGAGTTTTGGCGTAAGGAATCACATAAGCGTGCTGAAAAAGCACTACGTAGAGAAGACAGACTTAAAGAATCAGATCAAGCCCAAGAAAATGAATTAGTTACTGAAGGGATCCGAGTAAAATCAGAGCAAATAGACCGTGCACGAAACAATCTCGTAAACGGTATGTATCTCGCGGCCGAGGGTTCGCCTGAGGCCACTTCAGAAATACCGAAAAATCTACCGCCACCATTGGTTCCAACTAAAGTAACTCACAGGAACACTAAAGACATATTCCTGAATTCCTATCTAGAGGATGTAGCACCCGCTTACACCAATCTGCCTGTTCGCGTCCCGCCTACTGACGGTGACGGGGGTGTCAACCCGCCTCCAGACCAAATTCCGCCACAACTGCAACCAGGTTTCCCCGTTCGACCGACCATTCCTCCACCTCCACCACTTCCCGCACCTAAAGTTGATCTACCGAAACCGCTTCTACCTGACCCTACTAAAAGACAAATTCAAGTACAAATACAGACTCCACAGAGAGATAATGTCCAAGCTTCCGCCTCAGGAGGTGCGATGGGGGGTCTTCGGACCCCGCCATTAACACACAGATTACACCTTAGAGATATACAGAGTCCTTTCACGTTCAAATCACCCCGTCTTGACCTACTCAAAGAACCACTTGCAGTTTGCAGATATGATCCAGTACCCGGCAAAGACGATAGAATGATGATGGCATCACTACGGTTACGATCTGCTACTGATTACCTGCTGTTATTTGCAGGAATGAAGGAGCGCCTAGATAGAATATATCACTTTGTTCAGACTGGGAAAGACCCTGACAGTATTAAGGATGCCATGGAGCATCAGAAAGTTGACACTCAAGCATATATACTACGTTTTTTTATAAATTGCCTAATAAGAGAACGAGACAGGCCTGAAACAGAACAGGATGAATTAGATGGACTCAACAAGTGGGGCCAAAATATATCTGAAGGAAAACATGATAAGGGGACTTGCATAGCCAGTATGTACAAGAAAATAAGAAAAGCAGCGATAGAAATACATGAAAAAGAGAAAGAAAAGGCTTCCTCCGAGGGGGAAGAAGAACTTGAAGAACCAGAAAAGACTACAGATACTATAGCGTATGTAGGTAAGGGAACTTACCTTAGGAAAGGCATTCGTCCAGAAAGCAAGAGAGTTTTTCTCTCTGGCTTAACCAACCCGAATTCTCCTGAACATCAGTTCCAGGAGACTGATAAAAGGCTTCGAGAACGAATGGGGTACCATGTACTCAATTCTATGGATGAACAAGAACTAGCCCGGTCAGCCGTATTATGGACTGACAATCCGGACATATACAATGATGACACCGTAGCGCAGACATTCCTGAACCTTTCCCCAGACGAGCAGAAATTAGCAGGTGTATACATGATTCAGCACCTCCTCACGTTATACAGGAACCAACATTCTGATCCAGGTCCCTTACACGATACATTAGAAGCACTACTCATGGATAGATGGAGAGGTCTAAGTACCAAGTTAATACAAATAATTCTAGAACAACGACATAGATATAACACTTTCGTAAGCTCCGAATATGTTCCCGCTCCGCCCCCAGAAAGAAAAATGTATCATATGGAGCGTCTGCATGGCATTGAAAGTCAGAACCCCTTACGAGAAGTACATCCAGTTATGGGTACCGATCATACCTTGAAACGTGTGTATGTACACACGCCTCTGACCAAGTTAGAACTGTTAGAAATGAAGAAACTAGTACCGTGCCATGATAAAGACCCTGCAGGTTTTCACAGAGAGCTTAAAGACATGTTACTGATGGGGGATTACACATATGAAGATATCATGAAAATGTTAAAGGTACTGCTGCCCACGGGCATCTACGAGAAACTGAAGGAAAAGGAATGGGAGGTGGGAGAGAAAAAGATTGTATGGGCAGAAATAGAAGACGAAGAGAACAAACGTGTCCCAGGGGTAGGCCTTGGGGAGAAAACTAAAGCATTACCAGGTTTGATAGTACAGGTTCTGCCAAGATTATTGACAACAAGAAAGGAAGACTGGGATGCAATCTCAGCATGTAAACAGAAACCCGACGAAGATACTAGTGATTTCTATTCAAGATTCGAGAAATGTTTTATTATTAACAGCGGTCTTAAACCAAGTAGCGAGTCGTACCCGCATCTTTTTGTATCAAAGTTAGTCGAGAATTCCCTGTTAGCAGTTAAAAACCGTGTATACAAGGTTGAGAGTACATGGCAAGCAAATACGCCATCACAGATGTTACAAATGTTACAATACCATCAGAACAGAATTAGAGAAGAACAAGATCATGAACAGAAACGTATGAAAGACACGAAAATGAAAATGTTAGTAGCCCAATCAGTTCCAGCCGACGGTCAAAGAAAGGGTACGACCCAGACAGGTCACACCGCAGCTCCCGTTAAAGGGACATGCAACTATTGCAAGCAGCCAGGTCACTACGTACATGAATGTCCAGTTCTGAAACATAACATATCAACAGGTAAAACTAAAGAGAGACCGCCTCCATCAAGACAAGATCAGGCCCAGCAACAGACCTCACAGAATGTACAGCCCATGCAGAACACGCAGCCTATGCATGCTTCATCTCATACAGCACAGACAGTAGCGGTATCACAGCCACAGCCCATTGCCGCGACTCAACAAGTTTCCCAACAGATGTACCAGTATGCCCAAGCTGCTTACCCCGATTACCAACGATACGCATGAAACAGCCTAGAGAGGGAGTTGGGATTGCCTCTTATTGAAATTCCTGTAGATCAAGAAGGTCCTTATGTACACAGTCAAGTATTGGGAAAAGACAGAAAGTTTTTAATTGACACAGGGGCAAGCCGCACCACAATAAGCCATGACGAAGTCCCAGGGGCACCCCTCTCAGGCTCACAGAATGTTTCCCTTGGTTTTTCAGGACAGCCCATTGTAAATGAAGTATCAGAACCAGTCCCCCTGGCTGTGGGTCCATTATCACGAGTTACAGACTTGTTACTTACGAAATCATGTCCAGAAAATCTGTTAGGAATAAAGACATTGAAGGCTCTAGGAGCCATAATATGCTGTTCCCCGGAAGGAGTTAGACTCTTTCTGCGGGATTTCAAGGGTCATTATGTATTACGAGAGTTTGATGTCAGATTGAAAAATGTACCAGATCACTTGTGGGCAAAAGGCCCAACTGATGTAGGTTGTATGCATATCACACCATACCGTGTTACACTCAAGACAGGAGTTGTCTTACCCCGAATCAGACAATACAAGTTACCACCTGATGCTGTAGTGGCTTTACTGGAAATCATTGAAGAGCTCATTGCCCAAGGAGTGGTCGTAGAGACCGACTCCAATATCTGTAATTCACCCATCATTCCAATTCTTAAACGTACTGATCCCAATGCACCGCCAGTATATCGGCTGGTGATTGATCTGCGAGAACTGAATAAATGCATTGTACCACAGTACCCTGTGGTCCCCGATATCTCTTCCCTATTAACTGCTATTGATTCTGAAGCAACGTTCTTCACTGTAATTGACCTCAAGAACGCTTTCTTTAGTGTACCCATTGATCCAGAGAGCCAATACCTCTTCGGATTCAGTTTAAATGGACGAAGTTTCAAATTTTCCCGCGCACCTCAAGGATTCACAGAAAGCCCCAGCATCTATAGTCAAGCACTGAAAAGACAACTAGATTGTATTCAAATGCCAGTTAACACCGCTTTACTGCAATACGTCGATGATCTGCTGATCACCACACGAAGTGAGCCCGAATGTGAACAGGCATCACTGACAGTTTTACATTTTCTGGCCGACAAGGGACACAAGGTGTCTCCTTCGAAGCTACAATTCTGTGTACAGCAAGTTGTGTACTTGGGTCACTTGCTGTCCAAAGTGGGGAGACAGCTCACTCCCGATCGCATTCAGTTGATTGTAAATATGCCACAACCCCAGACACAAAAGGAAGTGCGGGCCTTCATAGGCCTCGCCTCGTACTGTAGACAATGGATTCCCCAGTATGCATTTCTAGCTAAACCACTCATTCAGTTAACAACACAGGAGGCAGCGACTTCGACTGTCCTCCCTTGGACTCAGGAACACACACAAGCCTTTGAGGAATTAAAGAAAGCATTATGTCGAGCACCAGTTTTAGCGACACCATGTTACAGTAAACCGTTTACACTTTTTGTTACAGAACGTGATGGTACAGCATTGTCTGTCCTCACTCAAGACCAAGCAGGTTCACATAAGCCTTGCGCTTATTTTTCAAGTACATTGGATTCAGTAGCCCAGGCACTCCCTGCGTGCTTAAAGTCAGTGGCAGCAACAGCATTAGCAATCAGACAGAGCGATTCAATTGTTTTAGGCCATCAATTAACAGTACAGGTTCCACATTCTGTAGAGGTTCTTTTAAACAGAACCCAGACTCAGCACTTGACTATAGCACGACTGACAGGTTACGAATTAACGCTATTCCAGCCACACATAGAAATCAGACGCTGCAGCATTCTGAACCCCGCAACATTGTTACCTTCAATTATGACAGATCCAGCCCCGCATGATTGTATAGAGATCATTAATGCAGTAACGAAGCCTCGACGAGACTTAACAGATGTTCCACTGACAAATCCAGACCTGACACTTTATGTGGATGGTTCATGTATGAGAACAAGTACGGGAGAATTAGTGGCCGCGTATGCAGTGACCACTGAAACCGAAGTTAAAGAAACACATCGTATTGACACACTGTCCGCTCAAGCGGCAGAGCTTATTGCTCTGACCCGAGCCTGTATACTAGCCAAGAACAGAAATGTCAACATATACACTGATTCCCGTTATGCGTTCGGAGTTGTACACGACTTCGGAATGTTATGGCAAGAACGAGGTTTTTTGACCTCTCATGGTGCCAAGATCCAACACGGTCCCCTCATTCAAGCACTGTTAGAAGCAATACATCTGCCTTCAGGCATATCCGTCATGAAGTGTAAAGCACATACTAAAGTTACAGATTCTGTTTCCCAGGGTAACGACCTGGCAGACCAGACAGCAAAACATACAGCATTGACGCACACTCAGACAACTGACATGACAAAGACAATAGGACCGACAAATTGTATGACAGTCAGGGATCCCACACTAGATGTAATCGATATTCAGACACATGCTACCCCAGATGAAATAAAGAAATGGACTGAACTAGGAGGGATCCAGACAGATCAAGGTTGGATGACGAAGGGAAAATCTACATGGTTTCTTCCTGACTCTATGGTTCAAGTCATAATCAATACAGCACATAGTCCAGCACATCTAGGAGAGAAAGCGATGTTAGACAGTTTACAAAATCTTTGGAGCAATAAACACTTACGAGCAGCAGCAAAACAGAAAGTGCGTACTTGCATGATCTGTTGTCAGTTCAATCCAGGTAAAAGCGTCCCTGTAGAGCAAGGTGGATTTCATCCTCCCGATCACCCTTTTGAAGTCCTCCAGATGGATTATATCCAGATGGACCGTTGTCGAGGATTCAAATATGTCCTCGTAATTGTTTGTGCACTTTCCCGTTGGACCGAAGCATATCCAGTCCCAGATTACACTGCTCCGACCACTGCCAAGCAGCTGGTTCGAGAATTCTTCCCACGGTACGGCTTGCCTCGTGTCGTGTACTCAGATAACGGACAGCCATTCTCATCCGAATTAATGAAACAAGTTTCCTTGCTGCTAGGATATCAGTGGAAATTCCATTGTGTCCGACATCCCGAAGCCGCAGGCCTTGTAGAGAGGCATAACCAGACATTAAAGACCCGCCTTGGTAAAATATGTCAAGAGAAAGGGGTCGACTGGATAGTCGCCCTGCCAGTTGCACTGTTCTACATGAGAATGGTTGCCCACTCGAGATCAGGACTATCCCCGTACGAAGTGGTCTTTGGTAGACCACCGAATATGTGGGGGACGCCCATTCCTAAGAAAATTACTGATGTTGATTGTAACATGTTGACAGATTACCTTGCCTCCTTGATGTCTGCACTCCAATCATGTCGTTCACAGGTTGCCGCAGCCTTCCCTGACAACACTGATGTAAAGCCGCATGATGTCCGTCCTGGGGACCTGGTCTTAATTAGGAATTTCGACAGGAAAAGTCCGCTGGAGCCCCGCTGGAAAGCGCCGAAGACCGTCCTTCTTACTACAAGGACCGCAGTAAAAGTGGAAGGCAGAAAGGGGTGGATCCACACGAGCCATATTAAACAATGCAACGAACTGAAACCAGACCCAGACTCGTCCACCCCTTCCAAAGACTGTATTGAGCCTAGTGACTTTAAAGTTTCCGAACGAGAAAAAACTCCCCAAGAGGAGTATAAACTAAAACTCCGATCTAGCAAGTCAGACAGTTTAATTGTTTAAGTCCTCCCCTAGGTGAATCGGTTAAATAGTTTCTGACATGTATCCCCTAGATCGAGATAGAGAGAGAGAGAGACAACTCAAGAAACGTACATATTGCAAATCACTGCGTAGTCACTGTATAGTGACATTATTAATTATGTTTTTTCTAAGTCTTCTGATTATTGTTGCAAGTATACTGCTTCCTATCTATTACCCTATTTTCAAGCGTGAACAATCGGCTTACAATGTGTCTGCTGAACATTCTTTTAGTGAGTTACCTTCACATGAACTTTCTTACAGACTCGCGCTGCGCAACAACACATTCATTAGTATGTTACATCACTCCCATCAGACTAATAATGCTACAAACTGCTGGATATGTGGCCGACTCCCTCCCTACCAGAAATACAAGGGAGCTCTGCCCCTCTTTCCGTACCCGTTCACTCACAATGGCTCCTGTGGTGCATGGTTTAAAATAATTAATTCCTTAGATCCTGATATTGCTGTTTTCAAAGGGAGCTGGGTTTGGGGAAACTTGAACTTAGTTCTGCTCGATGTCTGTTACCCTGATAAGAAGGGACTCCCCACTAGAATAGGAACTGATCTAGAAAATGAAGTATATGGATTAGGTAATTACACAATTAACCTTATGATTCTTACTGTTGAATCCGAAGCTGCACCAGTTCTGCCCGCTATGTCAGTATTACCAGTCACTGGTGAATTATGTGTCAGGAAGAAAGGTTCAGTACACTTAGGTCATAGTAAATGTACTACTGTGGTCGAATTCAGTGATCAAGGTAAATCGTCCTTTAAAGCTACCCGTCATTCTTATTTTGTTTGTGGTCATACCGCATACATACGCTTACCTCCAGATTGGGATGGTACCTGTTATATTGCATTCCTTCTGCCACCTATTTTTCTAGCACCTCCTGATTATCACAGAAATACAAATCTAGTAAAGAATAGATTCCGAAGAGATCTCCCGCTTGTCGACTACACAGAAACGGCATGGGAACAATACACCGATTTTAATAAAGGATTCTTTTTCTTTTTAGGCCCCGTCCAAAATAGTAAACTAATAAGCAGATTAACTAGAACCCTTGAAGCAGTAGTGAAGGAAACTGCCTCCGCCCTAGGTAACTTAACCGAAGAGCAGTCCGCCATGCGGGTTGTTGTCCTTCAGAATCGTCTTGTTATTGACGTCATCTTGGCAGATAGAGGTGGAGCCTGTAAGGTCATCGGGTCAAGTTGCTGTGTTTTCATTCCAGAAAACGCGCCATCTGTATACAGAGCTATTACACGTCTTCATAAAATTGCCAATCTGATACATCAGAATCCAGGCACCTGGACTTGGTCCGGTTGGTTCTGGACAACGTTAACCGCTTGGGGATGGAAGATCCTATCCTTCCTAGGCATTGGCCTAGTCCTAGTATTCAGTTGCTGGCTGTGCCTACAGTGTGGGCCAGCGATTTGTGGACTGTGTGCCACATCATGCATTGAACATTCCAGTTTTCTTTCAAGACGTGAAAGAAAGAAAGAAGAGCAAATGATGTTACAAGAACAAACTGATCGATTCATGAGGATCGATATATCATGAAGGGTCCGTAGGGAACAAGGAGGGAATGAGGAAATATAAATTTTATGGTCAAGTTGTGTTCCCTATCGTGTACCCCACCGTCTCCACGTACCAGCTTAAAGTGCATGTAACTTCCCTCCTGTGCCAGCTATGAAGACGCAAATACATTTGCGTCCAACGTTAACATGTCCTCTTTCAAACCCACCCTGAATTGGTTGAATAGTCCGTTCCTAAGTATGCTATGCCAACGTCTTTTTGTAGTGTACTTTACACGTTTTTCAGCTCTGGCAAAGTAGGCCCTGAATTTCTGCCATCGAGCCTTTTTCTGGCTTCTGACTCTGAAAGCCTCAGCCCAGGCTGTCTCTGTACCCGTGAACTCTGACTTACTTCCAGCGCGGCCCACCGCTTAGCTCAGCCTGCTGCCTGCCAAGACTGACTACAACCTTCGAATTATCTGTTCCGCTCCTCGAAAATACATTCCTGCCTACTAGTTTAAGTAAACATCCCCCAGCTGCAGAGCAGAAGGGCCGGCCTGTCTCCGTGCAAGTAATTCATAGCCTCTGTTACCATGCTCCCATGGAAGGCCCATGCCCCCACGCTTCTCATGCAGACACTTAGGCGCTTATATACGCACTCACAGTCAGTATAGAATAGCTTCTGCCCCAGAGACCTTTTCCGTTCAGATAATATGGTTCCCAAACATCAGATATCAGATATGATAGAAGTACGAGTTGATCTGACATGCCAGACTTCTGTCTCTTTCCGCTAGTGTAAATGTCAAGTCCCCTGCACCCTCCAGTTTTACGTCAATCACACGTCATGCAGCTGCGCGCGCATCCAAGCCTCCGATTTCTGCTGACATTGCAACATTTCTGTTTTGTGCCACCCACTTATGACACCTACCTGTGACGTTTCTAGCACACACCTCTAGTTCACGCCTAGTTCACGCCTTCTGATTACGTAGTATTAACACGTGGATGCTGTTATCTTGTCTTCTCTCAGCTGTTACGCCTACTATATTGCTTTCTATGATGTGAATTAAGTATATAAGCTATGTATTGTCAATAAAATATGGCTCTATCCCTTCCTGAACCCCTTGTGGTTGCAGGAACATGATATCCAGTTCCGGAACGATTCCTTTTTAAGGAATAAAACCCCTAAGAACTCTAACACCACGGACTCTGTTTTTTTCTTTCCGATTGAGTTATTATTGATTAAGTACTTACCTGCATAGAAATTAAGACGGTAAATTAAATATTTACGACACTACAGTTGGGGTAGATGCTGGACACTGAACCTAATTAATTTACCATTCCCACTCCAGTCTAAATTTTATTGGGGTAGGTGCTGGATAATAAACCTATTTAATTTACTATTCCCACTCCATTCTACATTTAATTGGGATAGGTGCTGGATAATAAAATCAATTAATTTATTATTTCCACTCCAGTCTACATTTAATTGAGGTAGGTGCAGGATAATAAACCTATTTAATTTACTATTCCCACTCCAGTCTACATTTAATTGAAGTAGGTGCTGGATAATACATCTAATTCATTTAATATTCCCACTCCAGTCTACATTTGATTGGGGTAGGTGCTGGACACTGAACCTAATTAATTTACTATTCCCACTCCAGTCTACATTTAATTAGGGTAGGTGCTGGATAATAAAACGAATTAATTTACTATTCCCACTCCAGTCTACATTTAATTGGGGTAGGTGCTGGACACTGAACCTAATTAATTTACTATTCCCACTCCACTCTATATTTAATTGGGATAGGTGCTGGATAATAAACCTATTTAATTTAATATTCCCACTCCAGTCTACATTTAATTGGGGTAGGTGCTGGATAATAAAACTATTTAATTTACTATTCCTACTCCAGTCTATATGTAACTGGGGTAGGCGCTGGACAGTAAACTTAAATAATTTACTATTCCCACTCCAGTCACATTTAATTGGGGTAGGTGCTGGACACTGAACCTAATTAATTTACTATTCCCACTCATGTCTACATTTAATTGGGGTAGGTGCTGGATAATAACCCTAATTAATGTACTATTCCCACTCCAGTCTATATTTAATTTGGGTAGGTGCTGATAATAAAACGAATTAATTTACTATTCCCACTCCAGTCTACATTTAATTGAGGTATGTGGTGGACACTGAACGTAATTAATTCACTATTCAAAATCCAATAAACATTAACATACTAATTACAATTAAATTAAAAATAATAATAAATTATTAAAATGTTAATATTTTCTTTCAAAATCAAATATTAAAATTAATTTACATTATTCTTTTCTAAAAATACAAACACCCACTATAAACTAAACACCCCACTTTTAAATAATTCTAAAAGTTTTACTATAATATAAATTTTAAAATCTATCAACTCCTACTTTTTAAAAAATCCCCACCTTCATCCCCTATAAACTAACATTCCACTCCTAAAAATTACTAATAGTTTCTACTTTCTAATTCAATTAAAATTATAATATATATATATATATATTTAAAACACTCACCACCCTTATCCCCTATAAACCCAAAATCCCAATCCTAAAATTTGAAAATAATTTAGAAATTTTACATTTCTATTTCCTATTTCCAAAATGTTTTAAAATACATTTTTACATTTTAAAACAATCCCCACCTTTATCCCCTATAAACCCAACATCCCAGTCAACATTTTTTAAAATGTATTTCTAAATTCAAAATTTTAATTTCGTAATTCAGTTTTTTTAATTAAATTATATATTTTTAAAACACTCCCCACCCTTATCCCCTATAAACCCAACTTTCCAGTCAAAATTGTTTTACATTTATTTCTAAATTAAAAAATTTAATTTCGAAATCCAATTTTTTTTATAATTATATATTTTTAAAACACTCCCCACCCTTATCACCTATAAACCAACATCCCGCTCCTAAAATTTATATATTTTTTCTACATTCTAAATTTAAATTTCGTAATTCACATTTTTTTTAATTATATATTTTTAAAACGCTCCCCACCCTTATCCCCTATAAACCCAACATACTGCTCCTAAAATGTTAAATTTTATTTTTACATTCGAAAATGTAATTTCGTAATTCAATTTATTTTTTAAATTATATAGTTTTAAAACACTCCCCACCCTTATCCCCTATAAACCCAACATCCCGCTCCTAAAATCTTCAAATTTATTTCTACATTATAAATTTTAATTTCCTATTTCAATAAATCTAATAAATATATATATACTTTTTAAAACACTCCCCACCCTTATCCCCTATAAACCCTACATCCCGCTCCTAAAATATTTCAAAAATTTAAAATTTCATAATTATTTCTTAGAAAATAAACATACATAAAATATAAACAATTACAATGTACAATACTTAAAACTACGATATATTTACTTTTCGATATTTTGTACATTGACATTACCTACATCGATATTACATGCACTAATCAAAAAACGATATTTAATACATCGATATTAATATAATCGAAATTTCTTACCTGCGATATTTAGGTGTCGATATTACTGCATATCGACATCATTGACTTGATATTTTGACTGTGCACCCCTGGCTAGTTGTGTTGTTGCATCTCTCTCTCCTCCTGAGGGCACCCTCTTCGTCAAATGGAGGGGGGGACCAACTCAGAACAGTAGGGGGCCCATCCTGGTGGGTGCCGATAAACATTAGCGCCTAGGGTGTTAGGCGCGTTGAGCAGTGAGGGGTGCTTCTGTTCTCCCGTAGGAATATCTGCAGTTGTTTCTCGGGGTCATTTTGCTCCGCCACTGCAATACGATTAGTCTTGTTGATTGTCCCCATGAAGCGCTCAATCTCCCCATTGGCCTGCTGCCATTGCGGGGTGATCTGTTGGTGCCGGATGCCATGTTGATGTAGGAACTCATGGAACTCATGCCCCTGGAACGGGGCCCGTTGTCGCTGCGGATCTCGTTCGGACATCCAAACATGGCGAATATCTTTTCTAGAGCAGGGCCATCATGTAGAAAAGCTGTTGAATTTAAGACTTCCACCACAGGGTATTTTGAGTAGCTGTTGATGAGGGCCAGCGTGACCCGGCCGTCAGGGAAGTTTCCAAAGTCCACGCTCATCTTATCCCAAGGGTTCCGCCCATGTTCCTCCAGGTGAATAGGTGCGGGTCTTTCAGACCCACTCGTCATTTTGAAGGATGAACATTTCCAGACTGTCTCCACTATACAGGCATCCACCCCTAGGAAGCAGACCTTTTCCCTCATACAGGCCTTCATTTTTTCCACTCCTTGGTGTCCTCCATGGGCGAGTTGTGTTGCCCGGAGTGGAAGGGATGCCGGGATGACAATGCGTGGTCCTCTGAGGAGGATGCATTCCTGCGAGAGGCTTAGTTCATTTCTGACCCTCCACATGTGCGTCAGGCTTTCCTTTTCTGGGCTTGACCAGGAGTTAGCGGATTGTAGAAAATGACGCCACTGTCCTCCTTGGACAGCGTCCCGGACTTGTTTTATTACTGGGTCATTTCCGGCTGCTGTGGCTACCTCTTTGAGGGTTAACGCTCTAGGGCATGTGAGTGCCGAGATCATGTTCAGGTGAGCTTCAGTGGCGTCGGTGTTTGGTTCTCCACTTTCTTCCCCTGTCGGGTCTGGGTGCCTTGACAGGAAGTCAGCCGGGTTCTTGGCGCCGGGCCGGTAGGTTACCTCCAGGTCGTAGTGCTGGAGCTCGATAGCCCTACGCTCGATGCGTGGCGGTGGGTGGGGGGCTGATCCCTTGAACAGCGGCACCAGGGGCTGATGATCCGTAACAACGGTGAAGGGGTGTCCGCATATATACACGTGAAAGTGTCTACAGGGCCAGCGGATTGCTAGGGTATCTATTTCAATCTGAGCATACCGCTTCACTGTTGGTGATAGGGCTTTGCTGGCATATGCTTGAGCGGCCCATCATCCAGGCTCCTGTTACTGTGTGAGGATGGCTCCTAAGCCTAAGGGGCTGGCGTCTACAAGTATTTCTGTCCTTTTGGCAGGGTTGAAGTACACCAGCATGGTGTGGTCAAGGAGAGTGCCCTTGATGGCTTGGAACGCTGTTTCTTCAGCGGGCCCCACTGCCACAACACATCTGCTCAGGTGAGGTTTCAGAGTGGCTCTGCGATGGTGGCTAGATCCGGGATGAAAAGTCCACATTACGTGGCCATCCCCAGGAGGCTGCGGACTTTGGCCACGGTGAGAGGAGCCGATGCGTTTTTGCTAGCCGATGCGTTTTTGCTAGCTATAGACTTCCCAGGGTCCACTATACAGGCATCCACCCCTAGGAAGCAGACCTTTTCCCTCATACAGGCCTTCATTTTTTCCACTCCTTGGTGTCCTCCATGGGCGAGTTGTGTTGCCCGGAGTGGAAGGGATGCCGGGATGACAATGCGTGGTCCTCTGAGGAGGATGCATTCCTGCGAGAGGCTTAGTTCATTTCTGACCCTCCACATGTGCGTCAGGCTTTCCTTTTCTGGGCTTGACCAGGAGTTAGCGGATTGTAGAAAATGACGCCACTGTCCTCCTTGGACAGCGTCCCGGACTTGTTTTATTACTGGGCCATTTCCGGCTGCTGTGGCTACCTCTTTGAGGGTTAACGCTCTAGGGCATGTGAGTGCCGAGATCATGTTCAGGTGAGCTTCAGTGGCGTCGGTGTTTGGTTCTCCACTTTCTTCCCCTGTCGGGTCTGGGTGCCTTGACAGGAAGTCAGCCGGGTTCTTGGCGCCGGGCCGGTAGGTTACCTCCAGGTCGTAGTGCTGGAGCTCGATAGCCCTACGCTCGATGCGTGGCGGTGGGTGGGGGGCTGATCCCTTGAACAGCGGCACCAGGGGCTGATGATCCGTAACAACGGTGAAGGGGTGTCCGCATATATACACGTGAAAGTGTCTACAGGGCCAGCGGATTGCTAGGGTATCTATTTCAATCTGAGCATACCGCTTCACTGTTGGTGATAGGGCTTTGCTGGCATATGCTTGAGCGGCCCATCATCCAGGCTCCTGTTACTGTGTGAGGATGGCTCCTAAGCCTAAGGGGCTGGCGTCTACAAGTATTTCTGTCCTTTTGGCAGGGTTGAAGTACACCAGCATGGTGTGGTCAAGGAGAGTGCCCTTGATGGCTTGGAACGCTGTTTCTTCAGCGGGCCCCACTGCCACAACACATCTGCTCAGGTGAGGTTTCAGAGTGGCTCTGCGATGGTGGCTAGATCCGGGATGAAAAGTCCACATTACGTGGCCATCCCCAGGAGGCTGCGGACTTTGGCCACGGTGAGAGGAGCCGATGCGTTTTTGCTAGCTATAGACTTCCCAGGGTCCACCTGGGTGCCTTTTTGTGTGAACGTATAGCAGAAGAATTCTATTTTCTGCTGAAATAGCAGGCACTTTTTGTCTGTGTAGGGTGATTCTGTGATCTAGGAGTCTCTTCAGCGTAGCTCTCACATGCTGGTAGTGTTCTTCTGCTGTTTGTGAGTGAATGAGGATATCATCACTCACGTTTAGTACGCCAGGTAGCCCAACCAGGATCTCTTTGACGGCGTTTTGGATTAACTCCGCGACCAATGATATGCTGAAGTTCAGCCGCTTGTATCTTCGGAGTCCAAGGTGCGTGCTGAAGGTGGTAATGTAGCAACTGCCCTTGGCAAGGGCTACCTAATGATACCCTGAATTCAGATCCAGCTTAGAAAACCACCTGGTTCTGTTCAAATCATCCACGATGTCATCCATAGTTGGTGTTATGTGGCGTTCACGTCGGATGGCCTTGTTGGGGAGACGCATATCAATACAGAGTCTGATTTTTCCTGGTTGGTGCGACTTCTCAGTGATCACCATGGGTGACACCCATGGTGTCATCCATGGTGTGAGACCAAACACCTTTTCTATGACTCCTTGATCTTCGAGCTTTTGCAGCTCTTCTTCCACTAGTGGCTGTAGGTGGAATGGGATCCTCTGTGTCTTGGTGCTGTTGGCTGGACGGTCGGGTCTATTTGTAGCCGGATTGGGGCTCTCTACATGCACCCTAGTCTCTTGAATAGGTCTCCAAACTGGCTGAGTAACTCCTATGTCTGTTCGGCTTGTACTCTCCTGGCGAATGTCACCAGTCCCACGACTTCAGCTGCGGGACTGCTCAGCAGTGTGTCTGCCTCCTGATTGATGACATGGATGTCTACGGTGATCTCGGTGTTGTCGGCTTGCACTGGCACGGTCGGTCATTTAGCCTCGGAGGGGTAGCGGTGAACTGCTTCCGTACGCAAAGCTTTTCGTCTTCGTTGGTCTGAATTCGGGTCGGGCCTCAGTTTGTTGTGTTGCTGGATCCCCATGACTGTCCCTGAGGCTCCCGTGTCAATTACTGCATTGACCTCCGACCCTGCAATTTGTATCGTGCACCGGGGCTGGGGCCGTCGTCGAATCTTCAGGGCTTGCGTGAAAGAGATTAGGTATGTCCCCCTTCATCTTCTAACGTCGAGTCTTATCTTTTGTAGACCGCTTGCTCCTTCCTCTTCCCTCCTGGCTGGGATGCTGGTGACACACAACAGTTGGCGGACCAACTTCCTCATTTGGCTGGGTCAGATCCCTTCTTTCCGCTGCGTTTTCTTTCTGCATACTGATACAAAATGTTTGGCAATGCCGCAGTTGGTGCATGTTTTCCCTTGCACTGGGCATGATTGTGGGGGGTGTTCTTCGCATCCGCAGTATCCGCACAGATTCTTTGGGGATTGTAGCTGGCGATCCCGTGGTTTGTGGGCCCTGTCCTTGGTTCTGACTGCATCAGCCCGTTCCGCCTTGACGATGGCGCTCTTGTCCGCTCCTCGCACTAGTGCCAGGTCGATCTCCTCGCTCGCGCCGCCGAGAGGTCGTGTGAGCGTGCCAGCACCAGGATGTCATTCATGTTTTTTTTCCGGTTGCCGGAGTATGAGGCCTCGCAGGACTTTGCTGCATATTCCTAGGATCAGTTGGGCTCTGATCTCTTCTACGGCTCTGTCTCCTGCGAGGTGCGTACCGACCAGTTCTCTTAGCCGCGCATGAAATGCGTCCACTGACTCACCCTCCCTGTGCTTGGCTTCCCTCAGCTTAAAATGCTCAAAGTCTGTGTTTAGCTGGGGGTCAAAGTGCGCATTTAGGGTGGTGACAGCTGCTGCGTAGGCCTCGGGAAGTCACGTGTTAGGTAGATGCTTTAACAGCAGGTAAATCTCCTCACCCGCATAATGGAGCAGTGCTTCACTGCCCCATCCTTCTCCCTGATGGCGATGAAGTAATTCTCTAGGCGACCTAGCCAGGTCTGCCATCTTGGCGCTGCCATGGAGGGGTCAGCCGACTCGCTGAATGGAGGCAGGACACCGGAGGGAGGGTGGTGCGCAGTCGCTGGAACCGGAGCCTGTGCGGCGTTGTCTTGATCCCCCATGGTGGTAGGAGTGGGCACTGCTGGGCGGCTTTGCGAAATTGCTGCTCACTAGCAGTGAGCCTTGGTTTGCCAGGTGGTGGTGCAAGGTCACTGGGTGTTGCGTGTGCCCACGTGTGCCTGGTTGTGTGGTACGTGGTCAGGCCGGCCTAGGTTAGGGTGTGTTCGAGGGGCTTCCTCTGTGGCATGAGAGACTCAACCAGGCAGCGTGGTGCTGGTCGCCATGGCTGGTGTATGCTGTGGCGGTGAAAGCTGCCGTGCCCTGCTGCTCCCTGGCGCAGCACATTCAGGAGATGAAGCATGGCAGGTTCCAATGAGGTGTTGCCCAGCAGGGGCCTCAGTATGTGTACACATCGCCTTCAGCGACTCCACCGAACTCCACTGGACGGACCACAGCTGCGTCCACTTCAGCTTCAAAAAGAACACGATCCACCACCACCAGCAACAGGTCGCACGCAGAAACTGGAACAAGATCACAGCCGACCAGCTCACCGCAGCTCTGAGCCAAGACCCCCCCACCAGCTCTGCGAACCCCAGCCAGGCCGCCAACAACCTCACGAAGTGGATCAGCAACTACGCAGACAACCTTGCCCCACTGAGGACCCCGCCCAGCAGACCCGGCAGCAAGAAAGCACCTTGGTTCACCGACGAACTCAAGAGCTCCAAGAAAAACAGCCGTGCCCTCGAGCGAGCCTGGCGCAGAGACCCTACTCCAGACAACATGACCACCCTCAAGCTCGCAACCCGAAAACACCACCAACTGATCCATACCACCAAGAAAACCGTATTCAAGGAACGACTGGACAACAATGCACACAACAGCAAGGAACTCTTCAACATCGTCAAAGAGCTCTCCAGTCCCAACACCGGAAACAACGACATCACCCCATCACAAGACCTCTGCAACTCCCTTGCCTCCTACTTCCACAACAAGATCGCAGACATACACAACAGCTTGAGCACACAACCGACGCACCCTATGACCGCACCAACGACCCCCACCACCACCCTCCGCGCCTGGACCCCGACCACCACCGAAGACACCATCCGCACGATGAACTCCATCCACTCCGGATCCCCAACCGACCCCTGCCCTCACCACGTCTTTAACAAGGCCGACGCTGTCATCGCACCCCACCTGCGGGACATCATCAACACCTCCTTCGACACCGCTACCTTCCCAGAGAGCTGGAAGCACGCCGAACTCAGCGCTCTACTGAAGAAACCATCAGCGGACCCCACCGAACTCAAAAACTACCGCCCCATCTCGCTCCTCCCATTTCCGGCCAAAGTCATCGAGAAGACCGTCAACAAACAGCTTGCCGCCTTCCTCGAGACGGACGGATCCCTCGACCTCTCGCAGTCCGGCTTCCGGGCCAACCACAGCACCGAGACCGCCCTTATCGCAGCCACCGATGACATCCGAGCCCTGCTCAACAACGGGGAAACTGCGGCCCTCATCCTCCGGGACCTCTCCGCGGTCTTTGACACTGTCTGCCACCGCACCCTAGTGCAGCGCCTCAGCAACGTCGGAATCCAAGAGAAGGCACTAGAATGGATCACCTCCTTCCTCGCCGGAAGGACACAGAGATTCCGCCTCCCCCCGTTCAGATCAGAAGCCACCGAAGTCATCTGCGGCGTTCCTCAAGGCTCCTCGCTCAGCCCCACCCTCTTCAACGTCTACATGAGCCCCCTCGTGGCCATCGCACGCCAACACAACCTCAACATCATCTCTTACGCCGACGACACCCAGCTGATCCTCTCCCTCACCAACGAACCCGCCACCGCCAGAGCCAACCTACATGAAGGGATGACAGACGTAGCCGAGTGGATGATGAACAGCCGCCTGAAACTGAACTCAGACAAGACGGAAGTCCTCATCCTGGGCTCTTCACCCTCTGCCTGGGACGACTCCTGGTGGCCCACCCCCCTGGGCAGCGCACCCAAACCCACAGACCACGCACGCAACCTGGGCTTCATCCTGGACTCCTCCCTCTCCATGACCAGACAAGTCAACGCCGTCTCCTCGTTGTGCTTCAACATCCTGCGCATGCTACGTAAGATCTTCCGGTGGATCCCCACCGAGACCAGGAAGACGGTCACCCAGGCCCTCGTCACCAGCCGACTGGACTACGGCAACTCCCTCTACGCCGGATCCACCGCCAAACTCCAAAGGAGACTCCAGCGGATCCAGAACGCCTCAGCAAGACTCATCCTCGACATCCCCCGACACAGCCACATCTCCGGACACCTGAGAGACCTGTACTGGCTCCCGGTCAACAAAAGAATCACCTTTCGTCTCGTCACCCACTCACACAAAGCCCTTCACAACCAAGGCCCAAGATACCTCAACAGCCGTCTCAACTTCTACACTCCCACACGCCAGCTTCGATCGACCAACCACGCCCATCTTTATTCATATTCGCGCTCACGCCGGCCGGCGTGAGTGCAGGGGCTGTGGTCTTCCGGCTCACGCCAGCAATAACCACTAGCGCGCTGACTGTTACATCTCCTAACCCCTCTCCTTACCTGCTAGTCAATGTGCCTTTTCCTTCTGCGGTTTCCCTCCCCTTACTAGCCCCGCTCCACTGCGCTCCTCCCCCTCCTAGGGCCTACTTAATGGCAGCGCTGCATGACCCCCTTGAAGAGTTTACCAGGCCCCATCTCCCACTTACCTTGGACTGGTCTCCGACAAATCCAAGGCCGCTTTGGACCAACAGTCTGCCGTGAGGCCCCAACTCACTGCCCTCCACCTCTTTCCCTCTCCTTCTGCTTTCACTCTGCTCTCACTCACTCATCCACACTTTTGTTTTTGCACTCTGCCTTCTGTGAGTTTTGTGCTTGGTGCCTGTGCCATATTGCCATTTGTGCTAATTTGCCTTCTCTAGTTCTTGTGCTCTTTGTGCCTTCCTGCTCAGTCCCTGTTTGTCTTTTGTGCTTGCTTTCCTTCTGTTCCGGTCTCTCTGTCTATTTGGCTCATGTTCTCTTTTGTGCGTCTTTGCTTTATTGCCCGTGTGTTTTGTGTTTTGTGCCCACTTTTTTGTGCCCAATTGTCTTTTGTGGCTGTTTCAATGCTTAGTCTTCTTGCACATTTTGTGCTCTTTTTGTGCTTGTTTCTGTTGCCTTTCTGCTTTTGCGTCTCTTGTCTCTCCCACATCTCCCTTTGTTGCAGGGACCCCCGCCCCCCTCTCCCAGGCTTTTTCCCACCTCCTTCTCCCCTCTTCTTACCTGCTCTCCTGCATGCCTTTCACTCGATCCAGTACATCTGGGAGTGAATGGGCACCTGGGTGACTGTGATGGAGGTTGGTGTATTGGTTTTGCGGAAGGGGGGGGATCCTACAATGGGCATATGTTCTTCTTCCTTGGTGGTTATGGCTCCAGTGCTGCTGGCCATTCTACTTATTAATGATATTGCCTCCACGTGCATTGCCTGCTGATTTTGTTGTCGTATTGTTTTCTTTTTATTTTGTATATTTTTTCTGCAATGAAAAATGTATAAAACATTAAAAAAAAAATGGGAACAATATAACAGGTACAGACTGGACCCACACCCTCAGATTCAACCAACCTATCCTCACAGGTGACCTACAGAACAACCTATCCACCTTCAGCAACTGGATCTGAGACTGCCCCAACACCCTGGCCCCCACAAAGAAGGTCAGAAATACAAGAACTTGTGCCCAAGCATGTTGATACATAGAATACCTAAGAGACTCAAACAACTACAAAGAAGATGGAGAACCCCCAAGATAACACCTCCAGAGACACCTACAAATCTGCACTCAGAAGGTACCACATATAGCTCAAAGAAGCCACAAAGTGGCTCTCGTGCTCAGAGTCGAACCACGGCAAAGGACTCTTCAACAGCGTCAAAGAATTCACCAACCCAACAGCAGCCCCAACACAATCATCCCCTCACAGATCCTCTGTAACGACCTTTCTGACTTTTTCCACCACAAAATACTCAAGATCTACATCAACTTTGCACCCCAAACCACCCTAGAGGACTTCATCATGCCGCCATTTGCTGTGCTGTTGTTGTTGTCTTGCCCTGAGCCCGCCCCCTCCACCACGCACCCGCCTCCCATCGGACCCTCCCTCGCCCCTCCCCCTCCACCATCCATTTATGACAGTTTCTTCCGCGCGCAGCGTTCACGCGCAGCTTCCGCGCCCAACCCGCGCCGAAGGTGCGCCAAAGGTAAGCCCGTCTACACCCGTCCGCGCCTGGACCGCGCCCAGCGCCAGACCCCCTGGCCCTCGCGCTGCCCAGTCCCCCCGCGTTACCTACGATGCCTCCACCCTCCTAGCCCTTAACCCCGGCCGCGCCCCCAACTGCATCCAAGCCGCTCCTGGACGCACCCATGGACCATTCTCCTGCTTCTCCTGCAAATTTAGCGGCACCGACAACATCTCCGCTACGACCACACCACAGATTCCCGACCCCAACCACCTAGAATGCATCCTTCTCAACACCCGCTCGGTCCACAGGCACACCATTGACCTTTGGAACCTACTAGACACCATCTCTCCTGACATCGCCTTCCTAACGGAAACATGGATGAACGCTTCCTCCGCCCCTGACATCGCCATCGCTATCCCTGATGACTATAAGATCACACGCAAGGACCGCACCGACCATACAGGAGGTGGAATCGCTATCGTCCATAAGAAAACAATCCGCATCTCAACCAGCTCTGATGCCAACCTCGCCAACTCCGAACACCTTCACTTCCAGATCCACATCGACCCCAAGACCACACTCAGAGGCACCCTCCTCTACAGACCACCAGGGCCACGCGCAAAATTCAGTGAAGACATCACGGACTTCATCACCCCACACGCGCTCCCCTCCAAAGACTACATCCTTCTGGGAGACCTCAACTTCCACCTTGAAAAGATCAACGACCGCAACACCGCCACCCTCTTAGACAACCTCGCCAACCTCGGACTTAAACAACTGGTCACTTCCCCCACCCACATCGCAGGTCACACTCTCGACCCCATCTTCACCTCCAGCAACCGTGTCTCCTTCAGCCACACTACAGATCTCCTCTGGACTGACCACAGCTGCGTTCACTTCACCTACAACAAGCCGAAACCCATCATCCACCTCCAACCAACTCTACAAAGAAACTGGAACAAAATCACCACAGAGCAGATCTCCACATCACTCCTTCAAACCTCCCCAGCCCCCTCTTCTAACGCCAACGAAGCCGCCTCCAACCTCACCCTTTGGTTATCCAACACCGCCGACACCTTAGCACCTCCGAGACGTCATCAACTGCTCCTTCAACTCCGCTACCTTCCCGGAAGATTGGAAACACGCTGAACTCACCGCCCTTCTGAAAAAACCAACAGTAGACCCCACCGAACTCAAAAACTACCGCCCCATCTCGCTTCTTCCATTCCCGGCCAAAGTCATCGAGAAAGCTGTCAACAACCAGCTCGCCGCCTTCCTCGAAGCCAACAAATCACTCGACCCCTCACAATCTGGCTTCCGAGCCAAACACAGCACTGAGACCGCCCTCATCGCAGCAACAGACGACATTCGAACTCTACTGGACAATGGAGACACAGTCGCCCTCATCCTCCTCGACCTCTCTGCAGCCTTCGACACAGTCTGCCACAGCACCCTTTTACAACGCCTCAGAAACATCGGAATCCAAGGAAAGGCACTGGAATGGATCACCTCGTTCCTCACCGGAAGAACCCAGAGAGTCCGCCTCCCACCATTCAAGTCCGAGGCCTCTGAAATCATCTGCGGCGTACCACAAGGATCCTCACTCAGTCCCACCCTCTTCAACGTATACATGAGCCCCCTCGCGGCCATCGCCCGCCAACACAACCTCAACATCATCTCTTACGCGGATGACACTCAACTGATCCAATCTCTCACCAAGGACCCCAGCACCGCTAAAACTAACCTACACGAAGGAATGAAAGAAGTCGCCGAATGGATGAAACAAAGCCGTCTGAAACTGAATTCAGACAAAACAGAAGTCCTCATCTTAGGTAATTCCCCCTCTGCATGGGACGACTCCTGGTGGCCGGAAGCCCTCGGAAATGCACCCATCCCGACAGACCACGCACGGAACCTTGGCGTCATCCTGGATTCTTCACTCTCTATGAACAGACAAGTCAGCGCCGTATCCTCTTCCTGCTTCAACATTCTTCGCATGCTCAGAAAAACATTTCGCTGGATCCCCTCCGAAACAAGGAAAACAGTCACCCACGCTCTAGTCACGAGCCGACTGGACTACGGAAACACCCTCTACGCAGGTACCACCGCTAAACTCCAGAAGAAACTACAACGAATCCAAAACGCCTCAGCCAGGCTCATATTAGACATCCCACGCAACGAACACATCTCTGGTCACCTTAAAGACCTCCACTGGCTACCCGTCAATAAGAGGATCACCTTCCGACTGCTTACCCACGCACACAAATCACTCTACGACATCGGACCAGATTGCCTCAACTCTCGACTGTCCTTCTACACCCCCTCCCGCCAACTTCGCTCTTCCAGCCAAGCCTTCGCCACTGTACCTCACATCAACAAGTCCACCATGGGAGGCAGATCCTTCTCATACCTGGCTGCCAAAACATGGAACTCACTCCCCTCTTACCTCCGCCTCACCCAGAATCACCTAGCATTCAGAAAGCAGCTTAAAACGTGGATTTTTAACAAATAATCCACCTCCCCTCCCTAAGCGCCTTGAAACCCTCTGGGTATGTAGTGTGCTATATAAATGTTACTTGACTTGACTTGACTTGACACTACCAGGAGCACCCAATTAATGAGGACCCAGGGCCTTCCACAGACCTCTACCTTCACCATATGTACAACCTTGAAAGCTTACTGATCAGCACAAAAGTCACCAGCATCTTCAACTCCCACATCCTCAGTGAAACTTCCTGGACAGCTGGAAATACACAGAGGTCACAGCCTTGATGAAGAAAACCTTAACCAACCCGAAAGACCTCAGCAACTAAAGACCTTTCCCAGCCAAAGTCCTGGAGAAAGAGACCAACAAGCAGGTCTGTGCCAATCTTGACCTCCACCCCCCCCTGGACTCCACCCAGTTAGGGTTCCACAGCAACCACAGTACGGAAACCACCCTTCTGGCTGCAACAGACGACATCCAGTCAGTCATGGACAGAGTAGCCAACCGAAGATGAAACTAGGTTGTAGAAGGGGACAGGAGCGACTAATCCGGATGCGAGATTTGCCACTGACAGCTCAGGGAAGGGAGAAGTCCCAATAAAAAAATGGGTGAGGGAAACTACTCTGTCGTGACATGGAATGTCAATATGCTAGGGAGCAAGGTTAAGAGAGGGTTGGTAACTTGGTACCTCAAGAGGCTTAAACCTGAGATTGTCCTCCTCCTGGAGATACACCTGATAGGCATGTATTGTGCTTTTTTGAGAAGGCGGGTCTACGTCACGTTAGCGTATGCCGGGTTCATATCGGGATCACGGGGAGTCGCTATAATAATAAAGAAGACTCCCCCTTTCCGCACCATTAAAACTTGGGCAGACACAAATGATACCTTTGTAGCAGTGCAGGGGACCTGGGACGGGAGAGAACTAACCCTGATCAGTGTATATGCCCCCCCACGATTACAAACACAAGACAAGATAGCTGTGATACTACTGGAAGCAGGCCCCTCCACACACGTTATCAGGGTTACTTTAACAATGTGGTAGATCCCCAAACAGACCACTCACAAGTTGGCAGGGGCATGCGCGCACCCAGCCCACAAGCGGAAATGAACCAAGTAGAATACCTGGTGAGAGGCATATCTGATCACTCGCCCTTTTGACTGACAGTGGGTGGGAGAATACACCGATGCAGACAGGAATGGAGGCTGGCAGCCTGGAAACTGCAAGATGGGGCAGGAGCAGAGCAGAGAAGATCCATGTAGAATCGGAAAGGTACTTCAGTGAAAATGAGGGATCTGTGTCCTCAGCAGTCACCCTATGGGAGGTCTACAAAGCAGTATTCATAGACAGCACAGACCATATTAGCATGCAAGAAGAGAGGGGAAACACGAGACACAGAGGCTCTGGAAAACAAACTCCTGCAACTAGAAAGACAGGTGCAAACTAGAGTAGAAGAAGGTATTCAGCACCAAATTGAGATAACACGCAGGGACTATCAGCACTAGCTGAAAAAGAAGTGACAACTCAAACAAAGCCACGCAGCACGGACTATCTGAGATTGGCAATAAGGCGGGGAAGTTACTGACCTTGCTGGGGAAGAAAGAGAGGAGTGCATGCTGGCTAGCCATGATCTGGTTAAAAGAAGAGACACACACCACAGCATCTGGGATCGCGAGCGCTTTTGCCCGATACTATGCAGAGCTGTATGACGAAAGACCCTAGCAAAAAATCTCCAAATCAGCAATTACCTCAATGGCATTGACATGCTGACCCTTACCCAATATCAATGCAACTCCCTCGAAGGGGACCTAACCCTCCAAGAATCATGAATGACATCAGCAAACTGAAAGACAGGTAAAGTGCTGGGGCCTAATGGTCTCCCAGCTGAACTGTACAAGAGCAGTGCCAGCCTGCTTCGCCCTCATCTTCTAAACATGTACAAAGCAACGAAGGAAAGCCGGACACTCCCACCTGATCTTTGTAATACCAAAGTGGTAGTGGTCCATAAGCCTGGGAAACCCGCAGGGGACTGCAGCCCATATCACTGCTCAACATAGAGGCCAAAATTCTGGCCTCAATGCCCGCCACACGACTATTGTTGGCGATTCCTACCTTGGTCCACGGCAACCAATCCGGCTTTATGCCCAAGCGTTTCACACGATACAACCTCTGGCGGCTAGCGAACTGGCTCTCCACAGTGAAAGGCAGATCTAGCCCGCATGTGTTCCTCTCACTAGATGCTGAAAAGGCATTTGATGCTGACCACTGGCCCTATATGAGACAAGTCCTGAAAAGATTTGGGTTTGGCCCAGTATTCAGGGAGTGGGTAGAGTAGTAATATATTAATTCAAGAGCCAAAGGGCGCGTTAACGGGGTGCTGTTGACAGACGTTCCAATCAGAAGAGGCAGCAGACAGGGCTGTCCCCCTTATTGTTTGCGATAGTGCTGGAATCAATGGCATGCTTAGCACGGATGCAACCAGGGCTGAGTGGGTTCAGGGATAATTTGGGGCAGCTAAGTGACAAAAGGATATCATTATACACAGACGACACACTCATCTATGTCACTAATCCAGCCCAGACACTTCCACGGATCTTGCAGATATTCCGAGAATATGGTACATATGCGGGGTACAATATAGATTGGGGCAAATGCACCCTTTACTCGACAGGGGGCACCCTAGATTTCCTAGACCCTTCGGGTTACCTTAGGGTGGCTCTGGATGGATTTTGCTACTTAGGCCTATACATCACCATAGATGACACAACGAACCTTAATCATAAAATCAAGAAGGTCCTCACGGAATTCTGCAAAATGGCAGGGAGATGGGGGCGATTGCCCCTGACTCGAATTGGTTGAGCGGCAATGTATAAAATGATCACGCTCCCCAAATTGCTCTACATGCTGCAGAACACGTACTGCAAGTTGCCAGAGACGGTCTTTGTCACAGTAGATCAGGAACTTCGAACATTGCTATGGGACAGGGGCCATCCTAGAGTTGCACTGCAGACACAGCAACGCAATCAGTATAATGGGGGTATCGCCCTGCCGGATATAACGGCATATTACAGGGCAGCACACCTGATCGCGGTCAATAAATGGGGACAAGCAGTGGGAGACAATCCCGCTTATGCCCTGGAAAGACTGCAATTTCAGAACACACATATCACCACTATCTATATGGAGGTGAGGGAACCATAGGCTGCTCCCCGCCACCCAGAGATTAATAGAGGCCTGGAAAGGGGCTCAGAGGCAAATGCAATGGGCTAAAGTGCGCACAAGGGAGACCTCACTCTGGGAGGGTACCCGGTTACCGCAGCTAAACAAACTCCATGGGTTTCAGCAATGGGACATGATAGGAATCTTCAAACTCGGAGATGTTATACGGGATGGTACCCTCATTACAGAATATCAAGAAAGCAGCACCCAGTGATACAAATACATGCAACTGTAACATGCATGGAGGGCGGAAGGGCTTGATATCACTTACATACCCAAATATACCCCTCTGGAGGGTAGACTGCTACAGGAAGAACTAACAAGTAAATCATACATATAAAACTTTAATTAACAATATGCCTGACAACTTGAGGCTCCTCAGATCTAAATGGGAAGCAACCACAGGGACACTAGAAGATATTGATTGGGAAGCTGCCTTGATGCACCCACTGCAAGCAGCATTCAAATCAAGACTCAGACTTATACAATACAAGAGCCTACATAGGACATATTTTGATAGGGCGTGCCTGCACGCCATGGGGAGGGCTGAGACACCTACTTGCCTGCGTTGTCAGACAGAATGTGGTACATACATGCTTATGCTCTAGGAATGGCGACACATAATAAATTACTGGACCCAAATAATACAGGAGTTAAATAAAATATTGGAGGCGCAACTCACTAGGGATGTTAAATACATTCTACTAGGTATCCAAATCCACTTGGAAATAGATCTCCCTGGAAGTTTACTCCTATTGTGCAATCTAGGATTGGTGTTTGCAAAGAGTGATATTGCCTGGCGTTGGTGGGCCCCTGACCTTCTCACACTCATGGAAAGGTGAGCATGCATGGACCTATACATGGTGGCAGAAAGGGTAATCTATAAGGCATGGGGATGCCCAAATAGGTTCAAGAAAATCTGGTCCGCATGGTTGATATACTATGGACTTGAGACAGGGGAGGATGCCAACAATCCCTTAACTCATACCTAATTTTAGGAAAGAGGCGAGGCTAAGGGGAGGTTGCTTCTGGTTTGTCACTCTCAAAACCTAAAACGTAATAACAAACTTGAAAAGACACCTAAATGTTGATATGTGCTGTATATGGCGGTTTGGCATATGTACTTGAAATCTCTCAGACAGATCTCAAGAATATTTTAAAGACTGGTCACTTGTACTTGTCACCACTGGGAAGTAGAACTGGCTGATGTTACGTTAAAAAAAAAAAGAATTGTCAATAAAAGTTTTTTTTTTTTTAAATCATGGACAAAGGAGAAACAGCTGCTCGCATCTTACTCTTGGCGGCGTTCGACACCATCTCCCTTGGTACCCTCATCACCAGAATCCAGAGCTAAGGAATCCAAGTTCCAGTGCTTAATTTGTGCTGGTGGTTTCTGGTGCTCAGCACTTATTTCACAAGCTGGGACTATAAATGTCTTCACCTGCTTGTCCATCTCAGTAAGCCCTGCCCAAAGCCAGCCTCAAGACCCACTGAGCCGCGAGAACCGGATCATTGCTGGTAAGTGGGCAGGCTTTTGGATGACTGAATTCTGGCTCACGCAGCAGCCTGCTGGCATCCTCCCGTCGAGAGTCACCCAAGTTGTACCTTCATCATAACCTCAACATCTTCACCTCCCTGAATACCTCTTCCCAGTGCTAGACTCGATCCTGTCCCGCCGGGTCCCGTTGCTCGTCACTGCTGAGTGCTGTCTCCAATCAATCAATCAGGTTTATAAAGCGCAGCTACTCACAGAGGGTCTCAAGGTGCTGAGGGGGTGTAAGGATGGTTGCGCTGCTCTGGGAAGATCACAGAGCTCAGTCAAAGCGCCAGGTCTTGAGGTCCTTCAGGTATTTGGGGAGCGTGGGTGTCTGTCGGAGGTGGAGGGGGAGGGAGTTCCATTCCTTGGCTACGAGGAGGGAGAAGGAATGTCCTCCTGATCTGGTCTTCTTGATGCATGGTACTGTCCCAAAGGAGAGCTGGGTCGAGCCGGAGGGACCTTTGGGGTGCGTGGAAAGTGAGGCGGTGGTTCATGTAGGCGGGTCCGGTGTTGTGGAGGACTTTATGGGTGTGGGTGAGTAGTTTGAAGGTGATTCTCTTCTCGATGGGGAGCCAGTGTAGTGTCAGAAGGTGTTGGCTGATGTTACAGTGGCACAGTATGCTGAGGACTAGTCTGGTGGTGGCGTTCTGGATGTTCTGGAGTTTGAGGGTGAGGTTCTTGTTGATTCTGGCATAGAGTGCATTTCAGTAGTCCAGTCTGCTGATGACGAGTGCATGGGTGACGGTTTTCCTGTGTTCTAGGGGAATCCAGTTGAAGATCTTTCAGAGTGGGTGGAGGGTATGGTAGCAGGAAAAGGTGATGGCATTGATCTGGTGGTCTATTTTGAGTTAGGAGTCCAGGATAAGTCCGAGGTTGCGTGCATGGTCCATGGGGGTGAAACGGTGGCCGAGGGCTTGGGGCCACAAGGTGTCGTTCCAGGCGTCGGGGTGTGGGCCCAGCTCTGCGAACCCCAGCCAGGCCGCCAACAACCTCACGAAGTGGATCAGCAACTACGCAGACAACCTTGCCCCACTGAGGACCCCGCCCAGCAGACCCGGCAGCAAGAAAGCACCTTGGTTCACCGACGAACTCAAGAGCTCCAAGAAAAACGGCCGTGCCCTCGAGCGAGCCTGGCGCAGAGACCCTACTCCAGACAACATGACCACCCTCAAGCTCGCAACCCGAAAACACCACCAACTGATCCATACCACCAAGAAAACCGTATTCAAGGAACGACTGGACAACAATGCACACAACAGCAAGGAACTCTTCAACATCGTCAAAGAGCTCTCCAGTCCCAACACCGGAAACAACGACATCACCCCATCACAAGACCTCTGCAACTCCCTTGCCTCCTACTTCCACAACAAGATCGCAGACATACACAACAGCTTCAGCACACAACCGACGCACCCTATGACCGCACCAACGACCCCCACCACCACCCTCCGCGCCTGGACCCCGACCACCACCGAAGACACCATCCGCACGATGAACTCCATCCACTCCGGATCCCCAACCGACCCCTGCCCTCACCACGTCTTTAACAAGGCCGACGCTGTCATCGCACCCCACCTGCGGGACATCATCAACACCTCCTTCGACACCGCTACCTTCCCAGAGAGCTGGAAGCACGCCGAACTCAGCGCTCTACTGAGAAACCATCAGCGGACCCCACCGAACTCAAAAACTACCACCCCATCTCGCTCCTCCCATTTCCGGCCAAAGTCATCGAGAAGACCGTCAACAAACAGCTTGCCGCCTTCCTCGAGACGGACGGATCCCTCGACCTCTCGCAGTCCGGCTTCCGGGCCAACCACAGCACCGAGACCGCCCTTATCGCAGCCACCGATGACATCCGAGCCCTGCTCAACAACGGGGAAACTGCGGCCCTCATCCTCCTGGACCTCTCCGCGGTCTTTGACACTGTCTGCCACCGCACCCTAGTGCAGCGCCTCAGCAACGTCGGAATCCAAGAGAAGGCACTAGAATGGATCACCTCCTTCCTCGCCGGAAGGACACAGAGATTCCGCCTCCCCCCGTTCAGATCAGAAGCCACCGAAGTCATCTGCGGCGTTCCTCAAGGCTCCTCGCTCAGCCCCACCCTCTTCAACGTCTACATGAGCCCCCTCGTGGCCATCGCACGCCAACACAACCTCAACATCATCTCTTACGCCGACGACACCCAGCTGATCCTCTCCCTCACCAACGAACCCGCCACCGCCAGAGCCAACCTACATGAAGGGATGACAGACGTAGCCGAGTGGATGATGAACAGCCGCCTGAAACTGAACTCAGACAAGACGGAAATCCTCATCCTGGGCTCTTCACCCTCTGCCTGGGACGACTCCTGGTGGCCCACCCCCCTGGGCAGCGCACCCAAACCCACAGACCACGCACGCAACCTGGGCTTCATCCTGGACTCCTCCCTCTCCATGACCAGACAAGTCAACGCCGTCTCCTCGTTGTGCTTCAACATCCTGCGCATGCTACGTAAGATCTTCCGGTGGATCCCCACCGAGACCAGGAAGACGGTCACCCAGGCCCTCGTCACCAGCCGACTGGACTACGGCAACTCCCTCTACGCCGGATCCACCGCCAAACTCCAAAGGAGACTCCAGCGGATCCAGAACGCCTCAGCAAGACTCATCCTCGACATCCCCCGACACAGCCACATCTCCGGACACCTGAGAGACCTGTACTGGCTCCCGGTCAACAAAAGAATCACCTTCCGTCTCGTCACCCACTCACACAAAGCCCTTCACAACCAAGGCCCAAGATACCTCAACAGCCGTCTCAACTTCTACACTCCCACACGCCAGCTTCGATCGACCAACCACGCCCATCTTTATTCATATTCGCGCTCACGCCGGCCGGCGTGAGTGCAGGGGCTGTGGTCTTCCGGCTCACGCCAGCAATAACCACTAGCGCGCTGACTGTTACATCTCCTAACCCCTCTCCTTACCTGCTAGTCAATGTGCCTTTTCCTTCTGCGGTTTCCCTCCCCTTACTAGCCCCGCTCCACTGCGCTCCTCCCCCTCCTAGGGCCTACTTAATGGCAGCGCTGCATGACCCCCTTGAAGAGTTTACCAGGCCCCATCTCCCACTTACCTTGGACTGGTCTCCGACAAATCCAAGGCCGCTTTGGACCAACAGTCTGCCGTGAGGCCCCAACTCACTGCCCTCCACCTCTTTCCCTCTCCTTCTGCTTTCACTCTGCTCTCACTCACTCATCCACACTTTTGTTTTTGCACTCTGCCTTCTGTGAGTTTTGTGCTTGGTGCCTGTGCCATATTGCCATTTGTGCTAATTCCCTTCTCTAGTTCTTGTGCTCTTTGTGCCTTCCTGCTCAGTCCCTGTTTGTCTTTTGTGCTTGCTTTCCTTCTGTTCCGGTCTCTCTGTCTATTTGGCTCATGTTCTCTTTTGTGCGTCTTTGCTTTATTGCCCGTGTGTTTTGTGTTTTGTGCCCACTTTTTTGTGCCCAATTGTCTTTTGTGGCTGTTTCAATGCTTAGTCTTCTTGCACATTTTGTGCTCTTTTTGTGCTTGTTTCTGTTGCCTTTCTGCTTTTGCGTCTCTTGTCTCTCCCACATCTCCCTTTGTTGCAGGGACCCCCGCCCCCCTCTCCCAGGCTTTTTCCCACCTCCTTCTCCCCTCTTCTTACCTGCTCTCCTGCATGCCTTTCACTCGATCCAGTACATCTGGGAGTGAATGGGCACCTGGGTGACTGTGATGGAGGTTGGTGTATTGGTTTTGCGGAAGGGGGGGGATCCTACAATGGGCATATGTTCTTCTTCCTTGGTGGTTATGGCTCCAGTGCTGCTGGCCATTCTACTTATTAATGATATTGCCTCCACGTGCATGGCCTGCTGATTTTGTTGTCGTATTGTTTTCTTTTTATTTTGTATATTTTTTCTGCAATGAAAAATGTATAAAACATTTAAAAAAAATGGGAACAATATAACAGGTACAGACTGGACCCACACCCTCAGATTCAACCAACCTATCCTCACAGGTGACCTACAGAACAACCTATCCACCTTCAGCAACTGGATCTGAGACTGCCCCAACACCCTGGCCCCCACAAAGAAGGTCAGAAATACAAGAACTTGTGCCCAAGCATGTTGATACATAGAATACCTAAGAGACTCAAACAACTACAAAGAAGATGGAGAACCCCCAAGATAACACCTCCAGAGACACCTACAAATCTGCACTCAGAAGGTACCACATATAGCTCAAAGAAGCCACAAAGTGGCTCTCGTGCTCAGAGTCGAACCACGGCAAAGGACTCTTCAACAGCGTCAAAGAATTCACCAACCCAACAGCAGCCCCAACACAATCATCCCCTCACAGATCCTCTGTAACGACCTTTCTGACTTTTTCCACCACAAAATACTCAAGATCTACATCAACTTTGCACCCCAAACCACCCTAGAGGACTTCATCATGCAACGCGCCACCACTACCAGGAGCACCCAATTAATGAGGACCCAGGGCCTTCCACAGACCTCTACCTTCACCATATGTACAACCTTGAAAGCTTACTGATCAGCACAAAAGTCACCAGCATCTTCAACTCCCACATCCTCAGTGAAACTTCCTGGACAGCTGGAAATACACAGAGGTCACAGCCTTGATGAAGAAAACCTTAACCAACCCGAAAGACCTCAGCAACTAAAGACCTTTCCCAGCCAAAGTCCTGGAGAAAGAGACCAACAAGCAGGTCTGTGCCAATCTTGACCTCCACCCCCCCCTGGACTCCACCCAGTTAGGGTTCCACAGCAACCACAGTACGGAAACCACCCTTCTGGCTGCAACAGACGACATCCAGTCAGTCATGGACAGAGTAGCCAACCGAAGATGAAACTAGGTTGTAGAAGGGGACAGGAGCGACTAATCCGGATGCGAGATTTGCCACTGACAGCTCAGGGAAGGGAGAAGTCCCAATAAAAAAATGGGTGAGGGAAACTACTCTGTCGTGACATGGAATGTCAATATGCTAGGGAGCAAGGTTAAGAGAGGGTTGGTAACTTGGTACCTCAAGAGGCTTAAACCTGAGATTGGCCTCCTCCTGGAGATACACCTGATAGGCATGTATTGTGCTTTTTTGAGAAGGCGGGTCTACGTCACGTTAGCGTATGCCGGGTTCATATCGGGATCACGGGGAGTCGCTATAATAATAAAGAAGACTCCCCCTTTCCGCACCATTAAAACTTGGGCAGACACAAATGATACCTTTGTAGCAGTGCAGGGGACCTGGGACGGGAGAGAACTAACCCTGATCAGTGTATATGCCCCCCCACGATTACAAACACAAGACAAGATAGCTGTGATACTACTGGAAGCAGGCCCCTCCACACACGTTATCAGGGTTACTTTAACAATGTGGTAGATCCCCAAACAGACCACTCACAAGTTGGCAGGGGCATGCGCGCACCCAGCCCACAAGCGGAAATGAACCAAGTAGAATACCTGGTGAGAGGCATATCTGATCACTCGCCCTTTTGACTGACAGTGGGTGGGAGAATACACCGATGCAGACAGGAATGGAGGCTGGCAGCCTGGAAACTGCAAGATGGGGCAGGAGCAGAGCAGAGAAGATCCATGTAGAATCGGAAAGGTACTTCAGTGAAAATGAGGGATCTGTGTCCTCAGCAGTCACCCTATGGGAGGTCTACAAAGCAGTATTCATAGACAGCACAGACCATATTAGCATGCAAGAAGAGAGGGGGAACACGAGACACAGAGGCTCTGGAAAACAAACTCCTGCAACTAGAAAGACAGGTGCAAACTAGAGTAGAAGAAGGTATTCAGCACCAAATTGAGATAACACGCAGGGACTATCAGCACTAGCTGAAAAAGAAGTGACAACTCAAACAAAGCCACGCAGCACGGACTATCTGAGATTGGCAATAAGGCGGGGAAGTTACTGACCTTGCTGGGGAAGAAAGAGAGGAGTGCATGCTGGCTAGCCATGATCTGGTTAAAAGAAGAGACACACACCACAGCATCTGGGATCGCGAGCGCTTTTGCCCGATACTATGCAGAGCTGTATGACGAAAGACCCTAGCAAAAAATCTCCAAATCAGCAATTACCTCAATGGCATTGACATGCTGACCCTTACCCAATATCAATGCAACTCCCTCGAAGGGGACCTAACCCTCCAAGAATCATGAATGCCATCAGCAAACTGAAAGACAGGTAAAGTGCTGGGGCCTAATGGTCTCCCAGCTGAACTGTACAAGAGCAGTGCCAGCCTGCTTCGCCCTCATCTTCTAAACATGTACAAAGCAACGAAGGAAAGCCGGACACTCCCACCTGATCTTTGTAATACCAAAGTGGTAGTGGTCCATAAGCCTGGGAAACCCGCAGGGGACTGCAGCCCATATCACTGCTCAACATAGAGGCCAAAATTCTGGCCTCAATGCCCGCCACACGACTATTGTTGGCGATTCCTACCTTGGTCCACGGCAACCAATCCGGCTTTATGCCCAAGCGTTTCACACGATACAACCTCTGGCGGCTAGCGAACTGGCTCTCCACAGTGAAAGGCAGATCTAGCCCGCATGTGTTCCTCTCACTAGATGCTGAAAAGGCATTTGATGCTGACCACTGGCCCTATATGAGACAAGTCCTGAAAAGATTTGGGTTTGGCCCAGTATTCAGGGAGTGGGTAGAGTAGTAATATATTAATTCAAGAGCCAAAGGGCGCGTTAACGGGGTGCTGTTGACAGACGTTCCAATCAGAAGAGGCAGCAGACAGGGCTGTCCCCCTTATTGTTTGCGATAGTGCTGGAATCAATGGCATGCTTAGCACGGATGCAACCAGGGCTGAGTGGGTTCAGGGATAATTTGGGGCAGCTAAGTGACAAAAGGATATCATTATACACAGACGACACACTCATCTATGTCACTAATCCAGCCCAGACACTTCCACGGATCTTGCAGATATTCCGAGAATATGGTACATATGCGGGGTACAATATAGATTGGGGCTAATGCACCCTTTACTCGACAGGGGGCACCCTAGATTTCCTAGACCCTTCGGGTTACCTTAGGGTGGCTCTGGATGGATTTTGCTACTTAGGCCTATACATCACCATAGATGACACAACGAACCTTAATCATAAAATCAAGAAGGTCCTCACGGAATTCTGCAAAATGGCAGGGAGATGGGGGCGATTGCCCCTGACTCGAATTGGTTGAGCGGCAATGTATAAAATGATCACGCTCCCCAAATTGCTCTACATGCTGCAGAACACGTACTGCAAGTTGCCAGAGACGGTCTTTGTCACAGTAGATCAGGAACTTCGAACATTGCTGTGGGACAGGGGCCCTCCTAGAGTTGCACTGCAGACACAGCAACGCAATCAGTATAATGGGGGTATCGCCCTGCCGGATATAACGGCATATTACAGGGCAGCACACCTGATCGCGGTCAATAAATGGGGACAAGCAGTGGGAGACAATCCCGCTTATGCCCTGGAAAGACTGCAATTTCAGAACACACATATCACCACTATCTATATGGAGGTGAGGGAACCATAGGCTGCTCCCCGCCACCCAGAGATTAATAGAGGCCTGGAAAGGGGCTCAGAGGCAAATGCAATGGGCTAAAGTGCGCACAAGGGAGACCTCACTCTGGGAGGGTACCCGGTTACCGCAGCTAAACAAACTCCATGGGTTTCAGCAATGGGACATGATAGGAATCTTCAAACTCGGAGATGTTATACGGGATGGTACCCTCATTACAGAATATCAAGAAAGCAGCACCCAGTGATACAAATACATGCAACTGTAACATGCATGGAGGGCGGAAGGGCTTGATATCACTTACATACCCAAATATACCCCTCTGGAGGGTAGACTGCTACAGGAAGAACTAACAAGTAAATCATACATATAAAACTTTAATTAACAATATGCCTGACAACTTGAGGCTCCTCAGATCTAAATGGGAAGCAACCACAGGGACACTAGAAGATATTGATTGGGAAGCTGCCTTGATGCACCCACTGCAAGCAGCATTCAAATCAAGACTCAGACTTATACAATACAAGAGCCTACATAGGACATATTTTGATAGGGCGTGCCTGCACGCCATGGGGAGGGCTGAGACACCTACTTGCCTGCGTTGTCAGACAGAATGTGGTACATACATGCTTATGCTCTAGGAATGCCGACACATAATAAATTATTGGACCCAAATAATACAGGAGTTAAATAAAATATTGGAGGCGCAACTCACTAGGGATGTTAAATACATTCTACTAGGTATCCAAATCCACTTGGAAATAGATCTCCCTGGAAGTTTACTCCTATTGTGCAATCTAGGATTGGTGTTTGCAAAGAGTGATATTGCCTGGCGTTGGTGGGCCCCTGACCTTCTCACACTCATGGAAAGGTGAGCATGCATGGACCTATACATGGTGGCAGAAAGGGTAATCTATAAGGCATGGGGATGCCCAAATAGGTTCAAGAAAATCTGGTCCGCATGGTTGATATACTATGGACTTGAGACAGGGGAGGATGCCAACGATCCCTTAACTCATACCTAATTTTAGGAAAGAGGCGAGGCTAAGGGGAGGTTGCTTCTGGTTTGTCACTCTCAAAACCTAAAACGTAATAACAAACTTGAAAAGACACCTAAATGTTGATATGTGCTGTATATGGCGGTTTGGCATATGTACTTGAAATCTCTCAGACAGATCTCAAGAATATTTTAAAGACTGGTCACTTGTACTTGTCACTACTGGGAAGTAGAACTGGCTGATGTTACGTTAAAAAAAAAAGAATTGTCAATAAAAGTTTTTTTTTTTTAAATCATGGACAAAGGAGAAACAGCTGCTCGCATCTTACTCTTGGCGGCGTTCGACACCATCTCCATTGGTACCCTCATCACCAGAATCCAGAGCTAAGGAATCCAAGTTCCAGTGCTTAATTTGTGCTGGTGGTTTCTGGTGCTCAGCACTTATTTCACAAGCTGGGACTATAAATGTCTTCACCTGCTTGTCCATCTCAGTAAGCCCTGCCCGAAGCCAGCCTCAAGACCCAGTGAGCCGCGAGAACCGGATCATTGCTGGTAAGTGGGCAGGCTTTTGGATGACTGAATTCTGGCTCACGCAGCAGCCTGCTGGCATCCTCCCGTCGAGAGTCACCCAAGTTGTACCTTCATCATAACCTCAACATCTTCACCTCCCTGAATACCTCTTCCCAGTGCTAGACTCGATCCTGTCCCGCCGGGTCCCGTTGCTCGTCACTGCTGAGTGCTGTCTCCAATCAATCAATCAGGTTTATAAAGCGCAGCTACTCACAGAGGGTCTCAAGGTGCTGAGGGGGTGAAGGATGGTTGCGCTGCTCTGGGAAGATCACAGAGCTCAGTCAAAGCGCCAGGTCTTGAGGTCCTTCAGGTATTTGGGGAGCGTGGGTGTCTGTCGGAGGTGGAGGGGGAGGGAGTTCCATTCCTTGGCTACGAGGAGGGAGAAGGAATGTCCTCCTGATCTGGTCTTCTTGATGCATGGTACTGTCCCAAAGGAGAGCTGGGTCGAGCCGGAGGGACCTTTGGGGTGCGTGGAAAGTGAGGCGGTGGTTCATGTAGGCGGGTCCGGTGTTGTGGAGGACTTTATGGGTGTGGGTGAGTAGTTTGAAGGTGATTCTCTTCTCGATGGGGAGCCAGTGTAGTGTCAGAAGGTGTTGGCTGATGTTACAGTGGCACAGTATGCTGAGGACTAGTCTGGTGGTGGCGTTCTGGATGTTCTGGAGTTTGAGGGTGAGGTTCTTGTTGATTCTGGCATAGAGTGCATTTCAGTAGTCCAGTCTGCTGATGACGAGTGCATGGGTGACGGTTTTCCTGTGTTCTAGGGGAATCCAGTTGAAGATCTTTCAGAGTGGGTGGAGGGTATGGTAGCAGGAAAAGGTGATGGCATTGATCTGGTGGTCTATTTTGAGTTAGGAGTCCAGGATAAGTCCGAGGTTGCGTGCATGGTCCATGGGGGTGAAACGGTGGCCGAGGGCTTGGGGCCACAAGGTGTCGTTCCAGGCGTCGGGGTGTGGGCCCATGATGAGCACCTCGGTTTTGTCCGTGTGGAGTTGTAGGCAGCTGTTCTTCATCCATATGGCGACTGCATCCATTCCGTCTTGAAAGGTATGTTTGGAGAGGTTGGTTTTGTTGGACAGGGAGAAGATGAGTTGGGTGTCGTCTGCGTACGATACGATGTTGAGTCAGAGTGATCTGACAATGGATGCGAGCGGGCCATGTAGACGTTGAACAGAGTTGGGCTGATGGAGGAACCTGAGAGACTCCACAGGTGGTTGGTGTGGGTTCTGAGAGAAAAGGAGGGAGTCTGACCCTTTGTGTTCTGCTGGAGAGGAAAGAGCTAATCCAGCCAAGGGACTTGTTCCAGATTCCCGCATTGTGGAGTCTGTGGGCTAGGGTGCGATGAGAGACTGTATTGAAGGCCGCGGAGAGATCCAGGAGGATGATGGCCGCAGTCTCTCCTCTGTGAAGGAGAGAGTGGATGTCGTTTTCGTGGCGAGAAGGGAAGTTTCAGTGCTGTGGTTCTTCCTGAAGCCTGATTGGGAGGAGTCGAGGATGTTGTTTTCTTCTATGAAGGCGGTGAGTTGACTGTTGACGGCTTTTGCAGGATACAGGAGCAAGGAGATAGGTCTGAAGATTTTGAAGTCAGTGTGGTCTGCTGAGGATTTTTTCAGAAGAGGGTTGACCTCGTAAAAGTCACACCCCCGGACTATTTCTGTGATACACTCAATAAACAACAGAGACCCGGGGGGTCTAGCGGTCATCTGCCATAATTCAATCACAGCATATTTTAATCCTCTAGTCATTGAGGATTGTGAAGCACTTGAGTTTAGTCTTAACCTCTCACATCACTATACATTTAGAGGCACCCTCCTATATAGAGCACCAGGCCCTAGAGGCCGCTTTCCATCACAACTAAGTAGTATACTTGAAAGGGGGATTTGCACTAACTCCTCTACCATTCTGGGAGACTTTAATTATCATCTTGAAATGCCCCTTGACCCAGACACCCTCAAACTGCTTGACTTGATGAAAGGTGGAAATTTTGACCAATGGTCGGGGGTGCTATTCATCAAGCCGGCCACACTTTAGACGGCATCTTCTCAAATAAGTTGCAGCTCTCCTTTACTAGGATTGGGCTGTTAGTTTGGTCAGATCACTCAGCAGTCTTTTTCGAGCTCTCGGTGCCGGATCGCACAGTACTAAATTTATCCATAAGTCACTCTGAGAATAGAGTCTGGAACAAGATAAAAGCAGAGGATTTACATCAAACACTAACCAATACTATCACCCCTACTCCCAGCAATCTGGACGAGACAACATGATCATACACCAAATGGCTAGAGGCTGCAGAGGACAAGCTAGCACCCTCAAAACGCCTTAGCCACACTAGACAGCATCCCTCCTCACCATGGTATTCGAAGGAGCTGAGGGACCAAAAGTTGGCCTGCAAATACCTCGAAAATATTTGGAGAAAGGCATATAAGGAAAATGATAAAAAGGAATATAAAGCTGGTCTGGCACCTTATAAACAATTACTTAAAAACACAAAACAAGTTTTTTTTAGCAACAAAATCAAATCAGCCAAAAATTCTCCTAAAGAGCTCTTCGAAATAGTGAACTCTTTAGCTCATCCCCGTACTCCACCCATTGTAGCCAGTCAAGAGCTTTGCAACAACATCGCTAAATTTTTCTTTGACAAAGTCAATAGCATTTTCTTAACTTTTCAGACTCCGCTTCCTATACCAATAACGGTTCGATAGATTATCAGCAGATAACTAACCCTGGTACTCCGACCTTCCATACCTTTGCCTGCCTAAATGTGTCTGACACCCACAAAGTATTGGAGAAAGTTAAATCAGACTCCCCTACCGACCCCTGTCCAAGCTCAATTTTAAAACTGGCAGCCGAGCCTATCGCAAAACAACTGACCTATATCATTAACAACATGTACCTAGAAGGTTACTTTCCCAAAGAATGGAAACATGCCTCCATTCTGCCTCTTCTTAAAAAACCCAACCTAATTGCTAGTGATCCCAACAACTTTAGACCAATTTCCAGGTTACCCCTTCCTGCTAAACTTATAGAAAGTAATTTGAATACCCAACTTCAACAAATTTCTACAGGACTCACAAGCCCTTGTTCCAACACAGTATGGGTTTAGAGAGGGCCACAGTACATAAATGGCGCTCCTAAAGTCCACAGAAGAAATCAGGACCATTCTGGATAAAGGGGGAAAGGCCGTACTGATCATGTTAGACCTGTCTGCGGCTTTCAACACGGTCCATCACGTTCTGTTGATGGACCAATCGGACGAGTTAGGGATCAAACACACTGAGCGGAATCTTCTTAAATCGTTTCTCGCTGACAGAATTTAAACAGTGACCTTGGATGAATTCAAAGCCAAATCTTTCTCCCACCCTGGGGGGGGGGGCAGCAGGGCTCATAGCTGCGCCCAACATTGTTCAGTGTTTACGTGTCATCACTAGCTCCCCTTATTCAGACCTTTGGGTTCACGCTAACGTCTTACGCTGATGACACCCAAATTGTGGTGACATTATTACCAGGAGACATACATGAAATTGCGTCACGGTTGCAGGAATGAATGAAAGCTGTGGGAGTTTGGATGGCCCAAAATTGTTTGAAGCTTAACTCCGGTAAAATGAGGGTAGTGCTTTTTGGTAACAACCCTACATTTTGGACTCCTTGTTGTGGGCCCGAGGAGATGGGATCTCTACCCGTTCCAATCAAGAAGGTCAAGAATCTAGGAGTCTTGATTGACGATAAACTGAGTTTCAGAGACCAGGTTAACCATGTTTTCTCTTCTACTTCGTACATTCTTAAACCCTGCAAAAAAAGAATGCCTCTTCTGCCGAAGGACGCACAACAAACTGTAGTTTCGGGCCTTATAATGTCTAGATTAGGCTATTGTAATAGTCTGTATCTCACGATCCTCAAAAGGTCAATGAATAAACTACAGATGCTGCAGAATTCTGCAGCCAGACTTCTAACAGCCACACCAAAGTACAAGTCTATCTCAGCTAAAATAAAACAACTTCACTGGCTTACAGTTAGTAAACGTACTCAATTTAAGTCTCTGTGTCTGATATTTGGAGCCCTTCATAGAACCAGAACAGAATTTTTAAAAAAACGCTTTCACTGGAACCTTCCAAAGAGAGCAATGCGGTCAGCCGTTGCAAAACTCATTAACGTCCCTCGTGTAAAAAAAGCTAACTGGGGCTGCAGGAGCTTTACGGTCAATGCGGCTAAATCATGGAACGCTCTACCATTAGCCCTTAGCCACATACCTGACCTTTTGCCTTTTAGAAAAGCTCTAAAAACATGGCAATTCTCTAACTGATCAGGTGTCTCTGCTTTCACCTTCCAGCCCACAGTAGGTCGTCTCATAGCGCCAGGACACCTCCAGGTATCAGTTTGCGCTCTATGAGCATAACTAACATTAACATTAACATCTCTGCTTGTTTCCAGTCGTCAGGCAAGGAAGCAACCTTGAAGGAGCGGTTGATGATTACCCGAAGCTCGGGGACGATGATGTCTGCAGCTCTGTGGTAGATGTGGTGGGAGCAGTGGTCCCTGGGGCCCCGGAATGGGTGGTCTTCATAATTTTTAGGATATCCTTGATGGGGATGTGTGTAAATGTGTAAATGGAGGGCAGGCCAGCTGTCCAGTGTCGGCTGCGTTGGGCTGGTAACGGTTGGAGAGGGTTCCTCATGGAGTTTGTTGTTGTCGAAGTTGTCATAAATGATTTTGTGGTGAAAGAATGCAGAGTCTCTCGCAGAGGTCCTGGGAGGGTGGGATGTCGGTAGTCTCGCTGTTGTGTTGGGTGAGCTCTTTGATGATGACAAAGAGTTCCTTGCTGTGTGCGTGGGTGGGGATTCTGTTCTGGAGTGCCCTCTTCCTAGAATATCTAATGAGTTTGTGGTGTGCGGTGGTGGCTCTTTTGAAGTTGTCGAGGTATGCTGAGGTTTTGAAGTTCCTCCATAGCTTTTCGAGGCGTCTGCAGGTGCGTCTAGATTTCCGGAGTTTTGTGGAGAACCACCTGGCTTTCTTGGCGTGAGGGTTGAAGGCTTTCTGAGGGGTGAGATGGTGTTGGCGCAGTCGGTGATCCAGCTGTTTGGGGTGTGGGTGGCGGTGGTAGGGTCATCATCTGTGGCGGTGGGCCGGAGTTGCTGAGGGTGGAGGCGAGCTGGTTATCGGAGATCCTAGTCCAGTTTCTGTGTTGGAGCTGGTGTGCACGTCTGCTGGAGATGTTAGTGTTGAAGGTGGAGAGTAAGCAGTGGTGGTCTGTTCATGGGAGTTCGAAGGTGTGGCTGTAGGTGAGGGAGTTCCCTGCTGTGAACATGGGGTCAAGCGTGTGTCTTGCTGAGTGCATTGGTTCTGGTATGATCGGTTTGAGTCTGATGTTGTGGAGTTTGTCCAAGAGCGAGGTGGAGTTGGGGTCTTGGAGGTTTGTGGAAGCGAAAGGTGAGATCTCCATTATTCAGATGGCTCTCCACGCACACAGGATGCGCCGTCACCCAGGACCTCATCACCAGCAGACTAGCTATGGCAATGCACTCGAGGAGAGGTGTGGTGCAGTGGCCAGAGCAGCCGACTCCGGAGGGCAGGGATCACAGTTTGATCCCCAGCCCCTGCTACAGTTCCGCTCAGCATTATTTGACTCTGGGCAATATCTCATTTAATCTCCCCCACAGCACCCAGCGCCTTGAAACCTTAAGAGGTCATATGTTCGTGCTTTACAAGTATGGAATATTATTATTCACGTCCCCATTTCCAACCAACTCACGCAGACTCCAGACCATCCAAGACAGTGTTGGCAGACTCATCCTACACATCCCCACAAGCATTCATGTGTCAATGAGCTAAACTGGCAACCCATCCAGAAACGTTGTTAAGTTTAAGCTGCTCATCCACACCTACAAAGCACTCCACAGCGAAGGACCAGCATACCTCAATGACCAACTTCAACCCTCCAGACAACTATGCTCCACATTCTCAGAAGCAAAACAGGAGGATGCACTTTCTCCTTCATGGCCACCAAAAACTGGAAAAAACTTACCAACACATCAAGGCTGCCAGTCCACTATGCAAATTCTGCAAGAAATTGAAGACCTGGCTGTTCAACTAGGAGTTCCGTATTGCCCACGCTCCTGCTCCAGTACCTGGATACCCCCACAGGTGATAAGCTGCGCCCTACAAATCTACATGACATAACAGGCTGCAAACCACATCAGAAGCCCCAGAGTGCATATGTACGTGCATACAACCTGCTAAAAGTCAAAGGGTTTTTAAATACACCAATCAAGCCACCAGTCTGGCTACTTCCACTGTATTGTACTCCAATTCCATAATTAGTGTCAGCTGCAGTAAGGAAGCCCCCTAGAAATTCAACGTTCATGTTGGTTTAGATTGCTTTTGTTTCTTCTGGGCCCAATGCTACAGGAAAACTGATAAATACAGCAAGAGTTATGGGAGCACTCTTTTGCTTCTGATGCAAACCTAGTGCATGTGTACACATTTGTAGCACACAATTCAAAGGTAGTCACTTCTAGTAACTTAGCAGCTCTGAAAGTCATGCTGAAACGAGTAATAGCTGTAAAATATTGTAGAGAGCAGGTAGGCTTTTCCACCCATGCCTAAAGCGAGATATGACTGACACACCAGAGAGACAGGGAAAGATGGCTCCAGTTGGCCTACATTTGGAAATCACTTTATGTCTACTGTGATTCATTCCAAAAACAAATAGGAAAACAGCTTCCAGGGGGTTATGAAGTCGTACTGGTGTAGATGTAGTAATTTCAGGAATTCACAAAAAGTTTCCTGTTCACACCTAGAAACATCATTTTTTGTGATTTTCTGTTTTTGCAAGAGATAATATACACAGGTATAAGAACATTAGTTGTTATTTAGGGTGGTCTGCTGCCCACCTCAAGGAATAATGACACTAGTGTACAATGTTACCCCTAATTTGCTTCCTCTGTGTGCGGCAGTGTAGGGTCTCTGTGCGCTGCAGCCATGGCTATGTGCGCATTGAAGCAGACAGCGCGTGTAAGTGCAGCGCCAACTATCACTCCAAACTTATGCTTAAACAAGTGAAAAGACTGTGCATTTCCACACATACAGCGCCATGTTAAGGGTCTTAAGGCAGGTTTGCAAATTAGAAACCCACGCCATGACATGAATTGGTTACACAGGCAAGTACACTTCGGGTTTAGAAAAGCACAAGACTCCAATGGTGGTACAATCATAAGATTTTACTGTTGAAGGTGTAATGTTACTTGTATTATGTATCTGGATGCACAGACAGACAGAAGCAACAAAATGCCAGCCAGGCGGCACACTAGGCTAGGCAGAGAGATTTCTAACTTACATGTTACCTAAAAGAAATGCAGCAAGTCCAAAATAACGAGTGTGCTTTACACTTAGTGCTTTTGGACTTTGGGCAGCCAACTCCAACTAGGCACAGCCAGGGCGGCCTTTAACACTAGTGGCGCCCTGTGCAACAATGTTTGTTGGCGCCCCCTCAATGGCCACCTGTACCACAGATTCCCTCACTAGCACCCTTTAATAGCGGCCCTCAAGTCTCCAGAACCACTGTCTCTCTGATTCATTTAGTTTTATAGCACCACTCATGCCAGTGTAAGGTGTCAGTGCACTTCAGTGTATTGGAAGTGTTACATCAGACAGGACTACAAGGTGTAGTATAGGAGGAACATGTCATCGATACTAGTAAGCAATATAGTTTAGGAGTGTTTATTCTGGAAAAGTACAAATTCAGAATTTAAAATGTAACACCATTGTTAGAGGTTCTATTTAAAAACAAGAATTGTTTTTTACCCAAATGAACCCTTTTGGCAAGATTAGGATAATGAAAGACTGGGCAAAAAAACATATTGATCTAACCTCAGACGATGGATTGACGACGGCACCAGCACCCTTGCTCCGATCAAGAATTCCTCCAACAGTCGCACCGACAAGACTGCCAGTTGGTTTACCGTGGACCTTCAGACCTCCAAGCAATACTGCCGAAAGCTGGAGAAGAAATGGCGCCATGAACAGACACCAGAGAACCAAGCAGCCCACAAAAACGCCATGCGCCAACACCATCACCTCATCAGATCCGCCAAAAAGACCTCCTTCAAGGGCCGCCTTGACAACAGCAAGAGCTCTTCAATGTTGTGAAGGAACTCTCCAACCCCAGCTCCAACACCACCGACATCCCACCATCGCAAGACCTGTGCAACTCTCTGGCCTCCTTCTCCACCGCAAGATCGCAGACATCCATGACAGATTCAACAACCAGTCCACCACGGCAGCCAACAACCCCTCAGACCCCACAGCCATCACCCACGGCGACCCCCTACACACCGGGACCAACATCAACGACAACGACACCATCAAAATCATGAGCATCATCCACTCCGGCTCTCCGGCAGACCTGTGCCCTCACCACATCTTCAACAAAGCCAGCGCCACCATCGCACCCCACCTTCGCAAGGCCATTAACATCTCCTTCGAGACTGCGACCTTCCCGGAGAGCTGGAAGCACACCAAGATCAACGCTCTGCTCAAGAAACCCAAGGCAGACCCGAGGGACATCAAGAACTTCCGGCCCATCTCCTTGCTCGCGTTCCTGGCGATGGTCATCGAGAAAACTGTCAACAAACAGCTGACCTGCTACCTCAAGGAGAACAACATCCTGGACCCGTCCCAGTCCAAGTTCCGCAGCAACTACAGCACCCAAACGGCCCTCATCGCCGCCACCGATGACATCAGGACCCTGCTGGACAACGGCGAGACCGTAGCCCTCATCCTCGTGGACCTATAAGCCACGTTCGACACAGTCTGCCACTACACACTCACCTCCACGACGCAGGAATCCAAGGCAAAGCACTGGACTGGACCACCTCCTTCCTCTCCAGCAGAACACAGAGCGTCCGCCTCCCTCCCTTCCGATCCGAAGCCACAAAGATCATCTGCGGCGTACCCCAGGAATACTCCCTCAGCCTGACTTTGTTCAAAATCTACATGGCACCTCTCGCCCACGTCGCCAGACTGCATGACCTCAACATCATCTCCTACGCCGATGACACAAAACTGATCCTCTCCCTCACCAAGGAGCCTCTCGCCGCCAAAACCAATCTCCACGAAGGAATGAAAGCCGGCGCCGAATAGATGAAGAACAGCCGTCTGAAGCTGAACTCGGACAAGACGGAGGTCCTCATCCCCGGCTCCACCCCATCTGCCTGGGACGACTTCTGGTGGCCGACCGCCCTGGAGCAGCACCGACACCCACCGACCACACACGCAACCTAGGATTCATCCTCGATTCAACACACTCCGTGACCAAGCAAGTTAACGCCATCTCATCCTCCTGTTTCAACACCCTCCGCATGCTCCGAAGATCTACAGGTGGATCCCCACCGACACTAGAAGAACGGTCATACAGGCCCTAGTCATCAGCAGACTGGACTACGGAAACGCCCTCTACGTGGGAGCACCGGCCAAACTGCTGAAATAACAGCAATTCATACAGAACACCTCTGCACGCCTGATCCTCGACATCCCTCGCCACAGCCACATCACCACCCACCTCAGAGCACTTCACTGGCTTCCTGTCAATAAGAGGATCACCTTCAAGCTCCTCACCCATGCACACAAAGCACTCCACAACACCGGACCAGCATACCTTAACAAACGACTCACCTTCTACACCCTGAACCGCCGACCTCGCCCTTGCCACCGTTCCCAGCATCCGGAGAGCAACCAATAGCAGCAGATCATTCTCCTACCTCGCCACCAAGTCCTGGAACATCCTCCCCATCCTCCTACAGCAGACCGAATACCTACTAACCTTCAGGAGGCTACTCAAGACCTGGCTGTTCGAGCAGTAGCAGCACCCCCCATCCCCCAGCGCCTTAAGACCCTCAAGGGTGAGTAGCGCGCTTTACAAATGTCTTGATTGGTTGATTGATCGAACATAATACTTGCAGTTAACACGCAGCTGTTTGATGACAGTTAGTAGCTCAATGCTTTATAGTAGGATTTTGACTTACAAACCACAAGTAACACAAGTAGCTCTCTTACAGAAGCGGTAACCCACTGACCTATTTACATTACATTCACTTTATTATCTGCATGGTACACCTTCTTAGCAGCAGGCATTTTAACCCTCTGCACTACCTTTGGATGAGTCAAAACTTCCACTAGACAAACCTCTGTCTCTTTCCAGGAAGACGACTAATCACCGGGGTTATCTAGACATTTTAATTGGTGCCTGAAAATTGCTGGAGGCCAGGAACACACAGGTGCTTTAAAATGTTAATAAACTTGCAAAAATGACACCTCCACCCCAAGTCAGTGCCTTGTGTGGTGGCATCGATCTGAAGCCAATCCTGGGCACAGCTTTCAAAGGAGGATGATAGACGGAGCGTTTCAGCAAATCAAACACCCATCCCCAGTCAACTGATCTGGGTTTAATCCATCTTCATTCCTTAGCTCACTCCACCACCCCAGTTCAGACATGGCCATCTGCATATCAGTCTGACCCTGTGCCTCACGGGAACAGTCCAGCCCGATCTGCCAAGCCATGTCTTCCCTGGACCGGAAACAAGCATCCTGGGACCGGTCTCTGGCTAATCAGCCATCATCAGCCAGGCTAGCTTGAATCCAGTGACAAAGTGAGCAAGGGACCCACGTCTGGGCATACCCTGCCAACTCAGGGCTAACAAAACGATACCAATTGGGATGCAGCAAGTCCAAAAGCATGACGTGTAAAGCACACGGCGTGCCTTTGCACTCACTGCATTTCTTCTCTTAATGGAGCACGAACGGCTGGGGGCTGATTGTGAGCCATTGTGAAAATATGTTTGTTAATTGCAGCACATGACGGTGCTGTAATTAACAAATATTTTCACAAAAGGCCACAAACAGCCGGTAGCCACGGCCCATTAGGAAAGAAGTTCAGGAGCCACTTGCCAATGAATGTTCCCCCAAATAGCAAATTACAGTTTTCGCGTTGCTCGCGTTTTAAAAGCAGCGGCACGAAAAATCTTACAGGATGTGTGTGCCTTTCCTTTGGGACACTGCGCGCTCAGGGCAGTGAGGAGTGTGCGTGTGCGTGCACACACCTTACAGGGAGCACTGCTAGCGTGTCAGGGTGAACCCCAAAATCACTAAATTAACTTGATCCCAATACCCTGGTAGTTATGGCACAGAAAAAACAGGATTAATTTAGGGCAATGTGTAAAGTATGCACGCAGGGTCAATCTAGTGAATAGAGGACGGAGGTCCCCTTGGTACAACGACTCCCTAAGGGAGAAAAAGAGGGTCGTGCGCAAGATGGAGAGAGCCTGGCGCAAAGCCTATGATTCGAAGGCGAGAAGCGTCTATCTGCTTGAACTAGCGAATTATAAGCAGGCAATTACAGCTAGGAAGGCAGAATTCTATGAGGAAAGGATCATCACAGCGACAAACCCTCAAAAAGAAGTTTTCCGAGTCCTAAATGAACTTAAAAAAGTGAAAGAACAGAGGCCGGAGTTTACTCTAGAGGACTGCCAGAGATTTCAGAATTTTTTCACCAGCAAAATTGCGGATCTTAATTCGGAAATTGCTTGTACTCCCATACATGCTTGCCCCCCACTGACCACGTCGGCCAAAAAGCCGGTGGTTAGACCTCTGGAGCTTCTTCCCCCCATTACGAAAGAGGACCTGCCCCGGCTCACCGGGAGAGTGAAGTCGGGTTCCCAGGCAGACCCTTGTCCTCCTGACGTTTTCAAACTGGCCATGCCAGGAATAGAAGAGGAGGTGTTGAATCTTTTGAACTCCTCTCTAGCATCAGGAAAGGTTCCTAATGCCTTTAAGGAAGCAAGGTTGATCCCTCTTCTGAAAAAGCCTGGGGCAGATGTGAAATGCCTAAAAAACTTTAGGCCCATTTCCCAGATCCCTTTCCTGGCCAAGGTGTTGGAACAGCACGTTCTGGCCGCCCTCTCGGACCATCTAGAAGGGAATGGCCTGCTGGAACCAAACCAATCAGGGTTCCGTGCAAACCACAGCACGGAACTGGTCATGCTGTCCATCATAGACGAGCTCCGAAATAGGGCAGATAAGAGGATACCCGGCGCCCTGGTGCTGTTAGACCTCTCCGCGGCGTTTGACACCGTCAGTCACAAACAACTGTTGACGCGGATGAGAGACTTCGGCATCCGGGGCACAGCCCACGCCTGGTTTGCTTCTTTCTTAGAAGGGAGGACACAAAGAGTTCAGTTGGGAGAATTGCTCTCCACTGCATCACCAATCTCTTGTGGAGTGCCACAGGGGTCGGCTTTGTCGCCCCTGCTATTCAACATATACCTTCAACCACTGATTGGACTTCTGAATCAGATGGATTGTCAGGTATATAACTACGCTGATGACACCCAAATCATTATCCAAATGGACGATGGGGCGCCAGCAAATCTGCAAACCATCTTGAAGCAGACAGCTAACTGGATGTCACTGAATTCTTTAAAAATCAATCCGGAGAAGACGGAAGTTCTACCTGTTACCATCGCCGGCAATCCATGGCATGATGGATTCTGGCCGAGGGAACTTGGACCGCCCCCGGAGCCGGCAGTGGCTGTAAAAAGCCTTGGCATTTATGTGGATGACAAGCTTTCCATGCGGAAACAGGTCACCACGGTGGTAGGAACTTGTGTTGGCATGTTGCGTCAACTTAGGAAGATCGCGCCATTATTGTCCCATTCTACCCTGCGAAGGGCGGTCTCTGCTATGATCCTTGCAAGACTGGATTATGGTAACTCGCTCTATTTGGGCTTACCTCAAAAACTCCTGGACAAACTTCAGATGGTGATGAACGATGCCGCCAGGCTCATTCACAAGAAACCCAGGAGCACGCATGTGTCCCCACTCATGCGTGAGCTACATTGGCTCCCAATAAGGCAGAGGGTGCTCTTTAAAGGGTTATGCATTGCACATAAATCCCTTTATGGTAAGGCACCAAGCTACATCAAGACCCGCCTGACCCCTTACATACCGGCCAGGGTGTTAAGATCTGCTGAAGCAACTTTGCTCATGCAACCTCGGTTTAGATTGGCGACAGTGGGCGGTCGTGCCATTTCCAACACCCTCCCAGGGGTCTGGAACAGTCTACCGGTGGACTTGCGCAAAGAACCCAATTTGCTGACTTTTCGGAAGAGGCTGAAGACTGTTCTTTTCCAGAAAGCTTGGGGAGGGATATAAATTTCCTGTAGTGTTTCTTTTGGTTCCTGTGGTGTTTACTGGACAAGCGCTTAGAGACCCCGGGGTTATATAGCGCTATATAAATCGAAATAAATAAATAAATAAATAAGTATTTATGCAATACACAACAGTAATAAAGTCAGAACTAAACTATAAATATCCCAATCCGAATTAGCAAAAAAAAGTAACATTTAATAAATAAAATATCAAATTGACAAAAGTTCACTAAGGAGAAACAGAGATATGAATTTTTAAAGTTTTAAGTGAAAATATACCAAAAAGCAAGCAGTAGACAGGAATCCAGGTGTGATATCAGGCCAACCGTGCGGGACCGCAGATTGCATTCACCAATCGGGTTCGTCCCAGTCAAAGATTTTAACTTCTGGTTTAGCATTTTTTAGGGAGCTCAAAATCTTCCACCCGGCAAGCCTAAACCTGTAGCCGAGGAATGTGTTTTGAAATTGCACACCTTTGCGGCAAGGTATCCCTGATGGCTCCAGTGGTCTTAGAAGTCCATATATTTTCTAAGTTCCATCTTTTTAGGATTTCTGGAGCAGCTCCTCTGGGTCATTTCTAAGGCTCCCTGAACCTACCTCACAGACAGCACTGGGCCAGGACTCACTCCAGCAGAGGCCACTAACAAGGTCCCAGCTAGGTCCCGTTAAATGGTCACTTCAGGAAACAGGTCTCTTGTAGCTTGTTGTGTCCCAAAGGGAGGTCAGCCAAATCTCCCTTGGAGTCCAGTTATTTTGTCCTGTGTACATCAAGGAACTGATCCCGTCCTTCATGCCTCCTCTCAGGTTACAGCAAGCAGGATCCGATCCTATCCTAACCTTCCACAGGCTCAGAAAGTGATCTGAGGAGGGTGGTTTGGGGTGCCACATTTATGGTTGGCACAGCTAGTGGATGGGGGAGACATGTGACTTCTAGCTCTCCCCTAGCTAATAGGGTAAGAGAACTCAGGGCAACCTTACCCACTTTTATATCAGTTCCTGTTTACTCTACTGGAAACAATTCCATAGTGAAGCTTACTTCTAAAATTGAACATGGAGAAACCCCTCCTCTCTTGTGCAGAGCCAGTGTGCCATCACAGAAGCGTAGCCAGGGAAATGAGCAGTCCCCTACTCTGTGGTCACTCAAAACCATGTCTAGGAGTAGTTCCACTTCCACTGGATTTATTGCCAACCTGTCTGGGGGGAAAAAGAGTTTCCTTCTCTATGTTGAACCTTACATTTACATGTAAAAGGGCAGGCCCTTTCATAAGTTAATAATTTTCTTGGGTCTAACCTAACTGGTCTTCCTTTCAAGCGGAAGAAAAACACAGCCCCACACCCAGGCCATTGATCCTGCCCTGGGAGAAGTATTCACATCTCATTAAGACCACGCGCTGCCGGAGAGCTAATGCATTTTAACCTCCATGAGATGCAGGCAGGAAAATTTTTATTTTTTATAAAAAAAAGTTATTTTCCGGGGGAGGAGCTACGACACCAACCAAGATGGCCGCAAAGTCTCCCGGCTCCGCTGACCTCCGTCTTCCGATCTATTATCCTGTTGCCTATCCTGGTTACCCGCACCGGATCCGTGTGTGTGATCTGACCTGCTTTCCAGTGGTGCAATCCCGGAGTTTCTCCGCCGTTGTGGAGCGGAGTTACATCGATGGTCGTCTGAGGCCTAACCCAGCAGGGACGCCGGGGTCTTGAGTGCGGGCTCTGCCGGGTCCGAGTTGAATAACAACGGACTGCTGAATGTGGTCGGGTCCGCTCTCTGGAACATTCGGACTTTTGATTGGTCTGCTACCACCAACTGCCTGGTGCCCTACGGTAGGTGAGGCGACGAGTGACGCACGGCGATGTGTCGCAGGGGTCCCTGACCGGGGGTTGGACATTCGCATCGTCGATCCCCCCGGGTCGGTACCTCGCTGCGTATTATTGCGTGCTAACCATCAGTCCCTCATGGCTTACTCCTGCTCCGTCTAATTTTGCCCCGGAGAAGGCGCCACTCCGCGGAGACCACCATGTTGGAGGAAGAAAGGCAGCTAGCGGAGCAGGCTCGAACTGGCCCGTCACTGCGAACGGTGCTGGAGGCACTCATGGCACTTAAGGGAACCATTGCAGTCCAGACTTGCAGTTTGTTGTCTGCGACGGATGGACTCACAGACCTGAGAGCGGATCCTGACTCGACACCCGCGCCCCGGCAACCAGCCTGCATTTCAATATATGTCTCGGAGACTTGTTTTGACCCGGCGCTGGAAGCAGGGTCTGCTCCTACTGTACTGGATCTACCTGACTCTACTGGGCCCGATCACCCAATGGAGCCGTTGGAACCCCCGATTGTGTATCCCTTGGAACATTTACACGACATCCCCATTCTGGAACTTTCTACTTTTTATCCTTTGCTGTTTTGGACCTTGTCGACTCCCCTCCCCTGTCGGTCTTTCAAGATGGCGGATGGGTTAAAGCTTGGCTTCGGAGACAGGGAGGGGCAACATTGGCGCCAACCATCCACATTGAGATCTGCCGCACTCTTCTCATCTGTTTACTCCTGTTCTGTAGACTCTTGCAGTAATTTGTGGAAGGGGCTTTCTCTAATTAACAACTTTAGTGAATTTGATAGACGGGGCCAGGGTTGAGATTGTTATCTGGGTCTCTCATTGTGGCACTAGGTTTAACAGGATTGTTTTCTTGATCTAACGGAGTCCGGGGCGGGGTTGGTTATGACGGGGGAAGGAGACCGGGAGTCCGTAGAAATATGCCTCCTCCGATTTACCTCACCAAGTGGGGTTCTTTGCCTTTTCTTTCTTTCTCTTCTTCTATATTTCGGGTTCTGATTACTGGGCGACAGGCACGCTGCGAGGGGGGTGGCCGTAGTCATCAGCAGGGGTGCAGGGTGGGGGGGTGTGGGGATGGGTGTTCGTTTTTATTTTTGTTCTATGGCCTCTTTTCTTCCTTCTCTTTCCTTGTCTTCTTCTCTTTTCCTTTTCCGGGTTAGTGTAGTGGATTCGGCTTTCTTACATCCTTGACTCTATATCTGTACCTTGACTTTCTGAGGTTTTGGTGCTCTGGGGCGGACAATACTGATGGAGTAGACGAATAAAAATGCGCTAGTTTATCCTGATGACTTACGTCTTAACTCAGTTGACTTAGTTGATAGCGAGTTTCTTTTGGACACGTTGTTTCTTTGCTCGCCCCCTTTTGTGATCCGAGACACTGTGCGATACCTGATTCTTTCTACTTATTATTTTAAAATGAAAACCTCCTATCCTGTGTCTAAATTGAATTACCTTTGCAGCCGATGCGCTTTGTGAATTGAGATCCTATGCTTAGCGGCCAGCCCTGGGGGTTGTAGGCCCTTGTCTGTATTTGATTGCAACTGTTAAATAAAGGTTTTCAAAAAAAAAAAAAGTTATTTTCCTATATATTTATTAAAAACTTAACTTCACTAATGAATTGGACTTTCAATAAATTAGAAAACTAGTCTTGAATAACTAGTTTAGCCAGTTGCTGTCAAAAGCTACAGATTGGAGAAGATGATAATCGCTCAGACAAAACAGTTTGATAGAGGGTCGCAGAATCAAATGGGTTGGAATAATTATTTTGTGCAGAATGGAATGAACAGAATGAATCAAGTAATGCAAAGAGTTAAAGCAAATGCGATGAATGCAAATGTTGCGATGTTGAAAAAGAGTATAGTGTACCATGACTTTGGGAGTATTGGAATTGAAAAAGCGAATGTAGACAAAATCCTAACACGATTCAGGGGAATTTGGAACAAATTCAACAGACACATAGAGGTAATGTGATGTAGAATATGAAGAATTCAGAGCAGAATAAGCAGCATTAGAAATAAGTTTGAATGCCATATCTGCAGCCATAGTAATGCAACAAAACATGCTAAATAAAATGCCATATAATTTAGGGTACCATGAAAATACCATGATTTTCAATGCTTGGAGAAGTCCTGAAGGTAGAACCTAGTGGCCCAAATATTGACATAGAAGTCAAAGGAAATTCTTTTTAATCTCTTATTGATACAGGGGAAACCCACTCTACAGTTTGACCTGTGGAAGTTCCAAACCTACCCCTCTTGGGCCGAGAAGTTAAAGTTGTAGAAATCAGCAATAAACAAATTGTCAGGTTACAGCAGATGCTCCAGTTAAAATTGGTCAGAGGAGGAATAAACATCAGTTTATAGTGTTTGATTTGAGTCCTGTGAATTTATTCTTAAAGGATCTACTCTGTAAGGTGAATTGCGTGATATATTGTACACTGGATGGGGCCATCACTAAGGCAAGTGTGCAGCAAGTCTGCATACTGGTCAGATATACATCATCTATCAAAGTTATAGACTACAGTGTTATTGAGCATGGGACATTTTTGTTGGTGCACCAGAATCATTGAAGAACAGTTTACCTAGAGTAACAACGTTTTATTTTGGACTGTTCATTGGGAAAAACAACTTTTGATAGAGCTGCAATTGAAACGCAAGATAAGATTTCCATTTTTAAAATTAGTTCAGAAGATTCCAGAGTTGGGTTATACTCAGTTTTGGCAAAAGAAGATCTACCTCTAAATTTAAGACATACTGCCAAAGAAGAGGTGTGCGATTACACTGGTAATGAGATTTGATTGAGAGCTGAATTTGTGAAAATAAAGATTAAATAAGATACAATTGTTCCTAGAGCAAGGCAGTACAAACTTACAAAAGAGACAGAGGAATAAATTACACCAGTGATTGAAAAAATGGTTGAGAAGGTAATTCTCCGAGAAGTGCTTGACAGTCCTTGAAATTCTCCAGTGATCAGAATTAAAACATGAAATGGCAAATGGAGAATCATACAGGATATCTGAAAGATAAACCACATTGTTGTTTCTTGTTGTCCCGTGGTACCAAATTCAGCAGCAATATTTCAAATTCCAACAGAAGAAGAATTGTATACAGTCATTGATGTATGCCAAGCGTTCTTTTCAGTTCCATTACACGAGGACCCACAGTTCCTCTTCAAATTTAAGTTTTTGAATAAAGTTCTCGTGTGGTATAGTATCCCACAAGAGTTTACTGAAAATCCTTCCGTTTTCTCCCAAATACTGAAGAAATATTTAGAGAGCCTAAAATGATTGCCATGAATGTCAGTCCCAGTCTAATATATTGATGATTTACTAATACATTTCAAGATGAAAGAGGATTGTAAACTGGAAAAAATTGCTTTGTTAAACCATTGGGCCAAAAAGGGGCACAAAGTCTTCCAGACCTAAAATGCAGTATTGTAAAAGAGGAGTAATTGATCTCGGACACTATATTGAAATGGGTGTGAGGGAAGTCTCTAAAGAATGTGTTTCTGCAATTCTGAAATTGTGTCCGCCAACCACCCAGATGAAAGTTAGATGTTTCTTGTAGTTGTTGGGTATTGTTGTCAGTGGATTCCAAACTTTTCCTTGATTGCAGAACCTTTAGTAAGGTTAACTTACATTGATGTACAGGATCTGGTCCATTTGATGATATCTTGACGCATTCAAGAAATTGAAAGAGAGTCTGTGGCATGTGTCCACACTTCGAAGGCCTGATTACAATATGATGTTTCCTATTTTTTCCTACATGAGAAAGATGGATGTGCACTTTCAATTCTCACTCAGAAACATAGAGAACTTAATTGCCCATTTGTGTATCTTTCAGATGTATCCGGATCTAGTAGCTGTAAATCTTCCAGGCTGTTTGAAATCGGTTGGAGCTGTTTGTATGGCAATTGAACAAAGTGAAGGAATTGTGATGGGCCATACTTTTATTGTCTATGTCCATAATTCAGTTGAGATTCTTTTAACAAGGACAAGAACACACCACATAACGAACAGTAGGTTGACACGTTATGAACAAACCATTCCTTCAGCAGAGAATACTTCCATCTGAAGAGGTAATGTTCTAAATCCAGCAGCACTGCTTCCAATTTCAGACAAGAATTGTGAAGACAATGAGGATGAAAATGATGATCAGTTGGAGCATGATTATACAGAAGTGACAAAATATGCACAAAATAAAGACCAGACATGAAAGAAGTTCCATTGGAAATGGCAGATATGACATTATTTGTTGATGGTTCACGACTGAAAGACCAGTATGGAGGACTTTCAGCTGCCTCTGTGTGAAAGTTGAAGAAATTGATGTACATAGACAGCATTCATTCCCCTTCTTCTCCCACTCCTCTCCCTGTGAGCACCATGAATACCGTAGACTATTGACCGTATCACTCTGCCAGTAAGAGCCCCTACCCCTGTGCATGTGTACAGCCAGTTTAGGCACCATGGCCTTTTTACCCATTAGGATCTCTGGTTTCCCTCCTGCGTGTATCTTAACCCCCCCCCCCCCTCTCTCATGCATAGACCATGAAGCCCTCTCCCTCTGCGCGACCCCGCTGTGAAAGGCAACTCTCCCACTTGACTCGCACAAAACCCCCCATTCCTTCTTGGAGAGGCATCCTTCGCCTTAGCTGACGTAGCCCTCCCCAGCTGCACCTGACTGCCCCCGCTCTCTCATGTACGGGTCATAAGATCTCTCTCGCTCTCTGTGTGACTCTGTCCTTGTGTCCACCCTGGCTACCCCTCCCTTCTCCTCACGTGGGCAAGTCATAAACCTTCTTCTTCTGCAAGACCCTGTCCTTGAGAGCCACGGCCGCGCCTGACCAACACCTCCTTCCCTTCCATGAATGCCCCTCTGTTGATAATTTAGAAAAGGGGGTGGTGATGAACAGAGTGTCTGAATTAAGCAGACCACTCTTACCCAGTCCAAAGATCAGGGCTTGATCCATCACCGTTATTTATCTCACTGCACCATCCCAGCTCAGAACCTGGCTATATGCAAATCAGTCTGTCCCTGGCCCAGTGCATCATGGGAACAGGGCAGACTAAACTACCAAGCCAATTCTTCACCAGAAAGGAGACAAGCTACCGGGGACCGGTTTCTGGCATTTCAGCCGTCTTCGGCCCGGCTTGCTTGAATCCTGATGGTGCAGTGAGAAAGGGACTCATGTCTGAGTATACCCTGCCACACCTATAGTGGCCAAAAACGATTTAGAAAAGGGGGTGGTGATGAACAGAGTGTCTGAATTAAGCAGACCACTCTTACCCAGTCCAAAGATCAGGGCTTGATCCATCACCGTTATTTATCTCACTGCACCATCCCAGCTCAGAACCTGGCTATATGCAAATCAGTCTGTCCCTGGCCCAGTGCATCATGGGAACAGGGCAGACTAAACTACCAAGCCAATTCTTCACCAGAAAGGAGACAAGCTACCGGGGACCGGTTTCTGGCATTTCAGCCGTCTTCGGCCCGGCTTGCTTGAATCCTGATGGTGCAGTGAGAAAGGGACTCATGTCTGAGTATACCCTGCCACACCTATAGTGGCCAAAAACGATTTAGAAAAGGGGGTGGTGATGAACAGAGTGTCTGAATTAAGCAGACCACTCTTACCCAGTCCAAAGATCAGGGCTTGATCCATCACCGTTATTTATCTCACTGCACCATCCCAGCTCAGAACCTGGCTATATGCAAATCAGTCTGTCCCTGGCCCAGTGCATCATGGGAACAGGGCAGACTAAACTACCAAGCCAATTCTTCACCAGAAAGGAGACAAGCTACCGGGGACCGGTTTCTGGCATTTCAGCCGTCTTCGGCCCGGCTTGCTTGAATCCTGATGGTGCAGTGAGAAAGGGACTCATGTCTGAGTATACCCTGCCACACCTATAGTGGCCAAAAACGATTTAGAAAAGGGGGTGGTGATGAACAGAGTGTCTGAATTAAGCAGACCACTCTTACCCAGTCCAAAGATCAGGGCTTGATCCATCACCGTTATTTATCTCACTGCACCATCCCAGCTCAGAACCTGGCTATATGCAAATCAGTCTGTCCCTGGCCCAGTGCATCATGGGAACAGGGCAGACTAAACTACCAAGCCAATTCTTCACCAGAAAGGAGACAAGCTACCGGGGACCGGTTTCTGGCATTTCAGCCGTCTTCGGCCCGGCTTGCTTGAATCCTGATGGTGCAGTGAGAAAGGGACTCATGTCTGAGTATACCCTGCCACACCTATAGTGGCCAAAAACGATTTAGAAAAGGGGGTGGTGATGAACAGAGTGTCTGAATTAAGCAGACCACTCTTACCCAGTCCAAAGATCAGGGCTTGATCCATCACCGTTATTTATCTCACTGCACCATCCCAGCTCAGAACCTGGCTATATGCAAATCAGTCTGTCCCTGGCCCAGTGCATCATGGGAACAGGGCAGACTAAACTACCAAGCCAATTCTTCACCAGAAAGGAGACAAGCTACCGGGGACCGGTTTCTGGCATTTCAGCCGTCTTCGGCCCGGCTTGCTTGAATCCTGATGGTGCAGTGAGAAAGGGACTCATGTCTGAGTATACCCTGCCACACCTATAGTGGCCAAAAACGATTTAGAAAAGGGGGTGGTGATGAACAGAGTGTCTGAATTAAGCAGACCACTCTTACCCAGTCCAAAGATCAGGGCTTGATCCATCACCGTTATTTATCTCACTGCACCATCCCAGCTCAGAACCTGGCTATATGCAAATCAGTCTGTCCCTGGCCCAGTGCATCATGGGAACAGGGCAGACTAAACTACCAAGCCAATTCTTCACCAGAAAGGAGACAAGCTACCGGGGACCGGTTTCTGGCATTTCAGCCGTCTTCGGCCCGGCTTGCTTGAATCCTGATGGTGCAGTGAGAAAGGGACTCATGTCTGAGTATACCCTGCCACACCTATAGTGGCCAAAAACGATTTAGAAAAGGGGGTGGTGATGAACAGAGTGTCTGAATTAAGCAGACCACTCTTACCCAGTCCAAAGATCAGGGCTTGATCCATCACCGTTATTTATCTCACTGCACCATCCCAGCTCAGAACCTGGCTATATGCAAATCAGTCTGTCCCTGGCCCAGTGCATCATGGGAACAGGGCAGACTAAACTACCAAGCCAATTCTTCACCAGAAAGGAGACAAGCTACCGGGGACCGGTTTCTGGCATTTCAGCCGTCTTCGGCCCGGCTTGCTTGAATCCTGATGGTGCAGTGAGAAAGGGACTCATGTCTGAGTATACCCTGCCACACCTATAGTGGCCAAAAACGATTTAGAAAAGGGGGTGGTGATGAACAGAGTGTCTGAATTAAGCAGACCACTCTTACCCAGTCCAAAGATCAGGGCTTGATCCATCACCGTTATTTATCTCACTGCACCATCCCAGCTCAGAACCTGGCTATATGCAAATCAGTCTGTCCCTGGCCCAGTGCATCATGGGAACAGGGCAGACTAAACTACCAAGCCAATTCTTCACCAGAAAGGAGACAAGCTACCGGGGACCGGTTTCTGGCATTTCAGCCGTCTTCGGCCCGGCTTGCTTGAATCCTGATGGTGCAGTGAGAAAGGGACTCATGTCTGAGTATACCCTGCCACACCTATAGTGGCCAAAAACGATTTAGAAAAGGGGGTGGTGATGAACAGAGTGTCTGAATTAAGCAGACCACTCTTACCCAGTCCAAAGATCAGGGCTTGATCCATCACCGTTATTTATCTCACTGCACCATCCCAGCTCAGAACCTGGCTATATGCAAATCAGTCTGTCCCTGGCCCAGTGCATCATGGGAACAGGGCAGACTAAACTACCAAGCCAATTCTTCACCAGAAAGGAGACAAGCTACCGGGGACCGGTTTCTGGCATTTCAGCCGTCTTCGGCCCGGCTTGCTTGAATCCTGATGGTGCAGTGAGAAAGGGACTCATGTCTGAGTATACCCTGCCACACCTATAGTGGCCAAAAACGATTTAGAAAAGGGGGTGGTGATGAACAGAGTGTCTGAATTAAGCAGACCACTCTTACCCAGTCCAAAGATCAGGGCTTGATCCATCACCGTTATTTATCTCACTGCACCATCCCAGCTCAGAACCTGGCTATATGCAAATCAGTCTGTCCCTGGCCCAGTGCATCATGGGAACAGGGCAGACTAAACTACCAAGCCAATTCTTCACCAGAAAGGAGACAAGCTACCGGGGACCGGTTTCTGGCATTTCAGCCTTCTTCGGCCCGGCTTGCTTGAATCCTGATGGAGCAGTGAGAAAGGGACTCATGTCTGAGTATACCCTGCCACACCTATAGTGGCCAAAAAAGATTTACAAAAAGGGGGTGGTGATGAACAGAGTGTCTGAATTAAGCAGACCACTCTTACCCAGTCCAAAGATCAGGGCTTGATCCATCACCGTTATTTATCTCACTGCACCATCCCAGCTCAGAACCTGGCTATATGCAAATCAGTCTGTCCCTGGCCCAGTGCATCATGGGAACAGGGCAGACTAAACTACCAAGCCAATTCTTCACCAGAAAGGAGACAAGCTACCGGGGACCGGTTTCTGGCATTTCAGCCGTCTTCGGCCCGGCTTGCTTGAATCCTGATGGTGCAGTGAGAAAGGGACTCATGTCTGAGTATACCCTGCCACACCTATAGTGGCCAAAAACGATTTAGAAAAGGGGGTGGTGATGAACAGAGTGTCTGAATTAAGCAGACCACTCTTACCCAGTCCAAAGATCAGGGCTTGATCCATCACCGTTATTTATCTCACTGCACCATCCCAGCTCAGAACCTGGCTATATGCAAATCAGTCTGTCCCTGGCCCAGTGCATCATGGGAACAGGGCAGACTAAACTACCAAGCCAATTCTTCACCAGAAAGGAGACAAGCTACCGGGGACCGGTTTCTGGCATTTCAGCCGTCTTCGGCCCGGCTTGCTTGAATCCTGATGGTGCAGTGAGAAAGGGACTCATGTCTGAGTATACCCTGCCACACCTATAGTGGCCAAAAACGATTTAGAAAAGGGGGTGGTGATGAACAGAGTGTCTGAATTAAGCAGACCACTCTTACCCAGTCCAAAGATCAGGGCTTGATCCATCACCGTTATTTATCTCACTGCACCATCCCAGCTCAGAACCTGGCTATATGCAAATCAGTCTGTCCCTGGCCCAGTGCATCATGGGAACAGGGCAGACTAAACTACCAAGCCAATTCTTCACCAGAAAGGAGACAAGCTACCGGGGACCGGTTTCTGGCATTTCAGCCGTCTTCGGCCCGACTTGCTTGAATCCTGATGGTGCAGTGAGAAAGGGACTCATGTCTGAGTATACCCTGCCACACCTATAGTGGCCAAAAACGATTTAGAAAAGGGGGTGGTGATGAACAGAGTGTCTGAATTAAGCAGACCACTCTTACCCAGTCCAAAGATCAGGGCTTGATCCATCACCGTTATTTATCTCACTGCACCATCCCAGCTCAGAACCTGGCTATATGCAAATCAGTCTGTCCCTGGCCCAGTGCATCATGGGAACAGGGCAGACTAAACTACCAAGCCAATTCTTCACCAGAAAGGAGACAAGCTACCGGGGACCGGTTTCTGGCATTTCAGCCGTCTTCGGCCCGGCTTGCTTGAATCCTGATGGTGCAGTGAGAAAGGGACTCATGTCTGAGTATACCCTGCCACACCTATAGTGGCCAAAAACGATTTAGAAAAGGGGGTGGTGATGAACAGAGTGTCTGAATTAAGCAGACCACTCTTACCCAGTCCAAAGATCAGGGCTTGATCCATCACCGTTATTTATCTCACTGCACCATCCCAGCTCAGAACCTGGCTATATGCAAATCAGTCTGTCCCTGGCCCAGTGCATCATGGGAACAGGGCAGACTAAACTACCAAGCCAATTCTTCACCAGAAAGGAGACAAGCTACCGGGGACCGGTTTCTGGCATTTCAGCCGTCTTCGGCCCGGCTTGCTTGAATCCTGATGGTGCAGTGAGAAAGGGACTCATGTCTGAGTATACCCTGCCACACCTATAGTGGCCAAAAACGATTTAGAAAAGGGGGTGGTGATGAACAGAGTGTCTGAATTAAGCAGACCACTCTTACCCAGTCCAAAGATCAGGGCTTGATCCATCACCGTTATTTATCTCACTGCACCATCCCAGCTCAGAACCTGGCTATATGCAAATCAGTCTGTCCCTGGCCCAGTGCATCATGGGAACAGGGCAGACTAAACTACCAAGCCAATTCTTCACCAGAAAGGAGACAAGCTACCGGGGACCGGTTTCTGGCATTTCAGCCGTCTTCGGCCCGGCTTGCTTGAATCCTGATGGTGCAGTGAGAAAGGGACTCATGTCTGAGTATACCCTGCCACACCTATAGTGGCCAAAAACGATTTAGAAAAGGGGGTGGTGATGAACAGAGTGTCTGAATTAAGCAGACCACTCTTACCCAGTCCAAAGATCAGGGCTTGATCCATCACCGTTATTTATCTCACTGCACCATCCCAGCTCAGAACCTGGCTATATGCAAATCAGTCTGTCCCTGGCCCAGTGCATCATGGGAACAGGGCAGACTAAACTACCAAGCCAATTCTTCACCAGAAAGGAGACAAGCTACCGGGGACCGGTTTCTGGCATTTCAGCCGTCTTCGGCCCGGCTTGCTTGAATCCTGATGGTGCAGTGAGAAAGGGACTCATGTCTGAGTATACCCTGCCACACCTATAGTGGCCAAAAACGATTTAGAAAAGGGGGTGGTGATGAACAGAGTGTCTGAATTAAGCAGACCACTCTTACCCAGTCCAAAGATCAGGGCTTGATCCATCACCGTTATTTATCTCACTGCACCATCCCAGCTCAGAACCTGGCTATATGCAAATCAGTCTGTCCCTGGCCCAGTGCATCATGGGAACAGGGCAGACTAAACTACCAAGCCAATTCTTCACCAGAAAGGAGACAAGCTACCGGGGACCGGTTTCTGGCATTTCAGCCGTCTTCGGCCCGGCTTGCTTGAATCCTGATGGTGCAGTGAGAAAGGGACTCATGTCTGAGTATACCCTGCCACACCTATAGTGGCCAAAAACGATTTAGAAAAGGGGGTGGTGATGAACAGAGTGTCTGAATTAAGCAGACCACTCTTACCCAGTCCAAAGATCAGGGCTTGATCCATCACCGTTATTTATCTCACTGCACCATCCCAGCTCAGAACCTGGCTATATGCAAATCAGTCTGTCCCTGGCCCAGTGCATCATGGGAACAGGGCAGACTAAACTACCAAGCCAATTCTTCACCAGAAAGGAGACAAGCTACCGGGGACCGGTTTCTGGCATTTCAGCCGTCTTCGGCCCGGCTTGCTTGAATCCTGATGGTGCAGTGAGAAAGGGACTCATGTCTGAGTATACCCTGCCACACCTATAGTGGCCAAAAACGATTTAGAAAAGGGGGTGGTGATGAACAGAGTGTCTGAATTAAGCAGACCACTCTTACCCAGTCCAAAGATCAGGGCTTGATCCATCACCGTTATTTATCTCACTGCACCATCCCAGCTCAGAACCTGGCTATATGCAAATCAGTCTGTCCCTGGCCCAGTGCATCATGGGAACAGGGCAGACTAAACTACCAAGCCAATTCTTCACCAGAAAGGAGACAAGCTACCGGGGACCGGTTTCTGGTATTTCAGCCGTCTTCGGCCCGGCTTGCTTGAATCCTGATGGTGCAGTGAGAAAGGGACTCATGTCTGAGTATACCCTGCCACACCTATAGTGGCCAAAAACGATTTAGAAAAGGGGGTGGTGATGAACAGAGTGTCTGAATTAAGCAGACCACTCTTACCCAGTCCAAAGATCAGGGCTTGATCCATCACCGTTATTTATCTCACTGCACCATCCCAGCTCAGAACCTGGCTATATGCAAATCAGTCTGTCCCTGGCCCAGTGCATCATGGGAACAGGGCAGACTAAACTACCAAGCCAATTCTTCACCAGAAAGGAGACAAGCTACCGGGGACCGGTTTCTGGCATTTCAGCCGTCTTCGGCCCGGCTTGCTTGAATCCTGATGGTGCAGTGAGAAAGGGACTCATGTCTGAGTATACCCTGCCACACCTATAGTGGCCAAAAACGATTTAGAAAAGGGGGTGGTGATGAACAGAGTGTCTGAATTAAGCAGACCACTCTTACCCAGTCCAAAGATCAGGGCTTGATCCATCACCGTTATTTATCTCACTGCACCATCCCAGCTCAGAACCTGGCTATATGCAAATCAGTCTGTCCCTGGCCCAGTGCATCATGGGAACAGGGCAGACTAAACTACCAAGCCAATTCTTCACCAGAAAGGAGACAAGCTACCGGGGACCGGTTTCTGGCATTTCAGCCGTCTTCGGCCCGGCTTGCTTGAATCCTGATGGTGCAGTGAGAAAGGGACTCATGTCTGAGTATACCCTGCCACACCTATAGTGGCCAAAAACGATTTAGAAAGCGTGGAAGGGTATACTCAGATGTGAGTCCCTTGCTCATTGCACCATCAGGATTCAAGCAAGCCGGGCCGAAGAGGCTGAAATGCCAGAAACCGGTCCCCGGTAGCTTGTTTCCTTCCCAGTGTAAGAATTGGCTTTTGTAGTTTGGTTTGCCCTGTTCCCATCATGCACTGGGACAGGAACAGACTAATTTGCATACAGCCAGGTTCTGAAACTGGGATGGTGCAGTGAGCTAAAAAACGGTGTTGGATCTAGCCCTGATCTCTTGACTGGGTGAGAGTATTCTGTTTAATTCAGAGACTCTGTCCCTCACCACCCCTTGTTGTAAATATTTTTGTCCACCCTAAGCGTGGAAGGGTATACTCAGATGTGAGTCCCTTGCTCATTGCACCATCAGGATTCAAGCAAGCCGGGCCGAAGAGGCTGAAATGCCAGAAACCGGTCCCCGGTAGCTTGTTTCCTTCCCAGTGTAAGAATTGGCTTTTGTAGTTTGGTTTGCCCTGTTCCCATCATGCACTGGGACAGGAACAGACTAATTTGCATACAGCCAGGTTCTGAAACTGGGATGGTGCAGTGAGCTAAAAAACGGTGTTGGATCTAGCCCTGATCTCTTGACTGGGTGAGAGTATTCTGTTTAATTCAGAGACTCTGTCCCTCACCACCCCTTGTTGTAAATATTTTTGTCCACCCTAAGCGTGGAAGGGTATACTCAGATGTGAGTCCCTTGCTCATTGCACCATCAGGATTCAAGCAAGCCGGGCCGAAGAGGCTGAAATGCCAGAAACCGGTCCCCGGTAGCTTGTTTCCTTCCCAGTGTAAGAATTGGCTTTTGTAGTTTGGTTTGCCCTGTTCCCATCATGCACTGGGACAGGAACAGACTAATTTGCATACAGCCAGGTTCTGAAACTGGGATGGTGCAGTGAGCTAAAAAACGGTGTTGGATCTAGCCCTGATCTCTTGACTGGGTGAGAGTATTCTGTTTAATTCAGAGACTCTGTCCCTCACCACCCCTTGTTGTAAATACCTCTGTTGACAAGCCTTCCCTGCGCGCTCGATTGTCCACGCGGCATGAATACCACTCCTTTGATGACCCTTTCCCCTGAGTCCGGCTGACCGCACATGTCCGAGGCCATCGCCTGGGCCAGGAGATACCATTTACTGCCCTTATTGTATGAAGTCACTCCTCTTCAAAGGATCCTCTATTGGTCTTAGCCACCCCACCCCCTGGGCTATGATCAGGCGTACACATCCTACGAAACACTCAGCTGCGTGATTGCCCTCCCCTCTTATCAGCAGGTCAAGGGTCCCCATTGTGAATGTATGTGGGTAGGATCACCACGAGGATTATAGGATCACCACGAGGATTAAAGGGATGTCTTTCTTTTGCGTCATACAGTCCTGATTGTGTTATCAAGTGCTCTGTAGGGTATAAAAACAAGAGTCTCAGCTCACTTGTTAGAGCACCTCCCGAAAGACACTGTGTTTCGTGTCCGAAATGACTGGCTCTCCTCATGAGAAATAAACTCTGCTCTTGATTCCTGCTTCCAGCGCCCGTCTCTTTATTTTGGTAACTATTCAACATGGGAACTAAGAGGCGGTTTGCGCCAGCGGCCTGGGCATCGATAGGATTACGGGCTCATTTTCTACAATTGGCGTCCCAACGCGGGGTCCATCAGTGACATAGGGTCCGGTAAGAGAGATCCAGACGAAGAAGTGAACATCTAAATGATCGGGGCATGCCTGCCTTGAGAGGGCCCTCGCCCGGCTGCCGATCGACAGAACTTCACCAATTCTGAACGGACCTCTCTTGAAGTGACCTATTGTCCTGACTGGAATCCCACAGGAATGCTACATGGAGTAAGAGAACGAATGGGCGCTGGAGGAGGAAGTCGAAGAACTGTCCGTATGGTCCGGTCCGGGTAAGATTAAGTAGGGCGTTTTTACGCCTGATTGGTAGGGTGGTTCTATCCACCTGATTGATTGATTGTTTGTATTGAAAATCGGTATTTGTATACCGAAATTGTTGGTATTGGTTCATTTAGCTTTGAGGGCTACTTGACATATTGGTTCTCTTCTGAGAACGAGACATTCTCTGTTTTCAAACAGCGGCGAATAGGAACGTCGTCCCTCTTTGCAGATAGAGAAGGGTAGGTAATACAGACTTTTGTCCCCGGTATTAATCCGTCATGCCTACTTTTCTCCCCACTGAATTGTTTGAAGTCGATTAATAATCGATTGTTGTTCTTTGAGAATTGTTTGAAGTCGATTAATAATCGATTGTTGTTCTTTGAGATCTTCCCTGTCTACAAACTGAGACGAGTAGAAATATTCTGTCTTCCTTTTTGGATAGCGAAGGGCAGGTAATGCAGACATTTGTCCCCGTTGTAATCCGTCATGCCTGTTTTTCTCCCCACTGATTGGTTGGTTGCCTGGACATTGTTGTTCCAGGAATTGTTTCGTTTGAGGTATTTTCTGCCTGCAAACAACGTGGAATAGAAATATTCTATCTAGTCTTTGCAAGTAGTAAAGGGTAGGTTATGCCCCTTTGTGAATTCGTCAGTCCTACCCACTCCCCACTGTTTGGGGGGTAGCTCGCATGGTCCGCCCAGGAGACTACCCTTATGGAGGACATATGCTCCCCGCTCATGGGCCATTTAGTGGAGGTAGACCATCTGGTCCGTCCAGGAGGCTACCCTAGTAAATGGAAGTACATCGCTCGGTCTGTCCAGGATGATACCCTAATGAAGGAATATATGTTCCCCTTTTGATCGATAATCTCGTTCCACCCCGGACCATTTATTGGAGGGAACTCGTCTGGTCCGTCCAGAAGTACCCCCTAGTGAAAAGGACACATAAAAAAAAAAATATGAAGTGATCACCGTTCCCTACTAACAGAAAACTTTAGCTCGAAACACGCTAAGGAAGAGAAAGAAAAATAAAAAGAAATCAGGCTAAGTCAGTAACCCCCTGATGAGCTTTTGACTTCACTAAAAATAAGAAACATTAGAAATAGTTCGTAACAATAAAAGAGGATGATGAAAAGTTTGAAGGAATAGCCACGAGGTAGCTAGGCTTCACTGCCTGTTCCTGCTCCCAACATGCCTGCCTCATTGCCCGCCACGCCCAAATAACGGTCACATGAAATAGAAACAATCCAATAGGTACCTACCCTCATTCCTGAAGCTCCCAAAGTGCAACAGGTCCGCGGTTACGCCCATCCGGAAGGCGAGGCCTCGAGGCACGAGGGGCTCGCCTGACCACGGTCGGGAGGAGATGATGTTGGGCAGGCGGTCCAAAGAATGGCAGAGTCCTCTCCTTCTCTCCTCTTCCGCTGCCTTGCAGGCCACGGGGGGGGGGGGGGCTGTCTTGCCTCAGCCACCGACCACCCCCCCCTTCTGTCTCTCGCCTGGTCCGACCCACGAAGAAGGCAGAAGCCGAAGGCGAGAATGGCGGCGAATCAAGTAGTCCCGCCACATGTCAAATTCCTGGATAGTTACAGGTAGTGCCGCCACATGTCGACGCCTGGACAGTTCCAGATAGTCCCGCCACATGTCGAGAGAAAAGGGGGGGCTGTCTTGCCTCAGCCGCCGACCACCCCCCCCCATCTTCAATAGCCAGCACGGCCAATATCGAAGCGACGGAGCCGGGTAACGGCGCGGGGTCGCTGGAAGGGGGAGGTGACGCGAACGAGCCTCCCCCACCTCCCTCCAGGTGGAGGCTTCCAGCGACACCCCAATGCTCTTACTTAAAGAGGGTCAACATCATAAAGCGGTCCTCTGCCCAGGACGGGCACACGTTCCATGCCTTCTCCCCTCAACCTTGAAGATTCTATAAGAGCCGGGGGGCCCCGATCCCTCCGCATGGGTGCCCCCGCCCCCTTCACTGGGAACCACGACACCGGTGCAACTCCTGCCGGCACCAGCCTCGGATTGGAAATGGCTAAAATGAAGCCACGGCACGGACTTGTTCAGTTCCGGAGGAACGCCAGGATGACCCGGTAGGAAAATTGTTGCCGCCCTTCCCACTCTTTGACTCATGGTCCATATTTGCTAAACTGTTAACCACATAGCACAAAACTTTTTGAACTACCAACGGAAAGTTCTGGGCCAACCACGCGAGACTAGAGACTTTCTGACTGTGCTGGAACTTGCCTGACCCCACCTAAAATGGCGCCGCCACAAAATGAAACATATTTGAATAAACTTTGTTGCACCCAGGTTGCGCAGCTTGTTGTCCCGAGATCTATGTGCAGTTTTTGGATAATGAAAGTAGATATGAAGGGCGTTGAGTATGTGCTTGGATAATGAATTGACTTAGGGTGGGTACTGATTATGATTTGGAAAATGAATTGGTGTAACTTAGATAACGAATGAGTATTGGATAAATGAATTTTTGAATTAATTAAAAATGAATTCTTGACATGCATCATGTTTGCTCTGTAAGGAAATTTTAATACGATTTTATTTGCACTGCTGCACTTTATGCAATGAACTGCCACCAATTTCGTTTATTAAAAGTGTTTTGAAGAAGAAAGCATGGTCGTAGCAGTTGCATTAATGAGTTTTGGATGCCTTACTACTGTGAGCGAAGAGTAAGTATGATGAAGGATGAAGATCAAAAGGGACCAGATATTTAGCAGCTACCTTATGTGCCACAAGCAGCCGGAAAAGTGTTTCAGATACCCTTAAAATGACACCACAGAAAATGCCACCTGACCGTCACCCTTGCACCCGATAAAGAGGGTTACGACCAAGTAGCTCATGTAGATACTCAGATCGTCAATGATTATCTATCTGACACCACTGGTCCCTCTGGGCTGAAATGCCGAGATGGCAAGGGAATGCAGTACGAGGAGATAGGGCGAGTATATGGTAGGTAGAAACATTTTCGAACTACTGCATGATGATGTGCTTTGAATGCTGCCCCCCCCACCCCTTCTTTTCCTCCCTTCTGCAGGTCACGTCAGAACGTCGGCTGAGGTGTGGAAGAGCGACGGTTGGACCACCGACGAAAAAGGGAAGGGGGGAATATGTGTTTAGTCATTATAACGATAAATTTTTAAAAGACGTAGGCTTAACATGACTGTTCCTCCTTAGGACATAGCGACTGAGAGGATGGACTGACATAGAAACTGGACAGGTACTGAATGACGAAAAATTGACTAGAAATGACGTATTAAATAATGTAACTGGACGTTTGACTAGGTAGGGAAAGGACAAAGAAAATTATACAGGTAAGGGTTGCCACGGCACCACCCGTCTAGGAAGTTAGAAATGTTGCTGATGTTCAAAATGCACTATCCCCTTTCTCACACTCTTATAGATATAGCCAAGCTGTCCGACTGTTCTCCCGATCAATACTTGCCGTTGCCTCAGCCTGGAGAACTTCCCACCAAAGGAGGGAACAGAAAAATGGCTTAAGATCCAACCATGGGTAACTAGCACGACCAGGTTAATTACTGATCGACCAGCCGAGGTGTGAGTATTGGTAATTGGGAACGCTCGCAGGCGTGACAAGCGAGAAGGGAAAGGGGGGAAGGGTAGAAAGAGCTAAGCACGTAGATAAAAGAGGATAGTAAAGATACGTAGGATATACATATAAAAAGAGATCTTGTAGGCTAACAGTTGTTTCCTGTCTTGTCATGAATGTCGTGTATATGTGTAATACATGTGCCGTCTTCCCTGTCTGAGTTTGTGTATGTATAATGTACGACTTTATGTCTTCCCTCTGTCTGTATCTGAGTGTTACCTGACCTTTGCTGTTCCGTGTCGTGAGCGCACTAAATGACCTATTTTTGTACACCTCTCTCTCTCTCTCTCTCTCTCTCTCTCTCTCTCTCTCTCTCTCTCCCTACATGTCATACGTGTACCGAATGGCTCGTTTAGATTGCGGACGACTCTCACTCTCTATGAGAGTCTCCCTATTCTCTCTCCCTCATTGGTAAAATTGTGCCCCACCGGCACCAGTCTGATTTGATACATATTGAACGCGAAGGTGTTCAGCGAAATTGACCGAAACTAAAATGATTGTATCTCGCCATATTACTGCCTCTCCTTTCTGCAAAAATGAATGAACTTGAATTGGCTGAGAAGGAAAGGACAGGTAAGACGACTAAAGTCCTCCAAATCTGGCCATTTATAGGGGAACTGTATGTCAATGGCACCTTATGTCTGTTCTTCAGAGACGAACGTCAACGTCCAGATTGAACACCCAACGCCCGGATTGCCCCACCCCCCTTTTGCACCCAAGCGCAAGCGCCCGAAGCATCCCCGCCCCATTTTTGATAAACCCCAATTGATGTCCCGAATATAAACTTGATGCACATAAGTAGCAGTTGACCCTCGAGAAGACCCTGTTTTGCCTGACTCTCGATAATGGCACCCCCGCCCTGTTCGAAAAGGTTAGCCAGTCCTGATGGGAAATGCTCTGTAAAATGCTAAATATGATGTAATGCACAGCTGATGGGAACCTCACTTGATTTATAAATAAGACGATGAATAGACCTGCCATGAACCCAGTAGGAATACTGACACATGCACTGCTTGGTAATGGACCTCTGACTGTGACCAATGAGCGTATCTCCCAAACGCGTAGAATTGAGGGAGGAATTCACATGCGTAGATATCTTCTTCTGCCATTTCACTGAAACCTTGTCTTGTACCTATTCAAAGATTCACGAGCACCGAAGGAGATGGGTCAGAAGTGACGTACAGCCTGGCTGCGGATCTTGAGACTCGTGTGACCTCGACCAAAGGTGGAGCCGCAGAGCAACAGGATACGGGACGAGACCGCAATTTCAACGTGGAAAATGAAAAACGGTGGGCCGCCTCGAAGCCCCCCGCCTGCTAACCCACGTGTGCCTGGAGTCTCCGTCCCCCTTCCTTGAGCCCGATGGATGGGCCTGCCTGCTTGTTATCCTTTGCTCCCTTGGTCCCTTTTGTGTGTCCCAGGAACTCTGACCCAACTCCGCCCTCTCCCCTATCGACTATTTGGACCACACTCACCCTCTTTTCCACGTGACTTTTTGCCAAGGGAAAGAACAGCATCCCACTGGGAATAGGGTGCTGCCATAGAACTGTGGGTGCCGAGCATAAGGCGCCGCCAATCGGATTGTTTAAGGAACAGGACTGTGGTCTAACAGCAGAGGACTGACCGCACCCTGCAACGCGTAAGGATAAGAACCGAGCTGGACCTATAGCTCCACCGCCGGTGCTCAACAGCGCCAACGAAAGTACTCGGACTAGAGCCTACCAGTGATGGCTCACTGACAAAAAGACACTGGGACAAAGAAATATTGTGTATTGAACTGAATTCCGCTCTCAACTACCTGGTCAAAACTGTTCATTGGTCACATTTTTTAAGTCGGAAAGATTTTTGCTATGTAGTGCGTTTAAATTGTTAGGAACACAAAGAAAAGCAATTTTCTATGTACTGCATTCTGCCCATCACCTTAACTGTCTATGATTGTACGCCAAATGTTAGTATCGACAAAATGCTAATTCATCAACGATGCCTGTCTACCTGTAAACCCATCAATTGCAAATATGACTGCTGCTATGTAAAAAGGGGCGACTGTGAAAGTTGAAGAAATTGATGTACATAGACAGCATTCATTCCCCTTCTTCTCCCACTCCTCTCCCTGTGAGCACCATGAATACCGTAGACTATTGACCGTATCACTCTGCCAGTAAGAGCCCCTACCCCTGTGCATGTGTACAGCCAGTTTAGGCACCATGGCCTTTTTACCCATTAGGATCTCTGGTTTCCCTCCTGCGCGTATCTTAACCCCCCCCCCTCTCTCATGCATAGACCATGAAGCCCTCTCCCTCTGCGCGACCCCGCTGTGAAAGGCAACTCTCCCACTTGACTCGCACAAAACCCCCCATTCCTTCTTGGAGAGGCATCCTTCGCCTTAGCTGACGTAGCCCTCCCCAGCTGCACCTGACTGCCCCCGCTCTCTCATGTACGGGTCATAAGATCTCTCTCGCTCTCTGTGTGACTCTGTCCTTGTGTCCACCCTGGCTACCCCTCCCTTCTCCTCACGTGGGCAAGTCATAAACCTTCTTCTTCTGCAAGACCCTGTCCTTGAGAGCCACGGCCGCGCCTGACCAACACCTCCTTCCCTTCCATGAATGCCCCTCTGTTGACAAGCCTTCCCTCCGCGCTCGATTGTCCACGCGGCATGAATACCACTCCTTTGATGACCCTTTCCCCTGAGTCCGGCTGACCGCACATGTCCGAGGCCATCGCCTGGGCCAGGAGATACCATTTACTGCCCTTATTGTATGAAGTCACTCCTCTTCAAAGGATCCTCTATTGGTCTTAGCCACCCCACCCCCTGGGCTATGATCAGGCGTACACATCCTACGAAACACTCAGCTGCGTGATTGCCCTCCCCTCTTATCAGCAGGTCAAGGGTCCCCATTGTGAATGTATGTGGGTAGGATCACCACGAGGATTATAGGATCACCACGAGGATTAAAGGGATGTCTTTCTTTTGCGTCATACAGTCCTGATTGTGTTATCAAGTGCTCTGTAGGGTATAAAAACAAGAGTCTCAGCTCACTTGTTAGAGCACCTCCCGAAAGACACTGTGTTTCGTGTCCGAAATGACTGGCTCTCCTCATGAGAAATAAACTCTGCTCTTGATTCCTGCTTCCAGCGCCCGTCTCTTTATTTTGGTAACTATTCAACATGGGAACTAAGAGGCGGTTTGCGCCAGCGGCCTGGGCATCGATAGGATTACGGGCTCATTTTCTACATCTGCAGTATGATTATTTTCAGAGAGACTTGAAGCGTCCTCTTTACCACATCAGCGTAAGTGTCATAATACAATTGCCTTAATGAGAGCTTGCTGCTTATCTGAAAATGTTAATTTGACAATGTATAAGGAAAGCCATTATGGTGTTGGTGCTGTTCATGATTATGGACAATTATGGTCACAGAGGGAATTTATAACATGCTCAGGAGCTTAAATTAAAAAAAGTATGGATATACTTGATTTATTAGGGGCAATTCAAAAATTAAAAGAAGCTGTTAAGTGCAAAGCCCATAAGGCTGGCTGGCAAGGGCATGGTTACATTAGGAAATAGATATGCAGATTAGATGGCAACTATGCCTTACAAGAAGAGTCAATTGTTCAAGAGAATGGAAATGATGATTTTACAACTGATACTATCCAGAATCTACATAACGTTATTTGTTTCTTTATGAGTTCAATGCAAACAATGCGGACACTCCTGAAACTGAGAAAAGAAAATGGGAGATATTGGGCTATGAAAAGAATTATCACAATTTGTATGTAAATTCAGAACAGAAATATGTCCTGCCAGACTCAATGTTGCAGCCTATGTATAAACATTTACATTTTTACTTTTCACCTTTAGAATACGCCATAGGACCTATTTTTTACTCATGAGCTCTTAAACTCTTAAGACTTAGAAAACTTTGATCTGCAAGACCAGAAAATTTCATATAGTCGAGACATAAAAAAATCTGGAAACCACTCAGCAGAAGGATTTGTTGCATAGTTTGGAATGCTCAAATTGAGCTTCAGAGGATTCCATGAAATAGTGATTCCTAAGAAAATGGATACACCATTAATTTAGGGACATCATCACATTATTGCATCAAGAAGGATCCATACATAAAACCCTGAAGAATGTCCATAGTGACGAAACGCATTAGCTGCATTCGAAGTAAAGAAAATAGATTTTTTTTAAAGAGAACAATAAAAAATATGAATATAGAAGTATCTTCAAAACAAATTCAATGAAGTTTGTGAATTATATATAACGTGTGTGCTGAAAAACATAACATCTGTGCAGATTTACCATAAACAAAGTCTGATACATTTTATTTGAATTGTGGTGCTGAGTCATTTAAATTTGTTAATGTTAAGGATGTTTTTCATTATTGGAAGATGAATGAGGCTGATCTTCCAGTTCTGTGCTACACTTAAATTATCAATGTTTCCCACTGAGGTGTTAGGTGTGATAGAGTATTGTCTCAGCCCCTTTTGTGTAGATTTGTTACATGTGTAAATAGTTCTATTCTTAAACTCATTCAAGGAAAGACAGTTTGGTTAGGAAATTAAAAAAATATTGGGAAACACAGATTTCAACATGTTGCTGAAGACATGTGCAGTCGTTGTTTGATATCCCATTAAAATAATCAGGGTAAGGAAACTGTTACAGTGATGAAACACAATGGCATTTACAAGATTTACAAGGGCCATTTACAAGATTGCAGGCAGACATTTTTGAGATATTACATTTTAATGGCTTGAAATACATTTTAGTAATTGTCTCCCTGGAAGCATTTCCCACAAGAAGAGCAGATTGCCTTACAAGTGCCAAATTTTTGTTAAGGTAGTTGGTTTCAAGATTTGGCCTCCCAACTTCTATTGGCACTGATTGCTGCGCACCCTTCAAGAATGAAGAATGAAGTCTGCACAGTTTTTGAGATCAATCAGAGTTTTTAATAAGTTATTATTACCACAATCTTCAGGTTTAGTGGAGCGTACAAAAGGCATTTTCAAGAATAAATTGGCAAAGTCTGTGCTTCAGCTGGTCTGAAGTGGCCCAAAGGTTCCTCTGGTTTTGATGAACATGAGAAGTAATCCTGACAGGAAAACATGGTTAACTCCTAATAAAATAGAGATTCTAAGTGTGTATGTTTCAAGAAACATGGGCTACGGGTGAGACATATCGACAAAGTTAGAGAAATTGCAAAGTATTAGGTTAAAAAGTCCACTGCTCGCCAGTCATCAGGTGGCCTAATAATACGGGTTAAGACGTTCCTGGCTTGTAATGTAAAATTACTTGCCACTGGGTCTCTTGCTATCCTTGCCCTAAAAGTTTACAGTAAGAGCAAACAAACCATTTTCTACTTAATGTGTGTACTAGTTCTCCAAACTCTACTGAGTCTATCACTTGAAATTGTATGAGGAATGGTATTAGTGCGCATAGAGGGGATTCTGCCTTTGTAATTGGGGGTGATTTTAATACAGTTTTTGAACCATCGGGGTAATTTATGGAAGTGGCCATGGAAGAAAATGGACGTGACAGCTTCTCCGTGATAAAAATCCCTCTAATTGGACTTTCCGCTAGCTGATGTTTGTTTATTGTTTGGAGTTTGTGCTTGTAATGATTGTACTCTTTCAGATCGCCTGGTGGCTCCTACGCTTAAGAGAGGTTCCTACCAAAGCATCCTTGGTTACATATTTATTGATGTTTCTTTGTGGCATGCACGGAAGGATACGAAGGTACTAGATAGACAAGAGAGTGTCCACAATCCTTTAGTTTTGTATTTAAATGGATCTTTAGTGATTTATTCGCTTGAGGATTTTAGTTCGCAAGCTGATCCTCTTGATGTTTGTAATAATTGTAAAACTGTTAAATGGGTTAGCATCTGCGGAAACACAGCATTTATGAGCTCCATGTCTGAAGTAGTAAGCAAGAAATATTTAATCACCAATACGAATTTGGATAATCCTACTTGGATAATCCTTTGTTTTTAATGCGTATGCATGTATTATTGTTTCAGGATTTAAAAGTGTTTTTTTAACAGAATGTTAGGATTGACAATACTCTAAGGTCTGTCAAAGAATGGCTTAATAAGGAATGCTAAGAACTCCACAATAAATGTTCATCCAACTCAATTCGATAACGTAATTTATTTCATCAATTTTGTTCAAAGATTTTTATGTTATATTCACATAATTTTGTTCATTCTCATATCTCTGGCGTTAATCTCTCCTATGCATTTCGGGCATAGTGCCCTTCTTCAGGGATCATTACTGATGAAGAAGATAAATGACATGTATTTACAATCTTCAAAGCGACTCATGTATATGTTTGGCATGTTTATACTCTCATGTGTGCCGTAGTTAATATAAAAAATCATACTTTTCAACAAATCTACCATATTATCGATATATAAAGCAACGTTCTACTTCATAGTAGTAACAAGAAATGTAAGCACTTACATGCCAGATTCCTAGAATTTAGTTGGAGTGGTGATGGTAGAACAACTGAAAGCAAAAATTAACCAACGCGTCAGACACAACGTTTTACTGAAACTGCTCGCCTTATCAATCTATTCGCCTATACACAAGCACTTACTTCTGAGACTTGAGCGTCTCTTCACTCCTGTTGCTTTCTAGATGCGTGCGGTTTCAGTTACATTGCGGGTTACGCGCTCGTATTTCTTGTGTACGTCTTAATGTGAAGAGCACTGATTGGGCGCCCACATTCACCGCGGTTGATGCTACAACTAAAAAACTGACTCAATCAGCTTTTCGCCGGAAGAGTATTCCATAACTAGAGGTATATAGGCCCACATGTATCAATCTCGGCTTTTGCGATTTCTAAATTGCGATAAAAAGCGATTCGCAATTTAGAAATCGCAAAAGCCTATGCATGATTATTTTTTAAATATTTATGCAATTTGGTAGAAATCGCTATTTCTACCGAATCGCATAAAAAATGCGATTTTGAAATTGCGAATTCGCAATTCCCATTCATTCCTATGGGCCAAAAGGCCAAAAGGCCCATAGGAATGAATAGGAATTGCGAATTCGCAATTTCAAAATCGCAAATCCTGATTGCATTTCAAGGGTGGTGAGGGGGGTTCAAATGAACCCCCCCTGCACCCCTGAAATGTATTTTTCGCATCATGTTGCACACACACATGTCCTAAGGACATGTGTGTCCGTAACATGAATGCTTTTAAAATGCGTTTTCTGTGTTAATTACACTTTTTGCAAATTTACCGAGTAGTTCAACTACTCGGTAAATTTATCCCTCTAATTGCGAATTCGCAATTTCAAAAGTATTCATGCATTGCTTTTAAGAAATCGCAAAATTGCGATTTCTTAAAAGCAATCGCATTTTTGGAAATCGCAAAAATGTTGCGATTTCTAAAAATGCTTGATGCATTCCAAAAAGCATTTTTGGAATCGCAAACGGCCGATTTTAAGGAATCGCACCGTTTGCGACTCCAAAAATGCTTGATGCATGTGGGCCATAGAGCACAAGCAGCGAGTGCAGCTTTGTATGGTTCAGAGGTAAGTGGTCATTGTGACTCTCGCAAAAGTGGAAAATAACGTTCTCCACACTCTTTTGCCACTGTCTCAGAGTTCTCCTATGCTACCAGTTCGACCAGACGGCCCTGAAATCTAAAGTACATCATGTGAAATTGCAGCCAATTTTGTACTGGGTTCGAGTATGGACTGATAAAATCTGTCATCCTCTATAGAGACTTTATTTGATGTTTTGGAGAACTCTAGTGTGTCCAAAATTCCTTTGTACATTTATGTACAGAAGTACCTAATCGAGATGGGGGTAGGAGCCTTTTGGATAAACAGGGGCTTTTTGCCTGTAAATCACAAACACGTTGTAAAGGATAGATTTTGGTACTGGACTCATGAAAAATGACTTTATCTTACCTGGGTCGATTGACCAATGATTGTCTCCTAATTGAATTGGACTACAAATTTGAAGCATTTTCAGATTATATTCGACCAAGGTTAGCAAGGATCCTCTATATAAAGTTCAATTTGGGAACTTTACAGGTAGCCTCCCACTGAAGCACTTGGCAAGCTGAGGGTCAAACCTTAAATTCTTGTCAATCTTGTAAATCCCAGTATGAAACAAAGTTAGATTTTATTTTTCTGTAAAGCATATAGCAGAGCAAGATCCAAATGAGTGAAGCGGCGTTGTAAACTATATGGTATAAGGCAGTATCTCGTGGCATTAAGAATTTGTAAGAGCAAGACGAACCCTACGGTAATTTTTCAAGTAACCACATTTTTATACTCTGCTTGGGTGGCTTGATATAAAGCCTCTAAAGGGATTTCTAGATATTTATCCTTTTAATAATTATTTACAGACTTTTGCACTCTGCACTGTCGCACTTTAGTAATGTTCAGGAATGAGGGTCCTGTACTTTTAATTTTCCACTGGATTAGATTACAATAAATTGGTGCTTGGCAGAATATGATGGAATGGGCATGTATGACAATTTAATTTAACTGCTTTTAATACATTTTAAAAATTGTTTGTTTCCTGCAATTTTATTGATGTTTTTATATTTTTGTCAACGGACATTGTATCCGAAAGGACAATAAATAAATGAAATAGTGATGGGTAGAGCAACAAGAGTTGCATATTTACCTTCAGCTGCACTACTTTCAATAACTGATGTTCTGGATTATTGCATATGGCTGATATGGTGAAATCTGTCTCTCTTCAGATGAATGCAGCCACAGAAGGTTACCAAGATACACCCTGCCATATATTGAATGCAGGAGATTGGGTGCTAATTTGCAAACATGTTCATTAGAGCTGCCTCGACGAAAGATGGAGCGGGCCACTCCAGCAGACTTAAAAAAGGGGCCACGTGTGCCCCAGTGGATTCACCCTTCTCACGCAAAGTCAGTAAAAGTAGCTGAAGCTGTGGTTGATGCAAATGATCAAAGTACACAGTCTGTTCATCAAGCTCAAGCCACGTTTGCAGCGTGAATCCAGAGGAAGATGAAGATTTTTCTGGTGAAGCTAAAGTGCAGAAATAAGAGCAAAAGTTTCAGGTGAGAGAAAGTTCAGATGAAGAACCCGAAACTCCCGAAGTCCAGTTACAGAGTGATCGGAGTAAATAGCTGTTCCCGTGCAAATCAGCAAAGCATAAGTTTGACATGTTGCAGTTGAAAATGAAAGTGAAAAATAGAGCCCTCTTGGAAAAAAGAGATTAACTAGAGAAAAAGTGGACAGAGACAAGTTTGATTAAAGTGCAAGTTCGAGCTTAAGGCAGAGTTCAGGATTGGGCTCAAGACAAAGTCTTTAAGAAGACAAAGAGCAAAAGACTGCTGTTGCTTAAGAAAAAGTTGAAGAAATTTCAAGAAAGAGAACTTGTAACCAGAAGGATTGCGAGCCAGAAAGAGACTTTGAGAGAGTTAAATTCAGAAACTAGTGGGAGAGAATCACCAGTTGCTAAAAGATCAACCAGTGGGAGAGTTCCAAATCAACAATATGCGTCGTCTGAGTGGGTGTATTTAGCCACAGTCTCAGGAGAAGAAACTAAATTGAAGAGGATTATTTTCAAAAGAATAAGGGCCAGTTGTCAGAGCTCCATAAGCTTTACCTTATGCTCGCGGAGTGGTCTTGCAGACATAACATGAACAACCTCCACCGTCTCCCCCATAGTGATAGAAACTATACCGATCAGGGTGAAGTTGGGGGCCGGTAGAAGGAATCCTAGATGGTATATGGTGAGTATCTTCTGTGTGCAGACCTGGTTATGAACAATTTATCTTTATATAGGTGACGGAACCCATCTAAGAACAGTGAGAAAGAAATGTATGTCCCTATTAGGGATAAGGTAATGTGGGGTCCAGCTAACCAGGATTCCAACAAAGAAGAATAGGAAACCGTGGTTAAAAATTGCTAGCTGGCCACTGAAACTCTTGTACATATTTGAATATATGATATTGTCTACACTGTATATATCTTTCACCTTTTGAGCACATAAAACACCATTGTCACAAAAACTGCACATTGCCACTTATGCTGACAGTCCACCCATGTATTGAAAGATATCATTGAATGACGCAATTCTGATAAAACGATACAGTGCAGCCAATTAATTGATCGTATGACTTATTATTTTTTATTTTTTGTTAAGCCTTCTTTCTTGAAAACAAATGTGTATATGCAGTACCAAAAGCAATTGAGTTTTACCCAACAGAACCACTTTCTTGTTTAACCACCTATGAGGGATAAACCACAGCATTAGATCATCTTTTCCCCTGGGTCACACACATACACTCTTTCACACAGAAAAAGAAGAAATACTGGATGAACATATGTATTCACCTGGGAAGTGGTTCATTCCGAAACTCCAGATATCCCCATGGTCTTCAGTTAGCATTCCACTAGGGAAAGACATAAGGATATTCATTCTTAGGTGAGAAAATGGAAATAAAACTGAAAGCGCTCCTGCAGCTATGGAAGTGAGCTGTTACACACTGCTATTGATGTTGCACCCAACGAAAAAGACAAGCACTCCGGCGCATTTAGTGAGTAACCGTTGGAAGACTGCTACGAAAAGAAATATGCACTCCTGCGCTGGTTGAGTCACCTCCTGTGCTAACACTGAAGCTTCACCAAACAAACTACGCGCTCTTGCGCGTTTTTACTCAGATTTGACGGTGCAAGCGCTCCTGCGCTAACACCAAATGTATGTCAGCAAGGCTACACGCTCCTGTGTGTGTTGCTTTCACTGTAAGGTGCAAGCGCTCCTGCACTAGCAGTGAAGGGCTGTTAGCAAGGCTACACGCTCCTGCTGTTGTGTGGCGTTTTAGGCTCTGATTACATTTTCCAGATACATGCCCTTATAAAGGTACAATTCACATTGCCCTTAAATAATCATAGAAATCAAGCCCTTATTTAGGCATAGCCCATGCTACCCAAATACAGGCACGGTTACTTCCATCCGTTCACCAAACGTCACAACGTTTTCTTGGAAAACCAGCTAAAGCCGTTAGGGAACTTCCCCTTGCTTGAATATTGATTTCTCCAAGAACTCATTTGCTTTACAATGAACAACTATTCCCCAAAGGGTTCATTAATGACGTTCATATGCTCGACTTTACGTCAAACTATGGCATTCCTAAACACCTTCAAGGTATAAATATACCGTCACTTGCTATAGCAAGATACGGTGGTTCGGAGCAGTTGGAAGACCTACTTGCCCGACGCAGCTCGCTACAGCAAGTGCAGAAAGAAGCCGACTCTCCAGCTGACGCACTGATCAGAAGCTGCCTTTCTCCGCTCGAGAATCCAGCTCCAGAGTTTCCGGCTCCCATTGCGGGGTGTTGCGAAATCAAGTCCCAAGACAGAAATACCAGACCTCCTTCATTCTAAGGGATGGAGCTGATTAGAACCTAGAGAAACCTTTGGTAGATTCTTGGCAAAACTAAACCTATGCAAAAGACCATACTTATTTCTTCCCTCGTACTAGACCTAGGATAGGTATGTTGGGGTAGGCGTATTTTAGAAGTACTAGTTGAGTATATTAGTCTATGTTATTTATGTATGTATTTTTCTATGGCTTAGAAACCATACAATGCTTTTACAGTATTATTCAATATTACCGTTTACGCTGTACGCATTACACTTTGCAGTCTGCCTAACGATTGTAGCAGTTAACTTCTCTTGCATGAGAAAGAAGACTGTTCAATAAACCCTTTTTTATTGAAAACGCCCGTCTCACTATTTCTCTGCAACTGTGCAGAAACGAAGCATGCACGATTGACTGAGTGAACTACTTATCTATTGTTTTTGCGACTCTGAGAGATATATTCTTATTCTTGGGAAACAAAGTTGTCATGTTTATGCAGTTGTCAGAAACTAATCCCTTCTTATGTATTCGAGAAAGTTTCTAGTGCCCTCTGAGTTAGCTGGCGCACACACAATTAAGTTTAGTATATTCGATAGAGACCTATTGACATACGTCCTACGTGAAATCTATAGGATATATTATTCCAATGCGCAGAGTCTATTGGGAATATAGGAACTACACTACATGGCGCCCAACGTTTGGTAAGGCAATAATTTAACGCTAGATACTAAAGTAATTCTGTTGTGCTTTTCTCAGAGACCCCTTTTTCCGTAATACTCCAATTGACGTCTGGAGTTGGTAAAGGGATAATGCGCTCTGGTTTAAAGGCGCCCAAAAACATATAAATCACATTACCAGGCTCGGTCCACTAGGTAGACCAGGAGCAACATGGCTAGCTTTAGCCAACTACAGACCTGACCCTGACATAGAAGCATTATCAGACGATAAATTACTAAGTAATATACAAAGATCAGTAGAATTACACAGTTAAAGGTCTTTACAAAAAACACTCCTACTCTTCCCAAAAAGTTGTGGGAGAACACTAAACAAACTTCTAAAGAGAAGCGTTCTCAATCCCGAGGTAGGTCTCCGCAAAAGGAGCCTTCTGAAAGGAGGCATAACCTCAGGAATATGGATAGTTTGAGAAAACCTGATAGATATCAAGATACTGATAGACGTTCCTCTCATACCTTTCAGACTTCATCACAGAAATCCAAAAGAAGAGGAAGGTCAGAACACAAGGAAGAACGTGTGAAGTCAAAGGTGATCAACACATTCAGAAAAACAAGAAACCTCAATTCACCAAAAAGAAGGTAGCAGGTCTAAAAATCAGACATGCAGAGGATCTTGAGGACACAACTCAAGAACGTGGAATGGGCTCAAACGATGTTGGACAGCGCAGCAGAAGTCACCATAGCTCACAAGAACTTGAAGGATCATATGGAGACAGTGGACTTGAGTGAATTTATTCAAGTTGAAACTGCAGATACCAGGGTTGGTGTCCCACATAAGTTATATGAAGTAACACTCCGGATGGAGAGGTCATAACAAGAAAAATAAGAGCACTCTTTTGGGAGCGGCTTTCTAAGGGTTATGACATTCTTCTAGCTGAACAAGACTGGCCGCAAGAATTTGTCAGGGAGTGCACACATGGCGAAGAAATCATTATGCCAGTTTTCTCCACCACATTCCAATTCATTTAAAATATACATATGCCAGGAAATGGGCAGTAGCCCAGGCTCCTGCATTATATAAAAATCATGTAGGATGGGATGAGGATTCTCCTCACCATAAAATCCAGTTAAAAATCAACCAACTGCACAAAGGCAGTATCCAGTTAAACAAGAAGCTACAAAAACAGGTCTGAGAGATATTAGATCAACTTGAATACCAAGGGGTGATGAAACATGCACCTCGTCAATGAACAATCCTTTGTTTCCTGTCCCCAAACCAGACAATACATATTGTCTAGTATTGGATTACAGACATTTAAACTCTTGTTGCAAACCCTTCGCAGTACAAAATGCACATAGTACAGCACTAATGAATAACATTGTGCGTAAAAAGTATAAAACCACATAAGATATTTCTAATGGTTTCTTCTGTCATAACAGTGCACCAGAAAGTAGGTATTTGACCGCTTTCTCAATTATGGGGACATAGTGTCACTTCTGTCGTCTCCCACAAGGATTCCAGAATAGACCAGGGTTATTTTCAGCGAGAGTAACAGAGTTACTACAAACCTATGATGATGAGGCATTATCATATGTCGATGACATCTATCTAACAGATGATGACTTGGATAGGCACTTGAACAGGGTTAACACCATCATACTTGGCTTAGCATGTGAGGGTATGAACTATGAATTTAATTTTAAGAAATCGAGATTAGCCCATTTAAACGTCCTATTTTTAGCATATAATTTATCAAATGAAGGCAAAAGCCTGGCAGCAAACTTTCTAGAGAAATGTGCGCTGCTCCAACCTCCAAAAACGCGGAAGAACTTACAGTCGATTCTAGGTTTCCTAAATTTCAGAAGAACTTACATTCTAAACTACGCAGAAAGGGTTAAACCTCTCTACGAACTAATCAAACCAGTTTTTAAAACAGTTAATTGGACACAAAAACACACAGAAATTTTGTGTTCAGTCCAAACCGACATGTTAGCAACAAAACATTTGCAAACACGCGTAAACGTACGTAACTTAGTGATCCGAATCATTCCAGGACAATGCGGATTCACGTACTTAACTTTTAACAAAGGTGAAAAAGTACCATAGCTTACAAATCACACTTGTACATACAAGGAGAAATGAAATTCACTTCAACAGAAAAAATTCTGACAGCGGTTCAAACTGCAGTAGCAAAAGAGAGAGCCCTCGCACAGGGTAAGCGAATTATGGTCGTTACACCTTTACCTGCCTTGGAGGCAGTGACAAAAGCGAGCATTCCGATTGCTAAAGCTTTACATCCAAGATGGATACAATGGGTTAATTCTCTTGCTGCAACAGACATTGAATACGTTTGTGATCCATATTTGAAGACACAAGCTTTTCTACAATACTATCAGGAATGTCCTCTGCCTACTGAAATTCTGCCTCTAGAGCAGTATGAATGTATAATTTATACTGAGGGATCAGCCCAAAGCCTATAGTGATGTGTGCGCGATCATTAAAGGTCGCTGGCGCGAAGGTAAATTCCGGCCAATGGTCACTAAAACACAATCTCTAGGAAATTGTACAACTCAGCGAGCTGAACTACAAGCATTCAAGATGGCACTTGAAAATACAGATAGCGAATTCCCCACTTTCATAGTGTGCGATTCGTATTATTGTGTTCAATCTTACAATGAATACTTGCAGAGCTGGATTCAAAACGGTTGCAAAGATGCAAAAGCTAGCACAATCAAGCATAAATTGCTTTGGGAACAAGTAGTTCAGTTACGACAAGGACTACAACACGCTCACGTGATACATACACTGAGTCATCAACGTGATGGCGTTCACGTTGCAGGGAATTCATTGGCTGATGAAGCAGTAGAAGGCAGCTGTGCAAAAGGCTTCCGTAGCTGCAATCACTCGTTCGAAAATGAAAATAGACGGCAAAATAATGCTAGCTGTCAATGCAACAAGCAAAGGCTGCGGTGCAGCGTTACCTTAAAACTATCCACTCAAATACTCATATATAATTGATGCAAACTCTGTTCCTTTTGCTTGAATCCCTGGAGTGGGGGATAGAGTAATTCCAAACAGGAAACGTAGAGTAGCTTTGAAAAAGCACATTTGGGAGAGGGTCTGATACATAAAGGATCTCGAAATCTATACTTTAATTAAAGGAGATGTACTGGTGGCCAGGGATGAATGCCCACATTCACACATTTGCAATTAATTGCCATGACTGCAAGAGAGATCGCAGCAGGGAACACCGTACAGACACCATTGTTAGACAGCATTAAACTATCTACACGCAGACGTCCCAATGGACAGATGCGGTCCCACAAATATTAGGACAGATTCATTTGGATGTGGCCTCAGTGCTCGGTTGATGCTCAAATTGTTATAAAAGATTTGCGAGTCTTCAGCTGCACATACGCAGTCAACACACTACATTCTGACCAGGATCCTGCGTTTAGCTCTCAAGCTTACAAAGAAGCCATGGCCAAATTGGGCGTCGCATTGCGGTACTCTAGTCCATTCCATCCTGAGGGAAATTCAGTAGTGGAGAGAAAAAACTGAGACATAAAGCAATCTATAACAGCTAGGGTATTAGGCTCGAGTGACGGGTGGGTCAAACATCTAGTAAGTGTCCAACCTAGTCTTAACAATCTGCCAAGAAGTTCTCTACGGGGTATCACTCCATATGAAGTCCTTTTTGGAACCAGAATGATAATTTCAGATCTCGATTGTCAGACTTCAGTGGTGGAACAAAAACCCTTTGATATCAAGACCGTTTGGCTGTTTTGTAGGACTTAAATTAAATAAGAACGAAACAAAGTAACATGTTCCTGAAGCCAACAGCCACTGAAGAGAAACCGACCGTCCCAGCAAGGCCTGTCTGGATTCCTAAGCTTGGGGATCTAGTCAGAGAAAAGATCGTGGATAAGAAGGAATTTGGGCTTTCTTACAGACAACCAGTACCTGTCCTAGCAATCCACGGATCAAGAACAGTATTACTGCCGTCCCTTGCTGGTAAAAAGGAGAACAGATTAAACCACATCATGTGGCCGATCATAAGCAGTAGGACAAGTGGACTCCAAAGATGTAGCAGACACCTGAATCTGGCTACTATCCAAGAGGTTCAAACTGAAAGACTCATCCCTTTTGAAGAATCTGCAGTATAAAATGAAGGACTGTGCAACAAAGCTATGGAACTATGAAAGCTATTGTACCTCTTGAAACCCAAATAACAGTTCGTCAGGATCACCTGTCTACAATGAAATAGCATCTGACTATAGGAATGTAACAAGTGTTCAATTGGTTCCAGCGATTTCAACGAATCCTGATGCAATCCCTACAATTGACAGAACTGCCTCTGGCTATTTCATTAACTTTGATACATTTTTCGAGGATCCCAGCGAACCAGACACTATGCCAGTAAAAAGAACTTTTAAAGAACAAGCAACAGAACTTTTTCATCACCTGGAAAAGACTTATCTGGTTTCACCATGGATTGAACTTTGTATTGTGTTGGGTGTACGTTTTCTTCTACTTTGGTTGACTCTGGTAATAACTTTGGGAATGCTGATCATTGGAAGATATGTAAAAAAGGACACAGCAAGTAAGAACATCAACTTACTCCTCAAACCACACAAATCATCTCATCGTGAACAAAGAGACTTGTCATCAGTGAACATCACACCTGTTCCTATGCCTGGTGGTATAGCTTAGGACAGAACTGAATATCACATTTTTGGTCCGGTGGAGCTGTTGAAGATTCTACACCAGTTAAAGATTTCCTTGAATGACTTTGTTTCATCTAGTACCTTGTGTGATGATTGGGACTTTGATACTGTTAACAATATGATGGCAGACTTAGACATGTCTGCTGTATTTACAAATCATGAATACTTAGAAGGTTCATCAGATTATGAACAAATGTATTGTTACAATCACTATGGTCATCATTTCTTGCACAAATTTGCAAATCCTAGAAATGTACTGATGTATAACCAAAGGGAACATTGTCCGACACCACCAAAGGGTAGCTCAAAAACATTTTATGGCAAATTTCCATACTTTTCAAGTTTTAATGTATCTAATCCAGAATCATTTTACTTTAAAAATGATAATAGGACAGGAATGAAAAGTATGTTGACAAATACAAAACAAATTTATTCTGCGGCCTTTTATGCTCAGCTGTCTTCGTTAGGTTTCGACTCTTGGAAAGACAACATTGAGACAAAAACTGCCTGGGGCATAAAAGACTGGCAAGTGCAGGGATTGGAAGCCTTATTGAGAGCCTGCACCATCCCAGAGCAAATAATGTTTTTGAATGACACTGTCCAACAGACATCTTGTCTTGGGTTAGCCAAGATCAAAGAGTTACCTACACCCGATAGCAGTAACACTTCAGAGGGGGAGCTCGACGTACATACTATTTTGCTTCATAACAGAACAGATCCAGATTGGAAAAAATGGTTAATCTTTCAAGATAGATTCCTGAATAAAACACAAGGGTTCACATTCACTAGGCCAGACCCAAGATATGTTCAGAGGCAGCATCCAGGAATAGTAACAACATACAGTGTAGGGAAACTGTGCCTTGAATGGTAACATAGATCTACACTCAAGGATGTTAAACAACACTTATCTTTATTTAAAGATGGCGCTGATCTAAGGGACTTCTTGCACGGACCTACTAATCCGCATCATAAACGTTTTATATATGCCGGTATCTAGGCATTGTATAATGAAGCATGGAAGATTACACAAGCAGAGACTGCAGAAGGAATACGAGAAATTGATCGTATTAACTTAGAGAAATCTCTCTCTGTAGTTGACAATGGGTTAACGACTCTGTCATCCAGGATATATTCTTTGAACAGCATAGTATCCTCTACCATAGACATCATGGAACAGGACTTGGTCATGCTGCAACATGGTCAGTCGCAATTGCGTTCTATCATACTATAAGGTTGGATGTTACAAAACCTACGTTCAGGCTATGTGCCTTGGAGTTTAATGAGTACTACGTCTCTGTTTTCAGAATTCAATCTCACTGAAAAACAGATCAAACTGGCACAGAGGGGAGCAGACTATTCGGTGCTGAGCAATGGAAAACTGGAAAGATTGCCATTTACAGTCGCTGACAAGCAAGCAATTGAATGGATAATACACGGAACAATCACTCTGCCTGTTACAATTTTCCATTTCATTTTCAGTATTGCTTAAAATATATACCAGCAGGCATATATGAAAGGTTGGGTAAAGAATACATCAAGACAATATGGGAATTACAATACACACACAGATGTTGGAGTGGGGGGAAAGAAGTGTTTCTTAGTGGTAAAAATTGTGAAAACGCACTAAGCGGTTCTCTCCTTTGTCAGGGTATTAATTTACACGGGCCTGTGATGGTTCCTCTAACAACTTATCCTGCCACCTGCAAGGTTCACCAGCTGCGGTGATGAATCCAATTTTTGGACAACTTTCTAATGGAAGTTACCTCATGTTGAATGATCACAGCTGATGTGGCATGTTGCCAGGTTTATAATACCCCGTAACTGTGTCAGCCAGGGTCACTTGCTGTATGCAAGTATTGTTTCCTAAAACCAAGACAGACCGGGAGTCGCCGTATGGCCTTCACTGAACATCTCTTCTATACGAACTGATACTTTAAGCAGAATGAAAGCCATTCTTTTACAGAAAACTGTGCCACTGACCTCGGCTAAACAGACCTATGATCTGCAAGTCGCAAGGACTTCTGCAGAGATATATGCCCTCTTAACTACAAACTGCCCTATACATTTCTCAGAAATGTTTAGTCGTATCTTAAACATGTCTGATACGAGTGGTATTGTACATGTATTTAAGACAATTTTTTCGTGACTGTTAGCACCCTTTGAAGCAGTCCTAGGAACATTTCCATACTTCGTGCACTCTGTTTTTGGCGGATTGCCTCTCATTTTGGGACTCGCTGCAGGGATACTATTTTTGCTCCTACTGCTTCGATATGACAAGCCAATCCACAAGCGACACCCAGTTCACCGTGGAGAACACTCAACTGGCGATGAAGTGACGTGAGCGCATGGTCCAAATTTTGGGACTACTTCGTATAAGATAATTGAATACCACATGGTTTCTATCATTCAGACCATTTTGGCAAGATTGCATCTTACCTGTTCTACGACGCCTGCTATGTGGAAAAGAATGCGCGTTAGACACCTGTCTCACACTTCCATCAGTCATGCCAACGGATGTTGATACTTTGCTGGACCTGGTAAAGGCCCATGCACTGTGCTGTCCCCAGCGGCTACCAATTCTGATGACGGCATTCATTGAGATCTCACAGACGCAAAATGCTGACGGTGAGGTACGAGAGGAAACAGGCACACAGGTACCTTCCAATTCGAACATTGCTAATGTGACCAACACTGTTGGCGATGCTTCACATCTATGTGCGGTTGATCTTCTTAACAAGGTAATCCAACTTTCACCTACAATGATAGACAAATTCTTTACAGACTTAGAAGATTTGATGTTTTCTCCAAACAATAACACTGACTTTTGAATTTGGCACGCAGTGTTCTGAGAGACTCTGAATTCGACCTTCATTTTTTCAAAACAAAGTTCTAACTTTGGGATTTTTTTTTTCTATGATTCAACTTTTGTTTTTCCAAATTTGTATTTTTTCATTTTTTTTGGCACAAAAGTAACCTGCTTAAAGTAGAACTATTCATAGAGAACTAGAATTCTTTGAAAACTTCTAGAGACAATATTTGACCTTGTCCACATTCAAACAGTTTATATAATCTGCCATGGAATGGTCTCGACTTTTTTCTTCTGTATTTAAGATCCATTTCATAAATGTATTTTTTCATGATTCATTCGGTTAGCATTTTCAAATGTCCAACTATTTCTTTGAATGAAACATTGCTTTAAATGCGTACAGCACAAATGCTCTTTTTGTGTACAATTAGTACCAATGCATTTTTTATGTATTTTGGGTGGGTTTTCAACACATCATGTTTAGATATGTTTAACGTGTTTAGAACTTAGTAATGTCGTACATAAGAAAGTGGAGTGGGTGTTGTGTGGCGTTTTAGGCTCCGATTACATTTTCCCGATACATGCCCTTATATAGGTACAATTCACATTGCCCTTATATAGGCATAGAAATCAAGCCCTTATTTAGGCATAGCCCATGCTACCCAAATAGAGGCATAGCTACTTCCATCCGTTCACCAAACGTCACTACGATTTCTTGGAAAACCAGCTTAAGTAGTTAGGGAACTTCCCCTTGCTTGAATATTGATTTCTCCAAGAACTCAGTCACTTTACAATGAACAGCTATTCCCCAGGGGTTCATTTATGACATTCATATGCCTGACTTTACGTCAAACTATGGCATTCCTAAACACCTTCAAGGTATAAATATACCTTCACTTGCTATAGCAAGATACGGTGGTTCGGAGCAGTACAAAGTCCTACTTGCCCGATGCAGCTCCCTACTGCAAGTGCCGAAGGAAGCCGACTCTCCAGCTGACGCACTGGTAAGGAAGCTGCCTTTCTCCTGCCGAGAATCCAGCTCCAGTGTTTCCGGCTCCCCTTGCGGAGTGTTGGGAAATCGAGTCCCGAGACAGAGATACCAGACCTCCTTCATTCTAAGGTACGGAGCTGATTAGAACCTAGAGAAACCTTTGGTAGATTCTTGGCAAAACTAAACCTATGCAAAAAACCATACTTACTTCTTCCCTCGTACTAGACCTAGGTGGGGTAGGCGTATTTTAGGAGCATCATTTCAGTATGTTATTTATGTATGTATTTTTCTATGGCTTAGAAACCATACAATGCTTTTAAAGTATTATTTCATATTATTGTTTATGCTGTAAGCATTATACTTTGCAGTCTGCCTAAAGATTGTAGCAGTTTACTTCTCTTGCATGAGAAAGAAGACTGTTCAATAAACCCTTCTTATTGAAAACGCCCGTCTCACTATTTCTCTGCAGCTCTGTGGAAACTAAGCATGCACGATTGACTGAGTGAACTAGTTATCTATTGTTTCCGCGACTCTGAGAGATATATTCTTATTCTTGGGAAACAAAGTTGTCATGTTTATGTGGTTTTCAGAAACTAATCCCTTCTTGTGTATTCGAGAAAGTTTCTAGTGACCTCTGAGTTAGCTGGCATACACACAATTAAGTTTAGTATATGCGATAGAGACCTATTGACATAAGTCCTACGTCAAATCTATAGGATATATTATTCCAATGCGCAGAGCCTATTGAGAATATAGGAACTACACTACACTGCGCGTGTTGCTTTCACTGTAAGGTGCGAGCGCTCTTGCGCTAGCACCGAAGGACTGTTAGCAAGGCTACATGCTTCTGTGTGTTTTGCTGTACTGGTAAGGTGTAAGCGTTCCTGCAGTAACACCAAAGGTACTCCAACTTACTATCTGGCTTTGGGAGCAAGATGTCCAGGCGAGTTGCAGCGAACCGCCTGTCCGCTGAAGACAAAAAGGTGCAGAAAGGATGCTCTGCAGAGAAACTGGCAATTCCTGTTGAAGCATGGATTCTTAATCTGAAGCAATTGTAGTCTCACCCGGAAGTTCAAATTCAGATTATAATGACACTCGACATACTTAAAATAAGCAAGTTTACCAACACCCATTTTATACTTTGTCTGAATTTGTCGCCCCCGACCCCACATGAGTACACATTAAAAATGCTACGAACTATAATGAGCAATGAAATAAGTATGTTGAGTGTCATTATAATCTGCTTGTGAGAATCATATGCTACATGTCAATTAAGTGACATAAAGGGAGGTCTATTAAAATATTGTTGGTTACAATTAGTGTCTTATTTTATGACTTTTTCTAATATAGAAATATGTTACAATTAATTAATAAATTGTTAAAATAATTTGCTTATGTTATTTTAAATATCTTTCTTGTTATCAGATATTTCGTGGCTACTCCAGAAGAAGGCGCTGGTCGCCGAAACGCGCGTCATGAAACACTTTATGCCACTTTATCTTTTTTCTTCCTATATTTTTTTAACTGTAATTCTTTTTTATTTTTTTTAATTTTTTGAAAACCTTTATTATATCGTTCAACACAAGATACAAAAGTAACCCTGCAGCGGCAGGGGCCGGTACCACATGCATGTAACACGGATCAGTAATGCCAATAACACAGCTCTTCAGCCGACAACCCATGGGTCCGGCAGCGGTAAAGGATAGCCGATGTATTGGAAACATTTCGAATCAAGGATATGAATAAGGTTTCATTTTATATTTAACCCCCCCCCCCCCCAAACGAGATAAAGAAGAAAATACAGGATAGCCGGAGCTACACATTCGGAGGTATAAAATATGCGGGTAGGTGTTAAAAGCAGTCGTGGATCAAAATAGGCCAACAGTAAAAACGCAAGCGCCATTAAGTTCACTAAGGGTAAAGAACTAATCTACCTATCTATCATCACGGCCACCCGCTCCATACCCCGCCCACTCGTATACATCAGGATGAATCCGAAAGTTTTCGCGACCGGACCCTGTGAGAAAAAGAAAAAGAAGAGGGGCCATAGAACACAACAAAGGTAAAATAACAAACCCCCCTCAGACCCCCAACCCTGCTGCCCTGCAATGGCTACGGCCTACCCCACTAGCAGCGCGCCTGTCGCCCAGAGGAATACCCGAAAGAGAGAAGAGAAGAAAAAGGGGCCATAGAACAAAACAAAGGCAAAATAACAAATCCCCCCACCACCCTGCACCCCTGCAATGGCTACGGCCTAACCCACTAGCAGCGTGCCTGTCGCCCAGAAGCATCCCTAAAAGAAGAAAGCAACGGAGGAGGAGAAACAAAAACACACACTCCCGGACTCCCCTCCCCCCCACCAGATGAAACCCCCCGGAACCAAATTCAAAAGAAAGGGCAGCGAAATACACAATCAATCCGGGGAAGTACCAAACATACCACCCGACTCCCGCAGTTCACAGGTCACAATCCCAGCAACCGATTACATTATTGTCCCGTATCCTGAAAAGCCCCACAAGTTAATCCTGGCCAGTACGAGTGTTCACTGGAGTAATTGTAACCCAGGCCACAGCAGCAGTGAGAGCGGTAAAGCTTTCATGGAAATGCAAGTCAGTACGAACAAGCCAATTAAAGGATAAAAGTTCACAGTCTACACAAAGCAAGCGAGGAAAAGCGTGGCAGGATGATAAAACTCTCCAATAGTCACAGGTGATCTGGTTGAGGCAGTCAAGGTTGTCCATAGTGATGTTCGGCGAGATAGGGCTCAAGCAGGGAACGCTGACAATGTTCACGGGCGCGCGATCTGTATTATGGGAATCCGCAGCGCCAAAGGAATTCGGCTCCTGCACAGGGACCTCGAAGTCGGATATATACGATGTTCCGTCGATAGCACCGCTGGCTGCGATGATGGCAAAAAGCCACTGTCCGGTCTCCATCAAAGGTCGTCCATCATTACAGACAGTGCCCGGTAGTTGACGATGATCTGTGAGTGGAGCGCTCTAATGGCCACCATTACGGCGTGCAGCGGTGGTGTGTCTTTTGTCCCCTCCATCTCCTTCCGCAAGCAACAGATCAGAATGCAAACCCCGGAGGCCGGCTTCTCCGGGGTAGCAAGCAAATCTGGAGCGGACACCAACAACGGGCGCTCTCACCTCACGATGTTGCTCCTTCGCCGCTTATCAGGGCTCCCGTCCGCACCCCCACGGCAAGCTTACTGTGTCTCCAGGCGTCGGATACGGGGCCAGCAAACAATGTGACACGCCGTAGCGTGTGTGTTGCAGGCAGGATACGAAATCGCCGTCAAAAACCAGGAAGATTATATCTCCGTTCGGGAGACCGGACAAAGCCCAAGGTTCCAGCCGATGTTGTTCAATTCCAGCCCGGATGGGTTGGAAATCGAGACCCCGGCTTCAGCTCCGGGGTAGGCCAAGAATGAAACACGGCATATCTCTGTCACCCGGTATGATAAAAAGTTCGGGATTGCGCCTTCAGAGTCAGCTACTCCTCACACATACGGGAGTGCGGTGTGAAATCAGGATAACTTGCAGAATATACGAGCTGCTGGCGGATGTAGGCGGAGCCGGGAGCTTAAGCGGCCATCTTGCTTGCTAGCGTAGCTCCTCCTCCTTAACTGTAATTTTTAACTGTATTGTGATATTATGTAATGCTGATTTGACCATTTTTGTAGTTGATTAATTATACTTGAGAATCAACTTTTTATTAGTGTTTTTTATCTTTTATGTTAATAAAACTAAAGTCACTGACTTTATGCTTCATAGTATTTTTCTCTCCTTTGTCCAGAGCAAGACATTTAGGAGAAATCATCAAAAGCCCAACCACAACTAAACCCAATATAAAATTCAAAGGCACAATCCCATGCAGAAACTGCAGTAATTGCAACAATATAATGGAAGGCAACACCATCTCGCATCCCATGAGAGGGAATAAAATCAAGTTAAGAGTAAATGCTACTTGGGATACAAAAAATATCATATACATGATAAAGTGTCCTGCGGAAAAGCCTATGTTGGGCAAACGGAACGGAAACTCAAAATAAGGATCACGGAGCACAAAAGCAATATCAGAACTAAAGTGTTAAAATCAGCAGTGGCAACTCACTTCACTGAACATAACCACCAAGTGGACCAAATTAAAGCTTGCATATTGGAAGTGGTGGAAAGACAAGAAGAAAGAGACAACAAAAAAACTCTTTTAAAACGTGAAAATTATTGGATATACCACCTACAGACCTTGACCCCCAACGGGATCAATGAACGGACAGAATTTAGTTGCTACCTATGAACATTAGAAAAAAGCACTAACTTAACGTTTTTTGTGCTGTGCATAATACTGATTTTTTGTATATTATTTTTGAATCACATTCATTATTGTTTTGCGCTGCCTTACACACTAATTCTTTGGTAGTAGTTTAGTGCATCGTTATTCTAGTGAGCACTTTCTGAATTATTGATTATTCAGGCACTTTTCATGTCGTCCTCCAACATAAACGTTAGCATTGCGTACTGTCCCTTTAATCCCACGTATATAGCCCTTTAAGTAAACGCGCGCAATTTCATGTTTTAAACCACACCCTACGCGTCACACGCGAACTTTTCCATACTGAGAACAGCTTTCTATGCAGCGCCATAGGACGTTCTAAACGGCCAGAACCCGGTAAGCGACAGATCGAGGGATTTATAAACCCGGCAATTAACGCGCGTAACATGTTTTTGACTACGAGCATTTTTATTAACAACGGACATGTTAGTTTAGTAACCGACAAATGCGGGTGGCAAAAAGTAACTCTATTTTCAACGCGCGTAACATTGTTTTGACAACGGGTACTTCATTAACAACGAGCATGCTAGTTGAGTAATCGACCGATGTGGGTAGATAATAGTAACACTATCTTGGATAAATAAGCCTAATGTTTACTTTAACAATCTTAGAACCCGACCTTCACACAGCGATACGTGTTTCAACATGATTCATTATATTATGGTGAAACCCGACAAGGAGAGTTGTCATTTGAACTGAATGCTTAAACAAGGGCCTATAATCTTTGTTTAAAAGTGTATGTAACATTATGAAATTTCACATGTATTATTTGGCTAGGAATTTTACGTTAGACATTATGTTATATTAGATGTATATATATTTTTTACGTGTAACAAAAAGAGTGATGGATGCACGTCTTGTTTCACAGATTTCCCCGATGAAGGCCCCTTGGCCGAAATGCATTGGAAAAAATGTGGTTCTTTATTTGCAAAAATAAGAAAGTTGAATATATGGATGGATAACCAATGTATATGATGTAGATAATACATTGAACAGAATAACAGTATGAATAAAATACTCAAGAAGATATAAAGTGCAAGAAAACTTTATTTGAAAAGAAACTTTCCTTGAAAAGCCTTTTGGATAATACTATTGCTGGATTTCACAGCACCAATCTTTCAGTGCCCTAGGTGACACTTGCACATTCTGTGCCAGTGCTGTCTTTAAGTAATGCTGATTTGATCATTTTTGTAGTTGATTAATTATACTTGAGAATCAAATTTTTATTCTGTTTTTTATCTTTTATGTTAATAAAACTAAAGTCACTGACTTTATGCTTTATAGTATTTTTCTCTCCTTTGTCACTCCATTTATGAGCACTAAGAATTAAATTGCCTAGCTGTTAAATTTCATGTGTGGTTTATCCCTGACCTAGGAATTACCATATCCATATTTTCAGGGGGTCCTTGTTACCTATAAATAATTTTACCCACATCTTGTCTGTGTAGGGCTTGTATCTTTCTATCTGTGTATATCTAGTCTTGATAGTGTGTACACTCACTACTATTTCATTGCTCATTCTTCAGAAATTCAGAGTTGATTATCGCCCTTTCCTCTATCTTGTGGCATGTCCTAGCCTAAAACATTTGGGTTCACGGATGATGAGTTTGCCCTTTTAGTAGGGAACACCACTTCCTTCGGTAGTGCATCCAATGACTCTGGTCGCAATTATGACGACGTAAGAAAACTAATAGATTTTAAAAAGGAATTAAAACGGATGGAAGCACACGGAGAGTTCATGCTGGCATACTTTAGAACAGGGGTAATTCCCATGGGCTTACGTGTGCGGAACATCCCAGGTCTATTCGTGTATCACAGAAACTTTTTAGACAAATGGAGCATGATTGCCAATAGATGTTCTCGAGACCTAATGATTTTAATTGTTGAGACAGCCAAAGAACTGGCAGTTGAGATTAGAAAAGAAGTAGAGGAATTAGAAGAGAAGATTAAAAAGATTGGTACTATAGAAGACGCAATGAAAAAGATTGAAGAATGCAACAAAGAATTAGAGTCCTTTACCAATTATCTAGAAAAAAGAAAAAATTATAAACTAACCAAAGATAAAAGGTTCAGCACAGTAGAGAACACTTTTTCTTATTTAAGAGTAGATTTTTATAAACAAAATCATTATAGAGATGAAAATAGGGCCCAACCACAGGGAGTGAACACCTTCTCTGAGACATCAGATTCTGAAGTCAATGAAAATGATGCTTACTATGAATCTGAACTCAATTATAATGCAGCTCAAACAAAATGCAATCAAGGACAACCCTCTTTTTTGGGAAATCGAGGGACGAACCAGGGACGTCCACGGGTACGCTTCCTAGGTCAGAACAGGGGAGGATACAAACCTCAGCATCACTACCCCCAGGAGGATCCCCAATTCATCATGGAAACCAGGAACCGTCAGTACTGGAATTCAGGGAAATAATCCTGGTCTTTAATCTATCAAATACAGAATTAGATAATCATAGCATTACTTTACAATCAAAAGTTTTATCATATGTTCCCCATTCCTCAGTAAATCTCTTTGAGCTATATTGTGATATCTTTTCCTTTTTTAGAAAAATTAGTCTCCAAATGTTTTTCAGCTTAGAGAAACCAGAAGAAGATATCAGCAATAATATTAAAACTCTTACCCTTCCATCTACATTCAGCCCAGGCCTTGATCAGTTAGGACCAGAAGTCGCTGCTTTTGAGCTTGTAGTTTTGAAAAAACTGGACCAAGCACTAAAGTTCATCCTGAAACCACTTTATAATTTAAATAAAGATGAAAATTTAGCTTTGCGATCTTTATCTTTTAATGAGAAATTAACAATAAAGGGTTGCGACAAAGGAGGTGGAATAGTTGTTATGGATTCCTCCCAATATGAGACTAATATGTACAGGATGCTGGATGATCCAGCATTCTATACAAAAATTAAATCTCACTCGACCATCAATCTCGCCAAAAACATTTGTGGTATTACTAAACAAGCCTTAGAAAATGGTGAGATCTCTAAAAAGGAATATGAATTCTTAAATTTTAATCAAGGTAAAGTGGCCTGTGTGTATGGATTACCCAAGATCCATAAAGATCAAAGGAATCCTCCCTATAGGCCAATCGTTTCCACTATAGGCACAGCGACAGAACCCCTGTCAAAATATGTTGACAACTATTTACGTCCCTATATTCCTAATATTAGGTCCTATGTAAGAGACACTGGCCATATGATTTCTAAAATTGAAGATATTTATTTTAATCCCCTCACTGACTTGTTAGTTACATTGGACGTAGAATCCTTGTAGAGTAACACCCCTCTTCAAGCAGCAATGGAAACCACCAAGTGGTTCATTGAAGAGCAAGAGATACCATGTCCAGAAACCTTTGTTCTTAATTGTTTGAGGATTGTCCTTACTGAGAATATTTTTCAATTTGGTGCTCAAGTTTATCGTCAAACAAAGGGGGTAAGTATGGGGGCGTCAGTAGCCCCCTCAGTGGCAAATATCTATATGGCCGCATTTGAAAACAGATGTATTTACAATGAAATTGCCTCTTTCTCTGAGTCCGTCTCCTATTGGTCCAGATATATTGATGACATTTTCTTTGTCTTGACCAATGGGAGAGAGACCCTGTCTGAATTCCTGTGTTGGATCAATGTTGCTGATACCAATCTAAAATTCACAGCGCATGTTAGTGTAGATAGGGTTGAATTCTTGGACATTGTTATTTTAAACGATCATAATCGATTGAGAGTTGACCTGTTTGTAAAGCCCACGGCAAGAAACACCCTTCTACACTATAATAGCTTCCATCCCCGCAATCAAAAGGATAGCAATCCCTTTTCCCAGTTTTTACGCGTTAGACGCAACTGTTCTACTCTTGTAGATTTTGATAAACAAGCGAATGTGATGCGAACAAAATTTATGGAACGAGGATACCCTCACCGGCTGGTGAGGGACTCTTTTAAAAGAGCTCGATATTACGATCGAAACTGCCTATTGAGAGTAAAAACAGCTAAAGAGAACAAATAGATAGTTTGTGTCACTAAACATTCTACAGTTAATGCCAAAATAAAACAGATAATTAATTCAAGTTGGCATATTCTTAACAGCAATTGTTCTAATGACCAAAAACTAGCCAAACCTCTTTTTGCGCATCGCCGCAACAGGAACATTAAAGATTGTATCGTACACTCACGGTCCTGTAATCCTTCAAACCAACAGAGATGTGTACAGAAATCTATCCTTACGAGTCATCCCATTAAAGGTACAATACCATATTCTATGTATAAATCCTGCAATAATATAATTGCTGGTGAACAGTTTAGCCATAATGGACACATTACTAAGGCCAAAGAATTATGGAATTTCAACACTACTAATGTAGTGTATTTTATCCAATGCCCATGTTTGCTTGGATACATAGGAGAAACTCCAAGATCGATCCAAGTCCGCTTAACAGAGCACCGTTCAGCAATAAATACGAAAAAAATGATTGCCCCTATGGTAAAACATTTTGTGGAACATAATCATGGCCCAGAAGAATTCAAATGGCAAATACTGGAAAAAATACATACACCAGATACTAAAGGCGGTCTGCAAATCAGAAAAAAACGTGAAGTTTTCTGGATGTTTGTTTTTGACACTTTTAAAAATGGGCTAAATAGCGATATACCTTGGGAGAATGCTATTTACTAATTCATTTAAATTTAGTGACGAAAGTCTCCACTGCTGTATAAATTGGATATATAATAGTACATTGAAACCTTCAGGAATATAACGATACATTGAAACCTTATGGTCTGTTGTTTATGTCCATCCCTTTAGGTTCCAAGTTTGTAATTTGTCTTTCTCAAATAATTTTAAATTGGGGAATAAAATTTATACTCATAAATTAGTCTTAAACAAATATCTTTGGCACTAATAATTAGGAAAACCTATCTTTTAAAATATTATTGATTGCGATCAAAACAGCGAGTTCGCGACCCACAGCCCAGATTTCCGGGTTTGATGGAGCGATCTACATCGTTTTGGAAACAATCAGGTGTATATTCTTTACGCCTGTCTGTTTAAATAGTCCGCGTCAGCTGAGCTCCCGTGGCTTCACAGAATCACCGCCACAAGAACGTTTGAGTGTGTTCTACTCCTGGTCTGCTTCAGTTTTATCCAAACAATCAGTAAGCGCCCGCATATTCCAATAACTGGACGTTTGACTTGCCATAAGCTACAAACGTTGACATTAATACACTGCTTATGTTATTTCTCCGTAGCGTGAACGCGGACCGGTAACCTCATATTCGGAGGAGTGTCTTTGTCATGACGGTTCTGATAGTTTTAATGCAGTTAAAGAATAATATAACATTGGTTATATGTCTATTCTTTGAAGAAAGACCTTACAAGTTCAACAAATTTGATAATGCCTATCTCCCTTCTAGCGCATCATCTACTCCATTTTTGCGACCAGGAGGTTTAATATTTTCAATTTGATTTAAGGTAAACTTCCTACGCTATGTATTTTACTATATATTTTTTTCAAAATTTATAGTTTGAGGTTGTCTATCGGACTCTGTAAGACTCTGTCCCTCAAAATTTATACCTTCTAGACCCGTGCAAGTTTCGTTTTTTCATCACGTCATAGCCTACATCGTGATTACAGGCAGCAAATCTTTCATATTATGTGAAGGTACATATGCAACCTCAAAAAGAAATCGATAAGAATCTATCTTTAGCTATAGGAAAATAGAATTATGATTTACCCTTATCATATGTTCTATAGAATTGTAGGCTTATCTTAACCGATATAATAATTAATTAGCCTCAAAATGTGGAGTCCCTATAAGTCAAATGTTTATCAACATTACTGTTGAAAAAATTTGTCGATTATGAGAATCACTAAAAATTATCAAATGTTGTGATCTAGTACTGAATAATAAGAAGTAAAACAATAGGATGTAAGGCATCTTTCCAGAATATAATACACGTAGAGCATATTTTTGCCATATACCTTTATAGTATAGAGGTTTTGTCCTAACATAGTAAATAATGAACAATACTTGATTGGTTTCATTGTGCAATATCGTTAGAATTTTAACCAAGTCGAAGTATACCTAGAATATTCAGAATTGTAAGTTTCCCAAAAATCCTTTTTATGTAATTAGTCTAGTCTAATCATGTTGAGCCATGTGAGAAATATCCATAAAAAAGGAAACATATTATATTTAAACCGTGTTATCCCCTTCTTTTAGTTAAATCGCCTTTGCCTCACAGATTACATCCTCAACTTTCATCTTTGATAAACTGTTAGAGCAGTACGTATATCAGATGGTGATAAATGTATATAAGTCATCATTGTTCAGAATTCATCTTTAAAGTAAACATATACATAAAAGCAAGTTTATTGATAGCAAGCAATATAAGGAAGTTTAACAACACCCATTTTATACTTTGTCTGAATTTGTCGTCCCCGACCCCACATGAGTACAAATAAAAAATGTTACGAACTATAATGAGCAATGAAATAAGTAGGTGAAGTGTCATTATAATCTGCTTGTGAGAATCATATGCTACATGTAAATTAAGTGACATAAAGAGAGGTCTGTTAAAATATTGTTGGTTACAATTAGTGTCTTATTTTATGACTTTTTCTAATATAGAAATATGTTACTATTAATTAATAAATTGTTAAAATAATTTGCTTATGTTATTTTAAATATCTTTCTTGTTATCAGATATTTCGTGGCTACTCCAGAAGAAGGCGCTGATCGCCAAAACGCGCATCGAGAAACACTTTATGCCACTTTATCTTTTTTCTTCGTATATGTTTTTAACTGTAATTTTTAACTGTATTGTGATATTATGTAATGCTGATTTGATCATTTTTGTAGTTGATTAATTATACTTGAGAATCAACTTTTTATTAGTGTTTTTTATCTTTTATGTTAATAAAACTAAAGTCACTGACTTTATGCTTTATAGTATTTTTCTTTCCTTTGTCACTCCATTTATGAGCACTAAGAATTAAATTGCCTAGGTTGTTAAATTTCATGTGTTGTTTATCCCTGACCTAAAAATTACCATATCCATATTTTCAGGGGGTCCTTGTTACCTATAAATAATTTTACCCACAGCTTGTCTGTGTAGGGCTTGCATCCTTCTATCTGTGTATATCTAGTCTTGATAGTGTGTACACTCACTACTATTTCATTGCTCATTCTTCAGAAATCTAGAGGTGATTATCGCCCTTTCCTCAATCTTGTGGCATGTCCCAGCTTAAAACATTTGGGTTCACGGATGATGAGTTTGCCCTTTTAGTAGGGAACACCACTTCCTTCGGTAGTGCATCCAATGACTCTGGTCGCAATTATGACCACGTAAGAAAACTAATAGATCTAAAAAAGAAATTAAAACAGATAGAAGCACACGGAGAGTTCATGCTGGCATACTTAAGAACAGGGGTAATTGCCATGGGCTTACGTCTGCGGAACATCCCAGGTCTATTTGTGTATCACAGAAACTGTTTAGAGAAATGGAGCATGATTGCCAATAGATGTTCCCGAGACCTAATGATTTTAATTGTTGAGACAGCCAAAGAACTGGCAGTTGAGATTAGAACAGAAGTAGAGGAACTAGAAGAGAAGATTAAAAAGATTGGTACTATAGAAGACGCAATGAAAAAGATTGAAGAATGCAACAAAGAATTAGATTTCTTAACCACTTATCTAGAAAAAAGAAAAAATGATAAACTAACCAAAGATAAAAGTTTCAGCACAATAGAGAACACATATCTTTATTTAAGAGTAGATTTTTATAAACAAAATCATTATAGAGATGAAAATAGGGCCCAACCACAGAGAGTGAACACCTTCTCTGAGACATCAGATTCCGATGTCAATGAAAATGATGCTTACTATGAATCTGAACCCAATTAAAATGCAGCTCAAACAAAATGCAATCAAGGACAACCCTCTTTTTTAGGAAATCGAGGGACGAACCGGGGACGTCCACGGGTATGCTTCCTAGGTCAGAACAGGGGAGGATACAAACCTCAGCATCACTACCCCCAGGAGGAGCCCCAATTCATCAGGGAAACCAGGAACCGTCAGTACTGGAATTCAGGGAAATAATCCCGATCTTTAATCTATCAAATACAGAATTAGATAATCATAGCATTAGTTTACTATCAAAAGGTTTATCATATGTTCCCCATTCGTCAGTAAATCTCTTTGAGCTACATTGTGATATCATTTCCTTTTTTAGAAAAATTCGTCTCCAAACGTTTTTCAGCTTAGAGAAACCAGAAGAAGATATCAGCAACAATATTAAAACTCTTACCCTTCCATCTACATTCAGCCCAGGCCTTGATCAGTTAGGGTCAGAGGTCGCTGCTTTTGATCTTGTAGTTTTGAAAAAACTGGACCAAGCATTAAAGTTTATCCCGAAACCACTTTATAATTTAAATAAAGATGAACATTTAGCTTTGCGATTTTTATCTTTTAATGAGAAATTAACAATAAAAGGATGTGACAAAGGAGGTGGAATAGTTGTTATGGATTACTCCCAATATGAGACTAATATGTACAGGATGCTGGATGATCCAGCATTCTATACAAAAATTAAATCTCACTCGACCATCAATCTCGCCAAAAACATTTGTGGCATTACTAAACAAGCCTTAGAAAATGGAGAGATCTCTAAAAAGGAATATGAATTCTTACATTTTAATCAAGATAAAGTGGCCTGTGTGTATGGATTACCCAAGATCCATAAAGATCAAAGGAGTCCTCCATATAGGCCAATCGTTTCCACTATAGGCACAGCGACAGAACCCCTGTCAAAATATGTTGACAACTATTTACGTCCCTATATTCCTAATATAAGGTCCTATGTAAGAGACACTGGCCATATGATTTCTAAAATTGAAGATATTTATTTTAATCCCCTCACTGACTTGTTAGTTACATTGGATGTAGAATCCTTGTACAGTAACATCCCTCTTCAAGCAGCAATGGAAACCACCAAGTGGTTCATTGAAGAGCAAGAGATACCATGTCCAAAAACCTTTGTTCTTAATTGTTTGAGGATTGTCCTTACTGAGAATATTTTTCAATTTGGTGCTCAAGTTTATCGTCAAACAAAGGGGGTAAGTTTGGGGGCGTCAGTAGCCCCCTCAGTGGCAAATATCTATATGGCCGCATTTGAAAACAGATGTATTTACAATGAAATTGACCCTTTCTCTGAGTCCGTCTCCCATTGGTCCAGATATATTGATGACATTTTCTTTGTCTGGACCAATGGGAGAGAGACCCTGTCTGAATTCCTGTGTTGGATCAATGTTGCTGATACCAATCTAAAATTCACAGCGCATGTTAGTGTAGATAGGGTTGAATTCTTGGACATTGTTATTTTAAACGATCATAATCGATTGAGAGTTGACCTGTTTGTAAAGCCCACGGCAAGAAACACCCTTCTACACTATAATAGCTTCCATCCCCTCAATCAAAAGGATAGCATTCCCTTTTCCCAGTTTTTACGCGTTAGACGCAACTGTTCTACTCTTGCAGATTTTGATAAACAAGCGAATATGATGCGATCGAAATTTATGGAACGAGGATACCCTCACCGGCTGGTGAGGGACTCTTTTAAAAGAGCTCGATATTACGATCAAGACTGCCTATTGAGAGTGAAACCAGCTAAAGAGAACAAACAGATAGTTTGTGTCACTAAACATTCTACAGTTAATGCCAAAATAAAACAGATAGTTAATTCAAGTTGGCATATTCTTAACAGCAATTGTTCTAATGACCAAAAACTAGCCAAACCTCTTTTTGCGCATCGCCGCAACAGGAACATTAAAGATTGTATCGTACACTCACGGTCCTGTAATCCTTCAAACCAACAGAGATGTGTACAGAAATCTATCCTTACGAGTCATCCCATTAAAGGTACAATACCATGTTCTATGTGTAAATCCTGCAATAATATAATTGCTGGTGAACAGTTTAGCCATAATGGACACATTACTAAGGCCAAAGAATTATGGAATTGCAAGACTACTAATGTAGTGTATTTTATCCAATGCCCATGTTTGCTTGGATACATAGGAGAAACTCCAAGATCGATCCAAGTCCGCTTAACAGAGCACCGTTCAGCAATAAATACGAAAAAAATGATTGCCCTTATGGTAAAACATTTTGTGGAACATAATCATGGCCCAGAAGAATTCAAATGGCGAATACTGGAAAGAATACATACACCAGATACTAAAGGCGGTCTGCAAATCAGAAAAAAACGTGAAGTTTTCTGGATGTTTGTTTTTGACACTTTTAAAAATGGGCTAAATAGCGATATACCTTGGGAGAATGCTATTTACTAATTCATTTAAATTTAGTGACGAAAGTCTCCACTGCTGTATAAATTGGATATATAATGGTACATTGAAACCTTCAGGAATATAACGATACATTGAAACCTTATGGTCTGTTGTTTATGTCCATCCCTTTAGGTTCCAAGTTTGTAATTTGTCTTTCTCAAATAATTTTAAATTGGGGAATAAAAGTTATACTCATAAATTAGTCTTAAACAAATATCTTTAGCACTAATAATTAGGAGAACCTATCTCTTAAAATATTAATGATTTCCATCAAAACAGCGAGTTCGCGACCCACAGCCCGGATTTCCGGGTTTGATGGAGCGATCTACATCGTTTTGGAAACAATCAGGTGTATATTCTTTACGCCTGTCTGTTTAAATAGTCCGCGTCAGCTGAGCTCCCGTGGCTTAACAGAATCACCGCCACAAGAACGTTTGAGTGTGTTCAACTCCTGGTCTGCTTCAGTTTTATCCAAACAATCGGTAAGCGCCCGCATATTCCAATAACTGGACGTTTGACTTGCCATAAGCTACAAACGTTTGACATTAATACGCTGCTTATGTTATTTCTCCGTAGCGTGAACGCGGACCGTTAACCTCATATTCGGAGGAGTGTCTTTGTCACGACGGTTCTGATAGTTTTAATGCAGTTAAAGAATAATATAACATTGGTTATATGTCTATTCTTTGAAGAAAGACCTTACAAGTTCAACAAATTTGATAATGCCTATCTCCCTTCTAGCGCATCATCTACTCCATTTTTGCGACCAGGAGGTTTAATATTTTCTATTTGATTTAAGGTAAACTTCCTACGCTATGTATTTTACTATATATTTTTTTCAAAATTTATAGTTTGAGGTTGTCTATCGGACTCTGTAAGACTCTGTCCCTCTAAAATGTATACCTTCTAGACCCGTGCAAGTTTCGTTTTTTCATCACGTCATAGCCTACATCGTGATTACAGGCAGCGAATCTTTCATATTATGTGAAGGTACATATGCAACCTCAAAAATAAATCGATAAGAATCTATCTTTAGCTATAGGAAAATAGAATTATGATTTACCCTTATCATATGTTCTATAGAATTGTAGGCTTATCTTAACCTATATAATAATTAATTAGCCACGAAATGTGGAGTCGCCCTATAAGTCAAATGTTTATCAATATTACTGTTGAAAAAATTTGTCGATTATGAGAATTACTAAAAATTATCAAATGTTGTGATCTACTACTGAATAATAAGAAGTAAAACACTAGGATGTAAGGCATCTTTCCAGAATATAATACACGTAGAGCATATTTTTGCCATATACCTTTATAGTATAGAGGTTTTGTCCTAACATAGTAAATAATGAACAATACTTGATTGGTTTCATTGTGCAATAAATATGATTTTAATTTGTAGATTCGACTTTGAAGAAAGTACCCTTCATTGAAAAGGCTTCGCCTATAAGAATTTATATTGTTAGAATTTCAACCAAGTCGAAGTATACCTAGAATATTCAGAATTGTATGTTTCCCAAAAATCCTTTTTGTGTAATTAGTCTAGTCTAATCATGTTGAGCCATGTGAGAAATATCCATAAAAAAGGAAACATATTATATTTAAAACCGTGTTATCCCCTTCTTTTAGTTAAATCGCCTTTGCCTCACAGATTACATCCTCAACTTTCATCTTTGATAAACTGTTAGAGCAGTAAGTATATCAGATGGTGATAAATGTATATAAGTCATCATTGTTCAGAATTCATCCTTAAAGTAAATATAGACATAAAAGCAAGTTTATTGATAACAAGCAAAATAAGCAAGTTTACCAACACCCATTTTATACTTTGTCTGAATTTGTCGCCCCCGGCCGCACATGAGTACACATTAAAAATGTTACGAACTATAATGAGCAATAAAATAAGTATGTTGAGTGTTATTATAATCTACTTGTGAGAATCATATGCTACATGTCAATTAAGTGACATAAAGAGAGGTCTGTTAAAATATTGTTGGTTACAATTAGTGTCTTATTTTATGACTTTTTCTAATATAGAAATATGTTACAATTAATTAATAAATTGTTCAAATAATTTGCTTATGTTATTTTAAATATCTTTCTTGTTATCAGATATTTCGTGGCTACTCCAGAAGAAGGCGCTGGTCGCCGAAACGCGCATCGAGAAACACTTTATGCCACTTTATCTTTTTTCTTCCTATATTTTTTTAACTGTAATTTTTAACTATATTGTGATATTATGTAATGCTAATTTGATCATTTTTGTAGTTGATGAATTATACTTGAGAATCAACTTTTTATTAGTGTTTTTTATCTTTTATGTTAATAAAACTAAAGTCACTGACTTTATGCTTTATAGTATTTTTCTCTCCTTTGTCACTCCATTTATGAGCACTAAGAATTAAATTGCCTAGGTTGTTAAATTTCATGTGTTGTTTATCCCTGACCTAGGAATTACCATATCCATATTTTCAGGGGGTCCTTGTTACCTATAAATAACATGGTTTGATTAGTCCTTTCTACCTGGCCATTAGTTTGTGGGTGTTAGGCCGAGGAGAGACGCACTTCCAATTTCATTGTGTTACACAGCTCACCCCAAAATGGGATACAAACTGAGAACAGCAGAAAAAAGAGAGAGTTTTCCCTACTAAACCCAGAAAGGACTGGGAAATATTGTAACAAAAAACAAGGTTCCTTTCTGTGTATTATAATTTAGATCTTAAGTTTAACTTGTAAAGTAAGACACCTTAAAAAAAAGAAGGGGGGCTTACGGCTGTAACTGATATGGATTGAATATGGATTGAATAGGGCTTGAATAGGGCTAAAGAGAATCTAAAGAGGTGAAGGGCTATATCACTTTGTATAGGCTCAGCAGGATTTAGCATTGAGATGTATACTGTTATGTTTTATGTAAGGAGTTCCTAGAGGGGATTGGGTGGAGCCTGGAGGGGGTTCTTCTTTAAAATGCACTTTCTTTCTCTTTGTCGTTCTTTTTTTGCATTTGCATCTATTATACAGGCAGGGAGGGGGGGGGGGGACAGCTTCACTCAAGGGGATTAGGAACCAGTCATACATAGGTCAGGATTGACCTAGTTGCCTGTGGACAGGGGAGGGGGGGGGGGGCGCCAGTGAGGGAGAGATAAAGACGAAACAGGTAAAGACGAAACAGGTAATACAGATGGTACAAGTAGCACAGCAAGTTTATGTAGTACAGGCAGAAGGTGAAGAAGGAGTAAATACATACAAAATACAGTGGGAAGAGTTGAAACAAGTGAAAATGCATAATGACTTTAATATTCGCAAAGAAAATATAACAAGAGTAAGAGGTTGTAGGGAAAGTCTGTATAGTCCTCCATGAGTGTGAGCGTAAAAACTATTACCATGAATGTGTGTGGGTTGAATGACAGATTAAAAAGACAGCGGTTGGCACTGCTGCTAAAAAATACTGGGGCTGATTTTGTCTGTATACAAGAGACACATGTAGAAGGGAATAGGTCGTTTTTGCTGGAACAACTGGGTTTAAGGGTCTTAGCGCGCTCAAAACAAGGGGCGAGAATTAGAGGAGTGGCTGTACTAACCAAACACGCAGACATTAAAACGAGGAAGAAGTTTGAGGATGAGTGGGAGAGATGTGCCCTGATTGAGTGCTTTATAGGGGAGGAGTGGGTTACTATAGGTTCTGTTTACGGGTCGACCGAGGATGACCCAGAGTTGTTTCTTTTTTTGGAAACTGAGTTACCATCCTGGGCGCCACGGGTTATCTTGGCAGGAGATTTTAATATCGACGGGGCCAAGGGGCTAGATATAGATACAACAGGGCAATATCAGGGAAGAAAGAAGAGAGTCTGCAGGGCAATACAGAGCTTAGCAAGAAACAATGGAATGTACGATGTGTGGGGGGCCAAGAAACCGTCAGATCTCGGATACACATTCTTTTCAGCGCCTCACCGCAAATGCGTCAGGCTAGATTATTTTTTTATTTCCCGGGTACTATTAAACAATGCAGTAATTGAGAGATTGAGAGATTACCGCGTATACTATCAGACCATAACCCTTTAAAATTAACAATAGAAGGAGAAGGGTTTAAGAAGGTGGCGGGATCATGGACGTTCGAAAGGGGGCTGTTGAAGGATGATGATTATATTACATATATGCATGCATGGATTAAACAGTTCTGGGATATTAATAGAGGGAGTACCAACATCGGGAACGCTTGGGACGCATTAAGGCCTGTGTTAGAGGGGAGACGCTTAGCTATTCCATTGCTAAACAGAGGAGGGAAAAAACAGAGAGAGATCGTCTGAACAACGCCCTGATTTTGGCAGAAACGCGCCTCGAGCTAGCTACCATAGAGCAGCGGGGATTCACTGAACGACTATTAGAAGTAGCAGTAGCTAGGGCAGCGGCTCTGGAAGAGGTGGCGATCAAAGCCGCCAGACTGTACGATGTGCAGAGAGAAAGGAGTTATGAATTTAGTGAAAGAATAGGACGCACGTTAGCTGCACGGACAAGACAAAGAGTAGCTAAAGGCGAAATCAAGGAAATTAAAGATGGAACAGGCCAGATAATCACTGATGATAAGGGAATAGCGGAGGTATTCAGGGTTTACTACAGCATGTTATATAAGGAGGAGTTAGATCGAGATAGGGAGGAAATAGAGCTTTATCTAGAGAACATTCCGGGTAAAGTACTTAGCGAAGACGACAGAGAGTATCTGGACAATGATATAAGCGATGAGGAGATAAACGATGCCATATTGGGGTTACCAAACGGGAAAGCAGCTGGACCCGATCAGATTCCAGGAGAATTTTATAAAGTATTCTTATCTTCAATATTCAAAGAAATAGCAAGAACCTTCAAAGGAGTACAGCAAGGGCAGGCGATTCCAGGTAGTTGGGCGGGAGCAGACATAGTAATTTTACTAAAAAAAGGGAAGGACCCGACAGAACCTGGTTCATATTGACCCATTACACTAATAAACGCTGACACAAAAATATTCTCAAAAATACAGGCAGTCAGATTTGCCAGGGTAATCACTCAATTGGTGAGTGTCAATCAACAAGGGTTTATACCTCACAGAGACACCACAACACATGTAAGGAAAATGATCACACTGTTTGATATTCAGGAAGGGGAAGGGAACCCAATGGCCACCCTGTTACTCGGCGCTGAGAAAGCATTTGACAGGGTGGCATGGGAGTACTTATGGGCTGTTTTGAGAAGAGGGGGAGTGGGCGAAACGTTTATTAAAGTAATACAAGCTCTTTATACAAACCCAACAGCGTGTGTCAGGATAAATATAGGCCGTACGAAACCCTTCAACATCACCAGGGGCACAAGACAGGGGTGTCCCTGTTCACCATTGTTATTTGCAATGTATATAGATCCATTGATTCATAAGTTAGAACAAAACGCACGAATTGAACCACTAATTACTAGGAGGGGAGATATAAAGGTTCTAGCATACGCAGACGATATAGCGGTTATCACACCCAACCCAATGGAGGCAATAAGGGAAATCGAATCAGAGGCGGAGCAGTTTGGGCGAATAGCAGGATATGCATTGAACAAAAGTAAGACGCAAATTATCAAAAATATACACACGGATTGTACAGACACACGGTGGTTAACGAAGGGAAATATTTGGGTATCACTATTACATCAGATCTAGGAAAATTGGTGGAAATCAACATCAACCCTATTATTACAAAAACGAAAAAAGACCTGGATAGAGTACACAATCTGCACATGACACTTGTTGGAAGGGTTACTACGTGAAAATGAACCTGTTGCCCAAAATGCTATACTTGTTTAGAACAATTCCGCTGTTCTTTAGTTTGATCTGGTTTAGGAAATTAGAAAATATGGTAAATCGTTTCGTGTGGGCGCAAGGGAAGACTAGAAGGGCACTGAAATATATGTCACTACCACACGATAAGGGCGGGTGGACTCTACCAGATCTCAGGATGTATTATTGGGCTGCGGCTTTGCAGCAAATGACCTGCTTGCTGGGAGGGACGGAAGGAGAGGGGGAACTACACACAGGGTCTTTAGAAGTGTATGGTTTAATTTTGGGAGACAAAACCAACAATGCTTTCTTAAGATACTCGGAGCCAAGTTACTTCAAGCGAACTAGGTTTAAGACACTAGAAGCCGCCGATAAAATCTGGAAGACATTTAAGAAAAGCTTTGGTTTGGGGAGACTTCATGGACATACAAGATTAACGGGGGACTTAACGTTACCTTCGGATATTTTTTCTGATGTAATTTTTAAAGAATGGGTCAGACAAGGTATTAGAAATATGGGAGACTTAATGGGGGAATCAGGGGTACGCCAATTCACGGAGCTTCAACAGGAATTCGGGGTCAGCAATAGGACTTTCTTTAAGTATCTACAAGTAAGAAGCTTTCTAGGTAATAAACGTGGGGGCCAGGCGGGATTTAAGGGGAACCCAATATTACAGATGATTGAAGCAGAGCGGCCATGTACAATTAAACGGCTGTACGCAGAATTGATAGAACATAGAGGGGACGATCTAGTGAAGCATGAGACTAAATGGATGGAGGCGTTAGGAATCTCAGAGGGGACATTCACAAAATCACTAACCTTAGGGCATGAGACCTTATGTCTGGCGTCACTACAAGCACAACACTACAAAACTCTGTACAGACTTTACTACACCCCAGCTAGGATTGCTCAGTGGGGAGGAACACAGGGGGTAAGGTGCCCGAGATGTGATAGCTCGGAGGCGGACATAATTCATATGTTCGCAGGGTGCCCAATCCTTTCACCACTCATAAATAGTATCGAAATGTTCTGTGATAAATCTCTGGCCTTCAAAGTGAAACTGACACCTGATGTAATAATATTAGGCCTAGAGGATTGTAATGCACAACAACATACTGCAGGAGGCTTCATATTTGTGGCAATGGTCGTGTTACGCCTTTGTATAGCGGCTGCATGGAAAGATAAATTGGCTCCCCCTTTCCAGCAGTGGCTGGCTAGGCTATTGCATATGCATAACGTTGAGAAGGCTATCTACGCGAGAAAGGGGGAAAAAAAGGAGAGCATTTGGGTTACAGCTGTGGAAGCCGATTGCTGACTGGAAAGATAGGATGTTAAATGTATAAGGGGGTAATGTAAGGTAGCAGGTCCTGAAGAAGTGCATTCCGGTCCCTTTTTCTTTTTCCTTGTTGGGTGGTCGGGGTCTTGGGTTTGTGTACTGTTATACTTAATGTTATGTCTAATGTTTCTCTTTTTTCCTTCTTTTTCAAATGCCTAATGTTTTAGTTGGAATGTCCAGTCAGGATCCTTTTTTCTATTCTGTTATTTTATATCATATTTTGTAAGAAATGAAATGAATGCATTATGTACCATCTGTAAACGAGAAATGACAGTCATTGTCTGGCGCAGGGTGGGGGGTAAAATTGTTGTAAAAATGTTAATAAAAATAATTTTAAAAAAATAAAAAAAAGTAAAGTAAGACACCTTCATAGAAAACTATTCTGCCCTCAGTTACTCATATACCAATCAAAACATAACATGAATTATATCAAAACCATATTTATTAAAAAAGGGTTTCTCATCAGAAAACTTAATGTAAACAATTTCTTACATATAAAATCTCATACATATTTCATCATAAATCACAACAAATAATATTCAATACAATAATATACAGAAAATCAGTTAAAAAAAGCCAGTATTGTCGACGCGTTTCGGTGCTTTGCTGATTAGAACACCTTCTTCAGTGACACTGGATACCAGGGAGACCGGGCAGGCGGAGCGTGCTGGCGCAAACCAAGATGACAAGGTTCGCCTAATAATAAAACGAAGAAAGACGACCACAACAACCCCCATATAAATTAAGGAGTGGGAACGTGGACATAACCGGCATAAACCGTTTATACGAAGCCCCATGGAGTTTATCTATTGACTCGCATGACCCTGCGAAATATTACAAAATCCTTTGATGAAAAAGCAGAGTTGTAGGAGATTATATAAGGCCACCTCAACTCCAGGATCAAGACTGGTACAGCAAATTGAATAGTGCTATAAATAATGAAGATTTTTTAACATAGTCCTGAAAAAGGTGTTCTAATCAGCAAAGCACCGAAACGCGTCGACAATACTGGCTTTTTTTAACTGATTTTCTGTATATTATTGTATTGAATATTATTTGTTGTGATTTATGATGAAATATGTAGGAGATTGTGTAGTTGCATTCTGCGGGCTCTAACTTCCATAAATAGAAGGCCACAGGATGCAACATGCCTGTCTTGGTATCCCTTTGTGATAGCACTTCCCCTAGGGCATTGTGTGAGGCGTTAGCCTCTACAACAAAAGGTTGTTCAGGATTGGGAATATCAGGATGGGGCAGTCGTGAATTTGGTTTTAAGTAGTCAAAAAGCTTTCTTGGCTTCAGGATCCCACAGAAACTTTAAGCCTTTGCGTAACAGCCAGGTTATGGGAGTGATGATGTCCGAAAACCCCTCTATAAAGCGTCAGTAGAAGTTAGCGAACCCCAGGAATCTTTGAACGTGTTTCACTGAGCTAGGGGATGGCCACTGCAATTTTTGAATCAACCTTTTTCATGTCCATTTCTATTCCTGCAGGGCTCAGGATATGGAATACACTTTTTTCTAGTTTGACATACAGGCCATGTTGCTGTTGAAGGACATTACTGACATGTCAAACGTGTTCAGGGATGTTTCTGGAGTAAATCAAGATGTCGTCAATGTATACAATGCAAAACAAATCGATGTATAGGCATTGATTCTGCTTTCGCCTTTTTTCTTTCTCTTCCTTTGACAGGGGACCACAAATTCCACCTATTTGCATAGGTTCAGAGGTATCGGGTGCTTTACTCATCTCAGTTCTAGGTTTTTCTCTAAATGCAAGGAACTTCTAGTCATTGCCCTTAGTTCTCTCGGCCCTAAGTTCTTGCATCCTATAGTTTAGCTTGACTACTAGATCAATAAAAGATCCTATCTCATCCGGGGTATCTGACATCTGGGAGATAAGATCCTTCATATCGTCACGTAGGCCTTGGTAAACCACGGAAACCTTTTTTTACTCAGGCTGTTTAGCTTCGATCACTAGCCTGTTAAAGGTGGGGGTGTAACAAGTCAGTATTGCCCTGTCTGAGATTGGGGAGCTCGTTGCCAGCAGCTGGTACAAATATGAGACGGGCAAACATCCTTTGTAGGGTTTCTTTGAATACTGTGACATTCTATAGCAACAGAGGCGTCGTTTTCTACCAAAGGTATGGACCACTGAGCAGCTTCCCCACCCAAATAGGAAAGGATGAAAGCGACCTTGGAAGCATCATCTGGGAAGGCCGAGGCACATGCCATAAATTGCAGATGGCGTTGATTAGGGAAAACACGATACTTATTGCTAACGCCATAAAAACGTTATGGAGCAGCTAACAGAACAGAATGGGGGAGATCACTTGTATTTGAGTGGCAGTGCCCTGAGAGGGCACCAAAGCTCCCTGAAAAGGCGGCGTAGAACTAGCGGAATTAAATAAAGGAAGTTGTAATATCTCCTTTTTGAGTCGAACGGTAGGAACCGGACCCCAAGCCCCTGTATGACTGGCGGCTAGCTGGCCCTGTAAGGCCGTTACATCTTAATGTAAACTCTGGTTCTCAGCCTGTATTCAGGTTAGAATAGTTGCTATGTCCTGCAGGGTTATGTCGGGGTTGCTCATATCGCCCGGGTGACACATTCGTCTTGGGCTTCGGATTCTGTCAGAGCTCCACGAGCCTTACCTTATGCTCGCGGAGTGGTCTCACAGAGATGACATGAACAACCTCCACCATCTCCCACCTACCCTCGTGATAGAAACTATACCGACCAGGGTGAAGATGGGGGCCAGGAGAAGGAATCCTAGATGGTATAGGGTGAGTATCTTGTGTGTGTTGACCTGGTTATGAATGATCTATCTTTACATAAGTGATAGAACCCATCTAGGAACAGCAACCTATTTGGGATAAACCACTGCATTAGATCATCTTTTCCCCTGGGACACATGCATACACCTTTTCACACAGAAAAAGAAATACAGGATGAACACATGTATTTACCTGGGAAGTGGTTCATGTCGAAACTCCGGATATCCCCAAGGTCTTCAGTTAGCATTCCACTAGGGAAAGATGAAAGGATATTGGTTCATAGGTGAGAAAAAGGAATTAAAACTGAAAGCGCTCCTGCGGCTATGGAGGTGAGCTGTTACACACTGCTATTGATGCTGCTCCCAACAAAAAAGGCAAGCTCTCCTGCAGATGTAGTGAGTAACCGTTGGAAGACTGCTACCAAAAGAAATATGGGCTCCTGCACGGGTTGAGTCTCCAGTAAAGTGTTAAGCGTTCCTGCGCTAACACTGAAGGTTCACCAAACCACTCCTGTAAGTTTTTACTCAGATTGTACGGTGCAAGCGCTCCTGTGCTAGCACCGAAGGCATGTTAGCAGGGCTACACGCTCCTGCACATGTTGCTTTCACTGTAGGGTGCAAGCGCTCCTGCGCAAGCAACGAAGGGCTGTTAGCAAGGCTACGCACTCCTGCGCATTTTGCTGTAATGGTAAGGTGTAAGTGCTCCTGCACTAACACAGAAGATTCTCCAACTTACCACCTGGCTTTGGAAGCAAGATGTCAAGGTGAGTTGCAGGGAACATCCGGTCTGCTGAAGACAATAAGGTGCAGAACGGACGATCTGCAGAGGAACAGGCAATTCCTCTTGAAGCATGGATTCTTAATCCGAAGCAACTGCGGGTTTAACACCACAGGTTTAAATGTGGTCTCACCCGGAGGTTCAACCCGTGCTGAGGCTTCCTGGACTGTTCCCAGCTGGAGGAAACTAGGATGCTAACCTCCTACTGTACAACGACATGGATCTCCGTAGCGCCCGCAAGGAAGCGGGAACACCTACTCCTAGCATTCACTCAGCATGTCGGGCCCCCAGGTGAGTTCTCAGACCCTGAACCATGACACCAATACAGTCTTGAGAGTGGCTCAGATCCTGAGATGGAAGAAAACCCATCTAGAGAAGGGAAATAGAGACTTTGAATATCCAGCTCTGATTAAAAACATGAACAGAATAAGACAGAATTGCTTTGAGAAACATTAGTTAGTGATAGATTCCTTTTTACCTTAGAATATCCCCAGGGGTCAGACTGGATCCGGAAAGTTTTCATCAGCAGTACCCCTGCACGTTGGAAGGTGGCAATGTGCGGCTCTGCGTCCGTCGCTGGCATCGTAGGCGCCGAGATGACGTCACGGAGACTACTTAGGCCCCACCCATGCATGCTGACGTCAGTTCTGTACACGACTTTCCGCGCCAGGAACGCAGACCCATGCAAGAAACTGACGACTGGTGCCATGAAACTAGGGCACTGAAAGGGATGACCTTAACCCTAGAAATCAGTTCGCAGAATGGGGAGGATGGGTGGGGCGGTAAAGAATCTATCACTAACTAATGTTTATTACAGATATATCATTACCAAAGGCAAGTAACTTGTGCATCTGAAAGAAACAGGTTAGTGATAGATTCCTTACCTTAGAATAGATACCCCAGCAATACCAACCCCCGGCGGAGGGTCTGCGAACCAAGATCACACCAGAAAGTCTCGGAAAACAGAACGGCTAAAGAAGCAGTCTCTCCGGACTTGGCTGTCCAGGCAGTAGTGCTTCGTAAAACTGTGCAGCGAGGCCCACGTAGCTGGCTGACAGATGTCCTGCAAGGGAACGCCGTGTCCCAAGGCAGTAGTGGCTGCGGTTGTCCTGGTAGAATGGGCACACAGGAGGCACCTTCTTAGCCAATGAGTAACATGCTTTGATGCACAGAATGACCCACTGAGAGATGGTCCGTTTGTGCACGGCCCGACCTTTCTTGGCACCCACGTAGCCAACAAAATGTTGGTCATCCACCCAGAACTGTTGTGTGCTCTTCAGCTAGAACGAGAGCGCACGTTTTAGGTTCAGACGGTGGAGCGGCTCTTCCTCTTTTGAAGGATTCAGAGGCGGAAAGAAGGTGGGTAAAGTGATGGTCTGCCCGATGTGGAAGGGTGGGATAACCTTTGGCAAGAAAGAAGGACGAGTCCATAAAACTACTTTGTCCGGATGAACAGAGAGAAAAGGAGGTTTAGAAGACAGAGCCTGGAGCACACTCACTCTTCTGGCAGAGGTGATAGCTACCAGGAAAGCCGTCTTTAGAGTGAGATGACGTAAGGGACAGTTATGAAGTGACTCAAAGGGAGCGCACATCAGATAGGTCAAGACAAGATTTAAGTCCCATTGATGCATTATGAAAGGCACGGAGGAAACGTGTGTAATGCCTTTCAGGAAGCGATTAACAACTGGGGAAAAGAATAGGCTGATCTGGAAGCCATAGAAAGGGAGAAATGGCCGAGAGATACTCCTTGATAGTGCCCAGAACACAGCCCTGCTGGGCCAAAGAGAGAAGGAACAGAAGAACGTCAGAAAGAGGGGGTGAAAGGGGATCCACAGCCTTTGCTGTGCACCATGCCACAAACTTGTTCCACCTGCAGGTGTATACCGTCTTATTGGAGGGACGCCTGGCTGCCAGAATAATATCACAGACTTTGGAAGGAAGGTCAAAAGCTGTCAACTGTCGCCGCTCAATCTCCAGGCATGGAGGTGGAGGCTGCAAAGGTTCGGGTGGAGGACCGTCCCATTGCTGCTGCGACAGAAGATCCTCCCGAAGAGGCAGTCGGATCCGGGGATTGATCCCCATGCTGAGTAGCTCTGGATACCAGTATCTTCATGCCAAATCCGGAGCCACAAGAATGACTTGGGCCCGGTCGCGCCTGATCTTCTTCAGCACTCTGGGCAGAAGTGGTATAAGCGGAAAGGCGTACAACAGACTGCAGCTCCACTTGTGACGAAAAGCGTCGCCGAGCGAGCGCCGCCTTGGAAATTCCAACGTGCAGAACTGGTGACATTGTACGTTCTCTTCGGTGGTGAATAGATCTAACCAAGGTTCTCCCCACTGCAGAAAGAGATCTTACGCCACGTCCGAGTTCAGACGCCATTTGTGATCCATCATGCACCGGCGGCTGAGTTTGTCCGCCATGATGTTAAAAAAACCTGCAGGTGTTGAACCACCAAGGAAATGCCTTGCATTTCTGGCCATGTCCAGAGGCGGAGAGCCTTCTGACATAGGGTCCACGACCCCACCCAACCCTGTTTGCTGCAGTACTACATGGCGTTGGTGTTGCCCGTGAACACCTGCACTACACTTCCCCGGACAGAGGGAAGGAATGCTTGCAATGCAAGTCGGATCGCCCGAAGCTATAAAAGGTTTATATTGAGGCGGGACTCCGCCAGACACCAGAGGCCTCTGATCTCCGGCTCTCCCATGTGGCCGCCCCATCCCAGGAGGGACGCATCCATCACCACTGTGTGCTCCGGTTGGGGACGGGAGAGGGATCTGCCATTGACCCAATTGCGATTCGTGAGCCACCACTGCAATTGTCGTGCAGTGCCCTCTGAGATCTGGACATGATCGGACAGGTTGCCCTAATGCTGTGCCCACTGGAACTTCAGGTCCCACTGCAGAGCCCGCATATGCCATCTGGCATGTTGCACTAGCAGGATGCAGGAGGCCATTAGACGCAGGAGCCGGAGGGTCATCCTGATTGAAACCGGGGATAGAGGCTGAAAGATTGGAATCATAGTCTGAATATTCCCGATTCGCTGCTCGGGAGGATAAACCCGAAACTGCGTGGAATCCAGAACCCCTCCGATGAAGAGGAGCTTCTGAGAGGGAATCCGGTGCGACTTCGGCACGTTGATGGAGAACCCCAGCAAATGCAGGAGGTGGCCATAGTCTGGAGGTTGGAGACGATTGCCTGGGGCGAGCCCGCCTTCAACAACCAGTCGTCGAGATAGGGGAAGACTGGAACCCCTGACCTGCGCACATGAGCTGCGACCACCGCCATCACTCTTGTGAACACCTGAGGGGCACTGATAAGGCCGAAGGGGAGCACGGCAAACTGAAAGTGCTCATGGCCTACCGTGAACCCCAGGTATCGTCAGTGGGCCGGCAGGACAGGGATATGAAAATATGTATCCTGCAAGTCCAATGCTACCATCCAGTCTCCGGGGTCTAGGGCAGCCAAGACCTGAGCTAGAATCAACATCTTGAACTTCACTTTCCAGAGGAAGCGGTTGACGTTGCTGAGGTCCAAGATGGGACGCAGGCCCCCTTTCTCCTTCTAAGTAGTGGGAATAACAACCACGTCCTACTACTGGCCCAGGAACGCGCTAGATGGCACCCTTGGCCGAGAGGGCCGTGACTTCCTGCTGGAGAAGCGCAAAATGGTCCCCCGACATGCGGTGGTGCTGAGGTGGCACGGCTGGAGGGGCAGTCTCGAAGGGAAGGTAGTAGACCCTTTGGACGATTTGCAGCACCCACCTGTCTGAGGTAACAGAACGCCAGTGGGGAAGGTGATGGCGAACCCTGCCGCCCACTGGCGTGGGGTGTGCCCCACAGCTCAGACTAGAAAGGCTTTGAGGCGGACGCTACAGGAGTGGTGGTGGACTGACCCGCTCGCTGGCCCCCTGTCCCACCGCGGCGGTAACCAAGTCCGCGCTGAGGTTGGTTCTTTCCCCTCAGCAACAGGTTGGGAAAGCACTGTCCGAGCCTCCTCCGGACACTGAGGCAGGACTTGCGCGACCGTTTCCCACACAGTGTGGGAATAGCGGCACAAGAGGCATGCAGTGCTCACCAACTGCAGCCCTAAGCTAGCAGATGAAAACAGTTTCTTGGCGAACTGTTCCAGCTTCTTGGATTCCTTATCCGGCAGAGCGGTAGGAAATGCACTCTGGGAAGTTGAGACCTGGATGACCAGGCTCTCTGGGGTTGGGTGGGTAGACAGAAAAGCAAGGTCACCCGGGGTAGGGCAATGGCGCCTGGCTACATTCTTATCCACGGGAACCCCTATGGCTGGTCTAGACCAGGTGCCCATCAAGACATCAGTTAAGGCCCTATTTAATTTCAGCAGAAGCTCCAAAGAGCCTGCCGCCGGCTGAAGTACTTCAGTGAGATCAGTCTTGAAGGTCACTGTAGGCAGGTCAAAGTCCTCAGCTGCTCTACGAAGCACCACAGTGTATGTAGCCCCCTCCTCCATGGCCACAGCAGGTGTAGAAAGAAAACCATGGTCAGAGGAGAGGTCAAGGCCAAAGGCAGCCTCTAGCTCTTCTGTCGATTCCTGTTCCAACCCACACTGCCGTGCGAGAGGGTCCTCAGACTCCTCCCAGTTGTCCCCTTCCTCCACTGCCCATGAAACAGGCTGCGGCGGTGGGGGAGGGACAGGGGAATACAAATTGCAGAGAAGTGCCGTGAATGGCGCCGGACGGCATTGTTCTGGCTCGTGTCCCAATTAGGGACAACATTTTCTGGAAACCCGGGCAGAAGCGGTGGCGGAACGAACTGCACCCACTGCGGCTCCGGGGCCGGAGGAGGTCCCTGCTACACCAGATCCACCAGCGGTGCCGGCAGCGGAGCCAGCGGCAAGGGAGAGCCCTCAACTGGCACCGCAGGGCCTGAAGGCGCGCAGGCGAGAGCCCGAGGCCGGAAGAGGCAGTCCATGGCTGCAAGAAAATCTTGCACCTGGGCTGGAGTCGCCAACGGACCCGGATACGGCGGTTAGGCCGCAGGACTCACAGGCTCCAAAAGAAGCCACAGGGATGGTACCTCACTCCCCTCTTCCGGAGATCAACGGGTAGAGGTTGGGGAGCGCAAACACTTCTTCGACTTTTTCCTATGTCGTCTCTGACCCGATTCAGAGTGTGAAGACTTTGACCAGAGGAGCGATGATGATGGCTCCACAATCAGTCCCTCGATGGACCCCTGGACCTCGAAATGTGTGGAGACAACTGCAGGGCCTCTAGCAGCTTACGGGACTGCTCCCATAAGGCCTTCGGAGCCAAGGCCAGACAGTCGGAACATGACCGGGAGACATGGTCACGCTCTAGACAGTAGAGACAGACGCATTGGGGGTCGGCCACCGACATCGTGCGGCCACAGGCCCTGCAGGACTTCAACCCAGGCATCCCTACCTGGCACCAGGAGTCAAAGGCTCAAAAGGAGAAGACAAAAAGTCTCAAAAGGTTAGTCAAAAAGGGACTAGGGTACGTGCTCTAACCGGATCTATCCTTGCTGGCGCAGAAAAAAGAAAGAACTGATGTCAGCTCGCAAGGGTGGCGCCCAAGTAGTCTGCTTTTTGGTTTTTCTTTGTTCGCCCTAAGTTGGAAGGGTATGCTCAGACGTGAGTCCCTTGCTCACTTTGCCACTGGATTCAAGCAAGCCCGGCTGAAGACGGCTGTAATGCCAGAAACCGGTCCTGGGAAGCTTGATTCCGGTCCAGGGAAGACATGGCTTGGCAGTTCGGGCTGGACTGTTCCCATGAGGCACAGGGTTAGACTGATTTGTGGCTGACTGGTTAGAGGAGGCAGACCTGGAAGCAGAGGTCAGCCCGGGACCAGGGTTCAATTCCCGGCTCGGCGGGGTCTTGAGTCCTAAAAATGTCCATGGACTCGACAATTCTCGCTCCGGTGCCTACTCGATTCACGGGTTCACACATTGCGACTCTGGGCAATAGCTTGCCTAATCTCCACAACGGCCCCTCGCGGCAGGATACCTGGCTTTCACCTTGTGGATACCCTGCCGGTGTTATCTCACAGGGGAATACCAGGACGGGTTCCCTAAGCAAGCGCTTAGAAACCGCTCGGTGATTTGCGCTATATAAATTCCTGTACATTTACATTTACATTTGCGTATGGCCATGTCTGAACTGGGGTGGCGGAGTGAGCTAAAGAACGGTGATGGATTAAACCCAGATCAGTTGACTGGGGGTGAGTGTTTGTATTTTCAACGCTCCGTCCATCATCCTCTTTGGTTTTTCTCAAGTAGTCTTCTTGACGTTATCTCGGCGCCAGCGACGCACGCGAAGCCGCACAACTCCATCTTCCGACTCGCAGGGTTACTGCTGACAAAAACTTTCCGGATCCTGTCTGACGCCTATGGATATATATCTAAGGTAAGGAATCTATCACTAACATGATTCTTTCAGATAATCTTCTTATTAATGAGAATAGGGAAAGCTAAATATGGTGTCTATTTCCGAGTGATTTCAAACAACAGGTATAACACTAATTTGGATGGAGATTATTTGTATCTATTGAGTAATGAAAAGCGTAAATTTATTAAAGAATATAATGAAGGAGGAGTGAAACTAGTGAGAAATTTAGCAGCAGAAAATTGCTCTGGAGGACATAAAAGAAGAATTTAAGTTTACAACCTAGATTGAAAATGGACAAGAACGAAAAGGTGAAATGTGTATGGTAAGTCATAGTCCTATGGGAGAGAAAAAAAGTAGAAGTTTATAGGTGAGAGTGTGTGTGACAAATCTTGCGAGATCAGTGGAAATCTTTTGTCTGCAAGAGAACCAATTATGAGAGGGATCTATTAACCTCCTGAGAAATGCCAGTGGGGTCATGTTATTTGGCTTTAGTGTTTCCTAAACGTTATGTAGATTAATTTGCTGATGAACATAGTTTGAGGAGAGTGAAATGAAGCTTCGGACAAGTAGTTTTAGACAATTTAGGAATAATTATTCTTCTAATGAGGGAAGCAATGAATTATGTAAAGATTAGACATTTGTTTACAGTAGTAGTTAGACTTGCTGTAAATACAGCAGGGTCTGTAAGATGTAAGAAATGTAAGCAGGGTCTTTAAGAATGTAGAAATGGTAGCAATTAGATCAATGGTCATGCAGAACTGCCTTGAATATTCTTTTGGCGAACAAAGGCATAGTTTGTAAAGCAAATAAAGCTAAGAAGTGGTGTACTTAACAGTCACCGTGAAGCACTTGATTATTTTATTACTAATTTGACTAATGGAATCAGGCTCTTAGTGGAACCGGGAATATGGGAGACTGTAGACTACTGGATAAGTGAGGTAGGAAGTAGCTTTGGTAAAGTAGGTGAATGGTTAGTTAATATTGGTGGTGGTGTTCTTCAATCAGTTTTAACACCTATGATAATCATAATGAATTGTGTAATTAATCTATTTCTTTTACTAAAATTAGTGGACAATTAGTAGACGTAATAGTAGTACTAAGAGCAATATTAAATCGAGAAAGATTGATGGAAATGGACGTCTACCAGAATAGAGTATCAATAATTAAAGGAGATGGGGGAGAATGTTCAAGTATTTAAGAAGATGGTTTCAACAAACTAATGGCTGATTAATAAAGTTTACTTTAGGGTTTTAGTGATAATTAAAAATAATCATAGGAGGAAGTTGTTAAAGTTTTTTATATGTGCAAATTTGGGTGACAAATTAGTTGTGACAATTCGTGATTTTAATGCATATAGGCGTAACAGATAAACTAATGCAAATACACTTGAAACATTTTTATGGGGTTGGTTAGAAGTATGATTAATATTGTAATATAGTTAGGCCACATTTTCCAGAAAGACTCCTTATTAATAGAATGGATGTGTATTCGGATGTTCTTTTAATCTTGCTCCTGTTCATTTCCCGCTCCCAATCAGAGACTCGCTGCAAGTTTTTTCTGTTCATTCGTTCTATGATGTAAAGGGTGATTGTATTAGAAAGCATGTATTGTGAATGCTTCGATTACTTACCGGTAATGACATTACTCTGAGTCCTACTCTCACTTTGCTTCCCGACTACACAATGCCTCTAACCTAATAGAAGCCCCTCCATCTCCTACATCATCAACAAGCTCCACCAAAACCATTTGGCTTGGACGGACAGGGCAGGAGAGAGGGTGTAAGGAAGCCAAGTGAGAGAAGAACTAAGAGTAATGCAATTACCGGTAAGGAATCAAAGCATTATCTCCTCCTCCCTCTCGCTTGGCTTCCTGACTACATGAGATGTACCCAAACTATTTACAAAGCCAGGACAACTGAAGAAATGCAGAAACAAACTTTATGATAGAAAGAAAAAATCCACAGTTACACCACTGAGGATAACACGTTTGAACCAAAGAGATCTGCCACCACAGGACCCTGAATGACTATGTAATGTTTAAATAAGGTAGAAAGAATCCCCCACGTGGCTGCCCTACAAATCTCAACCAGGGATGCCCCTTGACACTCAGCCAGACAAGCTGCTAATCCCAGAGTTGACCTGCCCTGAACCCCTCATGGGGAGGGGACACCAAACTGGGTTTAAGCTAAAGCAATCCGAGAACAAACCCATCTGATCAAAGTTTGCGTAGTATGTTTGCAACCCTTTCTGGCAGGCCCAAAATTCACAAACAAAGAGGAACCCTAACAGAAGCTCTCCACCATCTCCGGATAAATCAAAACAGGCATCCAAGGAATGGACACTAACTTCCACAGGTGACTGAGGAGCAGGACAAAAGACAGGCAGAATAACCTCCTGCTGGGCATGAAAGACAGAATTGACCTTCGGAATTAACCCAGGACGCAGTCTCCGCACCAACTGATCCTCAAAGATCTGCAGAAAGGGGGTTCTACTGGAAAGAGATCCCAGTTCACTCAGTCACCTGCCAGAAGTAATGGCCCGTAGAGAAAACATGATCAGAATAAGGGGCCTGAGCTCAATGGAAGAGGCTCAAAATGTGGGTACCAAAGAGCCTTCAGGACCATAGTCAACTCCCAGAAAGGACACACAGGCAAACGTCTAGGACGCATGTTGGAAAAATCTTTAAACAACCTTTGAACCAAACCATGGGAATCCACCAAAGTACCCCAAGGAATCCAAAAAGACCTGATCGAGGCCCACTACAGCTTCAGCGTGTAAGGAGACAGCTCCAAAGAGAATCAGTCCTGCAGAAACTGAAAAATCTGGGAAACAGAAACAAACAGAGGCCCATACTGCTATTTGCCACACCACTTCCCAGAGGAAACCCAGTGTCTAGCATATGAGGCCCTAGTGGAACGTCTCCTGAATAAAAGAGGAAACAGAACAACACAGAGTCAGCAATCCGGACTGCTCCATCTTCCTAGAGTCAATTTCAGATGTACCAGTGTCTCACCAAAATAAGAAATTAAGAAGAGCGGCCCCATGCTAGAGCAATCAGCACTACCTGTGCACCCTCTATCCTCACAAACTTCTGGATGAAAGGGAAAGGAAGGAGAGCAAACAGAAGACCCTGAGGCTACAGACAGGACTGGGCATCTATCCCAAAGGTTGATCACTCACATCCTGGAACAAAAGCAAGGATCCACAAATAGATCCGCTACTGGGCACCCTCACCTCTGACAAACCTGTCTGAACAGAGACAAGTCATGAGAGGAGGCACTCACACTGTTCAACACATCCGCCCAGGAATTCAGAAGACCCTCAATATAAATTGCAATCAGACAGCATATGAGACTGCCTCCAAGAAAAAAGGTGAGTCAAAATGAGGAACAGGGCCTTTGTCCCGACCCCTGCCAGGTGATGTAGGATTTTACAGTACTATTGTCCGCCCGGATTAGAATAATCTTGTTCTGAATCCATGAAGAGAAGGCCAGTAGGGCCAAGCAAATATTGAAGTGAAGCTATCCATGCTACCCATCCCTACATGCTCGTATCTGTGCGAACAACCAGAGGGTGAAGACATAAGGGCACCCCCTTCAGTTGATTCAACAGATCCAACCATCTAGCCAGTTCTTGCTGTACAAACGGTGATACAGGAAGATGTAGACTTCATGTGAGGCAATCCCAGTCTTGAAGCAGGAAACAAACGAGAATGCTCAGATGGAATCGAGCCCAGGGAAACAAAGAGAGTGGCTGCCAAATCCCCTCTGAATTGTCAACCAGTCCGAAATACATGGAGAAAGAGAGCTCAGAGGGGCTAGGATATGGGACTGAATCTTCTCTGACCTGCTGTCTGGAAGTGTAAACACCACGAAATCTGTGCAGAACCAGGCTGCGATGAAGACCTAATCCTATACCGGAATAAAATGATTTCTGGTAGTCTATCGGAAACCCATGAGATGTTAACACCTGGAGGACATGATCTGTTGCCGGACCCTGCTGAAACAAAGCAACCGCCCACATAGGGCTGGACGCTAATCCACTGCCAATGAAGAGGATCCATCAATGGACCCAGAGCCTTTGTGAAAACCTATGGGGCAGACTTTAACCTGAACTGGAGTACACAGAACTGAACATGACCTCAAAATGGAGATACTTTTGATACATGAGGAGAATAGGGTAATGCAAGTAAGCGCCCTGCAAATTGATGATAGCCAGGAATTCTTGCACTGAAACAGGAATGATGACTTGGAAAGTTACTGTGTGAAAAGACACTCTTTATCCAAGGGTTCAGCCTTTTCAATTCAAGTATAGGACAAAAACCGTCTACACCAAAAACAGAATGGAATATTTTCCCTGCTCTAGCTTCTCCTTTGGAACTCGGATAATAGCCTTCCTTTGCAACAGCGCAGAAACAGATGCCAACTTAAGGAGATCAGCCGAGATGTCCATTAAAAAGTTGACTGCTGCTCCATGTGAACCAGGAGAACAAATACATCCACTAGCTCTCGAATTCGCTCAGCCTTTACCAGTCCTCAGGATTCAAAGACCTGCCCAGCAAAGGGGCCAATAAGGAGTACACTTTAATGCTCTGGGGCAACCCAGATTCCACCTCCTCCATGTGATAGGATTTCTGCATAAATCACAGAATCTGAAATGAATGACTCCCTCCACCCCGCAAAAATTGCGTCCTTAATTTTGTAGTGAAACATAAAAGTCACTGGAATCGCCTTGACATATTGAGGACAGAAACTATCCACATTTTCCTCATGAGGTAGATCAAACCTCTAATTATCCCGAATGTGCAAAGGGATTGTACCCAATTACTCTCTGGAAATAAATTTCTTTTTAAAAAAAAAATTTTATTGAGAATTCATAAGACACAATGTAAAGCACTATACAGATTATCCAAAAAATACAAATAGATTTTAAATACGATCTTCCAGCAGTATATAAAAGAGGAGAAATACAAAAACGATTTGGCGAATCCCATTAATTAAAATCTGATTAAATTGATTCCATTAATTGATTAATAAGCCATAGGACTTCAGGTAAAACATGATGTTTAGATATCGAGAATAAAGTGAGACATATCAGGTTAAGAAGATCAAAAGAAAACAACATTTATAAACAATATCATATACCCTAAGGCATTTTAGCACCAGAATAAACCTACTACAATCTGTTGACCCGCCAAGCGGCCACTGGTGCCCAGATCTTCAATCCCATTTCTCTTGTTTTTTTACCCTTAAGTTCATACAGGGCCGCCTCAACATTATGCATACCTAAGAATCTAGACATCCACATTTGAAAGGTTGGGGCCTCTGTGTCTTTCCAGGCAGCTGAAATTAATATATGGAGTACGGCTGTAGAAATAAAAACTAAGGCTTCAGTCTCAATATTTAGATTCAGTTTGCTTTCACATCCTGCAATCATCAGTGTTGTGGATAGATTTACTTTAGCATCTAGCAGCCCCTCCCAGAATGCCTCAATCTCCGTTTTAATTGATTCAAGTTTCTCACACTGATAAAACATGTGGGTGATATCAGCTGGGCCTTTATAGCATCTAGGACAGATGTTGTCCGCCCACTTGCCCCAATCATATAGCTTGGAGGGGGTATAGTATAGATTAAATAATGTTTTAAAATGTTGGGCTCTTCGATTAGAAGAACGTAAAAATCTTTTATCCATTAAAAGGGCTCGATCAAGGTCGATATCCGGATCCTCCAATTTGGAAGCCCAGGCTGCCTCGGTTTTACCCATATCATCCTGAGATCCCTCAATAAATAGCCTGTATACTCCCTTGATTCTGCGGCCTCCCCCTTCAGATAATCCAAGATGCTGTACCTCTTAGCTAGAATGATACGAGGCCTCTTTGATTTGATTGTATTGACCACCTGAGCGTATTTGTAATCTTGGCTACCCTGGAGGGAGTACCTCTGTTTTAGGTCTTCAAGAGATCTGCACTCGTCCCTCACCATGATTTGCCCCAGTGTCAGAATACCCTGTTGCTCCCAGTGTCTCCATCACCCATCGTTACACAAATTAGGGAAGAGACAGAGTGTCAAAGTGGAGTATGGGGGTTGTATCTAGGGATTCCCAGAACTTTCTGGACTGTCACCCAGACCCCCCATATCCCTTCCAATATTTTATATCTTGACTTTTTATAACGCCTTCTTTCTGTTCTCCTTAATAATACCCCAAATGCCTCACTACCTAACGCCAACTCGAAAATAGAGGGGATAACATCTTGTCTGTTGGAGGTGTTTGCGCTGTTTCCCACAGGATCAAATAATATAGCCATCTGCGTGAGGAGACAAGACCAATGATAATATCTAAGGTTCGGCAATCCCAGGCCTCCCCTTTCCTGTGGCAAGGACATGTATTTAATAGATCTTCTAACCTTTCCATATTGCCACAGGAAATTCAAGAAAATAGCTTCTATTTCTTTAATAAGTTTTTCCTCTATTTTGAAGGGGATCGCCCGGAATTTATATAGGATCTTGGGAAACATGGTCATTTTAATAACATTTGCACGCCCTATTATTGAAAGGTGCAATGTGCCCATTCTTTTCAGATCCACCTCCATTGATTTCATAAGAGGGATAAAATTATCTCTAATAATATTCTCTGGCTGTGCATTAATCGTTATCCCCAAATACACCACTGAGTCAACAAATCTGGGGTCTGATTTAGTTATATTCTTAGAGCACAGCACCCGAGTCTTTCCCTCATTTAGGCGATACCCTGACTGTCTCCCGAATAGACTCGTAATACCCACCACTTCCCGCATAGCCACGTCGGGTTCAATGGTAATGACAGCCAAATCATCGGCATATGCCAAGATTTTTGTTTGAAATCCCTTCGTGACTACCGGTTTGATTACGGTGTTGTTCATTATCTGGCGTATTAAAAGATCTATATATAACGCAAATAAAATGGGTGAGCACGGGCATCCCTGCCTCGTTCCCCTTGTAATAGAAATCTTCTCCGAGCTCTCCCCATCATTTGGATCTTAGCAACTGGGGTGGAATACAGTGCCTGAATAGCCTTCCGGAATCTCTGCCCGAACCCCCTTTTCTCAAGCACACTCCACAGAAAATCCCTCCTGACGCAGTCAAAAGCTTTCTCTGCATCGAGGAGGACCATTGCGGCCCCCTCCTCCCCGGCAGCATGGATGTCGAACAGCGTGATAGCCCGTCTGATATGGTCTGTAGTTTCCCTACCGGGGATGAATCCATGCTGCCAGGGAGAAACCAGGGCCCCAATGATCCGCCCCAAGCGGGTAGCTAAGATCTTGGCATATAATTTATTATCCGCGTTTGTCAGGAATATGAGCCTGTATGAGCCTGGATTTTCCTTGGGCTTGCCCTTTTTATGAAATACCACTATATTGGTACTCATCCATGATTCCGGAATTACGCCCGTGTTTATGATCCCATTGAAAAGGTCCAAAATGAGTGGGGATGTTTCTTCAGATACCCATTTATAAAACTCAAGGGGTAAGCCGTCGGGGCCCGCGGCCTTCCCTGCCGCTAGATCTTGTAAGGCCTCCGACAATTCGTCTAAGGTAATGGCTTGTTCGAGAATTTCTCTATCAGCCTGGGTCACTTTAGTTCCCATTCCCGTCCACTCTATCTTTGGATCCTCTGAAACCGGTTCCTCCTGATACAATGCTTGGTAGTATCTTTTAAAGACATTTAAAATTTCCCTCGGCTCCTCATAACTCCGACCCTGCTCTTCTATGTGGGTGATGATATTTTTAGAGGCAACCTGTCTAATGCGGAGTGCAAGTGCCCTCCCTGCTTGTTCCCCTGTTTCATACAGCCTGCTTCTCGGTGCTTGATATTCCGCAGCTGCTTTTTTGGCTAGTTGCCTCTGTATCTCTGCTTTGATGGAACTCACTCTTTCTAGACTTTCTGTACCCTGCCTCCCCTGGGATATATCCTTTCTATGCTGCTCCTCAGCATCCATCAGTTTATTCATTAGTTGTTCTCTCTCTAAATTAAGCCTTTTCCAATTCCGAACGGTATAGCTGGTGGTTTCTCCCATTAAAGCAGCTTTATAACTATCTCAGACAGAGTTTTGTGATGCACTGTATCTGTTTGAATCAAAGAAAGCCTGTGACCAATTCTTAATATACGCCACATAAGTACTATCTGTTAGGTGCTTCCTATTGAAAGTCCAGGGTCTTGATTTTTTAGCTGGCCTATTAATGTCAATTGTTAACATCAAAGGGTTGTGGTCTGATATTATCATTCGTAGCTTGCAGATTTTGACCGAACTCAACTCCGTGGCGGATGTCATAAAATAATCTAGCTTAGAATATTTCTGGAATGGATGTGAAAAATATGTGAACCCGGAATTCCCTGGTTCGATACTCCCCCAGACGTCCCTCAACCCATGTGATTGCATCATCGAGCATACTGCCAGATATACCCAGGGTTTACGTCTGGTGTATACAGTTCCCCCCCACGAAGTCTGCTGAGATATTCAAATCCCCACAAACCACTATGGGGGCTGGCCAACTCGTTAGTTCCTTCTCCATGCAGTCAAAGGTATCAGGATCGTCGCTATTGGACCCATAGATACAACAGATGGTGATGCCCATATTCATTTCACATAACACCCACTTCCCCATAGTGTCCGCCTTAAATCGTTTGGCTCCCCCCAAACCCACCTTACTTATGATAGCCACCCCCCTAATAGAAGACGTTTGGGAGGAACAAGAGAGAGTCTCATATCCCTTTAAATTTAGCCAATGCGGGACTTCCGGAATATGGCGGCGAGAGCGGTCAAGTGATTCCCTAGCTCCCGCCGGCGGCCGAATTACAGCACCGGTTTCGATGTGCCGGGACCCGTGATATAGGGTTCCTGGGCTGTCGGAGCCGTAGTGAGCACCAGCGACGCCGAATAATCCATTGGGGGCGCGGTGGCAGCACGCTGGGACGGGCGGAGTGCGGCGGACTGCCTGTACCGCGGAGACCGTGGGCCGCCCCTCCCCCCTGCGGCACTAGAGGAACGGCCTGGCAGGTTCGGGGACACAGACCCCCTGCAGTTTGGCGGTGGCGGGTGGGTCGGCATTGGCTGTCCGGCCCGAGTAATCATAGCACACCGGCGAGAGGGGCGGGCAGCCTGGTGACCGGAGGCCGTGTGAGGACCAACCCCCGAGTCGCCGGGGAGGCAGCTGGGCCTGTGCTACCGCCTCAGCAAATTGCAGTGCACTGGAGGCCCAGAGTGGCGGCCCCCGAACTAGGCTGCGCCCAGACCCCCGGGACCCACGAGTGAACGCCGCACCCGCTTGCAGCAGCGCATTGGGGGTGACGGGTGCGGTGCCAGCACGTCCAGGAGGAGAAGAGACGGGCAGTGTGTGTGGCAGTAGAGGCACGCGGGACGCGGTGAGTGGCGCCGACCAGTCGAGGGCACTGCGGCTCCTTGGGCCTCGAAGGAGGTGGCACGGAGGGCGCCCATGACTGGCCCAGAGTGGAGGTGAGGAGCGGGACGCCATTGGTGGGTGAGCCCTGCGCTAGCTCCGGGGGCGCGGCACCGAGGCCGGAGAGAGGGCCTCCCAGCAGCGGACTAAGAGGTGCACCCCTCGCAGGGACCTGTGGGGCCGCTTGGCGCCCTGCCAGCCGGGGGCCTGGTGAGTAGGGAGTTGCTCCTGGAGGTCGGCGGAGAGTGGAGATCCCAGCAGAGGCCAGTGGTAGCGCAGAGACTCCCATTCCCTGACTTCACCAGCCCGTGTCAGTAAGAAGCAGCGCGCTACAGCTGAGCGGTGGTGGTTCACGACTGGAGGTCGGACCGGACACGTGAAGGGGTGCCCCTGCGTATAGCGGAGAGCTGCAACGAGGCAGTCATGAAAGGGCACCGGGGAGAGCGCCTACGCCCGGCGAGGCTCGCGACCGCGCTACAGGTGCGTCGCAGGGCCAGATACAACGGACCGCATATTAGGTCTCAAGGAGCCGGCTGGTCCGACGACAAGGCGGGAGGAATGTGCGCGGGCAGGCCGCCCAGGGGCAAAACGGTGAAGGAGATGTTCGCCAAGTCGCAATCCCCCCTACAGAAAGGCGCAGAGGCTCCAGCCCTGAAGATGATGGAGCAGGCCCCGGACACTGGAGCGGAGCCCATAACGAAGGCCTTTCTGGAGTCCCTCTTCGCTTCTCTGCGTGATGATATCCAGACCTTTAAGACGGAGTTCACCGGCGAAATTCGAGAAGTGCGGCGCGAGATGGATGGCATAGGGGAAAGAGTGGCAGACCTGGAGGCCAAGAGTGACGAACAGGATACAGAACTTTCCACCCAACAACAGGAAATTATCCGGCTGCACGATCAGCACGTCGACCTGCAGCTTCACCTGGAAGATCTAGAAAACCGCTCTAGGCGCCATAACATCCGAATTCGCAATGTGGCCACGTCAGACGCTACTCAGGACGTATTTCGCTACACCAGAGAGCTCTTTAACCATGTCCTGGAGCGGCCACTAGATTCCCCTTTACAGCTGGACAGGGCCCACAGGACCGGCCCGTCCCGAGCGGCAACGGCGCCCCCCCCCAGACATATTGGTGTGTGTTCAGGACTACCGTACTAAGGAGGAGATACTGCAGAAATCACGCCGGAATCACCCGATTTCGTTCCAGGGCACGTCCCCGCTGCTCTTTCAAGATTTGGCGGCACTTACACTGCACAAGCGGAGACTCTTCAAGCCGGTTACAACCCACCTGCAGAAACATAACATCCCATACAGCTGGGGCCACCCCTTCCGCCTCATTTTCAAAGTGGGGAACAAGCAGCACCAGCTCCGATCAGTCTCTGAGGCCTGCACTTTGCTAGGTATAGAAGCACCTACAGACGGGGCCGAGGCCCAAGGATCGGCTCCGGGGACGGAAGGGGAAAGGCCGCAATGGACTCAACAGCGTAGGAGGAGGCGAGTCAAGAAACCTCCGGCGACGGAGATCGGGGCGGGACAGCGCGCGGCAGTGAACGCAGTGGCTACAGATAGCAACGCCGGCCCCACGGGATGAGGGCCTCCGCGGCTCCTGGTGACCGGGTTGTGTGTACTGGCCGCATGGCCGTTGGCGGGAGGATGCTCCCGGACAAACTAGTAAGACTACCTTACTTTCCCTTTTTTTCCTATTCATCCTTGGATGAGAGACAATGACAATTTGCAGTTGGGGGGGTTGGGGGGGGGGAGTTTAAGTTGGGGTGAGTTTCTTGGGGCTGGGCGGTGGGTGGGAGATGGGGTGGCAATGTGGTTCATGGTCCGATGGTGGTGTGGTATGTCTGCCTCCCTGGGGAGGGGTTGGTGGAGGTTGGGTGAGGCGGGTTGGTCTCCCGGATGGGGCACTGTGGACGCTACTTTAATAGCTACTGGTCGTTTTTTTTTTTCTTCCTGAATGACTCCTGTTGACTTTGTGGTTCTTACTTTGAACGTGAGGGGGCTGAATAATCCTGTGAAACGCAAAGCAGTCCTCTTGCTCTTAGAGCAGTCCAAGGCAGACATCTGCCTCCTACAGGAGACGCACCTTCTGGCAAGAGACTGCCATCGCCTCCAATCTAGCAAGTTTCCTCTGCAATTCTTTTCCTCATGCACAGAGAAGAAGGCGGGGGTGGCAATCCTGGTGGCACGCAAATTTAAGGGAAAGGTGCTGGGTAAGATAGCGGATATTAAGGGACGGCTACTGGTTTACAGGTTTGCACTGGGGGACCTGACATACACGATAGGCTCGATCTACGGGCCCAATGAAGGCCAGGAAAAGTTTCTGCACAAGGCGCTCACGGAGGCCACTGACACCGTAGACCGTCACCTTCTGCTGGGAGGGGATTTGAACTTGGTTTTCGATAACTTGAGGGATCGGTCCTGTCAGCGCTCTAGTCAGGTGGGTGCTTTCTCAGCAGCGGGTCTGGCCCGACTGAAGGACCTGGGGCTAGTGGACATTTGGCGCGAACTTCATCCGCGGGAGACTGACTACACACACTTCTCGGCGGCACGCAAAACATATGCGCGACTAGATTACCTGCTTCTCTCCACGGCTGCGCAGTCGCTTGTCACCAGTGCAGAGATCGGTACGGCGTCCCTCTCGGATCACGCCCCAGTCATGGTCTCTCTCGCTGGGCCGACGAGCCCGAGGGTGGGCAGGGTGTGGCGACTACGGGACTCGTTGCTCTCCAAAAAAGAGGCGGTCTCTAGGATTCAAGGGGCTTTAGAGGGCTATTTATTCCATAACAGTAATGGGGACACTACGCTGGCTACCCAGTGGGCTGCGCTCAAGGCCGTATTGCGGGGTGAATTTATCTCGATCTCAACTGCGGAGAACATAGAACGTCAGGTCAAGAGGGATGAGCTAACCCAGAAGACAAGGGAACTGGAACAAATACATAGAAGGACCGGGGCCCCGAGGATTTGGCGCCAATTGAAGGCTGCTCGTCAGCAGCTGGCAGCGCTGGACATGGATAGAGCAGAGTATGCATCTTTAAGGTTGAAGCATGCATACTACACAGGTGGGGACAGGTGCGGGCGGCTGCTAGCGCATAAGCTACGCGCCATCACTCAGAAACGGGAGGTCCGGGAACTGAAGGGGAGAGATGGTGCATGTGTCACCGGAGATCGGGCGATAGCAGGTGCTTTTAGCGACTTCTATGCTACCCTATATGAGGCGGCCCCACCCGACCCGGAAGCGGAAATGGCCTTCCTGGAGTCGATCCCGTTACTGGCCCTGACCCAGGAGCAATCTGAGGGCCTGGAGAAGGATATCCGCATAGAAGAAGTTATTTCGGCGATTTCCCGACTTAAACCTGGCAAGGCGCCGGGCCCGGATGGCTTCCCAGCGTCCTTCTACAAAACCTTTTGTGCCCAATTGGCGCCGCTGCTGGCCAAACTCTTTACCTCGTTCGCTGAAGACGGGGGGATCCCTGGGGACCTACTCGAGGCCTCCATAGCTGTTATACCCAAACCGGGCAAGGACCACACTGAATGCGGGGCCTACTGGCCCATCTCCCTCCTGAATGTGGAACTCAAGCTCTATACCGGGATCCTCGCCTCCAGACTAGGCCCTTGCATGGGGGGCCTCATTCAGCCGGATCAGTCTGGCTTTATACCGGAGCGACCGACCTCCGATAACACTAAACGGGCCCTCCACCTCATCGAGAAGGCATCCCCCACGCAGGGCGAATACATGATGTTGGCCATTGATGCGGAGAAGGCCTTTGACAGGGTGCACTGGCCCTACCTTGAGAAGGTGTTAGGGGAGGCTGGTATGGGACCCAAGTTCAGGATCAGAGTGATGAACTGCTACAAGTTCCCCTCAGCCACGGTCCGGGTTAATGGTTTATCCTCCCCCCCCGATTCAAGATCGAAAGAGGCACTAGACAGGGGTGCCCACTATCCCCTCTATTGTTTGCCCTCTATATGGAACCGTGGGCACAGCTAATCCGAACGGATCCGGAGGTTAAGGGGATTAAATTTGGAGCGGATGAACACGTCGTAAGTCTCTACGCCGATGACGTCCTGTTGTCCTTTGCTGAGCCCCGGAGCTCACTCCCAGCCTGCATGGTCGATCTAGAGTAGTTTGGCAGCGTATCGGGCTTTAAAGTCAACATGACTAAGTCAGTGGCCCTAGATCTGTCTCTGTCGGCGAACACGCGCACTGAGCTGCAGGACAAATTCCCTTTGCAGTGGGCAACGGAGGCAGTTCCGTATCTCGGCATCAAACTAGCTCCCTCTTTACAGACCACGGTGGAAGTAAACTACACCCACCTACGACAGACGGTCAGACGGGAGTTGGGACAGTGGAAACATTACCCGCTGTCGTGGCTGGGCAGGGTGGCAGCGATCAAAATGACTGTTCTCCCCCAGATACTTTACATCTTTCGCACTATTCCCCTCGCTCCCCCTAAAGGATGGATCAAACTGATGCAATCGGAGCTCTCCAAATTCATATGGAATGGTAGGAAGCCGCGCCTGAAAGCCCAGATAGCGATGCTTGCCCCAGAGCAAGGAGGCATTCGGATTCCAAACCTAGCCACATACTTTCAGGCGGCGCAGCTACGTTACATGGCGGAATGGGTCCAGTGGGAGTCAGGGAAGCACTGGTTGTTCCAGGACCAAGCGGTCGCTGGAAGGATGCTGCAAGAGATCCCGTTCATGCACAAGGTCCATAGGCCCCACAACCTTTACGCGTCCTTCATCACCCGAGTCCCGCTGGAGATTTGGGATCAGGTTGGGGTTGCGCTTGGCCTCACCACTTTGCCATCTCCACTCACCCCCATCCTCGATAACCCTGACTTTCAACCGGGGATGGATGGGAAGGCCTTCGAACGTTGGAAACCGGCTGGTTGCCACTCCCTTTGCCACGTGTATGGTCCCGAGGGAATAGTTCCCTTTCCGCAGCTCCGACAGGAATTCGGCCTCCCAGAATCAGAGAGGCTCCGCTACTTACAGGTTAGACACTGGGCCCTTAGCACGGCGGTGAGATCGGAGGCGGACAGGCGGCTGACGGATTTCGAACGCTGGTTGATTACGCGCAAGTCTGACAAGCAGCTAATCTCTAACCTCTACAAAATGCTCATACACACATAGGTACGCTTACAGCGCGAGTAGGGCACGCTGGGGGAGAGAGCTGGGGCGGTCCTTCACACACAAGGAGTGGGAAGGGATATATTATAGAGTGCGACACTCAGCTTACCATATGGGGCTCACAGACACTCTCACGAAGGTGGTGACCTATTGGTATTACACACCGGAGCGGCTGTATGAAATGGACAGTAGCAAGGACCCCTTATGCTGGCGGGGATGCGGACAACTGGGTACCCTCACACACGTACTTTGGGAATGTAGTTTTGTGCAGGACTATTGGCGCCAGGTATTAGATGATGTGGACACCCACTTTGACACCGAAATCCCACGCTTCCCTTCCTATGTCATTCTGGGGCTTCCCAATGCACTGACCTACCCCTTACGATCGCGAAGGGGACGATTGGTGGCCATAGCAATAGGCTCGGCGCTGCAAAATATCCTGGCACATTGGCGCTCAGCTCTTCCTCCCACGCACCAGGGCTGGCTCCATCGACTGTGGATGGTCCTAGGTATGGAAAGGCTTTCTTTGTATAAAACGGGCGAGGGGGCTAAATATGCTGAGCTTTGGCAGCCGTTTCTGGCCCTTCTGTCCTCGGAGTTCGTGGAGGTAACCTGCCCGAGATACCTTAGATTGTTGAGGCTGACGGAGACGGACCAGGAAGGGAAGGGCACCAAATCCGTCTGTTAGGCTACTGGACGACGCTGTCACACCAATTGGAATGAGATCATGGACCACGGGGGGAGGGTGAGGGAGGGCATGGGGGGGCCGGGACTATTGGGGGGGGGGGGTTGAAGGGGTTGAGGGGATGTTGGGGAGGGGGAGAGTTCGGTTCCCTTGGGTTCGGGAAGGGGTTTGTTGTTTAAGGAGTGTGTCGACCACCGGCGTTGTACGGCAATTGGGGCGGGCTCCGAGACACCAAGGCGAAAGGAAGTGAGGGTCTATAGAAGGAACAGTAGCGGTCATGAGGTAATACTGCAATGTTTGAAACGTGGCCGGCCCATGATGGGTTGTAGGCGGCTTGCTGTGTATAAATTCGCTTTTTGGTAATGCAATGTCGTCCTGGACTCCCTCCACTGTACTCGAACCCTAGGTTTTAACGAACTGCTTGGCTACCGCTCACAATTGTTTGATGATCATTCTGTGTTGACATGCTCAATAAAAGATATTTAATACTAAATTTAGCCAATGCTTTTCCCCCCAGGGCAAGTGGGTCTCCTGTATACACAAGATATCCATCCGTACTGTTAACAAATTCAGCCAGTCTTCCTCTTTTTTTCCAGTCATTTAAGCCTCCTATATTCAAAGAGCATATCCTGAGCTTAGACATGCTTCTGTCTTAAATGCTTCCTTCTCTTCAACTGGCCAATTATCATGCTGAAAACATATTTGGAATACAGATCTTATTTCAACTTTATGAATGAGATTACATTTGCATTAGTGTCATAAATGTTCTTTTTTGCATTTGCACCCACCCACCACCACCACCCAACCCCCACCCTCCTACCCCTCCCCCCCTCCACCCTGCCACCCCATGTCCCCTGACCCCCCTGAACCATGCACCCTCGCTCGTGAAGCGCTCAGACAAAGTCTGTGCATATGATGGGTGCAGTATAGCAGTGAGGACTTCCTTACTTACTACTTAATTCCAGAACCATATAATCCAAATAACATTATAATGGAGCAATCAGCAATACTTCTAGGGCTTCCAGACTCATGCACTATACTCATACAATATACTATACAATCTTAGAAATATCACGAGGCTGGATGAAGCAATCTAGGGAAAAGAAAGAGCATAAGAGGGGAACACATAAAAAAAGCAGATTATCTGTTCATAGAATCCAAGTACTCCTGCGCCTTAATTTCTGACGCGAAGTATTGTGCCCGCCCTTCATGAATTATTTTGAACTGTGCTGGATTTATAAGGTATGCCTGCATTTTCTTATCTTGGAAGGGCTTAATCAGTTGTCGTAGTCTCCAGCGCCTCTCGACCGTAGTATGGCAAAAGTCCGGTCGGACAAAGAATGACACCCCTTCACTTGTTCTTTTAGCATCAGGTCTTGCCTTTTCGGCGATAGATTGTCTCAGGACAAAATTACCCAGAAAATTTAGGATTGCCCTGGGTTTATCTCCTTCCTTCGCTTTGGGGCGTATCTTGAAGGGGGTGCGATGTGCCCTCTGGATTTCACTGGCCCAGCTCCAGTTGGCCAGCTCGGTAAAAGCTTGCTCAAAGAGTTTGATTACGTAGGCTCTTACATCGGACCCCTCTGAGCCCTCTGGTATGCCCAAGATCCTTAAGCTATTCCTCCTGAGCCTATTTTCCAAATCTTCGAGCTTCCATTGTATGTCCGTTGCCTGGGTACCATAAGACTCGACCTTACTGGTAGCAGCGGCGGCCTCCGCTTCTGTTGAGACCACCCTTTCCTCCAGATTCGATACTCTGTCCCCCACATTAACACAAGCCTTAGATAGTTTCCTTACTACGCCCTTCATTTTCCTCATTGCCGCTTGGGCCTTGCGATTGTCCTGCCTGGTCTCCTCCCTATGTGCTATGATCTCCTGGTGAATTGCTTCCAGCATTGACAGTTGAGTTGATACGAGGTTAGGGCTCCCCTGAAATGGTGTTGTGGATGAGTGGTCCCACCTCAGACCCCCTTGGAGCTGTACTGGACCTTTCAGAGGGGAGGCGGATTTTACTGCAGTTGACAGATGGTCCTGCTCCGGATCGCTTTCTGATTCTGCATTGCTCTCATCTATGTCAGAGCTATGCTCCTCTTCCACTTCGGACCAGTCAGCCTCCTCTGACACTGAAAAAAAACATTCACTGGGAGCCTTCTCCCTATCTATCTCAGGAGCCTGGGGGACAGAGTTTCCAATAGCAGCTTCAGAAGTATTGAACAAGTCCTGGATCTTATAGTTCTAGTTTGGCTTTGTAATTGACCCAGGGCGGCATTTGCTCGAGTAACACCCTCCTCTACATCGCCCATATCCCCCAAGCCTACATTCTGGGGCGCAGTGGCCTAGCTTGAGGCATCCCCCAGCGAGTTAACGACCGCTCCGTGTGAAGTGCTTTTGGATACTGGGGTGAGGGTACCTTCATCGCCCTGGGGTAATCGACTGTCCATGCTGGCTTTTAGACTGCCAACATCTACCAAGCCCGCAGAAATACCGTTGCCAGTACCCTCCGTTTGGTAAACAACCTCACACTCCTCCATTATTGCAGCCTCAGTTACTTTAGCCCCCTTCTCCTTACCGCTACGGGTAAACATCTCTGCAATGGTTGTGGTTGCCGTTGTCTGTCTGGTCCTGACAGTGGGCTGCTTACTTTTTTTCTCCGGCTCCTGAGAGGGTGTTTGTGCTTTCGCTTTCGCCGGTGTTTCAGTCTCCACTCCTGCACTGGTTATTGCACCGGTTGCTCCTGAAGCGCCTGTGGGATCATTACCAGCCTTCTTTTTTAGGGATACTTTTCCCCCTGTATTCACTTTTGGGGCCATCGCTCGTTGTTGTTCTATCTGCGGGATCGAAACACTCCTGGGGCTCCGCGACCTCCATTTGCTCCGTTTGCTCCACTTCGTCCTGCTTCAGAGCTCCGCTCCGAGTTCTACCTCCAGCGTTCTTACGCCACGCCGCGCCGCCCACCAATGCCGTGAACACCGAGAGGGAGCCAGCAGCCAGGAGACAGGAAAGCCTGGATCAAAGCCGCTGCTGCCTCATGGAGACGACTCTCCGGACCCCGCAATATAACCCGGTAAGTTACCGCTGCATACATTGGGCAACGGTGTTAGAAGCTCCCATTCGGTTACTGAATGGCATACTCTTTGAGGTTTAACCGACCATAACCTCACTGCTTACTGCAACTCAGCCGCAACTACGCGGCCACCATCTTGCTTCTCTCCCTCTCCATTCTCAAATTGGAGTAACCTTTTCCCTTCAGCCAGGGGAAATAAATGTTCTTACGGAAGAACTAGGGTTTGAGAAAAAAGAAAAAAAAAATCTAAAGAAACATCTAAAGGCTTCTTTTTCTTGCAGCAAGATGGTCTGGGGGCCAATGTCCTTGCTGCCACCACCCTATCAATAATGGCCTGCACTTGTATGTCGGTCGTCTGTATCAGGGTAGACTGGACTGCTGCTCAGACACTTCCCCCTCTGATATGGGACGAGGAGAATGCTTCTTCTCAGTTTCCCCTCAATAGTCACAGATACCATAGGTACAAAAAATAAGTGTTTAAATACAAATTAACCTATAACCCTGACCCAATAAAAATGCATTGCTCGCTCCATTGAGGTAATCTCTGCAGCAAACCTATCCTTCGGGCTGCCGAACCCAAAAGAATTTCAACAGAATGCAGATGCTGCAGGAGGACACACAGGAAACCTCAGTTCCTGTTGCGGCACCTGCCAGAAGCTTTCTCTAGTCCTCTGGGCCCAACCCATGAAGGGTCTCCACCAGCCAGGAGAAACCCAGTGTGCATGGTGGACCGGGTGCACCCCACCTGCCAGTTGTGGAGACAACAAAGAGCAGGTGATTGGCAGGGTCTTTTATTAGATTACAGGGAGTGTCAGGGGAGGTGCAGGAGGTCTCATGCAGTCAGGAAGCCGGAGGTGGTGGTGGTAATGAAACTTTCCATTGTGTACCTGATGTATCATTTTGAAAGATTTCCGCTGGACTTTCTGATGCAGATATGCAGAACAACAAGATCCTGTGAGCTGTTGAGAAAGGTTTCGTATTATATAATATTGTACCTCTTCAGAGTGCAGTTGCTGAGGAAGAAAGCAGATTTTTCTTACGAAAATGGGTTAGGACGTTTTAATTGTTACAAGGCTCTTTTTGATTTGCCAATGCAACCTAACCAGGAGCATACCATGCTGTATCTGCAGTGTTGCTGATTGTTATACATAAATTGTGTATAAACCCCCCCCCCGGTTTTAAATTAAGTCTCATTTTCCTCCTGAGACTCTGTTCGATTATTTTGAGACTATTTCTCCCTTGGGATGCTGCAAGTACTCTTCATGAGCTTGCACCTTTTAATAGCCCTACATTTGGATAAGGATTGTGTTCTGTATCCAAGCCTTTATGGCAAACTAGGCATTTTTCTGTATTGTGTATTTTAATAATTCTGTAATAAATCCATTAAACTTTATTTTTATCTAGAACTCCGTTATTAGAAAAAATGTACCAGTTTCTATTTGGAATTCTAGTCTGCTAAATTATTGAGTTAATGATAGGGAGTGTAGTCTCTTGCCTCTACATCCACAAGAGATATCTGAGCCGAACTGCCTAAATTAAAATTCAAGGTGAATAAGATATTGGAGTTCAGCTCCCACAACAGCAGTAGAAAGATGCAAGTTTGTGTAATTGGATCCATGTTTCTGGTAAAATAACTTAATCCTACCTAGGAGTCTCAGTGAAATGGTTTAGTTTCAAGCAGTACACAGGTAGGGAGCATACATGAAGTGCAATTGAGTGGGTGATGAGGGAAACATCCTGAATAACCACTCCGGAACGAGTTCCAGAGTCACGCAAGCCAAGGGACGACTTGCCTGAACAACGACTCCGCCTTAACATTCATTTGGCTAGCCCCCATAAGACCCCAGCTCGGTTAGTGACAATAATTTAAGGAGAGTGCCTCTTCGGTTTGGCAGCTACAAGAGGTTGACAGTAGCCTAGCAAGCAGGAATCGCTGCCAAAAACCTACTTACCCACTGTGTCCATCGTTGGTGCATAAGTAGTGCCCTTCTACTGGCAGCTGTAATAGGGGCTTGGATACAACCTTTGTACACCTGCTCCCCTTCCCCTCCTCCCGTGATAACTGCTAAATAAATGCACAAATTAAAGGGGTTAAGTGAAACCCCCCCCCAGCCGCATTTAGACCCCTGCTACATGCCAAGTGGTGGAGGGAGGCTAAGAAAAAAGAGGCAGAAAGGTGGGGTACCAAAAGTGTCAATTACCATGCTCTTTCCTCAAAGGGGAAATTCTCCTGTACCTAGCACAAATGCCAACTGGATAGATTTTATCCAAGCTTGCATGATATGAAGCGGTCAGGGGGTTTTGCACAAAAAAAAAATCTAAAAAAAAATTAAAAAAAGTCAGGTCAAGTTTAAAATAAAATAAAAAATGCATGACAATTTTGAAGGTTGGGCAGCTAGGTTTGCTTAGCCAAGGTAGTCAATCAAAAAACGGATTTAAGGGAAATTTATTTTCCTTGGTCCGATGCATGCTTGAAGACTCCTAGTGGTCCTGATGGAGGAACACTACATTAAACAAGCATTTACAATGCAATGGTTTTGCCTTTGTTAAAGTTAGAGCTATTGGCATTGCTCTTGACATTTTTATTTATGTTTTTTTTAACATAAATAAATGGCATTGTCATTTACAATGCCACTAGCTTTATCTCTCGCAAATGACACCCACACAGAGCCCCCCACACACACAGCCACACAGAGCCCCCCACACACACAGCCACACAAAGCTTCCCACACACACAGAGCCCTCCACACACACCCACACAGCACAAGCAGGCAACAGGGGCACACGGAGGCACAAGCAGGCAACAGGGGCACACGAAGGCACAAGCAGGCAACAGGGGAACGAAAACAGGCACAAGCAGGCAACAGGGGCACGCAGAGGCACAAGCAGGCAACAGGGGCACACGGAGGCACAAGCAGGCAACAGGGGCACACGGAGGCACAAGCAGGCAACAGGGGCACACGGAGGCACAAGCAGGCAAAAGGGTCACAAGCATGAATTGTAATTTAGACGGGGCTGAAGTGGAGAACGGTCAGTAGGGAAGTAGTGCGGCTGGTGCAGTGGTACCAGGCCGAAAGGTGAGGGGGGGTCCTATGCTTTTGACTATGGCTGTGACGTCGGTTTGTGCTAAACCCCTCTATTTGTCTGTTGCACTTATAAGCTACTCTATTTCCTCTTGCGTTGGCATATTTTATCTTTTCCAGTTTCTTACTCATCATTGTTTTTTTTACCTGCAACTCTGTTTGTAGCTCGATCATTTGTAAGGCGCTCTGATACCCACTTGATCACGTCTGCGCTATATAAAACTTTATATAAATAAATAAAATGGAGATGGGGAAAATTGGTTGAATATTCAAAAACCAAAAGCCATAGTGTAAACGTTCTATCACATCATAACAGACCCACCCAACAAACTGAAAGTATTCATCACATGGAGCCAAAGTGACCAACAAATGGGTCAACTGAGAAATGATTGAACCCAAAAAAGGCAAGCTGCCAACTGGAATTTCTATTGCACAGCTCTCTACATGAAACGTGTACGACAAGACAGAAAAGAAACCATAGAATGGGCTACCATAAAGCCATTAAGACATAAGAAAAAGGTCTAATTTGAGAGGGTCACTGACGAGGAGCAAAGCAAAATGAGAGATCTTTAATATATTCCAAGGTCGTACCAAACTCATACCATGCATAATCATATAGCCTCTGTGTGACCCTGAAACACTGCAGCACTCTCATTACTTCATTAAAATGAAAATTATCACATAAATCTGAACCATCGCACTCAACGCCCCTGTCCCACATTACCCCACCACCTATAGAAGCGTGAGTGAAACAGCAATGTGATCTCCCACATGTAGGAAGGGGGGGGGGGGGGAGATGGATGAGCAAAGGATACCAACCACCGTGGCAGTGGTGGGAATGAACTTACAGGGGATAAAGGAGGAGAAACAATGGACCAGAACCACAGTTGGAGAGGAACGAGAGGGAAACGGGGGAAGAAGGACAAAGCCCCATGATGGAAGTCATACGAAAGGGTGCCGTTCCAGTGCAAGTGCATTTGGAGTCCCAGCCAAGAAAGCAATTTCTGGCATAGTTTGTTGCACTTTATAGGGCAGCCAGCCTGTAATGATCTTACTGGAGAACTAACGATAGGATGGGACACAGAGTGTATGGGGGATAATGATGAAACATGGACAGGAATGGGCAAGAGGGGGATACAGCCGGGGGCAAGAGAGAAAGGACAACAGAAAAATCAAATCAAACATCCCTACTCTCTCTTAATACTAGTTCAGCAGTTTGCATCATTTGGATGGGGAGGAGAGACAGAACCTTGTTGGGGTTGGTGAACGGATGGGACAGCATCAGGAGTCACAGTGGACTGAAGGCTAGGAGTGGGTTTAGATTGGACACAGAGAGACTAGGATGCGCCTCCCGCATCCGCAAATTATGGGGGTGACGCCCATGCACAACCCCAGCGACACTCATCTTTCAGGCCTATAGAAGTAGGGCTGCGTCTCACTTTACGGAGATTGTATATATCCCTCCATTAACCAGGGTCATGACCGAGGAAACGTGATCGTAGAAGCATATGACAGCAGGGCTATGCCATGTGCTAAACAGGCACCATAAAGCCTACAATGGCCTAATTAGGTAGCAGGTTACCCAGAATTACGAGGAATAAGAGAGCAAATGAGCCCTATCCGGGTATAGCTGACAGTCTTCTACAGCAAACATTTAGATGATTACAAATATCTTACCTATGGAGAAGTAACACTGCCTCCGGGTGCTACATTAGACAATAGACCCGGGTAGGCAAAATTAACGTACAGGTATACCAGGGGTGAGCTGTCCCTAGTGACACACTATGCATGCCATTGAAAGCAGAGCTGCCTCGCTAGGTTACATAGATCTCGCGGGCCTGAGAGACAGATTACACAGATCTGTTTCGTGCACAGCGATATCCATCGGGTTACAATTACCTGCATGGATTGGACAGCCGTGGCCCCTCCCACCTCTTGGATACAGCGCTGCTGCCCAGAGAACAGGAGCCCCTGGGGAGCTGCTCAGATCCAGCGCCTCTTGTTTTCGACCAGAGATATTCCATCTATGTTACCCCACCCCCCACAACCATGAGGATCCTTTCCCCCACTCCCGGTACAAAAATCGTCCGAGCACTCCTGCTTCTTTCAGAGGGCTCGGGGAACAAAGAAATTCGGGTAATCATTGAACTCGGGGGGCGAGTAAGAATAAAAAAAAAAACAGAGGGGCTCAAACTCCTCTCGGGAGTCATATCTCCGCCGCCCCCCGCAAGGGGAATAACCAGGACAGTAACTAACAGAGAAGAGTCCAAGAGAGAAAAAAAACACCGAGGATACCAAGAGTAAATGGCAACGAGGGGGCACTCAGGTGCACCAGCCCCGTGTGCTGAAGACGCCCCGAATGGAGACACCGCTTTGTTAACCACAAGGCCGCCAGGGCCTCTTGGTGTGCTGAACCTCCGGCAGTGCCCACGTAAGGAGGCCGCGGTGCCTCCCCCGTGCCGAGGTCAAACGTGAAACGCCTCACGCAGGGAAAATCCCACAGAGCCAGGCTGAGCCTTTCACCCCTGCATGCCCACTGTGGCGTTGAAGAACCCCACCCCCACCCAATATACGTACCCCACACGGGGTTCCCGTTAAGCCCAGCTACTGCATACCGCCTGACTAAAGGGTGCATAGGAAGAACGGAGGCCATAGTACGATAGACTCCCTCTTCCGCCCACCAGAGCGTTGAGGGATGAAAGCAAGAGGACACATGCAGCAGAGGTTTGGTGTCTGAAGAGAAGCCGCATGCGGAGAGTTTGTGGGCCTTGGTCCAGCAGTCCTTGTCTAACAGCGCCAAGACCTGCTCTGAAGCGACGGAAAGCAATGTTCGTCTCGTTTCTGTGTAAGAGGCTGCCGTAAAAGTGGACTGCCCTTGAATGAGGAGAAGCTTATTCTGTGAGTGTGGAGGGCTGGAGGTCCCCCGCAGCGGCTGCCGGCGGCGGGGAAAGGAGCAGGGGCGGAAGGGGTGGCAGGGGCCTTCTTCGGCGGCGGGGGGGGTGACGGGGAGCGGGCGGCAGGGGGCTTCCGGGCCTGAGGGGGAGACTGGGAGCGGGCGGCGGGAGCCTTCCGCGCCGGGGGAGACTGCGAGCGGGCGGCAGGCGCCTTCTGGGCCTGCGGTGGGGACAGAGAGCGGGCGGCCGGTGCTCTGCGTGGCTGGGCGGGAGAAGGGGCGGGAGAAGGGGCGGGAACGGGGACGGGAGCACAAATCGACTCACCTGCACCTTCGGGAGCCCCGCGGGCGCCGCCATACTGCTTGCCGTCTTCCTTCTTGTTGCGGGGGGCGGGCACTTCCGGCCGGCCGCGCTAGGATTGGCCGGCCGGCCGGCCAGTCACGGGGTTAGGAGAGACGCAGAAGTGCCGGCAATGCCGGACCAGACACGGGGGTGTTCCCGGCGTCCCGTGACGTCGGCAAAAGCCAAAGAATGTCGGGAACGCCCCCGTGTCTGGTCCGGCATTGACGGACAGGCCCCTCGTCCAATGGCAAGGCTCCGTTTACGGAGCCAGCCAATCAATGGCGAGGGCCGACCCAAAGCACCCTACAGTTCTCAACAGGATTTCGCCTGCGCGAAAAAGCTGCGCAGAGCGCAGCTTCCGCTAGGCAAAACCTAAAAACGAGCAATGGCATAGCAAATAGGTCTCGCCTTTGGGACCTTATAAGTATTTTAGTCATGCAGCACATTATCTTGGGTGCTACAACATCTCGTGTTACTACACGTGCCACTGGTGACTGGCCATGCTGTGGCTAGAAGCACTGCAGCCTGTGCGTCCTGCGCGTGACAATGATGCCATTAATCTGTCCTTAAACGTTCTGTTCTATGATGGCAATGGTCACGTTTGACATTTTCATCACCAAGAGCTCTAGCTTACACAAATGCGAGACATATTTTATTGTAAGTGCTTGTTTTTATCTCCCACTTGACCGCTCTAAAAACATTGGCATGTATAGCCAAATCCCCTATAATAATGTACTCTCCAAAACTGAGATTACTGCACTACCTCGATCCACCTCACTTTACATAACTTTGCTGCCACTACACCACCCTACATCCCAACATTTTAGAAGGGGAAAGTTGGGAGAATTGAAAAAACTAAAATCAGGAGAATGTATTTCCACCATTGACTGTTATGTTTACTTGAAAAGGGGAGTTTCCCGCCCTAATCAAGCGCTTTGGCATGTATTCACACCTACATCCTCTAACAAATTTAAGTTGATTCCTTTGCAAAAATCGAAACAACTGTCCGTAGGGATCTACCAGTTACTTTGTGCCTTTTGTAAAGATCAGAACAAGCAACTGTTTGTAAAAAAATGTACTTCTTTTAATGAAACCTATTTTATTGTGATGCGCTCTAACACATTTGGGTAATGTTTGTGCTATGCAAAAATGCATAAATGAACGAGACAGCAAGCGAACTGGACACTTCTCGGTCCAGGTGGAGACCAAAACTGAAATGCTAATGCTAAGCTGAAGGAGCAGGTCGGGGTAAATAATGAACCAGTCACATTGAGCAGCACAGAAGAGGGTGGAGTCCCCAAAGAAGTCGTAGATGGGAAATAGCACTGGGAAATGGCCTTAGTTTGTCTTCAAGTTTTACTGCCGTGGGTTTTGCCTGTTTTCTCTTTATTTTCTCCCCATCCCTCCCCCCGTAAGTCTCAACTTTAGACTACATGTCTCGCGTGTCTTCGCTGAACAAAACGCTGGTGTGCCATGCCTGTGCTGCCTGAGTATAGTGCGTGGCCCATACCAGGACAACAAAGGGTAGGAAGAACGGCAAAGAGATACTCCTGGCAGGGGGGGGGTTGGGGTTAGAGAGGAAACATCACGACTAAGTTGGAGATGAGATCTAAGAAGACACGGTGACTGAGAAGGGAGGAAAAAGGTAAGGAAACAACTGGTCTGAAACACCCTTTCACTTTGAGTTCTAACCTGTGATGTCCTAAAGGGAAAGAGTAAGGGGAGGGGGCGGGGAGGAGGGAGCGAGGGGGAGGAGGGAGCGAGAGGGGGTGGGAGGGAGTGAGCGAGAGGGGGTGGGAGGGAGTGAGCGAGCGAGAGGGGGTGGGAGGGAGTGAGCGAGAGGGGGTGGGAGGGAGTGAGCGAGAGGGGGTGGGAGGGAGTGAGCGAGAGGGGGTGGGAGGGAGTGAGCGAGAGGGGGTGGGGGGGAAGGGAGCGAGAGGGGGGAAGGGAGCGAGAGGGGGGGAAGGGAGCGAGAGGGGGGAAGGGAGCGAGAGGGGGGGAAGGGAGCGAGAGGGGGGAAGGGAGCGAGAGGGGGCAAGAGAGAGAACGAGAGAAAGGAAGCGAGAGGAGCGAGCGAGCACAGGAGTGCTGCGTGCGTGCAGTCTGCTCATTTTCAAAGCACACACTCATGCTTGTGGTGCGCCCCTGCGCGCTCCCACAAGGTGTATGCCACCACAAGCACGAGTATGTGGTTCGAAAAAGAGCTGAACAACGGCTAAAAGTCTCCTATGCAACGCTTGCGCCCTGCGTAGGAGAGACCTAAAAAGCAAGGGAAGTACGCATGACAGTGGAAGCATTCCTTGACCAAAAGGAGGATGTAGTAAGTTTTAAAAAAAGAATACATAAATGGCTTTCAATTCTGAAAATCTTAGTGCCACTGCATGTAACCAAAGGCAGTGCACAGCTTTTCAATGGTTTGCGTGAAATGTTAACTACAGCCTTTACATACATTCTTCAAGTTAGAATATCAACTAAGCAGCAATTTAAATCTGTGCTTCAAGAAATTAATGTCGACACCTATAGCTCATAGCACCAGTAGTAATCTTTTATACATCGATCTTTGCCGAACAAAATTCAAGGTTCTACTCATCAAGAATCTGGGAATTGCTGAAAACTTTTAAATCGTGCAGTAAAAGGAGGGCTGTGCTAATGGTGACCCCGGCCCCATGACGCTGCCAGAGGTGGGAGAGAGATTAGATGCTACGAAGCTTCTACTATTGCATAAGTCCTGCATTTCAACACTATGGTCCGTCAAGGACAACTCAAAGTTTGATTCCTAGCAGAAAATAGGAGCGCTACCATAGCAAGTAAGCAGAGCAGCTACTCTTTAGTAGATTGCTGCAGCTATGCGTCCTCCACGCCTTGAGGCCAGCCTTCCATGGCCTGAACTAGCTGCCAGATTCTACCCCAACAACCCCTCAGCCAGTGCTTGAAATGGAAAATTAAAGTGCACGTACTCTGTACAAGAGTACCTGCTCGTTTATAAGAAGTGTCAGTACTCTCCAATTAAAAGTATTGAGACTCTAGAAAAGTGCCGGTACTCACCCTCTCAAAATAAAAAAAGTGCTGGTACTCCTTACCGGACTGTAATGGCCCATTTAAAGCACTGTCCTCAGCACCACCCAGTCCAACATACACACTGTAAACCAGCCCTGCGTGCCACTCACTTGCATGAAACTCGGCTGACTCCATCCTGGGCCACAACAATAGTTCCCCATGGTAGACTTATTAAGAGCTGCTAAAACAGGTCACGTCTACTGGTCCAGAGGTCATTGCACTGGCTTCAACCTTGAAGGAGAGTGAAATCTTGACCTGCACATGTGCAGAAGTACCCACTCCATCGCCCCTCCCTCTAAACCAGACCTCTCCAACGAGTAGCTCTCCAGCTACCTGCAAGTAGTTTTCCTATGTACAGACCAGCCTACTAAATTAATCGCCATTTCTTGGATGTATTAACGTACGAGTTACTTACCTTCGGTAACTATGTATCTGGTAGAGAAGTGGTCTAGCTGCAGATTCCTTAACTTAGAATATCCCCAAGCGTGAGACTGCATCTGGAATTTTTTTGCAGCAGCACCTCTGCGCGCCAGAGGACGGCGCCACTCGACACCGCCCAACGTCCTCCTCGTACATGACGTTAGCTAGGTCATACAAGTCCCTCCTGGCGCGCGGACATCAGTTTTCTTAGGAGAAACTTTTCTGTGTCACCACGCGGAGCCACCAACCAAAAACTGCGAAAGTATGGGAACAGTGTGTGAGGAATTAAAATTACGTGAATAAAGTAGGTTGGTGGAAGACACCATACTAAAGCCAGAATAGACATCGCCTAAACATGTAAGTGGAGGCTGTGAGAAAGAGCCCCGCAAGCAAAGCGGAGGCCTGTTCCCAAGTTTAACAAGGGAAGAACATCTCAACTGACAGAAATAGACTAATAGTGCCATGTGGAACTGTGGCGTCCACTAAGAAGAGAACACAGAAAGAACAGCCCACCGCAGGAAAGAAAGGGGAGACTGGCCTTTCCCTTGTAAAACCAAAGGGAGGAAACCGAGCACAACAAACCCTCAAAGACAATGACCACGAGGAGACTAGGACCCTGAGGCAGTAGATCAAATTGAAGGGAAGGGAACTGTAGAGTTAAACGAACCTTCCTGTGAGTCAAAGGTACCATATAACAGAAAAAAAAGCCCCTCTGCAGAGGTTAACTGTACATGAAATCACCCAGGGGAGTGCAACAACCTAAAACCCCATGGCAACTGAAAAGCCCAGTGGATAACACTACCAGAAAATGTCCTCACAGAACGGGGAGGCGTTAAGGAATCTGCAGGTAGACAACATCTCTACCAGATACATAGTTACCGAAGGTAAGTAACTTGAACAGAGCCATCTAGCCGCAGGTTCCTTAACTTAGAATAGATATCACAGCCATACACCAAAAGGGGAAAAACTGTGGCATAAAAGCCCAACAGCAACCCCAGCAGCTCGAAGAGCAGAAGCCACAGGATAGAAGATATCTGACAACAAGCCAGAATGGTGCGGAAAGAAAGAAAAGAGAAGAAGAAAGAAAAGGAAAAGAAAAAGAAGAGAAGGAAAGGAAGGAAAAGAAGGAAAGGAAGGGAAAAAAGGAAAGGAAGGGAAAAAAGGAAAGGAAGGGAAAAAAGGAAAGGAAGGGAAAAAAGGAAAGGAAGGGAAAAAAGGAAAGCAAGAGGAAGGAAAGAAAGAAGAAAGAAAAAAGGAAAGCAAGAGGAAGGAAAGACAAAAGGAAGGAAGGAAGGAAGGCTGCCTCTCCACTAAATGGTGCACGAAAAATGTAATAACCCAAGCTTGGAATGAACTTGAAGAGATGCAACCAGCGCCCAACAGACCAGTTATAATAGGAGGCCAAAAGTGCTGGAGGTAAGAGCCCAAAGGCAAGCCAGAACCTGAGCAATGCATTGGAGAGAGCCAGCAGGACAAGAAGCACGCCAAGCGCACACCCAACCTCAAAGGGTAAGGAGGGGCACCAGCATCAACCCCTAACCCGCTGAATCAGGTAGAATATGCTGCCGGCAAAGGGCAAGAGAGACCTGAAGTGGCATACACAGAACAGAAGAGCGCCCGACCTGGCAGCACGAAGCCAGAAGGAGAAGTGTTGACAGTAACGGATGACCACTGCCATCAGAAGAACCGTCCCACAGGTGTAGTTCTAACCAGAGCAGGCCACTCCAGGGAAAGGCCCAAAAACGCCAAATCAACGAATGGTGAAAAGAGTCTTAAATCCAGAACCAACACTACCAAAGAGACTGTGTCGAACTCCAAAAAGGGAGTATATATGACAATTGGAAAAAACACCCCAGGAAGCGGAAGAAAGGGGGGCCCTATGGCAACTTGCACTTAAAAAGGGCCCCCCACACATGAAGATATTGATTCAGACCTCGCAACCCTAACAAGAGGTGGCAACGTAGGAAGAGGAAACCAAAGTAAACGGCATGTAGACATAATGTATATGCCGGACCATACCCAGCACATTGAAGAGCAGGTAGGAGCAGTTTACGAAGAGGAGACCAGGAAAACTCCAAAAGAGTTGGATAACCATGGTGAAAGCCTATGGCACCTAGGAAAAACATAGAACACAGTACAACAGACATGTAAGTGGTGCATATGCCCCACATAATTTCCAGGCCCAGGTGAGATAAGCAAGGCTATATAATAGCGTACAAGTAACCCACATGGAGTATGTATACCCTGGACAACGGGGGACACCTCTTAGGGCAAAAGCCAGGTGAAAAAAGAATGCAGCAACAAACCGAACCATAGACCGAGTGCCAGGACGTAAAAAAAAAAAACAAACAAAAAAAACACTACTGAGCTGGACTACCGGCTGAAAGCCACAAGCGGAGGACACAGCAACCTGTGACATCTGGCCACAGAAGGCAAACATGCAACTGAAAGCAAAATGCATCCAAGAGATGCTAGTAAAAGGGTAAACACCCTTGACCACTTAAAATACAACGTAAAGCTTACTGCTCATGTTAAACAGAGCGCATCTAAAGGCTCACTGCCTATGTTAACCGCATCGCTGCTGCGGCGATTTTTGCGCTGTGCGGCTTTTTTCAGAATACCGCGTTACATGACGAGCTGAGCTTGTCATCAGCAGCGAAGGGGTTAAACACATAGCGCATCCAACTGATGCGAAAATGAAAGGATGCCACAGAAGACAGGCCTAAAAGACCTAAGTGGGAGGATGAAAGCCCGCCAGCAGCCGGTGAACCTCCGACTCTGCGTGAGCCTCAAAGGGTAAAATCAACCAGACGTTCCCGGATATTTTCAGGGAAGACGCTGTCTCGCAACCAAGCATGATGCCATAGGACAACAGAACTCGCCATGGCTCGGCCCAATGAATCTGCAGTATCTAAGGCTGAACGGATTATGAATTTGGCCATCTCGAATGGAGTGAAGATCAGTGAGAGTACCCTCGGAGCTGGCAGTAAGTAGTTCTTCTTACAAGAAAGGTTGGAGAACCCTGCTCTAAACAGTCTTGGCTGATATACTCTGAGCAACCAGACACCCTTCTGCTTGAACGGCTCAGAGTGCTCCTGAATGGGAGGGCAACACCCCCTATACTCCTTAACATCAGGAATCAGTGCTTAAACCATACTCTACAGAGAAGTATCTTTTCATGGCAGAGTTGCCCCTTCACCACCAGTCTTGTTTCGTTAAGATGAGTAATCTGTTTAAATTATCCACGTTTTGGCTTTCCTCCCCACTCATGGGGACTTTAGCTCTTCAGCCTATCCCATTGCCTTCTAGTAGGGCCACCTTCATATACCGGTGAACCTGCTTCATCTTCACCCATCAGTTTCACTCACTAGCCTGACAGTAGAACAGGGGTGCTTTCTGACATAGGTTAGATGCTTTGTTGGTAAGGAGTCCCTCCCTCTGAATCATGATTAGCGTTTGTCTCAAGTGTACCCCTTAACTGCAGCTTGATACTTCTCAGGGACAATTCTCTTGTTTATGTCCATGCAGCCCTGAAGACCCTTGTTGTCATTGTGATCCTTCTTCCTGAGCTCTGCGATATAACTTTGCTCTTACGTTCACAATTCATACATGTAGGATATGCTAATGGTGAACGCCCTGCTTCACACTAGTGCTAATCACATTTGATCCACAGATCCTGGTAGATAACTCTGAATCGGCCAAAGTTCTTGCAATGATCTCTTCCTCCGAAACCTCACAGTACCATGCCCCCTCGCCCTTCTATTTCCTCAGACATACCGAATAGCGCAGGAAGTAGTGGCCTACCAGTAACCCCGATCAGGTAGCTAAGCTCTGCCAGCATAGTTTTGCCTACTCCGCGTTCCGTTGCGAACGCGGAGTTTAGGCAAAACTATGACTACGTGGAGGAGTGTAGTTAGCCAGCCCCTCCACCCTCCCAAAGTGATTAAAAGTAATTAAAAAAACACTTGCCTGCCGTGGATCCCTCCTACCCGCAGTTCTTTACTGATAACCCCTACATTGTACGTCTTGCAAGTGCGCACACGCAAAATGTACAACGTAGGTGTTATCTAAAGCCCGTAGCGGAGTGAAGTTGCAGAGTTATTTTCTAACTCTGCAACTTCGTGTAGAGGTACTACGCCTGCTCCGCCCAGGCTTACCCACTAGGCAAATATGAGGATGGAGGGGGAGAGAGCAGACTGAGATGAAACGGGATAGAGATTGCTCTAGTTCTACTTAAGGGCCAGGCACATCCTTTGTGAACAAGAACTATATCACATGGCTTGCAGTAGAGGCCACATGAAAGCCTAAGTAGTGCAGGAATCTTGTTCCCTCATGCTCCTTATTTCAAGTTTGATCACAGGTGTGCTGCAAGGTACACTTTGAGACAATGTTATGACTGCTTTTATATCAATCATTAGAGATTAAGAGACCGAAGGGACAAACCCCTCAAATTACAAACAACTGCATGCATAACACATTTGATGCGTCAATTCCAGCCAATCTGAATTAAAAGAGGGAAATCACCCCACTGAAGTCCGGCCATATGTTTTACGCAGTGGTTAGTTACCTTTAAAAGAACTACAAAACTCTCCAAGTATTTAGCGATTATAAATTACACTTCATGTAGTTTGAAAAAATATATATAAATAAAATCTTTGGGTGTGTGGTTATATCGGGAAGCAGCTGTCAATAGGTTTGTGTGCGGGATCGAGGTTGCAGTTCATTTTTTCTTCCAGGTCAGGTTATTAAGTGAGTTGTTACCACATAACTTTGTGCTGCTACACAAAGAACCTTAATATTTTGCTTCAAAAGTCTAATGTATTGTGGTTCATAGTTTTGTATTGCTGAAATGTACACTACATTTTCATGTGCACCAAAAGATACAGCTGTTAATGCAAAGGCTTGTCGTATCGCAGGAGTTCTCTATTTGAAGTATCTTTTTGGTGGTTTGGTTTACAACCAAGACTAGACCCTGGGAAGTAGACGGGTGGCAGGGTGCATATAAAAATTTTAAGGTGGGGGAATAAAAAGTAAATGTGCTCCCAGTTTGATGCATCATTGCCAAGTATACTAGACTGCAATGCAAGATGGGATCTATTTTTTTATTTACATTCTCTTTGATGAATGAATCAGATTACAGCTCATTAAATAAACCATTTACAAAAAAAACCCCACACAATCTAAATCAAACACCAAGTTATTTATTTCACGGCTGTTTTTTGAACCATTATAATTAACATTACAGTCATAATTTTGATGCAATCTTTAAGATAAATGACCTTGATAGTTTAAAATAGTTTCTCTCCAAACATATGGTTAAGTGCTACTGTAGGTTTAAAGACAACATTTCATCGTCTGGGCATTTAGGTGCTTTTCTGAAACTGGAATTTCATCTAGTCAAGCAGTAGCAAGAAATTCAAATGCAGTTTCTTTCTCCTCCACCAACTCTTTGGCTGTTAAATCCATCTTCTCGCGGGAGAAATCATTGATCGGTAGCCCTTCAACAAAGCACCAGCTTTTATTCTGCATGGAAAGAAGGTACACCAGATTGAGAATTAGAAATACATTAAATGAGTCCAAAGAACATGCATGTTTAGTCCACGTAGTTGCACAGTATCATGAAAACAGCCCCTGAAATAAAAGGTGCGTTAAAAACTGAATAGTAAGGAGAACCTTTTTCACATTACAGCTTAGTTTAAGCCAACTTCAGTGAAATAGATGTTCAAACCACCAGGTTTTCAGATTCTAACTATGCAGTTGGGAGAAGCTCAAGTTTTCTAGTGCATGGTTACTAGACCTACATTTAATAGCAAAAATTAATCTTAAAATCCAACAAGTTAGTAACAGGATACAATGAAAAGTGGGGACGGTGGGTGCCCAGCATCAGATGACAGCTTAGACAAAGTTGATAGAAGACATTTCAACCTGAATTACTTCAGGTAAATTAAAACCTAAATGCAGTGGGGATGGGGCATGGATAAAAACATGATTAAAAACTCATTGCCTAGTTCTACAAATGAGGCCCTGGCCAACAGCCCATTTGCTAGGCAGTTCTGGTTAAAAAAGGTACATGGTATCAATTTTCTGCTCATTGTTGCCCAGAAAAGCCCCATCAAAATATGGAGGGCAAAAATATGCCTTGTTTGTGTTGAATGAAGACTAACAGTCGATTTGTGGGTGAAGCCAGGCAAAGCAATTCATATGTAGCTTGGTTCCTGCACTGATGCATCACCCAAATACATGTATTGCCATATTACGGTCACTATGCTATAAAACAGTACAGCAGGTCATCAACAATATCATAAGCTACATTTAATGAGGTCATACTGGATCAACTGTATTGTATTGTGTATTGTGGTATACTTATAGAGCGCAGCCTGTCACCACCAAGGGCATCCTGGCGCTTTGAACCCTGATCCAGCAACTTCAGCAGCTAGCCTATCCTCGGGAAGAGGTAGGTTTTCAACGCCTTTCTAAAGGCTGAGAGAGCCTCAAGACTCCTAAGGGATAATGGCAGGGAGTTCCAGAGTTTAGCCGCCGCTACTCTGAACGATCGGCCACCCATCCTCACTCTCTGGAAGCGCGGGACTACTAACAGCTTGGATGACGAGGAGCGTAGGGCTCGAGATGGGAGATACCAAGCAAACATTCCCCGCAACGGGATTGGTCCCAAGCCATGAATAGCTCTAAACACAATACACGCTGCTTTGTATCGAACACGAAGGTGGACCGGCAGCCAGTGGAGTTCCTGAAGCGCTGCTGTAGATGAGCTGTAGTAGGGGCGGGAGAGGGCAAGTTTGGCCGCCAGATTTTGTACCCTTTGAAGCTTGCCCAGTAGTGTTGCAGGGGCATCCAATAGTAGTGCGTTGCAGTAGTCGAGTCGACTTAGGATGGTACTCCGCACTACTTCGGATCTGGCTTGCTCCGGGAGGAGAGGTAGGACCTTGCGCAGCATACGGATGAGCATCATGCACGTTGAGGTGGTCTTGTTTACGTGCAAATCCAGCTGCAAGTTAGGCCCAAAGATGACCCCCAGATTACGCGCCGAGTGTGTGGCTGACACGGTCTCTGAAAAGGACGGGGGACAAAAGTCATTTGGAAGGTCCCTGGGGATTCGGTCGCTGGAGCAGTGCAGCACCTCAGTTTTAGTACCATTGAACTGTAACGAGTTCAAGCGGAGCCAGTCCGCTGTGGCCTGCATGCACCGATGAAGTCTCCAGTGGGACCGCATCCTGTCCCTCCAGTGAAAAGACCAGCTGGGTATCATCTGCATAATTAAATGCAGAGATCCCAAACGATTTAATAAGCTGGACTAGAGGGCGGAGGTAGATATTAAAGAGTATAGGGCTGATGGCTGAGCCCTGAGGTACTCCTTGTCCCACTCTCCGCTCCTCTGAACTGAAGGGAGGGAGCGACACCCGTTGGTGACGATTATCCAGATAGGAAATTAACCAGTCCCTCGCCTTGTCTTTGACCCCACACTCTTCCAGCCTCGCTATCAAGGTCGGATGGCTGACCGTGTCGAACACGGCCGACATGTCGAGCAGCACCAAAAAGGCCGCCCGACCACTGTCGACTCGCGCCCGCAGATTGTCTAACACGGTCACTAACGCGGATTCCGTCCCATGAGCTGGGCGGAAGCCAAATTGCGTCTCATCCAGCCAGGTGTTCCCTTCTAGGAAGCCGGATAGAGTGCGGGTGACCAACTTTTCCATGATTTTAACTGGAAAAGGAAGCAGGGAAATTGGCCGGTAATTGGAAAGACAGGCAGGGTCAAGCGTAGGTTTTTTTAGAAGCGGGGATACCACTGCCTTCTTCCAACAACCCGGTACAATCCCTGTTTCAAACGACTGACAGCAGATGGAATGTAGAGGCTGGAAAAGTTCCTCCTGAAACAACCTCCAGAGTTTTGGCGGAAGAGGGTCAAGAGGCGAGCCAGATGAGATCGTAAGGGCTAGGCTGCCAAACTCCTCCAAGGAAGGCAGAGGAAAACTACTCAGTTGGGGTCGACTGGCCTCAATCGCCGGAGCTCCCCAACTGGAAGCCTGGTCCAAGGAGGGCAAAGAAAGGCTACTCAGCTGGGGTCGACTGGCCTCCATTGCCGGAGCTCCCAAGCTGAAAGCCTGGTCCAAGGAAGGCAGAAAAGAACTACTCAGCTGGGGTCGACTGGCCTCAGTCGCCGGAGCTCCCAGACTGAGGGCCCGGACCAGGGAGGGCGGGGGAGAGCTACTCAGCTGGGGTCGACTGGTCTCGCTTACCGGAGCTTCCAGACGGAGGCCCTGGTCCACAGGGGAGAGGGGAAAGCTACTCAGCTGGGGTCGACTGGCCTCAATCGCCGGAGCTCCCAAGTTGAGCACCTGATCCTCTGGTCGGGGTCGACTGGCAGGTGAGGTCGGAGCTTCCAAACAGAGGTGAGAAACCCCCTGCAGGGGTCGACTGGCCAATGCCTCAGGAGCTCCCAAACCAGTGGGAGAATCAATTGGATCCTGCAGACCCTCCAGGATTCTGCGGATTTTCTCCTCAAAGGCCTCGGCAATAGAATCACAGAGAGCTTGCGATGAAGGGACAGAACTGGCCACACACGTGGGGTGGGCGAGGTCTCGGACAATTTTAAAAAGTGCCTGAGCCTTGTTAGGGGCATGATTCAAGGTGGATTCAAGATAGGACGCTTTAGCCACCTTGATCTGAGCCTTGTATTTTTGTATGGCGGACCGGAACACAATTTTCTCCGAATCTAAGTATTGTTTCCTCCACGCCCTTTCTGCACGTTTGCAGTCGAGTTTGAGCTGGCGAAGTTCGCTCGTATACCAAGGACTGGCTCGGTTCACCCTACCCCGTGATTTCCGAAGGGGTGCCAGCTTATCCAGTGAACTCGAGATGGACTGGCAGAAGCGAGAGTAGCTCTCCTCAGCTGTATTACCAAGCTTAAAGTCCTTGCCTAAAATGTTCGGCAGAGGGGAGGTTTTAAGAATTCTGGACCAAGGTCTCTCTAGTTTGGCTTGGGATAATCCGGCCTCCCGTGAGGTGTGGTCCTCCAGCCAGAGAGAAAACATGACCAAGAAGTGGTCTGTCCAATACTGGCACTTAATATCCTCTACTGAAACCCATAGTGGATCCGCGAATATTAAGTCCAGGATATGACCTTTCCGATGCGTGGTGACATTTACCAGCTGTTCCATCTTGATATCCATGCAGGCTTGGCTGAGGGAAAAAAATGCATTATCCCTTGAGCCGCCTGCCCACAAGTTGAAATCACCAAGAATCAATAGCTTGGAATGGGAACTAGAGAGTTCATAAATCAGGTCAATAAGGAGTGCTATAGTTGGTGCTGGTCCTGGAGGACGATAGCAGAGGACACCTGAACACAGTTTCAGCTCCTGCTGTTTGACTGTGAAGCCCATCAGTTCAAATCCCGATACCTCACGAATCTTTAGCTGGGAGAGAGTGAGCGAATCTTTGTAAATAAACCCGATTCCCCCTCCTCGATTAAGCGGGCGAGGGGTGTGACTAATTTTATAGCCTGAAGGGCAGGCTAAGCCCAGCTCCACCTCACAGTCTTCCCGAGTCCACGTTTCTGTGAGAAAGAGGACATCGAGATTTTCAGACTCAATGAGGAAGGCAATTTCCATGTGGTGCTTACAAAGAGATCTAACATTAAGCAATCCACAGGAAATTCGCTTGGTAGTAGATAGACTGGCCTGGTTCTGACTGCAACAGATGGACGGTATGCTGAATGATTCAAACATTCTCCCCCAGATAAGAGATCTGGGTTAAATCTATCGTTCTTTTGCCCACTATGCCACCCCAGTTTGGACCCTGCCTTATGCAAATCAGTTTTGACCCTGTACCTCATGGGAACAGTCCAAACCGAACTGCCAAGACCTGGCCTGGCAGTTTGGGCTGGACTGATGTGGCTAGGTCCGAACTGGAATGGCGAGCAAAACAAAACGAAAGATTTAGGCCCAGATCTCTGTACTGGGGTGAATGTATGACATTGTTCTACATTCTGTCCATCATTTGTTCTTTTTGCATACTGAATAGATCAGCAGTAGAATCAGAAAAGATAGTGGAACGAGACAGAAGCTTGAAAATAAAAATGTGCATGTGCATAAACATATGCTATACCCTACCCTGCCATGTCCTTCAAGAAATTGTGTCATTAAGATGAGTGAGAACCCAGAAAATTTAAGACAAAGGAAAAAGCATATTAACAAGTACATTTTAAATACAGGGACTAAAAATTATATTGAAAGTACTAGAAATATGATCCCATTACCCACTAATCAAAGTGTAGGCATTACAGCCTTACATCTTAAAAATAAACACAAATAATCTAAACTACAGGAGGCAATTAGAATCAGTTCATCGGCACAGCTTAACAGTGACTGATGAACGAATATGGTTTAAAAGAAAAGAAAGTTTCATACAAAACAATAAAATGGGAAGCCAAATTTTGATCACACGGGGCATGTTGTAGAAAAGATTTAGACTTCAAAACAAACAAGTACATTTACCTTGATAGTCACAGGGAACGAATAAACCAAATCTTCAGGGATGCCGTAGGAATTGCCACCTGAAATCACTCCCATGGAAACAAATTCTCCCTGAAGGAAAGAAAGAAAAAGCAAGCCAATTAGTAGGAGAGAAACAGATCACCTTCCAACAGGTCGAACATCATTAAAACATACAGGAGAAGTTGGGGGTGATTCTGGAGGTGTACAACATTAAGTAGTGAATAACATTTGGGAAACACGATTGCCCCATTACACTGGTTACGGACGATGTACCAAGACTTCTCAAAATAAATCCAACAAAAGGCGACCTCAGTACCTGAAATGTTGCAAGTTTCCAATAGGTTATATCCGTTGTACTAAGGACGACAGCCACAAAACATTGACAGCAGAGAAAGAAATACACCAGAAACAATTTCTACTCTATGAAAGCACAGGAATGTTTCAACATAAACCCAGAAATTCAATGCAATTTTCTGTGCAATTGTAGTGTTAGATTCCAACGCAGTTGGGTACAGAAGTTGATGTTTTACCAACTCATTTTGGAGACTAATAACTTCATATTGTTGCTACCTTTTTGAGGAGTATTAACAGTGTTTCTTGTAAAAGCGACAAGCTCATGTTGGTACTGTGAAAGGTCTAGACCAGTGGTTCTTCACTTGTGGTCCAGGGACCCCTGGGGGTGCACCGTGTCCAATTAGGTGATGTGACTGCTTAGAAAATTAATTAGGTTTATATAAATGAAGCAGCAAAATTTAAAGTTGAAAATTTTCAAATTTTTTTCCAATTAAAGAACGTTTTAAGTTGGAAGCTAAAGATTAAGTTAATATCCTACGATTGGTTCGTGGCAGTTACGAGTACATCAAGAACAATATAGGATGGATGATTATTTGCTTAAATTTATAAACGCTCAAACCTTTATTAAAATTCAGATTTTTTATATTTGTGAATAAAATAAAATATTTGATTGTTTGATTAATGCTAGTTTATATATTTTTTGTATCATTTCGCAGTTTGAATAATCGCAAATGCTTACTCTCGAAAGATTCAGTGGGGATAAGACTTCAATTATAATTTGATTAGGGTCTGCAGGTTCCAGTAATGATTGGGGTGGGGGGGTCCACAGAAATCAAAAGGTTTAGAACCACTGGCCTAGACCATACACAGTACCCATTCAGGTATAGGTTCCACTAAAAGAACTGTGCAGAGGAAATGTTCTATGTTAAGTGATGTAAATAGTGAACCTTTACAACATGTTAATATCCGTGTAACTGGAGGTTGACAATCAGAAAGCCCACAAAATGCAAGCTGAATGTAGTTCTACGAATAAAATAAAATAAAAAAAAACACCTACTGAAAGCCGCACTTTGGTTTGGACTACAATCCAAAAATCAAACAGCCAGACAAACAGGCTGTAATGTACGCCCCTTGTTTTCCTAACTATGTAAGAGTAGAATCTTGTGAAGTGGTTCCAGAAAGTTTGATTAATAGTATCTTTGCTCAAGAAGCGCCATTTCCACAAAGTAGGCAAGGAGAGCTTTCTGAAACAGTGTTCACGGTGAACATTTTGAGAAGTTATTTTCTCATCTTGCTATATTCAAGAGGAGAGACAAGAGTTTGAGAAGAGTGGTACATTTATGAGAGCCATGGTGCTTAAGTATGTACAGTCTAACATCACATTTGTCAGTCTTGTATATTCCACCCTGTCTACATTTAAAAGTGCTGGGGGGCTGCCACTCAAAGAAACTGGAGGACTGTCAATAAATGCAAGTTTCTAAAGGTTTTGGTAAAAGACAAACTGACTCAACACAACACAGCCATATGCTTAAGGCAACCTTCCTGTGTACTACTCAAAGCCCATAGGACCGGGTTTGGATCGACCTCTCCCAAGGGCAGCACTCAAAATTTAATATTATATTCTGACCAAATGTAAGCGGCCTATACCCTTTTTCTGTATTTAGTGGTTTGATTTCAGATACACCAAAGCAAAATAAAACTCACCTACAATACCCAGGTTTTTAGCATACAGCTATCACTGAAAATAATAACTTCATCCCCTATAGTCTCTATGAAAACCCCAGAGCGGTCATAAAGATTGACACAAAGTGTTACTTGGACGATTAAAACCAACCTTACATTTCCGAATCGATTTGCAGGTTTCTCTAAACTCCCTCTGTGAACTTCAGAGTAGAAAGCCTGCGAGTAGGTACCTCACATATTGGCACTTCTTACAAGTGTTGGATGCCAATGCAAGCTTTTGCATGATTCTAAAGTTCCAGTGTAACCTGAAGCATAACACACTAGCCATATCAGTTTATCAGGTATGTTCATATTGATTCATGTCAAGCAAACATTTCCTCCAGCTGAATTCTGCGGTGTAATCTAGTACTCCAATTAAGCCAACAGATCTGCATATGGTCAGCACTTGAGGAATTCACTGTGTCCAATAATGTGGATACTTCCTATATCTTCAGCGGTCAGAATAATATTTTGGATTTTCAAATCAACCGGTATAGAAAGCGCCATGTGCGCACTTTAAGCAGGAGAAAATGCCACAATTTCCTACATTTTAGATAAAAGGGGAGCTAGGCCCAAGGGACGAGGTTTCGGCAGGGCCGTATTATCGTTTTCAAAAGGGGAATGGGCCTTTACCTCGCTTTCTTTATAAGCATTCACAATTTCGCTTTATGGACAAACTCATTACTTTGTTTGTTCCGGTACTTTTATACCTTTTGCTTTGCAATTACTTGTTTTTTCATGGATTCATTTCAGTACGAAAAAGACAAGTGTCTGGTCACACCTGTGTTATAATCATTTTACAAAACATTCAAACCATAAAACATTACATCACATTAGACATTAAAAAAAAACAAAAATACACAGAAGGAAAATACATCCAATACACGCATATTTATCAACCAATGTTACTTGGCTGTCCAAATTAGTGATCCAAGACTTTAAGTCTCTATATCAGGTATCTGAATGCACAGGGAAAAATTCTTCTTTATTAGAATTACATTTTTCTGGAAAGGAATTTATTTCACAGGCTGGAATTCAATTCTTCATTCCTCTGTTCTCTGATCGTGTGCTGACGTGTTTCGAAACCTGGGCGTTAAATTCCAGGATTCTCGTCAAGACTTTTAAATTGTGGCATCTTTGGTTTTTGTAGTATAATGGATGTGCAATAAGACATTTAAGATTCTATTTTTTATTTTATTGCAAATTGTACCCGAGAAGCAATAACCTTCTCATCTAGTATTAAGTTTCCACACCGTGGGATCTCTGATTGGGGAATTTTTATTTATGTTGGAAAACAGAAGGCCTGTTAGGAATGTCGATTTGATTGCCTTGATTAAAACGACTTATGTCTTTTGTCCATTTCCTACCTTTAATTTTCTTCTTTTAAATCTATTTTCGGAGTGGACAATAATCTCCGCTCAGTTTTCTCGCATTTACGATGTTTCTCTCTCGCTTACTGAAATAAAATCAATGGGAGCGGTTATCTATACTGGCCTCAGTATTTCGGCGTTTATATCAAGGTTAGAGTTGCGCTTACCTCGTTAAGCCATAAGATTTGTGTCACCTTAACGGATACCTTTCAAAACGGCAGACATTTTCTTCAGGGCTTCTATTAGTATAGTTTTTCAGGAATTCTGGGTGAAAGTTTTATATCTCTTGGCCCAACAGTGTGCATTTAGTGGCCCAGTGTGTTGCATTGCGGGTCAGGTAATTTGCAGAGTGCTCTACAATGTTGACAACTCAGTCATGGTGTTGAGGCCTGTCATGGCACTACTGTATTTAAGTATTAAATATGCCTCTTTTTGATGTAGAGCGCCATCTATATCAATTGCACGTTTTGATGAATTGATTGTCGCTAGAACTGTCCATTTAAACAAATTTTCTCCATGCGACTCCTCAAAGTGCTCGACCATTGGGGCAGTGACTACCTTTTTTATTCTTGACCTATGTTGGGTAATTCTGGTGTTAACCTGCTGGTTCGTCTTACCTATATAGATTTTCAAAAAGGGCCACATCATTGCATAAACTGCATTTTTGGTTTTGCAGTTAGTGAATTCTGCATGTTTCCATTTAATGCGGTTGTGGCAGAATTCCGTGCCTTCTATGGTGGTGTTGCAAGCCACACAATGTTCACATTTGCGATGGCCTTCAATAGGTTTTAGGTTCCATTGTGATAATAGGTCACTTTTCTGTTTAGGTAGGGAGAAGTCTGCGCGCATTTGTTGTCCTATACTCTGGTACATTTTCCATAGCAAACAGAGGTTTAAGAAAAGGACATTAAAGATTCAAGGAAGTGCCAATTTTTCAATATAATTTGTCTGAACTTATTTGTGCCAGGGCCAAATGTTGACACGCACACCAATTTGTCCAGGTCTTTTTTTCTCTTATTTGGTGGAGGACTCACTCGAGGTGTAAACCGAGTTCTTTTGGTCAAATGTTTCAATAATTTTTCTGGGTAGCCCCTTTCGGCCATGTCAATACAAAAAGGCGGCTGCGTTTTTTTCACAGTCCATTAAATGGGTGCAGTTTCTCCAAACTCTTAATAGCTGCCCATACGGTAGGTTCTCTTTAAGGTTTCTAGGATGGGCACTGCTATGATGTAGGATGGTATTTTTGTCTGTCTTTTTTCTATAGAGAGGTCGCCAATTGGTTTGCTACTGGAGCGACCTCTACATCTAAAAAAAGTCATCTGAGTTTTGCTAGATTATACAGAAAACTTTGTGTCTGTCTGGTATGGAGCCATTCGTGGAACGAATCTAACTCCACCTGGCTCCCCTGCCACAGGAGTCAGATATAGTCTGTATATTGCAGCCACTGTAGTATATGACCTTTAAAGGGATTGTTCTCTATAAACCTTTCCTCCTATTGAGCCATTTCTGGAGCATAAGGACATCCCATAGCGGAGCCTTTCACTTATACAAAGAATTGATCGTCAAATCTAAAATAATTCTTCACCTCCGCTAGTTGTAGGATAAATTTGGTCGGGACCCTATTGGGTAGTTCTCTGCTATCTAGATATAGTTCCATCACTTCCAGTGCCTCATGCAAGTGTATAAAGCGATGTGACGTCTAGCGTCCCCATCAATTGGGTCTGTTCATGAAATGATGAGCCTTCTATTTTTGTTATTAAGTCTGTAGTGTCTCGCAGATATGACTGTACTTCTTTGAGAAAGGGTTTTAAAAAGAAATCTACATATTTTGCAATTGGTTCTAGAATAGAGTAGCAGCCCAAGACTATCGGGGGGGCTCCTCTAGATTCTTATGAAATTTTGGCACGAAGTTCAATATCGGTTTTCTTGCGAACTTTTTCGTTAAAAAGTCAAGTTCTTTGGCTCACAAGAATCCTCCTATTCCCAATTGTAATATTTTGGAGATTGTGTCTTCTACGGCTTTAGCTGGGTCATATTTAACTGGTCGACATCAAGTTTTATGGTTATAACAGATATAACCAGAAACTTGTCTTTTTTGTACTGAAAATTTAAAAAAAAAAAAAAAAAAGGAAAATCACAAAGCAAAAAAGGTATAAATAAATTACCGGAACAGAAAGTAGCGAGTTTGTCCATAAAGCGAAATTGTGAATTCTTTTAAAGAAAGCGAGGTAAAGGCCCAATCCCCTTTTTGAAAACAATTTCCTACACGGCAGGCCAGACCTCAATTGCAGTTCACTGTCAAAGCAATGTTTATTTAGACCATAGTCATTAAGCAGATCTAAAAAACAATTTGAACAAATTAAAACATCACAGTTTGTACCTTCTCAAAGTTAAAAAAGTTGTTAAGTTTTCAATGAGTGGTGCATATTTCGACGCTCTTAGTCGGGAATACTCAGCACATTATAAAATTATACAGTATAAAATATTCTTTAAAACAGTCCTCATTTTTAAAAATATGTGATACACTAGTACAAAAGTTAAGATTGTTTAAAATCACTACACATTTCAGCTAATTCTCTCGAAGGAAACTGGATTTCTTTCATATAGTTCCCCACTGCAATCGCTATGTGAAGATTTGGCATTTCTGTAAGTATTTCTGCTGCCTTAATCCGTTACCTTTTATCATATTTTAAAAATGTCGGGCGGCGATAACGTTTACGCTGCTCTAATAGTGTTACACAGTCTAGAAAAATGTGCAATATATCTCCTTTAGTGCCCAAACTACACTTACAGTAACCATCAGTGTGACATTTTTCTTTTTAATTCTTCATTTACTAGCCAGGGGTTTATACCTATTCTCAGTCTTAAGATATCCTGTCTATACCGGTAATTAGGTAAGATACCCAGATAAGGGAACCAATTTTCTTTGCCATCAATCCCTCATTTGTTGCAGATTTTTTCTTCTCTAGGTATACCATATCTGCTCTTCTTTAGACTTCTTGTCCGTGTTTCGTGAGATAACTTAGAGAATTCTACCTGCAGGGAATCCTGGGAGATTTTCACCTTTATGTTTTCACAGGCCTGTGATATTTTCTTCCTCATCTCTTTAGCCCATTTTAGGCTACTTAATAGGATCTCTTTCCTACACCATTGTGACACCTTCTGGCCGTCCTTCCTCTGAATCCCAAACTGGTTTATCACTAAGGTAAAGGACCTCTGCTCCATATAGTATTTGCGGGGGAATCATTGCGCTAAAGGCCTTTAACAGAGGTCTGTGTGACATAGCATAGTATACCAGCCCAGGGAAATCTGTTCTCAGTAGGCCCCTAAATTCCTCCCTTTTCAGTTCAGACCCTTCTGCTCCACCCCATTTCAACATTTCGGTGTGCCATTCCAGTAAGGACGGGGCTCTAGTGGCTTTCCATCATGTGGTTATGGCTCTTTTGGCCAAAAGGAGCGCTAGGTTCACAAAACGCGGGGCAGGGTTGCCCTTCTTTTCATGGGGTCCCAGTATACAGTATTCCAAATGGTCATTCTGGCGTGCCGGGGCCACTGCAGTCAGTATCTTGCACACTGTCACCCAGTAATGTCCCAGTCTGGAGCAAGCCCACACCATGTGTATCAATCCCGAAGCAGGATCGTGGCATCGCGGACAGTCACCATCCGCCCCCTAAAACATAGAGCTCAACCTGTGTGGAGTTAAATATGCCCTGTGTAGTAACATCAGCTGAATAAATTTAAACTTTGGATTGCGGGAGACCTTCTTGGGGAACCCCAATATAGTAATACATTATTTGGCCGTGAATGTACGACCCACGTCCCCCTCCCACTTGTCGCATAGTGGCTGTAACGCAGTCGCTCTCTCAACTAGAATCCCAGGAGTGAGCCATTTAGTCAGACGAGCCCCGTTACCCATTAGGTACTGCATGGTAAGCAGTGTGTTCGCTGGTGGTTCAGTGTCCTAAGGCGACCATGTGACGCATATGCATCTTGGAATATGTGCATGCAATAGGAACGCCTCCGGGGCACCATGGATGCGCACAAACGTGTCATGCGACATCAAACCACCCTCCGCAAAGAAATCTCCTAGTGTAGTAATGCCCGCCTCAGTCAACGCTTTTAGCGCACGGCCAGAGAGTACCCCAGAACGTGTGGGAATGCCCAACAGCAGGATGGTGGGGCATACGGTGCCCTCCCTCCAGTGTATCTTACCTCACTCCGCCAGTAAGTGATAGCTGACTTCAGTAAGTAAGGCAGCGCGTCAACGCGGGGGGGGGGGGGGGGGGGGGGGAGGGGCTTGTGGTAGTAAGAGCCTGTGGATAATTCCCTTATCCCCATCTCGCGACATGCCTAACTCATGCAAATTGCGACCTGCAGGACAATATGCCAGCCATTGCAACTGGCTGGCATAGCAATACGCAAGTAGGTCTGGTACCCCCATACCGCCCTGTTTCGCGTGAAGTTGCAGCTAATACTAACAAGTCTACGTCCTGTACCCCATATTAGCTCCGTCATCAATGAATACAGTACTCTAAAGGACCTCATGGGGACAAGTATCAGCAGGTTGGTGAAGAAATAAAGGAGCCTCGGCAAGAGCACCATTTTTGTGATGGCTACCCTGCCCGCCACCGACCGGGGCAGTGAAATCCAGAATTGAACCTGGGATTTAAGAGAGGAAATCGCACGTCCCAGGTTGCCGTCCAGAAGGTCCGATGTAGTGCGATAAATATGTATTCCGAGATATTTAAAGGTGTCTGGTGCGATGTGAAAGATCCAGGGACCAAACCGGAAAACCCCGTTCCTCTCAGCGATAAAGAAATACGCATACGATTTGGCAGCATTGATAGCCAGGCCAGAGAGACCCTGAACAACTCAAAAATGGCAGGCATAGGATGAGGGTCAGCACCCATACCCTTGATATAAAGAATAAGATCATCCGCATATGCCGAAACAGTGTGGAGTGCACGACCACGCGCTATACCCAGACAGCCTGCAAAAGTACGAAGTCTGTGTAGGAGTGGCTCCAATGCCAGGATAAACAACGGTGACAAGGGGCAGCCCTGCCTCATCCACCGGGCCACAACATATTGTCCTTAGACATGCCACCCCGTTCGTGCCCGCGCCGTGGGGTTTGTATACAGCAAGCGTACCCATGCTATGTATTTGAGGTATGACAAAGCGTGTAAGAGTATACAACATATAATCCCACCGAAGGGAGTCAAACGCCTGCCTCAGATCAAGAGATATGCAGCCTTCTGTAGTCCCCGTACCTTGTGTGCCCACATAACCTGATGAAGGCGTCCGATGTGGAGTGCTGTGCTCCTACCAGGCACAAACCCACACTGATCGGAATGTATCAGCGCAGGTATAAACTTAAGGCGAGTAACCAGTAACTTACTCAGGATTTTATAATCCGTGTTGAGGAGTGATAATAGTGTATAGATCGAAATAAGCAAAGCATCCCTCCCGGGCTTCAAAAGTGAAACCACTAATGCCTGCACTGTAGTAGCGGGGAGCCCGCCTCCATCCAATGATTCGTTGTAAAGACGTTGCAAGTGAGGAGTTAGCAGGTCAGCGTACATTGCATAAAATTCGGCCGGGAGACCATCACTCCCTGGAGTCTTACTACGTGCTAATGTCTTAATTGCCTGTCGTATTTCCACGCCAGTTAGTGGTCGCAATGAGTCGTCCCATTGTGGTGGAGTGAGTTGGGGGATGCATATACCATCAAAGACCTGTTCAAACTCTGTAAAGTCCACTGCCTGACGTTATTGACAGCTTCTCATAATAGTTTTTAAATTCGGTATTAATGTATAGTTGTGTGTTTAGCACCACCTCTGTGTCAATCCGTATCTCCAATATAGGTGTGGGCAAGGGGGCGTTCCGGACCAGCCACGCCAACAGTGGTCCCGATCTATCAGCTTGTGTGTTCTTCTTGTGTGTATAACCTGAGGTACACTACCCGCAGCTCCTCAAGCAGCTGCGCATATTGAAGGTTGGCCTCGCTCATTTGTGTCAGTTGGTCATTTGTCCCCGCAGCCTCCCCCTCCAGCGCGGCCAACCTGCATTCAGTCTCTGTAAGCCACTTAATAAAAGAATGGCTCACTCCTGACTTGGTACTAATCGCCACCCCCCTGATGACAGTTTTGATGGCATCCCACTCCATTTGTCGGGAGCTAGCAGACCCCATATTTTCGGAGAAGTAGTTGGCGATTGCTTCCGAAAGGGTAGTGCGGAGGACCTCCAGCATCTCAGGCTGTAGTTTCCAATTCTGTATCGGAGTTGGAACCCTACCCCACTGCATAGTTAATTCCACAGGGTTATGATCGGACAGGGTTTTCCCCATATGGAGTACCGAAGTAATGAACTCTAATAGGGCGCTGGAGCATAGGAATCGGTGTATCAGAGTGAGCAGTTCGTGTGGAGGTGAATAAAAGGAGTATTCCCTGTGCCCAGTGTGTTTTACTCGCCATACATCCTGCAGTTCCCACCCTTCCGCCCAGCCCCTAAGCGCTTCCGCCATTTTTGTGCTTTCAGTGGCATGCAGAGGGGGATGAGACCTGTCTAAGTCAATATCCAACACAGCATTGAAGTCGCCACCGATAACCTGCTGATATGCCGCCCACTCCGACAAAGCTGCACCCAGTGTAGTCAGATATTTATCCTGATCGATGTTCGGTGCATATATACAGCCCATGACCACATGCATCCCATCAAATAAGTCGTGAAGCAGCACATATCTACCGTTTAAGTCTACTTTCTGCTCCAAGAGCTTGAAAGGGACAGTACTCCGCAACCACACTACTGCTCCTCTAGAGAAAGCTGAATATGTTGTAGAGAACAGCTGTCCCCGCCATTTGTTCTGCAATTTGGTCACTTCATCACTGCTAAGATGAGTTTCTTGTAAATAGGCTATAGCGATCTTCCGTCTATTAAGCTGTGCTAGAACCCGGTGTCTACTATGAACTGAACCTAATCCCCTTATGTTCCATGTGCAGTATGTGTTATGTAATGCCATTGTGGTACCAAAGGTGAAATTGCGTTCTGTCCAGTGGAGATAAAGAACCTGTAATTAAAAAATAATGAAAGGCAAAGCACGCTCACACAACAACTCCCCAATACCAGGTTCCCCCATAGAACAACAGAGGACCAAACAATTAACACAAGTCCAACATGGACTGCAAATAAGAGATTCATCATCGCATTCGCCAGGGGGTGGAGGCCAGAACTGCATCAGTTCGTGAAGACAACATAATATACATACTAGCATGTCTTGGTACATTGACACTTCCCTATAAAGCATATATGTTCCGGACCCAGGAAGTAGGCCTCGGCGCAATATATACAGTGCCCATACTACTTATACATTACCACTCCCGGGCCCCTCGAAACAAACATCAGAAGTCTCTGGCAACCTGGGCAGTAATTGTGGGAAACAGTGGCATGCTAGCGTCGGATTCAGAGCGCACAGTATCGGCATCAGACGAGTGCTCCGAGGACACCACAGTTTGAGCATCATGAACCGCCAATGTAAAGAGTGCATCCTTCTGTCTAGTAGTGATCTGCCCAGAGGTTGGGCCAGAGTCCATAACAACCGTAGCATTACCATGACCCAATCGGGGTAGTCCAGACGTTCGAATCGGGGCGGCACAATGTAGTTGTCCTGATGGCAGCGAAACCTGAGAGTTCTCTGGTGTAAAAGTTATTTCTAGCCAGCCCGCCACCTCCTCAGGGTTCTCAAAAAAGTATGACTTCTGACCATAGATCACCTTCAGTCTAGCCGGGAAGAGCAGCGCGTATTTCAAGTTGCGGTCACGCAGGGGTTTTCTTCACCCATAAGAATGTGGCCCTCGCTTTCTGGACTGCAGGGGTAAAATCCGGGTAAAGCGAAATAGCTTGATCTCGAAGTGCACAGGAGCGTGCTCTCTGGCTGCCCTCGGGATAGTGTTGCGATCCTTGTAGTGTAGAATGCGCGCTATCAGCAGGAGAGGCAGTGCGCCCGGCCGAGGAGGTCTGGAAGGCACTCTGCGCTCTCTCCACACTGTAGAGATGTGAGGCCCACTGTCGCCACATGGTTTCTCAGCCATTCCTCCACAAACTGTAGGGTTGGATGCCTCGCTGCGTTCCGTTATACCAAGTATGCATACATTATTGCGGCGGGAACTCCCTTCCGCATCATCCACTCGGTCCTGCAAACCCTTCAGTTGTCGCTGGAATTGATCAAGTTGAGTAGAATGCGTGGTCTGCTGGGGTATTAGGTCTAACAGTGCTAATTTATTAGACGTTAACCTACTGCAGGCGGACCACAAAAAGCTAGCCAATAAGGTGAGACTAGTAGAGCTTGTGTCTATGCGTATCTCCAGCGCCGTACGTGAGTCACAGATCTTCAGGATCAAGTCTCCAGCTTGGCTTCGTGGGGGTCCGTACCAGTGGGAGATATCACGTCATTGTCCGAAGTGCCAGAGGGGATCACTGCCAAACGTAAGCTGCGGCGTCCCATCTACGGCGGCGTCAGTCTGTTTGTTTGTTTGTTTCTGGTGCGACCCATCTCGCTTCAGCAGCCCTCCGTCCACGGGAGATCCCTGTAGGTCGTCACTCTAGGGCTCCACTCCGCGCCAGCCACACACCCAGTGGAACACAGGTCTTCGGCGCACCTCAAATACTGTTCAGACAGTTCTGTACTGGGGTGAATGTATGACATTGTTCTGCATTCTGTCCATCAACTGTTTGAGCATACTCTTCCCACTCTGTGACAAATGCAAAGACGCGAGTCCTGTGCTCTCCACACCACTGGAGTCAAGCTATCCTGGCTGAAGACGGCCGATAGCCGGAAGCCGGTCCTAGGATGCTTGATTCCGGTCAAGGAAAGACATGGATTGGCAGTTCGGGCTGGACTGTTCCCATGAGGCACAGGGTCAAGGCTGATTTGCATATGGCCATGTCTGAACTGGGGTGGTGTGGAGTGCAAGAAAACGATGGATTTAGGCCCAGATCTCTGTACTGGGGTGAATGTATGACATTGTTCTGCATTCTGTCCATCAACTGTGGTTTTTGCATCCTTTATCTCATATGCATCCAGTAGATCACTATACCAGAGGTGTACTTTCTTGGGGCTCAGTTTAGGATTAAAATCCCACATTATGAAAAACATATCAGATTCATACTTTCCGCATAGAGAGTCTAGATCATCTTTAAAATGCTCCAAATCACGTACATACTCCTTAATATTCTCCCATTGCATCTACAAGTTTATAATAATTACATTTTCTTATTTTTTTATCTAAAACCAGCAAGGACAATCTGCATATCAAAAGCCATTTACATTTCACTTAACAGAATCACGTTCTTTGCTATTTTTGGAGACACTATGGTCATAATTCCCCCTCCCCCCCCCCACCCCGTTCCCCAGGTTACTTTTTACTCCTATTTTACCAAGTTGCGGGGCAGCCTGCCCTCAGATCTTGCGGGCTTATCAGGTACTTGTGTAAAACGCTGCGCTTGACTTAATCTCGTCCTTTTTTACCTGCTGTTTTTCCCCTTGTTTCTACTTTGGATTCCCTCTTTCTGCCTATAGCTCTTCTAGGTTGTCAACTATAGTTTCTAGAACTGTATCTACAATTCTCCTCTTCTTAACATCGGATATAACTCGGGAACCACAGCGCCAATCCAAACACCCAATACATCATTGGAATTGGCAGGGTCTGCAGTGTGACATAGGCTATATACCCCCCCCAAAAAATATATGTTCTTTAAAAAAATATTCCTTACAAAACAAAGTAGTCCCTTGGAAGTAGCGCCGGCCAGGTGCGAGAACTTGCTGACATGGGGAGCAAAGGTAAAGACGGCGCGGAACCGACATCCGGTTCACTGAAATGTGCGGACCTGTGGGGAGGAAAACTAAAGCGGCGTTCAGCGGGAGGAGCACGGACGACAGCGGCGCTGACAGTAGGGATACGAGGTAAGGGACTTCCTGGAGTGTGGAAAGGAGCATAAAATTTGTTCAATTCACATAATTCCTCACTTTGCATCTAGCAGCGGCGACAGTGGGGACGCAAGATAAGGGACTTCCTGGAGCGCGGAAAGGAGCAGACAAGAATGGTGATAAAAATGCCAATGCCTCCGATACCCTCTTCGGGTGCAGTGCAACCGTTGCAACTCGAGTTGGGAGCCGTTTCCTTTCCTATGGGCCCTGATACAGAAAAAAAGTCTACATAATGGAAGGACGGTCACTGAAGCCGTTCCGGTTTTTTGCTGGTGTTCACTCAAAGCAACGCGGCCTGGCAGCACATTCAAAGACGCAATGCCGTGTGAGCGTGGTGATTGTTTCCAGGCAGCAAAGGTGCTCCATGAAAAGCAAGACGGAGGCGCGACGCTGCGTTATTCAAGGTGGTCCTGTCCCAGCTGCTTAGTTTGTTATGGCATAATTTGGTGGCAGGCACAAATGCTGCACGAAATAAAAACTGTGACAGGTGTCAGTATTGCAGGGGGCCCTGAAGCAGCCTTAACGTCGGGGCGAGCGGGGGCCCAGAAGCAGCCTTTTGCTCCCTAGTGTGTGTGTGTGTATGTATATATATATATATATATATATATATATATATATATATGCGGTGATCTTCTAGCCGAAAGGAAGAAGCAGGACCCCAGGGAAGCAGTTGAAGGCTTTTATTCAAGGTTTGTGGCGGATGCATTTCTGGCTGTTGATATGCCGTCGTCAGCGCCTCCAGCCTTCACAAGTAATGCAGCATACCGTAGACTTGAACCCGCCCTTTTGTAGGCCTTGTTGTTGAAGGTCAGCTCCACCCCCCTGGTGATCCACGCATCACACCTGTGTAGCAGTCCGTGTGAAGGGAAACTACACGTCCCAGAATCCTTCATGTACAGGACACCGGGAAAGTTGCTGCGGGGGGTTATGATGCAAATGTTCACACCATCCAGCTGAATATATATATATATATATATATTACATACATATACACACACACATTATGAGGGGTTTCTACTATTACTACAGTCCCTTTCTGTTCTATAGACTGAGTCTATTGGTCTCATCATATGTGGCATTTGACCTCTAATTCCTTGCAACTCAATCTTTTTTAAGTATGTTTTTTGCGTTTAAGGCCCCCATTGTTTAACATTGTAACTTCTAGTATCCGTGAAGGGTTTTCTTGAAGCATCAACAATAGGTCCATCATTGAAGAGGTGGCAGTAGTGGAGATATCTAAATCATGTTGGCTGTTCTTCTCTGGATCGTCTGTTCTTACACATCTGTGTTTCCCGCTGTAGTTCATTTGACCATAGGACCGATGTATTTCATTCCTCACACCAATCAATTCGACCTTTCGCTAGAGTTCCTCATTTGACCTGAGGTCTCTAGTACCTGTGTGTGTAGCGAGAATAATTTGGGGGATGAAGACCAACGCGGCGCTGCTAACAATTCATTTTGACATAAAAGTGACTGGTTTAACAGAAATTATGCCTCCAATAATTCAACGATTTCTACAGAACCATTCCCATTCTCCTGTACTGCTTCGGCTTCCAAGGCTCTCATGGGTGGATCTACTCTTTTGTAGTGTTTACCTACAAAGTCTTTCACGGATTTAGTGATTGAAAGACTTCCTTTTTTTTACTAGCACTGTCTCTTTAGTGGTCTTTTTATTTTTCCTCTTTTGCGGTGCTGCTTTCTCGCTTGCTATGGGGCTGGCCTGGCTCTCTTCTAGGGTCCTTGATTCTCCAGAAAGTTCCCCTCCCGGGACTTTGCTCAGTATGTTTTTTGCTTCCTTTTTGGCACCATAGCCCTCGACCCGTCAATATAGCAAGTATATTCTTATTTTACGAACTTATGTACTCCAATTTTAACTTTCCCCTCTTCAACGAACCCCTAAGTTAAGTTTAACAACTACTGTTTGCTTTGAGGGGGCTTTTAGGTACTGCAATCACACATACACTTACCTCTGTTATGCCTTTATCCCGCCTTGCCCATCAGTTTGCATGGAGCTCAGTACTTTTTAGCTTGAAGTTATCCTGCAAATCTACCTTTCTTCTACAGGGGGGGGGGGGGGGGGCACCAAGCTTTATTAATGCTTTAGGTGCCCTCCGTCCCTGTACTTTCGGGGCTATAATAGCTCCCTTCTCCCGTTTTTACTGGAGCCTTGTCTGGCGGCTTCCGTGGTCTATTTCTCCTCCAATGTCGCGGTGCTGCGATTCACCTGCTCCTGGCTCAGCCCGGCTCCGCACCGAGCTCTAACATCCACCAGGTCCAGAAAGTAGAGGCACGGATGCATTGTGGCCAGCTGCTCGCGTTCCATGTACCACGACTCAGACCACCGAGTGGGCGGGCTCTTCTGACATTGCGCGTTGAGTTACGCAGGCAGGCAGGGGGGGCAGAGAAAAACAGTGGCTTCTCTGCTACAGACACTGAGACAATTGCAGTTTAAAATGCAGCAGTGTAATAAGCAGCACATGTGGAGAAGTCAGAAATCATTAACCAATGTTAAATCTGGTCCTTCATTGGGGGTGGTGGGAGGGGTGGCAAAGGGAGGGGTGAAATACTATGCACCTTCCTTCCCCTCGGTGGCCAGAGTCAACATAGAACAGAAGACACAGTATGAACAGTAACATTTTTACTTTGCTCTTCTCCACAGACTTGTACCAGTCCCTGTGACAGCTTGCAGCTCTGGAAAGACACTTGGAAAAGAATGCGCCCCCCCCCTTATATTTGGCTTACAAAGTAATAACCCTCAACTCGGAAGTCGATAGCTGCTTATATTAACAAGCATTTATAATGCAATAGAGATTGAGCTATTAGCATTGTAAATAGCAATGCCTTTTATGATATTAATAGGCATTGTCGTTTACAATGCCAATAGGTCAAAAGCAAGACCTATTGTATTGAGAGTACGATGTCCCTGAAGCAGGCGCAGAGTTCAACATTTAAGATTTTTTTTAATGTAAACTGAGCGCAGTGGCCAGTGGCCCTAAAGCGGGCACCCCATTCAGCATGCAAGTTTATAAAAAGAAATACATAAAACACACGTTGAAAGAGAGTGCAGTGTTCCAGAAGCGGATGGTGCGTTCTTCTTAAAAGTAATTTTAAAAAAATATAAAAATATTGCCATTGTACTCCGAGTGCTGTGGGGGTAGGGGGCAGACACTTTTAAAGTTCGAGCGGCATAGTGCTCCATAAAACAAAGTGGCTGCTATTGTCCTGTGTGGGCGCGCTGCAAATACAAAAAGCAGCCGTCATTGTCCCAGTTAGTCAATAAACAAAATAGTGCTCACCAACTTGGAACGCAGACCGTGTAACAAGCTAAGTAAAAGGTAGTTGTTATGAGAGGTAACAAGTGCAGACAAGGTGGTACCAAGGAGGGACTAACAAGCCAATTTACGAATCATAAGCAGGGCATTTAAGCAAGACAATGACACGCAAACGACAAATATGGGCGGAGAGTGGGCGGTGCTTCCAGTGCAGCATGCCTCGCAGAGCAAGCAGCAAATACGCGCCGTCTTTAGGCTAGACCTAAAAATGCCAGCCATCAGTAGGTTTGAGAAATAACCCAGGCAGTGAATCTGTCTAGTGACAGGTGCAGGCAGAAATAAACCTGTGCCAGCCAGACCTATTGACCAGAGCTGGAGAAGTGCCAGTTCTGGACAAAGGGGTCTGAAACCTGCATCCCACCCCATGTGTTAGGTGCTACAGTGTCTCTTATCCAGGGGCCTTTGGTGGATAGCTCCTAGCACGGCAGGAGTGAAGCTTAAAATGCACACTCAGCTGTCGTCTCACTCTTCTCCATCCTCTGAAATTACTCCACCACACCCACTGACGAATTTGGTGAGGTGAAAAACCAAAATCCTGAAAACTAAAGCCTGTGTAGTCTCCAGCTTGCAGTTTCCTACTTCAGTAGCTTAAACAAGAATGAGCTATGTGTATACCTCTATAACCAGCACCAACACAAAGCTGACCAATGCAGGCAGCCAAAGGCCTGATGCCACAGACTGGGGTTTGCGACCTGCTTCTAGGGCTCCCAGGCCCTCTGCCTGTAGGGGGCTCTCTTGGCCCTAGTGAACTGTGTCACCTTGTAGAGGGAACCGGTAGGACCCCGTGGGGCTTGACAAGAGAGACACGAGGCCTGGCTGGCGGGCTCAGGAGCCCCTGGACACTCTGGCCACCGGGGCCCCTGCTATTGTTTCGCGCAAGGCAGTCTACATGGAAGCACTTCCTTTCCATCTTCCTCCCCGTATACGGTGGGAATGAACTGCCCTGCACAGTCTTCCTTTATAGGGTCCATTTAGCAAGCAAACACTACATCAAAGCGGCGAGAAAGCCAATATCTATTGCTCTATCAGTTGGACTAAACCCAAACACTTGAAATTCACACTTTGGCAAATGTTTGAATGGTGACTCCAGTAAGTCTGGAAGGCCAGAGCTGGCCCTTGTGATGCAAACCCAGCTTTCCCAGCCTGTTGCCTTATAACAGTTGCAGCTAACTGCTTCGACAAGTGCATAAGAAAGTATGGCTGTTTAACTCAAGCACTTGCAAATTACCCATCTGGTAAAGCTTGCCTGAGATCCTCAGAACTGGTCCCACTTTCAGTCTGAAGGTCTCGCCCCTAACCTTACATTGTAAACTGATACAACGCAATAGTAATGATCAACCTTACACTACAGATAACATCCAAGACATACTATCCCAAATGTTTTACTAAACTGCTATTTAGCTGCTTATTGTTACAGCTTCTTCATAGGGCCCCGATTTGTGGAAAAGGCATAGTATGTCAATATATTGGCACGTTTAGCACCATGAATGGGCCATTATACATTTTTTCTTTTATTTTTTAAAACTGAGGAGGTTCCATTTGAATAGTTTGAGCTTAGTGTCTGCTGGGCAGAGGTGGTACTGCGTGGGGTTGTGGAAATTCAATACACTACTTGGGAGAAACCAGTCACGCCCCCCCCCCCCAGTAGAATCTGAAGGTTAATTTTCACCACCCGATGGTTGTACATCACCGCTTACATAATGCAAAGAATTAAACTGTTCATTGAACAAAGCAAACATATATGCTTGAAAAGAAACTCCAAAATAGCAGTATAGTCAGAGTAGGCTACATTTCAAACCACTTAACCCCTTCGATGCTCATGACGAGCTCAGCTCGTCATGAGGTACACCAGTCATACACTCATGACGAGATGAGCTAGTCATGAACAATGGGAATAAATCAGGGTCAGCACAGGAGGGGAATACCATCAGCATTGATGGTGTTAATGTATTTCAGAAACATGTGTAGCTAGCCTACAGCGTGGGTGTCCAACCTTGGAGTAAGAACACCTGTGCATAGCTGTTAGGTAGCTCTGATTTCCGCTTCAATCTTAACTTTTGGAAAGACATTGACTTGTCCGTGTCAATTTAGTGTGTGTGGGGGGGGGGGGGCTGTTGCTAGGGAAGATATGGAGACGATGCAGCAGAGTCGGGAGGGCAGAGCTCTGGGAATGGACGCAGTTAATACCCAGTCATACCCAAGCTGTCACTGCTAGCCCACTGTTTACGAACAAGATGCTAAGGGGAGTGGGCCTACAGAAGGACCCTTTGAGGTCTTCTTAGTAACAGAGCAAAGGTCAGAGAGGTAACCTTCCATATAGTTTAACTGGCATTTTTGTTCAAGTATATCAGCTGTTTATGGACACTCAATAAAATGATGAATTAGTCACATTGTTCGTGAGGGACACCAGGCTATGGTGTGGTCTGTAAGGCTGGCCACGGAACAGCCCCGGCCTTGGACGAAGAATCAGTTGCCACTCAGTGCATGTGTTATCTTCAGCAGTAAATGACGGGCGCTGCCCCCATGGCCACATAAAACAAAGGCCACACAGGGCTTGTGTATGGCTGCAATTTAGAGGCGAACAAAAGCCTTTGGAAGAGCACACAGAAAGCCAGACACCACTCTTGGCCCTTGCTCGAAAGAGGCAATCGCTTGCAAGTGTCCAGGCAACCAGGTCTGTGAACTATTATAAAAACAAGCATTTAAATGCAATTGTGGCACTTGTGCTTTAGCTTAAGATGTTTACAGTTATAAAGCGAAAGTGCGGCAAAAGTAAATAAAGAAATAAAATGATTTGCAATACAATAGGTCTCGCATTTAAATGCGAGACCTATGGCATTGGAAAGAAGTGGCCGCCATTGTCCAATCAGCTTCAAAAGAGAAAGTGCGCATGGCACGTTGAATGTAAGCCAAGTACTTTGTACATGCAGTAAGAGAAACGCAAAGAGAATAGTGCTTACAGACTGAAGCGTTTTGAGCTGCTTCCTGAACAGGAGGAGTGCGGGTTCCTTACGGAGATGTTCAGGTAACTGGTTCCATAGTTGTGGGACCAGGACGGAGAAAGCTCAGCCCCTTTTGATGCAGTGTTATATTGTGGTAGAGACAGGCGGCAGGCCTCGGAAGACTGCAATGTATGGGCAGGATCATAGTTACAGAGGCGTTCTTCAATGTAGGTTGGTGCTTGGCCATAGATTGCTTTATGGGCACTACAGAGGCCCTTAAATTTTGCTCTGCCGGATGGGGAGCCAATGCAATTTATGCAGCAGCGGGGTGGCGTGAGCCCTTCTTGGAAGCCTGAAAACTAGCCTGACAGCGCTGTTCAGTACCACCTGTAGCCTGTTAATAAGTTTCTGGAGAAGGGCAATGTATAGGACATTACCGTAGTCCAACCTCGAAACAATAGTGGCCGACACAATCATCTGTAGTGATGTAGTATCCGCAACTGCCGCATAAGGCATGTGCATGTACCGACCACCGAGGTGACCTGGTGGGCCATGAAAGCTTGGAATCGACTTGTATGCCCAGGCTTTTCACGACCGGCACTGGTAAGGGGGTGGCACCTAGCTCTAGGGGCATAAAAAGGTCACTCCAAGGGTTGCTTTTGGTGGGGATAACAAGGACTTCTGTCCTATCTGGGTTGATTTTCAGTGAATTTGCTGTCATTCAATTCACTAAGTCTTAGAATGTTTTGTGCCAGATCATGTGCCTGGGAGGAGTTGTCAATACAGAGGATGAGTTTGGTATCATCCGCATAGTTGAAAACTCTGCAGTCCAAGCTAGCTAGGGCCGCCACCAGCGGCTGTAGATATATATTAAAAAGAAGTAGGGGCAGAGCCTTGAGGAACGCCGCAAGTAAGCATGCATGCATTTTTCCGATACCAGCTCGCCCAACTGAATCCTCTGGGACCGACCTGATAAGAAAGATTGGAGCCATCGGTATGCCTATCTGCGGATACCCAAAGCAGCAAGTCTGGCCAGTAATTGTGCATGGCTGATAGTCGAACGTCGCTGATAGATCTAATAAAATCATGACGCTCTTCTTTTTTTATTGTCAGCCATAATTCTAAGCTCATCAAGTACTGACCGCATCACCAGCTCAGTACTGTGACGGGCTCTGAAGCCTGCCTATCGCCCCTGGAGTAGCTGGAGTTCCCAAACGAAGGATGAAAGTGTTTTAAGGACATGTTGTTCCACAACTTTCGCCACAAAGGGTAGCTGGGAGATGGGCCTATAGTTTTTGGGGTTAGCAGCATCGGCCCCTGTTTTTTTTTTTTAGCAGGGGGATGACTCAAGCCTCCTTCAGGTTGAATGGTAGGTGGTCAGTCTCCAAAGAATTGTTTGATAGGGTGAGGGTCTGTTTGTCCAATCTGGGGAGGGCCATTCGAAAAATCCTAAGGGGGGATGGGGGAAATGGGGCAGCAGGGATCTGCAGGAGAACCCGATTTGGTCCGGTTCATCAGAAATTTTTGGGAAGCAGACTCTAGTTTGGGAAAAGTGGTGAGCAGCTTGCAGGGGGAGGGGGGGGTGCTAGGAACTGGAACAGGGAGCTTTGATTGATAGGGGTGTTATCAATCTCGGAGAGGAGATCACTGACCTTCTGAAGAAAGAAGGATTGGAAAGCATTGCAGTCAATAAACTCCGCTGCCGAATTCCGCTCAGACTTTTGACTAAGTTCTTTCAATATTCTGAAAGTCTCTGTTGATTTGCAGCGACAGTAATTCTGGTCTCGTAGTACTCTGCTTTTATAGTCATAATAGATTTTTTTGTACGAGGTAAGTAATGTTTTATAGGTTTCCAGCTCAGCTGGGTCATTAGCTTCACGCCACCGTCTCTCGCCTTGGCAGAGTTTTTGCTTCCCTTCTCTCAACAACAAAAGACTGTTACAGGAGATGTTATGGGTGAGGGGACACAACGACTTCCAGTACCAGAGTCCCCTGCGCCATCACAGTAAAAATCCTTGCCTTGGTGAAGTTAACACAGGATAGGCATAGCCAGCCACTGCTCGGGCAAATCTCAGACCAAGGTCATCTATGTTTAGAGACAATGAGGTGGTGGTGAGGAATGCTGCTAAAATTGACATGTATGTCAGTTTGAATCACAGTTTATACTTCGTATGACTTTCTTAAACAAAACAGAGTCTAGTTTTGTCTAATACATAGGCTATAGTAGTGTTACAGGTTATGAGAGAATTATGTAGCACTATATTGCCATTTGTATAGCCTCATGGTTGTGACAGGTTGTGTATTGTAAAGACAAAGCACAATATGAGAACAAAAGAAATCTAGAAAAGAGACATTACATTTATACTTTGTAGAGGTCTTTTGACCAATTGCTCAAAAGAGCATACTAAAACGTTTCCATGATTGAATGTGCACATTTTTCTAAGGCGAGGAGAGGGATAAATAAAGTAAGAAAATAAATGTATAGCATTTACCCATCACAGATTTACTGTCATGAAGAGGAGTAACTGAGGGCTTGTCTTACATTTTGCCAACAAAAAGCTGTAGTCTTCCTCCACAAAAGGTCTGTCATACACCTTGGGGCACTAGTTACAAGAGAGGAACCCCCCCAAAACCGCACTGTGTTGATTTAGGTGGATGTACTTCCTACTCCATTTCTATACCACTCCCAGCCAAGAGCTGGCATTAGAAGCACCATCACCCTATGTCCCTCCCCCGTGGGCCAGAGTATCCCTGGCAAAGATTCTATAGAAAAGAAGTACACGGATGGAAGACCAATGGGGTAAGATAATCTGTCACTTACACAGAGAGAAGCCTAAATGTACCTTTCCTGAAATAAGGAAGGGGGGGGGGGGGGGGGGGAAACGAGTGCGTGTATACCACAGGGAATTTAATTTCACATTCTGCAGGTCGTCTTCCAGTATGTGTGGGGGCGGGGGGGGGGGGGTATGGGTTGGGGAGGTTCAGGTAGCCCCAAATGCTGCACCTGATGGACTACACCATCATAGCAGTGAACACTGCTGAAGGGATGGCCATGTCTACTGGTCTGTCTCCAATATTAGCCCAGCTAGACCGGTTATTCAGGGGCACACCAGCCACGGCAGGAGAGTGCAGGGTGGGATTTAAATAGGGTCCCTTGTAGTGTTCACCTCCAAATAGCTGATTTAATCAACTTCAGAAGGATCACTAGTTCCACCAGGCTATGTGGCTCTGTAAGCAGAGGTATCAGAGACCACTTTTGGAAGCACCCAGCTAAATGTCCCTGATAATCTTCAATATACTGCATGCAGCCCACTGTAGGAGTTTAGAAATTTACCAGTGAAGTTCTTTGCAGAGTTTACTTGAAAGGACATGTTCTATGACAGCGGTAGCTCGGTTTATTTACTTACTCACTTAATTTTCGATTTACACAGAGCAATTCAAGATCACAAGACCTAAAGCTTAAAAACTAGAGAACCCTTTACTGTTTCCATGGAAAACCGACAGACTTCACGGAATGTTACACATTATAGACCCAATAGTTTCCCAGATATAGTAAAGTGCTTACCTCTCGGGTGCCAAACCAGATATCATGCAGATGATCACAGATTGCTTTTGCAGCAGACATGGCACTGGATAACTTCCTAGCTTTGATTACAGCAGCCCCGCGCTGCTGTACTGTCTGCCAAAGAGAACACACAAATACAGTTGCTGGTTTAGTCAGTTAAAATTCTGCGAATACTATGGATAGGGAATGAAAAACAAGTAAATTATACAGTCTGGTATGTTAGAAATTCTGACAGCATACCACCTAAAAAAAAAAAAAAAAAAAAAAAACACGTCTATACCACTTTCACAATTATTGGTTATGTTGCCTTCAGTTAAAGGCCTTATTGCCTAGATGTGCCTTTTTAAAACAACGCTGGTGATGTCTGGTGGCCTTGCTGTGTAGTCTAATGACATTTTCGACTATATGTGCAACTTAATTATACTTTAATATTAAACGAAGAGAGCCTAAGGCCTACTGTTTAACCCAAAAGGGTAACGCTTTGTCTGCAGTTTCAAAAGCAGATACAGCATTTCTAAAGTACAGTGAGATTCCAGCATTAGTGATTACAATTGCATAAGGAAAAGGATGGAAAGTGGGTATATTGCGGTTATCAATAATATGAACACAGCGGTGACAGACTTCTGGGTAAACCACATGAAGTGAATCTTTAGTAGGTCACACTATGCAAGCAGGAGGTTGCCTGCTTAGGTAGGAAAATATTTCCCCCACCCTTGGCTTAAGCCACTTAAGGGGTACAGTCTGAATACCGCGATCTCAACCATGCGTGTTCAGACTACGCAAGTACAATCATGCTTGCCTTAACCACGCATACGAATGATTAAGGGCAGAGCGTGGTCTACCTGCGGACTACTGTGGTGAAGGCGGAAGCAGGAAGATGCCAGGAAGAGACGCAGTGAGCTAAGTGGGGAGGGGGTAGTTTTAGGGACAGCGCAGAGTAGGTCAGGGCAATAATGTAAAGGAACAGGGTTTTCAGCCTTAGGGCAGGGGAATGGGTGGTCTGGCTAGATTTATTTTGGTTTATTTTATTTATTTAGCAACTTATAAAGCGCCTGGTGACCCGAGGGCATCCCCGCGCTGTGAAGATTAAAACCTGCTGAGGGGGGGTAAGGGCGAAGGGTTTATTTAGGAAAAAGGAGGGTTTTAAGTTTTTTTCTGAACGTCAGGTAGTTGGGTTCCAGTCTGAGGGAGCGTGGGAGGGAGTTCCAACCAGTGGATGCTTTTACAGAGAAACGTCGACCTCCGGTACGAGTCCTCTTGAATTTGGGGATGTTGGCCAGGTGATCGTTCTCAGACCGTAGAGCTCTCGGTGCTATGTAGGGGGTGACCAAGCCGCTGAGAATCGCAGGTCCCGATCCATTGATTAGTTTATGGGCCGTGCACATGACTTTAAATTCCACCCTTTGGCGGACTGGGAGCCAGTGCAGAGCCTTAATAGCGGGTTTGGCGGATACTCTGGGAGGTACGCTCATGATTAGGCGAGCTGCTGCATTCTGGGCTCTTTGCAGTCTCGCTAAGGTGGCTTCCGGCGCACCTAGGTAGACCATATTGCTGTAGTCTAACCGCGACATTATGAGGCCCTGAACTAGTAGTTTCCTAGACACGGGCGGTAGGAGGGGGAAGATATTGCGGATAGTCCGCAGAAGCCCTAGACAGGTCCCGGCCGTTTGGGTCTTCATTGAGAGGTCGGGTTCTAGCCAGACACCGAGGGTCTTGATTTCGTGTTTCGGGGTGGGGATTTCCCCGAACACGTCTGGCCAGATCGCCGGGGGGATGGTCGCCCATTGTTTGCCCATGAGCATCACTTCGGTTTTGGAACCGTTGAGTTTCAATGACGAATCGCACATCCACCCGTGAATTTCGGTGAGACAGTTTGGTAATTTGTCTGGGTGGTCGTCTAGTTGGGATAGGGAGACGACCAATTGTGTGTCGTCAGCGTAGCTCACGATTTTTATCCCGAATGGTGATACTACATCTTCCAAAGGGGCCATATACACATTAAAAAGTGTGGGACTCAGGGAGGAGCCCTGAGGAACCCCGCTGGTAAGTGGAAGTGTGGACGAGTGGTGTTCACCGTCCCAGATCTGGAACGTGCGTCCAGTAAGAAAGGACTCTACCCAGCTGAGTGCCATCCCGGTGAGCCCTGCTGTTGCCAATCGGTGAAGAAGGACACCGTGGTTAACCGTGTCGAAGGCAGCACTCAGATCCAGGAGGATCACTGCCACTGATCCTCCTGAGTCTAGAATGCGCCTTGCTTCCTCGATGACGGCAAGCAGGGCGGTGTCTGTACCGTGTCCCGGACGGAACCCGGTTTGGGATTGCCGTAGGATGTTATTTGTCTCGAGAAATCGGGAGAGATGACTATTCACCAGTTTCTCGGTAATCTTGCTAATCCCCGGGAGGAGGGATATGGGTCGGTAGTTTGCCATATCATTTGGATCGAGCTGGGGTTTTTTAAAGGAGTGCCTTCACCACTGCACTTTTCCAGCTGTCGGGAACTGTACCTTGAGCAAGTGAGCAGTTGATAAGCTCCGTGAGTGTAGGGGTGATAGCGGGGGCCACGGTTTTGAGAAATCTCAAGGGTGCAGGGTCTAAAGGAGATCCGCTTTTTATTTTATTCAGGGTAGCTTCCACTTCGTTATGCGTTACTGGCCCGAATGTCTCGAGTTGGGGACGTATTCCCGCCTGATCGGGGGGCTGAGTAATGTTTCTGCGGGTGGGGAGGCTAGGGGGAGGGAGGGATGTGAGGATACGGGCGATTTTATTGTTGAAGTATGCGGCTAGGTCGTTGCTTCTGTCTACCTGGGGGGTGGTGGGCAAGGGAGAGGTGGGGATTTTTAATAGCTCCTTCACGATGAGGTAGGATTCCCTAGAGGAATTTGAGGCTTCCTTTATCCGGGTGTCATAGTGGGAGGCTTTGGAGAGCTTAATTGCAGTTTTATAGGTTTTGACTGCGGAGTGGTAGGCCTCTTTGCTGGCATTATGCCAGTCTTTTCTCCAAAGCCGTTCGGCTTTTTTACAATTTTTGCGGAGCTGACGAAGTTCTGGGGTGTACCACGGTGCAGAACCCGTGTTGTTGGTTTTGTCTTCGCGCATTCTGAGTGGGAGCACAGAGTCGAGGGAAGTCGTGATCCAGTTTCTAAAGTTACTGTCAGCGTTGTCCAGGATATCTTCATGAGTCGGGGTAGTAGATATCAGGGTATTGGCCCATTCTTCAATGGGAAGTTTGGACCAGGTCCTGCCTCTAGTGAAGGTGGCCAGTTTCTGAGGTTTCCTAAGGGATCCTGGAAGTTGGAATAGGACCAAGAAGTGGTCCGTCCAAGGAAGGGGGATGGAGTCTATTACTTGCATCGCGGGGGTGCTGGTGAACACTGGGTCCAGCAGATGGCCTTTGATGTGAGTGGCTCCTGAGTTAAGGAGACGAAGGTCCGAGGCCGCTAGTTCCGTGATCAGGTCGGCTACTCCAGAATCTGAAGTGTCTTCGAAGTGGATGTTCAAATCTCCCACTAAGATAAAATTCGTGACGGAGTGAGCCTGTGTTGCTACAGTGTCTAGGAGGGCATTGGGGAAGGGGCCGGGGTGGCGGTAGATTAGAATCCCTGAGAGGGAATTCGTAGGGTCTAGTTTGATTGAGAATTGGAGGCCTTCAGAGTCTGGGATTTGTGCGTCGCTGGAGTTACAGGTGAAAGCATCTCGGTAGATGATAGCAATGCCTCCACCTCTGCCTAGTGGTCGAGGGAGAGACTGGATGAGGAATCCCGGTGGAGTGGCTAACACTATGTCCGAGTCAGAGTGTGGAGTAAGCCACGTTTCCGTTAGGAAGAGTATGTCAATCTCGTAGTCTTCTATTAAGTGGTGGATAAGTGTCGCATGTTTGGGGAGGGAGCGACAGTTCAGCGAGGCAAGTTTGAGGGTTGCGGGCTTCGGCACTCGTGTGAGGAGTTTAAGCTGGACTGGCTGGCAGTTCGTGCAGCTGACAAAGGGTCCATTCATATCATGGATATATCTGCATGAGGGGGCGATAGAAGGTCTGAGGCTTAAGAGGTCACGACGGGAATATGTGGTTTTGGTGGAGGCTCTGGGAGCCAGGGGGTCTGGCCCTAGGCCCGGTCGTGCGCAGACGGGCTTGCCTTAGGCGCGCCTTCGGCGCGCAAACGGCGCTCCCGCTGCACTCGTCCGCTGCGCTGGAATGGCCGACACATTTGTAGTAGGTGTTATGGGCGTGGCCTCGCAGTGGGCGTGGCTTCGCCTTTGACCGCGCTGGCGGTGTGGGCGTTTTTCCCCCTCTGACAGCGGGGACTCGCTGTGTTTGGAGGGTCTGGGCGGGCAGGCTGAGCGCGTGAGGAAGGCGCTTTTGCTCAGGTGAGCTTCGTGGTCAATTGCAGTTGTATTTTTGTTAAAAATCAGCAGTAAGTGAAAACAATCGTGACAAGTTTAAAAATACAATTTTAGGTGCAGCGTGCTAACCTCCGGCTTTCCGCCTCAGAGGGAAATTAATCAGGAATGAATGTTGCGCTGTTTCGAGCGTTTAAGTAGTCCGGTGGGCGTGGCCTCGCAGTGGGCGTGGCTTCGCCTTGACCGCGCTGGCGGTGTGGGCGTTTTTCCCCCTCTGACAGCGGGGACTCGCTGTGTTTGGAGGGTCTGGGCGGGCAGGCTGAGCGCGTGAGGACGGCGCTTTTGCTCAGGTGAGCTTCGTGGTCAATTGCAGTTGTATTTTTGTTAAAAATCAGCAGTAAGTGAAAACAATCGTGACAAGTTAAAAATACAATTTTAGGTGCAGCGTGCTAACCTCCGGCTTTCCGCCTCAGAGGGAAATTAATCAGGAATGAATGTTGCGCTGTTTCGAGCGTTTAAGTAGTCCGGTGGGCGTGGCCTCGCAGTGGGCGTGGCTTCGCCTTGACCGCGCTGGCGGTGTGGGCGTTTTTCCCCCTCTGACAGCGGGGACTCGCTGTGTTTGGAGGGTCTGGGCGGGCAGGCTGAGCGCGTGAGGACGGCGCTTTTGCTCAGGTGAGCTTCGTGGTCAATTGCAGTTGTATTTTTGTTAAAAATCAGCAGTAAGTGAAAACAATCGTGACAAGTTTAAAAATACAATTTTAGGTGCAGCGTGCTAACCTCCGGCTTTCCGCCTCAGAGGGAAATTAATCAGGAATGAATGTTGCGCTGTTTCGAGCGTTTAAGTAGTCCGGTGGGCGTGGCCTCGCAGTGGGCGTGGCTTCGCCTTGACCGCGCTGGCGGTGTGGGCGTTTTTCCCCCTCTGACAGCGGGGACTCGCTGTGTTTGGAGGGTCTGGGCGGGCAGGCTGAGCGCGTGAGGACGGCGCTTTTGCTCAGGTGAGCTTCGTGGTCAATTGCAGTTGTATTTTTGTTAAAAATCAGCAGTAAGTGAAAACAATCGTGACAAGTTAAAAATACAATTTTAGGTGCAGCGTGCTAACCTCCGGCTTTCCGCCTCAGAGGGAAATTAATCAGGAATGAATGTTGCGCTGTTTCGAGCGTTTAAGTAGTCCGGTGGGCGTGGCCTCGCAGTGGGCGTGGCTTCGCCTTGACCGCGCTGGCGGTGTGGGCGTTTTTCCCCCTCTGACAGCGGGGACTCGCTGTGTTTGGAGGGTCTGGGCGGGCAGGCTGAGCGCGTGAGGACGGCGCTTTTGCTCAGGTGAGCTTCGTGGTCAATTGCAGTTGTATTTTTGTTAAAAATCAGCAGTAAGTGAAAACAATCGTGACAAGTTTAAAAATACAATTTTAGGTGCAGCGTGCTAACCTCCGGCTTTCCGCCTCAGAGGGAAATTAATCAGGAATGAATGTTGCGCTGTTTCGAGCGTTTAAGTAGTCCGGTGGGCGTGGCCTCGCAGTGGGCGTGGCTTCGCCTTTGACCGCGCTGGCGGTGTGGGCGTTTTTCCCCCTCTGACAGTGGGGACTCGCTGTGTTTGGAGGGTCTGGGCGGGCAGGCTGAGCGCGTGAGGACGGCGCTTTTGCTCAGGTGAGCTTCGTGGTCAATTGCAGTTGTATTTTTGTAAAAAATCAGCAGTAAGTGAAAACAATCGTGACAAGTTTAAAAATACAATTTTAGGTGCAGCGTGCTAACCTCCGGCTTTCCGCCTCAGAGGGAAATTAATCAGATTAGGCCAGGGATAGGGTGGATCTCCGGACAGCGGAAGGGGGTTGGTGTAGTTGAATGCCAGTGCAGGAGGGAGGGGGGGGGGGGGGGGGGGGGGGGGGTGGGGGACCCAGGGTAGTGCAAGTAAAGGGGCAATGCTTTAGGCCTTAGGGCAGTTTTAGAGACAGCAGGGGGTGTGGGTACCAGGAGTGGGGTGTCAGTGTCGACCTTAGCCGCACATACCCCTTTACCAATCATGCCTATACAGCGAAACTGTGTGGTAAAGGAATGCGTTAGGACGTATTTGTGGTTTGGGCTGCATGGTAGAGGCACCAAGAGTGGGAATACCATACGAATGGCTACAATAAAAGTAATGAGCTAGGACATTTGCAACAGCAGATCTAATAAAGATCACAACACTAAATAGAACTTAGCGGTTTGAAATTACAACTTTTTTTCAAATGTAGTGAACTGTATACATGACCAAGTAGGCCACTCTCGCTCACCGAGATGAAATCTCCCTTGAGATAGGCGTCATCTTTGATGGCTTCATAGACTCCCACTTCCTTCCCTTGTACCTTGACCTTGGCATGGGTTGCATCTGGATACTGTGTGGAGGAGTGATTGCCCCAGATGATGACATTCTTCACATCATCACACTGCACCTTGAGCTTCAGGGAAATCTGATACGAAAAAGGAAAAACAGCACAGAGTACATCAAATAAAACGGAGCAATGAAAACCTTCACGGGGCCTACCCAGCACCAATGCGATTTGATAGATGTACAAGTAAGAATCGAAAATTCAGCCAATGAAAATAGAGAGAGCCGTTGCTTTCGTTGTCTCAATAGAAATGGAAATTACTGCGTGGTTGATCCCATAATTTAAAAAGAAATAAATAAATGCTGAAATTGTCCATTATGAGGCTCTTCATATTCTGCTGCTTAAAACCAAGGCAAAGACTTGAAGATGGAAGTTCAAATAAAGGTTTGAAAAGTTAGAACTATATTGCATAACCGGTAGGACACCACCAATGGAGATTCTGCGACGGCATAATGAACTACTAGTGAACTAACTTTTATAGAGCATGTTTATTAAAGAAAGTCACCACTAATAATTTGCAGATTAGACAGATGCCCCTTTCACTCATCCATAAACAGACTGTAAGCTAGCTGAGGAGAAGCACCATGTGTGCAAAGCAATGGACACCATCATATATCCTCAATGAACATCTGCAAACACTCAAGCCCAATTTATGGATTACTTTTCTTGATTTTAATGTTTCTAACATCCAGAACCTCAAAAAAGCAATCCGAATACACTTCCACAGCACTAGAATAAACGGTTTTGAATTGAATCTAGCAGGAAGGAACACGTTGGAAGCTGAAATAGTTAAAGCAAAGATAAAGGATAACGCTTCAGGGTTCAATGGACAAACGTGGCCAATTGAAAAGGCAAAGGAGAGGACACCCAAAGTTTGAGGGGGTGGTAACTTTTTTGTATTGCGAGAGTTAAAATACAGTGCAATGCTAAGGGGCTCCAATGAAGTCAAAACAACTGCTTACTGGCAGCACACAAACTTTACATAAAGGCCAATGAAAATAGAAAGATGTCAGATAATTAGCTACTGCGGACCAGAGAAAAGTATTCATATATAATCCCCATTGTTTGGTTCAAGTATGTGTAAATAGGAGCCCACACAGAAAAGGATAATGCTAGAATCTGTATAAGCAGAAGGCGATTAACAGAATAACGATGCTACTACAATACTCAAATAACTACTCCATCTATCTTTAAATCATGTGCACCATGCTTTGTGGCTTTCCAATGATTGGTTTAAACAAATAACCATGATCTTAGTTGTATAGTACTTTTATCCTTCGATCTTAATTCAGTTTAATTATACAATTATTATCCAATTAAAATTTACTGATTTTACTGATCTCAAAAATGGTGCAAGGCTGAGTTCACCTTGCCAGAAATTAAACCAGTCTCCTCAAGATTGCACACCAATCTCAACAGGGCTCAATTTTCAAGCAATTATACCAGCATAATGAATTAAACTGGTTAAAAAAATGAGGGTTCACCGCTGCGCTTTGTAGTATTTTGGCCATATCACCGCTATTCCCCAGTAATGTAAAGGCGTAGCTGCCTACTCCGATGCATGCTGGGCAGACTAGACCACAAAGCTAAAAACCTTTCACCCTTGCACTCCTGCTGGGTCTCTAAACGTGCCTTTTACACCGTCAATCATTCCAGGTTAGCTACATGCACTTCTGACCTCCACCCTCTATTCTACCTTTCTCCAGTATTCATTCACCTCTGCCATCCCTTACTTATGTTTCACTCTCATCTAATTCTCCCAGTCTTCAAGATTTATCACTTCAACCCAATTACTTCAAACATTCCTGCATCACTGTACCAAACTACAGTTTCTCTTCACTCCTCGTTCAACTTTATTTTTTATTCAAGTACCTTTTACAAAGTATAAGTCCCAACAAAGTGGTCATTGAGATATTTTTGCTAGATATTGTGGCCTAACGAGATTCCAGGACGAAAGACAAACACACACGTTTTGAAGCGAATCATTTGATAAGTGAAAGTTATTTAAAATGGGGGACAAGGATTAACATGGTGAAGACGGGGACCTGCTACCACACAAACAAGTATTAACTCCATTTTAGCGCCACTGAAAAAATAAAGCATGTTTGAATTGTTCTACACAGAAACTATGTGGAGACTAAAATGAAAACTGAATGGAGGAAAGGAGGCAGCAGCAACCTGCACAAGCAAGGAACACAATCCTGGGCGATGGTGCTCGTTCGTCATTAGCAGGGGGTGCAGATCAGACTGATGCTCACCTGGGCTTTAGCTCGGTTGTGATCCAGGCGAGTCAAGCAGCTGAAGTTCTCTTTTGGGATGGACGGAGCAGACTTTGCGGCTGTCAAGCAGTTGGTATTGGCTGGATTCCCAACCACCAAAACCTTTAACAAAAACAGAATGACCATCAGCAAGCAAAGTTCATGGCACCAGAAAGACATGCTTACAATTAATTTGCACAGCAAACATCCGAAAGAGGAGAGGATGCACAAAGAGTGCTTTACTTTCCATTGGTTTATAAAAACGATTGTAAAAACACAACAAAAAAACACGAAATGTATCAGCCAAAGTAAAACGATTCGAGTGTTTCAGCTCCGAACCCCAGTAGTATCCAAGGAGCGCTTGTTCATAAAGCACCTTGGGGCTAGCTTTATCTGCATAAAAAGATACTGTTACAAGGTCTTCACACACAGAATACGTAGTGGTTCGGTCAGGAAAAGAAAGCAGTAAATATTTAATATTTCCAAAAGCAGTTTTTAAATGGGTCTCTAGATAATGTCAACTGTTTTCTCTCTCCAGTAGAACAAGATTTGGATTGACATCAGCTATTTGCTCTTCTGAATATAGATATGGTTTAAGGATTTTATTTGCAAGAGACTTGTGAATCACTCATTTGTATGTGGTTAGTGGGGGAGGGAAGATAGACATCTGTAGGTGGCTCCTACTGGAATGTGTGGTCTGTGATGTCCACATTTAAAAAAAATATATATTGAAGTAACTTTTTGGCAAACTATTATTGTGGTCACAGTCTTCTTCAATCAGAAGGTTGGAGATCGTACCCTTGGCTGACCTGCATCAATGTGTAGATGGACTCGGACCATTTAGTCTCCCGTACCAAGGGTAAACATCTACAGATCTATCGGAGCTTTGCTGAACCAACAACCTCCTCTTTCCATGTTCTATAGCAGACACTGATCGCCAAGGGTAGGTTAAACTGAAATCTGCCAAAAGTGAGCTTATGGCCCAGAGAAACATGACAAATTACAGTAGGTACGTCTATCGACTGCACAACTGTCCTCTTCGTAATAAAAAAACCCAGTAAAGATGATATTGGATATTATTCTTACTACAACCACTTGCTTCTGCAGGAAGACACCACATGTAGTTTAGTATGCGCTTTGTTTAGTTAAAAAGCATGAGAAAAAAATGTATTTTATAATCATTTATACCAGTTTCAAGGCTAACTCGGGCACCAGACTGCTTTCTAAAACAAACAAATTGCCCTTTAGGAGACATACAGCATTCTCACAATAAACTAGTCAAACTAATGTGGAGTTTTGTAAAACATGATGCATCTCAAACTTTAAACACAAAGACGAAAACTTTTATAGAGAAACGTTACCAACCGTAAACAATTAGCAGTACTCAAGTGTCCTACTTTGGCAGTAGTAATAACAAACAAGGTTTTGCTGGACGTAAACAACTACTCTTCCCCTTCTCCTTATTTGAACTGCTAACTTTTTGTACGGGATAAATCGTGTGTTAGGCGGTAGTTGTGCATTTGAGTAATATCCAAAACAAGGAGATTTAGGCCCCAAGTACAAGTTCGAGAAAGCATTCCACTTCAGAGTGCTGTGTCATGGAGAGAGAGTAAAGAGTCCAGTTGGATGCGTAGGGCAAGCATAAACCCAGCATTCTTCAATGGCTCCCATGAGGACGATTGGGTTAGTTGAAAGCAGATCTGGACATTTGCATTGTCCGGAGTTTTATGAACAAACTAATTAGCTTCCATTTGGAGAACAGTTAACTTTTCACTATTTCCAGGATTGGAAATACAACACATTCATGGTTACCCCCATATTGGCCCACAGTGCCGGAGAAAGTAGAGTATGATTTAGCCAGGTAAAACGTATGGGAGTTTAAAAAAAATAAAAATTAAGAAATAAGTCAATTATAGAATGCCTTCAAATTAGGTTACAAAAAACAGTTGATGGACAAAATGCAGAACAATGTCTTACATTCACCCCAGTACAAAGATCTGGGCCTAAATCCATCGTTTTTTTGCACTCCACACCACCCTGGGTCAGACAATGACCTAGGGTGGTGTGGAGTACAAAAAAACGATTGATTTAGGCCCAGATCTTTGTACTGGGGTGAATGTAAGACATTGTTCTGCATTCTGTCCATCAACTGTGGTTTTTGCAATTTTCACCCCGAGTGGGCTAGGTATGCTCAGACGCGAGTCCCAGGCTCCCCACATCACTGGAGTCAAGCTATCCAGGCTGAAGAAGGCTGATAGCCAGAAACCGGTCCTTGGATGCTTGATTCCGGTCTGGGAAAGACATGGCTTGGTAGTTCGGGCTGGACTGTTCCCATGAGGCACAGGGTCAAGGCTGATTTGCATATAGCCTTTGTCTGACCTAGGGTGGTGTGGAGTGCACAAAACCGATGGATTTAGGCCCAGATCTTTGTACTGGGCTGAATGTAAGACCTTGTTCTACATTCTTTCCATCAACTGTGGTTTTTGCAATTTTCAAATTATGTTAGTCATAAACCCATTATGAAATAAGAAAGCATCAATAGCAGAGTCAGGCACACAGTTACTCTGCAAGATCTGTTTAAGAGCAGTCGCAAGTTACTACCTCGCAGCATGCCTGGATACTTCAGACAAGACAATCCCTCCATGAACGAGATTCTGGATTTGACAAAAGCAGCACTGACCCATATAAACTTATGGACATTTACCAAGAAACATTCATCATCTCTTCTACGATCGTTTATCTTTCGGTGACTGTTGGCTACAGTACTGGAAGTTTGAGCACCTTCACATCAGGATAGCATTCCTGAGCTTGCCACCTAAGCAGTCATCAGATTCTCAAAATTCATCATCCAAAGAAGGTCTTACATATAAATAGGCTAGGTGTCAAGAATAGGAGAGCAAATTGATTTTAAGGCTCTGCATTGCGTTCAGGGCACTGCTTGCATGTGGGAGAGTGTGTTGCCTGAATACTTGGTCCAGCAGGTCGTCTGGGTGTTTCCAGGCTTCTGAGAGATTTCTTGGGTATGCAAAAGAGGCCAAAATGTTCAATCTTTGCTAGCTAGATAAAGGAAAGGCTGTAGGGAAGCCATGGCTGGTTGGTGTAAGGCTAGAATTTATATACCATTATTCTATAACAAAGAAAGCATTTTTGAGTTGATTGGGTTCTTTGTAAAGCTTGCCATCAGCTTATCATTTCACAGGGCTGTATAGTAGAACCCAAATCAATCGAGAAACATCAGTTCAGCCATCTGTTACGCAAACTCCTACATATTTGTCAAGAGATATGGGAGGATAGTTTCTCACACACAAAAAAAAAAAAACACACACAAGTCTCTAAGAGCACTTTTAAACAGAAGCAATACTTCCGTGTTACTCCAGTTTGGTTCATCCAATAGAGCTCTAAACGTTTCAGGCATTCTATTTAAACTAGAAGCTTTGTTCCCCCCCATGCTTAAAACATAACAGTTCTGCACCACATGCTTCAGTCATCTAACCTATTGTTCCCTTTACATAATGCTGTGCAGAGTTTCCCATCTGCAGTAATATATATGCAGCTTGTTTCTTAGAAGATCACCAATTTTGTCTAACTCTTGGGCTTGCTTGATGGGTGATGGAACCGATGGGCATAGTTAATGTCATTTAGGAAAACTGTTGCCACTTTAGGGCTGGCATCAGTTTACAGGGCATTTTTAGGTCAGCATACTGAGGGTTGCCCTTCTGAAATGCTTGGTCTAGCACTGGCTGAAATGGAGATCCAGACTCATCGCTTGTATTTTTTGCTAATGTGCTGTTATGATAGTCAATAGATTTTCTAAAGAACGCCCCAAGATGCTACTGGATCCAAGCGGGGGAGAGGCTGAACAGGGTGAAACTGTAAATTATAGCAGCTGTTACAGAAAGGGGCTTGGAGGCCACAAACTGAATTATTTTATTCTTCAAGAGGGCAAGCAATCCCCAACTGGAAGAGAAACTAAATGGGAGGTTTTGTAAAATAAGGTCAAAATTACTGTCAGAGGGGTTTAATCCGAAAGCCAGGAAGCAGAGACACTAGGTTATAAAACATTGTTAGGTATTTTTGGAAAATATCCTGACGCGAACTAGCACCAAGGAGACTTCTGCACCTTGGCTACTGCGGTGGATGAACTTTAATTTACGTAGGGACAGGATCTACTTCTAGACGAGCATGTTGGGATGGGGCCAACGTAACTATTTTTGGGAGGATGTACTGGTCAACAAGAAGCTCCTTACATCTGAAGAACTGAGACAAAGTAGAGATCATCATGGGCCATTAATATGACACTTTGTGTATGTGTTATTGAATTGTATCGATCTAGGACCAAACTGAGAGACAGTCTAGAATGTGGTGGGAGGGAGTACAGCGGAAAATTACATCCATGCCATGGAGTTCAACATATTGGAGTTATACAAAATAAATAAAACTGAGAAATAAGATTTGCAGAGTTAGCATTGCTGCTGGAAAATCATTTTCTAAGTAGGTCTTGGAATGCACCACGGGCTTGTCTACTCAGAACCTGGAATAAAAAAAAATGTAAAAACACATTACCTTCACAGTCTTCTTGGAATACTTGTCCAATGCAGCACCTTGGGATTTGAAGATTTTCACATTTGCTTTCAGCAAATCTTTCCTCTCCATGCCCTCTCGTCTTGGCATAGAGCCAACCAGGACTGCAACATCAAGATCTTTAAAAGCCACCTCCTCTTTGTCAGTTGCAATAACCTCTACAAAAACAGAATATTTCAATATTAGGTCATGTATTTCCTACCAGTCATCAGTCCCATGTAAGATTAGAGTAGGTTGTCTCCCCGCTGGATTCCATCCACCCCTCCCCCATCCCCAAAGGCCAGCTACCAAGAATATTATTTTCCTTTAAATTACATAATTTACTCAGTGGCTTTACGGTCTCATTGAAATTTAATCTGGCATCTGCCCCAATGCCCAAACGTTAATGTTTCCTTTCCAGGAGGGCTACAAGCTGGAGGAGCCCCTTCTTGGTTGCTGCGGAAACAGACATATGGAAGCAGCCAACTGTTGACCAACAAACTAAAGTCATACTGCATTACTACCTGAAAATATAATACTGCAGTATCCTTAAATTCATTCTCAAAAAACGAACTCCAGATCATGAAGTACCTTAGACTATTAAAAGCTTTTCTAAACCTTCTCATATCTTTATCATACACATGGCAAGGTACACTTGTTGATGGCTGGCGTTCATATCTTCATTGCATGCCAAGATACAAGCAACTTTTAAGTAGTCAAACTTGCCCAAACATACATTGGCAAAGCCCTCTTAAAATCATGAGAGCAAAAGTTTCAAATAATGCCAGGTATGGACTCGGCATCTTCAAATCGCCTGGGCAACATTTACATACACAGCATATTCTGCAGTGGCCCGAAAGGGAGACCGTTCCAGTTGCAAATTATACACGCTGGGAAAGATCACTCCGAGAATGGTCTAGAAGCACTGTCAAATATACCAGCTGCTGGGAAACACTGTCCACTCACTGCCACTGGTCAAACAGGTGAATAATTACAACTCAACCTACTGGGCAAAACCTGGCGTCTCATTTGAGGACGTCTAGTGAAATGTCTCATATTGAAGGAACAGTTTACTGTGCATACCTACACAAGTAGGTTGCTCAGAAAAACTAAAATTAGGATTTTAGAACAAAAAGCTAGAAATATAACAGAGTTCCCAGTCCTATTTTGGTCCCCAAAAAATAAATACTTCAATCCCGTATATAATGCAAATGTTAACCCTTTCGCTGCGGCGGCAATTCCGCTGCAGCGCTAAGGGGGTGGGGCGGCCTCGGGCGCTCCGACGCTGATGACGGAACCGCTCCGTCATGGCCCTCGGGTGGGCTGTGCTTGTGACGGAGCGGTTCCGTCATGGCCCGCCCGTTCTTCAGAACGTCAGCGCAGGCGCGAAATCAGCGCCGCGCAGGCGCAGCGAGCGGGCCATGACTGAACCGCTCCGTCACCAGCACAGCCCACCCGAGGGCCATGGCTGAGCGGTTCAGTCATAAGCGTGGGAGGGGTTAAAACAACAAAACTGCGTTGTATTTATGCCAGAATGCACCTTGAATACATGCCAATGTTTGACTGCTGTTGGACTTGGCCCTTTTTGGAGGGTCATCCCTGAACTTTTTGCCTTCCTCTTCTACTTTTTCTGACCTGTTGGCTGTTTTATGACTCTGGGCACTTTACCACTGCTGAGCAGTGCTAAAGTGCATATGCTTCCCTTATTGTAAATTGATGTATGGATTAGTGATTCCATGATTGGCTGGTTTGGTTTACTTGTCAGACCCTAGTACTGTGCATGGAGTGTGCCCAGGGCTTGTAAATCCAAATGCTGCTAGTAGGCTTGCAGCACTGGTTGTGCCACCCACAGAAGCAACCAGTAAAAATGTCTCAGGTCTGCCATTGCAGAGCCTGCGTGCAGTCTGGTACTGCCATGTTGACTGGGCAAGTGCACCCACTTGCCAGTCCCTAAACCTTCACTTTTCTTCATATCAGACACCCCTACGGTAGGCCCAAGGGCAGGGTGCATTGTAAGTATAAGGTAGGACATACCCTGGTGTGTGTGGCATGTCCTAATCATGAATTACAGCCATTTTCGTTTTTCACTATTGCAAGGCTGTTAACCATAGGCCAGAATGGGCAGTTAAGATTACATTTTATAATCCTAACTGACTCAGGGAACATGGTAGAAATACGAGTTTAGTATGCCTGAACTCAGAATGATAAAATATATCTTTCAGTGAAGTTAATTTTAACATTCTGTGTTTGAAAATACCACTTTCAGAAAGTAGGTATTATCTTGTCTAACTAACCAAGTCTGCTTCTGCTAGGTTGTGTATTCCTTGTCTGGAGTGTGACAGGGCCGGGGGATTCCAGGAGACAGAGAGAATCTGCATCTAGATGGGAGGGAGGAGTTGCACCTGGGACCTGAATAGGACTGTACCTGCCCCCCACAGTGCTCACTCCACCCCCTGTGGTGCATCCAATGTTTCTGCCCTGCACTGTGAAAAGGAGTCATGTGAACAGAGTGCTCCAGAACTGGTTTGGACTGGGCAAAGGCCCCTCTGCCCTCAGAGGACAAAGGATTTTGGGGTATAAATATTGGGACCCTGATCCCAAAAAAATTAGATCAGATCACTGTTGGACAAACAAGAAGTAACCTTTGCTGAGGAGTGGAACCAGAAGAATCTCATGAAAGACTATCCCCAAGCTGAAGTGCTGCTTGGGGAATTGGACTGCAGTGGTTGCCTGTCTGCCAAAAAGAGGAGAAAGGGACTTTGTGTACTTTCATCAACTTGTAAGATCTCAAAGGGCTTGGAACAGCTTTCCTCCTGCTGAAGTCTCAGGGGCAACAGACTTCAACCCCCAGCTCCCCAGAGTTCTTTGGAAGTGCCTGCTGCGGGATTGCGTGTCGCAAGGAGCTGGAAGCCGGATTCAAGAGGAAGCGTGTCGCAGTCTCTGCTGCTGCCGCATCGTGGAAGTCACTGCTGTAGCGGTCATATTGCACCGCATTGAGAGAAGCATAATCGCAACGAAGAGGAAGATTGTCGCATCTTGGATGTCGCCGCTGTAGTGGTCGTATTGCACCACATCAAGAAAAGCCCCTCACATCCACGGAGAAGCGTGCCGCCGTATCTTGAATGTCGCCGCTGTAGTTGTTGCATTGTGAGGAAGAGTCTCGCAGCCGAAGTGGAACAAGGGTGTCGCCGCTGCAGCGACGCCTCGAATCGAGACTTCTCGCATCGGAGAAGCGTGCCGCATCTGGAATATCTTCACGTCTTTATTTCTTTGCACGGAATATCTTCACGTCTTTATTTCTTTGCACCGGAACTTTGCCACGTTTCCATCGCTGCAACACTTGTTGTGGAAGCGTAACGCATCGTAAGGTATATTGACTCAAAGTGTTGCATTTTAAGAACCACCAAGCTAAAACTACCATTTTAAGTACAGTATTGTGGATTTTTGTAGTTTATGGTCGTGTTAAATCTATATAAAGAATACTTATTTTTGATTAAAAAAAAACTTGTGTGGTGTCCATCTGTAGTGTCACTCGATTGCTGTATGTGGTCACAAATGCTTTACACACTGCCTCGGAGATCAGCCTGTCTGCTCGTGCCAAGCTACCAAGGGGGTGAGCAGGGGTTATTTTAGGAGTGTATCCACTTACCCTGACTAAAGGCAAGGGTCCCTATTGGTCACAAGTACCTACCCGTGCCAACTAGAGAACACCAAAATAACTGCAATATACTTAGATTAAAGAACTTTCACACAACATATGTTTGAGTTGGTGAACGGTTTCTGGTCCTGAACTGCGCCTTTAGGGCAGCAGTAGAAGTGGTGGTTGCCGGATGGTCAAAATTACTATTACAACTCCAGCCCTTGAATATTTGGGGAAATCGAAACCTTCTGAGAAATACTCCAGGAGGCTAATTTAGAATTCCAACTCCAGTCCAGGAATATTATACATTCCCCAAGTATTTATAGAAAAGGTTGACAAATAGTAATTTTGAATGGCAAGAGTGCTGGCCTCTGGGCAAAATGTTAAGTATATCCCACTGGCATGTAAAAGGATCACTGGGGGTGTGGTGTATTCCCAGCCTACACCAGGTCTAGATCCATAACAAACCCTTAATGTTAGTTTCATGAACACAGATTTATTTTTTTGCCTCCAGATCAGTCTCAGTACTTCGGGACAACCTTCCTTTCGGACACTTTATGGTTGTGCAGAAATTGCAACTCCATCACTAACTTCAAGAACGAAGCTACCTTACTGAGTATAAAACCTGGAAGCCCGTAACTACCCTGCATCCATGATCAAGAAATCCCCTAGGAGGGCTCTCAACAACAACAGAGAGGCACTGCTTGAACCTAGGCAGAAAGAGGAAGACATCCTCACCTGTGTAACACACCCAATTCCAACAGGACACAGTAGGCGATTAAATAAAATAAAAAAAAAAAAATAAAAGACCACACTGGAGGATTATTCTATCTGGCAACCTGAACATCCCAATGCCCGCTTCACCTTGAAACGCCCTGAGCAACCTGTGGGATATGTTGGTCCAGACATGCCCACCTAGCAAGCAACAAACAAACACAAAGAATACTCTGGAATTGGACTACTGTCAAAGGACACTATCCTTGTGGCCAATGTGGAGTGTGTCACCTGACAAAACACTTGAAAGAAGTAATCCTTAACAATAATCCAGGTTTGGACCAAACGTACAATCAAGTCAAGTCAAGTCAAAAGTGCTTTATTCGAGTTGTTACTCATAAAAGCATATTATACACAAGAATTTTAAAAACAAATTAAATTTACAATCCAGTACATTGACGCAACACTATAGGTTACATATAAAAATTCATTCGGTTAAAAGAAGAATTAAAACATTTGATAAAAATACTTTTCAAGATGAGAAACGCTGGAGTCTAAAAGCAATTATACAAATGCAAAAAAAACAATCATCAAGACAGAATAGTTGGTTAACTAGCAGTCTCTATCTTGATACATGGTCCTTGATAAATAAAAAGCAGTAATGTCAAATTCATGAGGGCCAATTTGTCACACAGAGAATAGTTATTTAACTAGCAGTCTCTGCCTGAGCATCCATGCCCAACCCAGATATTTTGCTGTAGCTATCAGGATCCAAGAAACTGGAGTCGTACAAATAATTCGCATAGCTACTGAACTACTTGATGTCCCAAGGTTCCTGCACATAGGAGCTAACCATACTCGTCTTGGAATAGCATATGATCCGCATGAAAACAGAAAGTGACCCAGAGACTCATCCCCCAACCCACAAGCTGGGCAGGTGCTATTTCCACCTGAACCCCATTTAGCTGTCAATATTTTTATAGGAAGTGCACCAGCTCTCAGTTGGAATAGGAGCTTCCCGTCACCTGGTTTGGAGATGATATCCCAATATGGTTCCAAGACTGGATACATTTTGGCCTCAAGAAAATGCGAAGACATGGACCCAGAGCTTGAAGCATTTAAAGTTTTAGTAGCAATCCATTCCCAAAAAATATCTTTTAGGACACGCTTAGAAGGGAAAGATGTCCCAGCAGGGTCCTGCCATAAAGAACTCAACCCTAGCTCAAACAATATAGATTTCAATAATTTAAGCCAGCTTATCTTGTGAAAGCCATCAGCTTTGATCACATCCACAAAACCCGCGGCATAATGTGAGAGCTCAGGAGTGGTCCAGAGTCTGCGCCAATACAAGATCGGGCGTAATCTGGCCAAGTCCTTGATTTGTTTCCTTCCTAGATCGTATCGGAGAGGCAACAACGGAGTACTTTTAGGTGTACCGGTAAGAGTTCTTAAAAATTTATTTTCAGAGGCTTGCAGAGATGTAAGATTTTCAAAGCCCCACATTTCAGCGCCGTAAAGTGCAGACCCAATAGCCTTTGCTTCATATACCAATAAGGCTGGTTTAACAGGTTTGGTTAGCGATTTCCTGTGTTCAGAATTAATTGTGCCAGCTATTTGTTTGTGTCGCAAAATAGCAATATTTATATGCTGGCTCCACCTGTGGTCATCAGTTATTTGGATACCTAGGTATGTGAATGATTTAACTAACTCTAAAGGCCCGCCACTCATCATAATTTTGGACTTAAAGCTACGCTGCGGCTTGAAGCTCATTAGTTTAGTTTTCATAGTATTCACCTCCAGTCCATGTTCCCCACAAAAGTTCTCAAAAATTGGCAGAGCACGCTGTAGTCCACTAGGGGTTTTTGATAAAATTAGCGTGTCATCCGCAAACATTAATATGGGGATTTTTAGTCCTGCAAGAGAAGGAGCATCAACATTCGCAGTTACCAATCGAGAAACTACCCCGTTTATGAACAATGTAAATAGAGTAGGAGCCATTGAGCACCCTTGTCTGACCCCTTTTTCAACACGGAAATCAGGAGTGACCATCCCGTGACCGCCCCACTGAATTTTTGCATAGTTAGACTCGTGGAGGCGCAGTATCAGGGTTAGTAACTCATCGGAAACCCCCAAGCTATGCAAGACCTGCCACAGTTTTGCACGTGGGACCAGGTCGAATGCAGCCCGCAAGTCGACAAATGCCGCGTACAGGCTACACCCCCCCAGAACCACGGTTTTCCACTGTGGTAATTGGAAGCGGAACACTTGATCGATCGTGCTTGTTGCCCTTCTAAAACCTGCTTGGAATGGAGATAGAATATTAAAATCCTCAGCCCAGTCGAGAAGCCTATTGACCACCACGCGACCCACGATTTTTTGCACAGTGTCAATAAGGCTAATAGGCCTATAGTTACAGGGCTGAGCTCGGTCCCCCTTCTTATACACGGGGATAATAACTGCACCCCTCCATGAATCAGGGACATCTGCTCCTTGAGCAATTGAGTTTATAAGCAAATGTATATATTTGCACCAGCGTTCACTATCATTTAAGAATATATCAGCGGGTACTCCATCTTGTCCTGGAGCTCGCCCGCGTTTTACTGTACAGATTGCAGACATAATCTCTTTATAGTTAAAATTGTCATCTTCAAAAAACTTCATAGCCGTACTGTCGTCAACTGAGACCCGGGTATTAAGAGTGTATTGCGAACTAAAGAATTTAACCCATGCCTCCTGTGAGACGTTATTACTTGGCGACTCTTCAGCTCTCTCAGAACCCCATTTTACAATATTCCAGAATACTCTGGAATCCTTCCTGTCACTGGCCATTTTCAGTTTGCACCAGTGTTGCTCGTCCCAATCCTTCTTAGCTTTAGCAATGCATACTTTATATTCTTTCCTGGCTAGAGAAACAGACACACAGTCTCGCTTCTTGATTGCCCGGCCAAGGTCGAGTCTTGCCTTCCTACAATCAGAGTTATACCATCTAGCATCTTTTCTGGTAATAACCCCCTTATGTTTATCAGGTCTTAGAAAGTGCGCCTTGATCTTACCAAAGAGGGTATCATGTATTTTGACCACTTCACCCAGATCCTTAGGAGAGGCATTAGCCAGTTCCATAGCTAGAATGGCTTGATCAGTTTCACTGTTAATAATATCAATAGCCTGCTGATTTCTCGCTACAGTGTCCCAACGTAGCCTACGCATATTGTTCTCGGGGATAATGGGCGGAGGGACGAATTCATTCATGCAGCTAGAGTTTGATTCAGCAGGCCACCATTTGTGAGTCACACTTAGGGGGTTATGGTCACTCTCAGATCTTATGATGACTTCCATATCACAAAGGGCAGGCCACAGATGCAAACTGCAGATCACATAGTCAATTCGACTTTTGTGCCTCCCATTGTCGAAAGTTGGTGAGCCAATTCTGTCCCCAGCTGTTCTCCCGTTCATAGCTCTCAAGCCTTTTCCAAGACACAGTGCATTAATAGCTATAATGTCCTCTGTCCAACGGGAGACTGGTTTCAGTTGTAGTTCAGGGATGCCCCAGAAGGAATCCTCATCAGCACCAGTGAAAGCATCTCCCACAACCAATGGCTCAAACGTCCTATTAAGGTCTCCTGCTATAACGATGTTATTTTTAACGGAGTGCTCCTCGATGAGGTCGGCCAAGGTTAGTAATGTTTCAGATCGACCTTTGGAACTCCTAATATAAATATTGTAAATATCAAGTGACCCTGTTCTGTCATTAGAAATCCTAATAAGCTGGATATCATTGTGTCCAGTAGCTATATTTTTAACTGAGAAATTTAGTGCTTGTCGAATCCAGATAGTAAGCCCCCCCATAGGTCTACCTTTCGGACCCTTGACAGCTGACACATAAAAATTCAAATAGCTTAATACAAAGACAGGGTCGCAAGCCCAAGTCTCCTGGAATATACAAATATCAAATTGGGTAACAAAGCCAAGCCAGTCCCCACAATCGAGCTTGGATGTCAGACCAGCTATATTCCAGCAGAGTAGGTTAGCAACTCCAGACAAACGACCCTGGCGTAATCCAGGAAAAGAGTTTAGTACACAAGCCTCACCCTCTGGTTGGACAACCAAGTTATTCAACAAATCATTGGTAAGGCAATTAACATTCTGGGTAGATAAGCTATCCGAATTTTGATCCCCATTAGCTAGTGGTACTTGACTTAGATTAATAGAGAGTCAATCACAGTCATCAAGATTGGAAAGGGCTGAAAATCTATTCTCTAGATTTAGACCCCTCTCTGGTTGCTTCACTTCCCTCCGCCCTTTTGTTGGGACAACGTTCCACTTAGTTTTTAGCATTGTTTTATTAGAGACCCTCCCACTACACTGATAGAAAAAGTCTAAAGTGAGTGGAATGATTTCAGTCGATCTCCGCTGCGGAGGTAGAAGGTTGGGTAGAATATTGGCCAAAACCTCTGGGTCAGAAAAATGTAGGATGACGCAGTCACCCAGAAACTTCTTTGTACTATTGCCTATCCACCTCACCCTTCTAGCCTTTACTATTTCGTCAGCCAATTGGTGCCTACCCCTAGGAGTTATTACCATGTTATTTGTTAACCAATAAAGTGCTTTAGACAATAGGGATGAGGTAGATTCTTCCTGACCAGACTGCAAAAGAGGAACATTGGCTAAAACCAAGACCAATGGAGAGGCCTCAACTATCAACTCTACCGAGCCATTTACAGATTCTGGGGCGGAGGATGCATCTGAAGGAACATCTTTATTCTCTGCACTATCTAAAATGGATATCAAGGGAGCCACCGAAGGAACTGGTAGTGAGGAAGCCCCACCACCCACCAAAGAAGAAGAGGCCTTACTGGACTCAACCCTACTAGAAACAGCATCTGGTAGTTTGCCTACTTCAGATAAGGTTTGATTCAGTAAACCCCCAAGGCGATTCACTTCCTTAGTGAGTTTATCAATTCTGCCTAACAGCGGATTAACAATGTCCTTTATCTTAGTGTCTATCATACTCAGTAAGTTCTTAAATTGACCACTAGTAAGAGACATAGAAACGTCATCCAGAGTGACATCTTCTTCCCTTGCGGATTTGCTAGGGGGCGATGCAATCTTTTTGCGGCTTGATCTGAGCCCAAATCGTTTCGGCTGTGGCTTTTTAGCCCCTCTGGTGGATCGTGGAGCGGGCACCGGAGTGGGGGCTTTGTCCTCGGGTAGTTGTTGTTCAGTCTCCATCTCACTCTCGCTGTCTAACTCAATCAGAACCGACCGGTTCATTACAGCGATATCAGCTTGGTCAGATTCACTTACAGGTGGACAGCAGGAGGTAGGTTGCTCCGTGGACTCGGCAAAAGCTGAAGCCGGCGAAGTTGGTGAACTCAGGGCAGACGGTGAACTCAGGCCAAGCGAAGATCTCCTGTCACTATTAATTTTGGCAACTACCTGAAAGATATAGTTGTCCATAGTGTTTTTTGCAGGGGATAACTTTTTGCCGGGCATATTTCACTAACAGACCATGCTTCTCAAAAGCACGGGGTAAACAGGTGCTCCAAGAGGCAACAATTCAATAAATATCCCCCAGCTATAACACAGGCTCACATCCTTAAATCAGGTTTTCTAGCAGAGTAACGGGCCCAACCCAACCTTGTCCAGCCTCGGACTTCGTCCGGGCGTCCCGCTCGCGTCCCGCGACGCGGAGGGAGCAGCGTTTTTCTAGCGCCTCAGGGCGCGATGACCCCGCTGGAGTGGATCCGGGTCGCTGGGCAGGCTGGGAGTTGTAGTCTCCCTCCGCTCGGCGGCCGCTAAGGTAACAACAGCGGCGGCGGGAGGGAGACCGGGCACAGCAAAGCAGGAAGAGAGGTCAAGTCAGGAACGACCAGCAGCGAAGAAGTCTCCTCTCGAAGGACAGAACACCCGCTCCGCCGAGGGAGCAGCGTTTTTCTAGCGCCTCAGGGCGCGATGACCCCGCTGGAGTGGATCCGGGTCGCTGGGCAGGCTGGGAGTTGTAGTCTCCCTCCGCTCGGCGGCCGCTAAGGTAACAACAGCGGCGGCGGGAGGGAGACCGGGCACAGCAAAGCAGGAAGAGAGGTCAAGTCAGGAACGACCAGCAGCGAAGAAGTCTCCTCTCGAAGGACAGAACAAACGTACAATCACCAATTACAATACCAAGAATTGCTATTACCGGATTCAATGTCAGTGCTCACTGAGGTACATTAGTATGACCACTCGAGCGTTCAAGACTCACATTATTAAACACCGGAGCAACTTAGTTTGTCTAAGATACACCACTAAAATGAGTGCATACTTCATCGATCACCAACACACAGCTGAGGAAATGGGCTGGACGGTGCTTGAAACCAATACCTCTTGGCACAAGCAAACACTCTTTGAAATGGAGCAGCGCTACATTTTCCGCCTTTCTGCCCAAAGCACAGGCTTGAACAACAACATCTCACGGCACAAACTGAATATGTAACCATTAAACGCTGTGTAAAGTGTGTGCATAACCTTGCTCTCAGATTTAGGGTAGAACGCTAGTGAAACCCAAAACCCATCACTCACTGTGTCCCTGACTGCATGCCCTCCTCTAGGGTAATTTCTCTTGTTACCACATTGAATTTTTATAGGAACTCCAAAGTGGGACCACACTAGCACTGCACCACAGAGCATCAATTTGTTTCAATCCACATGTCAGTGCAATTTAGGGAAGGTGTCCATCACTCTTGGTTACCTTTCCCTTTCACCAACAACACTCTCCACTTCCAAGAAGGCCGCTGAATGAGCTAATATCTATCCATATAGCCATCGTATCACATAGTATGGTTCTCAATATGAGACCACTAGCTCCATATTCATGATGAATGGAAAAGGGTGGGACATCATTTCCTTCATTATCTACACCTGATCTGGTTGGTCCCATGACTGACCTAAGAACCACTCTTCGAGACCCAATCATATTCTCAGTCCCCCCCTTCCAATGTGGCCACCGCATTGACCACCCGACATGCACACCAGCCACTGCCTGCAAGTGATGCGAACCACATCACTATTCGAGGGACACCGCCTCACTGTCGCAGCGTTCCAGGCCATATGGAGGCGGGTTGGCAGATGGCAGTGTCCGGATCACCTAACAAGTAAGTTTCCTGGGAGCGGGGCTAATCCATCAACTGAATAAGATAGCCTGTAAACTCTGGTTTGCACATAATCGGTTTCAGAGCTTCACACCCTCCCTCCTTTCTATGGATTACCGTGTTACATGTTGCATTGTTTTTATAGGCATCAATAAGCTCATGACGCCAGTACTACAGGGTAGGGTACTGGAGGATGTAGGGTTTGCCCATTCCGTTCGCTTCATGAAAGAGATAAAATGACACAAGTGCATGATTCATCTGCACTTTATAATTTCCTTAGAGGATCACCACACTGCATTTTACACCTCATCTCCCGCTATTAACTACCATGCCGCACTCCAGTGTCACCACATGGCCTTAATACTCTTATAGATGGAGTACCCTAGGGTAGGGTCTTAAAGGATTTTAAGATATTCTACTCCTGACCACATTACAAATCCATCTTGAGACAATAGTCCATGAGGCATCAGCAATTTGAATATACCTTTAAGGATCTAAATACACACAACATTTGGAGCACTCACCTCGCCACAGTGAAATTACACTGCTCCCATCACTCAGTGGGAAGACGTGTACTCCGTGCCTAATCACTAATGACGACGAGTTTAGTTGCAGCACCGCCAAAACTAACCTACACGAAGGAATGAAAGAAGTAGCCGAATGGATGAAACACAGCCGTCTGAAACTGAACTCGGATAAAACAGAAGTCCTCATCTTAGGTACCTCCCCCTCCGCATGGGACGACTCCTGGTGGCCAGAAGCCCTTGGAAAAGCACCCATCCCGACAGACTACGCTCGGAACCTGGGCGTCATCCTGGATTCCTCACTTTCAATGAACAGACAAGTCAACGCCGTCTCCTCATCCTGCTTCAACATTCTTCGCATGCTCAAAAAAACATTTCGTTGGATCCCCACCGAAACTAGGAAAACGGTCACCCACGCTCTGGTCACGAGCCGACTGGACTATGGAAACACCCTCTACGCCGGTACTACCGCTAAACTCCAGAAAAAACTCCAACGGATCCAAAACGCCTCAGCCAGGCTCATATTAGACATCCCACGTAAAGAACATATCTCTGGTCACCTGAAAAACCTCCACTGGCTTCCCGTCAATAAGAGGATCACTTTCCGGCTCCTAACCCACGCACACAAAGCACTCTACGAAATCGGACCAGAATGCCTCAACACACGACTTTCCTTCTACACCCCCTCCCGCCAGCTACGATCATCCAACCAAGCCCTTGCCACTGTACCTCGCATCAACAAAACCACCATGGGAGGTAGATCCTTCTCCTACCTGGCAGCTAAAACCTGGAACTCACTTCCCACTTACCTTCGCCTTACCCAGAACCACCTAGCATTCAGAAAGCAACTTAAAACGTGGATATTTGACAAGTAATTCCCCACCCCTCCTCAAGCGCCTTGAGACCCTATGGGTATGTAGTGCGCTATATAAATTCTCTGACTTGACTTGACTTCCTGCACCATGTTTTTAACCTATGGATGAGGTTTCTTTTTTCCTCCAGTGATGGAGTCCCTCAATGTGCCTGGGACCCTTCATTTCACCCAAGAAGCATTACTCTGCCTCTCTAGGTAAGTCATGAGGATGCAAAAACATGGATCCTACAACATCACGCGTGCAGGCCTGCTGTGCTCTAGATCATGCATTTGGTAGTGTGGTCCTCATTGACACCTTGTCCCACATGGTACCTCGCCGTGTTGCATATAATATTAACTAATGTCTGTTGAGCTTTGCACGGAGTATGCAGGTAACTCATCACAGATTAACTTGTGAATACACAACTGCACCTATATGGTGCAACTTGACCCCGATTTTTAACTGTTGCTTGTACCTTTTCACAATCAAACAACAAGAGAGTAAGGGTATAAGTATTCACTCTCTTACCCCTAGTCTTAATATTGATCAACAACAGAAGAGTGAAACAGCTGAAAAATAGGAAACCACTAGGTTGGTGAGTGAGGAATCTTTTCAACTACCATTCTGTGTGTTTGCTTCACCACTCTCTCTCTGTTTTTGTCTGTCCCTCACATGACTTTTGCGAGGTTTCCTATTTTTCAGCTGTACCAAGCTTGTACCTTTTCCCCTTGCGTTTCCCTCTTTTACGTGGAATTGTTGACCAGCACCCATCCAGGGGTACACTGGTAAACACTGAGAGGCCATCCATTATTAGAAAGGAGACCTGTAGCCCCAGAGAGGGACATAAACAGACTCTTGGTCCCGACGAAGTGCTGCTCGATCCTTGGGCTCTCAAGGCACGAAACATGTTTACCACACTTGACTAGTAGCTATCCTGGTACTAGATGACCACTGATAGAACCACTGTTTACTTAGTCCTGGTACCCTTTTCCTATAAAAATGGGTTTTATGATACCAGAGCCTATTTTAGTCACCATTCACTCACCACACTTAATTCCTCCACTTGCGTTTTCAGATCAAAAGATCTCCGATACACAGGCCTTGAAAAATCCCCCCCCCCCCCTCCCAAAAATAAAAGTTACTTAAATAATCTACTCGACCCAATTATAATGCTCTTGAACCATAAACTGGTTTCAAATGATGTGATCCTGGGTAAGTATTTTAATTCACAGAGATGCCATTTTCTTCTTTATCATATATGAGAGCAGCTACAAATATGCAAGTTTAGCATGTCTGCGGTGCAGAAAACTGTTGGATTTAATAGACTGAACATTAGCTCTATATAGAATGCAAATCTAGCCACATACAAAATACACTTGACTGCAGACTTAGCTCATAGTTCATTAAATGGACTGTCATCAGGGTTTGGCCAGGAATGTCCCTCACATCCTATTTAGAAGGATTTGCATAGCCAATAGGTCTCACTTTTAGGACCTTATAAGTGTTTAGTCATGTAGCACATTATCCTGGGTGGTTCAATGGTAGCATAATTCCAGAATATGTTTTCGGTTATATAAAGCCCAAATTACATCCATTAAAAAATAAAAAGGCACACAGAATAAAACCTGTATGCCAAATCGCAGGCATAAAGCAAAGTAATAAGTCTTAAGAAGATGAAGGCACCACCCATCCCTCCCTGGGACGGGCCTGGGAATGGGTAATTGCTGATTTTAATAAGGGAGAGTATGCCAGAAGGCCCAGTAGGAGGACCAGAGTGGACTAGGCAGGGGGTTACTATGAAAGAACCAAGCATTGTGCACCAGTAGAGAGGTGAAGCTAATGAATGCCTTGTACCACTGACATTGGTGGGAGTTAATGAGTTTGTCAAATATTACAGTTTTGAGTGGCGTCCGCATCCAAATGCTTTTTTTCAATGTCAGCTACAGTAGTCATGACGGACCAGGAAGGGCAGGTAACTATTGTCTGCTGCTCCTGCTCAGTGTAAAGTACATTCCTCAAGCTCAGAACTCCCAACTGCAGGCCACCTCACTGATGCACAACACTGCCTCTAAATGGTTCGGAGAACGATGTAAAACCTAAAAAAAAAAAAAACAATAAATAAAATATAATAAAAAACACGACTAATTAAGGGAAATAGAATTGTGCAAATGATGGTATTGTTGCAAGAATATCTTATTGAAATCAAAACGGCTACACGCCGAGGAAAGGGTCTAAAAAGGTCTGCATCGCACCAACCCCAGAGAAATATACCCAACCCGGCGACCTATGAGGTGGACACAGAAAAAAGGTACATCACCAGGTCGTCGGCTAAGCGTCAACCAAGTAGTAAGGTAAAAAAATCACAAATCTAAATTTTAATACAATGTGGAGGCAGTAGATAAGACTGAGCTTTCATGTCTCACTAAGCTTTATTACCCTAAACAATTTGGAATTTCAAATTATTTAAAATGCAAGCGCTTAAGTGCACATGAGGGACGATATTCCAACTAAACCTTAGAAGACGGACTAAACGTGTGAAATCCCTTCACTACCCACATTAGAGAATAGCCCAACCCCAAGATGGCCACCACTCGAAGGCAAAAGCCAGTGCGACCTACCTGATATGGCCTCCACGTTACATGCATGAACTGTGATGGCCACCAGCAGCTAGATTGTATAATCGTGACATCAATATTGGAACGTGAAGGTTAGCCATACATAAACCAGAGCGAAGCAAGTTCTATGTTCCAAGATAAGCAGTGTGCGTACACGCAATGTATCTACTGTTGGGCTAATTGGTTCAGGATTTATATACATACAATGAGGGACATGGGGTGCGCATCCATGTTATGCGTTAGTAGTGGAAGGGTTAGTACAATGAGTAACAGTTACTGTGGGCTTAGCAAGCGATGAGTCCGCACAAATCCTCGCAACTGCAGTTAGTTTAATTACAAGCAGTGGGCATCCACGCAGAAATAGGAGTTCAGAGTCAGTATTTCTTAAAAAAGTACTGAGTTAGGCATCCGTGTGGTAGTCGCAGTGAGTGCAGGGAGAAGACATGCCGTCGGATTGGCTGTACAGTTCAGTGGTTCACTCTGGTGGAGCTTGGAGAGCTGTATAGTGGCTTGTGATTGGTGAATTAGACATTTTCTAGGTGTTCATTGGCTGCAAAGCCCCTGGAAATGTAAATACATTTTGTTCCCTATAGAGGAATAACCCAATTGGATTCCCTAGCAACGGCATATGCATCACAGGACTTAACACTGCGGCGAATTTTGAGCGTGAAAATGAAGAGCCCTCCCGTCTTCCGGTGCATGGCTGAAAGTTTAAGTTCACTTTGGTGGCGCTCTGCTAATTTTATCCATGGGCACTATGGGAGAGTTGCCGCCTGATGGGTGGACAGTGTTGCGCATTAAGGGTAGGAGAGCTAGCATGGTAGGGCGGTGTGTGTATATATATATATATATATATAGGATATAGAGGGGAGAGCAAGGTGTAGAAGGCTAGAGTTGTGCGAGACAACGCGGCTTTAAGTTGAAGACAAATTGGCCGCGAAAGCGATCGCGATGCACTTAATGACCCGTGACGGTGGAGACAGATGGTGGCTGCATGCGTGCACACACGCAAGCTTGAGGCCGCCAAAAGCCTGTGATGGCACTTTCAAAAGCCACTTACTAAAAGTCGCGCCAACCAGCGCATGCGCTGGGTCAGACGAGACCTAAAAAAAAAAACTCACTTTTAATAAATACATAACTAAGAAGCATAAAGTAGCAGCCTACTTTATTTGCAATCCGCAAATTTTACATTGAAATGGCCACAGAATTGATCACTTACATGTGGTTATAACCCTTTCGATGCTCATGACGAGCTCAGCTCGTCATGATGCACAGTTGAACTGTGCTGATGACGAGCTCAGCTCGTCATGAATGATGTACTAAAGCATTTTCCAGCACAGGGGGGGAAAACGCCTAGCAGCCAAGGTGTTAAAACTACACTGTGTAATGTTTGGAAATAAAGTTTCTGCAAATATTTGTAATTTGCACATCACCAAGTGTTCCGATTTGTTTTCCTTCAATTTAAATCTGTTTGCATCACACTTGTACTATTCATTTACAATCTGTTCAAATGTTGTAGAGAGAAAACAAACAAGCATTTTACTTCATTTTGTTTCACAATTGTCAGATAGCCAAGCACGCAACGCCCATTGGGCTCCAGCCACCTGCCCCCACCCCCGGTCATGTGTGCGTCAGCCCGGCTGAGACAGCTTCCCGGGCACACAACCACACCAGAGTATTTCACAGGTCTTCAACCCCTTATGCGAATTTCCGCGCTGTGCAGGGGTTTTATTGAGTGTGCGTCGGCACACGCCCACAATGACCGACAGCCGGGAGCCGTCCGAAGCACACAAGGGGTTAAAAGACCATTTACTTGCTAACGAGGCTTTGTTGTGTTTTCACCCCTTCTTAGAGACCCTGCATCTCCACTCTCCATATTGCTGGAAGAATCAGGCCCGATCCCGCGCCCCCCCCTCACCCCAAAATTTGCCTCTAGTTGCGCCTCTGCAGATAGCTCACTTGACAAAAAGCATTAACTGTAATAAGAGAAAGAAAAGTAAAGACCATTTTCCAGGCACACATGGGCAACAATTAGTAAAAATAAAAAAAAATAAAAAAATTAAAACACAACTGACCTCTGTTTTTGAGCAGAGGACAAACGTGTCCAGATAAAACAAGATTTAAAGAGGTCTTAATTGCTCATTCACTAGCTGAAGGAACAGAACACCTGTTTCTTCCAGCTTAAAATTGACTCACCAGCAGGGTCGAGTAAGTGTTAAAGAGCGCCCAATGATGAAGCATGACACCAATCGGTGTGTGAGGCCACCAAGAACTGATTTTCAGATCTTTCAGGGATGCGTAGAATAGCCATATGGTTTAACTCTCCATGACCGCTTGGCTTAGGCGAAACTACCCCAACCTTGATAAATAGGGAGTCTCAGTGCGGACACTATACTTAGGCACTTTAACCACATACAACAGATTATGCAGCTTTGGTTGTGTTCAGCATGTTCTGGGGAGGCACCATGCAGACAAGCAAACACGTTTCAAGTGCAATTTACTTGCAATGAGCCTTCACAAGGTTGCTTTAGTACCAGTTGGCTGGCCCCATAAGATACCTACAGGTAGTCTTTTGAAGCCTAGAGCAGTCACAAATCAAAGTATTGCTTCATATATACACAGCTTAAAGGGACTGAAACTATCAACCAAGAGACAATTTAGCAGCTAGGTAGTTCACGGCGTGGTTGTTATTCGTTGTTGCGCCTTACCGTGGCTGTTTATAGCCTGAAACAATCAATATAGTAGCATTTTACTTGTTAAGAAACAAGTCGAGAAAAATGTTCCGCAGTTACTTCAGTGTGCAATGCTGCAATCAAAAAACAGTGTAGATTGTACAGCACTAACATGCAAACATTATTGCATCGTTTTTGGACAACAAGCGAATGATTCCTGCCAGAAGGAAGTGGTTCCTGGCTGATGGAATGTGAAGTACTGCCACCCAAGCAAACACATTTAAATCAGCACTGCTGTAACTAAACAAATAAAAAGGTAGTGTTTGCTTTCCATACCTTATTGCAGCAGTGATTTTATAGGCCCAATAGAATGATGTGATGCAATCGTTACCGAGCTACGGTTGGGACTCCGTGATAAGACAGCATATTGTGAAGCAAGGCCTATCTACAATCAGCACAGTTTTACAATCAAATAGCAAATGCCTTTATTTTGGTGTGAAAGATATTTACGTTTGTTAAAGAGGCTGTAAGGTCAGAACCAATATCAGAGTCCTCAATGACTCTGTAAATTGGACCTTCCTCACATCACCAGCAGAAACCAGCGTTGAGTGGCAGTGGAAATGAAGATATAAAGTTTGTGCCACCATCACCCAATATATAGAACTAAAAGCCACAGCAGAGGACCTTATGTTGTGGGGGCTGCTGCCCATCAGATGTTACTAAAAAACCAAGCTCAGATGGTCATAAAACTGTTTACCCTTTCACCCTCCGGGTTACACAATGAAACACCTCGTTTTGTATTGTTTTTATGATGAAGGGAAGAACTGCATTTGGAAAAGGATGGGTGGAAAGGAGACCGAAGAGGCAATACTGCGCGTGGGATCAAGTACTTGCAAAAAAGTAGCATTGCTAGTCTTTGAAACATTTGCCAATAGTGGACGTCTGTGCAAAAATTATCTAGATTATATATATATATATATATATATATATATATATATATATATATATATATATATATATATATATATATATATATATATAGAGAGAGAGAGAAAGTAGATGCAATCTCTGCACTTCTAGCTGAAACAAATGACAAATCTGATGTCAAACTCGACAGCTAATCAATTGGCAGCAGAACCAGGATCAATGATGATCAGATTAGTTGACGTTCTTATTCCAAATAAAATACCCAATTTGATTGTTCAGTGTGGTGTGGCCATGCTTTCTGGAGCCCAATGGTTTAGTGCTTCCAGCAGATGCTGCCCTCTGATTGAGAGAAAACGTGGTGAAATTGCCCTTAGTGGAAATCCGAGAGTGCCTTGAAACCGCGAAGTCTGTACCAGGGTTAGAGAAAGGACGCAATTTATTGCACTTTTGAAGGACAGACAACTGGCAGACTATAAAAATTACATTAAAGTTTACAGTTAGTCAGGCAGACAAGTGTGTCCAGGGTCAAAGTCAGTAATGTATCGGCGGCTGAAAGAAAGTCCTGACTCCCCCACCCAACCCCTAAGCAAGCTTCACATAACAGATTAACAATTATCTTTAAATAGAAGAATCACTGAAGTAGAGCTCAACTATTTACAGGGAGCCCAGAACACAGCACAGCTGCTATTCTCTGGGTTGGACAGGAGACAACATGAAACAGATAAAAGCAGAGCTATCCACCTGCTGTGTTAAAGGTAACATCCTCTTTACGTCAGAATGTTGGATATGCAAGTGTACTAATAACTTGGCCGAACAACAATCTGCTGATTAAACCTTCCTTTATAAATAAACGGTCAAGAAAACTACAAAACTCAGATAAAAGGCTTCTAAATATACACAAAGACTGAAGCAGAAATCCAAGGAAGGCAAAGCCTTTTGAGCAGGGACTAAGTTTTGGAATTCATTCCTGAAACATCCAAAGGACACAGTAGAAATGGGCATGCAATCCCTTTCCAAAACTACAGCGACTAAAGTAGCAAATTACAAGACCTGTGCTAAGACCAATGGGCAGCATAAATGTAATCAAACAAATTACAATGTTCCACCTCTTACCTGAAATGAACTGCTCCCTGTCCTCAAGCAGGTAACGGATCAGAAAATACCTAGACAGCGAGTATCTGATGTATTCTACGGCCAAGACCGAGTATCATCTGAACTCAGGAGTACAGAAGCACACCCGGCATATCAGTTAAGAACACAAAAACTACTACACAAATTGGACATCCCAGATGAAGCTCGATGCCTTCATGAATTGCCTGTGGATAAACGTGTGCCCGGCAACAAAAAAAGTAGCCTGTGCTCAAAAGAGACTATTAACAGGGACTGGTGTAAAGGAAGAGAACCTGTCAGGTACCCAGTCATTGAAATTCAGCAAGTCATTAATGACAAATGCAGAAACTGAGGCCAGAATGCTTCATGAGTCACCAAGGGGTCAAGAAGGACGAGCTCTCAGGCGCCCCTCTAATTCGCAAACAAGAGACCATGGTTTGCTACCAAGTGTCACAGCACTGCTGCTTGGAATGACTAGATTTGCAGTCTCCAAACAATGCCCGAAAGCAGAACAGATGTTCCAAGACAGTGCTCCATCACTTCTTGCACAAAAAGCATGGCGAGTAGAAAATAGTTGGGCGGAGTATCCAGATGTAAAAAAAAAAAAAAATTAACATTTACAACGGTTAAACAGACATTTAAATGAGCTACTGGTTTACTACAAGGAAATCATTTCAATACTAATCCGATTTCTCCTTGACAAAGAGGGATATCCTCCTATATGAACAAATATTTAGGTTTTAATTATTATAATGAATTTTCCAGTATCTATGATTATGTAAATAAGTGTTTGAGAACTTCTAGAAAACATTTGAGAGTTGACCAAAAAAAATATATATAATATATATATATAATATATATATATATATATATATATATATATATATATATATATATATATATATATATATATATATATATATATATGAAAAACGCATATTTTTTTTATTCGTGCCCATTAACAGAGTTCACACTTTCCAGAAGCCAGAGCAAAAGACTACTATACATGGATGGTTTCCTTTACATTTATGCTTGGGCCCTTCCAAAGGACGTAATCCTTTCTCAAACGCAGAAAGTTTGGAGAGCCAAGATGAAACGAGGAGTACAAAAGGCAAATATTAAGAAAGACCATCAACTAGCAGGCGAGGGGAGATGGATAATATGTGGTCTAAAAGTCTGTAACCTCTACATGGGAGCAAATATTTGAATATTTTGTCAGGCCCCCTCCTTCCCCCACCTCATTCGCATCCAGTGCAGATACTAAGGAAGCACAATGGCACACTTGCCTTCGATCATTCTCGCATTGGCCACAGCTTTGTTTACAGACTGTCCAACTAGGCCTACTCCAAAAAACTGAAGCAAACATTCAAATCAAAATGTGGCCAACAAGGCAATCGCATTACTGAGCTCCCCAGGTTCTGGTAAACATACGATAAATAGGAGTGCCACTCCACCTATCCTGTGCACTTAGCCATCCATGTGGCAATGCTTTAGGACCGTTAGTCATATGTAAGTGGGTCACTAGCTTCCCAAACGGCATTATCTTGTGCTTGGTGTATTTGGACATGACGAAGGGTAAGCTTTCTAGGGAGATGAAGTACCTACTGCATGGAAGTGGGAGATCAGAACTCGACCTTTGAATAAAACTACTCGTGCATAACTGAGTTGTATTCAGGATGCACACTCCAGATCAGAACATATATCCAAGTGATAGGGGGGTGAACATGCAGTGCCGGTGGTAGACTCTTCAGTGTTCAAAATGTCAGACAATGTGTCGGCTTTGGCCTAATTGCAACATTTTCCAAACTCCGGTAAAAAAAAAAAAAAAAAAAAAAAAAAAATCACTTTTTTTAAAAAACACGTTTCTGCAACTAATGACTTACGTTTCAGCAGTGGGAAAGCAGAGTCCTCAAGTTCCATTACTACACCCTCCATCGCGGTCATCATGGGAGTGATGTCCAACAAAAGGAGGGTTATGGGCTGCAGAGAGAAGGCACATATTAAGGCAAATAAAAGGAAGCGCTCATACACCACGGCATATAGTAAAGGCAAGCAAACATACAGTAGCTAGAAGGAGCAATACATGGGACTTTAGGAACAGACTTCTTTACCCAGCCAGGCATGGGCGTAGTACAAAAATAATGGGAAAGTGAAGTCCCAAAAACAGTGCAGGTTTTACATTTTATTTGGCCTTTTATAAAGCATGATCTTTTAACAAATGGCAGTTCAATGCTGTACACAGCAACAGACTACACAGCCAACATAAGACTAGAATACTGTGAAGCGCTTGAATTTAAAAAAAACATTAAGTCAGAGTTAGTGGAGTAACTTAGATGACAACGCATTTCGAAGTGGATTTTGTCAGGAAGAGTTAAGTCTGCTGGGACAATCTACTAACACTACAAAACAGTCTCCACTTACCATAAGAACTGTAGAAAATGGAAGTTAACTCGTTTGTTTTTCTACTACATTTAGGTGCAGGTGAAACCACTTTAGTGATCACCCATTTCAAACTGGTTATAGCTAGGCTATTATACAAAGTCCACGATAATGAATGGCTTGCGATTTAGATCTGCCAAAAAAAGGGCACCATTTTTTGGACTTTTATTTAACCAGCCCACAGAATTAGAGAGCATGTAGTAAGACACAGTATGACTCACGCCCAAGGCAAGGTGTACAGATTTGAATTAGCCTTCTTAAAACCCAATACCCGGCATTATTATTTTAGTAAAGAGTTTCCTGGATTCAAACACTTCCAAGGTTACAATGCATTACTAAACTACTGAATCACGGTTTGTTTGCTAGAATTAGCATCTACTTTAATCAACCGGTGTAATCAAAACATCTAATTTCCTATATCGTGTAAGATTCTGCTATCCCCCCCCCCAAAAAAAATTAGAAGACCACACTCGCTTTAACAGAACATCTGCTGAAATGTCTGTTCCATAATAACCCCTCTCAGCGTTTTTGTAAAATCATAAGCCACGATCAATAACATCAAATCTCATTTCAGAAGCTTGTTACACACGCACACGAGTTGACCAAGTAAGTTTACTTGAGAATGGGCCATTTTGCTCCCAGAAAGGAATCTGCACCTTACCTTTATTCTGCATTTCTTGGAGTAGAGAAGACTAAACGGTGTTAGAGTTCAGAGATCTACAGCAAACAATGTCGGTCATGCAAACACAGGTCTATGGCATCGTATTGCATTGTTGACCAATGCATCGGAGTCCCACTGCCCCAGTGTTCGGGTTATGTTGGTGGCATTGCAACGGTTCTCTATGTCACACGCAGCTAAATTGATTTGGAGAGCAGGTGTACCGATAGGTGTAGGGTCTTTCTGGGCCTGCAATTTTGCCTGGAATAGACCATCTAGTAAAAAACGCTTCTAGTGCCAGATTTCTTTAGCAGTAGAGCAGATGCCAAATATCAGAAGTAATGGTGTGGTTCTAGCAGAGCGTCTGAACTGGCAAGACACCCTACTCATGGTAGATTGACAAAACAAAAAACAAGTGTAAATGGGGCAGAGTGTCTTGCCTGGACCATCTTGTGGCACCATATTGACCTTGCCCTGGGCAGAAATGCCAGTCACCACATGGGCAACAAGAATGCTAGCATAAAAAGTCAAAAATAAAAAACACACACCTTAGCCTATCATAAAACATCTAATTTTTCTTGGTGAGGCAGGATTACTCCAAGACCCCGCCCCTTAATAGTTTCTGAAAGCCCTTGAAATGCAGAGTTCCGTGAAAGCAGTCCATTTTTAGGGATGTGAAGTTAGAAACTCATTTTCAAAGAAAAGTTAAGCTAGGTTTTGCAATTCGTTCTCGGAACTGACCGTAGACCTGCCCTGCGAGAATGGAATCTGTTTTGCATGGAGACAGACTGCGAGAGAAGAGCACCAAGGTATTACTACAAAAGGTGAGACTCAGAGAGAGTCAATCAATATTTTTTAAATGAGCTTTGGAACCAATTTCTTCACCAGTTTTCTTAGTGACGCGATGTCAGGCGGGGGCTTGGGGCTCAAATAGTGGCTTGTCAAGTGTCGCTGACTTGCTGTTAATTAATTAGATTACCAAAACCCATTAGGAGGATATATTTAGCCGCCGTAAAAGAAAAAAAGAACACATTTTTAAAAACACACGCGTTATCCAATTTCTGGTAGGAGAGGCTTCCGGCCGTCAACGTATATGGCCATATCTCACAGCCCATCTCAGGATAGCAATCTATTGTTTTTCATGCGATGTCAGCCTCATGTTTTCTCCACGATCCGGGGAACGAACCCTCTCCTGCACGATTAACACGGGCTCTGCAGGTTTGGGATCCGCAACTATACTGCACTCTTGCCATTTCCACTTCAATAAAGACAATTCCCCCAAGTCTCATTTGAAGGGGTTAACGTTAGGGCATATCCCATAGTTTTGATAATAGTGGCGTCATCATAGCCACCCAAACAGTGGTCGCGTTTCAAACTTGGGTTGTAATCTAAGAATTGTCAGGTTTATTGTACACACACTTGAACAGGACTGCTTGAAATCCTGAACGCATTATACGGCCATTTAACCCACAGCCAGCCTCAATCGGTGGAATCCCAATCCTCGAACCTAATCTGTTGTGCTTTATAGGGAGCAAACACAAGGAGATGATGGACGAAGCGCTGAAACTTTTCGGACACTCACCCCCAGACACAGATCTGGGTTGAATCCATCATCGTTCTTTGGCTCATGCTTGGCAGTGCGAGCTGGAGGGTAGAGATTGATTTGCATATAGCTGGGTCTGAACTGGGGTGGCGAAGGGGGTTATAGAGCGATCATGGATTCAACCTAGATTTAATAGTGAATGTGTGGGAGGGGGGGGGGCGGTCTGAAAAGTCTCAGCACTCCATCCATCCCCCATCCCCTTATGTGTGCGCATTATATGGAGTCGAGAGAATGCCAGATGCCGCACAAAAAGGCAGGGACACTCTAGGCCAAACACGCGTTTTAACACTCAGGGCATTTTCCTGGTGGGTTGTAGACCGGTTTCGAAATGACAGGGGCACCACTGGTAACACTCACTTTCCACAGAGGGGAAAGGTAAGAAAAAGATGGAGGGTGGCGTTTGCTGGACCATTTTTTGCCTGGGGGGGCTTTTGGTTCCCAATTCCAGCCTGTAGTCTACAGGGTCCCCATTTGCACGGTTTAGATAAGTGTCCATTCTGAGGGAATATTCCACACTTTCTTTCAAAGGCAGCCTTTCCCACAAGATAAAGTTAAAAGCTGCAATTGGTAATTACGTCTCACCTTTTGCTGCCCCTTTCTAATGAAATGGGCCATCCCTTACCAACATCCCATCTGGCCCTTCTAATCACTTTTCTGTTAGTGACTTTTCACTTCTTAATCATCCTGCCCTTTGATCACCGTTTCTCCACAGTCAGCTGTTCGTTCCATCCCTAGGATACATGCTCGCTGCAGGCAAGGGCAGGTAGCATCTATGCATGTTACTCTAGGGTATTAAGATACATACAGTGCTTGAAATGGAAAAACAAGTGCAGGTACCCTATAGCAGAGTGCCTGCTGGTTTCTGAGAAGTGTCGGTACTCTCCCTCAAAACCTAAAAAGTGCCAGTACTCCGTACCGGCCCATTTAAAGCACTGAGTACATACATCCCTACGTGCGTCCAAAATGGTGTTGCCAAATTTTTCAGGGCAGTTATGTACGGATCAAATCTTTGGCTTCATTTTAGAAGGGGATTTTTTTTCTTTAAATGAGTGCCCTTTAAAGATCTTACTTGTAAGCATTTGCAACTAAAAGTCCAGAACATGGGAGATGCGCTACAGCTGCAACTAATAGAACTGCCAGGGCACCGCAGGACAGTTGGCCATTTTCTAGGAATCACTGCCGGCCCTACCACAGATCCACCCTTAATGACACTGCGCAGTTAGTTAGCTGCATGGTGGACAAGTCATAGTTCACAAACTAGCGCCACATGGGATCTGGCATTCTTCACTTCATCACCTAAAGAACGGGCGGAGTCTAGAACACTTCCAATATATATATTATAGGAGCCCTTGAGAGGAAACACGATCTCAGACATAATACTGTGCCAGCAGCTTATTGCTTATGTGGCCAGAATACTCAGTCTGAGCATCCCCCAATAGCACACCCACAGCAAGTCAGTAAGTAGAGAAGTCAGCATAGCAAGGAGATAAAGGACTATTAAAATAAACTCAGGACAGCCCCACTAACAGATGAGCCAGGCTACATGCAAGTGCTTTCTGTCAAATCCAATGTTCAAAATCCAAAAGTTCACAGCAAGCAAAATTCCAGGAATAAATTTATTTTCGATTTCTGAAGCCTGCTTCTGGCTCTTCGACACTCTATATTAAGACGCGATGGTGTGCATAACAAAAATGTCCACATAAAGTTTAATCTTCAATTTGTATACTTTTATGGATAAAAAATGCTTTTCGGCTATTAAAAGCAGACTTGGAGCCCACAAGGACCTCCAGTAACTTCTGAGTAACATTAAAGATATTGGTTTCACTCCCTTGAGTTTTTACAGAAAGCGTTTAAACAATCTGAGTTATTGCTTCAATTACCCAGTTCAATGGCATTCAATTAAACTACGAAAGCTTGGTCAGCCCACCAGTATTGGTAAACTCTGGATTGTACAGATTGGGAACAACAATTGACAAAAGTTCCATAGGATAGTGAAAATGCACTGTACGACTCATTTGTGAGAAAGACCTTGATGACCGCTGGCTCACAAGGACAACTACTGCTAGGCCATTTAGGAGAAATATGGACTTTTGGCCATACTTCACACAGTAACCAACTACGTTAAATGTACATTTTATGGGTTAAAGCTCCAGTGGTCCAGTCAAGTTTTAAAAATGAAGGGTTCAGCAGTCAGACGAGCCTGCTGCACCAGTTTAAAGCCATGGGTTTGCACTTCAATATTCCCTTCTACCGCTGAAGAAGTCGGATATCACATTTTGTATTTCTTCAGGTTGTGTAGCCTTCAGAGCAAATAGATGGGCAGGGAAGTTTCCAGTGCAAAAGAGATTAAACAGATTTGGCTTTTGAAAGAGGTGACCAGTCAGTCTAAGAGTTCTCGAAATTACTTTGAAACCTGAGCCCAATTCCCCTCACCAAGAAATCGCCATCTCTGGGCTCTAGAACTATCAAATAGCCTTTCCATGTGTCACAGAGGCAGATCGTGTCTGCTTCTTCCTTCTTCCAAAAAGATACAAATAATCAGTAGATGGCATCCCTATCCGACACAGGAGGAAAACAGCTCTGCTCGCAGAGGTTCTTAGCCACTTGCAGCACCTGGGAGTGGAGCAGAGTATGGTGAGAACGCACACAAAGACCAAACTGAATTTTAGCAATGTGTCAATTCAAAACTGGACAAGTGTGCAGATGAGTAACCCAAACAATACCTAGGACAAATAAAATTTAAGTAAAATAAGGATTCCGCCCTATAATCTCACTTTGAAGTGATCCTACCATATCGTCTGCTCAATACAGCCAGTGAGAACTATGGTTTTGTGGGTAGCTTGGACAACAGAAACCAACGTGGCCTACCTAACAAAAGAAAGCTGAAAAAAACAAAACAAAAAAAAACAATTTCCAATAGGATAGTTCCATTCACAATTTTTTTTTTTATTTATTCAGAGGCTGCCAGCTGAAGTGTGATTCAACACAAATCACATGTATCTTTGGGAATGTTGGACAAGTTTCAATAATAATTTCAGTTTTGGGCAGAGCAGTAAATGTGTTCCAGAAGTATCACAGTGAGGAAGTTTACAAAGTATGGTGCGGACACTGCAGGTTAACATCATTTTAAGTACACATAGGAGGAAAGATTTTTAACCATGCCCTCAAATCCATATAACAGCACTCAATGCTGCGGTCAGCATTTCTATATCTACACGAGCAGCAAAGCAACCTTGGCCGTTTGCCCTGCTATCCTCGGACTCTTTGTACCTAAAGTCGTGTTTGAAACTAAACAACTAAAGCATACGGTTCACACAGCTAAACATTAACTCAGTCTTGTATTTTTGATGGAATCTAATGGACGCTGGCTGGAGAACAGTGAAGTCAGAAACATTAACTCAAAGGAGAAGCAGGCAACCAACAATTCCTGATACATCGAAAAATCACTCACACACAGGCATTACCTGCTCCTTGCCAAAGACATCTCCCTTGGCAATAGATGGCAGCAACGAGTAGACGATCTGACCAGCAGCGCCAGTCACCAAAACGCGCAGCGAGTCAGACTGTAAAAAAGGAAAAATACATAAAACACAATGCATACACACTATACGGCCTAGCAATTTATGATCTTGTAAATAGAAATGCAAATGCTTGTCATGTGCTTGCTTCAAAGGGAGCTGTTAAATAAAAATAATCTATACTTTTTTTAAAGGATGTAAATTCTGGACAAATAATCATTGAACAAGGGGAGAAAAAAAATCAATCTATCTTGAACACGTTGGATTGGCTGTGGGATTGAAACTCAAATATGTATACGCTACAATCCCTCCATAGAATAGTAAGGGAACCATTAATCCACTTCTTCACTGTTACTGTCTCACACGGAGATCAATGGAAAAACTGAAAATTAAACTAGTGCTCTTAATGCAATGAAAAACTAATTTGTACATAACAATTGCTACCTTAAGTGATACAGTAAACGCAAACTTGTGTTATACAAGCGTGGATCAGGAACCAAAAGCATTCTGTCAAAGTGCTCAATGCCAGCCCTGCTCATTGTTCATCTTTGTCTTTCCCGCCATTCGGAGTCTTTATGGTCTCTCGTTCTGTGTCCTTTCTCCATCACCTCTGCTCATGCCCCTCGATTTAATAAACTCTAGGGAGCTGGAGAAAGAATAACTGAAGCGCTAGCCTCGAATGGCTCAAGCCACCACGAGACACTCCACCCCTCCCCAACACAATGAGATAAGTGGACAGGCCCCGATATCATGTATATATATATATATATATATATATATATATATATATATATATATATATATATATTACCTACTGGCGGTCGCCAGTAGGTAGTTATAGTTAGGATTTTTTTCAATGTTAAATCTCAAAATTCTATTTGGAATAACTTTGGCGCCGGTTGACGAATCTGCCTCAAAATTTCCTCAAAATGGCCTCGCGGCGTTCCGGTCCTTCCCTGAAAGTTTGGGGGGGATTCGTCAAGCGGGGGCCGAGATAAAAGGGGGGTCCCAAAACGCGTTTTCCCCATGTTAATTTCCATAGGGTGGTCGATTTCACTTTTAGCCCGAACGGCTGAATGGATTTCCACCAAACTTGGCATAATTGTAGGGACTGGTAGCCCGATGTGCCTTTGCTATGTCTCAAGATATGTGCTCCAGTGGATTTTGAGTAATTAAGGTTCAAAAAAATATATATATCTATAGCAGCGCTCCGGTACGCGCACCGTGCGCTTACCGCGACTTGCGCGCAGAAAGCTGATTGGCTCTGGGCTGTCTGTAAACATTCTAAACAGTCCGGAGCGGCCGCCATCTTGTGTCTCGGTAGGATCGAGACACGAGAGGTGGCCAAAACAAAGAGGGAAATGACCATAAGGGGGCAGAGTAGACCCCCTAGGTTTGATGTGGGGGCCATAAAAGGGCCCCGCGGAGCAAAAAAAAAAATAAAAAAAAAATTTTGATTTTCGCGGGGTGAGCGCCCGGTACGCGCACCGGTACGCGCACCGGTAAGCGTACCGGTAAGCGTACCGGTAAGCGTACCGGGGAGTGTACCATGGGGAAAAAGAATGACAGTTTTAAAAGTAGCTGTTTAAAAAAAAAATGTTTTGTTGTTTTTTTTATACATACACATACATATATATATAAATGCATATGCATATATATATATATGCATATATGTGTATATGTGTGCGTGTAGAGAGAGGTAGAGAGGTAGAGGTGTAGAGGTAGAGAGGTAGCGGTAGAGAGGTAGAGATTAGTAGAGAGAGAAGAAGAGAGAGGTAGAGAGGTAGAGAGTAGAGAGTGAGTAATAGAGAGTAGAGAGTGAGTAGTAGAGAGTAGTAGAGAGCAGTAGAGAGAGTAGCAGAGAGTGAGTAGTAGAGAGTAGTAGAGTGAATAGTAGTGAGTAGTAGAGAGTAGTAAAAGTAATTTACAATCGTTCGGAATATCGGTGTTTGGGCAGATATGATCCAGGGACCCCCAGTATGCAAGGGGAATTAGTCCCCCCCCTACAAACGCGCCAGTGGCCTGCATTGCAGAGAGGTGTAACAAGGGTGTGGCCTCATTACACTTCTCTGCAATGCAGCTCCCTCGCGCATACTGCAGGCTCCTGGTGGACCAGTTGACCCCAGGGACCCCCAGTATGCAAGGGGAATTAGTTCCCCCTCTGCAAACGCGGCAGTGGGCTGCGTTGCAGAGAGGTGTAACAAGGGGCATAGTCTCATTACACCTCTGCAATGCAGCCCCTGGCGCATACTGGAGGTTCCAGGTGGGCTAATTGGCCCCCAGGGGCCCCCAGTATGCAAGGGGAATTAGTTCCCCCTCTTCAAACATGCACGGGGGCTGCGTTGCAGAGAGGTGTAAAAAGGGTTGTGGCTTCATTACACCTCTCTGCAATGCAGTCCCCTGGCGCATACTGGAGATTCCTGGTGGGCTTTCAGGTCTTATATAGTTAGGAATTAGCATTAAAAAAACCTTTGAAATTCACTGAAAAAACCATAGGTTTCACACCAGTTATAGTTAGGAATTAGCATTTAAAAAACCTATTAAATTCACTGACAAAACCATAGATTTCACACCATTTATAGTTAGCTGGAAATTTTACTGACATAAAACCATTGAAATTCCCACGTTATAGTTAGTTGGACTCACTATAACTTGCGCGCCTGTAATGCACTGCTGATGACGTCACATATTACATCACTCATGACATGGTCAGTGACATCACTCATGACATCACTGATGACACCATCCAGTGAATGTGTGTCTTTCTGAAAAATAAATTTGTTTTATATATGTATTTGTAAAGGTCGATGGAAGAATAAATGTTTAAATAGGTGTGTAAATGGATGTTTTTTTAAAAAAAAATTGGTTGGGTATCTTAGTGAATACATATATTAGCAAGTATTGTTTAAATATTTAAATGTTTGTATCAGTGTTTCTCTTTGTGTATAAGTGGCTGCAGGGGTTGGTGACTGACTCACTGTTTGTATGTGTTTTGAAGACAGCATATGTGCAGGACTGTATGGGTGGACGAGTGTGTATATGTGTGTGTTAGTGAGTGAATGACTGTCTCACTAGTGTCTTAATTAGTAACGACATATGTTTTAATCTAGTATATGTGAGTATTGATGTATATAAGTGAGTATAGTATATATAGTGAGAGATTGTAGAAGTTCCTGTTTAAATAAGTATGTGTTTCTATAAGTGATTGTTTAAGAGAGTAAGTATGGGTAAGTTTCCTTAGAAGTAAGGTGGTAGTGTGTGTATAAATGTATATGCAAATAAATGGATGTTCAATAGTTTATTTGCATGTGTGAGTATGTGTGTGAGTAACTTTTGGATGACTGCTGATGTGTAACAGGATGTATAGGTGTATCACTACATATGATGAGTGAGTATATATATGAGTGACTATATAGAACTGTTGGTGAATGAGTGGATGTGTATATAGATGGTGGAATTACTGAATTGGTTGTTGTTACTGGTGGGTATCTCCATTTTTTTGAAAATGTTGGTTTCTATTTTTGAATATGTGTTTCAAGCGTTACATTACACTGAAATTAGGTCTTTCACTCTGTCACAAGGATGGTGTCATCAGTGATGTCATGAGTGATGTCACTGACCATGTCATGAGTGATGTAATATGTGACGTCATCAGCAGTGCATTACAGGCGCGCAAGTTATAGTGAGTCCAACTAACTATAACGTGGGAATTTCAATGGTTTTATGTCAGTAAAATTTCCAGCTAACTATAAATGGTGTGAAATCTATGGTTTTGTCAGTGAATTTAATAGGTTTTTTAAATGCTAATTCCTAACTATAACTGGTGTGAAACCTATGGTTTTTTCAGTGAATATATATATATATATATATATATATATATATATATATATATATATATACACACACACACATATACATATACACACACATACATACACACACACACACACATTTACTCTAAGCCAAACTGTCTAAGAGACAAGACAGCCACTGATGCTGCAGGAGGACACCAGCTGAAATTCGCTACAACGCGGACTGCTAGCTCAGGATACTAAATGTATTTTCCTTAATTTACAGAATTATTAAAAGCACACTGAAATAATCTAAATTCAAGGGGGAAGCCCAATGGTCAACTTAAGGACCAATTAAAAAGAATCTTTGAACCTCTTGCAAACTTAACTTTAAGTTTGGCTCCTAGATGAGAGCAGGTCGCTAGCTGGATCTCAAAATATGGTTCGGAATATAGGGGAGGGGATCCGGAAAAGGTTTGCTGTGTTAGTTAGGCAAAAGTCACTGCAAACTAGACCGGTTTTATTTTATTTTTAAAACACCCTCAAAGCAAGCAGGCTCTGCAAAACACAACAAGCACATTTGTAAAGTGCAGTTCACCCGGTGGGGATGGACGTTAATTGTTACCCAAATCAGTGGTACACTCGTTGTCCACCTTGAAAGGCAGAATAGACCAGCTGGGATTCGAACCTCTGGCAATGAGGATACATACAGCTCCCTGAAGAGGATGCACCGATACCAAGGCACCAGACACATCTACGATACTTAAATTCCTGCTGGCATGCAAATTGGTGGTTTACAGAATACCCCGATTAGTATCATATAATAAAAAAAAAAAAAAAAAAAAAAAAAAAAACGCCCCACCCACCCAGTCGAAGGCAAACCTTAAGTGAACAGGAAACGTTAGTCTCTGAGCAAAGTGATCTTGAGCGTGCAAAAAGTTCAATAAAAGTCAATTATAAACAGCCATGGTTTCTTAGTGGTCTCATCAGGATAGCCGTTTTTACAATCTAAGGAGATGGAAATTACGTTCAAGGACAAACACCTACTTTAGGAGAGGAGCTGCATCAAGTTTATAAAACTAATCTTATACACAGGGAAAGAGCCTGCGCTGCACGAGAAGGTTTTAGTTCCTGCTACTGGTTTGCATCAATCCACTTAATTTGGCTATACAATTCATTTAATTTCCATACCAAACTGCATCATATACTTCGGAAAGCAAGCAAACAGTTTAAACACATTTTTTGTAACCATCAAGATGCATAAATCAGAAAATGCAGACCACGTGTGTTCTTGTAATACTGATTCCACTTAAACCTCTAAGGAAACGGAGTTCATGTCAACAAGGCAATCTCTGAAAATGTATCAATGCAACAGGTTAACTTGTTAAAGTTCTGCATACAGAGTAATGCCCGGTTACTCCCCTGTAATATTCATTACTCCTAGTCCTAGTATCCCCATCCCATTCCTTAACCGTGAGCAGCTAGTCTGCTCCACAGAAACTTAGTACCTAGCCGAGCTTTTGCAGAGAAACATCCTGAGAATACCAAAGAAAACAATCCCAGAAAGCGAAACAATCACCCCAAAGAAACAATGCAACCCAGGGAGGGAGGGAAGGGCTCAGGAATGGGACGGGGAGACCAGGACTCAGAGTAATGACTATTACCGGTGAGTAACCGGGCATTACCTCCTCGTCCTGTCTCCCCGTCCCATTCCTTAACAGTGAGCCCATACCCAAGCACACTGCGATTGCAAGAAAAAACAGACCAAAGAGTGCGAGAAAAACAGGTCTATTTAATCAACAGAAAACAGTACATATTACAAATCATGAACCGCAGACAACATGAGAGCCAAAAGCATCAGAGGACGCCATCCCCAACTGAAGACGATAATGTGAAACAAATGTATGGGGAGCAGCCCAAGTGGCAGCATTACGAATGTCCTTCAAGGAGGACCCTTTGAACATGGCCCAGGAGGATGAAACGCCCCTGGTCGACCTACCCTGAACAGAAGGGAGAGGACAGTGGTCAGATTCGTAAGCAGAAACCACAGCACCCTTGACCCAACGAGACAAGGTGGACAAAGAAGGACGAAGACCCAGCCCAGAGAGGCCATAGGTGACAAACAAGGAATCAACCTTACGTAAACCAAAGGTCCGCTCCAAGTAGATGCAGAGAGCCCTCAGCACATCCAATGAATGGAGGACCACCTCCTCAGGAGAGGCAGGATCCGGAAAAAGACTGGGAGAACAATATCCTGACAGTGAAAAGACGACAACACCTTAGGCAGAAAAAACTGACTGGGACGGAGAATGACCTGGTCAGCGCTAAAGCGCAAAGGGGGGAAGGGGGGGGGGGGAGCCATCAAAGCCCCAATCTCACCAACCCTCCGCCCAGAAGTAATGGCCACTAGGAAAAGAACTTTAGCAGAGAGGAATTTCAGGGCCACAGAGTCCAAGGGCTCGAAAGGGGGGCCCGTGAAGGCCTGGGGAACCAAGGGAAGATCCCAAGCAGGCACAGGAGAGCGAGAAACAGAACACTGAAGCAGGCGAGCCACCAACTGGGAGACAGAGGACACAGAGGACCCCCGAAAGGCAAGAATGGCAGCCCACTGTGCACGCAGGGAAGAAACCGTAAGCCCCAAGACGAAACCATCCCTCATGAACTCAAACACCCTCACAGGAGGCAGAAGAGAGACCCTTCCCAAGACACCAGGAGGAGAAATTCTTCCAATGACTGGCATAGGACTTCAAGGTGGAAGGGCGCCGAGACAACTGGATACACCGGGCAACCCTGACCCAGCAAACTCAACCTCTCAAGTGCCAAACCCCCAGCTGGAGGCTGCGCAGGGAGACAATCACGAGAAGAGGAGCCGGCAGAGGGGAGGGACACAGGGGAAATCTCCAATGGGGGCAAACCGACAAGGTCAGAAGCAGGGGAAACCAAGACTGAGTAGACCCTTCTGGCACTACTAGGAGAACTTCCGCCCGGTCCAACCGAATCTTCCGGAGGACCAGGTGGAATCAAGGCAAACGGAGGGAATGCAAACAGCAGCCCCGGCGACCACGGAACTGAGAAAGCATTGGTCGCCCACGCCAACCGGGAGGGAATGAGGCTGAAAAACCGAGGAAGAAGGGCAGAATCATCCGAGGCAAAGAGATCCATCCAAGGATGGTGGAATTGGAGGACAATTAGATCGAACAGAACAAGGGACAGACACAGAGGAGGGGGAGCGGGGGGTGGGGGGGGGGACACACCCTCTTCCAAGAGTCCGCTTGCCCATTTTCGTCCATGGAAGATAGACCGCGGTCAGAGAAAGAGGCCTCTCTGCCCAAAGCCCGATCTTCCTGGAGAGGAGAAACAAAGACAGACACATGCCCCCTTGTCCATGGATATAAGCCCGAACCACCTGGTTGTCGGTCTGCACCGAGACAGCCTGACCCTGAAGGAGAGGAGCGAACCACTGAAGAGCCAACCAAACTGCCCTCAACTCCTTCCAGTTCGAGGACTGGAGGGACTTGAAATGGGACCAACGACCCTGAGCCTTGGCCGCACCCAGCACGGCACTCCAACCCAAGGCACTGGCCGTGGACAACACAACCACAGTCCGAGGAAGAAGGAGATCGAATCCCCGGGAAAGAGACTGAGGGGACAACCACCATTGGAGAGCCACCCGAATCTCCGGAGAGACAGGAATCAGAGTCTCGTAGTCCAGGGAGGCAGGATCCCAGTGCGACAGGACATGATGTAACAGGGGATACAGATGCAGCCTGGCCCAAGGAATGAGATGCAAAGAGGACGCCATCTACCCTGACTCCGCAACCAGAGACTGGCGGACACCTGGGACTAGGACAGAAGCCAAGAAAGGTGATGAAACAAAGTCAACTGGCGCACCACGGAGAGGAACACCATGCCCAGATCCATGCAGAAGAGAGCCCCCAGGAACTGGGAGGGCACCAGGGAGGACTTCCGGTAGTTGATGAGGAACTCAAAAGAACCCAGGAGAAGACACCTGGTCCTCATCCAACGCAGCCTGTGAAAAAGAAGGAGAAACAATCAACCAGTCATCCAGATAGGGAAACACCTGCAGCCCCCTGGAATGAAGAACACCCACCAGAGGGGCCAAGAGATTGGTGAAAATTCTATGGTGAAAATGCTATGCGCCGAGGAAAGGCCGAAGAGGAGCACCCGGAACTGGTAGTGACGGGAACCCACAAAAAACTGGAGAAACTTCTGGTCCGCCGGATGGACAGAAACGTGCAGATACGCATCCATTAGATCCAGGGTGGCCAGGAAGCCCCCTGGAAGCACCAGAGGCAGGATGGACTGCAGAGTAACCATCTTGAATGGACAATGGAGAACGAACCGATTGACCCGCTTCAGTTCCAAAACAGGACGCAGATCCGAAGTATCCTTCTTGAGACCAGAAAAAGGATAGAATAGCAACCCTCGCCCCTTTCCAGAGGAGGAACCTCCACAACAGCCTTTTTCTCCAACAGAAGCCGCACATCCGCCAACAAAGCCTCCCTCCGCAAAGGAAGACGGGAGGAGGAGGAGAGGAAAAATCTATCCGGCAACCCTCCGACACAGTCCGAACCACCCAGGCATCCGGAACTGACAACCACTGGGACAGGAAGGACTGGAGGCGACCACCAACTGGCAAAGGCAGATAGTCATTGGGAAGAGGAGGAAGCGGTGACAGCAACACCGGCAGGGGCCTGGGACTTAGACACCTCCAGGGTTCCCCTGGCCACGACCCCTGCCTCGAAAGGGCTGCGAAGCGCCCAGGGCAGGAGGCCCAAAGGCGCGATGGTAGCCAAAACCACGTCTCCAAGAAGGAGGGCGGACAGGAGCCACAAGCTTGCGATTCTCTGCCGATTGCTTGACCATCTCCTCAAGCTGAGGACCGAACACCTTGGAACCCCCCAAAAGGCAACTTAAGGAGGACCGATTTCTGGGAAGACTCAGCCTTCCAGATATGCTGACGTGCAGCGATGGAAGCACCAGAAGCAGCCACCGCCGTACTCAAATGGTCAAAGGAAAGATCCGATAAGTACCGCACCTGTAACTCCATCATAGACAAAAGAGGGGTGGCATCCTCACCGTCCTGCAATAGAAGAGACAGAGACTGAAAATCCTTGAGGAGCAACTGGACCATGTAGTTAGAATAGGTAGTCGCACTGACAGAAAAATTTGAAGCAGCATATGAATACTTCACCGCCCCCTCAACACGCTTATCCACAGAGTCTGCAGGAAGGGCGTCATCCGAGAGGACCAAACCCTGAGAGGAAAGACCAGCCATCAAATTGTCGACCTTCACAGCCTGAGGAAACTCAGCAGCAAAACCCTCCAGAGGGTAACACCTGGACAATAAGCGAGGGAAGGCAGCCTTATCCACCTCCTTCCACTCGTGATCCAGCACCTTGCGCACAGCACCGTGCAACGGGAAGGAGTCAGGAGCTGGCTGGTGATACTGTGTAAAGAAGTCATCCTCCAGAACATCCGTAACAGGAGGAGAGAAACCCAAATTGCCCCGCACATGGGCGAAGAGGCCAGAAAGCTCAACACCCCCGGGCACCCTCATCAGGAACAGCCTTTGGATCCACAGGACCACGAGGCACTTTAGAAGGAGGCCCAGCAGCTTACCTAGCCAGGAAAGCAGCAGCCACCGCCTCATTAATTAATAGGCGTAGGGCATCCAGAGGGGCAGTAGAGGACGAGGCATCCGAGGCCATGACTGCAGCGAACAGCGTCCAAGAACCAAAAATACGCACTCACAGAGGACGAGAGCATGGAACAAGGACCCCAACTTGAAGGAACGAAGTCCTGAGGACTCGAGCTCCCGTGGGACCAGGAAAAGGGGGCCGGACTACAAATCACAGCCGGAAACCCGAAATTCGCCACCCAGGATCCAAAACGGACCAGATGCGCCGTAGAAAAACACTGCCGCGACCCCCTGCCCGCTAAAGCAGGGCGACCCGGGATCGGCAACGAGAACGGCCGCGACCTCCAGGTGAGCACAGACAGCCTAAGCGGCCACTAAAGCGAACCGCAACGAAAGGCACAACAGTAAGGGGGCAAATAAACAAAACACAAAAAGGCGGCCGCTAAAGCACGCTGCCGCAACACAATGAAAGAGGGAAAAAAAGGGCAACACTCACCCATAGCACAGCTAGGCAACCGAAAGCAAACTGAAACAGAAAAAAAACGAACAGGGTGTTCCTCTCCGGCACTTCCCCCTTGGTAACGTGATAGTGACGCCATGTTGGGGAAGTGCAAAAGCTCAGCTAGGTAATAGGTTTCTGTGGAGCAGACTAGCTGCTCACTGTTAAGGAATGGGACAGGGAGACAGGACGAGGAGGTAATCTGTGCATCCCCTGGCAGATCAGCAAGCAGGGGCTTGTTACGCAGTGCCAACACCCATGCTGGCCTTATGCCAGGCCCTGCTACGTGTTCTAAGGCGAAATGCGCTTAATATGGCTGACCTGAGACAAAAGGTAATTCTTCACTCATACGCAATAGAAGACTCACTTGAGCACGATCAACACGAAGTACATTGTTATTTTGCTAAATGGTTATAGTACCTTTAACCCTTGCCCCAATGTTGGCATTTGAAAGAAAAGTTGCATAAATCATACGTGGGACATCCTCAAAAATGCCACTTCTCAACGAGGGGTGTTTATTATGGACCCCCAATAAATCTAAATAACCTAAACGTGTGTTTGGGGGGGGGGGTGGTGAGCTGGCAACTGCCACTCCTATAAAGATAATTCTATAATGTTTAGAAGGAACATTCGAGACAACACTCAGAAGTGACAACAGAGTTACTGCTCAGTATTACCTACGGATTTAGAATATTCTGCAAAACACGTGGCACTATTTGATACCATACCTTATTTTTTTTCCTCCGTTACGACTATCTTTTCACTGCTGTTAGCGGTTACTGGAAGGCCTGGACTAAAGCGCAATACTTCATTAATCTCCATATACAAGAGGTAACGTATGCATGAATCGGTATAGCTACAGAAAGTTCTAATAATGTCTTAGTGAGAAGAAAAATCTTTAAAATCTAAGAGCACACGCTCAGAATCTCAGATTTGGAATGAGGCAAGGCTGTTTGCATTGAGGCGCTCTCCCAACTGCGTTATGACATATGGATACAATAAAGAGGCAGAACAAACAGGCACCCTGCGTTCCCTATAAAATTAAAGTCGCTTATTCGAAAACATGACGAATTGTCAGCTGTATAGTCGCAGCAGGAAACCTATGGTGACAGAGCGCTATACAAGTCTCTCCTAAAATAAGATAAGATGTTAATTTTTGTAATGCTTCTTCGTTCTTTAAATGAATAGCATTGCGGGGTCCGTAAGCGCTGCAGAGGAAACATTGAATACAGTCGGCAGTACAACTACACAACACCGCAGACACCCACAGAACACAACTCTTCAAACCCGTGCATGCCCCAGGAGTGCTAATCCGCTGCTGATCCAGGCTGAGTCAGGACTTACGCCTTCCCAGAGCGTGCAGCCTCGGGATCTGCATTGCTACGGATCCTAAATCCCTGAAATAATAGCAAACGTCATTACGCCTAAATGTCCGAAGATTACAGAAGAACGCCCACTGACCATGGTGCGGATGTATTCCCGGAGCAGGCGAGAAGTCTATTCAATCGGCGGCTGCAACCTCCACACTGGCCCAGGTCACCTCTACGGGATCAGGAGACGAAGGAGACAACCGGCAGCAGAACGAACGACTTTGAATGGTATTTGACCGCGGACGCACACTGTACCGGAAATGAGGAGAAAAGGGGGTTGTAGTTTTATACCGCCACGTCTGTCGTCTGTTTCAAAGCGCCATGTGACAAAGAAAAACTACATTACCCAAAAGGGGGTAGATAGGGGGCTTGGCGACCCATAGCGCGCTGGGACATGTAGTGTAGTATTGACATTGGCGTGAATGGAAACGTAGTTTCTCCCAGGAATCAACATACTTAAAGTCATGTGAAATACCGCAGCACGCGTCACTCTCTGGATTAAGCAATTATCCATTTGGAAAACGTGAATTCATTCATTGCCCTTCCTCGCTGACAACGATCGGATCGAGAGCTGCATTAGAGAGCATGCATGTTAGCAGTGGCGGCTGGTGACATTTGAAAGTGGTGTGGCGTAGCGCGCGTACCCGAACAAACCCCTCCCCCCCCCCAAAAAAAAAAATGTCTTTATGTATGAACTGGCTTCGCCGTCCATGCTGGACTGTTCCCTTTGGAGCAGGGTGAAGATTGGAATGCGTATAGCTGGGTCCAAAAGGTGACATGGTGTGCACAAAAACAACGAATTGGAATGCAGCATGTGTAATCACCTGATGAATTCAAGAATTCCATCCATCACTTTTTTGTATTCTTTAGGATGTTTATTGAGGTCATTTTACTTGAATCTCCTAGTTACTCATAATAGAAAATCGCATGAAATAAATACAAAAATTAAAAAAAAACTGCACGATTTTTAAAGCAAAACTACTAATCCCAGAATGCAACATCCTGTTATCTAAATCGATGAACCAAGTTGAAGGCGTCACACATTAGATGGTTTTACTTAGCCACAAAGAAAAGGTTAAAGTGTGAAATAAAGCATATGCGTGACGGTCTGTGCACTTCCAAAAGTGTGCACACGCAACATCTTGTTATTTTGATAACAGGAGTCTGCACATAGGCGGGTAACGGGTGAGTCTGGTTTGTGACAAAGGGTGTTGGAATTCTTACTTACACTGTATTGGTGGTTTGCTCGAGAGTGACACCAATGCTGGTGCTGTTGTATCATAACAATTTTCACCAGTCTGCCTAGAAATTTATACTCGGGTCAACTACGCTGTCAGAATGGTGTCAAATGTGTCATTTTATTTGTCCAAAAGACCACCTTTCATTCTAAATCGGTGTCCTCTGCAATCCCCTTGGGAACCGCAAAAAAGCTGTCTCCGTTGCTTATCAGCGCCAGGACTGGCTGTGAAGCAGGCAGCGTAACTCCCTGCCCCATTCGGAGAGCGGAGGCTGCGGCATGAGGCAACCCTCGGTCTCCCAAGGGGAGGCTACTGCGCATGTTCGGGCTGGTCAGAAAAATGACCAGCCCAAAGCAAACATGCGCGCCAGCGCCAGTAGCACTGCTAAGCAGCGTGAGCACGCACGCTCACAACAACCCGATCAAGTACAGCCCCATCCCCTTTCTCCCCTATAAGCTACATCTGGTGCGGCCGGTGAAGTTTCAGATGGCGGTGCGCATTGGTTGGTGGGGCAACGCCCGAACGCCCCAATGGACGCACCGCCGCTGCATGTTAGCTGCGCTCTGCAAGTCCTGCGGGGCGTAATTAAAGGAGTGAGGTTGGGATTTTTGTTTAAAATGTCCTTTGGCAACTAAAAACAAGCACTGGCAAAGCAAATAAGTCACGCCTATGCCCTATGCAAGATCTTTTGGCTTTGTCAGTGTGTGTGTTTTTTTAGCCATGCTGTAGAACAGCACAGCTGCTGTGCACTGTATAGTATGGCCTCATAGTATTGTATGGCATAGCCTCATTGTATGGTATGGCCTTTCATTGTTTGGTATCGACTGGATTGTCAATACCCAGGTCTAAAAGGAAGATCACACTGAAATCATTGGATGACTTCAGCTGAGCTATTCCTGTAATAACTGGAGAAGTCATCATAAGCCACCCTGAAGTATGCCTATAGGAAGAAATATTTAAATGAGATGACTGGACTCTTTAGAGTCATCACAAAAACTACTCTAGGATGGTGTTCTGATGACTCCACTGGCAGGGAGTGATTACCTTTTACAACTCCACGAATACTAATTGACAACTTCAGGATGAGTGAGAATTACTCCATGATGGGTTCTATACAATTTAAGAATGACTGCAGATTACTTTAGGATGATTCTACAACAATTTCAGGTTTACTGTCGATTATTCCTGGATGATCCTATAACCGCTTCAGGATGAAAGTTTATTGCTATGGAATGATCCCATGACAATTTCAGGATGAGTGTGGATTATTCCTGGATGATCCTATGACAGCTTCAGTATGGCTATTGATTACTTTAGAAAGGCCCCATGATATTTTCAGTATGAGTGTAGATTACTCTAGGATAATTTAATGACGACTCAAAAATGAGCATGGATTACTCAAGATTATTTAAGGACAACTACAGAAGGAGTATGGATTACTAAATGATGACTACATAACGACTTTCAAATGATTGTGAAATACTCTTGGATGATTTTAAGCCAAGTGAAGGCCAAGCGTAGATTATTCCCAGATGATTTAATTTATAATTTAGAATGCCTGTGGATCACTAATAAATCTTTACATCCGGCCTCTGCTGAACAATGTATCTTTTACATCACACCTCGTGACCGGGCTTGGTCCGAGGGTATAAATAAACGGGCCGATATCGCATGTGGTCTTCCGGCCAACACATATACTCTGTGCGCTGTGTCCAGTTATTATCCCTGCTTAGGCCGTTACTCCCAGTGCATGTCCAGTGCAACCCGCCCCTCTATATTGGCGACGAGGTGTGTGTACTGGCGCACTGAGCGTCTGCGCCGCCCGATCATCCAGAGGCATTGGTGCCACCTGCTGCGGCCTACCGGCGCAGTGAGACCTGCTGCTGGCGCTCCAGAACTCCCCCTGCCTACCTGTGGTCGGGATCGGAGCGGCCGGTGCCCTGCATGTCTCTGCAGCTGTGTCAAGAGCGTGCTTGGCGCTCTGCTTCCCGCTGGAGCTGTGAGAGCGTGGTCCGTGCTCCGGCCGTGAGGCGCGCCTACTGGCAGCAGGGAGTAGCGTGTAAAGACGACGTCTGCCCGGCAACACACCCAGCAATCAAAATAAGGTGCAGCCTGCAGGGCGCTGGTCGTGGCTCGAAGGAGAGGCTCTGGCGCCGACACAAGGCCGTCTGTGAACGCCTGAGGCAGTAAAGGGGTAAATCGCGTGATCAAGCCCAGTGGGAGGCATGCTTAAGAGACGCTCATTCCCCACGTGTGGCAGGCTGCCGAGTGCGAGCAGCAGGAGGAGCAGGGAAAAAAGGCCAAGCTGCTTGACAGAGCAAGGACACATAACAAAACATACATTTGCAATGCAATAGGTCTCGCATTAATTAAGTTTGAGCTATTGCCATTGCTAAATATTGCAACACCAATTGCAACAAAAGCCTATAAATTGTAGGCCAAAAAAATTTGTATTTATTTTTGTAGCAATGGTGGCATGCTGCACTTTAGATGCATATGTTTAAAAGTAAAGTGCAAAACAACGATGGGTGTGGGCTCCCCACAGTAAGGCCAAGCCACAGACTAACTAGAAAACTATACAAGTGCCAATACTGTTATATTAAGTAAACCTTCTCAAGTTCTTCACTATAAGAATCAAACTTAATGTGAGTGCAAGACCTAGAAATCACTCTGAATGAATCACTTTTTATTCATATATTTAGAACATTTGTTGATCTTATAGTGTAGAGAAAGCTTTCTCTACACCATAAGATCTTCTAAATACATATAATTGTATCAAAATGCTCTAAATTGAACAAACTGTTGTCTATGGTAAAATTAGATGCATTATTGTATATTGATTTGTAAATAAAGTATGTTTGTCGGGTATGTGTGAGAGTGTAAGTATGGAATGTGTATTGTTGATCAACGAAGTGTGAAAGTTGAGGATGAAGTTTTTTTCATTGTTTTTATTGTGAAATGGCTTTTGTATGTTGACTGTAAAAATTTGGTGAAATTTAACCAACAAATGTTCTAAATATATGAATAAAAAGTGATTAATTCAGACTGATTTCTAGGTCTTGCACTCACATTAAGTTTTATTCTTATAGGGAAGAACTTGAGAAGGTTTACTTAATATAACAGTATTGGCACTTGTATAGTTTTCTAAAAGTAAAGTGCGCCATACTACGATTGCTACAATAGTTAATTGTGGATGCGTTAACAATAGATGTGTGCACTGATGGCTGGTGGTGTGTGTGCCTGTAGAAATTGTGCACTGATGGCTGGTGGTGTGTGTGCCTGGTGGAAGTGTGCACTGGTGGTGTGTGTGCCTGGTGGAAGCGTGCACTGACGGTTGGTGGTGTGTGTGCCTGGTGAAAGTGTACACTAACGGCTGGTGGTGTGTGCCTGGTGAAAGTGTGCACTGACGGCTGGTGGTGTGTGCCTGGTGAAAGTGTAAACTTGCGGCTGGTGGTGTGTGTGTGCCTGGTGAAATTGTGCACACTCGCTGGTGGTGTGTGTGTGCCTGGTGAAAGCATGCACTGACGTCTGGTGGTGTGTGCCTGGTGAAAGTGTGCACTGACGGTGTGGTTGTGTGTGTGTGGTTGTGTGTGTGGTTGTGTGTGGGGGTGGTTGTGTGTGTGGTTGTGTGTGTGTGGTTGTGTGTGTGTGTGTGGTTGGGTGTGTGGTTGGGTGTGTGGTTGTGTGTTCGGTTGTGTGTGTGTGGTTGTGTGTGTGGTTGTGTGTGTGGTTGTGTGTGTATGTGGTTGTGTATGTGGTTGTGTGTGTTTATGTGCGTGTGGTTCTGTGTGTGTGGTTGTGTGTGTTTATGTGTGTGGTTGTGTGTGTGGTTGTGTGTAGTTGTGCATGTGTATGGTTGTGTGTGTGGTTGTATGTGTGTGTGTGGTTGTGGTTGTGTGTGGGTGTGTATTTGGTTGTGTAAACCGCCCTATCGCATGGTATATGGCATGTGTAAATGCATTTTGCTGCACAGCGTTCCGGTAAACTCCAGTTTAAATTAAGTCCCTGTATGGGTCTAGTGGCGCAGCCAGGAGTGCTGGGACTTTTGTTTGCTTTACTAAGGTGAATATTTTTGCAAAAATTTAAATAAGCCAATAATAAACAACTGAAGCGTTTTTAAAGGCAAGTTTTTTCTTGGAGAACCTTTAGAAATTTCAAGGAAATATTTAAAATCCCATGTGGTTTACAAAATGTTACAGTTTTTTGGCACTTTGAAACAGACGGATTACAAGAAACGTGTGTTTAGTTTTGGTGAAGGGGTCTGTATTTTAGACCACCATAACCGTAATATAACAGTGCGCTATAAAAGCCAGTGGAGGCTAGGGCTGGGGAAGAGTCAATGACTGCAGCGCTACCCAACGTGAACCCAAACAACACTTATGCATTTTAAATGCACCATAGGAGTTGAGGCCTCATTCCTACCAATTTTCTACAGTATATTTATAACATTTCCATAAATACACATACATAAGATCAACCCCACATATAGTATATCAAATAAACATAAACAACTCCTTGTTCATAATTAATAGAGATGTCTTATAATGTTGTGTACACACAAATCTACCTAGTGATTGTTCCTCTTTTTCCTCAAGCTTGAACAATACCAGGAACAGAATCCTTCCTCTAAGGTTTGTAGTTGCAAAATGTCTATCACTTTAAGCTCTCATCAATCAGTAGAGGACCACAAGAAGAATTAGTCAACGTGTTTTAGCTCCTTCCATTAAGCCTCCTTAGAACTTGGAAACAAGAATGTTAAACCAGCATGTCGGTTGGCAAAACAAAACTTGTCATGCCACTACAATAAATCAAGTGAATAGTGTGCAAAGTTCCTCATTAATTGTAATTAACCCAGGGACTTCTGTAATGCGTATTATCTGTACCACTCTTCCGGTATGCCTCTCCTGGCCGCGTCTCTGTCACCGGCTGTGGTGCGCGGGCACTGTGTATGTTGCCCAAGTGTGGAAGTACAGGCAAATCATGCTTCCTTCTCCATGTACCTCTTTTGCATTCAAACTTTCTGTTAGGATTGTTCCTGTCAGTACTCTTTATGAGTTTGACATTTAGAATGTGTGCTTAGATTCTGAGTACATAGGGATTATTCCATTCTATCAGTTTGCATTTATCTGTATCTGAGCCTTCATAGTGGTTCATACATTTGTCTCTGCACCAAATGTAGATCATTCTATAATACATTCACTGTTTACCTTATTTTTCTATCTAAAACTCAGCGTTTATACTGCCAATATGTTATTCTGTTTAACTCTGCTAAATTGGGCTTATCTGGGGAGGAGTGTAGTCTCTAACCGCTAGATCAAAGAGACACTGGAGCCGAATTATTTCGGTAAAAATTGGGGTGATCAAATATGGGGGTTCAGGTGACTGTTGAGGTCCGGCTCCCACAAAGTTGGTAGCAGAGGATGGTTAGCATTAGAGTACCTCCTCTTTAAATGAATTTTTGGCCGAAAGTTCCTAGAACAAAAGAGAAAGGAGTTTTTGCAAACTTCCCAGTGCTGGATCATCCTGCAGGGTGACATGCTGTGTTGCTGTGAGGTCCTGAAACAACTTAAATATGATTGGGAGAACTTTAACACATGAATTTGTGTGTTTGTTGATGATGGATTTCTCTGTTTTTTGGTGAGCTGTTTGGTCATGTGATGATGATTGTGGCTTCAGTTGTTGGACCGATTACTATTTTGATGTAGTATTATTCGTATTTGTGAATCTATTTGATGTTGCTTTGTTTATAGGCGAAAATTAAGTTGGTTATCAGATTTTTTTGACAAATCCAAGATCTACAGATATTTTTACCTTGTCTGTATTGATGTGTATTGAGTAAGGAGCAGCTTACACATTGGTAAGGAAAAGGTGTGGCGCAGTGGCCAGGGTGCCTGACTCCTGACCACAGTGTTCACAAATCGATCCCGGGCGGCAGGTTAGCCCAGCACCATGTGACTCTGGGCAATAGCTTGCGTAATCTTCCCAACGGCCCCCAGCGCCGGGACACCTCCGTCGGAGGTAGCTGTGCGCTTTACAAATGCTGGCATAAAGTGCACGGGGGGTAGTACATTAATTCAGAGTTAGAATTCTGCTGGACAGAAGTTTGCCTAACAAAAACTTGGTAGACTGTTTAAGATTCAATCTTGTTTTTTGGTACTGTTTGCTTTGTTTGCACAAAATCGAGTTTCTACTATTGAGAGTATTTTGGCTTATGAAATACTGATTTATTTTCCTTTCTAGGGAACACAGACAAAGGGTTTATTAATTTCTAAAGGTTTATTGTGGTTCTGCAGTTGTTTCCCTGTTCACTGAGAAACCGCCCTGTGTTTTTCTGCTCAGGTAGGGAAACCACTCTGAAATTGGTGTGATGTCACAGCTAGCTGTGCTCTGATTGGTTAACAGTATAGATGTGCTGTGATAGGGTGATCTTTGACAGAGCTGCGCTGTAATTGGCTGTTGTTCGCTACATTTGTTTTTAGTGTTGTTTTGACTTTTTAGGTTGTTTTGAGCTAGATTAGTTGTAAACATGGGTTGAGTATTTACAAAACTTAAAACTAAGAAAGAGGATAAGCCTAAAGAGGGTCAGAAGTATGGGCGGAAAATTTGTTCCGCTAGCGGAATTTGCGGATTTTCAGCGATTTCGCAAACCGCGAATCGCGCGAAATCGCGGCAAAATCCGCGAATCCGCGAGCGGGAGGAATTTTGCTCAGGAAGCACTTACAGGGTTACAGCAGGTGCCCAAGTTGAAGCTAATTTCTTTGTAACCATACCAGGAACAGAATCCTTCCTCTAAGGTTTGTAATTGCAAAATGTCTATCACTTTAAGCTCTCATCAATCAGTAGAGGACCACAAGAAGAATTAGTCAACGTGTTTTAGCTCCTTCCATTAAGCCTCCTTAGAACTTGGAAACAAGAATGTTAAACCAGCATGTCGGTTGGCAAAACAAAACTTGTCATGCCACTACAATAGATCAAATGAATAGTGTGCAAAGTTCCTCATTAATTGTAATTAACCCAGGGACTTCTGTAATGCGTATTATCTGTACCACTCTTCCGGTATGCCTCTCCTGGCCGCGTCTCTGTCACCGGCTGTGGTGCGCGGGCACTGTGTATGTTGCCCAAGTGTGGAAGTACAGGCAAATCATGCTTCCTTCTCCATGTACCTCTTTTGCATTCAAACTTTCTGTTAGGATTGTTCCTGTCAGTACTCTTTATGAGTTTGACATTTAGAATGTTTGCTTAGATTCTGAGTACATAGGGATTATTCCATTCTATCAGTTTGCATTTGTCTGTATCTGAGCCTTCATAGTGGTTCATACATTTGTCTCTGCCCCAAATGTAGATCATTCTATAATAAATTCACTGTTTACCTTATTTTTCTATCTAAAACTCAGCGTTTATACTGCCAATATGTTATTCTGTTTAACTCTGCTAAATTGGGCTTATCTGGGGAGGAGTGTAGTCTCTAACCGCTAGATCAAAGAGACACTGGAGCCGAATTATTTCGGTAAAAATTGGGGTGATCAAATATGGGGGTTCAGGTGACTGTTGAGGTCCGGCTCCCACAAAGTTGGTAGCAGAGGATGGTTAGCATTAGAGTACCTCCTCTTTAAATGAATTTTTGGCCGAAAGTGCCTAGAACAAAAGAGAAAGGAGTTTTTGCAAACTTCCCAGTGCTGGATCATCCTGCAGGGTGACATGCTGTGTTGCTGTGAGGTCCTGGAACAACTTAAATATGATTGGGAGAACTTTAACACATGAATTTGTGTGTTTGTTGATGATGGATTTCTCTGTTTTTTGGTGAGCTGTTTGGTCATGTGATGATGATTGTGGCTTCAGTTGTTGGACCGATTACTATTTTGATGTAGTATTATTCGTATTTGTGAATCTATTTGATGTTGCTTTGTTTATAGGCGAAAATTAAGTTGGTTATCAGATTTTTTTGACAAATCCAAGATCTACAGATATTTTTACCTTGTCTGTATTGATGTGTATTGAGTAAGGAGCAGCTTACACATTGGTAAGGAAGAGGTGTGGCGCAGTGGCCAGGGTGCCTGACTCCTGACCACAGTGTTCACAAATCGATCCCGGGCGGCAGGTTAGCCCAGCACCATGTGACTCTGGGCAATAGCTTGCGCAATCTTCCCAACGGCCCCCAGCGCCGGGACACCTCCGTCGGAGGTAGCTGTGTGCTTTACAAATGCTGGCATAAAGTGCACGGGGGGTAGTACATTAATTCAGAGTTAGAATTCTGCTGGACAGAAGTTTGCCTAACAAAAACTTGGTAGACTGTTTAAGATTCAATCTTGTTTTTTGGTACTGTTTGCTTTGTTTGCACAAAATCGAGTTTCTACTATTGAGAGTATTTTGGCTTATGAAATACTGATTTATTTTCCTTTCTAGGGAACACAGACAAAGGGTTTATTAATTTCTAAAGGTTTATTGTGGTTCTGCAGTTGTTTCCCTGTTCACTGAGAAACCGCCCTGTGTTTTTCTGCTCAGGTAGGGAAACCACTCTGAAATTGGTGTGATGTCACAGCTAGCTGTGCTCTGATTGGTTAACAGTATAGATGTGCTGTGATAGGGTGATCTTTGACAGAGCTGCGCTGTAATTGGCTGTTGTTCGCTACATTTGTTTTTAGTGTTGTTTTGACTTTTTAGGTTGTTTTGAGCTAGATTAGTTGTAAACATGGGTTGAGTATTTACAAAACTTAAAACTAAGAAAGAGGATAAGCCTAGAGAGGGTCAGAAGTATGGGCGGAAAATTTGTTCCGCTAGCGGAATTTGCGGATTTTCAGCGATTTCGCAAACCGCGAATCGCGCGAAATCGCGGCAAAATCCGCGAATCCGCGAGCGGGACGAATTTTGCTCAGGAAGCACTTACAGGGTTACAGCAGGTGCCCAAGTTGAAGCTAATTTCTTTGTAACCATACCAGGAACAGAATCCTTCCTCTAAGGTTTGTAGTTGCAAAATGTCTATCACTTTAAGCTCTCATCAATCAGTAGAGGACCACAAGAAGAATTAGTCAACGTGTTTTAGCTCCTTCCATTAAGCCTCCTTAGAACTTGGAAACAAGAATGTTAAACCAGCATGTCGGTTGGCAAAACAAAACTTGTCATGCCACTACAATAGATCAAATGAATAGTGTGCAAAGTTCCTCATTAATTGTAATTAACCCAGGGACTTCTGTAATGCGTATTATCTGTATCACTCGTCCGGTATGCCTCTCCTGGCCGCGTCTCTGTCACCGGCTGTGGTGCGCGGGCACTGTGTATGTTGCCCAAGTGTGGAAGTACAGGCAAATCATGCTTCCTTGTCCATGTACCTCTTTTGCATTCAAACTTTCTGTTAGGATTGTTCCTGTCAGTACTCTTTATGAGTTTGACATTTAGAATGTTTGCTTAGATTCTGCCTACATAGGGATTATTCCATTCTATCAGTTTGCATTTATCTGTATCTGAGCCTTCATAGTGGTTCATACATTTGTTTTGAGCTAGATTAGTTGTAAACATGGGTTGAGTATTTACAAAACTTAAAACTAAGAAAGAGGATAAGCCTAGAGAGGGTAAGAAGTATGAGCGGAAAATTTGTTCCACTCGCGGAATTTGCGGATTTTCAGCGATTTCGCAAACCGCGAATCGCGCGAAATTGCGGCAAAATCCGCAAATCCGCGAGCGGGACGAATTTTGCTCAGGAAGCACTTACAGGGTTACAGCAGGTGCCCAAGTTGAAGCTAATTTCTTTGTAACCATTTACAAAATGGTTACAAAGAAACTTCAACTTGGGCACCTGCTGTAACCCTGTAAGTGCTTCCTGAGCGGCGCCTCCTTGCCTACTTGCAACTATTCTCTGACCCTGCTCTGACCCTCGAAGCAGGGTCAGAGAATAGTTACAAGTAGACAACGAGGCTCCTGCAGGAAGCACTTACAGATATAGATAAAGCAGGTGCCTGAGTTGAAGGTCAAATTCAGTAACTCCTTAATCAGCCCAAAAAAATGTGCGTTTTGTCGAGGCTGGGCAGGTGTGTGTTCTCCCCATATCTACCGTCGAAAATTAGCTATGATGCTTGATGGAGGCCTTTGCATCCTTTACTTTCACGAGCTCTATCCCTGTGCAGTTCCTGTGACCAAAAGCTTCTTTCTCCCCATCTGCTGGTCTGATCGGTGCCTGTCCTTTTATACACACAAGAGGCATGTGAACTCGCATATAAGTCCCCCCGTTTCCACCCCCCCACACACTAGCTGTATGCACCGTCTTCCCGCCCTTTACACACTATGATGGACAGCTCACTCGAGAGACCCCGGCACCCTTCGGCGCGATGGCAAAGTTAATCAGCCCCCCAAAAATGTGCGTTTTGTCCAGGCTGGGCAGTTCCTGCGACCACGAGCTTCTCTCTCCTCATCTACTGCTCTGATCGGTGCCTGTCCTTTTATACACACAAGAGGCATGTGAACTCGCATAGAAGCCCCCCACCCCGTTTGCCCCCCACACACTAGCGGTGTGCACCGCCTTCCCGCCCTTTAGCCACTATGATGGACAGCTCACTCGAGGGACCCCGGCGCCCTTCAGGGCGATGGCAAAGTTAATCATCCCAAAAATTTGCATTTTGTCGAGGCTGGGCAGGTGTGTGTTCTCCCCATATCTACAGTCGAAAATTAGCTATGATGCTTGTTGGAGGCCTTTGCATCCTTGACTTTCACGAGCTCTATCCCCGTGCAGTTCCTGTGACCACAAGCTTCTTTCTCCTCATCTGCTGCTCTGATCGGTGCCTGTCCTTTTATACACACAAGAGGCATGTGAACTCGCATAGAAGCCCGGCCCGTTTGCCCCCCCCCCACACACACACTAGCGGTGTGCACCGTCTTCCCGCCCTTTAGCCACTATGATGGACAGCTCACTCGAGGGACCACGGCGCCATTCAGCGCGATGGCAAAGTTAATCAGCCCAAAAAAAATGTGCGCTTTGTTGAGGCTGGGCAGGTGTGTGTTCTCCCCATATCTACCGTCGAAAATTAGCTATGATGCTTGACGAAGGCCTTTGCATCCTTGACTTTCACGAGCTCTATCCCCGTGCAGATCCTGTGACCACAAGCTTCTTTCTCCCCATCTGCTGCTCTGATCGGTGCCTGTCCTTTTACAGAATAGGCATGTGAACTCGCATAGAAGCCCCCCCGTTTGCCCCCCCACACACACTACCGGTGTGCACCATCTTCCCGCCCTTTAGCCACTATGATGGACAGCTCACTCAAGGGACGCCAGCACCCTTCGGCGCAATGGTAAAGTTAATCAGCCCCCCAAAAATGTGTGTTTTTTCCAGGCTGGGCAGTTCCTGTGACCACGAGCTTCTTTCTCCCCATCTGCTGCTCTGATCCGTGCCTGTCCTTTTATACACAGAAGAGGCATGTGAACTCGCATAGAAGCCCCCCCGTTTGCCCCCCCACACATACTAGCGGTGTGCACTGTCTTCCCGCCCTTTACACTCTATGATGGACATCTCACTTGAGGGACCCCGTCGCCCTTTGGTGCGATGGCAAAGTTACACACACATGGTCACTGGAGGCAACTCTTCTGGCCCTACGCAGCTGTAGTGCAGGAAAAGCACTATACATTTACCCAACGAGGTAGCACTTACTAATTAGCCAGTAGAAAGTACTCCAGTTAAGTATGGTGCAAAATCGCAAAACAAATCTGCGAATTTGCGAACCGCTGATTCGCAAAATTCGCCCATACTTAGTCAGAAGGTGCAGAAAGAGGGTATGCCAGCATTTCAATTGAAATTATAAAAATGGGGTATTTTTGTGTGTTTGTATTCCTGAGTAGAATAAAAATACAGCACATGATGAGAAATTCCAATTTCCCATAGATGGCACCTTTAATTTTGAGAAATATTACTTTTTGAGACAGCCCATAAATTTGAGTCCAATGTCTAGAACTACACAGTTTGAAGCAATCAATAAATTGGATTGCATGGCAACAGAGATAGAGAGTGAAGAAGGATAGCTCAATTAAGAAGTCGTTCAGGGCCTGGTTAGAAGCCAGACTAGACGATGAGGAGAAGGCATGGAGAATGGACAAAATGAAAAGTGTTAAAACATTTCCTACTATAGTCACAGGAACAGATCAGGACAATACAAGTAAATCCAAAGAGAAGAAAGAGGATGGGGAATCAAAGGATGACAAATTCTTTAGTGAGTTACTGTTTTTGAATCCTCCTCTGCACACAGATAGACAGACAGAATAGACCAAGACTACTGTTGGGGTTGGTGAAGTGGGAGACACGGCAGCAATGTAAGCTCTTACTGGAGTTGTACCGAGTGTCGTGTCAGAAGTTCTAGCCACTATTGCAATGGATAGTACAAGTGGGACAGAGCACACTGCAGAGACAGTGGTAATAGACCCACTTCATAAGGAGGTCTTTATTACGATCCGTCAGATAAAATTTCAGAGATGCTTCAGGGTAATGTAAATTTGAACAGACTATTGACATATAATAGTGATGACATTAGATATTTGGTCAAAGAAGCAGCTAGGTGCCCCAATGAAACACATGATAAATTAGAAGATTCACTGAATAATTAGATGTTGATATAAGTAAAAGGAAGAATGTCAAATGAAATTATAAAATGGATTTAACAAATGATGAAATCAAGGAGATGGGCCTCATTACATTGAAAGCTCATAATAAAATGTTGGTTGAAAATTCAGGAGATTGGCGCGAGTTAAATAAATATCAAGAAAAATGGAAAAAGGGAATGTAAATAAGAGAAGGATGAAAACAGAGACGCAAAAGCGGGGGAAAGTAAGGCAGGTGATTCAGAAGTGAGATAAAGTGTCTGAGTTTCCTTCAAGAGAAGTGCAAGGAGTGTATTTGATGCACGTCTCTTTGGCAAGGGAAGATTTGTATGCCTTTATGCATAATTTTCCAAAATTGAGAGAAGACCCAGCAAAGTGGTATAATGAGGTTGATAAATTAACACATCTTTTTCCAATGGTGTGGACCGATTTGAATTTGCTGTTTGAAATTTATGTTCCAGGAGTTTTGCGGTTGGAGTGTAAGGCGGTTGCAAGGTGGCGATGCAGGAACCACCTAGACAGGGTCCAAACAATGAGTCATCAACAGACGTAGCGGAAAATATAAGGTGTTGACTGAGCATTTGAAGGAACGAATTCCAGAAAGGGATATCCTTGGGAAAAGATTATGAGGACAACACAGGAGCCTAACGATTCAGTGCATTCCTATTATTAAAGGTTGATGCAGAAATTCAAAAAGCAGAGCAGAGTTGAAAATCTAGAGAAATATGCTTTTGGAGGTTTTGTTTCTGTTTCATGAATGGGCTGAGATCAGATATTAGCAATAATATTCAGCAGAGTAAATTGTGTTGGTCGACAAAAGGCATTGATGAGATTTTGAAATTAGCCAAAAACAGTAGTGATTATCTTGAAACAAAATGGAAGAAAAATTAAAGACAAACTGATAATTTTTCCAGTCAAAGCAGTTTGAAAGGGGTAGGTTGGGTTCAAATACAAATTTTGTGAGAAATGGGATAAATGTGATGAATCAAATGACACACGGAGACAAAGTAATTAGTATGTGTTGGGAATGTTGAAATTTTGAAAAAGACTACAGCATGTCAATTTTGTGGGTGGATTGGGCATTGAAAGAGGTAATGTATACAGAATCTGGATAGAATTCAGTACAACAAAATCAGCAGGTGCCGAGAAATAATGTAATGCCATATATGCAGAACATAGGGCAAAACATGCAGAATCTTCAAATGTTCTGAATGCCAGTACCCTCAGCTCCAGTAATGACACAAAACATAAGAAACAAAATGCCATATAATTCAAGTTACCCGCAGAATGCTATGATCAGCACTGATGAGATGCAGGCACCAGTTTGCAATGAAGCGCGGAGGATTGCTTACTTGGAGCAGTCCTGGAGGTAGGTCAAAGTGGCCCATATTTTGATGGAGAAGTCAAAGACCATCCCCTTTAGTTTCTGATTGATACGGGGGCTACACATTCAACAGTTCACTCTTGGAAGTTCCACACCTAGCCCTCTTGGGAGAAGTCCACTTTGTAGGGATCTGCAGTAAAGGAATTGTTAATCAAGTTTCAGCAGACATGCCAGTCAAAATAGGACAAATGAGGAATAAACATCAGATTATTCTATGTGACTCTTTTTTGCAAGATGAATAGCGTTATTTATTGCACACCGGGATGGAGTTGCAGCCGAAACAGAAACACAAGACGAGGATTCACTTTTAAAACTTAGCTCAGAAGAATCTAGAGTTGAGATGTACCCAGTTTTGACAAAAGAAGACATCCCTCCCGATTTTAGACTTACTTTGAGAGAGGAGGTATGGGATGTTTCCGCAAACGAAATCAGACTGATTAAAACCACAGAACAAGTGACAATAAAAGTGAAACCAGCAGCAATATTTCCCAGAACAAGATAGGACAGATTAACTAAAGAAGATGAGGAGTGAATGAAACCAGTGATTGAGAAAATGATTGAGCAGGGAATCCTTTGAGTAGTCCTTGGCAGTCCATGCAGTACTCCTCTGATGGGTATGAAGAATCTGAGTGGTAAATGGAGCATTGTTCAAGACAACAAAAGTGTAGTTCCCTATTGCCTTGTGATCCCAAATCCAGCAGTAATGCTTTAATAAATTCTAGCGGTGGCAGTATGGTACACAGTCATCGACTTGTACTAAGCGTTCTTTTCAGTATAGTTGCATGAGGATTCACAGTCCCTCTTTGCATTTACATTTTTGAATAAAGTTCGTGTGTGCTATAGAATCTCACAAGGTTAGACAGAGAGCCCTTCCATTTCCCTAATTTCTTAAAAAGGAATTAGAGCCCTTGAAATGGTCTCGTAATTCAGTCCTAGTCCAGTTTATAGACAATCTTTTATTGGCATGCATAACAAAAGAGGATTGCAAACTGGATACAATTGCTTTGTTCAATAAGTCGTCAGAAAATGGACATAAAGTCCCCCCAACAAAAATGCAGTATTGTGAGAAGGAAGTTATCTATCTCGGAGGCCATATTGAATAGGGTGTATGAAAAGTCTCAAAAGAATTAGTTTCTGCAATCCTGAAACTGAACCTCCTGACCAGCCAGAGGGAGGCTCAGATGTTCCTGGAAAATGTTGGCTGGTTGGTTTACTTTCGCCTGTGGATTCCAAATTTTTTCCAGCTTGCTAAGCCTTTAGTAAGGCTGACATTAATGATGTCCAAGACAAGTGCCTTGAATGATTTAAGTCACTGAAAGACTGTTAATGTGTTATGGCCACACTCGGATGCCTGACTACAGTATGATTTTTATTACTTTACCATCAAAAAGATGGATGTGCACCTTCAATGCTTGCTCATTAACACAGAGAGCTCATGCATCCAATTGCCTATTTTTCAGGAGTGTTGGATCTAGTTGCTGAAAGTCTTCCAGGATGTCTTAACTTGGTTGTAGCAGTTTGTTTGCCAATAGAGCAAAGCAAGGAATAGTGATGGGACACACTTTAATTTTTTATGTACAACACCCTGTTGAAATCCTATTAATAAGAATGAAAACAGCACATTACAAACCGAAGCCTGACGCGTTATGAATAGGTAATATTTGGACCTGAAAACATTTAAAATCAAAGGTGCAATATTTTGAACCCAGCAACACTGCTTTCAATTTCAGACAAATGTGAAGGCAGGGAAAATATTATTGATGACGAATAGGAGTAATTGGGTGTATTATATGATATGGTTGTGGGGCCTTATTGTGGAATACACTTGCTAAACTTTTATCAAGTCCAGTCAGTCTTGTTTGAACAATCTTAAGCTCACCCTGGGTAGATATGGCTTTCAAGCAGTGAGATTTGAACAATGGAACGTAGTGTAAAGCATTTAGTAGTACCGAACAATGAAAAAGGAAAGCCACACAACCCAAATGAAAGAAAACTAGAAGAAGAAAAATAGAGTGCAAGATGAGCAAAATCGACTGGAGAGTTCCGGAGATATAATTTTTCAAAGATTTTATCACTTTTAATTCTAACAGTAAACAAGCATTGGTCAACAAAAAACATTGCAAACTTTTCAAAACGTTGTCAAATTCAGTTCAATTACTCTGGCCCAACATAGGTGACCAAATCCAACAGGATGGAGGTCTATGGGGCCAATGGGGTAGATTTGAACACTCCCAGAAAGGGACTTATTCCTTGAATGGTATGTGTTGACCACACTCTCCTGGTCACCCTTTATTTAAGAAGGATCACTGCCATTTTCCTCATCCCCATTTCCAGGGGTGATTGCCTCCTTTAGGTGATCCAGTGCTTTCCTTACTTCTCCCCAGGCTCTGAGGGCTTTCTCAAAACTATCCTTTTTGACAGTGATATGCGGGTAAAAATTTGCTATCCCTGCACAGCATCTTTAGTTTATTAATTTTGAATGTGGGCATGTGGCCTTGTTAATTCCTCTATTCTCTATCTTTGAAAACTTTTGCAGACTTTGCAACTTCATGAAAACTGTGTCTTTGGAAGTTACAGAAGTTAGTGCTCGTGAAACATTTTACTCAAATGTCGACTATGCAGGTTCTCTAGGTTGTCGCTGATTTATTAATTGGCTGGTAAAACTAAATACAAGTTCTGGATCCTAACACTAGGCACTAATGTGAGGATCGGGGTATATTATATGATATGGCTCTGGGACCTCATCATGGAATATACTTGCAATATCTTTATTGAGTTCAGCCTGGCTTGTTTGAACAACCTTAAGCTCAACCTTGGGTAAATATGGCTTTCCAGGAGCAAAACTTAAACAAAGGAACTTAGTGTACAGCATGTAACAGTACCAAACAACTAAATAAGAAAGCCACACAACATGTGAAAGAAACACAACAAAAGTTTATAAATATAGAGTGTATTTTTATGAATTTTTAGAGTGCAAGATGAGCAAAATCAACTGGAGGGTTCCGAAGATATGATTTTTCAAAGATATTGTCACTTTTAATTCCAAACGCAAACATGCATTGGTCAAAAAAAGTTTAGAAACTTTTAAAGCCTTTACAATGCGACCACCATAGACTATAATGGAGTGGTCTTGATGCTGGGGATGCAGCATGAAAAGGATGCTCAAGGATGCGCCGGTTACAGTTGATGGGGGTTCCTTGGTGGTGGTTCCTTAGTTTACAGGTAATGTGGAGAGACTTGGCCAACAGAGGTCAGGATCCAACAAAATACTACTTCCGGGGGTAGATGGACAGCCTCAGCTGGCCTTCTGCTCACTGGATACAGTGGTTGACCGGAAACCCCTTAATGGGGGCTAGTGTCCTTCTGGAGCGACCAATCTAGACGTTGACGACACTCTTGGGACCACGAACTTAAGTGCAACTTTTCGCCATTGAAGATCGGTCTCTCAAGGTTCCCAGCAGCAGCTAGCAGCAAATCTTATCCGGTGGCTAGCAGCTCACTGGTTTGGGCTACTTCAGCTCTTTTGTCCCTGGAGTTGATTCCAGGTGATCAGCAGACCAATCCTTTGAGTCACTGCTTTGGTCTGGGATCATCTTTTCCCAGATTTAGGAGCCACAAGCATAGTCCAAACATTGCTAGCCCAAAGTGCAGCATATGCAGTCACGCAGACAGCGAAGCCTCTCTTTGTGCAGTTCCAAAGGCAGCAGGGCAGACCTTCTTTGGTTCTTTTTCCGTATCCAGCATAATCTAAGAGTCCAGGGTGCCAAGGATGCCCTTTTTATCCCGTTAATGTGCCCTGAGGGGACCACGCAGTCACTAGCCAATGTTCTACTAGGTCTCCACACTCCAAGTGACGACTTTCCAGAGATGTGTGGCATCTGGCAATCGCAGAGTGCTCCCTTCTGGCCACTCTCAAGATGCAGGGACCATTTCTTTGTTGTCAGGAGTTCAGTAGCCCACCACCATACGTGCATGGAAAAACGGTTAGGGCACTGGTCTTCCCTCTCTGTCCTTGTATCCAGCGTGTCCAGCTAAACCAAGGCCAGCTCCTCAGGAGTGTTATCACCATTTACCAATCAAAGGCGGCTTCCCATTTGGAGCTCGCCTTTTGGGCTACCACCCCGAGTGACTTCCTACAAAGAGGGGGTCACACCTCACCTTGTGGCAGGCTGTGATTGATCCTCAGCCAGGGAGTCATTAACACGAGTCCCCAGGCAGTCAGAAAGCTGTCTGTGGGTCACAGCCTTGTGAGGCTACTGGACAAATGGGGCACAGAGTGGCAACTTTCTAAAAGTTGACTAACTTTAATAGGGACACACTTTAATAGTGACATTAAATTCAACATAAGCGTCATATCAGGTTTAATGCCATGATTCATTTGGTATTTCCAATACCCAGTTAGATAGTTCCATTCAGAAGTTAGCTAGCTGAGATGCCAACCAGTAATTCTTTATTAGCCAAGGGTGCTACTAAATTTTCTAGGGCAAAACAACAATTTGGAGATTCTGCTGCTGAGACATATATAGGTATGTATGTCTTACTTAGTAATATACAGCTCTTTGCCATTGGGCTCTCATGTTCTTCCTTAGTGGAGACTTACATATAATGTAAAGGGAGGCGGGGGCTTTGGCATTGGTTTAAATGGCAAAGCCGAACTGGCAGTGAAACACTGCCCTTCCAGTCTGCAGTGGTGGGCTGGGACCCATTTTGTACCTTGGTACACCCGGGGTGGCACAATCAGTGTTGCAGCGCAGGGTGAACATTGTACCTTACATGGTCTTGGTATTCTGGGTACCATATACTGGGGACTTATGAGTAAGTCAGTACTTCCCAATTGGGGATAGCCAATTCAACATACTCTGTAAAGGGTAAGAACACTGGCACTGAGGTCCGGTTTGCAGGCCTCAGTGCACTCTCAGAGTAGAAAACCAGCAGCTAGTAGCACAACTGGGGGCAAAAAGTGTACAGGGGGGAAACTGCCAAAAGACTATTTCCTTACAATGAGTAGGAGCATGACTACATTGAGGTGACTGAGTTATGCTCAAAGCCAAGACCAGTTACCAATGAAATCCAATTAGAAGACTCAGATTTTATACTGTTTGTTGATGTATACTGTCTGAGGGATCCATATGGAGGATTGAAAGCTGTGTAGGTAGTAAGTTCTATTTCAGAAACCCTGGAAGCATCCTCCTTACCAAATGTGACTTCAGCATAAGTAGGGGAATGAATTGCTCTAAATACAGCTTGCCGCTTGTAAGAGAATTTTAATGCGACTATCAATACAAATGTCTAGTATGGTTTGGGAGTTGTGCATGACTGGTCACCTTGGTCACAAAGAGGGTTCATGACATGCTCAGGTGCTCCAATTAAAAACAGCATGTACATATTGGATTTGCTGGATGCAATTCAGAAACCAAAAGAAGTGGCAGTTGTGAAGTGTCAAGCCCATAAGGCTAAAAGAACAAATGATGGACGGAATGCTGAACAATGACAGACATCACCGCCAGTACAGAGATCTGGGCCTAAATCCATCATTGTTTTGCATACAACGCCATTCCAGTTTGGACCCAGCCATATACAAATCAGTCTTCACCCTGCTCCCCATGGGAACATTCTAGCCCGAGCTGCCAGGCCAGGTCCTCCCTGGACAGGAAACAAGCATCTTGGGACAACTTTCGGAGTACCACACCTCATCAGCCAGGCTAGCTTGACTCCAGTGGCATCAGGCTGGCAAGAATTTGGTCACAACAAGAAAGAAGTATTCTGACCAAATGGAAATGTATTTTGCCTTGCAGGAATGGAATATATCTCATGAAAATGAAGATAACAATTTCTCAAATGATAACGTTACCCAGAGTCCAAGCATTGTAAACTGAATTCATGACAGACGTCTTTAAGCGAGTTAAGAGATCTACAGGAAGATGCTCATGATACAAAAATAAAATGGATGAAATTGGGTTACAAAAAGAATGATCAGATTTGTATGTAAATAAAGATAAAAAATCTACTGTACCTGATTCGATGTTGCAGCCCATGTGTAAATATTTGCATAATCAAACTCATATAGGGAAAGATAGCCTACTCAGGCTATTTAAAAAGTGTTGGTAAAATAAAGGATTTCCAAGTGTTTGATTCTGGTCTGCCACCTAAACAATCAGGGTAAAAAGACTTACTGTTATGAATCACATTGGCACATCAGAGTGCCTATTTACAAGATTGCAAGCAGACTTCATTGAGATGCAATTTACAATGTACTCAATCTTGGTAGTCTTGGTAGTAGTCTGTTTGTTCTCCAAATGGGTTGAGGCGTTTCCCAGTAGAAGAGCAGATATCCTTACAGTAGCCAAATTTCAGTTGAGGAAGTTAATACCACGATTTGGCCTCCCGACTTCTGTTGTTACTCACTTCAAGAATGAGGTGCTACAGACATTTTGTACAGCTTTTGAACTAAACCAAAGATTCCATTGCAGTTATCCATGAGTTTCAGGTTACAAGTTACATTTGTTACAAAAGCATAGTAAAACATGGGATAAAAAAAGCAATGTTGCGGTAATATGTCAGAGGGAGGGGGAGGAAGGGTACCAAAACATGTCGACGGGGAGAAACTGTGTCCAATGTCCAGCTGGATAGGTGACGAACGGGGGGATAAACCAGGGCCAATCTCCTCTATAGCTGTCTAGGCAGCTCCACTGAGCAACAGCCATAATGCTTGGACTCCGCTGTCAGGAAATGGTCAGCTATAGTCCAAGAATGTCGAAGTCAAACGAGGGAATAGGAGAGATGAGAAATCGCAGTCCGATCAGAATCCAGGTGGGAAGGGGCATATTGTTTCGGTGGTTGTCACGGCGCAATGAGAAGGAGGCTCGTTGTCTGGGAGAGGCAGCGGCCTGCAAGCCGGAGAAAACTGGGGTCAGTACGGAGTCCGAGGGCGGTCACCATCTTAGGGTTAGGCGTTGTCATGGCCAGATCTAACAGGAGACACCATGTCCTTGAAATTACCCCAGAATAGAGTGTTGAGGTAAGGGGGGCCCAGATGGAATGCCACAACAGCTCAGTTTGGGTGAGCCCCGGTGCCTCTGGGGATCCCCACGGTGTTAATCAAGATTGGTCCCAGTCGCCATCATGAGGTCAGGCACTGCCCTAAGAAAGGCTCAGCAAAGAAAATATTGGCTTCAACAAGGTCCCTGGGCCAGATCTCTATGTCAGGGGGATTTCCGGTAATGCCCCACTGCTTCCATTTAACTGTTAAAATGCGCTACTTGGAAAAGACCCTATACATTCACAACGAGCTCCATCTTGGAGTCAGGCACCGGCCCCAGTCTCGATCACAATGAGTTAGAGCTTGCTGTAACGTTGGTGGCTATTGTGGGCACATAGTTTGTTAAGCCTGCCAGAGTCATCTGTGTCTTCCCCCTAGGAGTCTCCCTCACAAGGCTCAAGCAGTGCAGGGGGGGCGCCCTTACCAAGCCTGTGAACTGCATCGGGCGCATCACCGCTCCTATACTGCTCTTCCAATGCTGCTCATCACACGCTTACTCTTGCCTGCCTCATGGTTGGAGCCTCTGAACAGACAGTAGAGAGGAGGGCCAGCTCCCAACCCGCGTCTCCATCCCATGGAGCCGCCATCTTTGAATCAAGAAACAGCGGCTCTTGTGGAGACAATGACAGGGTAAAAGGGTAATCAGAATGCACAATGGCAATGTAAATGGATTGAACGGATTTCAGACAAAAAGGCAGCCGATTAAACTGTAGTTGCAATTTTATAAGTTTATAGCAAATATTGAAATCAAATTCAAATATCCAAAAAGATTGGTGCTTAGTGTCCCCAGTGCAAAATTGGAACCAAAAAGAGGGAATGTAGTGACATTTGTGACAATTATAATCTGGTTTCCATTATTCTAAACAAACGATCATTAATTGTTTCAACATTTTTTTCCAACACTGTGAATAATGGTCAGTGCTGGTATAATGATTTGTTTTGTCTAAAGTCGACGGCGTTTCAACACTTCAAAGAATACAGGGTCCCTTCAGGACCTAATAATATAGGGACATCTGTAAATTAGAACGGAGAGTGACATAAGCTAAAGTTCAGTGGGAACATTATGTATATAAATAAGTTACTTTAAAGGCCAAATAGCGAGAGGTACCTGGAACAAAAACAATAGGTATACACAGCCACGTGAAGTGAAAACACTGGTTGAGTGGGAAAAAAGGGAAAGATACTCACACTGGACAAATGATCAATGAATGATCGTTTGTTTAGAATAATGGAAACGAGATTATAATTGTCACAAATGTCACTACATTCCCTCTTTTTGGTTCCAATTTTGCACTGGGGACACTAAGCACCAATATTTTTGTATATATTTGAATTTGATTTGAATATTTGCTATAAACTTAATATCACAACTACAGTTTACTCTACTTCCTCTTTGTCTGAAATCCGTTCAACCCATTTACATTGCCATTGTGAATTCTGATTACCCATTTACCCTGTCATTGTCTCCACAAGAGCCGCTGTTTCTTGATATAAAAATACGTACCCTGGTTCTCTGTGAGTAGGGTTTCCCGTGTGTCTGTTAAGCCATCTTTGAATCAGGCCACCGGGATCGCCCGCTCAATCTTGCCGCCTCTCGTGGTCGGTGCTACGATAACCTGGTGAGTAGCATCCGCATTCCACTTTCAGAGAGCACACACTGAGATGGCCTTCAGTTCATCAGGACTGCTCCGCTCTGCTCTGTGAGGACGGCTATGGTCACAGTAAGGAGTTGCTCTCCCCCTCCAGAGTTCCTCGAATTTGCCAGCCAGCCCAATTCCACCATCATACTAGTTCACTCCCCGCTGGTTGCTTCGGTTTTCTAGCGGTGGCGGCGAACCAGGGGCTATAAGGGTAATAACGACTAGCTCTGGGGATAACTTGGGAATTCAAACCACGTGTCAGCCTTGGTGCCTCATCAGGTTGCATCCACCTCCTAAAGGCTGGATTTGCAGATCATTCACAGTTCATATAAGGCAGTACTGTAAAACCACTGCGATGGTGTAGCGAGAGGCTTGTTAGCAGTCTGAAAACTAGGATAAAAGCCAAAAGGCCAGAACTCCTTCCTGTCGGCCATCTTGTTTATCCTCGAGAACAAACTAGCAAAAGCATGTTCCTCAACTGGTTTGAAATGGCCTGCGGCGCTTCCTCTTTGGGCTGATGAACATGATAAGTACTCCAAACAGGAAGACATGATTATCACCCCTTGAAACCATCATGGGTAGAGCAAAGAGGCTTGCACATATACCTTCAGCTGAATTAGTTTCAATAACTGATGATATTGTTCTGGATTATTGCAATGGTCTGGCTGATGGATCACTGACAAAATATAGAAGGTCAAAAAAATCGACCTACAAAAATATCGGAGCAATAATATCAATGTCAAGAATATTGACATCCTATCTACAACATGGTAAGTACAAAAATATTTTTTTAAATATTGATGTAAAAAATATCGTTATAAAAAAATATCGTTTTTTTTAATTAAAAAGATATGTAAAAGAAAATAAATAATGTTTATAAATATAATATACATAGTTAATATATTTTATAATATTTAAAATTAATAAGTAATATATATATAATTTAATAAAAAAGTAATTAAACACACATTTAATATATAATATATATACTTACTTAATAATCAGTTTTATTAATTATTTGAATAACGTATAAATAATTTAAAAAACATATTTTATAATATTTAAAATTAATAAGTAATAGATACAATTTCATAAAAAATTAATTAGACATATACATTTAGGGGCCTATTCCAAATCGGTAAAATCCCCTACAAATAGCTGTACGGAGCATATTTCCCGTACGAATCGAACACCTTTAACGTCCCCGTACATTCGATGAAGTACGATCCGAACCCAAAGCAGATCTCCGTACAAATCGTACCAAACGCTGTACGACAAAAAAATACGTGCAAATTGTATCCGGAACACGCATTACGCGACGTCCGTACGTAAACAGGCAGCAGTTTCCGGCCAAGCAAGTAGGATTTGTCTCTGCGACACTCCGTGCAACCCTTTTTCTACGGGAGTTCAAAACGTCCGTAAAAGCAGAGTCCGACCGAACCGCATCCCCGGTATGCGACATACACGCCATGAACCCCATCGTCCGTGTCATCCCAGTCCTGTACGCCTACGACCTTTGCACAGAAACCGACGACGTCGCATACGGTGAGAACAACGTACCGCAACAGCAGAAGTGTACTTGTACGGTGCGTCATATACGCTCGCATATAGCACCATTGCAATAGTAAAACAAGCCGCACACGCATGCCATAAATGTTGGGGTACGGTGCATTTCACTCGCACGCGTATGGCACCATTGCAATAGTAATATGAGCCGCACACACACGCCATGAATGTTGGGGTAAGGTGCGTTTCACGCGCTCGCGTATGGCACCATTGCAATAGTGATAAGATGCGCACACACGCCATGAATGTTGGGGTACGGTGCGTTTCACGCGCTCACATATGGCACCATTGCAATAGTAATACGAGCCGAACACACACGTCATGAATGTTAGGGTACGGTGCGTTTCACGCACTCGCGTATGGCACCATTGCAATAGTAATATGAGCCTCACACACACGTCATGAATGTTGGGGTACGATGCGTTTCACGTGCTCACGTACGGCACCCTCACAATACTTATACGAGGCGCACACACGCCATCAACCCCATGTGGCCAACAGTATGAGAGTGGGTGGATATGACTCCCAGCAGAGGCCAGACATATAAGGGGTGGGTGGATAGGACTCCCAGCAGAGGCCAACAGTATGGGGGTAGGTGCAGAGGACTCCCAGCAGAGGCCAGACATATGAGGGGTTGGTGCAGAGGACTCCCAGCAGAGGCCAACAGTATGGGGGTGGGTGGATATGACTCCCAGCAGTGGCCAGACACATGAGGGGTGGGTGCAGAGGACTCCCAGCAGTGCCCAGACATATGAGGGGTGGGTGGATAGGACTCCCAGCAGAGGCCAGCAGTATAGGGGTGGGTGCAGAGGACTCCCAGCAGAGGCCAGGCATATGAGGGGTGGGTGGATATGACTCCCAGCAGAGGCCAGATGTATGAGGGGTGGGTGGATATGACTCCCAGCAGAGGCCAACATTATGAGGGTGGGTGCAGAGGACTCCCAGCAGAGGCCAGACATATGAGGGGTGGGTGCAGAGGACTTCAAGCATAGGCCAAGAGTATGGGGGTGGGTGCAGAGCATTCCCAGCAGTGGCCAGACACATGAGGGGTGGTGCAGAGGACTCCCAGCAGTGCCCAGACATATGAGGGGTGGGTGAATATGACTCCCAGCAGAGGCCAACAGTATGGGGGTGGGTACAGAGGACTCCCAGCAGAGGCCAGACATATGAAAGGTAGGTGCAGAGGACTTCCAGCAGAGACCTACAGAATGGGGGTGGGTGCAGAGGACTCTCAGCAGAGGCCAGACATATATGGGGTGTGTGGATATGACTCCCAGCAGAGGCCAACAGTATGGGGGTGGGTGCTGAGGACTCCCAGCAGAGGCCAGACACATGAGGGGTGGGTGCAGAGGACATCCAGCAGTGCCCAGACGTAAGAGGGGTGGGTGGATATGACTCCCAGCAGAGGCCAACGGTATGGGGGTGGGTGCAGACGACTCCCAGAAGAGGCCAGACATATGAGGGATGGGTGCAGAGGACTCCCAGCAGAGGCCAGACATATGAGGGGTGGGTGGATATGACTCCCAGCAGAGGCCAACATTATGGGGGTGGGTGGATATGACTCCCAGCAGAGGCCAACAGCATGGGGGTGGGTTCAGAGGACTCCCAGCCGAGGCCAGCCATATGAGGGGTGGGCGGATATGAATCCCAGCAGAGGCCAGACATATGAGGGGTGGGTGCAGAGGACTCCCAGCAGAGGCCAACAGTATGGGGTGGGTGCAGAGGACTCCCAGTAGTGGCCAGACACACGAGGGGTGGGTGCGGAGGACATCCAGCAGTGCCCAGACATATGAGGGGTGGGTGGATATGACTCCCAGCAGAGGCCAACAGTATGAGGGTGGGTGCAGAGGACTCCTAGCAGAGGGGAGACATATGAGGGGTGGGTGCAGAGGACTCCCGGCAGAGGCCAACAGTATGGGTGTGGGTGCAGAGGACTCCCAGTAGAGGCCAGACATATGAGGGGAGTGTGGATATGACTCCCAGCAGAGGCCAACAGTGTGGGGGTGTGTGCAGAGGACTCCCAGCAGAGGCCAGACACATGAGGGGTGGGTGCGGAGGACTCCCAGCAGTGCCCAGACATATGAGGAGTGGGTGAATATGACTCCCAGCAGAGGCCAACAGTATGGAGGTGGGTGCGGAGGACTCCCAGCAGATGCCAGATATATGTGGGGTACATCATCATCAGCCTACCACAACTACATGGGGGTATGTGCACAACCCTAACTGGTGACTATAATGATAGTGCCATAGCAACACATCACTTACAGCAGTGTCCCACTCCCTGGAGGATGGATTACTTTCACACACTGCGTGACACACCACATGTGGGTGTGATGTCAAATTCCACATGCATACCCACCCATGGAGGTTGCTGGCGAAATACACACCCTACCATCATGACACAATAGTGTACAGTGATGTAACAGCCTACCAAACAAAGAGAGCGAAAGGGAACACACACTGTCACGCACATCCCAGGACTGATATGAATGTCCAGGTGGTGGTCAGACATTCTCCAACATAGGGGTAGTCTGTGATTATACACAGACATAGTGGTGAAAAGGTTGAATGTGTCCATGAAGGCATTTGTACATACTCAAAACACAAGTACAGTGATTTGCAAGGATGGCACAGACGAATGAGCAGTAGACATCGGTGAGCAGGCATGGCCATTGTTGAAGGGAACCGTCACCAAAAAAGGAAATATGCACACATGTCAGCACAACAATTGTCTGCAGTGAAGATGTCAGGTGCCACAGAGGAAGGAACACTCCTTGGGACAATGTCTCTAGCCAAACTGAACACACACAATAAATGATTAATTGCAGAGACATTGTGATGGCCACAGATACCATGGTCCACCTCATGACCATCAACAAAAAACATCTTTCAAAACCCCAAAACATTACCATGACACCAACTCCAGGTCCCTCATCACCAACATCAAGTACCTGAATTGCAATAGTGTTGAACGTAAAATAAAAGGCTTTATTCAGCACGAACAAAAAAGATGTCCAAAAATGAGTCTCTACTCAAATAAGGCCAATGGCAAGTCCAGAAATGTGTCCTTGTAGGGGGACGTTGGGTAGGCCGTCTACCCCAACTTGCCTGCACATGGAGTACTCAATGTGATGTGGACCCTTGGGGGGCATCATCTGGGGCAGGACCAGACACCGCAGGGACAGGAGTGGTAAGGTTACGTGTGGTGGGCGCAGGGGTGGACGTATCCTCCTCAGTGCAGTGTGCAGCACCAAAGGTGGACTCAAACTCTGCGCTGCACACTGAAGCCAGTTTGGAGAGCCCAACCCCTACACCCGAGGACACAATTGGAGTGGAGGGAGAGGGCTGTGAGGGTTGCGCACTGTGACTCTGGCTGCGTGGATGCTGTCTAAGCCCAGTCCCTGTGGATGTGTCTGCAGCCCCCTGAGTGTAGGTGCCAGGAGGTGTGCGCTTCGCCACATGTGGATGTGTGCTGCCTGTGTCTGTTGGGGTGCATGATGGTGTCTTCCTGCGTGTGCGTTGGACAGGTATGGGAGAGGGGAGTGTGGATTAGCCCGAAGGAGCGGAGGGGACGGACCGCTGCAGGAGGGAAACTGCTGCCGTCAGTGATGAGTCCATGGACTGCATAATCTGATGTTGGTCAGACATCGTTGCTGACATGCCCTCCATGAAAGAAAACAACTGGGTCAGTATTTGAGTGGGGCCATGGAGGTCACTCAGCATCGATGTCTGACCAACATGCAACTGGCGGAGTAAGTCCACAGACTCTGCACTGAGGGCAGGAGGGGTAACAGGGGCCGGGGCTGCGGTGCCGGGGCTGAAGGAGACATGGGGGGTTGCATGGACAGAAGGGACGGGAGCAACTGGGAGGGTGGAAATGGTGCTGGAGGGGGCGGGTACAGACTCTGTGAAGCTGCCCGGTGTTGCTGCATATTCCCCCTCCTCCAGGGAGTCAGATTCGGATCCGTCGGCATAGTCAGATGTTTTGCCTTCCAACAGGTCCGCAGACTGACTCCCCTCACCCTCCGTGCCACTGGCTCCCTCTGACTCCTCCTCACTGGTGGCACTGTGCCTGGGTCCCTCCTCTTGGTCCTTGCAGCTGTCTCCTCCTGTTTCTGGTAATGATGCAGTGGGCAAGGAGAAGAAACAGAAATGCATCAGTCACCTGTACACATCTGAAACATGAGCACAAAATTAGTAGGTCACACTGCAAATCATGCCATGCATCATGAGTAACAGCCAGATGTGGGAGGGATGGGCGGAAATAGAAACTAGGAGGCTACGGTGCGTTTCACGCGCTCACATGTGGCACCATTGCAGGGGTACAGTGCCTTCCACATGGTGCTTTTCACACGCAGGGGTGCAGTGCGTTTCACATGGTGATGCGAATGAGGGGTAGGGTGCCTTCCACACGGTTCTTTTCACATGCAGGGGTACGGTGCGTTTCACATGGTGCGTTTAAGACGCAGAAGTACGGTGCGTTTCACATGGTGATGCAAATGCAGGGGTACGATGCCTTCCACAAGGTGCTTTTCACACGCAGGGGTATGGTGCGTTTCACATGGTGCGTTTCACACGCAGGCGTACGGTGCGTTTCACATGGTGCATTTCAGACGCAGGGGTACGGTGCGTTTCACATGATGCATTTCAGACGCAGGGGTACGGTGCGTTTCACATGGTGCATTTCACACGCAGGAGTACGGTGCATTTCACATGGTGATGCGAATGCAGGGGTACGGTGTCATTTCACATGGTGATGCGAATGCAGGGGTACGGTGCATTTCACACACTCACATATGGCACCATTACAATGGTGATATGAGGCGCACACACGGCAGGGATGTAGGGGTACGGTTCGCACAAGGATGTCTATCAAGTACTTGTCATTGCATACTTTCATGTGCAGGCCCTAGGTGTGGCAGCCAGTGATATAGCACAGGGCATTTTATCTTGTTGCACAATCGATGTGTGATGACCTGTGGACACATGTCATGTGTGATGGTGCACTATGTGTCACACATCACCTTGACACTTGTCCCATGTGTAGCATTAGGCAGATTTTGTCATGAACAGCAACACTAGGATGGCACAGTCATCACTACCGGCACCTGTCTCCTGATGCCAGGGACTGGGGCACTTTGTCAACTGACATGTCACGCTCAGCATGACCCTATGTGACTATGTCAGGTGTGTTTCATGTGTTACTATGAGCTTGCTGTTTGTGTTCCGTAAACTGAATCTGCTGTTGGTGCATCTAACATGGGTCTGTGTTTAGATGGGAATGGTTTCACATCTACACACACCATGCCACGTGTGCATTCCCACAGCTGTTTGGTCTGATGATATCAGACATCATATTTCCCCAGGCATACATGTCTGTGTCGTGACAATGGCTGTGTTGTTTTGTTGTCATGTGTACACCTTAATCACTATGTGTTTGATATGTACATTTGACATTCCATGTGACCTGTGCATGTGCCTTGCAGTCATCTGTCTGGATGGGATAACAACCTTCCACTGCAGGTATGGTGACGTGTGTCACTCCAGTGATATCTCGGGCTGTTCACTCAGACCGGCCCAGTAGCTCATTTCAGGGCATGTCATGTTTATTTGTCAATCAACAGGTGTATCTGGCTTTTTGTAGGAGTGCCAGCAAGCTGGCATATGTGTCCTGGATGTATTGCACACACCAGACTCCATAGTGACATGATGTCTAGTAGCAGTTTTGCATGTGCTATGTACATTGTCATTGATGTTGGCTGACTGTTAATCTCCATTATTCCCAAATATGTCCTGCAGGGCACCGCCTCTACCAAGGCCATTCCCAGACTTGGCTACTATGAGGGAACGTGCCTGCATCCGACGTTACAGATTCACTCAACAGTTGATTCAGGAGATGACGAACAAGCTGGCACCACATCTCCAACTGCAACACAGGTATCCTACTGCGCTGACCCCCAAGATAAAGGTGATGGCAGCACTCCATTTTTTTGCTAGAGGTACGTTTCAATTAACCATAGCTGATGTTGGAGGAATGTCACAGACAATGTTCAGCCGTGTCCTGCGTGATGTTTTGGCAGCCATGTTGGAGCACATTGATGAATTCATCAAATGTCCTACTCCTGAAGAGTTGAGAGATGTCAAGGGTGATTTCTATGCCCTGGGAGGGATGCCACATGTCATTGGGTCCATTGATGGGACACATGTGGCTTTGGTGCCACCACAGGCACAGGAGCAGGCTTACCGCAACCGTAAACATTATCATTGAATAAATGCCCTTGTGGTGTGTCTTGTTAACATGCTGATTTCCCACGTTTGTGCATGTTTTCCAGGATCGGCACACAATGCATTCATCATGAGGCGTAGCAGGGTGCCACAAATGATGCTGCAGCTGCGCAACGAGCGGGCATGTCTTGTTGGTGGGTAAACTCTGTTTGTCCTGTGTGTTTCAGTATCTTTTGCTCTGGCGGCATCTCCTGACCCACTTATTTACATGATGTATCTATGTAGGGGACTCGGGATATCCCAACATGCCATGGCTAATGACACCTCTCCGCAACCCAAGAACAGCTGCAGATCAGCGGTACAATAATGCACACGGGCAGACCAGGCGAGTGTTTGAGATGACGTTTGGCCTCCTGAAGAGCCGATTCCGGTGCCTCGATAAGACCGGCGGATCACTCCCATATGCACCGGACAAGGTCTGTAAGATCTCCATTGCGTGCTGCATGCTGCACAACATGGCAGTTGAGAAGGCAGTACCACTCATCCTGGATCCTGAGGAGCAGGAACATCCACCCGTTGAGGATCAAGGGCTTGGTCACGATGCAAGTGATGAGGAGGAGGAGGATGATATCTGGAGTCAACTAATACGCAACTTCTTCTCATAATTGTGAGTCACTGTGAATGAGTGAGCAAGCTTGTAGCATTGAGTGGCATGTGTTGCTATGTTTGTGTCCAGCTGGCTGTATGCAAAGTGACTTTGATGTGTGTTCTGATGTGTCTCGCAAGTGCTGATGTCAGGCCACACAGTAATGGGCAATGACTTTCCATGAAATTTGCATGTGTCCTACATAGTTCCTGTTTCGTAACTGCCCATGTCTTTTGCAAAGATTTTTACAGGTGAACTCTTGTGTGTCTGTCATTCCCAGGTTGCTGTGCCTGTTGTCTGTTTGTGTCATCTTTGTCCTCCAGCTATTCCTCATGATGATTGTAACGTGGGCTGAATCATCGTTCCATGCACGGACATGTGTAAATGTCAGTTCGGGTAAGAGATCCAAACAGGCTTTTTTGTGTTGGTATGGTTTGGGAATGTGTGGGAACTATTTCTGTGCATGTTGTAGTACCATGCATATATGTCTCATCACCATGGATCAAATTACATGTTGCACCACTCCCATGACATGACAGTCACCCTTCTTGACAGTCATCTGTATTGGAGTGTGGACTCTGGTGAAGGCATCAATGTGTGTAAACCTTGCCCCTGACACATTGCGGACACTGTCGTGTTCTAATCTAGGACCCCGATCAATACTGTGACCTTATGCCCCTATACGGCTATAATCCATTTATTCCCCTATATTGGCATAAACGATCAAGAGTGATATTTCAGAAACTCATCTCTGGCCTAACACGATCAGAGCCACATTTCAGAATCTCTTCCTCTGCAGCTTCCTCTGCAGCTCATTAGGGCAAATGACACAGCAGAAGCCACTATCTAAGATTCCTAGATTACACTCGGAGTTCTTCAACAAGATAAAAACTCAGCAACCTGGGAAAGCCCCGCTTGCTATGTTTTGATTAGTAATAGAACTCTAATGAGCACTGAGAGACGATCACTTCCTAGTGACATCTTTATTGACGTCTTATGTCCAAAAACCTACGTCAAACAAGACACCTTTCAGGTATAAATATTACCAACGTTGCCTTAAGCAAACGCTGCCTCAATGATATCGATGATAGCGATGGTGTGGTGAACAAAGGAGCAGAACAGCTGTCCCCTGCAGAGCCCAGCAGATACAAGCTGCCCACGGACGCTGCCCCTCCTCCTCCTCGACGGGCTGAGAGAGACGCTGTCTTTTCTCCTGCCGAGAAAATCCAGCTCCGGCGTTTCCAGCCTACTCTTGCGAGTGACTGGGATATCGAGTCCTGGAAGGAGATACAAGACCTCCAACATTCTATTCCAGAGGTATGGTGTTGACTAAACCCTTAGAGAGAATTCTTGAAGCAAACCTTGCCAAAACCAACTTAACTAAAACTGCTACTTACTTACTCCCTCCCAAGTTTTAGGCTTAGGTCAGGTACACTGGGGTAGGCGTAGTTAGAAGCACCAGTTGAGTACGTTAGTCAAATGTATATATGAATGTATATATTTTATTCATTTTAACCATTGTATGGCTAAGAAACCATATCAATGCTTTTACAGTATTATTTCGCAATCCTCATTTTACTGTACGCACTTTTTTTATAATAACTAGTCTTGCAATTGTGGCAATTCATTTCTCTTCCACGAGAAGAAACACGGTTCAATAAATAATACCTTTTTATTGAAAACACCCGTCTCTCTATTTCTCTGCACTTTGGTGAAAGTAATCCGCACAACTGACTGAGTAAAATAACTGTCTATTGTTTCACACGACTCTAGAGATTGACTCTTATTCTAAGGAGCAAAGTTGTCATGTTTATGCGGTTGTTGGAAAACTGAATCCCTTCTTGTCTGTACCAGGGAAGCTGATCACTTCCTATTCAGTCAAGAAAGTTTCCAGTGACCTCTGAGCTAGTTGGTAACAAACCCAATTAAGTTTAGCATAGTCAGTGGAGACCTGGAAGATCTGCACATCTACGTCCATACTACTGTTTATGTTATTCCAATGCGCAGGGCCTATTGGGAAAATAGGAACTACACTACATGGCGCCCAACATTTGGTAAGGCGATAAAACTAACGCAAGACGTTAGAGTAACTCAGTCGTGCATTTTTCACACAGACCCCTTTCTACCGTAAATACTCCAATAGACGTCTGGAGTGGGTGAAAGTTTAAAATCCGCCCGAACTTAGTAGGAAGAGATTCCTATGTAAAGCTCTGGTTTATTCAACGTTGAAGGATACAGTGTTCCAAAATATTGTGCACCTAATCTTTGTCTCCTTGGAGACCTGTTCTGCAAAACCTTCCTGACAATAAAATGTCAGACGATGATGCCGCAGTAAATGCGACTCAGCAGGGTCCCGATGGTACAGGGACTACTGAACCGGGTGCAATAATCATCCCGGCACATTTAAGAAAATCTATAACGTCGAAACTTATAGAAAATGGACTGACCACACAAGGTGGCACAGTCGTCTTCGTGATAGAGGCACACGAATATCGGCAGACAGAGGTATTCTATTCTTGGATAAAATTTCCAGCGGCAAACACACGAGTTCCACTACTATATAGTAGGGGATCCACCGGAAGAGTACGCTCCTTTCGAGGAGATTGAAATCCCATTAAAATACCAAGAGCACCTGCTCTGGTTTAAAGGCGCCCTAAAACACAATGATCATATTACCAGGCTCGGTCCACTAGGTAGACCAGGAGCAACGTGGCCGGTTCTAGCCAGCTACACACCACATCCAGACATTGCAAAAATGTCTAGAGAAGAACTTTTAGCACAGCTAAAAACATTAATTAAAATACATAGGCAATTAGTCCAATATGTAATGCGGACTGCTACAGTCCAATCAGCTGTTAATATACCACAGCTGACCCCTCATCAGGGGAACACAAATAAAATTACACCACAGAACATACAGTCATGTCTTGGTAAAACACCCATAAAACGGGAACAAATTCCTTTCTGGTTAGCGCAGAAAATTACTCAAATAGAGGCAGTATTTCCGAATACTACCCCTATTGAGAAACACAGAATCTTGACCATCTGCCTTCCAATGGGGGTCGCACCACACGTGGAGGACTGTGACACTTGGGGTACAGTCTTTGCTTCCATTTACACAAAAACACATGGTGTTCCGTCAATGGCGGTAATACCAGAAGTGCTAAAACAGATTCAGAATGAATACGGTCCAGAACCTGCTTTAACTCTTGGTATGAAATTACTGAAAGACTTCAAGCAGGTCTCGGCTATATTACTAGCCAATATAAAAGGAGAAGCAGCATCTGTGGCGATCCGCCAGAAGTTGAAGGAAACAGATATAACACAATTGAGCTTGCCAGAATCATAGAAAAATGTTATGAAGAACTAGGTAGAGACAGCTTGGGTGGAAAACCAGTAAAGCCCCAACTGCTCGAAAATCCTGAAAAATTATTTATTAAAAATAATTCAAACACTCCTAAAAAGAGCTGGGATGGAAATAAACAATCCACTCCCAAAGAAAAAGTTTTCCAGTCCAGAGGAAGGTCTCCTCGACGGATGGAAAGAACTCCGACTCGAGAACACCAGTCTTCCCAGAGGGAGCCCTCTGAGAAGAGATATAACCTTAGAAATAGGGATAATTTGAAGAAGCCTGATAGATATCAAAGTATTGATACACGTCCCTCTCGATCTTTTTCGCAGAAATCGGAAAGAAGAGGACAATCAGACCCAGGGGAGCACACCAAGTCCAAAGACAAGGAACCTGCTCAGAGTAAAAAATCTCAATTTCCAAGAAAGAAGGTAGCCAGTATTAGAGTAATCGAACATGCCGAGAATACTGAGGACACAGTTGAAAAACGGGGAGTGGGCACAGACAATGCTAGACAGTGCAGCAGAAATCACCATAGCTCGCAAGATCCTGATAAGTCATCTGGAGACAGTGGACACGAATGAATACATTCAAGTAGAAACTGCCGACACCAGAGTTAGCGAGCCCCATAAGATATACGAAATAACACTGCGTATAGAGGGTGATAAGACTAGGAAAATAAGGGGTCTATTTTGGGATAAACTCTCAAAAGGCTAGGACATTCTGTTAGCTGAAAAAGATTGGCCCCCAGAGTTTGTCAGGGAGTGCCCCCGTGACGAAGAAATGATTATGCCTGCCTTCTCGAATCACATTTCGATTCACAAAAAATATACTTATGCAAGGAAATGGGCAGTAGCCCAGGCACCAGCATTATATAAAAATCATGTAGGATGGGATGAGGACTCTCCTCCTCACAAAATCCAGTTAAAAAATCAACCAACTGCACAAAGGCAGTATCCCATTAAGCAAGAAGCTAAAAAAAACAAGTCAGGGAGATTTTAGATCAACTTGAATACCAGGGGGTGATTGAAACATGCACCTCTCAAATGAACAATCCTTTGTTTCCTGTCTCCAAGCCAGACAATTCATATCGTCTAGTTTTGGATTACAGACACGTTAATGCATGTTGCAAAACATTTGCAGTACAAAATTCGCATAGTGCTGCACTAATGAATAACATAGTTAGGAAAAAATATAAAACGACATTAGACATATCAAATGGTTTTTTTTGTCAAAACATTGCACCAGAAAGCAGATACTTGACCGCTTTCTCAGTAATGGGGTCACAGAAAAATTTCTGTAGGCTCCCACAGGGATTCAAGAATAGCCCAGGAGTATTTTCAGCCAGAGTAACAGAGTTACTACAAATATATGATGATGAGGCATTATCTTATGTAGATGATATCTATCTCACAGACGACGACTTGGAGACTCACTTGAAAAGAGTGAACACCATAATTCTTGGGTTCGCAGCAGAGGGTTACAAATTCAACTTTAAAAAGTCAAGAATTGCCCATCTGACAGTATTATTTTTAGGATACGAATTATCAAGTGAAGGGAAAAGCCTAGCAGACAACTTCTTAGAGAAGTGCGCTGTGCTCCAAGCTCCAAAAACGCTGAAGAACTTACAATTGATTCTAGGCTTTCTGAATTTCGGTAGAACTTACATTCTAAATTATGCAGAGAGAGTTAAACCTCTCTACGAACTAATTAAACCTGATTTTAAACCAATCACTTGGACTCAAAAACACACAGATATTTTGATATCACTGCAAACAGACATGTTAGCAAAAACAAAATTAGATACACGTAACAATACACGCGATCTTGTAATCCGAATCATCACAGGAAGATGCGGATTCACGTACCTGACCTCTAATGAGGGAGAAAAGGTACCAATTTCAATTAAATCTCACTTGTATACACAAGCGGAAAAAACATTCAGTCCAACAGAAAATACTGTGAAAGCAGTAGAAACTGCATTAGCGAATGAACGAGAACTAGCACATGGTAGAAGGATCAATATCCTCACAGCCAAATCCGCCTTCAAGGCGCTATTCAGCCCAGTAAACCTGCCTACAGTATCACTGAATCCGAAATGGATACAGTGTATAGATTCTCTTGGAACGGAAGATGTGAAATACTATTTCGCCCCGCAATTCGAAAAACTGAATGAATTGACTTATGAAGAAGAATATCCTCTGCCAATCGAACTTCTGCCTCTCCAACAATACTCCTGTATAAGCTATACAGATAGATTTGTACAGCATTTCAACGTAGAGAGCAAATCCTACGATGCAGCCTGCGCGATTGTTAAAGGTGGCTGGCTGTGCGGTAAATTCAGACCGAAAATAACAAAAACTGAATCAGTTAGAAACTGTTCGGCTCAGAGAGCTGAAATCAGAGGTTTAAAGATGGCGCTTGAAAATGCAGAATGTGAATTCCCGACACTAATCGTGTACGATTCGCATTTTTGCGTCAACTCTTACAATAACAAGTTACAGAGCTGGATTGAAAATGATTACAAAGATGACACAGGTGCCACAATAAAGCATAAAATGCTTTGGAAACAGGTAGCTCTTTTACAGAAAGAACTACAAAAGACTCACGTGATACACACTCTGAGTCATCAACGTGATGGCGTTCAAGTTGCAGGGAATTCATTGGCTAATACATCCACAGCGGAGGCCACTAAACCGGCTTCCATAGCCACAAAAAAGCGTTCCGAAAAATACATAGACGGGGAAACCATGCTGGCAGTAAAAACGTCCGTAAAAGGTGACTGTGCAGCACTACCCGTGAACTATCCACTCAATTATGCATACGTAATTGATGCAAACTCCGTTCCTTTTGCTCGAATCCCTGGAGTGGGGGATAAGGTAATTCCAAACATGAACAGGAGAAGATTCCTATTACAGGAGGCACATATGGGGTTGGGTCTGAGACACCAAACAATCAGGGACTCTCTGAGAGAATTGCAATCAGAGTACTGGTGGCCGGAAATGAGTGTAGGTATTCATGAATTTGCAAAAAACTGTGAAGACTGCAACAGAGATCGCAGTGGAGAACCGGCCAGTGTAATGTCAGAAACCCTAATAGAAAGCATAAGGCGATCTATCCGCGCAATCAAACAAGAGAAACGCGTCCCATTGTATATCATTAAGGCTAAACACACTTAAAAAATGTGGCCCCAGCACTCGGCTGACGCCAGAACGGTTATAAAAGATCTGCGAGTCTTTATCGGCACATACGCAATTGCCATGTTCCATTCTGACCAGGGTCCTGCTTTTAGCTCTCGAGCTTATAAGGAGGCCATGGCCAGCCTGGGCGTTGGCTTGCGGTATTCTTGTCTGTCACACCCCGAATGGAACAGTGTGGTAGAAAGAAAAAACCGGGACATAAAGCAATCTATAACAGCGAAGGTATTAGGTTCGGGTGATGGGTGGGTCAAACATTTAATAAGTGTCCAGTTAAGCCTAAACAACTTGCCAAGAAATTCTCTAAAAGGTTTCAGCCCATATGAACTATTGTTCGGAAATAGAATGCACATTCAGGACTTAGATAGTCAGGTATCAGTGGTAAAAGATAAGAAAACAGACTTGACATCAAAGACCGTTTGGCTGTTTTACAGGACTTGAATGAAACAAGAAAATCCTTAAGCAACATAAAGTTAAAGCAACAGCCAACTACCACTGACGAGGCACCACCAGCCCCAGCAAGGCCTGTCTGGATTCCAAAGATTGGGGATCTAGTCAGAAAAAAAATAGCAGTGAAGAAGGAATTTGGGCCTTCTTACAGAAAAGCAGTACCTGTCTTAGCAATCAACGGAACAAGATCAGTAGTACTACCGCCCCTTGCTGGTAAAAAGGAGAACAGAGTTGTATCAATCGACCTGGTAAAACCACAAGCATGTGGCCTATAATCAACAGTAGGCCCAGTGTACTCCCGAAAAACAACAGAATACCCAAACTTGCAACAATTCAAGAGGTTCAAACTGAAAGACTAATCACATTCGATAAACCTGCAGTGCACAGAGAGGGACTACGCAATAATGCCATGGAACTCGTGCCTCTTGAAACACAGATTGAAACAGTTCGTCAAGAAACAGCAGTCTACAATGATGTGGCATCAGAATGTGCTACCGAAAGACAAATTGAAAGAACAATCCGAACAATTGACAGAACTGCCTCTGGCTACTTCATCAACTTCTATAACTTTTCTGAGGATCAAAGCAACCCCGAAGTGATGCCAGAAATAAAAAATACTTTTAAAGAAAAAGCAACAGAACTCTTTCATCAAATCAAAGAAGTATATCTGGATGCACCATTAATGTAGCATTGGATTATTTCGGGGGTATTTATACTCATACTATGCCTAATTTTAGTTTTAATTTTAGGAAAGTTTATTACAATTCAATGGACACAGCAAGTCAGAACATCAACTTAGTCCTCAAACCACACAGATCATCCCACGTAAAGAAAAGAGAACTGTCAACAGTAAATGTCACAGCCATTCCAATACCCGGCGGGGTAGTATGGGACAAAACTGACTATGAAATATATGGCCCGGTCGAAATCCTGAAATATCCTCATCAATTCAAGGTTTCCTTAATTGACTTTGTAAAACCTAGTACATTCTCTGATGATTGGGACTTTGAAAGTATTAATAATATGATGTCTGATTTAGTAATGTCTGCAAGATTCACAGAACATGATTATTTGCAAGGTTCGTCTAGTTATGAACAGATGTTCTGCTACACACACTATGGTGATCATTACTTGCATAAATCTGCACAACCTAGAAATGTTTTTAAGTATAACCAATGGGAACATTGTGCTACTCCACCTAAAAGCAGTTCTAAAAACATTCTATGAGAAATTTCAGTACTTCTCAGGGTTTAACACCAGTGATGCAGAAACGTTTTATTATAAACTGTTAGATAAAGCAGGATTGAAAACAATGCTGACAAATACTAAATTGATATATTCAGAAGCATTTTATGAAAAAATGATGACATTTGGTTTTGATTATTGGAAAAATAACATTGAAACAAAAACAATCTGGGGTACAAAAGATTGGCAGGTACAACGCACAGAAGCATTATTTCGAGCCTGCATGATCCCAGAACAAATAATGTTTTTAAATGAAACAATTCACCAAACAACCTGTCTTGGCCTAGCTAAGATCAAAGACCTTAACAAACCGTCTATTCCAAAGCCAATACCTGATAATGCAACAACAGATATTGAAATAGACGTATCTAAAATTTTACATCTAAACAGAACACATCCTGATTGGAAAAAGTGGCTAATCTGGCCTACTGACACAAACAACTGTCAAGATAGATTCCTGAATAAAACACAGGGGTTAATAATGTCCAGACCAGACCCTATATACTCCCAGAGACAACATCCAGGGATAGTAACAACATTCAGTGTAGGGAAGCTGTGCCTTGAATGGCTAGAATCATCCACACTGGCTGAAATTAAACAACACTTATCTTTACTAAAAGATGGTGCTGATTTGCGCGATTTCATTCTGGGACCACGCAAACAGCGTAAAAAAGGCTTCATAGCGGCCAGCATCTATGCGGCTTACAATGAGGCTTGGAAAGTCACACAAATTGAAACAGCTGAAAAAATGCGAGAAATTGATCGTATTAATTTGGAAAAATCACTTTCTGTTGTGGACAATGGGTTAATGACTCTGTCTTCCAGAATATATTCACTGGACAGTATTGTATCATCTGCCATAGATATAATAGGCAAAGACTTGCTAATGTTACAGCATGGCCAGTCACAATTGCGTTCTATTGTACAGTTAGGCTGGACGCTGCAAAATCTTCGTTCAGGCTATGTGCCTTGGCGTTTAATTAACACAACGTCATTGTTTTCCATTTTTAACCTTACTGATAAACAAATCAGCTTGGCACAGAAAGGAGCAGACTATACAATCCTGAGCATCGAAAAACTTGAGAGATTACCTTTGACAATGTCAGAAAGTCCTGTCATTGAATGGATAATACACGGGATTATCACAATTCCGATAACAACTCTCCAATTTAAAAATTGCCTTGAATACATACCTACTGGCCAGTATGAACGATTGGGTAAAGGATACATTAAGTCAACATGGAAATTACCATACACACACACATGCTATAGTGACAGCAACAAAAATGTATTTCTTAGTGGTGAAAACTGTAAACATTCACTAAGCGGTATACTTTTGTGCCAGGGTATTAATTTACACGGAGCCTGTGAAGGAAATTCTAACAACCTTTCATGCCAACAACATGTCACACCTGCAACGCAGATAGAGCCTTTCTTTAAGCAGCTCTCGAATGGGAGTTACATTCTAAGAACGGATCGCAGCTGTTGTGGCCTTTTGCCAGGGAAAGCATATCTCGTAAGCGTAACTTCTATGGTCAAATGCTGTATGCAAGCATTGTTTCCAAATGGCCCTGGAGACACTGAGACTCCCATATGGCCTTGTTTGAATTTCTCTTCTATACGAATTGATACTTTAAGCAGAATAAAGTCTGTGCTTTTGCAGACAACAGTGCCCATCACGTCATCAAAAGAGACGTATGAACTCCAAGTTGCAAGGACAACATCAGAGATTCATGACCTTTTATCAACAAATTGCCCCGTGCATTTCACAGAAATGCTTAGCCAACTCCTTAACATGTCTAGTGCCACAGGCATCCCAGGCATATTTAAGACGATTTTTACGGGACTGCTAAAACCATTCAAAGCAGTTTTAGGAATCATTCCTAATTTTGTCCATTCAGTCTTTGGCGGCATACCACTGATTTGGGGACTTGTAGCAGGCATTTTATTTTTGATCCTCCTGCTCCGATATGGCAAGCCAAAACTCAGACATGATTCCGACAAGGATGGAAGAAACGATCCTAGCAATACGCTACCGGGACCGAATAACTAGAGTCCTTGGATTGGCCAGGCTGAGAGATCTGAACATGACCTGGTTTCTTTCATTCAGACCGATATGGCAGACCTGCATCTTACCTGTGCTTCGATGTATGCTATGCGGAGATGAGTGCATGTTGGACATCTGTCTTGCACTTCCATCAGCAGTACCAATGGATATTGATACTTTGCTAAGTCCTATAACGGCTCACGCATTGTGTTGTCCCCAGCGGCTACCAATCCTGATAACGGCATTCGTTGAGACACGACTCAGACCCCCACAGAGAGCAGAACCCTTATCTACAAACTAGGTAGACTCTCATTATGTTTGGCCATATCACGATGACCAAGGGACTGTGAAACCTTAGATCGTCCCATTAGGTTATCTTTGTGAAGCCTAAAAGAGAATTACAACCGCAACCTTCTGCAACATAACCTGTCAGAAGTGGAGAATTCGTTATATTTATACATGGCAATTGTGGCCTGATTGCATATAATACTTATGGTCTACAACACAACCATTTTTCCTTGGTCTCCTATGGTCAGGGGGACAACAAAAGATCGCATTTATTCAGAACAGAAACAGAAATATACTACTACCAGCAGCATTGTACAAGGTGACTACAGAAGCCCACGCTCCAATTAGGAAACGTGAAGTGATCCCTATAAAGGATCGTCAATATTATCCCAGGGGCGATTTTTACATACCCTCTGGTTCTGGCAGACAAAATTTATGTCTTGATAAAGGTGATCATAATAAGGAGTTATCACCGAAACGCATCGACGCAACCTAAAGCGTATAATTCAAGTCTCCAACACCATAATAGATACGCTGATTTGGTAGTGATACTACTCTGGTGATATTAGAGCGGAGAAAGAATATACAAACCTGTATCCAACAAATATATGTTGTAACTGTTCTGTCTGCTTGTAATTGTGCAGGTCGCAATTATATGTATTGTTTCAATTTTATCTTGTTTTAGTTCAGGGATTTAGTTTAGTTATCCCTATTGATTGTTTTTTAATATATTCTAATAAATGAATTTTTAACTTTTCCATATTTTGTTGTATGTATTTGTTAAGTCATAAGGTACATTATTTTATACCTGTCTTTATCTGTGCCTTAAGGGAACCCTTTCTCTTACCTGGGTTGAATAACCCTATTTCCCTTGGCCTACACAAGGGGTACCTCTCTGTTTTTTACAGGCATTCGTTGAGACTCCTGTGCTACGACTAGGTGGTGACAGTGGAGCGAGAAATAAAAGCAACATCACCCAGGTACGACCTTCTGTGAGCATTGCTGATCCAGACTTTGATGATAGCAATCACTCTCACACCTGCCAAGTTACAGCACTATCGAACTTGGTCGAACTGTCACCTGATTTGGTAGACCAATTTTTTGAGAGCCTGTCTGATATGATGTTCTCCCCTGAACAGAAACAATAACTTTAGAAAAGCATTCCGACACACAGCGTTCCTATGAACTCTGAATTCGGCCTTCAGTTTTGATCAACAAAAACTGCTGAAAAGCGTTGGAACTCTATTCCCCTGTTCGACAAGAATTTTTTTGAATTGAACACTTTAAAAAAATATTTACCTTTTTTCTGGCACAAAAATTCTTTGCTTAAAGTAGACCTATTCATAAAGAACAGAAGCTTCTATTTTTAGGTAATTCTAGAGACATAATAACTTTACATCAGCCTCTAGCACATGTTACAGCAATTGCATTTATATGTGATGAAATTATCTCGCCTTTCTTTTCTGTATTAAGAGATATTTCATGTGTAATTTTTACAAAATCGTTCAATGATTGCATATGCTATAATTTTGAATGATTTCTATGCTTAAAGACGTACAGTACATCCATGTATTTCAAATACGCCATTTCAAATGCAAATATGTATTTTGGGGTGGGTAATGTTACACATGCATCTTTTGCTATAGTTTTTAGTAAATTGATGGACATAAATTTGTGGAGTGGGTGTCGCGTTCTAATCTAGGACCCCGATCAATACTGTGACTTATGCCCCTATACGGCTATAATCCATTTATTCCCCTATAATGGCATAAACGATCAAGAGTGATATTTCAGAAACTCGTCTCTGGCCTAACACAATCAGAGCCACATTTCAGAATCTCTTCCTCTGCAGCTTCCTCTGCAGCTCATTAGAGCAAATGACACAGCAGAAGCCACTATCTAAGATTCCTAGATTACACTCGGAGTTCTTCAACAAGATAAAAACTCAGAAACCTGGGAAAGCCCCGCTTGCTATGTTTTGATTAGTAATAGAACTCTAATGAGCACTGAGAGACGATCACTTCCTAGTACATCTTTATTGACGTCTTATGTCCAAAAACTTACGTCAAACAAGGCACCTTTCAGGTATAAATATTACCAACGTTGCCTAAAGCAAACGCTGCCTCAATGACATCGATGATAGCGATGGTGTGGTGAACATAGGAGCAGAACAGCTGTCCCCTGCAGAGCCCAGCAGATACAAGCTGCCCACAGACGCTGCCCCTCCTCCTCCTCGACGCGCTAAGAGAGACGCTGTCTTTTCTCCTGCCGAGAAAATCCAGCTCCGGCGTTTCCAGCCTACTCTTGCGAGTGACTGGGATATCGAGTCCTGGAAGGAGATACAAGACCTCCAACATTCTATTCCAGAGGTATGGTGTTGACGAAACCCTCAGAGAGAATTCTTGAAGCAAACCTTGGCAAAACCAACTTAACTAAAACTGCTACTTACTTACTCCCTCCTAAGTATTAGGCTTAGGTCAGGTACACTGGGGTAGGCGTAGTTAGAAGCACCAGTTGAGTACGTTAGTCAAATGTATATGTGAATGTTTCATTTTAACCATTGTATGGCTAAGAAACCATATTAATGCTTTTACAGTATTATTTCGCAATCCTCATTTTACTGTACGCACTTTTTATAATAACTAGTCTTGCAATTGTGGCAATTCATTTCTCTTGCACGAGAAGAAAGACTGTTCAATAAATAATACCTTTTTATTGAAAACGCCCGTCTCTCTATTTCTCTGCACTTTGGTGAAAGTAATCTGCACAACTGACTGAGTAAAATAACTGTCTATTGTTTCACACGACTCTAGAGATTGACTCTTTTTCTAAGGAGCAAAGTTGTCATGTTTATGCGGTTGTTGGAAAACTGAATCCCTTCTTGTCTGTACCAGGGAAGCTGATCACTTCCTATTCAGTCAAGAAAGTTTCCAGTGACCTCTGAGCTAGTTGGTAACAAACCCAATTAAGTTTAGCATAGTCAGTGGAGACCTGGAAGATCCGCACTTCTACGTCCATACTACTGTTTATGTTATTCCAATGCGCAGGGCCTATTGGGAAAATAGGAACTACACACCATGTGTTGACATTGTGTTGGACATCACAACAACAGGCCCTATGGGGAATTGCAGCCTCGCTGTGTGCTGCAGGATGTGTTTGGCTCATCCACTTAATCTTGTGTGCCAGTACATTTTGATTTCCAACAAACATGTTGTGAAGGTGTGGGCCAGCGTATGTACCACATGTTCTGTCAGCTGTCCTGTGAGTCTGTTCATATGGATAAATTGCCCTTTGTGCCAGTATGTCATGTCACTGTCACGTCGCTTCCTCAGGGCCAGTGGAGAACACTGCTTTGCAAGCCTTCTCGGTAAGTTGATAAGAAATTTCTATTCCCATGAAGCCAAGAACGTTGCGCTGATGACGTCACAACGTTGCTCTGTAGCAAATGTAAATGCTTACGTGGCTCCAGTCGGGTGCCATAAATTCCAGGATTCTCCTGTGGTGTGCTGCATATCCTGGTGACGGTAGGGGTGCTTTTGTGCCATTTCTCCTCATTACTCTCTCTGTTGAGTTCCGGCCCAGCAGCTTGTTCTGTTAGGCATTTGAAAGCCCAGTTGGAAGAGCCGATGACTGGCTCTTGCGGGGCTTCATTGTGTTTACCTAATTCCCTCCCTTGTTGGACGAGCTTCTTAAGGCTCTTGCGGGGGATGCGTAATATCCATTCTTGACCCGCATTGAATCCCTGGGGTAACGACGGATTGTTGGTTTTGTGTGAGTCACGCTGCAGCGCTTTTGAATTTCTGTTTATTGGACCTTATTCATACACTGTGATTTACAGGATTACCGCATGGCTTAACTTGCCTTGAAGCAGCCTGCAGAGCATCATACCCGCTTCATATCGCTGCAATACTCTGCTACCTTTTATGTGTCTTCTGTGATCCCTGTGCTACTTGCAAAATCCTTGGAACAGGATCATATTATTGGCCATTTCTTTTGCAACTCCTACAACATGATCTTTGGTGTGTTATGGTGTTTCATCACCTTTCCATGTGCTATGAATTCATGTGCATTGTTCATCTCTGTTTTCACAGCAGGGGCTTGTAGAGCTCATTCAGAAGTAAGCTCAAATTTCCCAGTTACGTGGCTGTTAAGACTTTTTTGGGTATGTTGATAACTGCTGGATAAATACATGTAAACGTATGGAACATCCTTCTTTGTAAGTATGTAGTAATGTCCTTGTTTGATCCCCAGATCTAGTAGCACTTTCATTAATGTGATCCCAACTAGGATACAGTGGCTGTTGTTTTCCTTTACAGGTGTAACTGTTACAGTATAGGTCCTGAGGTATTCTGTGATTTAGTGACAAGAAGTGTTGAATCCTTATGCTTGTTTACCTTTGTTTCAGATCTCCCTCCCTGCTGTTCTCTTCCTTTCCTTCCCTCGCCTGATCACCCTTTTGAGTCTGTCATTTCTACTCAGACCAAGGGGCTATCAGGAGATGGACCACTTTGAGCATCGCACGTTTCAGAGGATTCAAGGCCCTGACAGTCACAGGCAGTCTTGTGCACATTGTTTCACCAGGAGTACAGGTAAACTCATTACATGACTGTTAATTTATTCTGAGCAATGGCACCGGCCATAGACATTGGCTCATGCAGCATGGCCTCAACACATACTTGATCCGTTTGTGTAGTAAATGTGTTCAACAAGGTACAATGTGCCTCATCACTGTCACCGCAGATCTCTTGCCACTTTGCATGCGTCATCTATGGAATAATTGACAACGATTGTGCATATGGGAGTATGTGTATTTTGCCAACATGCATGCAGTTTTTCATGGCTAATGATCCCTATTGTGCATGAAGTACTTGGTTGTGTATGTATTTGTGCAGGTTGCTACCCACAACGGGCAGGCAACACCTGCTGACGCTGTGTGTCCTGGGTGCAGCTTGGCCTTTAGGTGCCTGATCCTGTGCCCGTCATTTTTGGTGATTTTGCATCCATTTTCGTTCAGTGACCCATGAGTAACCAGACACTCCTTCCTTTCCATACACCGTTTACACTGTGCCTTTCTAACCTCCTTTTTTTTTGTGTGCTACTTTTTGCCTGGTGTCTCATCCGTTCCGCCGTCAGGTGTTCACTCATTCCTGCTGCTGACTCCCCTGCGGCACCTCACCACCGAGTGCCATGATTCTGCAACCCACACGCCTCCCAGATGCTCCTCCCTCCACCCATTCTTAATGCAGGCAGCAGCTTGTCTGTGCCACTGTTGCGCCACCACCGTGCCAAAGGCAGGACCGTCAGCGTCCGTCAGCGCCTGCAACATGCACAGTGCAAGACCCCCTGGTCCTTGCTTGACCCACGTAACACAACGGACTCATGCTCCAGCCACCCTCCAAACAATGAACACCAGACAATCAACCACCTGCTATCAGGCAACCCCTAAGCGCACACACGGCAGCTTCACATGCTGTGTGTGCAACTCCTACTGCCGACACCGCGCTGCCCCGCCTCACAGACCATGTCCGTACAACCAGGTCATGTGCCTCCTACTGCACACCTGCTCCATCCACCAGCACGCCATTGGACTCTGTTACCTCCTCAACACAACAGCCCCACACATCGCCTTCATTACAGTAACCTGGCTCAACGCATCCTCAGCCCACAACTTCAACATTGCCATCACAGACTGATACAAGATCACCCGCAGGGACCAACAATCCAGGAGGATGAATTGCAATTCATTCTGAAGTACACCCTCAGTGTCACATTCAACAACAGGGACACACTCAGCATTGTGAAGCACCTGCAATTCAGGTTTCACACCAACCCCCTGACCACCCTCAGTCTAACACTCATCTACAGATCTCCAGGCCTACACCCACAATTCCGCTAAGCCATCAACAACTGCATCAGCACGCAGGACCTCACCTACACAGACTACATGTGGCAGGGGGGCAGCAACTTCTGGCTGGAGGACAACCACACCACCATCCTTCATTGGTATATCAACATTTGCATACAGTTCTCCGACAAGCAACGCACTGCCCCACACTCCGCTACAGATGCCCCAGAGATTCTTGACCTAAATCACCACAGACATCCGTCCTTGGTGTTCTTGTTGACTGGTGTGTTGCTCCGCCTGCAGGTTTTTGATCTCTGTGAGGGTCCCCACTACCTGGCTGAACTCCCTGGTGTCCCGCCGGTATGCCTCCATGATGTTGCGTAGTTGAGACATACCGGCCCCTACAGCTGGCTGGTCAGGTTCTCGCCTCCGCCTGCCGCCACTCCCACCACCCCTGCCCACACGAGCCTGGCCTGCCGTTGTGGCCACATCTGGTCGACGGAACACCTAAGGGATGGCAGTGGTGGTGTTGTCTGCCACCTATTGGGTGCCCGGCGAACCTTGTCCCTAATTGTCAGACTGGCTCAGTTGTTGACTGTGGGCAGGGCTCCAAGATGTCTGCTGGGATGTGGCAGGAATGGTGGTGGTGGTTGGCGCAGATGTTCCTGATCCAGGTGGGCATCAGAGGTGCTAGGTTGGTCGGGGTCATCCGTGGAGTGGTGAGAGGCGTCGCTGTCGGTCGGATGTGGGTCCTGCAGAGCCTGGGACTGTGATTCATCTCCCCCATTGTTGGGGTAGATTCAGCATGTTGCCTTGTCGGTGTGAGAGACAGACAATGTTAATGTCATTTAATGCAACATCCATTTTTCATACACATTGTAGTTGGCACTGTTCCACCTGGTAGTTGTCTATGCTTTGGATTGTCCTCAATGTTCACTTGAGGATGGGTATGTTGTGGGGTCAGATTGATCTGTGCTCAGGAGTCATTGACATGTGGGGGCATATTTACAATAACTGGCACAGCCCTGCATATCAACAGGGATTGGCCAGTCATTGTGCGCCACAGTTATGCCAGCATGGATGGGACACATTTAAAATGCGGAGCACCATGGGGGGAAAACGGCACAGCTGCATCACGCATCTGTGCCGTAGAAGTGGCACATTGCTGGAGTTGCGTCACCGGCCCAACGCACCTCCAGCAATGCTCTGTGGGGCCCTATATGCACAATGTTGCATCAATCCTTATACCTGCTTCATGCATGCACTGGGTTTTGATGCAGCATGTGCTTAAAAGTGACTGAGTGAAATCTTGTAGGGCGGCGTGGAAGAAGCGCAAGGGGCTTGTGAATCTGCACCTTGCATTTTTTGCTTTGATGCTTCTGCAAATCTGTATTGGGTTTATTGTGTTACATGGCCATTGTGACAGTGGGGCACTCCATTGCCTGTCCCAGGAGGGTATGTTTGTGTAAGGGGTGTGTAACAGGCCGTGCTGGTAGTTGCAGTCTTATTTGGAACTGGGCCTCCCTCGTGGTGTGGCTGTCCCCTATGGAGCATGCTGCCATGACAGTGGTTGTGAGTTACTGTCAAAGATATCTAACATTGTTGTCCTGGTGTTTGTGTTTGCATTGGTCCCAGGGGGCCTTGTGCTGCCTACACCAGGGCCCAGTGTCAGCTATCTTGTCAGTACTTTCCCACTCTCTGTGCATTGAGCATGGTGCATGGGTGTTTCCCTGGGCCACATGAGATGAGTGCAATTGGGCATGGGCGTCCACAGAAACGTTTCTAGTGGTGGGCAATTTTTTCACTTCATCATCCCTCTTGCACTCTTCTCACCACTGCCTTGCACCCTTCTCCCCCTCTCCCTTGCACCCTTCTCCTCCTCCCCCTTGCACTCTTCTCCCCCCCTTGTACCCTGCTCCACCTCCGCCTTGCACCCTTCTCCCCCTCCCCCTTGTACCCTTCTCCCCCTCCCGCCTTGCACCCTTCTCCCCCTCCCCCTTGCACCCTCCCCCCCTCTCCCTTGTACCCTGCGCAACCACCCTTGCACCCTTTTCTACCTTGCACCCTTCTCCCCTCTGCTTTGCACACTTCTCCCCTCCCCCTTGCACCCTTCTCACCGTCTGCCTTGCACCATTCTCGGACACCCCTTGCACCCTTCCCACCCAATGGAGGGGGCTGCCACCTGGAACAATGTCACCATTTCAAAAGCATGATTGACTAGGTCCGCCCCTGACTGGGCCCACATCAGACACACTGGCAATCCAGGGGGGGGGGCAAGAGCCCCCCTTGGCCCCCTTGCGGACGCCCATGCAATTGGCTCTGATTTAGAGTCCCACAATGCATTTTGTGACACCCACCCTCCCAGCATACCGGACATCCATTTTTGGGTCGGTGCTTCCTGTAGCATGGGACATGGCATGGCCTTGCTTTCTCAATGGGGCATACACATGTTAATGGCATTAGCGTTGTTTTTGGATATAGTTGTGGGTCGGTGGGCGCTTGGGAGTTGGTGCAGGCATTTTTTGTACTTGGGGTGTGGATGCCATTACCCCCATGTTACATGAGTTGTTTGTGTACTCACCAGGCTCCATGACTCCTTCAATTCCATGTACTCCCACCGGCGGTAGCAGGGCCATCACCTTCTCCTCCCAAGGCTGGTACTGTACTGGTCTGCGGGGGCCACCACCTCCAGTGTGCTGGCTCTGTTGGTACTCCTCGTCTATCTTCCGCTTGATCATTCTCCGCAGATCGTACCACCTGGCCTGGCAATCCTTCCTTGTGAGTCTGATGGGTGCAACAGCATTCACCCTATTGACTATCCTCTCCCATAGCTGTGTTTTCTCAGCTATGCTGGTCCGTCTGACCAATGCGCCAAACAGCTGATGCTCGACTCTGATGACTTCATCTACAAGATCTCCCTCCCCTCCTTTGTGAACTTTGGATTCTTCTGTGCGGACATAGTGTGGGGTGACGGTGTGTATTGAAGAACCAGGTTTTAGAACCCAGCGGCGCCAGGGAAAACGCCCGATGTCTTCGAGTTCTCCTGCCTTGGCAAACAGAGGCACGGGACACTTCTAAGTGACGTCAAAGACCAAATTTATTGGCTGCAACCAGGAACAGAGGTCTACGAAGCACAACACGGGTTGTTCGCTAGAGACTGCACAAATTCATAGAGCGAGACATCATCTTTTATGCTAAAAATCACATTCCTGACTAGCATCAATTATTTACAAACGGACCAATCACATGGTGACATTTCAAACGTATCGGATAACGACAAACCCACTTTTGGTTGTCCAGCCCACCAGAAATGACAAGGCAAAATCCAACATTCTTGCTCGGACAGGCCGGACGAACCCATATTAAAAGGACCTCAACCCAAACCATAATTAAGCCATAAAAAGGAACGAACAGAAACAGATGAGAAGCAAGATAGAAGGGTGTGTGTATGTACCATAAACTCAGCAATGTCCTGCTCTTTGATCTCTATCTGACCAGCTGCCTAACAAGGAACTGGCTCAACAAGGTCAGCTTCGGGCAAGGGAGTCAGTTTGTTCAGGTCACACAAAAGTCAGCTAAAGGTGTACGTGTCCCAAAGACTCGTTCGGCCGCAGTCATCGGCCTATGTGAGGGCAACCACAAAATGGCTGCCGTACACAAAATGGAACCCGTAGGTTCGAACGAAATCCCTGAACACGTAGTGTTTCCATAGATCGATTATGAAGAAAACACTCGTACATACCGCACTCGTCATTTGCGGTCCGCTGATACCAAAATCGTCTAGATGCGACGACCTTTATTGAACGGGTTCAGAATCACAGAACCTCAGACCCTCCTTTTGCCCTTACATAGGCAACAAACCCAAACCCATGTCAGTCCGAATCCAGGTCTATATTCATCAGATCATCAAGATGTTGCTGTAGCATCATCCTAGTACTTAGCAACTCTCTCTGGACAGGTCTCCTTGCACACGAAGTAGCACAAAGGCCACAAATAGCAGGAGCACACAGAGACAGAACAGGAAAAGGATAGTTAAGATCATCCCAATGACCATCAGAATCTTCCATCCCCAGGTGGATAACAATCCCCAAAACCATCCCATTAACGACCAATCTCCTTCGTCCACATGTACAGACTCGGAGATCTTATGTAGCTTGGAAATGGCTTGGAAAACTGTCGGAGCGTTGTCTGGAATGAAAACGCAGCAGCTCGATTGAATCAATTTACATACCCCACCTCTATCTGCAAGTATGACATCTAATGCAACTCTGTTCTGAAGAGTCATAAGGCGATCCGACTGGAGTTGAGCAGTCAACTTACTAAGGGCACCGGCAGTTTCGACTATGGTGAACTCAACCACTCTCGTCAACTGTCGAATGTTCCTGCTGTTAGCCATAGGTCCACATAACGGCAGAAAACCCTTCAGAAAATCTCCCAATTCTTGTCCTGCAGTATCTTCCTTACTGAAGACACCTCTAACAACTCTCGCCTTGTGGTAATCTGCCGCAGCTGTATACGTGGGAGGCAACAGGAACGAGGCAAAACATGTGCCCAAGAAATCAGGGGGCAACCATGTATACGCTCTATCGTAACAGATGAAATAGGTACCCTTAGCTGCTAGAAACACTGGAGAAGACTGGGACGCAAAAACATCCATCTCAGTGCAAACACTCTTCCCTAACTGAGCTCTCGGATTCTTGCCATTACCTTGCAGACAATAATGACCCTGATGGGGCACTATCCAAATCGAAGGGGATCTTTTCGCTCGCTGGTTAACACTCAGACTAACTCCATATCCAGTCACGTTCCATCCAATGTATGCTTGTGTCTCATCTCTCGGGATAGTCTCATAGGAACTAATTCCCCTAATCATGTCGACTATACCCTTGACTAGAGCACTTGTCTTCGGACTATCTTTCACGGAACGTAGGGGATAGACTTCACAAGCATAGATGAACATCGTTCTGTATGCCCATACGGAACCATTGTAACTAAAAGGCAAAACCAGGTAAGAAATACCTTTATCGGTAGTATGGGGCATAAGGCCACACACCCAACAATTAGTCGTGTTTACTACTAGCTGGTGTTGGTGCAGAAGCTGAACAAAGGAATTATTAGAGAATTCCATTCTCCTCACAGATTCAGGTTCGGGCAGAGGGTAAAAAGAATGTGAACAAACAGTAGGAGGAGGCATAGGTGGTGTAGTGGGCATGAAGTCACTTGAAAATAGAATGTCAAATATCCAATTGAAAACAACATTAAGCTAAACAACATAAACAAACACAATATTAAAAAACGTTTTCTGCTCATTACAATACAGATTTTGCTCTTAAAGTTCATTCTTTCAACAGGTCTCTCCATCTCGAAAAACTCCATCCTCTAATCGTGCTGTTCGCGGCGGTAGGGCGTTCCGCACTAGGCAATGAGTCTGTCAGTCCAGGGAACGCCCTTAGACCAACCAAAACCGTCGACCTAACGTCTTCGGCTTGCACTCCAAAGACTTGACACCGCGACCCTACAGCTGAACCTGGATGGTGGTTCGAAAAACATAAATCAAAACAGTTCCTCGGAGGAGAGCTTATCCCTAAAAAATCAGCAAAGAAAGAATGTATTTCTTTATTAGTCCAGCTACTCTCAGTCGCAATTTATAACGCTCTTTACCAGGCAATGTCTGTTCTCGAAACAAAAGCTCAGGTTCAGAAGTATCCAAACGATTCGACGGAGGCACAGCTTCTTGCAGAAGATCGTCGCTTTCTCGTTCAGAGTTCCTTCCAATCAAACGGGCATCGCTAAAAGGCAGAAGACGAGGCACGGTTTCAGTCTCAGAATCAGGAAGTCCTTTCTGGACCCACCGGTCGTATGGCAGAGGCAAAGGGGCCCTCTTACAATGTACGCCGTGGATCCAGTTCTTTTTACCGCGCACTCGCACTGCTGACCGTGTAGATAAAAGTACCAAGTAGGGACCAATCCAGCGGGGCTGCTCGTTCTTGTCCGCTGGAAATGTTTGATCAGGACCCACGATCCAGGTTCGATAGCATGTCCTGGATCTTCAGATGCTTGTGGCAAAGTATCATGAACCTGTTGATGCAAAACACGCAATTTAGCCGTCAATTCATAAAGGTAATCAAGCAACACAGGGTGCTCTACCTCACTGAATTTTGTCGGCCGCAGCACTCCCCATATATTTGCCGGGCGACCAAACACGACCTCGTATGGACTAAGTCCCATTTGTGAATGCACAATCATTCTCGTGGACAGGAGTGCTAACGGTAAGGCATCAGGCTATTGAAGACCAGAGCTCGCCTGGATCTTGGCTAGTTTCAGCTTAAGGGTGCCATTATAGCATTCTACCAGACCAGCTGATTGGGGATGATTTGCAGCGTGGAATTTTTTGCCTTATTCCTAACCCATCACACACTCTCTTCATCACTTGACCCACAAATTCACTCCCATTGTCACTCCAGACCATTCTCTGCAAACCATACCTAGGGAAAAATTCCTTAATAAGGGCTTTAGCTGTGGACAAGGCAGTGTTATCTTTCAAAGGGTATGCTTCCACCCATCTCGAAAAAGAGCAAACAACCACGAGCACGTACTTTAAGTTGTTGCACCTCTCCATGTGGATGAAATCTAGCTGCAAAGCCTCGACCGGATACGTTGGAGGAGCAAAATGACCAGCTGGAGTTGGAGTTCCCTTACCAGGATTGTGCATCAAACACACCTGACAGTTCTTAACCAAGTTCTCTGCACACTTAGGAATTCCAACATTCTGCCATACTGGAGCTAACAACTTACAAATCCCTTTCTCACTGATATGAGCCATTCCATGAGCCATCGTAACCACTGGAAGTACATACGCATCGGGTAACAACCATCGCTGATGCTCTGACAACTCAATCCAACAACCATTCGAATCCAATTTACCCTTACTTTCTCTCCATTCATCTAACTCTTACTCTGTAGCTTCAGCTTGGATGGATTTCACGCTCTCAATCGTATCTTCACACATACTTCTATCCGTAACCCATCTCGCCGGACCCGCAACATACATTCGACTCATCACATAGATGATCCCCAAAAGTGCTCTTTCACCATCACTAGAAATTCGATATTGGGGAATACGTGGCAATCTAGCATTCGCTTTCAACGTCACAACGTATGGCGGTATCTCCAAAAGACCCACATCGTTCGGACTAGTAGCCCAAAGAGAATCAGGGAGAGAAGACAATTCAGCTGGAAGTTTATCTTTAGATAAATACATCAGAGAGATCACTCGCTTACCTAATATAAGCTGTACTCCCAAAGGAGAACAATGTAGCATCACGTACAATCTTTTCAACAAGTCTAATCCCAACAAGTTCTCACCACAACCTGTCGTCAGAATAAGGGGTGCTTTGAATTCACAAGGTCCAACAGAAATAGACAACGGACTGGAAATCGGATTTGTAACCGGGGAGCCAGAAAAACCTACTGAAACATTCGTTAAGCCAGACAATGGTGCGCCAGGGAGTTTAGAGTGCATAATAGAACTCTTCGCAGCACCAGTATCCAACAGAAAAGGCTCTGACACACCTGATGCAATCACTTCAACATAAGGTTCATTCTGATCTACTGGAACTGAAACAACTCCCTCTCTTTGTCTATGGCTGTCCTAGCAATCATTACCATCCATATTCTCACCTTCGACGTAGTAATCGTCCGCATAGTACTGAGCTGTCCTACCAGACGCACCATTCTGCTGATCAAAGCTATTCATTGAATTCTGTGGAGGCAAGGAACGCGCTGTAACAGAACTGGACAACTATTCTTGAAATGACCCTCTTCTTTACAATACGCACACTGATTAGGGAATACAGTAAACCGCTGTTGAGAAGACTCGAACCTTTGCGAGATTCTCTGATATTGCTGAGGTTGCTGATAATCGCGCTGATTATTTCGAGGCGGATACGCTTGCTGAAAAAGAACCTTTGTCTTTAATTCTTTAGTCTTCTTGTTAGCTCTATCTTTCTCGTCCTTATCTCTATTCTCGTAGTACTGTGCAGTAGCCAAAATCTGCGCTGACAAAGAAACAGCCCAAGCACTCTCAGATTCCTTCAACTTATTGCACAACTCTGGAATTAAATTATGCACAAACGTATCAAAGAACAACCGTTGACCACCTTCCGTACTCATATCTTGACCACTATGGTCGACAAACGTCTCTTCGAACCTGGTGAACAAGTCGGACACACTTTCGTCTTTCTTCTGCTTACTTGCAGACAATTTGTCCCAATTAACACTCACGGCGGGCATCAAAGTCTTCATGTAATTAACAATCCTACCAGGGAGCTCTGCAACTAAATCCTCTGGTTTAGCACCACCAACTTGGCTACCATCTGCGGCACCAATATTAACCCATGTATCACCTAACTCTTGCGCATGATCCGTATGACGAATCATTCCCCATATAGGCTGTGGAACAACATTCCCAAACAACATGTCTATGTCGGCCAGATTCATAGTACATGAATCCGCAGTCTGTGATAATTCCTTATAGTGCCCTGCAGGATTTTTATGTGGATCAGGCAAAGACTGCTTAAGGGCCAAAATTTCAACTTGCTTCCATGGAACATGTACCCAAACACGCTGAAAATGAGGCGGAACAGCTGGATCAGCAGCTGCATCACCCGGTCTCCAAACTGGGGGAACCTCTCTCATCGGATATTGTCGCGCCTTTCTCCTAACTGAAGAATCAGGCTCAAACAACGACCTAGAAGGAGACTCACTCCTAAACGACAATAATGTCGCAACTGCTTTCTCAACATCAATACCCACTATAGTTCCCTTCGCAAACTCAGATTGTAGTCGGAACAACTCAGGCGGAGCTCGTCCCAATTCACCATTTTCCCATTCTTCACGAAGGAAAGCACACATTGTCCCAAAAACATATCTCTACGTCGGTGCTTCCCATTGACGGAAAACATCCATAACACACTCAAAACTATACTGCAAAGGGTAGGTAACCCATTTACGCGCTAAATGGTCCAATACTGAATGTTCATCTGGACCAGGCAACTGACTACGCAATTGTTTACGCTCTGCAACAGGGGTCATACCTAATGGCCCAAAAAGAAGAGAAAAGAAACCAGCAACAGTATCAGTCATTCTCTGTCGAACAGAAGGAGAAGTTGACAACAGAACAGGAGACAAAGCAGAATGAGAGGAAACCATGGTCGGAACAGTAGCAGAAGGAGCAGGTAATACAGGCGTAGGAGTAGCAGACGAAGGAGATAGCAAAGTCGGCGGCCCTTGAGAAGGCTGTGCCAAAGGAATAGGAGCCAACTGAAGAGGAGCTGGCTGTTGTAGAACCACAGGAGGCAAAGCAACCGGAGGTTGCGCAACTAAAGGTGGCCGAGGTGCTGTAGCACTCTGCACATAAGGGGGTGGCGAACTCAACAAATGTGCCATCAAAGGATATTTCTCAAGGTCTTTCTTTTCATCTTGCTGTTGAGGTGGCAAACCTGGATAGCACTTATCTATCGCCATTTTACGTTGCCTAAGCAACTGCTCACTCTCTTGTTCTTCTTCGTTATCCCTAAACTGTATAGCAGCTTGCACCATTGACATACCTCGTTCCCTTTTATTTCTCTTCGCTAACTTAATTTCTTTCTGTTTGGCTTCCTTTCGCCAAAGGCGGAAAGAGTCAAACATCGCCGGCCGGGCTTTCTTCTTGAACAGTTTGACTTCTAGATTATCTAAAATCTCAGTTTCAAAGCTGCCATGTTGGGGCCACTTTAGGACACCAGCCTTCCTGGTATACCTAATCCATACTTCATCATACGTGATAGGGCCCACGCCATGTTTTAAATAGAGCTCATAGGTCGGAGTTCCAATCTGAGGCACCGGACACGAGTCCTCTAATCGGGAATCCCTATTACAACCACAACAAAATATCTTTCCAAGTCTGCTGAGACCAGGCATCTTCACTCACTAGTCTAGCTTCAAACTTCAAGGGAATATCAAAGACGATAGTCTCGCGAATACACGAGTCCCTCGGCTTTGGGGCTTGCAAGTCCCAAATCAAAGATCCCAAGGGGATACCAAAAACAAAACTAAGAACTGGGGGACGCTCCACTCATACTTAACTGAAATATCGATGACGTCGCCATAAGACCCGTCTATTGTCTCGCACTACAAATCGTCTAATGGCTCCAAGACAGGGCGACAGTCAGGGCAGCAGTCCTTCGTAGCCGTCGGAAAGCGGGGAACCTCGCAGCAAAGACTTTCGGACCACTGAGGAAATATAAATTTTATGGTCAAGTAATGTTCCCTAACGTGCACCCCACCGTCTCCATGTACCAGCTTAAAGTGCATGTAACTTCCCTCCTGTGCCAGCTATGAAGACGCAAATACATTTGCGTCCAACGTTAACATGTCCTCTTTCAGACACACCCTGAATGGGTTGAATATTCCGTTTCTAAGTATGCTATGCCAACGTCTTTTTGTGGTGTACTTTACACGTTTTTCAGCTCTGGCGAAGTAGGCCCTGAATTCTGCCATCGAGCCTTTTTCCTGTTTTCTGACTCCGAAAGCCTCAGCCCAGGCTGCCTCTGTACCCGTGACCTCTGCCTTACTCCCTGTGCGGCTCACGGCGCTTAGCTCAGCCTGCTGCCTGCCAAGACTGTATTCAACCTTCGAATTATCTGTTCCGCTCCTCGAAAATGCATTCCTGCCTACTAGTTTAAGTAAACATCCCCCCAGCTGCAGAGCAAAGGGCCCGGCCTCACTGTCTCCGTCCAAGTAATTCATAGCCTCTGTTACCATGGTAGGCCCATGCCCCTCGCATCTCATGCAGACACTTAGGCGCTTATACACGCACTCACAGTCAGTATAGAATAGCTTCTGCCCCAGAGACCTTTTTCGTTTAGATAATATGGTTCCCAAACATCAGATATCAGATATGATAGAGGTACGAGTTGATCTGACATGCCAGACTTCTGTCTCTTTCCGCCAGTGTAAATGTCAAGTCCCCTGCACCCTCCGGTTTCACGTCAATCACACGTCATGCAGCTGCGCGCGCATGCAGGCCTCAGATTTCTGCTGACATTGCCAAATTCTGCTTTGTTGCCACCTACTCGTGACACTCACATGTGACGTTTCTAGCACACACCTCTATGTTCACGCCTAGTTCACGCCTTCTAATTACGTATCACTACCACGTGTGTGTTTTATCTTGTTTCTCTCAGCTGTTACGCCTACTGTATTGGTTTCTACTGTACGATTTAAGTATATAAGCTATGTATTGTCAATAAAATATTGCTCTATCCCTTCCTGCACCCCAGTGGTGGCAGGAACAAGATATCCGATCTGGTACCATGACCATTCCTTTTTAAGGAATAAAACCCCTAAGAACTCTAACACCACGGACTCTGCCTCTTTCTTTCCGATTGAGTTATTTTTGTTAAAGTACTTACCTGCATAGAAATTAGGACGGTAAATCAAATATTTACCACATTATTTTGGCGCCCGAATAGGTACCCCTCCCCCACCCCACGCGCCGGTTGGTGCGTTGCAAGCTCTGTCCCCTGCCATCAGTTAGACGGAACTACGCGTATTGGCAGGATTTCCTGTATCTCCCTCTGGCCCACGGAGGTGACGAAGACTGCGATCAGCACCCAGACGAGGCGGTGAGGAGTGCGGAGGATCCCGACCAGAGCCTAGCCGAAAGAAGCAAGGTCCGAGGTGTCAAGAGGCCCACCAGTTTCCGAAGTATCCACGTGTCGAGTCGAGTCGAGTCCGGTCCAGTCCAGTCGAGTTTTCCGAGGCCTTCTGTTTCCGTGCTTCCCGGTGAGTACCATTGCTGGGACGTATCTAGACGGGTGCATTAGTATGTATCCGGTAAAGACGGGTTTGGGTACACAAATTCGGTCTGCACTGTTTTAGACAGTGTATCTGTACTGTTTAGCAGTATATCCGTTATTCCAGTTCTTGCACTGTTCTTAGCAGTGTATCTGTGCTGTTTAGCAGTACATCCAGTATAGGGAGGTAGTCATATATGTCTCAAATGTCTTTCATGTGATTAATGTCGTGGTATGAGTGACTGTTTTTAATGTGCATTATTGTGTCCTTATGTAACTAGCTGTGTTCAGAGTTAAGTAGCAAGGATTGAGCATTCAGTAACTAAGTAAACAAGATGCAGTTTTTCAATAAGTTAAAGCAGATAGGAACTAGGAAAGGGATACTAGAGGAAGAAATTCCTATCCCCCCTAGGGATACTCCTGGAAATTTCATGTATCATAAGCATGGCTTAGATGCCATATTGTATCTAGATTTATGGGCCGATTATACTAAGCATCTAGACGAAAGACACAGATGGCCTGTTACCGGAACATGGGATGCCGAGTGCATCATGAAGGTAGAAGAAGCACTATGGAAAAAGAAAGCCAGACAATCTCAGAAAGACGCCATAGAATTTTGGCGTAAAGAATCACATAAACGTGCTGAAAAAGCACTCCGTAGAGAAGACAGACATAGAGAAGAGTCAGATAAAGCCCGAGAAAACGAATTAGTTACTGAAGGGATCCGAGTAAAATCAGAACAAGTAGACCGCGCGCGAAACAATCTTGTAAATGGCATGTATCTTGTGGCCGAGGGTTCGCCTGGAGCCACTTCAGAAATACCGAAAGATCTGCCGCCACCATTGGTTCCAACTAAAGTAAATCACAGGACTACTAAGGACATATTTCTGAATTCCTATCTAAACGATGTAGCACCCGCTTACACCAATCCACGTGCCCACGTCCCGCCTACTGACGGTGACGGAGATGGCAACCCGCCTCCAGACCATATCCCGCCATTACCGCAACAAGGTTCCCCCGTCCGACAGCCTGTCGTCCCTCCACCCCCACCACCTCCCACACCTAAGGTTAAGATACCAAATCCGTTTCTGCCTGATCCTACTAAGAGACAAGTCCAAGTACATATACAGACTCCACAGAGGGATAATGCCCAAGCCTCTGCCTCAGGAGGTGCGACCGGGGGTTACCAGACCCCGCCAGCAACACACAGATTACACCTTAGGGACATGCAGAACCACCCTACACTACAGTCACCCCGTCTCGACATACTCAAAGAACAACTTCCAGTTTGCAGATACGATCCAGTACCCGGCAAAGACGATAGAATGTTGATAGCATCACTACGTTTGCGACAAGCTACAGATTACCTAGTGTTATTCTCAGGAATGACTGATCACCTAGATAAAATATATCATTTTGTCCAGACTGGGGAAAATCCTGAAAGTATTAAGGAGGCCCTGGCACATCAGAAAGTCGACACTCAAGCATATATACTACGTTTTTTCATAAATTGCTTAATAAGAGAACGAGACAGGCCTGAGACAGAACAGGATGAAATGGAAGCACTAAACAAGTGGGGTCAAAATATATCCGAAGGAAAGCATGATAAAGCGAATTGTATAGCTAGTATGTACAAGAAAATAAGAAAAGCAGTAATAGACATACACGAAAAAGAAAAAGAAAATGGTTCCTCCGAGGAGGAGGAAGCACCTGAAGAACCAGAAAAGACTACAGATACGATAGCGTATGTAGGTAAGGGAACTTACCTTAGGAAAGGCATTCGTCCAGAAAGCAAGAGAGTTTTTCTCTCTGGCATATCAAAACCGAATTCTCCTGAACATCAGTTCCAAGACACTGATAAAATGCTTCGAGAACGAATGGGGTATCATGTACTCAATTCTATGGATGAACAAGAACTAGCCCGGTCAGCAGTACTATGGGCTGACAATCCTAACATATACAATAATGAAACAGTAGCGCAGACATTTCTGAACCTATCCCCAGACGAGCAGAAATTAGCAGGTACATATATGATTCAGCACCTCCTCAGGTTATACAGAAATCAACATTCTGATCCAGGTCCCTTACACGATACATTAGAAGCACTACTCATGGATAGATGGAGAGGCCTAAGTACCAAGTTAATACAAATAATTCTAGAACAACGGCACAGATATAACACTTTCTTAAGCTCACAATATGTTCCCGCTCCGCCCCCAGAAAGAAAAATGTATCATATGGAGCGTCTTGAAAGACAGAACCCTTTACGAGAAGTACATCCAGTTATGGGTACCGATAATACCTTGAAACGTGTGTATGTACACACACCTCTGACCAAGTTAGAACTATTGGAAATGAAAAAACTAGTACCCTGTCACGATAAAGACCCTGCAGGTTTTCACAGAGAACTTAAAGACATGTTACTAATGGGAGATTACACATATGCAGATATCATGAAAATGTTAAAGGTACTGCTGCCCACAGGTATCTACGAGAAACTGAAGGAAAGAGAATGGGAGGTGGGAGACAAAAAGATTATATGGACAGAAATAGAAGACGAGGAGAAACTTCGTACCCCAGGGCTAGGCCTTGGGGAGAAAACTAAAGCATTACCAGGTTTGATAGTACAGGTTCTGCCAAGATTACTGACAACTAGAAAGGAAGACTGGGACGCAATCTCGGCCTGTAAACAGAAACACGATGAAGATACCAGTGACTTCTATTCAAGATTCGAGAAATGTTTCATTATTAATAGTGGTCTTAAACCAAGTAGCGAGTCGTACCCGCATCTTTTTGTATCAAAGTTAGTCGAGAATTCCCTGACAGCAGTTAAAAACCGTGTATACAAGGTTGAGAGTACATGGCAAGCAAATACGCCATCCCAGATGTTACAGATGTTACAATACCATCAGAACAGAATTAGAGAAGAACAGGATCATGAACAGAAACGCATGAAAGACACGAAAATGAAAATGTTAGTGGCCCAGTCGGTTCCAGCCGACGGCCAGAGAAAGGGTACGGCCCAGACAGGAAATGCAGCAGCTCCCGTTAAGGGGACATGCAACTATTGCAAGCAGCCAGGTCACTATGTACATGAATGCCCAGTCCTGAAACATAATATATCAACAGGTAAAACTAAAGAAAGACCGCGTCCGCCTAGACAAGACCAGGTCCAGCAACAGACTTCACAGAATATCCAGCCCATGCAGAATACACAGCCTATGCATGTTTCACCACATACAGCACAGACAGTAGCGGTACCACAGTCACAGCCACAGCCCATTGCCGCGACTCAGCAAGTTTCACAACAGATGTACCAGTATGCCCAATCTGATTACCCCGATTATCCACGATACACATGAAACAGCCTAGAGAGGTAGGGTGGCTTGCCTCTTATTGAGATTCCTGTAGATCAAGAGGGTCCTTATGTACACAGTCAAGTATTGGGAAAAGACAGAAAGTTTTTAATTGACACAGGGGCAAGTCGCACAACAATCAGCCATGATGAAGTCCCAGGGGCACCCCTCTCAGGCTCACAGAATGTTTCCCTTGGTTTTTCAGGACAAACTATCGTAAATGAGGTATCGAAACCCGTCCCCCTGGCTGTGGGTCCATTATCACGTGTTACAGACTTGTTACTTACGAAATCATGTCCAGAAAATCTGTTAGGTATCAAAACATTGAAGGCTCTAGGAGCTGTGATATGTTGTTCTCCGGAAGGAGTTAGACTTTTCTTGCGAGATTTCAAGGGTCACTATGTATTACGAGAGTTTGACGTCAGATTGAAAAATGTACCGGATCACTTGTGGGCACAAGGCCCAACCGATGTAGGCTGCATGCACATTACACCATATCGTGTTACACTCAAACCAGGTGTTGTTCTACCACGAATCAGACAATACAATTTACCACCCGATGCTGTAGTGGCTTTACTGGAAATCATTGAAGAGCTCATTGCCCAAGGAGTGGTCGTAGAGACCGACTCCAATATCTGTATTTCCCCTATCATTCCGATTCTTAAACGTACTGATCCCAATGCACCGCCAGTATATCGGCTGGTGATTGATTTACGAGAACTGAATAAATGCATTGTACCACAGTACCCTGTGGTTCCCGACATCTCATCCCTATTGACTGCTATTGATTCAGAAGCAACGTTCTTTACTGTAATTGACCTCATGAACGCCTTCTTTAGTGTGCCTATTGATCCAGAGAGCCAATATCTCTTCGGATTCAGTTTAAATGGACGAAGTTTCAAATTTTCATGCGCACCTCAAGGATTCACAGAAAGCCCCAGCATCTATAGTCAAGCACTGAAAAGACAACTTGATTGTATTCAAATGCCAGTTAACACCGCTTTACTGCAATACGTCGATGATCTGCTGATCACCGCACGAAGTGAGCCCGAATGTGAACAAGCATCATTGACAGTTTTACATTTTCTGGCCGACAAGGGACACAAGGTGTCTCCTTCGAAGCTACAATTCTGTGTTCAGCAAGTTGTGTACTTGGGTCACTTGCTGTCCAAAGTGGGGAGACAGCTCACTCCTGACCGTATCCAGTTAATTGTAAATATGCCACAACCCCAGACACAAAAGGAAGTGCGGGCCTTTATAGGCCTCACCTCGTACTGCAGACAATGGATTCCTCAGTATGCATTTCTAGCTAAACCACTCATTCAGTTGACAACACAGGAGGCAGCGACTTCGACTGTCCTTCCTTGGACTCAGGAACATACACAGGCCTTTGAGGAATTAAAGAAAGCTTTATGCCAAGCACCAGTTTTAGCGACACCATGTTACAGCAAACCTTTTACACTTTTTGTTACAGAACGTGATGGTACAGCGTTGTCTGTCCTCACTCAAGACCAAGCAGGTTCACATAAGCCTTGCGCTTATTTTTCAAGTACATTGGATTCAGTAGCCCAGGCACTCCCTGCGTGCTTAAAGTCAGTAGCAGCAACGGCCCTAGCAATCAGACAGAGCGACTCAATTGTTTTAGGACATCAATTAACAGTACAAGTTCCACATTCTGTAGAGGTTCTTTTAAACAGAACTCAGACTCAACACTTGACTATAGCACGACTGACAGGTTATGAATTGACGCTATTCCAGCCACACATAGAAATCAGACGCTGCAGCATTCTAAATCCCGCAACATTGTTACCTTCGATTATGACAGATCCAGCCCCGCATGATTGTATAGAGATCATTAATGCAGTAACAAAGCCCCGACGAGACTTAACAGATGTTCCATTGACAAATCCAGACCTTACGTGGATGGTTCATGTATGAGAACAAGTACAGGAGAATTAGTGGCCGCGTATGCAGTGACCACTGAAACTGAAGTTAAAGAAACATATCGTATTGATACACTGTCCGCTCAAGCGGCAGAGCTCATTGCTCTGACCCGAGCCTGTATACTGGCCAAGAACAGAAATGTTAACATATACACTGATTCCCGTTATGCTTTCGGAGTCGTACACGACTTCGGAGTGTTATGGCAAGAAAGAGGTTTTTTGACCTCTCACGGTGCCAAGATCCAACACGGTCCCCTCATTCAAGCACTGTTAGAAGCAATACATCTGCCTTCAGGCATATCCATCATGAAGTGTAAAGCACATACTAAAGTTACAGATTCTGTTTCCCAGGGTAACGACCTGGCAGACCAAACAGCAAAACATACAGCATTGACTCACATCCAGACAACTGACGTGACAAAGACAATAGTACCGACACATTGTATGACAGTCAGGGATCCCACACTAGATGTAATCGATATTCAGACACATGCTACTACAGATGAAATAAAGAAATGGACTGAACTAGGAGGGATCCAGACAGATCAAGGTTGGATGACGAAGGGAAAATCTACATGGTTTCTCCCCGACTCTATGGTTCAAGTCATAATAAATACAGCACATAGTCCAGCACATCTAGGAGAGAAAGCGATGTTAGACAGTTTACAGAATCTCTGGTACAACAAACACTTACGAGCAGCAGCAAAACAGAAAGTGCGTACCTGCATGATCTGTTGTCAGTTCAATCCAGGTAAAAGCGTCCCTGTAGAGCAAGGTGGATTTCATCCTCCCGATCACCCTTTTGAAGTACTCCAGATGGATTATATCCAGATGGACCGTTGTCGAGGATTCAAATATGTCCTCGTAATTGTTTGTGCACTTTCCCGTTGGACCGAAGCATATCCAGTCCCAGATTACACTGCTCCGACCACTGCCATGAAGCTGGTTCGAGAATTCTTCCCACGATACGGCTTGCCTCGTGTCGTGTACTCAGATAACGGACAGCCATTCTCATCCGAGCTCAGGAAACAGGTTTCCCTGCTGCTAGGATATCAGTGGAGATTCCATTGTGTCCGACATCCCGAAGCCGCTGGCCTTGTAGAAAGGCATAACCAGACACTAAAAACCCGCCTTGCTAAAATCTGTAAAGAGAAAGGGGTCGACTGGATAGTCGCCCTGCCAGTTGCATTATTCTATATGAGAATGGTCGCCCATTCGAGATCAGGACTATCCCCGTATGAAGTGGTCTTTGGCAGACCACCGAATATGTGGGGGACGCCCATCCCTAAGAAAATAACCGATGTTGATTGTAATATGCTGACAGATTACCTTACCTCCTTGATGTCTGCACTCCAATCATGTCGTTCACAGGTTGCCGCAGCCTTTCCCGACAACACTGATGTAAAGCCGCACGATGTCCGTCCCGGAGATACAGTGCTAATTAGGAACTTCGACAGGAAAAGTCCGCTGGAGCCCCGCTGGAAAGAGCCGAAGACCGTCCTTCTTACAACGCGGACCGCTATCAAGGTGGAAGGCCGAAAGGGGTGGATCCACACGAGTCATAGTAAAAAATGTAATGAACTGTTGCCAGAAACTGACTCGTCCACCCCCTCCAAAGACTGCCTCGATACTAAAGACTTTAAAGTTACCAAACAAGAGAAAACTCCCCAAGAGGAGTATCGAATGAAACTTCGATCTAGCAAGTCAGACAGTTTAATTGTTTAAGTCCTCCCCTAGGTGAATCGGTTAAATAGTTTTCTGACATGTATCCCCTAGATCGAGATAGAGAGAGAGAGAGACAACTGAAGAAACGTACATATTGTAAATCACTCCGCAGTCACTGTATAGTGACGTTATTGATTATGTTTTTTCTAAGTCTTCTGATTATTGTAGCGAGTATATTGCTTCCCATATATTACCCTATCTTCAAGCGTGAACAATCTGCTTACAATGTCACTGCCGAACATTCTTTTAGTGAATTCCCTCCCCACGAACTATCTTACAGACTCGCGCTGCGCAACAACACATTCATTAGTATGTTACATCACTCCCATCAGACTAACAACGCTACAAACTGCTGGATATGTGGCCGATTCCCTCCCTATCAGAAATACAAGGGAGTTCTGCCTCTCTTTCCGTACCCGTTCACTCACAATGGCTCCTGTGGTGCATGGTTTAGAATAATTAATTCCTTAGATCCTGATGTCGCTGTTTTTAAAGGGAGCTGGGTTTGGGGAAACTTGAACTCAGTTCTGCTTAATGCCTGTTACCCTGACAAGAAGGGACTTCCCATTAGAATAGGAACAGATCTAGAAAATGAAGTATATGGATTAGGTAATTATACAATTAACCTTATGATTCTTACTGTCGAATCCGAAGCTGCACCAGTTCTCCCTGCTATGTCAGTATTACCAGTTACTGGTGATTTATGTGTCAGTAAGAAGGGTTCAGTACACTTAGGTCATAGTAAATGTACTACTGTGGTCGAATTCAGTGATCAAGGCAAGTCTTCCTTTAGAGCTACCCGTCATTCCTACTTTGTTTGTGGCCATACCGCATACATACGCTTACCTCCAGATTGGGATGGTACCTGTTACATTGCATTCCTTCTGCCACCTGTTTTTCTAGCACCTCCTGATTATCACAGAAATACAAATCTAGTAAAGAATAGACTCCGAAGAGATCTCCCGATTGTCGACTATACTGAAACGGCATGGGAGCAATACACAGATTTCAATAAAGGATTCTTTTTCTTCACAGGCCCCGTCCAAAATAGTAAACTAATACGCAGATTAACTAGAACACTTGAAGCAGTAGTGAATGAAACTGCCTCCGCTCTAGGCAACTTAACAGAGGAGCAGTCCGCCATGCGGGTTGTTGTTCTTCAGAATCGTCTTGTTATTGACGTCATCTTGGCAGATAGAGGCGGACCTTGTAAGGTCATCGGGTCAAGTTGCTGTGTTTTCATTCCAGAAAACGCCCCAACGGTATACCAAGCTATTACACGTCTTCATAAAATTGCAAGCCTGATACATCAGAATCCAGGCACCTGGACTTGGTCCGGTTGGTTCTGGACAACGTTGACCGCTTGGGGATGGAAGATCCTATCCTTCCTAGGCATTGCCCTTGTCATAGTATTCAGTTGCTGCCTGTGTCTACAGTGTGGGCCAGCGATATGTGGACTGTGTGCCACATCGTGCATTGAACATTCCAGTTTTCTCTCAAAACGTGAAAGGAAGAAAGAAGAACAAATGGTGTTACAAGAACAGACTGATCGATTCATGAGGATCGATATATCATGAAGGGTCCGTAGGGAACAAGGAGGGAATGAGGAAATATAAATTTTATGGTCAAGTAATGTTCCCTAACGTGCACCCCACCGTCTCCATGTACCAGCTTAAAGTGCATGTAACTTCCCTCCTGTGCCAGCTATGAAGACGCAAATACATTTGCGTCCAACGTTAACATGTCCTCTTTCAGACCCACCCGTTTCTAAGTATGCTATGCCAACGTCTTTTTGTGGTGTACTTTACACGTTTTTCAGCTCTGGCGAAGTAGGCCCTGAATTCTGCCATCGAGCCTTTTTCCTGTTTTCTGACTCCGAAAGCCTCAGCCCAGGCTGCCTCTGTACCCGTGACCTCTGCCTTACTCCCTGTGCAGCTCACGGCGCTTAGCTCAGCCTGCTGCCTGCCAAGACTGTATTCAACCTTCGAATTATCTGTTCCGCTCCTCGAAAATGCATTCCTGCCTACTAGTTTAAGTAAACATCCCCCCAGCTGCAGAGCAAAGGGCCCGGCCTCACTGTCTCCATGCAAGTAATTCATAGCCTCTGTTACCATGGTAGGCCCATGCCCCTCGCATCTCATGCAGACACTTAGGGGCTTATACACGCACTCACAGTCAGTATAGAATAGCTTCTGCCCCAGAGACCTTTTTCGTTTAGATAATATGGTTCCCAAACATCAGATATCAGATATGATAGAGGTACGAGTTGATCTGACATGCCAGACTTCTGTCTCTTTCCGCCAGTGTAAATGTCAAGTCCCCTGCACCCTCCGGTTTCACGTCAATCACACGTCATGCAGCTGCGCGCGCATCCAGGCCTCAGATTTCTGCTGACATTGCCAAATTCTGCTTTGTTGCCACCTACTCGTGACACTCACATGTGACGTTTCTAGCACACACCTCTATGTTCACGCCTAGTTCACGCCTTCTAATTACGTATCACTACCACGTGTGTGTTTTATCTTGTTTCTCTCAGCTGTTACGCCTACTGTATTGGTTTCTACTGTACGATTTAAGTATATAAGCTATGTATTGTCAATAAAATATTGCTCTATCCCTTCCTGCACCCCAGTGGTGGCAGGAACAAGATATCCGATCTGGTACCATGACCATTCCTTTTTAAGGAATAAAACCCCTAAGAACTCTAACACCACGGACTCTGCCTCTTTCTTTCCGATTGAGTTATTTTTGTTAAAGTACTTACCTGCATAGAAATTAGGACGGTAAATCAAATATTTACCACACCACGACGACATACAGGGGTCGATGAAGTGGCAGGCCTTCCTCCAGAATTTTCACAAGAAGCTCCTCACGATCTTCAGGCTTGGACTGGTACCGCTGAAGTTGCCCAACGTTGGGCGCCAACTGAAGAACCGGGTTTTAAAACCCAGCGGCGCCAGGGAAAACGCCTGATGTCTTCGAGTTCCCCTGCCTTTGCAAACAGAGACACGGGACACTTCTAGGTGACGTCAAAGACCAAATGTATTGGCTGCAACCAGGAACAGAGGTCTACGAAGCACAACACGGGTGGTTCGCTAGAGACTGCACAAATTCATAGAGCGAGACATCATCTTTTATGCTAAAAATCACATTCCTGACTAGCATCAATTATTTACAAACGGACCAATCACACGGTGACATTTCAAACGTATCGGATAACGACAAACCCACTTTCGGTTGTCCAGCCCACCAGAAATGACAAGTCAAAATACAACATTATTGCTCGGACAGGCCGGACGAACCCATAATAAAAGAACCTCAACCAAACCATAATTAAGCCATAAAAAGGAAGGAACAGAAACAGATGAGAAGCAAGATAGAAGGGTGTGTGTATGTACCATAAACTCAGCAATGTCCTGCTCTTTGATCTCTATCTGACTAGCTGCCTAACAAGGAACTGGCTCAACAAGGTCAGCTTCGGGCAAGGGAGTCAGTTCGTTCAGGTCACACAAAAGTCAGCTAAAGGTGTACGTGTCCCAAAGACTCGTTCGGCCGCAGTCATCGGCCTATGTGAGGGCAACCACAAAATGGCTGCCGTACACAAAATGGAACCCGTAGGTTCGAACGAAATCCCTGAACACGTAGTGTTTCCATAGATCGATTATGACGAAAACACTCGTACATACCGCACTCGTCATTTGCGGTCCGTTGATACCAAAATCGTCTAGATGCGACGACCTTTATTGAACGGGTTCAGAATCACGGAACCTCAGTATGTGGGTGTGGGTCAGAATGTGATTGGGGTATGTGTGAAGGTGGATGTGTGCAGTTTGTGGAGTCTTGTCAGTGTGTCTTGCTAATTGTGTCTGTTGGAAAGGATCAAGATTTGTGTGTGTGGGTCCATTTGTGGGTGGGGCTTAGTTTGAATTTTAGGTGGGTGTGTTATAAAGGGTGTTTCTGAGTTAGCCCCTCGGTTTGCCTGTTTGGATCTGGCTAGGACATTCATTTCCATGGTTTGTACACTGGAGACGTGTTTTGTGGTGTTGTGCGAGTCTTTTTCACCGTCCTTGTGCTGTTTTACAGTGTCTGCGTGGTTCAGTACAGATTGTTTACTTGTATTTGCTTCTGTTTATTTGTAGAAGAGTAGAAGAGACAGGACATGCTTGGAACAGGGAGAAGACAAACAGACAGTCAGTGAGCTGGAACTGAAGGAAGCAGTCAGAAGCAGTTACTTATCAGGAGGAGGTGTGAATAGCTGGAGTCTGAAGTAATGCCTTTTAGAAGAGACGGAGGAGAGATCGTGGACTAACCTGTGGGAGCAGCTGGAGTTGATTGGACATGGGCGCAGAAACAGTTAAAACAGAGTGAACAAGCTAGTGGAATGAAAAGCATCAGAGCGGCAGAAACCATTAGATTGAATCTGGAAGGTGGAGACAGTTCGTGGGGGAGAGGAGTCCAGTGCAAAGTGATCAGCGCAGAGGTGTATCCAAGAGTGCAGGAGAGAGAGAGAGTCTGAGATGAGCCAAGGCACAGACGAGAGAGGAACCCAGATGACAGCTAGAACAAGACTTCACACTAATCAGGTGATATCGATCCTGTCATATTAGTTTACTTCACACTTGCATCTTAATCTTGTCTTTATTCCCTAGGCTATTGTATTGCTAATCCTTTTCCTTGCAGCGGTGTGTTCTATCTATAGTCTTTGTCAGTTACAGATCTGTGTAGGTGTTTATATTGTTCTAATAAAGAAACCCCCTAGTTTTTAGTAACCTGAAATGTGCCTTGTATTCTTGTTCAATCCAGGTAAATGTATCTCCTAGGTGGTTGTTGTTTATATGAATGGATGAGTAACCCCAATCAGGTAAGTGGTGATCACATAAATAGGGAGCGAGTGGACCTTTGATGCCAAGAATAAGAGGTACATTATATTAATTGGCTAACTCCTAATATTGTAGTAGCAAGCCCTTAGTGAATAGGGAGAGAGAGACTTCCCAACATATAACTGAAGGTGTTCATAGGAATGTGGTCGTCGTTGATATACGGCGTTAATGAGAGCACTGATTGTGTGTATACCCACAGGATTGTGGCTTGTGTAAGTGAGAGCGCTGGGGAGGATTACCAGCGTGGAGGTTTGCCGGATTGTAAACCGTTTGGAAAAAGGGAGAGCACTGGGGCTGCAGACCCACGTGTGTAGACACGCCAGATTGTGTGTCATATCTGCCCCAGGGTAGATTAGTCTGGGTCTGAGTGGCCGCGAGACTATAAGGTATGAGTGTAGTGTAGGGCATGGATATCCTTAGTAATCAGTGAGTATTCTTAGTATCCCTATAGATTTAGTGGTGTTTCTGATAATATGAGCTTGTATATTGCGAGTTCCCCATCCTCAGGTAGGTACCCAGGTTCCTGGATAGATGGTCCTGAGGAGGGATGTGGTTACATTCTGGCTGGGTGGAGGGGCCCCTAGGGGTTGATCCCATCTAATCAGAAAACCCGGCCATGACATCTGGCGTCACGAACTGCTTACTTATCCTGTGTGCCTGGCCATGTGCTTAGAGAGTTTCCCATGTGTTGTGAGGGAGTGCCCTGAGCGCCAGTTCCATCTTGCGTAGTTTGGCAGTTTATGTAGCCTGTGTGATCTATGGGCTTGAACAGTTGCAGCGTGAGGAGATTGCATTACATCATGGCATTTGGCTTATTCAGGGTGGAAGGAATGGTTTTCATCTTGGTGTTTAAACTGTCAGGGTTGAAGGATGGCATTACATGAGGGAGCCAGTAACATCTTTGTGATGGTCCAATTGTACAAATGTGTGTGCAAAATGCTTTTAAATTGCCCATTAACTTGCTTGCTGCATCTGCTTATGCTGTGCAATTTGAAATGTGTTCATTGTTATATGATTTGTGGAGTTCTTTGCATATAGCTTATCTTGTAAATATGGCTTGTGAATAGCGCCATGTTATTGTGGCTTGTGAGGTGCATGTTCTCATGTTGACTTGCTGTGTTCCTTGTGCATTGCGCCTTGGATATATTGTTTGTGAAGAGCTTGTCTTGTAAATATGGCTTGTGAATAGCGCCATGTGGTCATGACTTGGATAGAGCATGTTATTGTTGCATTAGGTAGGAGAGAGCTGGTTCTCTTTCAAATGCTTGGAGAAATTGTTTTGTAGATGTGTGTACGTGTTATCTGTAAACGTGGAGAGATGTGCTCATGACTTTCCCATGTATCCGCGGACATTGGGGAATGATTGTGCTTGAGCTGCCAAAGGGTTAATATCTTGAATTGTGATGGCAGTATTTATTTTAATATGCTGTTTAACATGCATGGTTATCTGAACTGACTATAAAAGTCAGTGAATATTTTGATGATTGGTGGTTTGATTTTGACTTTTATTGGTTCCTGGGTCTGCCTACGTGCTTTGTCAGCTTCTTGACGGAAAGGTAACATCTTGTGCTTTGCGAAGGGCTCTGTTCATTTCACATTCTTTTTGAAATGCGTCTACGAATTTGTGTGGGTTTGCCTTGGAACAGATGACTTCATGTGTCTGACTCTTAGAGGTCGGTAAGTTATAAATCAACCAGTCGGATTGAGATAAGGGTTTGCACGGAGAGAGCTGTGTTCTTTTAAATGTGCTTCTTAATATGCATCCACAGACGTGTGGAGAATTATTTTTGAATGCATGATTTAAAATGAGTGAAATGTTAAGGAGGTGGCCCGGTTAGAATGCATGCTACGGGCTGTTTTCATTAATTATTTCTTTGAGGGTTTTCCATCTAGAAAGGAATGTGCTGGCCGATGTTTTGCAATGATCACAGGTTGAGAATAATCAATCTTGCCCGACAGTGCATGGTAACATGTGCTTTTAATTAGTGAAAGGCAACCGTGTGCTTTTAAAATAAATGTGTTCTCATTGTTATTTTCCCTGATGCAAGCTGAACCTTTTTTCAAATGTGAATGTTTTGATATGCAGCAAAACCGGCATATGTAAGTTAACCCACTCAGTTAGAAAATAAATGGCTGTTTGATAATATATGAATTTGGCCCTTTTATTAGGTTGGATTAAATAGCTTGCATGTTTAATTACGCTGTAATGCAAAATTACATGTTGCCCCTGGTTGAACAAAATGCAATGGTGAAATGTGTCTGCATTGTATGTTGTTTTAAAATTATTTCTCTTTCAACAGCTGACAATATATATTTTTATTTTTTGGATGATAGTGTGCATAGGTAGGGTGGAGCAGAATATATTGTTAAAAATGATAACTATAACGCACTACCATTTATCTATGTGTCCCTTACATTAGTTTAAATTGCATTTAGTTACAAGGCTCGCCTATGTACTTTGAGAAGCTGTTGATAGAAAGGTAATACCTTGCACGATAAACATGCTGCCTGATAGATATATGTGCAGAGAAATATTAAACCCAATAGTCCATGATAATTCGTTTTTTCGAATGCAGACTGTATAGTCTTGTGTGCAGAAGTAAATTGCCCCTTTTTGTATGTTGATCTGCATGCTGAATAAATGATGAATTAGTTAGACTAAAGTTTTTTTTTTTTTTTTAGAAAGTCGAGCTCTTAAGTAGCAGTACATTGTAACAGAATTATTTTTAAAATGCTAGTTTTCGTTAGTTGGAAAATCTAGCCTGGGAACGGCTTACAAAGAATGTGTTTGTCGACCTTGGCAGACCAGCTGGTTTGTGAAGGCGGGTTTTTTCCTCTGCAGGCTCCGAACACGGCCTGTCTTGTTATGATTGGCCAAAATCCAATTTTGTTCCGCGGACGGAATGTTTATGTAAGGGTGGGGTGAACTCGCTCTTCCTGGCTGTCGGCGCAGACAGCTTCATTGCCTGCTGATAAGGGATTCTTGCAGACTCTTGGCCCTTGGAGTTAGTTAGATACAGTAGGCCTGGGCGGGCTTCCCTGATTGGGGAAAGTGAGGCTTGCAGCGTCCTGCTCCTGCTATGAGATCATCACTTGGCAGTGATTCAAATTACTTCACACTGTAGCCTGGCTTCTGCGTATTTTTTGGAGCAGATTCAAAACTCTGAGCACGAACCTCCTTTTGAAGGGAGGGGCTGTCTCAGTATTAGGCCCTTCTGGATGTGTTTAAAAATTAGATTTTGCTAATGTTTTTAATTAATCAGGATATTTTCTTTTCAATAATGAAAAGCACTTGGGGTGCTTTTTAAATAGAAAATTTTATTTTGCAAGATTAATGATACTTGTTTTCTTGTCCTAGGATTGCTGGGTTGTGGTGTTGGTGTGTGGGTCGGCCCCCCCCCCCCCACTTCCTTTCTTATTTTAGTTTTTTACTTTCATGTTTTTATGTTAGTTTATTATTTTTGGAAGATGGAACCAGACCAGACCAGACCGGATTGGTGGTGGATGGCCGCATCGGAGGAAGTGTCCGGATACCGAAGTTGCCGGGTGGTGACCTACACTGATGTCCCAAAATTGACATTGGACTTATATTTTTGAAAAAACAAAAAACTTTTTTTTTTTATTTTGTGACAGAATCCATCATGATAAGATTTCCCGCAAAAGGATTTTGTTATGTAATTCCTTGGCCTGCATTATTCCCATGTTTTTCTTTGCAATCACTACGAACAGGCCCCACTTTAAAAAAAAACATGTCATCATGGTTTTGATGTTTATGTAGTATTATCTTTGCTTTTTAGGATGCAGTCACCTATTAGATATACACCAGCTATCTTGTAGAAATGGGGTTGTCTTTGTTTTTCCTGTTATTACACTTTCACCTTGATTGATCAAAGGGTGGTTACCCTAGACTTTAGGTTGTCCTGGGAGGTGTGTCTTTTAGTATGATTATGTATTAATGTTTACCCAGGCCTTGAGAACCGTTTGTCATGTTTACTTCTCAGATTTCACCAAATTTTTTCCTTAAGTTGACCGATGTCAGTTGGCCTCATTTAGGCCCATTGTTATTTTCGTCCCACAAACAAGCCCCTACACCAATAGATTTCATGAGTCATCATTAGCTTAAGTTGACCATAGTAGGTAATATTTTATTTTTGGAACAATGGTTCAGGTTAGGCCTAATTAGGTCCTGAGAAAAGGGTAGAGTAGCGATTATTTAATAAACGCGGGGGAGCAAGAACTGTATGTACAGGTAGGAATTTTATTTTACTCTTTCTTTTTTATAGATATACATAAATATATATACTGTATTTCAGGTGCTCAAGTGAATAGTACGGTGCAGGACGTGAAAATTTGAATACGAGGGTCCTACTTGAATTTTTGAAGCACAGCAACTGCTCACCTGTGAGGAACTCGGACCCCCTCCGTTGCTACACCGACACGCCGATAATAAATTCCAGGCGCCAACAATTAAACAAGTTGTCATAGTGACGAACGCGCTAGACGGATTATTTCACGCTCTTCAAAAATTCAAGTAGGACCCTCGTCTAAAACCATAAGTGACTGAGCGCTACTTGGATCATCCCTTTGAAAGACCTTAATTGTTGTATTCAAATTTTCAGGAAGCTCATCAGTCCTGATGATGATCTAAAGCTATATAGATCGAAACGCCGTCGACCTACCCAAGGATTTCTACTCACTCTATTGTATATAACTGTTGTTTTTTAACCTTGTTGTTGTTGTGTGACAGTCCGTTCACTTTGTTCACTTATGTCACGTCCTGCACCGTACTATTCACTTGAGCACCTGAAATACAGTATGTATATTTATGTATATCTATAAAAAAGAAAGAGTAAAATAAAATTCCTACCTGTACATACAGTTCTTGCTCCCCCGCGTTTATTAAATAATCGCTACTCTACCCTTTTCTCAGGACCTAATTAGGCCTAACCTGAACCATTGTTCCAAAAATATTATTCCACCCCAGGTTCTACTTTGTGGGGTTTCCCTTGTTTACACAAAACAGACCATAGTAGGTAGGCCTCATTTAGGCCCTTTGTTGTTTTTTTCATTAGAAGTTGAAACACATTTAGTTCTTAAGTTGTCCGAAGTAGGTAGGCCCCATTTAGGCCCCTTGCTGTTTTCATTCAACACATAAGTCCCTACATCACTAGATTTCACCAGTTATCGCTAGAAGTTGAGGCACATTTAGTTTGAGGATGCTTTGGTTAGTTTCTGTTGTTATCAGATCAAATCTTAGATATGTTTCAGCATTCAAGTCAAGGGTGCTTTGATTTGTTTTCAGTTGGTTGTTAGATTTGTATTCCCTACATTGAGTTTCAGGTGGAATTTCCTTAAGTTGTCATTCTTTTTAGAGAGTTTTTTAGTTTTTGATTTGTTGATAGATTGTGTTGATGTTTGTTTATTTGGATGTTGTTGTTTATAGATTTTCGCAAGATAAAGTCTAAAGGTGGAATGTCTTGGCAGGGTTTTTGGCTCTATTTAGTAGTGATATAGACTTTAATCTTGCTCACATCTAGGATAGGTATTCTTAGCTTGTGTTGGCCCTTTTAAGCCCTTTCTTCCAGACCTAGAAGAGGATAGCTGCTTAATATGATGATAGATCCCTTATTCTTGACTCTAACCTGTCTATTGCCTATTGGCTTTGACATACTTGACACATTGGTATGGTTTATGTAGGTAATCTGACAGAGCTAAGGGGTATTTCATCCCTTTCAGGCCTACAGGCCTAGAACTAGAGGGACTCCATCTTGAGGGAGCTGAGAGGCTTTTTAGAGTAAAGGTAAAGTTTATAGTTAAAGCTGTTGTTCGCCCTAAGCGAACCGGAGAGAACCGGCCAGAGCTGAATCTAATCAGGAATTGTTCCCGGGCTCAGGTCTCTAGACGAAACAAGCAGACTGGTCACTGTGGGAGCGTCTAGCGCAAGGAGCCTGGTGCATGGGATTGGTGGGAGGAAGCTGCTGGCTGGAACTTTCCATGAGGAAACAGCATTCTATATCAGTGAAGTGCAGAGGCGGAGCCAAGCAGTCGAGTGGAGTTGGCAGAGCGGAGAGGAGTCAAGCTGGAGTGGTAGAAGAGTGAGGAGCTGTTGGAGTAGGAGAGAGAGAGAGGGTTCAAGCTAGAGAGAGCTGAATTGAATTGAAGGAGCAGAGAGTGTTGGTAGAGTTGGAGGAGTGGAATTGCAAGAGTAGAAGAGACAGGACATGCTTGGAACAGAGAGAAGACAAACAGACAGTCAGTGAGCTGGAACTGAAGGAAGCAGTCAGAAGCAGTTACTTATCAGGAGGAGGTGTGAATAGCTAGAGTCTGAAGTAATGCCTTTTAGAAGAGACGGAGGAGAGATCGTGGACTAACCTGTGGGAGCAGCTGGAGTTGATTGGACATGGGCGCAGAAACAGTTAAAACAGAGTGAACAAGCTAGTGGAATGAAAAGCATCAGAGCGGCAGAAACCATTAGATTGAATCTGGAAGGTGGAGACAGTTCGTGGGGGAGAGGAGTCCAGTGCAAAGTGATCAGCGCAGAGGTGTATCCAAGAGTGCAGGAGAGAGAGAGAGTCTGAGATGAGCCAAGGCACAGACGAGAGAGGAACCCAGATGACAGCTAGAACAAGACTTCACACTAATCAGGTGATATCGATCCTGTCATATTAGTTTACTTCACACTTGCATCTTAATCTTGTCTTTATTCCCTAGGCTATTGTATTGCTAATCCTTTTCCTTGCAGCGGTGTGTTCTATCTATAGTCTTTGTCAGTTACAGATCTGTGTAGGTATTTATATTGTTCTAATAAAGAAACCCCCAGTTTTTAGTAAACTGAAATGTGCCTTGTATTCTTGTTCAATCCAGGTAAATGTATCTCCTAGGTGGTTGTTGTTTATATGAATGGATGAGTAACCCCAATCAGGTAAGTGGTGATCACATAAATAGGGAGCGAGTGGACCTTTGATGCCAAGAATAAGAGGTACATTATATTAATTGGCTAACTCCTAATATTGTAGTAGCAAGCCCTTAGTGAATAGGGAGAGAGAGACTTCCCAACATATAACTGAAGGTGTTCATAGGAATGTGGTCGTCGTTGATATACGGCGTTAATGAGAGCACTGATTGTGTGTATACCCACAGGATTGTGGCTTGTGTAAGTGAGAGCGCTGGGGAGGATTACCAGCGTGGAGGTTTGCCGGATTGTAAACCGTTTGGAAAAAGGGAGAGCACTGGGGCTGCAGACCCACGTGTGTAGACACGCCAGATTGTGTGTCATATCTGCCCCAGGGTAGATTAGTCTGGGTCTGAGTGGCCGCGAGACTATAAGGTATGAGTGTAGTGTAGGGCATGGATATCCTTAGTAATCAGTGAGTATTCTTAGTATCCCTATAGATTTAGTGGTGTTTCTGATAATATGAGCTTGTATATTGCGAGTTCCCCATCCTCAGGTAGGTACCCAGGTTACTGGATAGATGGTCCTGAGGAGGGATGTGGTTACGTTCTGGCTGGGTTGGAGGGGCCCCTAGGGGCTGATCCCATCTAATCAGAAAACCCGGCCATGACACCTCCTCAATCTCTCGCAGGAATCAAAACCCCCATGTCCGGAGCTCAGAGCCACACTAACAAGGATGTGGAGACCCAAAAACAAAGACCATCCAGAACGGAAGCAGCAATGTCCGACGAAGAAGCTGTGGACCTAGCCTCCACTTATGACTCCTCTTTCCCAATGCCCATATCTCCAATATCCAAGTGATCATGGGCTTCAGAAGAGACCTCCCTCTCGTGAAAACTTCAAGACCCCCACCCTTCCTGACCTCCATACCGAGGGCCCCATTAGGAAAGCATCTGAACAAAAATAATCCAGCGACTAACTGCATCCTCATTAACTGCAGATCCGCCCCCAAGCATACAACAGAATTAGCTGAAACCATCCTCTCTCAGGACCTTGACATTGCGTTCATCACGGAGACATGGCTAAATGAGACCTCCCCACCCTGTCTAGACATGCTGGTACCCCCCAGGTTTCCCCATCTTCAATAAAGACAGAAAAGGTCAACGCGGGGGTGGTGTAGCCATCATCCATAAAGATGACATTGACATCGCTGTAACGGACCCATGCAAATATAGCTCTTTTGAATCCCTACCTGTCACCATCAAGACCAAGGATAACCATCCTTTAGTTGTTCACCTTCTCTATCACCCACCTGGCAATTCCCCCACTTTGGCGAACACCTATCTGACCTGATTGCTCACTGCGCTCTCAAAGACACTAACTTCAAATCCTGGGTGATCTCAACTTACGCTGGAACAAATCCAACAACACACTAATTCAATCTCTCAACAATCTCCTTTGTGATAATAACCTTTCCCAACACTACTCTGAAGAAACCCACAACAAAGGAGCGACCATGGATGCCATCATTGTCCATCAAGACGTAATCACGATCGACAACATCCTCCCAGTGGACTGGTCGGATCATCACATGATTCTATTCCACATCAACCAACCAAAGAGTTCTATCCCTGCCTCCTGCTCAAGATCCCCCCAAATGGTAAAGAAATCTAAACCAGATCCCCCTGGACATCATGGAGAAGAGACTCAAGTTGCTCCTACCCAATAACAAAGATCTCTCCACAAACGACCTCACCTCCCTCTACAACGCAAATTTGGGATCCCTTCTTGACCAACTAGCACCCTTGAAACTAAAAAAAAGCGAGCCATCCCATCCAGATCCTGGTTCGACTCAGAAGCTAATGAAGAAAGGAGACGACTAAGAGCCGCAGAAAGACGCTGGAGGAGCTTGCCCACTACCTGCCATTGCGACAAACTCAGAACTATCCAGAAGAAATACAATAATCACATCAAGAACAAAAAATCTATGTTCTTCTGCTCTGCTCTGGAGAGCGCAAAAAACAGACCTAAGGAACTCTTCAGTATCATTAGACAGCAAACCTTCAAACCAGATACTTCCCTGGAGCAGGCCTCCAAAGAACGATGCGACAACTTCGCCAACTTCTTTGATGATAAGATTTCCAAAATTGAGCACTCTCCGGTCACCAACTGCCCCCCCCTCACAGCAGGCATGGTGGGGTGCTTGGTAGCGCCCCCCTCCCACTACTAAACCCTGGTCACTCTTTCAGCCCATTCTAGAAGAAGAGATAGTCAAACTCATTGCTACCTCCAAACCTTCATCTCACACCCTTGACCCCCTTCTGGCTCAATTCACCACAAAACTGAAACTCTCCATTGCCCCACTGTGGTGCAGGATTATCAACATTCTCCATAAAAACTGGAGTAGTCCCAGACTGTTTGAAAGTGGGACAAGTCACCCCACTACTAAAAAAAACGGCATGGACAGAAATGACTTAAACAACTTCAGACCTGTCTCTAACCTTCCTCTTCTCTCCAAAATTCTAGAAAGATGTGTTCTCCACCAACTAACTTGGCACTTGGACAATACCAGCCTACTCGACTCACATCAATCGGGATTCAGGAAAGGGTGCAGCACAGAAACTGCAATCCTCAACGTAATTGATGACTTACACAAATCACTGGACTCAGACCATTGCTGCCTCCTCATTCTACTAGACCCATCGGCGGCATTTGACACGGTCGATCACATTCTTCTCCTCAAAGCTCTGGAGGAAAGGGCCGGACTCGACGACGTGGTCCTCAACTGGTTCTCCTCAATCTTGCACATCTGCTCCCAAAGAATCAAAATCAGAAGCTTTGAATCCGACCTCCACCCAGTCAAAAGGGGAGAACCCCAAGGCTCAGTGCTCGCCCCACAACTCTTCAACATCTACATGGAACCTCTCACCACCCTACTCAGAAAAGCTAACGCCCTTTCACCTCTATGCTGATGATACACAACTCTACCTGGAAATCTCCTCTTCTAAAGACATCCATAGACTAAATGAAACACTAAAGGATGTCCAACGTTGGCCGTCAAGCAACAATTTAAAACTCAACCCGGATAAAACTGAACTACTTCTTATCTCGAACAAAGAAGAGAACCCACAAATGATCGATTTGCTAAAAGATACTGATGTACTCAATGGGAACCTCTCCTTGGCTGACTCCTTCAAATCATTAGGCATCACGCTAGACTCTAAACTTGACTTGACCAAACACATCAAGATCTCGGCAAAGAGTGCCTTCCTTAACTTGAAACTACTCAACAAATTTAAACTTTTCATTCCATCCAAAGATCTCAAACAAGCCACCCAAGCATTGGTGTTGTCACGGCTGGACTATGAAAATGGAATCCTTACGGGAATAGCCAAAACGCACCTCGCTCCTCTGAAAACAACCCTTAACGCTGCTGCCAGAATGGTCACTGGAATAAAGAAATGTGATCACATTTCTCCGGCACAATAAAAACTCAAGTGGCTATCAATAGAAATGCGCGCAAACTTTAGAACAGCCTGCCTCACTCACAAAGCCCTTCACATAGGCAAACCTGAATATCTGGCGTCCAAACTCAGAAAAGCGGGTCAGAACAGGACTCTCAGAAGCTCTAACACCCTACTTCTTATCCCACTAAAAGCACGAAAACAAAAAAACGCAGTCAGGTCCTTTGCCGGAAATTCTCCCAAAATATGGAACTCTATCCCCCCCACATCAAAATTATTCCTTCCTTCCCGAAATTTAAAAGCCAGCTCAAAATCCTTTTCCTCGACCGCTCCCTATCGAACAGATGAGAACTGCTCAGAGTGTTTAAAATGCCACTGCTCTCCTCTATGATGCGGTTTGTCAAGACCTGTTTTTGTAACTCGTCAGCACCCTCTGTACTACGACTCGTATCCTGAATGTCTTGCTGACTGTATTATATTTGCTTTCTTTAGCACTGCTTTCTACTTGTTGTGAAGCACTCCAATACCTTCCGGCCAGGCTAGCGCTATATAGAACTTCTTAAATTTAAAAAAATTAAAAAAATTAAAGTTACTTTTCCCACTCCAGAGAGTACAACAGTAGGGAAAGTGTTGGATGGCGTAGAGGTAAAAATTACTATTCCAACTCCAGAGAGTGCAACAGTAGGGAAAGTGTTGGATAGCGTAGGGGTAAAAATTACTATTCCAACTCCAGAGAGTGCAACAGTAGGGAAAGTGTTGGATAGGGTAGGGGTAAAAATTACTATTCCAACTCCAGAGAGTGCAACAGTAGGGAAAGTGTTAGATAGCGTAGAGGTAAAAATTACTATTCCAACTCTAGAGCGTGCAACAGTAGGGAAAGCGTTTTAAATTACTATTCCCACTCCAGAGAGTGCAACAGTAGGGAAAGTGTTGAATAGCGTAGAGGTAAAAACTACTATTCCAACTCCAGAGAGCGCAACAGTAGGGAAAGTGTTGAATAGTGTCGGAGTAAAAATTACTATTCCAACTCCAGAGAGTGCAACAGTAGGGAAAGTGTTGGATAGCGTAGGGGTAAAAATTACTATTCCCACTCCAGAGAGTGCAACAGTTGGGAAAGTGTTGAATAGCGTAAAAGTTAAAAATAACATACTTTTTTTTTTTTTTTTTTTTTTTTGGGAAACCTTTATTGTGCAATATAAGGAGAACAAATACGGGCCTACAACCATCAGGCCGGCCACGAAAACATTTGAAGCACGACTGCAAACAATACGGCAACACAGTAGCTCGTAAATACAACGTAGCGAGCCACCTCGGGCAGCAAATTGTTACTGTGTCCCAGGAGCAGTGAAGGTTAATTTTCAAGATTTTATCTCAAAGATAATGTTCATCATTTTTTAAAAAATAGTAAGCAAGGAGAACAGAGTCCGTGCAATATATTCAGAATATAAGCAAGCAGCTTAGGTACGCGAAAAGCAACAACAGCAGAAGCCGGAATCCCCCAGGCAACATGGCGGCACAAGATTATACGTATCAGGATAATGAAGCCAATCAGTAAGCACCGCGTCACCCGCCGCCCGCCCACCACCAAGCCCATGCGCAGACTCAAGATAGAAACAAGGAAAGAAAAGAATACGAGAGTAAGAAGAAAAACAAGGCCCATAGAAACTAAAACAGAAACTAAAATCCCATCCCCCAACCCACCCCACCCTACACGCATGCAGAGGCTACGGCCTAACCCCCCCCCCCAGCAGTGTGTCTGTCACCCAGTAAGGAACCCGAAATATAGTGATAAAGAAAGAAAGAAAAGAAAGGGAAAAACCTATTATTACCGGAGGAGGGCCAAATCCAAAGTCTCCCGATCTCCCCAGCCTGAATTACACTCCACCACCCCATACAGAATAATCACAGTAGGCAATAATCACCAATTGGGATGGGAAGGAACATCTCTGCAGTCCATGTTGAGGAAGCGCCACAGTCCGAGACCCCACCAGACAGTCCAGCACAAGTTAGCACACAGTAACCCCTAGCCCTGGCCAGATCGTAGACGTCCACCCAACCATGGTTCCCTGCAAGAGCCCGCCACAGATAAAACAAAGAGACAAGATGGCCACCCTCGGCTGAATTGAATTACCCAAGAGTAAGATGGACCCCGCCAAGAACATTCTGTCCCATTGTCCCAAGGGAACACCGTTTCCAGAGCAGACAGACATCGCAAAGAGTGATACAATAGTAGCGGAGCCTGCAGATCACAAGCCACCAGGAAAGACAGCTGCTGCGCCGACAACGCCGTAAACAATTGGTGCTTTGCCACGGGTGAAGTCTTGGTGTTAATCAAGGAAGGAAACACTGTAGCATCGCCAATGGAAACATCCTCCATGTGCTCGGGCGGCAACAACGTAGCACTATCGGAGCCCAGTGAAGGCAGATCCGTACTGCGAGGTGAAGAAGTCGGCACTATAAGCGCAGTCGAAAGTATAGCATCATCAAGCTTCCTGCCCAGCAATCGGGAGCTTTCCCCCCACGCAGCCCTCAAGTCAGCAAGCGCTAATAATACGGAGCCACAGGTCAATGCAGGCAAGCAGTCCACTTTGTCCGCAGTGTGATATGCGGCTCGCCCTCCGGCGTATCGATCAGAAGCCCGCCCGGTGCCACAGTCCCGGGCAGTAGTGTAGCCCCCCCTCGCCTCAGCGGCGCCATCCATTGTTGTCACCTCGCCGGGAATTCACGGGGATGCTCAGGCAAGGTCCGTGAATCAGAACGGGGTCCCCCGTCACCGGTAATACTCAGGGCAGCCGATACAAGTGAACAGCAAGATGAGTCCCCCCTCGGACAGTCGAGGTCGGGGGCAAGTCTGGGGCAGGCTCCGACAGCTGGCCACACACCAACACAGGGAAAGCGCGGCTTGTCTCACCTGCGTTCCCCCACAGCGAAGCGACAGGGCAAATTACGGGCAGCCGAAAGAAAGCCTCACTCGTGTTGCGGGACATGTCGTCAGCATTGCCTCAGCTCGGTCTGATTACGGAGCTCCTGCAGGCGCCATCTTAGCAAGGCAGCCCGGGTCTCACATCCAGGTCCAGGAGCGGCGGCCGGAGAAACTCGGCAATATCTCCGGTTGGAAGGCCGGCAGGGTCTTCAGACTAACGGCAACAGCCCCAGCGTACTTTCGCCGTTCTCCCGCAGCCGCGCAATTACAGGATAGTAGGCAGAATATCTCCGCGGGAGACAAAGGCTCGCGGAGCCGGGAGACTACGCGTCTGTCTCCGCCGCCATCTTGGCTCCTCCCCAAAAATAACATAGTTATGAATAACTTAATATTTTAAAATTTAAAAAATATTAAATAAATCTAAACTATTTACAGATACCAATAAATAATTATTAAAAACATAATTACCAATGAAGAATTAATTAACAATAAATTATTAAAACCAATTAATATTAATTAATTAATATTAATTACCAATTAATAAACATTGAACAATAAAAATATTTTTTATAACAAAAACATTAATTATTGAAATTAATTACCAATCAACTAATATTGAACAATTAAAAAATGTATACCACAAATATTAATTATTAAACATTAATTGTCAACTAATAATTACTTATTAATATATTAAATAAAAATGTCAATAAATAATATTTAGTAATATTTAATTACCAATTAATGAATAAACAACAATAAATTAATTTTCATAACCCAAAAAATTACACTTTTAAATAATTACCAATTAATAATTACAATCCAATACATTAATTATCAATACCCAACTATAAATGTAATAGTTACTTAATTACATATCTATTACTTTACACACTATTCCCCTATAAACGCACAACACACTCCAATAATGAAATAATACACTTAACATCATTATCAATTAATCAAATAATAAAAACTAATTACCAATTAATAAAAACTAATGACCAATTATTAATTAATTAACAATATTATAATTATCAATACCAATTAATGAAAATAAATTATTACTTAGTTACATTCAAATTACTTCCCACCCTATTCCCCTATTAACCCACAACCGGCTACAGAACGTACACACAAAAATTGATCAAAATTAATTCATAATTCCTAAAAATTAATAATTCATTTAGTATAATTAAATTACTTCCCACCCTATTCCCCTTTAAACCCACAACCTGCGACGGTACTAAAATACAAAATTAACTTAAAATAACATTAAAAAATAAAATAACACCTACATATTAAATAAATAATAATACTCATAACAATCATATAAATATCGATATTAGTAACATCGATATATTTAATATCGATGTTACTAACTTCGATATTACTTACAACGATATTAAAAAAATCGATATTACTTACCTAAATTTTCTGTCCTTCGATATTAAAAAAATCGATATTACTTACCTTCTATATCTGTCCCTTTAATATTATTACATGGATATTATGGTAGATTGATATTTAAATTTCAATATTTTGGCTGCTCACCACCACTAACATCCTTCATGTGGATTAACACTAGATTACAATTTCCACCCAATGGTATGGGCTTGAATATATTGCTAATTCAAAAGCCAGATGTTGCAGGGCAAATTGCTGACCCACATCTGATGCAAAGAACATAGCTAATGCCATTTTCCTCACTCTTCTTTTTTTTATACCTTTTTATTGGATTTTACATTTCATACAAACATGTCATACAATAATCATTCCCAACATCCGGGATGCAATATTTAATGAGTCTCGTTGTCAGGACTAGCGGTGGTGTAGTGTGTTTCCTCAAGCAGTTGGCTCATTAATTGATGGAGGTGCCAGGAGGCATCTAGGATATGGTCGGTGGTATGAGCACCGCAGTGCTGACCCGTATGACAGTCTTTAGTCCAAAGTCCCTTGTAAAGGGTATCGTAGTATGGTAATCCAGGTTCAGAACTGAACTAGGGGACTCATAACTCAGGGAGTAAGGGGCCAGGGGGGTAGGGGGAGAGGGGTTGTGGAGCCAGAGTGGTGATGCTCCGCGTTAATCCACAAACTTCAGATACTGTGCACTATCCTGACCGATGGCGCGAATCCTGGGAAGTGGCTTAGGGGGGGCCGGTAGGGTGGGGGGGGGGACGCGCGTGGACGGGTGAGGGGAAGTGGCATCTCGGTGTTGCCTGTGGATCTTGCGTGGGGTCTATACCGGCTGCGTGCGCTTGCTTAAAATTATGTAGGAGCGTTGCCCATTATAATGAGATAGGATGCCTTCGTATGCCTTGGGCCTCCTCCGGGCGGATGAGGTCTTCCTCGGCTGCGGCCCATTGCTCTACCGCCCCCCAACAAGCCGCCACTGGGGGACCCTCAGGCACGCACCAGTACATTGCTATACTGCCTTTTACCAACAGTATGGCCAACAGCGCGGATTTGGTCTCTACCTTCTTTCGTGTATTACGCTTAAAGATGCCTAGGGCGCATGCCTCCCATGTGTGAAAAACTGTTAGGCTGGTGACGGTTTGTAGTGTGATGTGTACCGTCGTCCAGAGAATTTGTAATCCGGGGCATGTCCAAAACAGGTGAAGGAATGGGGCCTCCGGAGTATGACAACGGGGGCATTCGAAATGGGAAGTTGGGTAGAATTGCTTAAGCCGTGCAGGTGTTAGGTAAGCGAGGTGTAGTATGTTGAACTAGACGTTTTTGAATCGTTGGTTGCGGGACACTTTTTTTTGATGCGCAAGGGCCGTCAGCCACTCCCTATCATGAAGTTTGCGGCCTAAATCTTCCTCCTAACAGAGCCGCAGTCTCGACAGCGATACATGTGTGAGCTCTGTGATGGATTTATAGATCCATGTGACATGGTGTCTGCCCACTCCCATATGAAGTAGTGTGTGTAACACCACAGGAGTCGCAGGCTCTCTGTCTCGTAGATCCCAGGTCCGCCTACAGTCTGCCACCAGCTGCCAATACGTCAGGAATTGGCCGGTCGGCAGCCCCCTCTCCTCGGTCAGGTCTGCAAACAAAATCAATTGACCGTCAGAAAACAAGGCTCTGGTTTGGGGAGCTGGTGGTCGGTCCAGACCTGAAGTTCTCTCGCGGTATAGAACTGCTGACCTTTTGGGAGCCCTGCCAGGGGCAGCAATGGGGAATATACTGTTAGACATGCGGTGGATCCGGAGTGTACAGGATCTGGCCACCTTGACCAACAGCGGTCTTGTGCCCGGGAGTAGCATTCGTGTCCGCTCCAGAACTGTCAGTTGCCCGTCTGGGGACTCAATTTCTCTCAGGTCCCGCTGTGCGGTCCAGTGTGATAGCCACTGCAGCTGCGCCGCTAAATAATAGGCTTCAAATGACGGGGCGCACAACCCTCCCTTATCGCGGGGCAGCTTCCTCACTCTTCTTATGAATTTGAGATATTATCAAATGACTCGCCTGTCTATCATACTTCTCAATATCAATCCCCTTTGTTTCAAATCCAACAGTTGCTACTTCCCCATATGACGTTGTGTGGTAAAGTATATTATTTATTGTACGCATCTGCTACTGTCCAAACATTTTGCAGATTCAGGCCTCAGATGGGTTTCCTGCAAAAAGTACACATTTGATTTCTTTCTCTTAAGCTCTACCTGAATTGGGGAGTTAACACTGGGTATCAAAGCTCCTTAACACTGGGTACCAAAGCTCCCCTCTTCTCCTACAAAGAATCTAATGGTAAACATTTTTGTCCATAAAAACGTGGTACCACAGTAATCAAGCATTATCTCACCAACCCTCATCACCCCCAGCCCTTTCCACTAACTTTTACTATCCTCTTTTGTATATTTAAGCAACCAATCCATAGGAATTATTCTCCACTCTTTACAAAAAATCCTGTTTAAGATAGTGTAACAGGGTCGGGATGGGTGGTCGTGTGGAATGGTGGAACCCTGATTGTGACCCTTCTAATCTTCAGACTGCGACTCAGAAGAATGATTGGGACGTAGATCAATCCGAAGAAACGTACACGGGTCCCTTTAAGTGGGAGTTTGACGACTTCCAAGAAGCCCCACCTTCTACTGACGTCGACAATCCTGGATGGTTGAAAGCAGGGGAAGCCCTGTACGCGGCGTGTGACGTCATCGGCGAGCCGGAGGACAGAGGACGCGAGGCACACCGACCGGAGGAAGAAGACGTGGGAGAAAACCGAGGACGAGAAGAAGACGGAAAGCCAGGAGGCCAACGATCCTGTGATTCGCCGTGCCACACTCCAGAGGGAGGAGTGTGGCTTAGCCAGGTTCGGCGGCGTTGGGCGGCTTGGGTGGGGAGAAAGAGTGCCCCGAGTGTATAGTGTAAAAAGCCCCTGTACGTTCTAATCCTCTGTGTTTCCATCCTCCCTTCCTCTTCCCGATTCTATTGCCGTACCTTTCCTTCGTACCTCACTCCTCTCCTTGTTCATCCACGTATTTCACACTGGAGTGTTTGTATATACACTGGTGTCCCTCACAAACACGGGAATCCCTTGGGTGCAAGCGCGTATCAGACATAGCGACTAACGGCCTCCCTCTGTCCATTCTTTTTCATGTTGCTGGACCGGGAGACGAGAAACACCTAAAGCCCGTAGCCTTCCTGGAGCATTAACGACGCTGAGCCATCTTGCACACCCTGGAATCTGGGAGTCCTTTGAGCTGTAATCCTGCGTGCCCCGAAGTCCACCACCACGGATAAAATTGAGTTTGCGAGGGAGAGACTTACATTCCGTACCAAGAGAACCCTAAAAATAAAACCCAGTTTGAAACGATATACTGGTCAAGTGTCTGTTGAGCCACCTGTTGTTACCACTGTGAGTATCCCTAGCCCCCCTGCCCCGGCTACAGATCCAAAAGTCTAACTAATCAGTTTCTTTTACGTTACTCATTGCTACCAAAGTAAACTGAAGCACCAGGCCCTTAAATTCTAGTATGAATCCTCTAATCTCTCTGTCAGCTAGCTGTTTCATATGAAAGGCCTGGATAAACAACTAAAGATGAGCCAAGTTGGCTCAAAATCTGGGGATTTCTCCCCCTAAAATCTAATTTTCCTGTTTCATTATGAAGTCCTAAAAAATCCCATAATCATGAGGGATCACGCTCCTCTTTAAAGTTGGGAAATGAGATTCAATGGCCCCTCAATTACAAAACATATTTCACCAGCAGGGCAGCTATGTACTTTATTTCTTTATTGATATCAGACCCATACCGGAGTCATCCGGTTTCTCCGGGATTCCCTGAATCTGCAGTTTATACCTACTGGATCTATATTTTCCATCCTTCCGTTTATGCTGAACCAATTTAAGACAGTCACATTTGGCTGCCTAAGACTCCATTGTCTCTTTCACCAGTGGTTGGCTGAGATTCCACCCCTGCCAGACCTTACCCAAAAGAGCTGTCATGCTCATGCACATTGTCCATCCTGCCATTCATCAGTCTGCATCCAATAGCTGTCTTGCTGTGTATTTTTATTAATTCCTTTTTCTTTTACAATCACCAGCAGCAGTTGATGTGCCTTGTCGGATTTAGAGTCAACATCACTTTAAGAATGTAATGGGACTTAGGTTCCATCTCCTTCCTTAAGTCTATTACCTCCTCCTCCTCCATCATGAAGTCAAGAGGTCTGGTGAAAAGAGTGGTTGCTGAGAGCCCCCAGAGCATATTTAGTATATTCTAAGGTGTTATCTATCTTGAAGGATCCACCCTGTTGTTTATCAACCAGGTCCAACTTTTCACATGCCAACACCTCATTCAGTTATTGTAATTCAATCTGTAGCCCAAAGCTTTTTCCATAGTTGAACGCAAGCTTCCTTTAACTAACGGCAGCAGTGGGCACAAGGGAAGCCTGCCAAACTGCTCTCATAGTGGAAGCAACAGAAGACTGTACCTCTGCTAGCTAATGCCAGAATATTGTTGACAAAAAGGTTTCCTGACATACATATTTTGTCCTAAATTCATTTTACCAAAAAATGTTGTCCTTCGGTGTGTAGTTGTTATACCACTATTTTTAAGGGGGCTCTATTTTTGTAATATATTTGTTAGATGATGTTTAGTCCATGATATTTAGTTACTGTACCACCGCTGCCACAACTCCTTTCCAAACCTATCCCTCCTTCAGTTTTCTTAGATACTTCGCCTGTGCCCTTTGGCACATTTTTACCTTTTTCATCTTTTTTGTCAATTGGGCCTCATTAGGCCTCGCCTCAACATACAAGGTCACACTCAGCTTCTAAAGTTTCACACTCAGGGCCTGATTCTGATGCGGGTTGGAAAGCTTCCCGACCGAATCCGTTTGGAAATGGTTTCCGACCCACTCCGATCTGGAGAGTCCGACCGACGGAGTACAATGCATCCGGATGCTTCCAGATATGATTTGGTTGGACTCCCATTGACTTCAATGAGAGCATATGTTCCTAACCGCATCATAAGTGGGCCCTGGGTCGGGAAGACATGTTTCAGATCCGATTTGGAAGGAGCAAATGCCATTAGGAGGCCTTCCTAAACGCATCAGAATCAGGCCATAGGTGGGAATGCTTTCCTACCCGCACAGAATCAGGCCCTAAGTAGAGACATTAAGGATGGATCTAAACTCTAGTGCTTTGATGGATCTGCAAAATGTAGTGCTCCATTATTATTACAAAACTGAATGTTAATTGGTGTAAGCATTCTAGTTTGTTAAACTGTTGTGGTACACACATATATAAAGAGGCAACATTCATATATATTATTATTCTAATCATTAGCTTATTATGTATTTACATTAGTTAGATCATATTATCTCCATAGCCGGGGGTCTACAAGTGGTTCGGGAGGCGGGGTGGAGCGGAGGGGCACCAGGCTCTGGTCAAAAAAGCATTATGCTGATAACAGTGTGTTGTTTTCTGTGGAAAGAAATGAGCAGTAGTAAGCCGCTCTGAAATGGCCCATCACTAACATCATTTGTCATAATATCCCAGCTGGCTGTATCTCGCTAACGGTAGGGGACTCCAAATATTCTTCAAAAGATGCACCCCCATTTCTAATAATCCCTCTGTGGATACCTTTACACGTTAGTAAGGCCTGACGGACCAGAATAGTATGTTTGACAATTAGGTATTTGATTGCATTTTTAAAATAATAACATAACTTAACTGTAATGTTTAAATAAGTCTAGACATATTTGATAGGTCTGTCTGCAGTCGGGGATCTGTGAATGAGAGGTAGAGTGATTCCTTTTGCTGATCTGCAGAGAGATTATCAATTGCACGATCGAGAAACTTTCCGTTATCTGCATGCCACAAATGGGTTGTATAAAGCCATTCCTAAGAACTCAGAGGTACTGGTTTCCTCGCCTGTGGAGGATAGGTTGCTAGATGACTATCTCCCGGAGAAAGCTATCTCTTCGACTTACCGGAAAATCCTCAATCATACTCCAGGCACTCAGGATAAGCTGCGTGCTAAATGGGCTGATGATGTTGGAGATCTGTATGATGACGATTGGAAAGAGGCGCTGGAATCCCCTCGCGAGGTAGCAATCCGATTCAGACTCATACAACTTACATTTTTGCATAGGACGTATTACACCAGCTCTGTATTGGTCAAGATGGGTGTGCTGGGTTCCCCTGCATGCTACGTGGCTGCGGCCTAGATGGTACTTATGTACACTAATAGTGGTACTGCCCTGTCCTATGAGAGGATTGGGAAAAAGTTATTGCTGGTATGACTCATGTCTGTAATTTCAAAATAGACGACTCCCCCTGGATGTGTCTCCTTAATATTTTGGGCGCAACAGATTTGTCACATACCGAGAAGTTGTGGGTTACACTGGAGTTCAGCTGTGTTATAAAGATTGGGAGTCAGACATGGATTGGTGCATGCAGGCTGAGAAGATGGTTTATGAAAGTAGGGGTTGTCCACAAAAATGGTCCAAAATATGGAGTCCAAGGAACGAATGTAGAGGTCTGTTGTGCACCTCTGTTGTCCTCCCTCCTCCCTAGTGGTAGACGATGAAGATATTTAATTGCTTTGAATATGGAACGACAATGTAGGTTCTTTTGTAAAGTTTCCTAACACCTAAATGTATATGTCAGGATTAGCTTCGCAGGATTCAGATGCAGTAGAATAAAGGACCATCTCCTGATATCACCAAGCACCCTGACATGGGGTTCCCCCCCAGGGTCTTCGAGTTATCAAGCGAGGGACACCAGGTAGGGGAGGGGTCAGCAGGGACAAAGGCTCTGAAAAGACATAAACAAAACAATAAGATACACATACACATAAACTACTCTCATGCATTCTCGCTAAAACACAGATGTCATCAATACCTGATTGTCCTCTGTATAAGCTTAGAACAAAACACCATATGACACCCTGAAACACCATCTGATGGGGAAAGCAGAATAATGCATCAGTGGATAGCCAATCATTACCATACACTCAATATCACTGTTATCTCCAGACCCCTACCCTGCTTCTGATTCATCTGAACCTTGCAGGACCACTTGTATCAACAGGAAAATAGTAGAACGTGAAAGCAGCCAGACAAGGTTGAAGGCACCCCGACAGCAGGCTGCTTAACAGTATTTCACTAAATCCAACTCTGGAATACCAGTTCTGTGACCCCCTACCTAGGAAGATGGTATTGTGTAAATAAATGAAGCAAAAGAAAACGCTGTTACTTTCACAGCCAAAGCAATGGAAAGTGATTCCGATAAATATCCTTATGCAACAATAACCTGCGGTTGCGACCACCGCTAAGCTCCGCTTTACAAAATATGAGGAAGGTCCCAAGATACAGACGGTGTTGCGCTGCAGCCACAAGCAGTAACCCGCTGTAATTTCCACTAAACAATTAGACAAAAATCAAAGGAAAGCAGACGGCGTTACGCTGCCTTCCTAGCACGCTGTAACCCGCTGCAATGTCATTATCAGATAAAGTTCAATCATGCCCACACACACGGAGTTACGCGGCAGAAGGCTCGCTGTAACCCGCTGTGCTCCATTGAAGGGATCCGCAAGACGCCAGAACCCACTGACTGCCTCAAACCAACAGAGGAGAGGCGGTGCCTAACGCAGGCACTGTTCCGTGGTACTCACGGACAAACACCAACTGTCTCAGCATACCGAACCGGCAGGTCCCAGACGCTCCTCCGGTTGCTGCAACTCTACACCAACCCGGCACGAACACAAACAGGAAGGAATTACGCGCACCAACTCGCGCGTATAGACAGGTTTTTACACTTCCTGTCATACCCATGGCATCATGGGAAGTGTAGTTCTATTACTCCCGATGCCGCGCGAAGGCTGATTCCTGACAGTACATCCCCCTTCCTATCGCCCCCTCGGCCCCGGTTTGGCCAGGAACCGGCGATGGAACGAACGAACAGCCGCAGGGGCATGCACATCCCGACATGTTTCCCAGGAATCGTCTTCAGCTGTATACCCTTTCCAGGACACCAGGTACCACAACACCCCCCTGCGTATCTTGGAATCTTTAATGCATCTGACCTCATATTCCAGGCCCCCATCACACAACACAGGAGGAGGAGCTCGGCGTCTAGCGCTTACAGCAGGTTTCAACAGACTGCAATGAAAGACGGGGTGTATTCTCAAAGTCCCGGGCAAGCGCAGTTTGAAAGCCACAGGATTGATGCGTTTCACCACCGTATAAGGCCCAATGAACCTGGGATGAAATATGCTGCGCAGCTTAAACTTGATATTTTTTGTTGACAGCCATACCTTGTCTCCCACCTGGTATTGGGGCCCGTCATGTCGATGCCTGTCCTTCCCCTTCTTATATACCTCCTTAGCCTGAATCAAATGCTGTCTCACCTTTTTCTGTAGGTTTTGCAGTTTCCTGACTTCCATCAATACTCTAGGCTGATTACTCACTTCTGCTGGGATAGTGATAGGCAGTACCTTAGCATCGAACCCATAGGTGGCATGGAAGGGAGACAGACCAATTGAACTGTGCCAGGAATTGTTATAAGCCAGTTCTGCCATCCACAACATGTCCACCTGATTCCTGAGCGTCTTTGGCATAACACCTCAAGTATTTTTTCAGAGTCTGGTTTAATCTCTCTGTCTGCCCATCCGTTTGTGGATGGAAGGAGGTTGATAGGGAAGAATCTATGTGCAGAGCCTTACACCTTACATACATGACCTTGGTGTACCTGTGGATTTGCTGAACGGATCAAAATGTCGTCTATATAGACCACGACAAACAAATCCACGAAGTCTTTCAGTGCATCGTTTAGAAAGAATTGGAATGCTGCAGGAGCATTGCAAAGTCCAAAAGGCATGACCTTATATTCATACAGCCCGTACCTGGTTTTGAAAGCTGTTTTCCATTCATCCCCACTTCTTATCCTTACCAAATGATACGCCCCTCTCAAATCCAGTCTTGTGTAGATCTGGGCCTCCTTCACCTGATCCAGTAGCACCGGAATCAGGGGTAATGGATATCTGTTTCTCATTGTGTTCTTATTGAGAACTCTATAGTCTACACAAGCCCTCAGATCACCATTCGCTTTGGAAATAAAGAAAAGAGGCATTGCTGCGGGAGACCTGGATGGCTGTATGAAACCTAGTGCAAGATAGAGGTCCAACTACCCCCTTAAATGCTTGGTTTCAGGTTCAGAAAGCGCATATACCCTGCATGATGGAATAGTGGTCCCCTCAATCAGATCGATACGGCAATCGTACTCCCTATGGGGGGGGCAGGATCTCAGCCATCTTTTCGCTAAACACATCCTCATACTGTATGTATTCCAAGGGTAACAATACATCCTTCTCTTCTGCGGTAGCAACCACATATGCCCGAGACAAAGCTGTAACAGCTACCTGATGCAGCGAGAACACATGGTCTATGCATTCCTCAGATGAGAACGTGATGGTTTTAGTCTTCCATTCTATGATGAGATTATGGAAGCACAACCACTACATACCCAGAATCACCTCGTACTGAGGTGCCTCTATTATGTTCATGGCCAGGCTCTCGGTATGTCTCTCTGTAACCATTTTGTATGTTAACACTACCGTTTCTGTCCGTTCCACTATCAACCCTGATTTTAGAGGTTGTCCATCGACAGTAAACACTTCCTCCGCCTTTCCCAACCTCACCCTGTGTATGCCCAACCTGGATACCAGGCCACTGTCAATGAAGTTGCCGGTGGCGCCAGAATCCAACATCACTTGTACTTGGTGTGTCTTGTGTTTGTATGTTAGATCCATGAGTATTTTCATGTGTGTCTCACTGTCCACTAGCGCCAATGCAGTCAGGGAAGGTAACTGCATTCCTGGACCTGACATCCCCCTCTCTGTTGGTTCGCTGTTCTGAGATGGGCTATAGGACGAGGACACAGCTACTTTCTTGCCACTAGACCCATATTCAGAGGTTCTGGGTTTGTTAGGACACTCTCTTACGAGGTGCCCTCTCTTTCCACAATACATGCATAACCCTTGCATGCGTCCAGTGTTTCTTTCCTCTCTAGATAGGGCAGGTCTAACTGCACCTATTTCCATAGGTTCTACTCCCACATCAGGAGAGGAGATAGGTTTACGAGAGAGCCTGTCTTACCTGTAAGACCCCCTGTCGCATCTTCTTCTGTCCCCGCCTCTATCAACCATCCTGCCATCTAATCTCAGGGTCAAATTTTTCATAGCAGCACAAGTGGTAGGTTGGGGATCTATCTGGGCGATAACATCCTTAAGCTCATCTCTTAGGCCCTGATAAAATAACGACATCCGTTTCTCTTCGGGCCACTCAGTCTCTGCTATCAGCCTGTTAAAGGTGGTTAAGTAGGTGATCAGATCTTTTCTCCCCTGTTTCAACTCCAGCAATTCCCTATCTGCGCTGAATGTGGTGGCTCTACGGTCGAACACCCGCTCAAATTCAGCCTTAAAAGCAGCCCAATCTGATAAAATGTGATCATTGTTTCTTACCAAGGGAACTGCCCAATTAGCCGCATCTCCGACTAAATAAGAAATGGCAAATGCAACTCGTGAGTGGTTATTCGGGAAAGAGGCGGGTTTGCAGGAGAAGTGTAACATGATCTGTGTTAGGAACACCTTCACTTTGGAAGGATCACCGGAGTACCTCTCCGGGCTAGCCAGAGGAATGGGAGGAGGGACAGTCACCTGAATCTAAGAGGCCCCTGTGCTTGCATCGAACGGATTCCTGGACATTCTCTCAACCTTTTCTTTTAATGCAGTGGCTTCTGCTTTGGAAGAAGCCAACTCCTGTTGTACTAACAGAAGAGCCTGCAGCACATCATCCATGGTGGCCATTATTCCACTACAACCGAACCGGGCGAAGCATATGACTTGGGCGCGTAATTCTGTCAGGATTAGCTTCGCAGGATTCAGATGCAGTAGAATAAAGGACCATCTCCTGATATCACCAAGCACCCTGACATGGGGTTTCCCCCCAGGGTCTTCGAGTTATCAAGCGAGGGACACCAGGTAGGGGAGGGGTCAGCAGGGACAAAGGCTCTGAAAAGACATAAACAAAACAATAAGATACACATACACATAAACTACTCTCATGAATTCTCGCTAAAACACAGATGTCATCAATACCTGATTGTCCTCTGTATAAGCTTAGAACAAAACACCATATGACACCCTGAAACACCATCTGATGGGGAAAGCAGAATAATGCATCAGTGGATAGCCAATCATTACCATACACTCAATATCACTGTTATCTCCAGACCCCTACCCTGCTTCTGATTCATCTGAACCTTGCAGGACCACTTGTATCAACAGGAAAATAGTAGAACGTGAAAGCAGCCAGACAAGGTTGAAGGCACCCCGACAGCAGGCAGCTTAACAGTATTTCACTAAATCCAACTCTGGAATGCCAGCTCTGTGACCCCCTACCTAGGAAGATGGTATTGGGTAAATAAATGAAGCAAAAGAAAACGCTGTTATTTTCACAGCCAAAGCAATGGAAAGTGATTCCGATAAATATCCTTATGCAACGGTAACCTGCGGTTGCGACCACCGCTAAGCTCCGCTTTACAAAATATGAGGAAGGTCCCAAGATACAGACGGTGTTACGCTGCAGCCACAAGCAGTAACCCGCTGTAATGTCCACTAAACAATTAGACAAAAATTAAAGGAAAGCAGACGGCGTTTCGCTGCCTTCCTAGCACGCTGTAACCCACTGCAATGTCATTATCAGATAAAGTTCAATCATGCCCACACACACGGCATTACGCGGCAGAAGGCTCGCTGTAACCCGCTGTGCTCCATTGAAGGGATCCGCAAGACGCCAGAACCCACTGACTGCCTCAAACCAACAGAGGAGAGGCGGTGCCTAACGCAGGCACTGTTCCGTGGTACTCACGGACAAACACCAACTGTCTCAGCATACCGATCCGGCAGGTCCCAGACGCTCCTCCGGTTGCTGCAACTCTACACCAACCCGGCACAAACACAAACAGGAAGGAATTACGCGCACCAACTCGCGCATATAGACAGGTTTTAACACTTCCTGTCATACCCATGGCATCATGGGAAGTGTAGTTCTATTACTCCATATGCCGCGCGAAGGCTGATTCCTGACAGTATATGTTTGTCGTGTTTTGAGCCTTTTGTATTGTGAGATTATAGTAATGTAATGTCTTGATTTGGTTTGTATGGTTTTATGTTTTATTTTGAATAAAAAGATTTAACAAAAATAAATAATAAGTCTAGACATATTTAAGCATTGCCAGTATAATAGAATAATTGTACATTTTTTTTAAGGTGGCCCGGCCGATAATTAATTTTTTCCACTGAGGTATGCCGCATTAAAAAGTCTGTAGACCACTGCCATAGACCTTACTGGGAGTAGACCGGTTATCCAACGTTTTTTCGCCTTATACAAAGTGATGTTGCTTTCAATGTGCTTTTACATTTTCCTTTCTGTTGGAGGTGACTAACAATCAAGGATAGCTATAAGAATAGCTCATTGTTTTGCTTTGAGAAAGGTTCGCTCACTGCACTACTTGTTATGATTTAATCTCTTTTTTGGGATGGGGAGTATCATTTTGTACCAGGCAGACCACACTACTGATATCTTCAAGACCCTGCAACTGTGTGCGTCTTTGTTCAGTGGTGAGAAGCAAGAGGAGTCTACCTACTCCCAGAAGACGGTGCTAACTGATTGGCTACATTGGGTGGGAGTAGTGGGAGAAAGTTCTAGAAGAGTGTGGTGTTATTTAATTGTGTGTATCAGATTAGTTAGCAGTTCCTGACCTGATTTCTCTTAGGAACGACTTTTCCCTAACTGATTTCTCCCATACATTGTTCTTGGGCTTGTCTCTTGAACATCTCTGCCTATTTCAATGAACCTTACTTTGGTTAATGTGAGACTGACACCTCTGCTTAGAATTTCCCTTTGCAACATTTGATGTTTTCTTTAGATTAGGGAAGTTCCTTTATGGAACCTATACTAACTCTATTTTGCCTCTTGTATCTTGTGATGATTTGTATTGCCATCTACATATTATTTAACTTCAATTTGAACAATAGTTTTAATATATGCTTACTTCTTAAACTAGTTTATTGACTGGCTAAGTATTGTAACCTTGAGAAATTCTGCTAATAAACCATCAGGGTTTGGGAACCATCGAGTGACGTAACGAAATTGAGTGGGCCCCCCTGCAAAGCACATGGAGGCCCCTTCCCCCAGCAGCCCAGCCCACCGCCTACCACTTTGCCCCACCACCCAAAAATCTGGTATATTTTGATTTGAAACCGCCAACATTTAATGAAATGCCTCTATATTATCTTGCTCAAAGTTCTAATAAGAAAGTGTGAAACACTCTTAACATTTAAACTATGCCTTTTGTAAGATTATTGTCAAGAGCAGATCATTTAACTGAGACAGCAATCAGAACAATGCCAAGGAGCGGTCCTATTGTCTTAGTGACTGCCTATTGCTGAAGAACAAAGAACAACTATGTCAAGTCCGAATGCAAATTTACATTGATGGACAATAACTTGAAACTGTGAACTACCAACCCAAACCTGCAATTTCATAGATTTGAATGACAAAATACATGAATAGCACACAAGATATAACTCAGTATCCTGAGAAATCCAAGCAAAATAGACTGGTGAATTATCTGCATGCCACACTAGGGTTGTGCATGATAATAACATGAACTGAGGAAGCAATTTCAATTCCTACCATCATGTCTTCATTAGTAAGCAGGACAAAACAGAAAGTACAAAAGGCGGAGGATGGAAAATGGTTTGGATGCTTCAGAATATTAATGTAGATGTTTGTCTGTTTGAATTTATAATTTCTGTAGTGTAAACCATGTTAATTACAAGATTTAAGGCATGCGTATTACAGACAAGTGCAAGCAACACCATAAATAACACACGATGTAGAATAAAAACAAACCATATCAACAAGTACCTAATGACAGAATCTATGCAAATTGTAGTTGGTAAAGAAAGAAAAGTCCAAATACTTTCAAAGTGCATAATAAAACAATCACCAGCCCAGCAGTATACAAAAATCAAGCATGTTTAGTAAAACAATCCCCCTTTCTTCTTGTGTCAAGGTGAAAATACTTTCAAAGTGCATGATAAAAACAAGTTCAACAGTATGCAAAAATAAAGCCAGGTTAGTCAAACAATTCCCTATTTGGTGTGTGCATAAAGGCACACATATTTCAAACCAACTGGTAAACAATAACAAGTACAGCAACATACAATAATCCAACCAGTTTAGGGAAACAATTCCATTTTTGAAGGCACACATATGTCAAAGTGACTGGTAAAACAATAACAAGTAAAGCAGACAGCAGCATAGAAAAATCAAACATATTTAGTAAAACGAAGTCCCCTATTGTTTGCGCATGAAGGCACAAATATTTAAAAGTGACTGGTACAGCAATGACAAGCCTAGCAGGTTAACATTAAACCAGTCTAGATGAATAATGCCCCTTTTATTTGTGCATATAAGCGCAAATATTAAAAAGTGATTGGCAAAATAATAACACGCTCAGCAGCAAAATAAACATACCTGGCCACTCAAATGATGCCCCTTTTGTCTGTGCAAAAGAAAGTGTCAAGGAGGGGCATATATGTCAGGTTAAACTGAATACATTTCTTCTTGCCTCTATAAACGTTTCTTCAGAATATTGAGGTAGCCTATATATATATATATATATACACACAATATTTAAAGTATGATATACTGGCAGAATGAATACCATATTAATTACTGCGTCCTCATGGGATTCAAAGGACAGACACATTTTAAAATCACACTATGAGTAGGAACTGTACTTGCAGGAGCATGAAGACATTATTTATAGAGTTTGAAGGCTGGTACAGCAGAAAACAATACTTAAAAAGTGGACACAAGGCTGAAGGCTACTTACACCAGGAAGGGTGAACGGCAAATTAGACTGGTGGCTGAAGACTACTACTGCTTGGTTCACTGAATTGGAGAGATGTATTTGACCGAAAGAATGTTTGCCTCTTTGCCTTTCTTCGTGCAGACTCTTCTGTTAGAACTCTCAATGCTTAAAGGTGCAAGGCATGACAGCCTTTCCTGCGTCATTGTTCTCCGGAGATAATTCTTGATCAATTTACATTTTGAAAATGACCTTTCTGCACTGGCTACAGTAACTGGAATTGTATGAAAAAGTTTCAGTGCTGTTGCAACATCCGAAACACTGGGCAGAATTGCATCGATTCTCAAAAATAAAAGGTCAGCCAGATCCTTTATTGTGCCACCTGAGATAAGTTGTAATTGTTCTTTCAACACAGATGTTAATGAGATGAGTTGTTGTGGAAACGCTAGGAACAAGACTTTTTCATAGTGAGGTGCCAGGCTCAGGGCTGCTTCAAACAACTCCTCACTTGCTCTGAGGATTTCTGAAGGCATCATGAAATGAGAGTGTTGTATTATGGTGTTCATACCAGCAAAACATGTTTTTATCTGATTACCAATAATATCTATGGAGACATAAAACAGACACCCTAACATTGTCTTTGGAATTGCATAACCTTTGGTCTTCACAGTTTTCAAGTGCTTTTTAGGTCTTGATCTCTGCCAATGCGCTTGCGCATTGCAGATGTCGAGACATATAGAGGTAGAACAGGGAAGCTGACCAAGAGGGCGTTGGCAGGCGGATTACACAGAGTGCATGTGCCCGTGCACGCGCTTGCCATTTGCTCCCCGAGCTGCCTCGCATCATCACATCAGATGCCGAGAGCTTCACACTTCAAAGGAAGGCTCTCCCCGCCCCCTCGGTGCAATGCCACTTCCAGAATCAGCCCTCCTCCCAGAACTGCCTGTCCTTCAAAAGCAGCTTGTTCAACTTTCAAAAGAACGATGAGTCAGCCTAAGGAACAGACGGTACTCTCAGCTCAATCTATTTTTTCACTTAAAATCACAATTTAAAACATTTATAAAAGTATATATTTAACATTTTCCTTGTTCCAAGAGAATACATTTGCCTCCTTTGTTAAGGTCAGACCCTAGTAACTGTATTTAAACATGCCTGCCATCTACCTCACTCACTCTCTCTCTCACACTCTCTCACACACATACTCTCTCTCACAGACACACTCTCTCTCACACACAGTACAGCCTTTTACCGCCACCACTCTACCACTCTCTCCACCAACACTCTACCACTCTGTCCGCCACCACTCTATCCGCCACCACTCTATCCGCTACCACCCTATCCACCACCACTCTATGCACCACCACTCCAGCGCCCACACTCTAGCACCCACACTCTAGCGCCCACACTCTAGCGCCACCACTCTAGCGCCACCACTCTAGCACCACCATTCTACCTGCTCACCACTCTACCAGCCCACCACTCTACCCGCCCACCACTCGATCCACCACCAATCGATCCACCACCACTTGATCAGCCACCACTTGATCAGCCACCACTCGATCCGCCACCACTCGATCCGCCACCACTCGATCAAACTCCACCCTCCAAATCCAAAACAACCTTCCAACACCACCCTACAACTCCACCCTCCAAACCCTCCCTCCTAATCCACCCTCCAACTCCACCCTCCAAAATGACCCTCCAACTCCACACTCCAACTCCAACCTCAAAATCCATCCTCAAAATCCACAATCCAAGTACTACTACACCCTCCAAATCTACCCTCCAACTACACCCTCTATCTCCACCATCCAACTACACCCTCCAACTCAACACTCCAAATACACCCTCCAACTCCACCTTCCAACTCCACCCTCCAACTACAAATCCACCCTCCAACACCACGACCAAAAACACCATCCAACTCCACCTTCCAACTCCACTGTCCAACTCCACCCTCCAACTCAAACATCCAAATCCACCCTCCAAATCCACCCTCCAACTACAACTCCAGCCTCCAAATCCACCCTACAAATCCACCCTCCAAATCCACCTGCAAACTACAACTACAGACTCCCACTCCACTCTCCCACTCCACCCTCCAACTCCACCCTCCAACTCCAGCCTCAAACTCTACCCTCCAACTCCAGCCTCAAACTCCACCCTCCAACTCCACCCTCCAACTCCAACTCCACCCTCCAAATCCAACTCCACCCTCCAAATCCAACTCCACCCTCCAACTCCACCCTCCAAATCCACCCTCCAACTCCAACCTCCAACTCCAACTCCACCCTCCAACTCCACCCTCAAAATCCACACTCTAACTACACCCTCAAAATCCACCCTCAAAATCCACACTCTAACTCCACCATGCAAATCCACCCTCAAAATCCACCCTCAAAATCCTCCCTCCAAATCCATTCCCAACTCCACCCTCCAAATCCAACTCCACCCTCCAAATCCAACTCCACCCTCCAAATCCAACTCCAGCCTCAAAATCCAACTCCAGCCTCCAACTCCACCCTCAAAAACCAAATCCAAATTCACCCTCAAAATTCAACTCCACCCTCAAAATCCAAATCCACCCTCAAACTCCACCATACAACTCCAACCTCCAAATCCACCATCCAACCCCAACTCCACCATCAAACTCCTACCCTCCAAATACATCCAAATACAAATCCACCATCCAACTCTACCCTCCAACTCCACCCTCCAATTCCACCCTTCAACTCCACCCTCCACCCTCCAACTCCAACTCCACCCTCCAACTCCAACTCCACCCTCCAACTCCACCCTCCAACTCCAACTCCACCTTCCAAATCCAACTCAACCATCCAACTCCATCCTCTACCCTCCAACTCCACTCTCCAACTCCAAATCCAGGCTCCAACTCCACCCTCCAACTCCACCCTACAAATCCACCCTCCAACGCCACCCTCCAACTCCACCCTCCAACTCTACCCTCCAACTCCAAATCCTACATCCAAATCCACCATCCAACTTTACCCTCCAAATCCACCCTCCAAATCCAACTCCACCCCAACTCCACCCTCCAAATCATCCCTCCAACTCCACCCTCCAAATCATCCCTCCAACTCTACCCTCCAAATCATCCCTCCAACTCCACCCTCCAAATCCACCCTCCAAATCATCCCTCTAACTCCACCTTCCAAATGATCCCTCCAAATCCACCCTCCAAACCCACCCTCCAACTCCACCCTCAAAATCAAAAGCCAACTCCACCCTCCAAATCAAAAGCCAACTCTACCCTCCAACTCCACCATCCAACCACACCATCCAAATTAAAATCCTACATCCAAATCCAAATCCACCCTCCAACTCCACCCTCCAATTCCACCCTCCAACCCCACCCTCCAACTCCAACCTCCAAATCAAAAGCCACCTCCACCCTGCAAACTCCACCCTCCAAATCAAAAGCCAACTCCACCCTCTAACTCCACCCTCCAACTCCACCCTCCAACTCCACCATCCAACTCCGCCATCCAAATCAAAATCCTACATACAAATACAAATCCACCATCCAACTCTATTCTCCAAATTCACCCTTCAAATCCAACTCCACCCTCCAACTCCACCCTCCAACTCCAAATCCTACATCCAAATCCACCATCCAACTCTACCCTCCAAATCCACCCTCCAAATCCAACTCCACCCTCCAAATCATCCCTCCAACTCCACCCTCCAAATCATCCCTCCACCCTCCAAAGTATCCCTACAGCTCCACCCTCCAAATCCACCCTCCAACTCCACCCTCCAAATCAAAAGCCAACTCCACCCTCCAACTCTACCATCCAACTACACCATCCAACTCCACCATCCTACATACAAATCCTACATCCAAATCTAAATCCACCATCCAACTCTACCCTCCAAATCCACCCTCCAAATCCAACTCCACCCCCAACTCCACCCTCCAACTCCACCCCCAACTCCACCCTCCAACTCCACCCTCCAACTCCACCTTCCAACTCCAACTCCACCCCCAAAATCAAAAGCCACCTCCACCCTCCAAATCAAAAGCCAACTCCACCCTCCAAAACAAAAGCCAACTCCACCCTCCAACTCCACCCTCCAATTCCACCATCCAACTACACCATCCAACTCCACCATCCAAACCAAAATCCTACATACAAATCCAAATCCACCATCCAACTTTACCCTCCAAATCCACCCCCAACTCCACCCCCAACTCCACCCTCCAACTCCACCCTCCAACTCCACCCTCCAAATCAAAAGGAACCTCCACCCTCCAACTCCACCCTCCAAATCAAAAGCCAACTCCACCCTCCAACTCCATCTCCCCTCTTCAAATCCAACTCCACCCTCCAAATCCAACCCAGTGTTGTTTGTAATATCAATACATGTAAGCCACATAAATACAACACATATTGCAATACAAATGCTATAGGTGTCACATTTGCAAAAGTTATAACTATTACCGTTGTAAATGACAAAGCAATTATTTTCACTATTTTCCACAACAAAACATTTTTAAAAATTGGTCTTTTACAATAGCAATAGCTCAAACTTTGCAAATGAGAAACATATTGCATTGCATTTTAACACCCTGTTAACTTCTGCTGATCTGATGCTCTCTTTCACCACACCTCCTTCTCTAACTTTCTATTCTATTCTCTTCTCCTGTGCTGTGCTGATCTGCTGCTCTCTTCCACCCCACCTCCTTATTTTACTCCCTGTTCTCTTCTGCTGTGCTGATCTGTTACTCTCTTCCAACAAACTCCTTCTCTAACTCCCTTTTCTCTTCTCCGGTACTGATCTGCTGTTCTCTTACACCCCACCTCCTTCTCTAATTTCCCAGTTCTCTTCTCCTGTGCTAATCTGCTGCTCTCTTCCACCCCGCCTCCTTCTTTAACTCACTTGTCTCTTCTGCTGTGCTAATCTGATGCTCTCTTCTACCTCACCTCCTTCTCTAACTCCCTGTTCTCTTCTCTTCTCCTGTGCTAATCTGCTGCTCTCTTCCACACCACCTCCTTCTTTAACTCCCTGTTCTCTTTTGCTGTGCTGATCTCATGCTCTCTTACACCCACCTCCTTCTCTAATTCCCTGTTCTCTTCTATTTTCCCGTACTAATCTACTGCTCTATTACACCGCCTCAATCTGTAACTCCCTGTTCTCTTTTGCTGTGCTGATCTGCTGCTCTCTTCCACCTCACCTCCTTCTCTAATTCCCTGTTCTCTTCTCTTCTCCTGTGCTGATCTGATGCTCTCTTCCCACCACCTCCTTCTCTAATTCCCTGTTCTCTTCTATTCTCCTGTGCTGATCTGCTGTTCTCTTCCACCCGCCTCCTTCTTTAACTACTTGGCCTCTTCTCCTGTGCTGATCTGCTGCTCTCTTCCACCCCACCTCCTTCTTTAACTCCCTGTTCTCTTCTCCTGTGCTGATCTGCTGTTATCTTCCACCCACCTTCTTCTTTAACTACCTGTTCTCTTCTCCTGTGCTGATCTGCTGCTCTCTTCCACCCCACCTCCTTCTTTAACTCCCTGTTCTCTTTTCCTGTGCTGATCTGCTGTTCTCCTCCACCCACCTCCTTCTTTAACTCCCTGTTCTCTTCTCCTGTGCTGTTCTGCTGCTCTCTTCCACCCTCCTCCTTCGTTAACTCCCTGTTCTCTTCTCCTGCGCTGATCTGCTGCTTTCTAAAACCCGCCTCCTTCTTTAACTCCCTGTTCATTTCTCCTGTGCTGATCTGCTGCTCTCTTCCACCCACCTCCTTCTTTAACTCCCTGTACTCTTCTCCTCTGATAATCTTTAAGCTATCTTCCATCCGCCTACTTCTTTAACTCCCTTTTCTCTTCTCCTGTGCTGATCTGCTGTTCTCGTTCACCCGCCTCCTTTTCTAACTCCCTTTTATCTTCTCCTGTGCTGATCTGCTGTTCTCTTTCACCCGCCCCCTTCTCTAACTCCCTTTTCTCCTCTCCTGTGCTAAATTGCTGTTCTTTTTCACCCCGCCCCCTTATCTAACTCACTGTTCTCTTCTCCTGTGCTAATATGTTGTTCTCTTCCACCTTGTTCCTTACTTAACTCCCTGTTCTCTTCTCATGTGCTTATCTGCTTCTCTCTTCCACCCACCTCCTTATTTAACTACATATTCTCTTCTCCTGTGCTGATCTGCTGCTCTCTTCCACCCGCCTCCTTCTTTAACTCCATCTTCTCTTCTCCTGTGCTGATCTGCTGCTCTCTTCCACCCCGCATCCTTCTTTAACTCCATGTTTTCTTCTCCTGTGCTGATCTACTGCTCTCTAAAACCCGTCTCCTTTTTTAACTCCATGTTCTCTTCTCCTGTGCTGATCTGCTGCTCTCTTCCACCCGCTTCCTTATTTAACTCCATGTTCTCTTCACCTGAGCTGATCTGCTGCTCTCTTCCACCCGCCTCCTTCTTTAACTTCCTGTTCTGTTCCCCCATCCTGATCTGCTTCTCTCTTCCACCCCGCCCCCTTCTCCAAAACCCTGTTCTCTTCTCCCGTGCTGATCTGCTGTTCCCTTCCACCGCCTACTTCTCTAACTCCCTGTTCTCTTCTCTTCTCCTGTGCTGATCTGCTGCTCTCTTTCACCCGCCTCCTTCTTTAACTCCCTGTTCTGTTCTCCCATTCTGATCTGCTGCTCTCTTCCACCCGCCCCTTTTCCAAAACCCTGTTCTCTTCTCCCGTGCTGATCTGCTGTTTCCTTCCACCGCCTACTTCTCTAACTCCATGTTCTCTTCTCCTGTGCTGATCTGCTGATCTCTTCAACACGCATCCTTCTTTAACTCCCTGTTCTCTTATAATATGCTGATCTGCTGCTCTCTTCCACATACATACTTCTGTAACCGCACACTCACATACATACAACCATGCACGCACACACATACAACAACACACATACAACCACACAAACACAACCACACACATCTATCTATCGCCCTCACTCTATCTATCGCCCTCCCTCCATCTATCTATCGCCCTCACTCCATCTACCTATCGCCCTCACTCCATCTATCTATTGCCCTCACTCTATCTATCTATCTATCGCCCTCACTCTATCTATCTATTGCCCTCACTCTATCTATCTATCGCACAACAACAGCATCACTCAGGGGCACCACAGCATCACTCAGGGGCACTACTATGCGCTGCCACAGCATCACTTGTCGCCACCACAACATCACTCAGCGCCACCACAGTATCAATCTGTGCAAACATTCAACAACAACTGGTTCAAATATGTTCTCTCAATGTTTCAAGCTTTATTACAAATGTCACAAAAAATGTTGATATTTCACTGCTGTTCTTATATTTTAGTCACAAAAAAATACACTGAACATAATCTTCACAAAAGTTATTTACAAAACTTTAAGCTATTGCCATTATAAATTACAATAACTTTTATTTAAGTATTAATTATTTAAAAAATAAGAAACATTGTTATTTGTAAAATCAATACTTCTAAGTCATGTAAAAACAAAACATGTTGCCTAAAAAATGCTATAGGTGTCACATTGTCAAAAAATAAAAGTATTAGCATTGTAAATGACAAAGCTATTAATTTCACAATTTAAAAAAAACCACATACATAACAAATTTGTCAGGTACAGGACAAAAACTCAAACTTTCCTAATGCGCGACCTATTGCATTGCAAATGCTTGTTTTACGTTGTGGTCGTTTTGTGTAAAATGCAATTGAATGTCCCATGCAGCTGCAAAGTGAAGATGCTGAGCTTTTAACATCTTCAAACTGTTCCCTGAAACTGGCTAACGTATTAGCTGCACTACTTAGCATAATTGATGCTTGTAAAAGGTCCAGATCTTTAGACTGAAACAGTTTGGACACAATATCCATTGTCTCCAGCGCTTTGGACTGGATTACAATCATTAACACAAACTCGAAAGTTGTCATGCACTTCCTAAGACCCTGAGCTTTTGTGCGTTCGTCAACCTTTTTAGACTGCAGTAAAATGGTAGTGAGTGCTTTCATGGTATCAATAAAACCATATCGTTGAGCAAGGAGTGCATCTCGTCTAGTCTCTTTAGTGTTCGCTTTGAATGAGTCGTTCTCTCTTTTGTAATTGTAAGTAGTTCCCACCGTTTGGTGCTGTGACTGAAAAATAAATATACTTTCTATAGAATGTCATAAAAATCAGTAATTTCAGGAATTTGCATGCAGGCATCATTCAACAGTAAATTTAGATTATGAGTGGCACAGTGTACATAGACTGCATTGGGTTATTTATGTCGTATTCTTGTTTGCACTCCACTATATATACCAATCATTGTGTTGGCACCATCATATCCCGACCTCTACATTTATTAGGCACTAGGCCTTTGTCCCTATGATGTTTACAAGTTCTGTTGCTATCCCCTCAGCACTTTGGCCTGTGATATTATGGAAGCCAACATAGCGTTAATTAATTTTGACTTCAGTTGGAATTTCTTCAGTATTAAGGAAGGGTGTTACATTGTAGAAGTGGGATTCTTTTCTATGTGCCACCAGTGCAGGGTCACCCTTTGTCTATGGGTTCTCAAATGAGGATCGACACTGGAGTGAAATCAAAGACAAATTTATTATACTCAAGAGCAGGGCTTCCTCATACAGACACTGCAAGTATCTGCACACGTTTTGGTACAGTCTTTATACCTCATGTCTGGCCTTCAGGCAACACGAGGCAAGTTCCGGAAATTCCAGTCAGGCCCAAACGCAAAGCTCGGTCGTCCTGTAAAATCCCCACCCATACAATTTCACATGATAACATCAAAAAGAAGATAGACAACATCTTTAGCGTTCGGCAGGGGGTAGTTTTGATGAACATCTGCTGTGGAAATGTGCTTTTCAATGAGTTACCCTTCTCTGTCCACGGCTCCTTAGACCAACAAAATAGAGATTGGCACTGAAGCTGGAATTCAAGGAACACGTTTATTAAACACTCATGAGTGGGACTACATCCACACAGCACCCTTGAGTGCTGCCTGAGGTAATATATTGAAATCACAGCACACAGGCCTTATATACAGCTTTTTCTGCACTGGTAAGCATGCAGTTACAAATAGAAGTTACAAGCATACACAGGAATAACTACCGACAAACATGGTCAGATGGAGATCGCTTAGTCAGCAAAGTGGGAGGGGGAACAGAACTGCTTACAGTAGCAAAGAGTGATCGACAGTTACATTTTTAGCTAGGGGCATTGTAGTGTAGTTCCTATATTCCCAATAGGCTCTGCGCATTAGAATAATATATCCTATAGATTTGATGTATCACTTAGGTCGACTAGGTCTCTATTGAATATATTGGACTTAATTGTGAGTGCCAGCTAGCTCAGAGGTCACTAGAAACTTTCTTGAATACACAAGAAGGGATTAGTTTCTGACAACCACATAAACATGACAACTTTGTATCCCGAAGAATAAAACTGATCTTCAAAGCAGTGGAAACAATAGATTGATATTTTACTCAGTCAATCGTGCATGCTTCAAAAAAGGGTTTATTGATCAGTCTTCTTTCTCAGACAAGTAAAGTGAACTGCTACAATCGTAATACTGGTTGCAAAGTATAATGCGTACAGTAAGAAGAGTATTATAAAATAATACTGTAAAAGCATTGTATGGTTCCTGGACCATAGATAAATACATACATAAATAACACAGGCTAAAAGTAATCAACTGGTGCTTCTAAAATACGCCTATCCCAATGTACCTAATCTAAGTCTAGTACGAGGGAAGAAGTAAGTGAGGTGTAGCATAGGTTTAGTTTGTCTTTGCCAAGAATCTAACCAAGATTTCTCTTAGGATGAATGAATCAATGAACCAAGCTCCGTACCTTGGTTTTAGAATAAAGGAGGTCTGGTATCTCTGTCTTGGGACTCGATTTCCCAACACCCCGCGAGGGGAGCTTGAAAACACTGGAGCTGGATTCTCAGCGAGAGAAAGGTCAGCTTCCCTGTCAGTGCGTCAGCTGGAGGGTCGGCTTCCTTCGGCACTTGCTTGTAGCGAGCTGCGTCGGGTAAGTAGATAGTCCAGCTGCTTCGAACCACTGTGTGTTTGCTAGGGCAAGTGTAGGCATATTTATACCTTGAAGGTGCCTAGTTTGACGTAAAGTCGGACATAATAACGTCACCAAAGAACCCCAAGGGAATGGTAGTTCTTTGAAAACGCTATGATTTCTAGGACAAATCAATATTCAAGTAAGGGGATGTCCCTAACTGCTGAAGCCAAGTTTTCCAAGAAATCGTTGTGGCTTTTTGGAACTAGTGGAAGTGGCCATGCCTGTATTTGGACTGGATGGGTTATGTCTACATATGGGCAGGATTTCTATGCCTATATAAGGGCAATGTGAATTATAGCTATATAAGGGCATGAATCGGTAAATTACGCTTTAGTCTAAAATGCTACACAACTGCATTCTAGCAGCTACAGGCCTTTTCTCATACATTGCTTTGGCTCAGTACAGAAAGAAGTAAGGCCAATCAATGCACAAACATCCTTCTGAGTACGGGGCACAGGAGTGTCTAAAATATTTGAAATACGATCTGGTGTGAGTGCACGTCCCTCCTTAGACAGGTGGTGACCTTAGTAGGCAACCTGCTGTCTACAATATTGCAATTTTATCTGAGAGACTTTGCGCTGATGAGAGGCAAGGAATGATAGTAGGGACCTTCTTCCTTCTTCACACTGTTCAGGGGTATCGGCAGCCAACAAGATGTCATCAACATATTGAATAAGAGCCACCCCCTGTGGTACCGAAAAGAATCAAGCTGCCTTTTCAATGTCTGGCTATAAATGCTAGGACTCTCTGTATACCCTTGTGGAGCTCTACAGAATCTAAAGGACCAATTATTTAAAGTGAAGCCGAACAAATAACGGCTGTCAGGGTGAATAGGTATCTAGAAAAATGTATTCTTCAAATCAATGACACTAAATGTAGTGGCAGAAGGAGGAACCATAGTAAGAAGTGTTGTGATGTCAGAGTCTACTGAGTATTGGGGCACTACGAATTTGTTAACTTCATTCAATAATGAATCTGTAAATTTTAGTGTCAGTGTCTTTTTTCAAAATAGAAAGAATAGGGCTATTACAAATGCTATAAGGGACTTCTTCTACAACCGCCACTCTGATCAAATCCTGAACAATGTGTATTAATGCTTCTTCACCTTCCAGAGATATTTTATATTGGGGCAGTCAAGGCAATGAAGCACCTTCCTTCACTTTGATATGTACTGGTGGGATAACCATTTGTCCCACATCAGTATCTGATGTAGCCCACAAAGTACTAGGTAAAGATGCCAGAGCAATATCTTCTGTAATGAGACAAGACCTCTCAACCATTGGATAGTTATCATTTAAAATAATACGCACACCTTCTGGGGAACAACGTATTGTAGCACGAAAATGTTTAAGCATATCGATACCCATTCAATTCAATTCAATTAAGCTTTATTTGATTTAAAAAATATAAATCATAAAAGCATACAGATTATTAAAAACAGTCACAATAATTACATCTCACTAAAAATAGTTATTTACACGGTTAAAAAAAACAATTTTTTACAAAGTTTAACATTAAATTAGTTAGGGGCTTCCCCTGTCTAAATTAATGTATTCGGGGCAAGTGCTAAAAATGATTTGAAGTCGGCATTTTATAACCATTTTGTACATATACGTTTTTAGCCAACTGATGGTTACTCTCTACTATTGGTCTTGACGGGGTGAGATAAAACGCCCTAGGATAAAAGTCATGTAATTGCCATGTAGATATAGGGCCATCTCCCAGTTGGGGCTGCCAGGATTATAGATAGGGAACCACACTTTCATTTCTAAATCTTACCAGGACAAGGTCCCCTTTAGTGTCCTTAGGGAGCGGTCCCAGCCAACCCACCCTTCTGACGCTTACTATCGAGCCGTCAATATTAGGTGGCAGGGGTCTATTTTTCGTTAGCCAAAAGATGACTTTGTTTCTTAAGTCGTGCTGTCTTTCAGGTATTCATTTCTTAAGTGCTGGGACACCCGAGAGAACACATACAAAAGGGGCGGCTATTGGGGGTCAATTTATATGGTCACTTCTGCCGGAGATGATACCTTTGTTATCGGCTATCACAGTGTGAGGGATTGGGCCTAAGGTCGACCTTACTTTGGGGCTAGGCCTCTGGGTTGTAGTGGATCGGCTAACTGCGTTTGGATTTTTCCGAGTTGTCCTATGTGCAGCTATTGTTTTATTCCCACTGTTATTGCTTTGAGTAGCTGATTCGTGCACCACAGTGGCAGGTAGAACAGGTTCCTGGCTGGGTTCTGCCATGTTCTTTATTAGTGACGTACTGGCGTTAATTGTCATCTCAATTTCACTGAGCTTTTCTCCTAGACTATTTATTCTTGCTATCAGTGGGGATATAATATAAGTAACCAGCCGTTCTATAAGGTCCAATAAAGTTGCCTGGGAGGTAGCAGCAGGAAAATCCAAACTTTTATGTATCTTAGCCGCTGACGGGGTAGGTGTAGTCGTTGCTAGGGAACTTAGACACAGTTTTCGTTGTTTGGCTTCACTCCCCAAGCGTGTAGTCCCGTGTCGCTTCCTTTTGGCGGGTGGGATATGAAGGGGCCCTGCATGATTACTGTTAACTTTTACAGAAGGAGATGGGGAGAGAGCATCTGGTGTGTTACAGTCTATCAATAATGGCGTAGTGGACTGGACATTAGGGGTTGCTAGGGGACTAATCAGAGGATGGAGTGGCTCGGTTACATAGTCTGCAGCGACATACTGGGTCTTACAAAGGGCATTCAGTTCGTCAAGCAAGGCAGATCCAGATTGCAAAGCACGTTATCTCTGGGCAAGCGTTGCTCTAATCTATCTAGTTCATGAGTGATAGGTGAGGTTACCCTTTCTAGATAGCAATCCATGGGCCCAGTGATCTCACTCCTCTGCGTACCACAGCTCTTAGAAGCCACCTTACGTGACATGAAGGTAGTAGATCAACAGTACAGTCTCGAAATGGGATCAATAGCGAGGGCTTTAGAATGAGCAAGTGAAAATAAGTATAATGTCGGTGTCTATTTATTTCTATTTAAAATTATTTATACAGCGCACGTACACCAGCGGTTTCTTGGCGCTAAAAAACTGAAAGAGGTCAGAGCAGAAAACCCGGGGTAGGAGAAAAATGAGAAACTAAAATTTTAATTAAAGGATTTGGCGAAAAGGTATGCCTTGAGTTGTTTCCGGAATAGCAGGTATGAGGTTGAAGCTCTGAGCTCTGCAGGCAAAGAGTTCCAAAAAGTCGGGGCGAGGGTCGCAAACTTCGAGCCTCCCCATTTCTTTCTTCGAAACCGTGGGACAGTAAGAAGGGATTGGGAAGATGACCTCAGTTCCCTAGATGGAACATAGGGAATGATCTCCGAGGAGATGAAAGCTGGCGCCGTGCCCAGTCGTGCCTGGAAGGTGATAGATGCAAGCTTAAACTGGACACGGGCCCAGACAGGAAGCCAATGTAAAGATTTCAGGAGGGGAGTGGTATGGGAGGATTTAGGGAGTTTGAACACCAGGCGCGCCGCCTGGTTTTGGATCTGCTGCAAACGCCGAAGACTATATGCAGGGATACCTGCATATAGGGCGTTGCCATAATCCAGGCGGGATACGACCATGGCAAGAGTGATAAGTTTTAGGGCATCAAATGAAAAGAAACGGGACACCTTGCGGATAGTGCGAAGAGCCAAAAAGGAGGAAGAAACCACAGAACTAACCTGGGAGTGAAGGGTGAGTTGGGAGTTGAGCTTGATGCCTAGAGTTTTAACCGAGGTAGAGGGAACAGGTGGGGCACCAAGGGAAGGGGGCCAGAAGATGGGGGACCAGGGGCTGGATGAACCACCCGTCAACACCAGCTCGGTCTTGTCTGGGTTGAGTTTAAGATGGTTGTGGTTCATCCAGTCTCGGATGTGAATCATGATAGTTTGAAAGTTGGAGACAGAGTCGGGGGAAGAAGAAAGGTTGAACACAAGCTGGAGGTCGTCCGCATAATTAAATACGGTGACCTCCATTTGTTGCAGTGAAAAGATAAGAGGGGAGATGTAGAGATTGAATAAGAGGGGGGAAAGGGAGGAACCTTGGGGAACCCCGCACTGAACGTCGCGGAAGTCCGCAGTGAAGTCACCCAGGCGAACTGCCTGGGTGCGGTCCCTCAGGAAGGAGGATAACCAGACCAACGCGGTACCCCCGAAAGGTGTCACCTTTTACCTTACAGTCAAAACCAAGGGGACTGGCCCGGTCCGGTCTCCTCTGGCCACAGAGGGCCCGCCCTTTGCCCGGGCGCTCCCGCGTGCGTCTCGCGATGTGAGAGGTTCTCCTCGGTTTTACCCGCGCCTCCGGGCGCTCCGCTGACGTCACCCGACCGCCGGGGCACCTGGGAGATATAGTCCCTTGCCCTCACGGCGGTCAGGAAGCTGGCGCTAGGATGATCTCAACGGCCGTTCCCCTCACGGCAAAAGGATTTCGCAGCAGGTCCTCCCCAGAGCGTTCACCTCCTCAAAGACGGCTTCCCACAATGTTATCCGGTGAGTTAGGGAAAAGCAAAAATGGGCATGCTACAGTTAATTTATCAAGACTAAATGCAGGTGGCTGTGACAGTGGGCTAAGTGTAGGTGTCCCATCGAATCCCATCGATATTATCATTACGCCAGACAGGGAAGCCCTAGGAACCAATTTTTTAGATAGAGCACTACGAGTAGCTCCTGTATCAACCAGAAACTGATCAGTAGAGCCCCAGACATTTGCATCAATATAAGGACCTTTCTGATCTACTGGCACCTCAACCGGTTACTTACCCCATCCTAGGCATTCCTATAGATAATTAGAATCCCCAAGACCATCAGTCAAAAAATTAGACATTTGATATTGATTTCGTCTATCAAAGGTATTAGAATTATTTGGTCCGCATTCAAATGTCTTAAATCTAGTACGATTTCCTATTCCTCCCCTTTGTCCTGAATTCCCTGGGCGTCCTCTCATGCTTTCTCTACCCCGTTGATACTGCTGACCTCGCAAAAGGGTGCACTCAGAACGAAAATGTTTAAGCTATTTACAATAAGCACACTGATCAGAAGACAAAGTTGTTTGAGATAAAGGGGGTACAACAGGGGTATATGCTGCACATCCGCCTCTACCACTACCTCTGAATGGTGGACCATATACTTGAGCCAACATAACTTTCGACTTTAAATCCTTAACCTTCTTATCCTCTTTGCCTTTTGCTTCCAATTCCTGACGCTCATAAAACTGGGCATGGTCAAAAGAGAAACTGGGTAAGACATAGTCCATGAACTCTCACTGGCCTTTAGGCGACTAGCTATTTCTGGCAAAATGTTAGCGACAAATTTGCAGACGAACAGATGCTTACCCATGTCATCTGTCTATGACTGCCCACTAAAGTCATGAAATGTCTCTTCAAATTGCGTAAAGAAATCAGAAACTGACTCATCCGCTTTCTGTTTACAAGACACTAACGTTGACCAATCTATTTTCTTCGGGGGTATAAGAGTTTTCAACTTAGTTACACTAGCTTTGGGAATATCTAATATCACCTGTTGCGGTTTCTGCACATGCTCTCTAGCCACATCTATTTACTCTAAATGCACCCACGTATCACCATAAGCTGCAATATCTTCCACATTCCGAATTGTTCTCCACATATCAGGGGGTAAAATAAGTCCAAAAACATATCAATATCTTTCAGGGCCATAGTGCAAGAGCTAATAGCTCCTTCACTTCATCATAAAAAGTGGCCAGATTTTTCCGCGGATCAGGCAAAGCAGCTTTAAGAGCCATCACATCTGCTCTACTCCAAGGGGTATAGACCTAATTATAAATAAAATATCCCTTTGCGTCATCTGAGGTTTTATCCTCATTTGTTCCCGCTCCCTTTGGGGGAACATAGAGGTGCTGCTTCCCACATTCATAACAGCTTCACTACTACTAGGTTTGTTCGCATCTGCTTTCTTTGTCTGAGATGGAGCTATTTCTACAATGTTATTTTTTTTAACTCTTTCTCTTTTCATAAACGCAATGTTTCATCTCGTAATTTGACCACTCGCCTAATCATATCAGGTAAGTTTGAAAAAAGGAAAGTCCCATCTACTAACTGTGTATAATCAATACTTATATCATCTGGCTCTGTTTCATTAGAATTAAGCCGCCAACCATATATTACCTCCAAAGAGAATTTTTCTAAAAAATATAACTGTTTGGTGTTTTCCCAAGTCTGAACTGTAACTGTGAGGACAATTGCGGTAGTAGTCCAACGCGCTTCCTCTCTGGCAATGTACCGTAATTTATCTTTCTCTTCCTTGGTCAAAGTAGAGCGAGTTTGCCGCCCACCTTGCTTATCTTTATCTTTTTCATCTGAAGACAAATGCTCCTCGTCAGAACCTCATTCTTAGGGACACTAGGGAATTTATACGGGGGTGGAGGTCTATCTAACAAGATGGAATCATCTTGAGGTTTATTAAGCATGAGATAAATAGGGCGCCTAATAGGGTATGGGCCAGTTACCTCTAAACAACGCTCCCTTTCCTCTTTTTGTTTTATTCCCCTCATTTCCTTATTTTTCAATTCCAATGCTTTTTGATATTCCGTTTTACGTTGCCCTTTTTCTGCTATAGCTTCTTCTTTCCTCCCTCTCTCTTACACTTCTTTCTCCCACATTCGTACACAATCAAACATATATTGTCGACTCTTACGTTTAAACAAACACTGCTCTACATACTGAATCTTTTTAAAGTCAAATGACCCATTCACAGACCATCGTAAATCAGGATCCTTTTACGTATATTTGTTCCACAGTGTACTATACATTATTGAAGAAATGCCGTATTTAGGGGCCGATTATGATGGCGGACGGACCTGAGTCCGTCCGCCACCATAGAGTAGGAGGGACCGTCCGCAGGGGCTGCGGAGGTCCCTCCGTGCAGATTAGGATGTGACCGCCAGGGTGGCGGTCACATCCTCAATCTTTAACATTGCGGCGGTGCAGCTTCAAGCTGCACCCGCCGCAATGTTAAAAATGCATGTTCGGCATTTGCGTGCACAAAGCAGCAGGCACTGTGCGGTGCCTTCCGCTTTGTCCACGCAAATGCAGGGGGTACCATAGGTACTCCCCATGTGCACCCCCCGTCACCAAGGGGGCCGGCAACAGGCCCCCGAAGGCAATCTCCGTATGCTTTTCCACGGCAGAAATGCAGCTGTGGAAAAGCATATGTTTTCCGCCATCCTAATATAGCTGGCGGTGTCTGACAGACACCGCCTGCCATGTTAGAGCTTTTCCGCTGCGGTCGGAAGGCGACCGCGGCGGAAAAGCTGCAGACGGATTTTGAGACCCACCGCCATCCTAATTTGGCGGTGGGTCTTCTGTGCCTCTACAGCGGTTTTCCCGCATCCTCCAGGCCAGCGGTGGCTTCCGCCGGCCCGGAGGATGCGGGAAAACCGCCATCCTAATCAAGCCCTTAATGTACATATGCCTATTAGGAGTCCCCTCTGGGAGAGCCTGCTGACTTCTTTCTAAGTCCATTTTGGTACCTCCAAGACAGCAACACAGCCTACGGAGTGTGCTGGGAACAGGCTTGCTATCAATTTGGTTAAAATATTACCTATCAAATATACTCAAAAATAGAGAAAAATCTCTACATTACCTGCCTTTATCATTTACAAAGGATAAATCAAACAAACAAAACCAGAATCTTGGCCAAGCAAATCAAGAGTGCTGCTTCACCGACCTTACCAAACAAAAGTCTCCAACCTCCAACTGGTCACTGCAAATACTTGAGCCAAAGAAACCTCAGTTGGAACCAGCCACCACCTGGAGGGTCAGATCAAGAAAACCGGAAAAATCACTTTGGCTGCAAAGACAAGGGTCTCCTCATGCAGGACGTCTCCTCAGTAGAATTCCAATCTTCTGTCAAGACCACTCCTTTGGGCGGCTGCGTCTCCGATGAGGACCCACGTCGGGCGCCAACTGTGGAAATGTGCTTTTTAATGAGCACAGTGGTGCAGGAGCACCCTTCTATGTCCACGGAGCCTTAGACCAACACAATAGAGATTGGCATTGAAGCTGGAATTCAAAGAACAAGTTTATTAATCACTCATGAGTGGGACTACATACACACAGCACCCTCGAGTGCTGCCTGAGGTAGTACATTGAAGTCACAGAACACAGGCCTTATATACTGCTTTTTCTGCACTGGTAAGCATGTAGTTGCAAATAGAAGGTACAAGGATACATAGGAATAACTACTGACAAACATGGGCAGATGGAGATCACTTAGCAATGTGGGAGGGGAACAGAACTGCTTACAGTAACAAAGAGTGAGCGACAGTTACATCTTTAGCCAGGTGCAGTCTAGCAGCTACAGGCCTTTTCTCATACATTGCTTTGTCTCAGTACAGCAGGAGTTAACTAAAGCTGATAACAGAAGCAGAATAGAAAGGCAACCATCAGTGAAGACAGGAGAATTACATAGCTAACAAAATGGATGCCACAAACAAGATGGCTTTAGCTCATGCTAACGCCAATTATTTTCGATTTCCACACTACGTGCTTGGAACATTCCAACAGGAGCAAGTCTTTATTTATGCCCACAAGCAAATTTTTTCTGCCTATTCTCGGTTCTCAGATAATTTGTACAAACACACCCAGGTTGGAGAAATACCGCTGAAAGTAGGATATACGAAATGGCGTAATACAAAAACAAAATGGATGGTAGCATAGGCTTACTTGACATGGTACAATATTTTACCGTTCAACAGTCCCTCCTTTTAGCCTATGCTAATACATTTTGCTTAGTCAGAAGAGGTAGTCCGATATGAGGATTGTACACGAGAAAGCATGCATGTATATCCAGGGTCAGAAGAGAGAGCAAGCAGAAACTGTGGTTGTGTTGTCGCTGCATGTGCATTTACTTCAGTAGCATCGTATAGACTACTTGCATCAATATTAATTAGGTCAGCCACTTCCTGGCGAAACATCAGTGGTTTGTTTACCTCATGTATGTTTATCTTCTTGGGGGAGCAGGATGTGTACATAGAGGCGCAAAGGGAACATATCATTGGCATGCACTGTATACAAAGGTAGCACCCCAATATAGCGCCTCCAATACAGGCTGCTATGATCAGCAATCAGCAATTTCCAACCCCAAGATGTTAGGATGCTCCAGAACCAGCTGGACCATGTCCATGTGCCGGAGTCCTGGTGTATTTCGGCAGCTGTATTATGCAACTTGGAAATAGCCTGGCAAACAGAAGGGGCATTATCAGGTATATAAACGCAACAGTTAGTGCCTATAATACGGCATGAACCACCGAGCTCAGCAAGGATGACGTCTAGAACCATTCGGTTCTGCAAAGCCCCAAGCCTGGTGGCCTGGAGCTCCTCTGAAATGTTGTAGAGGGCTACTGCAATCTGACTGACCACTGCTTCAACTACTCGGGTGAGCCGCCATATGTTCCTATTATTAAGAGGTGGACCAACAAAGAAGAAGATACCTAAATTGACATCAACATACTCTAGGAAGTGTCAGTTTGATCTACTTCACTGACATCTATTAACTTTTTTGTACCTGGCTAAGGAAGGACTGCGGGGTGGTAGGCGAGGCCTATGATAAGAAGCAGGAGCCAGATAGACAGGAGGGAGAAGGAAAGACACCTAGCATGTTCCCGACCAACCCTGTGGTAATAAAAAATAACCTGTATTCGGAAATGAAATATGTATTGTGTGACGCCAGGAAGTGACTATCATTGGGACCTCTTGAAGGTCAATACGGTGTTGTAGTTGCTGTTACCTACAGGGATGGCACCAACACTCCTTACACAAAGGGGGGCCTGTGTTTCCACTAATATTATAACAGGGAACCCTTTTCCCAATTTAGTTTGTGTCTTCGTAAAGACGTATTTTGTGGCAGAATTACCTCCAGCATATTCCTCAGCCTCCCACGCTGACCCTCTCGCTTGTGGGCTGCCCTCTTCATCTGGATAACATGCTGTAATCAACTTCTTATTAAGGCTCCCTACATCAGCATTAGTAACGTTAACTTCTGCGGCCCACAGGAGCTCGAAACAGGCACGACAGGAGCCATTGCGGGAAAATGGGAGTGGTATGAGATGTTCCCCCCTTCTCCAGGTGGGCGTGCAATATCTTGCATACCCAACAGTTGTAAATATTAGTAGCATTGTGGGTGTAATGTAACATTTGTATAAATGTGTTATTTCTATAAGATAATCTGTGTTTCTCCTCATGATGTGGAAGTGGTGGAGTGGGGGTTGGGGGCATACGCGTGTGAACAGGGAATTTTGCATGCAAAAACCAAGCAATAACAAAAATATATATGTCACAAAGGAAAGCTGTTATTAGACAAATTTTTGTCCGCTTGTGCATGCGCCATCTGGATGCAGGGCGTCGGATAATCAAGTGATCTTCCTCCATAATGGATAATTTCAATGTTGGATAGGAATGTCTCTAATCAGTTCGTTGCCTACTACTTGCAACATTTGTCTATAGATGTCGCTTCTTAAACTGGCATCCTATTTCCAACATATATGCCATTCAGTGGAAAAGATTAAAAGAAAAATGAGTCACTATCTCCCTTTGTGAGAGACTTCGAGGCTAGGAGCTAAACAAAGTCGTTGGAACTGGCAGCCCAGGAGTCAATAGGGGAATGTGGATGCATCAGTCAGGGTTTGGTTCATGGGGAAAGGTCATCCACAAGTCCATCTGCAACAGCCTTATGGACCGTCAAGTATATTGCACTTTTCAGAGGGCGCAATTCGGGTCCTGTATAATATCCGGTCGGGGACCAATCAGGGAACCGAGGTTGTGGTCCAAGGCAGGCAATTGCTATTTTACTTTTCACTGGATTCCTTGGCCAAGTAGTGGAAATTGTAGACTCTATGTCCAATACTGGGCACAAAACAGCGATGCTGAGATATTTCGTGTCAGGAGACTTCTGGATGGTGAATCTCTTAATCCTATTCATTAAGGGATAGGTGAGGTATCATGAGATGACAAAAAAAACCAAGAGGGGGTGGAGGGTCTAAGGGAACTTTTAACAACCTAGCGAGGATGTATTCCCCAATAGTAATACACAAAATACTGAAAAAATCCACTGATCTAATAGGTCCAGACAACCCGATAAATACTAGGCCAGAGACTCGCCAGTCACAGAGTCAGAGAGCCACCAGAAAAGGAAAATCTGATGATGTAGCTCAGAAGCTGCTCAAGATACCAATGGACAGAGAGGGTCCTCCATTCCTGAGCAGTGTCCAGGGGAGGTGAAGTCCATTCCTCATGAAATACGGGTGCCATCAGCATCCGAGGATTTGCACAGGATCTTCACGCCTGTAAATTCAGGTTATCAGGTTGTCTTGGGTTCAACCTAGTTTAAATACACACATTTGTCACAATGCAGTAGCAATATAATACATAGTGGTCCTGAGGAAGGCCGTGAATTATCTAGAACCCAGTTTGCTGAAACATGTAGATCCATTCTTTGACATCTTTTCAGTTATTCTGTTAAAACTGCTGTTGCGGGGGCGTGGCTGCTGCGGCTGTCATGGCGGACGCAACCTTGTAGAGCTCCGTTCCGCCGCATCATTTTCTGGCCATCTATCCTGCCTTCCCCCGTGCCTTAGCCCATCCCGCGGCATTAGTTAAAGGCGGAGGGTGTCCGGCAGGTGCGAGGAGGTTTCCAGCCGCGCCGGTGGTGCGGATCGGGCTCGGCGGGCCCCGGGAGCGGTGCAGCCTGTGCCGGCGGCTGCAGCAGGGCGGTGAATTTTGGTGACGCCCGAGAAGTGGGAGGGCAGACAGCGGCCGCGGAGGGGCGGTGGCGCTGCGGCCCGGCCCCACCTGCGACTTGGACACTGTTGAGGGGCCGTCGGCGGAGCTCCGGGCCGGACCCGGTGGTGCCTCTGGGGGACTGAAGAGCTGCTGGGAGGCGGTGGCTGATGCGGAGCTGCTCATCTGCCTGCTGGTGGCGGCGGGGACCCGAGTGTGGCCTGATTCTCGAGACGCGACCCCAGTGGTAAGTGTTCACTGGGGGCGCGAGGTGGTGACTGCACTGAGCGGAGGAGGGACCGTGGGGATTCCGGCGGTCGGGTCGGACCGCGGCTGGCCTGATCCCTGAGGTGCGGGCGCGCCGCCCTTCCGCAGAGGAGCTTGAAGGGTGCCTGACCTGCTGCCATAGAGACCCACGACTCTGCGGCTGAATCGAGCCGCGGCGTGCCCCCCCTTGGGGGCCCCCTTACCGCAGAGCAGTGACCTGGGGCTATGGGACCGTGATTTGATGCGCCACCCCTGTTGCTGACCTTCCTGATCGTGTGGGGGCTGCCGGGGCGGCGCGGGGCCTGGTGGTTGCGCTGCCGCGTCCCAATCACAGGCCTGTGGAGCTGAGTGGTGGCTCGGGGCGAGCAGTAAAGACATTTGAGGCCTACACAGCACAGCAAGAGTGGACTGCCTGTCCCGGCGCGCCGGACTGCGAATTCACTGACCGCTTGTGCCCGAAGCTACATGAGGGGGCTGACTGGTGGGCCTGCCGGCGGGCGGCTAGTGGAGGGTCCCCCCGGGCCGCGACCGTGAACCCAGGTTGGTTGAGAGGGGTGGTTTCCTGCTGAGCGGTCTTCACCGGCTGTGGACCATGACCAGAGGGGGAGGAGGCAGCGGATCCTCGAAATAAGGTACCCGTGATAAGTTTACCGGGGTGGCTGGGGCTGCCGGGGGCCCTCTGCCCCAGGGGCCGGACACTGCTGCAATATTGGCGGCAATTGCTCAGTCTAGAGACGCCCTGGACGCCAAGATAGGGGCAGTCGGAGCTGATGTTACGCTGCTGCGCCAAGACCTAAGAAATGCAGTGGCGCACATCACCAAGGCCGAAACAAGGATCACCGGGGTGTAGGACGACGTGGCCATATTGAAGAAGAAAGTCGCCGCCATGGAAGGGATCCAGAAAGGTCTGGCGCTTCGAGCGGAGGATGCCGAAGGGCGGGCCCTGCGCAACAACCGCCGGTTCGTCGGCTTTCCGGAGGATTGTGAGAAGGGAAACATGGAGGCTTTCCTTACTCAATGGCTGGAGGGATGGATGCCGGCAGAGTCCCTTTCTCGCTGTTTTGTCATTGAGCGGGCGCACAGGGCGCTTGCTCCGAAGCCGCCAGTTGGAGAGCGCCCAAGACCGGTCATAGCCAAACTACTTAACTATCACAATAGAGACACTATTTTGATTTTATGCTGTTGTTAATTTATCCAACAGACCCTTGACACCGGACGAACACTCAGTCTTAGCGTTGGGCCTCAAATTTGTGCCTGGCAGGAAAACTGATTACACAAAACTCAAGCTGGAAGCCATTGAGTTCTGTCGCAAAATCCGTCTAAGGGTCTTCTTTTGGAGTCATCCCTCCTCACCCACCACAGAAGTAACTGGACTACGTAACAAGTCCACATTTGTCCCTTACCAAAATATCCCAAAGGAGGTTCTCGCATTTGAACAAGTCCTCCTGTCATCGATAGAGAAAATGGAAAAAGCCAGACATTTTGTACCACAAAACATAGGCCACAAACAGCGCGCAGCAATCAAAACCTTAAAAGAAGACAATTCAATCATTATAAAACAGGCCGACAAAGGTGGGGCGGTGGTGGTGTGGGCCCGTGAAAAATACCTAGCAGAAGGCAACAAACAGGTGAACAATGCAACCTGGTATAGACGTCTCCAAGAAGATCCGACCAAGGAGATTCAGAGACTTATTGCAGACACATTACAGAATGGCCTAGATGGTGGGTTTCTGGGCAAGAAAGAGTATGACTACTTACTAAAGAAACACCCAAGAACTCCGGTGCTTTATCTCCTGCCAAAAATCCACAAGAGCCTCCAAGATCCCCCAGGACGCCCAATCGTGTCCGGGTGCGATTCTTGTCTTGAGCCCTTGTCCCAGTACGTGGATTTCTTCTTGAAACCCTTCCTAAAAACGGTCAAATCGTATTTACGAGATACGACTGACTTTCTCCTCAAGGTTGAAGACACAGCATTCAACTCTGAGACCCAACTGCTAGTCACAATGGACGTCACCTCCCTGTATACACAGATCCCGCAAGAAGAAGCACTAGAGGTGATGGAAATCTACCTGAACCAGAGAGATAGGCCCCACCAAGTACCCACAATGTTTATCTTAAAACTGGCCGAGATTGCACTAAAAAAGAACTACTTTTCATTTAATGGGGAGTTCTTTATGCAGGTCAAGGGCACCGCGATGGGGTGCCCTTATGCCCCAGAGATGGCCGTGCTGTTCATGGCGCAGTACGAACAGATGTTCATTGATAGCAATAACCCCTTTAAACAGCACATCTTACAATGGCTCCGCTACATAGATGACGTCTGGCTCCTGTGGCAGGGGAGCCAGACTGACCTTGTAGCATTCCATGACTGGCTCAACAACCGGCATGCTGACATTAAATTCTCGATGACACAAAGCAACGAAAGGATGACTTTTCTTGACGTTGAAATCATCAACATCAATGGAGTATTGAAATCCTCTCTCCATAAAAAAGACACAGATAGGAATACTATTTTGCACCACAAGAGTGCCCATCCCAGGAACTTGAAATCAAACCTTCCATATGGGCAATTGTTGCGCATAAGGAGGAACTGTTCGAACCTGAGGGACTTTACGTCTCATGCTGAGACGTTTTGCCAAGAAATGCAGGAGAGGGGGTATCCTAAAAAATTACTCAAGCACTCCCTAACAAGAGCGCGCTTCACCCCCCGTGAAACTTTACTGCAAGTACGGCCCAAACCCACGCTTGAAAGGTTGGTCTGTGTTACCACCTTTGGACCAGACACCCACAAACTGAGAAAAACGGTGCTGAGCAATTGGCACCTGTTGGCGAACTTAGATTGCCCACTATCCAACCCTCTGTTCGCCTACAGGAGGAATCAAAATGTAGGCCAACAACTCATGAGGGCGGACGTCACTTTACCAAAAAAGAAAAGTGACCTTCTCAGTCAATGGAACCTCAAACCAATCACAGGGCACCATAAGTGCGGTACCTGTGTTGTATGCCCAAACACTATCGAGGGTGACGAGTTCCAACATGGAACTACCAGATGGAAGCATTCGGACTTTTCTAATTGTAAGACCAAGAATGTCGTTTACCTGGTCCAGTGCCCCTGTGATCTGATTTACATCGGCAAAACCACACAACAAGTGAACACACGCATTTGCCAACACCGATCCAGGATCAAGAATAAAATCATGACTGCCCCCATGGTGGAGCACTTCATAAATGCAAGCCATGATGTCAATCACCTCAAATGGACAGTGTTGTATACACTACGCCCGGCACAAAGTAATGTAGATATCGATAGGATGCTTTTAAAAACAGAAGCTTACCTGATATTGAAATTTAATAGCGTGCAGAGGGGCCTCAATACTTTATCTGAAGTCGCTAGACTCTAATTCAATGGTGTCTTGTTTTTCCAGATGACCGACTTGGTCGCGTCTCAGTACGTGTTATATGCAACATGGATTCTTCCCTACTTAATAATTGACAATTACACAAACTACAAATCCCATAATGCAAAGCGGCACCTCAATGATTCATTACCATAGCAACTGCAGCAGCATCCATCTTGGGAAACCAAACAGAATGCTGTGAGCCGCCAACTGAACCACTTCGAGGTAAGCAATGCTCCTGCAGGCAAAGCGCCGCGTTCCAGCGCGCTCGCTAGGACTAACTCTGGCCGTTGACTAACAACAACTTCGTTCTTCCCCAGCGGAGTTGGAGCACGCCAACTAAACGTTAAAAAGGTGACTGCGCCTTTCAGAAAATAGGATCCCATTTTGGACCAAAGCAGCGGCAACCGCAAAAGGTATCACTCCCCGCTTGCCGGTAAAGAATTGTTTTAAGACCCAGTCTGTAACTTATTAGTACCAATATAAAATCCCTTTTTTGCACACAGCGCTACTGCCCTCTCATAGACAGCGAACACGCTGCGGAGCCCTCATCCCGCATCAAGCAGCCGTTTTGATCGACTTCGAACCCAATAACGGTATGCTTAGTGGAGATTTGTTTTTTAAGTGTAAACAATCAAATGTACAATTTGTGCTAAAATGTACGCCCACTTTAATTGTAGGCGCTCCAATCTTGGACCCAATCTTGAGTCTGCACTTGCAATCCCAGGCTGAACTCAGCTTCTTCTAAAAAGCGGTAGGTCAATGCTGATTGTCACAGCATAAGGAGAGTTGTCCTCACGTCAAACCATGACACTGAAACCCTTTTCCCTCTTTGTTTAAATTCACAGATAGATTAACTATGCCCTGATGAGAATCCTGACAGTTAATTTCTGGATTCGAAACGCGTCGGCGAATTAGAAAAGGACGATTCAAATTTAAGCCATTGCTAATGACAATATAGAGTTTCGAATTCAATTTTGCGTTCCTTTTTTCTAATTTTTTTCTAACCTTTTCTTTCTTTGCTATGCTTTTGCTTTAATCAATCCTTGCACTGATATAAATATGTGTTGCACTATGTATTTTGTCACATATGTTTAATGTTTCTATCTGTTGACCGCATTCAGGTCTACGTTTAAGTTTGACACTGTGTTGCAATGATTGATTCAAACTTTGTGTAAAAATTGCTGTGTTGTACAGGTCTTTTCTGCTGATCATATGTTGTATGCGACAAATATTTGATAAACTACAAAAGTAACTGGTAAAAATAAAAATACCGTGTTGAATACGACAAATAGCGTCTTCAAACGCCCTGATTTTTGGCTTTGATTGAATAGTGAGAGGCACACTTGTTTGATTTCTAAATTCAGGCCCAGCCTCCTCACTTGTCCCCTAAGGGCCAAGCTCCCCTTGTTCTATTAGCCCATCCCGCGGCATTAGTTAAAGGCGGAGGGTGTCCGGCAGGTGCGAGGAGGTTTCCAGCCGCGCCGGTGGTGCGGATCGGGCTCGGCGGGCCCCGGGAGCGGTGCAGCCTGTGCCGGCGGCTGCAGCAGGGCGGTGAATTTTGGTGACGCCCGAGAAGTGGGAGGGCAGACAGCGGCCGCGGAGGGGCGGTGGCGCTGCGGCCCGGCCCCACCTGCGACTTGGACACTGTTGAGGGGCCGTCGGCGGAGCTCCGGGCCGGACCCGGTGGTGCCTCTGGGGGACTGAAGAGCTGCTGGGAGGCGGTGGCTGATGCGGAGCTGCTCATCTGCCTGCTGGTGGCGGCGGGGACCCGAGTGTGGCCTGATTCTCGAGACGCGACCCCAGTGGTAAGTGTTCACTGGGGGCGCGAGGTGGTGACTGCACTGAGCGGAGGAGGGACCGTGGGGATTCCGGCGGTCGGGTCGGACCGCGGCTGGCCTGATCCCTGAGGTGCGGGCGCGCCGCCCTTCCGCAGAGGAGCTTGAAGGGTGCCTGACCTGCTGCCATAGAGACCCACGACTCTGCGGCTGAATCGAGCCGCGGCGTGCCCCCCCTTGGGGGCCCCCTTACCGCAGAGCAGTGACCTGGGGCTATGGGACCGTGATTTGATGCGCCACCCCTGTTGCTGACCTTCCTGATCGTGTGGGGGCTGCCGGGGCGGCGCGGGGCCTGGTGGTTGCGCTGCCGCGTCCCAATCACAGGCCTGTGGAGCTGAGTGGTGGCTCGGGGCGAGCAGTATAGACATTTGAGGCCTACACAGCACAGCAAGAGTGGACTGCCTGTCCCGGCGCGCCGGACTGCGAATTCACTGACCGCTTGTGCCCGAAGCTACATGAGGGGGCTGACTGGTGGGCCTGCCGGCGGGCGGCTAGTGGAGGGTCCCCCCGGGCCGCGACCGTGAACCCAGGTTGGTTGAGAGGGGTGGTTTCCTGCTGAGCGGTCTTCACCGGCTGTGGACCATGACCTGAGGGGGAGGAGGCAGCGGATCCTCGAAATAAGGTACCCGTGATAAGTTTACCGGGGTGGCTGGGGCTGCCGGGGGCCCTCCGCCCAAGGGGCCGGACACTGCTGCAATATTGGCGGCAATTGCTCAGTCTAGAGACGCCCTGGACGCCAAGATAGGGGCAGTCGGAGCTGATGTTACGCTGCTGCGCCAAGACCTAAGAAATGCAGTGGCGCACATCACCAAGGCCGAAACAAGGATCACCGGGGTGTAGGACGACGTGGCCATATTGAAGAAGAAAGTCGCCGCCATGGAAGGGATCCAGAAAGGTCTGGCGCTTCGAGCGGAGGATGCCGAAGGGCGGGCCCTGCGCAACAACCGCCGGTTCGTCGGCTTTCCGGAGGATTGTGAGAAGGGAAACATGGAGGCTTTCCTTACTCAATGGCTGGAGGGATGGATGCCGGCAGAGTCCCTTTCTCGCTGTTTTGTCATTGAGCGGGCGCACAGGGCGCTTGCTCCGAAGCCGCCAGTTGGAGAGCGCCCAAGACCGGTCATAGCCAAACTACTTAACTATCAAAATAGAGACACTATTTTGAAGCAAGCTCGGCTGAAGGAACCTCTCATGTGCGACAATCAGCGAATCATGATATTCCCGGACTACACTAAGCTGGTACAGCATCAACGGCAGTCCTTCACAGAGCCCAAGGCTCGCTTGAGGGGACTCAAAATCCAGTACGCCCTCCTCTACCCGGCCCGTCTGCGAGTGGTCTTTCAATCTCAAACCATGTTCTTCAATTCTCCGGAAGAGGTGTTTACATGGACTGATGAGACGGTTCGGGTTCGACCTCACACTCCACCGGCCCGGGACTCTGCTTCATCCTCCTCGACGGAGCCGCGGCAGACCCACCGACGCTCACGCAGTAGGAGCAATTGGCCATCCCGCTCCACTAAGGGGTCCCCGGCCAAGAGGGGCGCAGCGGAGGAGACTGCTCCTCCGAACTCCCGGGAGTCAGCTTCTTGAAATGAGAAGAGCCTTGCGGTCCTTATCTGTGTTGAGCTGTGGAATGGACTTTGTAGGCAACTGAGAGTGGCCCAGCCTGAGGTGTCTGACAATGGCTGAAGCTCTGCTAACCTGTGTTATGGACTAGACAATCAGTTCTGAGCTGCGGGGTGGGAGGGGGTTGGGGGAGGGGGGATGGGGAGGCGGACTACTGCCCCAGAGTAGCGGCAGTACAGTCGCCCGCAGTCGTTCCTTGCCCACCTAGTGGGGCTAGTTGGGGGTTGAGGGAGTGGTTGATGGGATCCATTGGAGTGGGTGGCCACTGACCTCCCGTTGGGGGTTAGGGCACTCCTGCACCGCGACAGATACTTCAATGTTGTTGAGGTATAGGGGAGGGAGGAGGCCAGTTTTCCGGGAGTTGGGTTGGGGTTGGGTTCGGGGGTGGAGGGTGGGGGGATGCGAACTGTTTGGGTCCACAGGGGCAACTTGGTCACACACGATGGTCCACCTGGTTGGGTACATGTTTTATGGTTCATTGCACTCGCACACACCCAGACGATTATTGCTCTGCCTAGTTGATAGCGGCTAGGGGTTCTGCTTCTGAGCTCCCCCGAGCTGCGCTACGAATTGTGAGTTGGAACGTGAGGGGCATGCTAGATAAAATTAAAAAGAGGCGCTGTGCTGCGGCAGGGGAAAAGGGAGAGGGCTGATGTCCTGTTGTTACAGGAGACTCATCTCCTAGGTACCAAGACTCTGAGTTTGCAGCGATATGGGTATCATCAAGTGTTCCATGCTGGCTTTGTACGGGGGTCCCGGGGTGTGGCGATCCTGGTTCACCGCAGGGTGTCCTATGTTCATTCTACGCATTGGATAGATGCTCAGGGCAGATACGTTTTTATCAAAGGAATGATTGATGGGGAACAGGTGGTCTTTGGTAGTGTGTATGCTCCCCCCCCCCTACAATGGTCTCTGTTGGAGAAGCTGTTCACTGTTTGGGCCGAGATTCCGGACACGCTTGCGGTGATTGGAGGTGATTGGAATGACGTTATGGATGGAACCGTAGATCGTTGCAGGCCGGATGGCGGACAGCTGTCGGCTGCCCCTACGAAACTGAATGACTTGGTGAGAGGTATGGGATGGATGGATGCCTGGCGCTCTCAACACTCACACAGTCGGGAATATACCTATGTCTCGGCGGTCCATCGGTCCTTCTCACGGTTAGATTACCTATTTTTCCCATGCGCCATGATGGGAAGAGTGACATCGACAGCCATACTGCCGCGTGGGCTATATGACCACTCCCCTGTTGTGATTGACATCCTCCTCGACAGGAGGCGGCAGCCATTCCGATGGCGCCTCTCTACTTGGCACCTGCAGCAGGACGACTACCAGTCCCATATACGGGAGGCCATCGCTCACTACTGGGAGGACAATGACCAGCCAGAGTCGGACGCGGTGACCCTTTGGGAGGCCATGAAGCCTACGCTTAGGGGGGTGGATATAGCCTGGTGCGCGAAGGCCCGTAGGGCGCGAGGGGAGGACCTGGAGAAGGCGGCGGATTACGTCCGCACTTTAGAGGCGCAGTCCACGGAGACTGGGGCGGAGGAGGACATACGACGTCTACTGCAGGCGCAGAGTGATGCTGCTTCCCTGCGTCTAGAGGAGTCACACCATATCTGGCTTGCAACGCAGAGTAGAATATACCAATGGGGGGACAAGTCCAGCTCAATGTTGTACAGGCTGTGCCAGAGCGAGATGAGGCCGGAAATTCTGTAATTGACCCGGGGGTCATTACCGCCAGCTTTACGCGCTATTATGAAACACAATACGCCCCCCGAGAATCTCTCCCGGTGGAGGCCGTGGACAAATTTCTGGCGGACCTCCCACCACGGGGGGTCTCCGATGAGGAGCGAGATAGTCTCGAGCTTCCTTTGTCCGCAGAGGAATTAGGCGTGGCACTCGGTGAATTGAACGCCGGGAAGGCCCCGGGGCCGAACGATTTCCTGTGCGAGTTTTTTCGGAAATACCACCTTCAGTTAGGGCCCTGTTTCAAGAAAGCATTAGATGCGGCTAGAGAGTTGGGTCAGCTGCCGCCGGATTGGAGGCACGCTGAAATCGTAGTGTTCTGCAAACCGGGAAGACCACCGGAACGCCATGAATCGTACCGCCCTATCTCACTTCTGAATATCGAGGCAAAGATACTGGCGAAAGCACTCGCCAACCGCCTCCTCCCACTGATTACTGCCCTCGTCCATCCGGACCAGGCTGGCTTTATGCCACGCAGGGCCACTAGACACAACATTAGGCAGGCCCAGGTGGCCTTGGAGATGATGCGGGCCACAGGCTCCCAGGTGGCGCTTCTGTTGGCGGATATTGATAGAGCCTTTGATTCGCTGAGCTGGGTCTATTTGCAGGCACTCCTACCCCGTCTGAATCTCGGCCCTCATTTTCTCTCGTATGTTCAGCTGCTATATACCGATTTGACAGCGTCTGTGCGAGTGGCCGGTGCGATTTTGGACGTCTTCCCCATCGGGCGGGGTACCCAACAGGGATGCCCGCTCTCACCCTACTTATTTGCGCTCGCGATGGAACCTCTTGCGGCCTGTGTGCGAATGTACGCGCAGCTGAAGGGATTCGAGTGGGAGGCTGGGCCGTTAGACCGGGTCGCGCTCTACGCGGACGACGTGCTGTTCTTTCTTACGGATCTCAACAGGTCAGGCCCAAGAGTCCTCGACATTATGAAGGTATTTGGTGAAGTTTCAGGGCTTAATATCAATGTAAAGAAGTCCGTCTTGTGGACCATGGGCAGCGGAGTGGCTCTGGGAACCTGGGCATCCGCCTTACAGAGGGCGACAGGAGGCCTTAAATATCTTGGGGTCTTCGTGACCGATATCCCTGGAGTCTCGTGGGAGCGCAATATCGTTCCGGTCTGGGACAGGGTCCGGTCGGATATGAAACGTGGTCCCGAATGCCCTTGAACTTGTACGGCCGGTCGGCCATCTTTAAGATGGTGGCCCTCCCTCGTCTGCTCTACCAACTGCAAAACCATCCCTATCCTATCCTGCCACAATGGTTTCGCCAAGTTAACTCGGCGCTGGGCCGCTTCCTCTGGGCTGGGGGGGCTATTCGCGTGGCCCTCCGCACCTGTTTCCTCTCTACATACTGCGGTGGCCTTGCGTCCTCGGACATCCTCTCCTACTACCAAGCGTCCCATTTATTGGTACTCAACGAATGGTGGTACGGGGATCGGGGTGACCCAGTGTACGCCCTGGAGAGGTACCTAATGGACCCGGATACTTTGCACACGTTGCTCTACTCGGCGGGGAAGAGAAAGAGGCTCCCGGTGGTCACGCAGGTTGTCTTCCAGGTTTGGCGTCGAGCACTTAGTCGTATGGGATGGTGGAATACGCTGACTAGGGAGACCCCGCTATGGCAGAACGGTCGCCTGCCGGCCTTATCGACTCTGCAGGAGTTTGGCGGCTGGGACTCGATAGGGATCTCGCCGCTGGGGCATGTCATGAGGGGCACAACGCTTAAATCCTTCCAGGAGCTGAGGGACGAATTTGATCTGCCACGTACCCAGTTCTTTAAATACCTGCAGTTCCGCCACGCTATCTCCCCCGCCTTGGAGGGGTTAGACTCTCTGCCGGAATTTAGTCCGCTCGAAGCTAAACTATTTATGAGAGACTTGACAGAAAAAAAAATATCCTGCATCTACCAATCCCTTGTTACCCATTGTTCGTCCTCCCTGGATGGCTTGCGGTCCAAGTGGGAGAGGGATGTTGGAGAGATTGATGAGGAGGGATGGAGGGAGGCCCTCGCGGCTCTGAGGGAGGCGGCCGTGGCTGTACGACTGCGTTTTATCCAATTTAAATATCTGCATAGGGCTTACTACACGAGAGAGAGGCTGTGGCGAGCCAGGTTGATTGCCTCCCCTGATTGTCAGAGGTGTGGCAGAGAGGTGGGCACGCTCCTCCATACCGTGTGGACCTGTGGGGCTCTGGAGGGATTTTGGAGGTGTATATGGGACTGTTTGGACGAGGTTCTGGGTTGGCAACTCCCACGTACATCACAGCTAGACCTCCTTCATGTTTTGGAGCAGGTGGGTGGCAACCTCTATAAAAGGCACTTGCTACTCCTGGGCCTTACACTGGCCAAGAGGGATGTGGCCCACGCCTGGAAAGACCCTAGGGCTCCCCCAATTGAGGTATGGAAACGGGGCATGGATTATTGTATGGGGCTGGAACGCCCGGTATTTGAGGCTCGTGGTTGCCCCAGAAAGCATTATAATATCTGGAAGAGGTGGGCTGATTACAGGGGGTTGTGGCTGGAGCCGCCGCTGCGACAGAATGCAACTGAAGATCATTTGTCCTGTGAGCCGGGGTGAGGATGTGAGTGCTTTACTGTTATTTTATATACTGATTTGCAAAGATTCAGGTAACCATCGTGGACAGGGCTAGGGTGGGTCCCGGGAGGGGGTGGTTTTATGGGGTTGGGGGGGATCGGGTAATTCAAAGTTAATGTCTTATCCTGTTTGTAGCGTTGATTGCTTTGCACTGCCTCTTGATTATCTGCTCACAGCCCCTCCGGTGTTCGGAGCGCTGTGAATGTCTTGCAATCATATCTGAAATGTCAATAAAATCTAGTTCTGAAAAAAAAAACTGCTGTTGCACTGTTTTTAACTTGGCTATCAAAGGATATTCATTAAAAAATTCTACCAAATTTTAGATTGCACTCTCACTTTCATGTACTGCGCCCATCACTCCATAATTTTCTCCTCCGTCTGTAGGATCTTTGAGTACTTTAACATAAAAACATCCGTGAGCTTTCTTCTGGTAGTAAGGAGGTCGCAGCACTTGGTTACAGCAATGTGTAACTAGGAGGAGATCCCAAATGATGAAGCATGTCACCATGGTGAGTGATGGGTTTCCGTCCTTCTTATAGGATTTTCCTTTTCTGGTGCCTCTCTGACAGAGTGACTGAAGTATTTATAGGGTTGTCTGGACCCAAAGATCCGTGGACTTTTTCAGTGTTTTGTGTATCATGAGATGAGACAAAAGGTAAGGATATAAGGATGCCCGGGTATTCACGGATTCAGAAATCCCTGGTCACAAACAAAACTGAACCTAGTCCAGTCGCTTCCGTAACACAGAGTTCTCTTCCAAGCAGAACCAGACTCGCCGGACCACTGTTCTGCAACCAATACCTCTATTTTCAGAGGTGTTTACGCGGTCTCAAATTATACCTGTCTCGTCCTGCTGCAGTCAGAGCTGCAAAGAGTATTTCCTCGGCTGTGGCGAAGTAATGATCTGTCTTTTCCTCGCTGCTGAGGACGCTTTATGCAACGCCTGTGTTTTCAGTTTCATGGGTCTGACCCAGGTCCGTTGGCACTTTTTTAGAGTGCGAAGCGTGAACCCAGTTTCTTCTGTTAATGACTCGAACTGCCATCCGTGTAGCCAATAGGACCTGCTCGGGCCCCTTCCAGGTTCTTTAAGCGCTGAAAATTCTTAGTGAGGACCCAGTCACCGGGTTGCAGCTGATGCCCAGTGCCCTTGGAGTTGTCGGGCAGTGTGTTGTGCACCTATTGGTGAATCAAAGAGAGATTGTCTGTCAATTCCTTCATATAATCTAATAAAATAGGATACTCAAGTTCCTTTATTTTCTTGGGATGCGGTGGGTCTCACACATTCATTGGTCTTCCAAATACTATCTCATAAGGGGTAAGACCTATCCTACTGTGTGCAACTGCTCGGATGGACATGAGTGCTAAGGGCAGAGCATCAGGCCATCTAAGTCCCCTTGATGCTAGCACTTTGGCCAGTTTGAGTTTCAGAGTTTCGTTATGTCTCTTCACTAATACTGCAGATTGTGGATGGTTAGCAGCATGAAACTTCTAACGTATGCCTAGACTGTCAGTGATCAGTTTGATGACCTGTCCAATAAAATGAGAACCATTATCATTCCTCAAAATTCTACAAATTCCGAATCGTGGGAAATATTCTTTCAGCAAAGTTTTAGCTGTAATGCGTGCAGTGTTATCCTTTGTAGGATAGGCTTCAACCCATTTACTGAATGCACACCCTATTACCCGAACATATTTCAAATTGTTGCATCGTTCAAGTTCAATGAAGTCCATCTGCAATACTTCGAATGGGGCGCTAGTGGGGAGAACCCTCATTTTGGAGTGGTCACTCCTCTCCCTGGATTATGTTGCAGACATATCATACAATGTTTGACAACGTTTGACATGATGTTCAGCTATTTTCTTTTTTTTAACATAAATTTTTATTGAGGTCATTGCAGAGTCAAAATCCAAGTACATTCGACATGGTCAAGCAAAGTCAAGATACATTTAGTACATAGACAAATCATTGCACAATTCTGTCCAGTATTCTAGTTCGGTTCATGGTCAGTTCCACCGTGGGGGATTCACAAAGTTCACCCCGGTAGATGTTCCAGTGGCCCCACTTTTTGTCCCATTTCGCAGGGCAGCCACGAAGTTTGTAGACAGTTTTTTCAGCCGATGTTCAGCTACTTTCTTGATGCCTGGGTGTTCCCACACCTGTTCTGGATGTATAGTTATACTTTTTTGCACTGACATGAGCTGGACCGTGAGCCATTGTTACAAATGGTAGCACGTAGGAACTACATAGTTTCCACTAGCCCCCGTCTGGGCCCTTTCTCCAGCAATGCTTGCTGTCTAATATTCCGGTCTTTTCCCATTGTTCTATTTCCTTACTTGTTGTCGTGATTGTAAGCGGCGCAAGAACAAACAAACGCCACTAACCTGAAACAGATGACCAGCGGAGACGATGGCAGCTGATATTCCCCCCATCTCCCCTTGACACAAATCCCTACAATGAAGGAATTCACTGCTTGAACCTGTGCCCAGGGGGAAAAGGGAGAGGACAAGGAAAGAAGGGAGCGGAACGTTCTGTACTTCCAGCAAGGTTTGGTCGGGTGTACAGCAAGGTTGTGCGTTTCTTGAAAACAAAGGTAAGTCTTCCCAGTGTTCCGCAATACAAATGATAAGCAAAACAAAATATTAGAAGTAATACAGAACGGAGGCGAGCCCGCACTCCTACTTAATACTTGCAATACTCCGGTAGTCTCCAGGAGGAAAGGCGAAAACCGCACAGCAGGGAAAGCACGGGAAATGTCCGCGAAGCCGGATTCAGAATGAACAGTCTGACCACGCAGGCTCTTGATCGGCGTAGATCCTCGAAGATAGAACACTCTGACCGCGCAGGCTCTTGATCGGCATTGAGGCTTCTTCCTAGATCCAGCGAGAAAAAACACCATCCGACTAAGGCTTGAGTCGATATCCGGATTGTCAAGCACCTTTCCAAGGCAGGGGAGGCGCTTAAATATGAGACGCCATTTTCCCTGCACTCATGCGCCCCATGGCCTTCTGGGACAGGTAGTTCTTCCATCTTTTTCTCACGTAAGTGAATGGCACCAATGCACAGCGTTTTCTCTTCTTGCTGGCGATCGCGTCACTTGTAGCCATTTGCTGGATCTCCCTGACTTTACATTTGCGATCTTTTCTGCTGGGAATATAATACGTACATTTTCTCATGCTGGCTGAGAGCTGTTTCTTTTGCTGTACTGTCGGCAAAGGCATTGCCTCAGCCTACATCATATACTATTTTGTGGTGTGCACTACGCTTAATGATGGCTACAAGTTCTGGCAGTGTCAGTGCTGTCAATAATTTCTGAACTAGTTCTCCATGTTGTATTTTTGTGCCGTGTGACGTCAGGAAGCCTCTTTCCTGCCATAAGCGTCCAAAACTGTGTGCAACGCCAAAGGCATATTGACTGTGAAGATATTTACACTTAATCCCTCTTAACTCACATGCTCTCAGAAGGATGACCAACTCCGCTGCCTGTGCTAATTTGTAAGGGATGTGGGCTGTTTCCAAAATTGTTCGTAGTGTGGTGATGGCATAGGCGGCTGCGGTGGTACCATCAGGTAGCTTAAAACATGATCCATCTACATATAGGTCGCCTTGAGCGTCAGGCAGAGGGGTATCAGTAAGATCCACTCGGACCTTGGTTTGTTCTTTCGTGGTAAAAATGCAATCATGCATATCAACGGGTTGCTCCGAGGGCAGGGGCAATAAGGTGGCTGGGTTTAAAGTCAGGCAGCATTTGAGTGTGATGTGTGGTGCTAACAAGGTGAGTTTGTACCCGGTGAGACAAGCACTTGTCAGGTGTTGTCTTAGTCTGGTTTAACAAAACCTCAACTGAGTGGGGGACCAGAGCCATCGATTTGTGGTCCAGTACAAGTCTTGCTGATTGTCTTATTGAAATGGCAGTGGCTGCCACAGCCTTCAGGCAACCAGGCAGTGCCCTGGACACAGGGTCCAGAATTTCAGAAAGGCATGGGCGTTGTTTATCCCTGTGTGGCTGTTTTAGGACAGACAATGCGCAATCTTTTCGTTCATGCACGTGGAGAAAAAATGGTTTTGTGTAATCAAGTGTTCCTAGTACAGGAGTAGAACATAGTGCTGCTCGATGTTGTTGGTATGCACTTTGACATTCTGGGGACCATGGCAAAGGAAATGGGGTATTCTTAGTCGTGAGGGCGATAAAAGGGGTTTAATAATGAGGGAAACATTTGGAATCCAGAGTCGACAGTAGGATGTTATGCCAATCAATGCCCTAACCTCCTTTTGGGTTCGGGAAATGGGTGTATAAATGATGACTTTGATTCTGTCTTTAATCAAGGTTCTTCCCTTCTTCGACAAGAGGTGACCCAAATAGGTAACCTCTGGTTGACAAAACTGTAACTTTTTCTTCGATACCTTGTGGCCTAGTCTAGCAAGGTGGTGCAATAACATTAACATAGCCTCTGTACATATTTCTGTATTGTCGGCTGCTACAAGTAGATCATCGACATATTGCAACAAGGAAGCGCATGGTGGTAACTGTAAGGTATCAAGTTGTCTTTTAAGGGCTTGGCTGTAAATACTTGGGCTCTCTGTACAGCCTTGAGGAACACGACAGAAGTGAAAAGACCGCCCTTTTAGGGAGAATCCAAACAAATACCTGCTGGAGGGCGCAATAGGAATGGAAAAAATGCGTTTTTAAGATCAATAACAGAAAAAACGCATGCAGTTGGCAGAATCATTGTTCATAATGTAGTGATATCCAGAAGTACAAGAAACTGTGGTACTACTATCTTATTAATTTTGCGTAGGTCAATAACAAATCTGTAGACTTTGTCCTTTGTATCAGCTGGAGTAGAGCGTTTCAGGACTGGTAAAATAGGGCTATTACAAATATTACTGTCTGTTTTTGTCACCACCCCTTTTTCAATCAGTTCTTCTATTATCTGGACCAATGCATTTTCAGGATATTTTGTTCCTGCGGTATTCAGGGCAAAACAGCATTCTCTTTAACCTCTTTGTGTACCGGTTCAATTGGTAATAGGCCAACACCAGTATCGCCATCCGCCTACATGGAAGGTGGCACAGTGGATAATTCACATGGTACGTCCTTGGTGACATATTGTTTGCTGCAGTCAGGTTTACCAAACGTGATATAGACACCATCTGGTGAACAGTACATTTGTGTATGGAATTATTAAAGCAAATCCAATCCTAACAGATTGTCGGCAATTTGGTGCGAGGAGAAACAGTGTGTTAGTGGTGAAGGGGCCAACAGTGAGATCTAAGGGTTTGGACACAGGACTAAGGAACAGTTTCCCAGCGAAACCTACAGAAAAGTTGTTCTGGCCAGACAAGGGAGTCCCAGGGATCAGTTGTTGAGATGTGTAGCCCCCGTATCGACTAGAAACTGTTACAAGGTCGCCATTATTTCAGCAGTAGCATATGGACCTGCCTGATCTACCAGTATAGGAGCTGATCCCTCCTCTTGTCCTACGCTATCCTAGTTGAAATACATGCTCGTGGCCTCTGAGTCATTAAAGTCGTCTGTATAATAATTATTTGTTGGACCAGTATTGTCAAAATGGTTACGCCTGTCGCTATGGAAAGGTCGTTGAAACGGGCCTCTTGTCATTCCCCTCCATAATTATCGCCCTGTTAGCACAATAGTGGACAATCGGATCGCCAATGGCCTTCTTTTTTACAGAATGCACATTGGTTTGGTGCTAGGGGATCAGACATTAGGGGTTCAGGTATGAACCTTTTTCGGTAGGTACGCCCTAGAGACCCCTCGGCTCCTCCCCCCTGCAGGTCATAGGCTTGTTGAAGTAATATATTTGGCCTAGATGTAGGTAATTATATTTTACCACTTCTTAAATACCGAATTTTACCGATTTGGTATTTAAGAAGTGGTAAAATAGAGGGGGGGGATGTAGGTATTACAGAATCGGTAAATACTGAATCGTTAAGATTCGGTATTTACCGATTCTGTAAATACCGATTCAGTAATGCCCATTGATTCCTATGGGCATTGAAGCCCATAGGAATCAATGGGCATTACCGAATCGGTATTTACCGATTCGGTAAATACCGATTCCAGCAAGGGTGCCGGGGGTGTCACTTTGACACCCTCTAGCACCCCAAATACAGGCATGTGTGCCATGTGGCACACAGACATGCCCTAAGGGCATGTCTGTCTGTCACATGGCATAGGTGTGCATGCACACATGTGCATGCACACCTGGATTCGGTATTTTACCACCCAATTGGATTGGGTGGTAAAATACCGGTTCTGGAAAGCCTTTGGGACTCAGAAGAGTCCCACCTACATCTAGGAGTTACCGAATCGGTAAAAATACTGATTCGGTAGTTTACCGATTCGGTAAATTTACCGAATCGGTAAAATTGGCCCCCTACATCCCAAAAACTCATTTACCGGTCGGTAACGGCCGAAATCGCCGTTACCGGACGGTAAATGGCCACCTACATCTGGTCTTATGTCTTTAGTTCCTTATTTTTACCTTCTGTCTTGTCTCTGTCGTCATTAATTTGATTTTCATAATACTGGGCCATATCCAGGATTCTAGTTGGTGTGGAAGTGAGCCATGTACTTTCAGCCAATCATAATTTCTGTGAAATGGCAGGCAGTAAGTTGGCCACAAATGTATCTACAAATAGGTGTTTACCCGTATCAGAGGCTGTGTCTTGGCTGCTATAGTCGTGGAAGGTCTCTTCAAACCTGGTAAAGAAATCAGAGAATGATTAATCTTTCTTCTGTTTACAAGTGGCTAATTTGGCCCAGGATATTTCCTTCGAGGTACTACTGTTTTCATGTGCGTAATTATCTTATCTGGTAAATCTAGTATGACCTGAAGTGGTTTTCCCCTGGCTTTCTATTGGCATGTATGGCTTCTAGGTGTGGCATGGTACCTCCAAAGTCTGTGTGGTCCTGTTTACAGACCCTACGCCAGGTGGCAACGTGAGCCCTAAGAACATGTCGATATCCGCTAAAGTCATAACACCAGAGGTCAGTGCGCCACTTATTTCTTCATAGAATGCACTCAGATTTTTTCTAGGGTCAGGTAAGGAAGCTATAAGAGTCAATATGTCCAATCTCTTCCAAGGGGTGTAAATCCATTTGAACTGAAACCGGGCTGCGCGATCACCCTGATTGCCGGGTGAAATGCAGGAGCCGCTTCTTGCATTGGGAAAGCCTTAGTGGCTTTTTAATCACTCTGTTTAGGTGGGTTTCTTTTTCCTTCTCTTTTGGGTTCTGTTTTACTTGTTATGTTGATTTTACACTGTAAGTTGCCTGTGGAAAGCGCCGGGACACTCTTTTAGAGTAGCCGAGCGCTATAAAAATGTACTTTAACATAACATAACATAACATTAGTCGTCCCTGTTATATATTTGTGGAGTTTTTTCTAGTTAGTAAAAATATTTTCTACAGCTTGTTTTAGGGGGACGATCGTCAACATACCCTCATTTGACATTTTTCAAATTTTACCCAGGACCTTCGGGGCCTCTTCATCAAGATTATTTTGCCAGTCTTTTATTATTGCATTAGCCATTTGTCCTACAATAAATTGTTGGGTCATTTTTAGGTGAGGTGTCAGGGAAGTGAGAACCTGTTCTAGACCTATTTCGTCGTCCCGGACCCAACTATGTGCCCGGTCTGTTAATATGAACTTATCACTTTCTGTAAGGGCGGATCGGTGGATTCGTCTTCGTGAGTTTGGTGTAAGTTTAGGAGTGGTGATTTTGTCGGAAGCGGACGTTGCGCCAGGAGTAGTAGGCAAGAGGGGATATAATGGATGTATTTGGACTGGCGGGGAAGGTGCTGTTGGAACATCCGGATAGGGGGCGGAGATGGTCGAGAACATAATGCTTCAATTTCTGAGTCTTCATCATCTAGACCCTGATTATTTTTGCCATCTTTTGTCACATATACCTTTTACATTTGAAGCCTAATTCGTCTGTCTTCACAGTCTATTCTTTCTTTCTGTTCTTTCTGTTTTCATTCTTTAATTTTCTGCTGGATAATCTATTCTTCTGACTTTTTCTTATCTCTTTCCACCTTTCTCCATAATGTTAATGAATCAAACATACTTTGCCTACTTTTTTCTTGTTCTTCTAGATATCGTAATTTATTTAAATCAAAACTACCGTTAAGTGCCCACTGTAAATTTTTTATTTGTTTTCGTATATTTGTTCCATAATTTACTGAACAATATGGAAGAAATTCCATGTTTAATGTACATTTCATAATTGCGAGTGCCTTCTAGAGGCACCGGCTGTCTCTCTTCTAATATTTTATTTCGCCTACAACAATAACATAACATATGGATTTTGCTGAAAACAGGCATGTTTCTCAAAACTTCTTAACAATATTCTTAAGTCCAAACAAATTTATAGGAGAAAATGTTTACCACAATACCTGGCTAAAACATTTACTGCCAATTCTTGGATCATTAGATCACTTTCAGATTCCAACTGAAAGGTCCCAGTTGAAACCCACAGCCGCCACGAAGGTCAGGTCGATTGGCTGAATAATCACATCGGCTGCAAGAAAAAGTCTCCTCTTGTGGGGCACCCCTCAGTGTTTCTGTCCTCTTGAAGCGATCTTCTTCTGGTCCAGCCACGGTCTTCATTGGGTCCCACGTTGGGCGCCAATTTGTAGAAGTGGGATTCTTTTCTATGTCCCACCGGTGCAGGACGACCCTTTGTCTATGGGTTTTCAAATGAAGATCGACACCAGAGTGAAATCAAAGACAAATTTATTATACTCAAGAGCGGGGCACCGTCATACACACACTGCAAGTTTCTGAGAGGGAACCCCAGAGCACACGTTTTAGTACAGTCTTTATACATCATTTCTGGCCTTGAGGCAACACAAGGCAAGTTCCGGAAATTCCAGTACTGCCCAAACGCAAAGCTCGGTTGTCCTGTAAAATCTCCAGCCATACAATTTCACATGATAACATCAAAAAGAAGATATACAACGTCCTTAGCCTTCAGGAGGGGGTGGTTTTGATGAACATCTGCGTGCTCAGAACATTCCAACAGGGTCAAGCCTTTATTTATGCCAACAAGCACCTTTTTTCTGCCAATTCCCGGGGATCAGATCATTTGTACAAACACCCCCAGGTGGGAGAAATACCGCTGAAAGTAGGATATACGAAATGGCGGAATACAAAAACAAAATGGATGGCAGCATAGGCTTACTTGACATGGTACAATATTTTACAGTTCAACAATATATCAGATAACGAGGCTTAATTGGTCTTCTTTTTTAATGTCCTGCACTGGGTCCATTATAACACAGTAAAATGGTGCATTTTTTTATTTCACTCACCATCTCATTTTGTACTTTATTTGAAAGCATTTCAACAAGCTCATTTTGAAAAGCAGAACTCATGTATTTAACTCAATCCTCTTTTGTAATCAGATGGTTTAAAACAGGATCATATTTGTTCAAAAGCTCAGGGACTGCCAAAAAGTTCCCACCATCTTTTTCTTTCAGTTTTTCTCTATGTCCTCTGAAAGGTAAATTGCAAGTGACAAGTGACAAGTTGCAATTGTCCTATAGTTCACCTGCTCTTTGTATTCTGATTCCAGTTGTGTATTGATCGTCTCATCGTGCCTTCATCTTCCATGTACAGCACAAGCTGCTACATGTGAACATGTAGTTTCATGTTCTTTAATTTTTTGAGATATTCCTGCCAATCTTATATATCATTAGCTCATGCTTGCTTATAGGATGACAGTTTTCTATCTCCAAAGAGCCAACAAGATTCACAGTGCAATGTCCATTTTTAAAAAGTCCCCTTTGGTTTTCCTCCATTTTTAATGAGTAGCACTACCACGGTTTTAGAGTCTTATCTCCAGTCCTATTTGCCTTGTAGTACTACTTTGTGGAAAAGCACCTCTTTTTATTATCTCGTGGCAAGAGTCCTCTAGGCTTGCATGGCCACTTCTAAGGACAAAACTTCGTAACTCAGTATCATGCCTTTTTATTTTTGCTTTCTACGTTTACTGTAGTTGTTTTTGCCTCAGTGCTAGTACAATTGGTGCTTCAATGCTAAAAGGTACATCTGTGGTTTGATCTGAGCACTGTAATGTTTGGTCATGTGGTGGGACCAATTGTGATTGTGACAATGCTGCTTTGTCTCCTGTTGATGATGTAGCTGAATTGCCTTCTGGTAAAAAAGCATTAGATGGTGATGCACCCTGATCACCTAGACATCTAAACATAGAATACATTTTCATGAATTTGCCTTTAAAATGCTCTTCTTTTGATTTATTTGCTGTTTGTGAGCACAGCTTAAATACTTTCTTGGGTGTTTACTCATTTCTTTGAGTAAATGTAATTGTAGAAAATCAATGTGGTGGTAGAGTGTACGACTATGAAGGTAGCAGTAAGAATATTTTAGTGCACACCACAAAGATTGTAATTGTGGGTTTTGGTCCACCAATACTGCCTAGAAGGAAAGAAAATACAAAGCATTATTACTTCAGTAGCTTAAACATACCAACCATTGATGTAAAGAGTTGGAGCAAGGGATACTTGAAGACAGACACTGAATGGTTGCAAGAGGGTGAGTACTCAAGGGAAAAATACAAGAAGGAAATAGCAGTAGGGGTGGGACTAAGGAGGTAATCACTCAACAGTTGGATGAGGAAGATAAGAGCCAAGAATGCAGGAGTTGAAGGAATAGATGCAAGAAGGAATGAACTGAATGGATGGCTGCATGGAAGCAGGAGCTAAAGGGACAAAGCCAAGAAGACAGGAGATGAGGAGATGGAGAGGTCTTGAATGTATTGTATTGTTATATTTATTAAGGACCTACTACCCCTATGTGGAGCACTGAACTGCTTGCGCTTCCCTACATGAAAAGCAAGCTGTAATATGTGTAGGGTACATGGCTAGAAGGACGTTCTATTTGTTTTGATGCTATGTTGGAAGTGTTTCCATTTCAAGTTGTGTATGATGACCACTGACTGGGGTGCATGCAGTTTATTGTGCAATAGGATGAAACTTTAAGCAATCCGATGGATTAAGAGGTGTGAAAAAGATGCACACTATTTTGTTTTTTTATCTCACTGCAGGCCCATTTATGGTATTTCTTTTGTTCATAATCCCACTTTGGTGATTACTGCACTGAGTCGTCCATTCTGAAATACTGTGTCTACTGTTTAAAGTTAATGGTTCTGACTAGGCATAGATTAAAGGGTAGAGAATAGTGGAGATATCTGCTGGAATTGACTTTGGTTGAAGCATCCCATATCTGATTGTCATTGCAAGGTGTCAAGAAGTGGTCACCTGTAGCTAATTGGATCAGACCAGAATAATCTCTGTGCTGCAGCAGGTTCAGCTGACTGTCCATGAGCTTACTGAGGGTGAGGATGAATGATGAGTTTGTGAGTGTTGTACTGTGCGAGATGAGTGAGTTCAAGATGAGTGCATGAGTAATACCTTGAAGATGATATATATATGGGACAGCCAAATGGATTGAACAACACTGAGGATTTGCACTATTTCCTCTGATGTCCTATCCACCAGCTATACGTTCCCTACATGTTCCCAAACTCCTATATCTTAAAACAACTTTGATAATATTACTGTGGCCCCTGTTTCTTTTCCATTTGTCTCAATACTGTTTTTAGTCTTTCACATTATAGGTACAATCTATTTTTTGCTTATAAGTTTTAAAACACATATCTTGATAGAATCAAGATTTTCTTTAGTAAGAAGCACAGATTTGGTGAAATTTGGTAATTATCACATCACTTTTTTGCACTTTATTCAAGGAAATACTTTCATACTGCTATAAAACAATGCAAAGTTTGCACTTGGTTTGTACTTTTGCACATTGCGTAATTTGCACATTTATCATCTGACCAATTTAGATCTATGAGGTTAGCCAGATATGAAATCAGGAATTTATCCCGTGATATCTGTGTACAAAATTGTAGAGTGTCAATATTTTAATAGCATATTTCTATTTTTACATTGTATTCTGTATATATGAAATGCTTATTTATTTGTCATTTTTTTATAAGAAGAATGATAGGTATATATTTTCAAAAAAATATATTTTTGTATGGCATATTTTATCAATGTATATATTTATTTATTTATACTCATTGAAAAAATATACACTGAAACTGGTAACCTATTCAAACAAAACGTGCATTTGAAATAATGTCACTATAACTGTGCATTACGCCATCTACATTTTTACATGAAACTGCATTTATGCTGTAATGTCGTGCAAACTTAAAATGTTAAGTAATCAAATGAGGCTTTTTTCAAAACAACTACAAGTCCCAGCATGCATACCTGTCTAGTATTTCCTCTATTTCTATATATCACATAGAGGAGGTGAAAGCATCACACAAAAAACTGTATAAAAACTAAAAGTGGACTATTTGTTTGTTAATTGAGAAAGAATACAAAGGTATTCGAAACGCGTCTGACAAACTTGAATTAAAGACCTGCATTTTCCACAAAATTTGGAGTCTGTATTTCGTCCTTTGGCTGTGTTCCGGCTGGGCACTGCAGAGAGGTTCGGATATATATATATATATATATATATATATATATATATATATATATATATATATATATATATATATATATATATATATATATATATATACTTTTAATGGGAGAGTACTTGCACTTCTCAGCACTGGTGTTCTATTAATGGTGCAGTGTCAGCATGTCTCAGTTGAAAACAGTCACTCTAGATCATAGAGTACTTACATTTTTATATTCCATTTCAAGCATTACAAGCACTCAGCCATGTTTTTGGCGTAAATCCCTATTTACAAACATACTTGTGGCTGGGGAATATATATATATTCCCCAGCCACAAGTATGTTTGTAAATAGGGATTTACGCCAAAAACATGGCTGAGTGCTTGTAATTACAGCACTCAGCCATGTTTTTGGCGTAAATCCCTATTTACAAACATACTTGTGGCTGGGGAATATATATATATTCCCCAGCCACAAGTATGTTTGTAAATAGGGATTTACGCCAAAAACATGGCTGAGTGCTTGTAATGCTTGAAATGGAATATAAAAATGTAAGTACTCTATGATCTAGAGTGACTGTTTTCAACTGAGACATGCTGACACTGCACCATTAATAGAACACCAGTGCTGAGAAGTGCAAGTACTCTCCCATTAAAAGTAGTGCAGCAGTGCTGAGAAGTGAAGGTACTCTCCCTTTTTCAAATTTTTTAGGTGCAGGCACTTAGTACCAGACAGCACCTGCCCATTTAAAGCACTGGTTGCATGGGACTGCACATGAACTACCCAGTCATGGAACGACCCATAGTACACCCCCTTGATGCAAAGTTGCGCAAAGCGCAAGTTGTTCTTAACACTGCCTCCTAAAAGAAAATCTGGATTACAAACTGTAGAAAACAGATGAAGATGGCTCAGGCTTTCTAACAGAAAACAATTTCTTTAACTCTCTCTCTAGTGCTTTGCGGGCAGGAGACACTACAATGGAATTAAAAACTCTTTAACGTTAACGTCTCAATGAAAGTTAGTATAATGATAATGCCGAGTGGAGGAGAGAAGCACACAGCGTGATTCATGCTGACCCTCTCAATCTCAAGAAGTATTAGCTATTTGGAGGGTACCACGACAGAGGCAGCTCTACAAAAAACAAATTACTGGCAGCAACCAGCAGCTCATCATTAATGCCAACTGCTGGGAAAAATGCAGTGCATTTCAAATTTAAGGGAGCTAGGTAGTGTTGTGTTCCATCATTGCCACCCATTAGACTTCAGGATTTCAGGACACTCTGCTTGGCTAACAAAATTTACATTCTATTACTACCTGCAAGAGTGCCCAAGTTCATACAACTTATTTTTCACGCGTTTTCAGGTAAATAACAAGGGAGATAGAAATTATTACCTCCCATGTGAATGATAAATAGGTTTAAAAAATGCATTTCAATATAATTTAGGCCTTGTTAAGCTGCTCATTTTGTTGCACCATTGTTGATGACTTTAAGCGAGAATATTTGCTATTTTGACATTAGGCAGTCTATGAAAGAGGAAGTTAGTGCAATCAATAGTGTGTGGTACTTCTGACTACTACTAATTTGTCTTACATGGTTATGGTAGTGTAGTGTAGTACACATTCAAATAAATGCAGACTCCAGACTTCCCATGTCAAACACCCACAAACAACACGTTTGCATTTGAAAAAGGCTTTGTGGGTTCAACATACTCTAAATTCTGTGAATTTCAGAATTTGCCAACCTTTGTTTACCCAGAGCAGTGTGGATGAAGTACATCTGTAGATGTAGTGTTCATTTCTGCATCATGATGCTCTTTCACTAAGGTAATTTTTCACTCTGAAGGAATATGATGAGAGCATACTTGTAATACAAAGAGAAATGATGTACAGTTGTTGTAAACCATTTTAGGACACTATTGTAAATTTCCCGATTCATGCCCTTATATAGGTATAAAACACCATATCCTTATATAGGCATAGAAATCATAACCATATTTAGGCATAGCTCATGCAGTCCAAATACGGCAGGGCTACTTCCACTAGTTCCGAAAATCTACAACGATTTCTTGGAAAACTTGGCTTCAGCAGCTAGGGACTTTCCCTTGCTCGAGATCTGACTTGTCCAAGAACTCATGGAGTTTTCAAAGAACCAAGAGTCTTTAATGAAGTTATTATGTCCACCTTTACGTCAAACTCGGCAACTTCAAGGTATAAATATGCCCACACTTGCCTTAGCAAACACACGGTGGTTTGGAGCAATTCGACTATCTACTTGCCCGACGCATCCTGCTACAGCAAGTGCCAAAGGAAGCCGACCCTCCAACAGACGCACTGAGAGAGACGCTGTCTTTTCTCCTACCGAGATATCCAGCTCCAGTGTTTCCAAGCTACCCTTGCGGGTTGTTGGGAAATCGAGACCCGAGACTGACCTTCTCCATTCTAAAATAAGGTACGGAGCTGATTAGACCCTAAGAGAAATCTTGGACAGATTCTTGGCAAAAGAATACTACATTTATGCTACACCTCACTTACTTCTTCCCTCGTACTAAGCTTAGGTACACTGGAGTAGGCGTATTTTAGAAGCATCAGTTGAGTACTTTTAGCCTGTTATTTAAGTATGTATTTTTCTATGGTTTAGGAACCATACAATGCTCTTACAGTATTATTTTGTTCTACTTTTTATACTGTATGCGTTATATTTTACAACCAATTTTACGATTGTAGCACTTCATTTCTTATGCTTGAGAAAGAAGACAGTTCAATAAATCCTTTTATTGAAAACGCCAGTCTATCTATTTCTTTGCAACTCTGGTGAAACGAAGCATGCACGATTGACTGAGTGAAATATATATCTATTATTTCCACGACTCTGATGATCAGTTTTATCTTGGGGAAACAAAGTTGTCATGTTTATGCGGTTGTCAGAAACGAATCCCTTCTTGTGAATTCGAGAAAGTTTCTAGTGACCTCTGAGCTAGCTGGCACTCACAATTCAGTCTAGTATATTCGATAGAGAACTAGTAGACCTCAGTCCTATGTCTAATCTATAGGATATATTATTCCAATGCGCAGAGCCTATTGGGAATATAGGAACTACACTACATGGCGTCCAACGATTGGTAAGGCACTAAGTCGTGCTTTTCACAGAGACCCCTTTCCCCCGTAAAATACTCCAATAGACGTCTGGAGTGGGTTAAAGGATAAAATATCCGCCTTAAACTGAGTAAGACGAAAAATCCTATGTATTAGTTTTTGGTTTTGTTCAACGTTGAAGGATACAGTGTTCCAAAATATTGTGCACCTTATCTTTATTTCCTTGAAACTTGCTCTGCAAGCTTTCATTAAACAATGTCGAATAATGACAACACCGAAGCCGGTGGATCTGGAACTCATGAAACCAGGTTTAGACACCACAGAGTTTAATGAAGACGATGGGGATGCTATAATCATCCCGGAATACGTAAGAAAAACCATAGCTATAAAGCTTATAGAAAATGGCCTATCACCGAGAGGTGGTACGGTTATATTCGTCATAGAGGCACATGAATATTGGCAGACAGAGGTATTCTATTCATGGATTATCTTTCCACAAGCAAATCCAAAAACACATGTGTTCCACTTCTATAGGATGGAGGAACATCCAGCGGAATAAGTTCCTTTCGAGGACGTTGAAATTCCACTAACTTACCAAGAGCATCAGCTCTGGTTTAAAGGCGCCCTACAACATCAAAATCACATTACCAGGCTTGGTCCACTAGGTAGACCAGGAGCAACATGGCCAGTACTAGCCAGCTATACACCACATCCTAACATTGAAAGAATGTCTGATGTAGAACTGTTAGCTCAGCTAAAAGAAAAATGAATTTAAATACATAGACAATTGGTACAATATGTCATGCGGACGTTAACAGTTCAACCTGCTATTAGAATAGAATTCCACAACACACCCCTCATCAGGTGAATACAAACAAAATCACACCACAGACTATACAATCAGTCATTGGTAAATTGCCCTCAAAAAGGGAACACATTCCATTCTGGTTAGCCCAGAAAATTGCTCAAATAGAGGCAGTATTTCCTGTTAGTACACCTCATGAAAAACACAGGATTCTAACAATCTGTTTACCAATGGGGATTGCACCACACGTGAAGGACTGTGACACTTGGGGTACCGTCTTTGCTTCAATCTACACAAAAACACATGGTGTCCCATCAATGGAGGTAATAACAGAAGTTCTGAGATAGATTCAAAATGAATACGGTCCAGAACCAGCCTTGAATCTTGGTATGAAATTACTGAAAGATTTCCAACAGGTCTCAGCTATCTTACTAGCTAACATTAAAGGTGAAGCAGCATCGGTGGCAATCCGCCAAAAATTAAAAGAACTCGATATTACTGAGCAACCGTAAGAACTTGCCAGAATTATTGAAAAATCCTATGAAGAACTAGGAAGATGTAGGTTGGGAGGGAAACCTGTAAAGCCTGAACTAACAGAAAATCCTGAAAAAGATTTTATCAAAAATAATCTAACTACTCCTAAAAAGAAATGGGAAAATAGTAGACAGACACTTCCTAAAGAGAAACGCTCTCAGTCCAGAGGTAGATCTCCTCAAAAGGAGCACTCTGAAAAGAGGTATAACCTTAGAAATACGGATAATTTAAGAAAACCTGATAGATATCAAGATACTGATAAACGATCCTCTCATACTTTTCAGACTTCCTTGCAGAAATCCGAAAGAAGAGGACGATCAGAACACAAAGAAGAACTCGTGAAGTCCAAAGACGATCAACACGTTCCAAAAAAATAAGAAAACTCAATTCTCCAAAAAGAAGGTAGCAAGTATTAAAATCAGGCATGCCGAGGATCTTGAGGACACAACTCAAGAACGGGGAGTGGGCCCAGACAATGCTGGACAGCGCAGCAGAGGTCACCATAGCTCACAGGATCCTGAAAGATCATCTGGAGACAGTGGATCTGAATGAATTGTGTGTGTCTTATAATTGAAATTGTGTGTGTCTTATAAAGGGCACTTCTACCCGCACCGCAGGCCTCGTAGCGCTATAGACCGCTGGGGAACCCGTCCTGGCTTTCCCTGTGAGATAGTCCCTCCTGGGAGTCTCCAAGGTGAAACCAGGCATCCCCGGCGTTTGTGAGGGGCCGTTGTGGAGATGAGGCAAGCTAATGCCCAGAGTTGCCGAGTGTGGTCTCTGGTTGGAGTGGGCACCGATGCGAGAATTATCGAGTCCGCTGATCCTGGTCCGAGACCCTGCCGCGTCGGGAATCGAACCCTGGTCCCGGGCCGTTCTCTGCTCTCGGGTCTGCCGCCTCTAACCAGTGAGCCACACCACTCCACTGAATGAATGCATTCAGGTTGAAAATGCCAACACCCGAGTTAGTGTGCCCCATAAGTTATATGAAGTAACACTCCGATTAGAGGGGGACATAACTAGAAAAATAAAAGCACTCTTTTGGGAAAAACTATCTAAGGGTTTTGACATCCTTTTGGCTGAAAAAGACTGGCCACCTAAATTTGTCAGGGAGTGCCCACATGGCGAAAAAATAATTATGCCAGCCTTCTCAATATCATATTCCGATTCATAAAAAATATACCTATGCCAGGAAATGGGCTGTGGCCCAGGCTCCAGCATTATATAAAAATCATGTGGGATGGGATGAAGGCTCTCCTCACTAGAAAATCCAGTTGAAAAATCAACCTACTGCTCAAAGGCAGTATCCAGTAAAGCAGGAAACTAAAAAACAAGTCAGGGAGATCTTAGATCAACTTGAATACCAGGGGGTGATTGAAACATGCACCTCGTCAATGAACAATCCTTTGCTTCCTGTCTCCAAACCAGACAATACATATCGTCTAGTTTTGGACTACAGACATTTAAACTCTTGTTGAAAAACTTTTGCAGTACAAAATGCACACAGTGCAGCACTGATGAATAACATTGTTCACAAAAAATATAAAACTACATTAGATATTTCAAACGGTTTCTTCTTTCAAAACATTGCACCTGAAAGCAAGTATTTGACCGCTTTCTAAATAATGGGGACACAACAACACTTTTGTCGTCTCCCCCAGGGATTCAAGAACAGTACTGGATTATTTTCAGCCAGAGTAACACAGTTACTACAAACGTACGATAATGAGGCATTATCTTATGTCGATGATATCTATCTTACAGATGATGGTTTGGACAGGCACTTGAACAGGGTGAAAACCATAATACTTGGATTCGCCTCTGAAGGGTATAAATTCAACTTTTAAAAAATCAAGATTTGCCCACCTAAATGTCCTATTCTTAGAATACGAACTTTCAAGTGAAGGCAAAAGCCTGGCAGCAAACGTTTTAGAAAAATGTGCGCTGCTCCAACCTCCAAAAACGCTGAAAAACTTACAGTCAATATTAGGATTCCTAAACTTCAGAAGACTTACATTCTGAATTACGCAGAAAGGATTAAACCTCTCTACGAACTAATCAATCCTGATTTCAAACCAACTAATTGGACTCAAAAACACACAGAAATTTTGCATTCAGTACAAACAGACATGTTGGCAAAAAAACATTTACAAACACAAGATAATATACACAACCTTGTAATTCAAATCATCCCAGGGAGATGCGGATTCACATACCTAACCTTTAATAAACGTGAAAAGGTACCAATAGCTTACAAATCACACTTGTACACACAAGCTGAAATGAAATTCACTTCAACAGAAATAATTCTGACAGCGGTTCAGGCTGCTGTAGCAACGGAGAGAGCCCTTGGATTGCTGTGGAGGGACAAGGGAGGAGATTTAGGGCCCCGGAAGTGATTCACTACTTCCGGGCCCATCCGCCTATCCGACGCTCCCACTGGGTTAATCCTGCCCCACTGGCTATAACTTAGAAGCTGACAAGCTGTTCGGTGGACACGCTTGCTTCCAGGTACCCTGCTGAACCCAGTTGCACGCTGATTTAGGGCGCTCTGCGTCTTTTTAATTATTTAGACTTTCTGTGCTTTTAAAATCACTGCGCTGTGACCCTTACCTTGCCAGCGCGTTTGCTCCGCCGTCACCGCCTCTAAAGTCCTCGGTCCACCACCAAGCCTTTGGATTGCTGTGGAGGAACAAGGGAGGAGATTCGGGGCCCCGGAAGTGATTCACTTCTTCCGGGCCCATCCGATTATCCGACGCTCCTATTAGACACGTTCATTGGCTGCTTAACCCCTATTTTATAAGATGCTTTACAAGTCGCGCAGCGCCGAAGGCGCGCCAAAGGCAAGCCCGTCTGCGCCTGTCCGTGCCCGGCCGGGACCTAGGGCCCCTCCCCCTGTGCGATTCACTTTCACGTACACCTCTGCTAAACTAAGGAACCTTCGGGGACCTTGGACTATCAGCAGTGAACTTTGTGAGAGCCTCGCCACCACTGGAATCCTGTCTTCGCCCCCTTACACTCCCCCTGCACCCCTGGATGGTCCTCAAAATTCTCCTATCATAACTACACACCCTGTCTCGACCCCTTCCAAACTTTCTATTTTTTATCTAAATACTCGTTCATTAGCCAAACATCAGGTAGAGATTTTCCATCTACTCGACACCCTCCACCCAGACATCCTGTTCCTTTCTGAAACCTGGCTATCATCGGAGTCCACACCAGATATTCTGGCTACCCTCCCTGATAACTATTATATTCTCCAGGCCAATCGACCAGACAGAAAGACGGGGGGAGGAGTTGCTGCCATCATTGCTCATTCACATATTTTTACCTCCCTTACTATCCCCAACACTCCGCTGGCTGAGATTCTCGCAGTCACTTTGCGCTCCAAAAATTTTCAATTGGCATGTGTTCTTTGTTACCGCCCTCCCAATCCTTCCCGAAATTTTAGCCAATTTTTTAGCAATCTAGTTGCTGAGCTGGCAATTAATCATGCCAAGCTCCTCATTTTGGGGGACTTTAATTACTGGCTACATGATCCACTTGAGAGCTCCTGCTCTAGACAGTTTAGGGATCTGCTTTCTGGGCTAAACTTCTCAGAACTCCTTACAGTAGCGACACATATTAATGGACATACCCTGGACCAGGCCTGGAGTCTCAACTTAGACATTTTTAAGCTTCAGGTATCCCCTTGTGCCTGGTCTGATCACCACTCTGTCTCATTTTCTATCTGCCTTCCAGCCACTATATCTACACACTCGGTTGCCCCCCGTCATGATCAGAGATTGGAAGCATGTAGATATTCCTTCCATTTGTTCCAATCCTACTTCCACCCTCTCAGTTTTTCCGGATCTTTTGGACATCCAAAGTTCGCCACATGCTCAAGCTGACGCTCTCTCTTCCTGGCTGACCCAGGCGAGAGACACTTTTGCCCCCCTTAAGATCTTAAAAAACAAGCGACCCCACGCAACGCCCAACTTTGGTTCACCAAAGACCTCAGGGACAGGAAGCTCGCTCTGCGCCAATTGGAGCGCAAGTGGAGGCTCCACTATTGCCCCCTTAAGAAAACCCTGTTCCTGAAGGCCCTACAGGACTATAAGTTGGCTATCTTGTCGGCTAAATCAGCACATTTCTCGGCGAAAATACTTGGGGCCAGCTGCAAATCCAAAACCATTTTTCCATTGTGGATGAGCTGGTCAAACCTGACCGCATCATCATTAAATCTCCCCCATCGCAACTTCTCTGTGACTCCCTCAACAGTTATTTTATCGATAAAATTACAACAATAAAATCTAGCATTCCAGCTGCTATCACTACACCACACCCTCCCACAGCCGCCCCTAATCACTCGCTTTATTTGGCATTCCCCACTCTTACCGAGGACATCTTCTTCTCTTTTTTAGGGAAGGTGAAGTCGGGTTCGCCCCAGGATTGTTGCCCTCCTGATATCAGTCGTGAGATCTATCACAACATCCCTACACCCCCTTTAGCTCTTCCGAACAATTCCCTCTCCTCCGGAGTGGTCTCCCTTTCCTTTAAAACGGTGGTAGTCTCTCCAATCTTGAACAAACCTGGATCAGATCCCAAGTTCAAGTTCAAGTTCAGGGATTTATATAGCGCACTACTCACCCAGAGGGTCTCAAGGCGCTTGGGGAAGGGGGGTTACATTTTTGTCGAATAGCCAGGTTTTAAGTTCTTTTCTGAAGGAGATGTGGTTTTGAGTAAGGCGGAGGTGAGTGGGGAGTGAGTTCCAGGTCCTGGCCCCCAGGAAGGAGAAGGATCTGCCACCCATGGTGGATCTTCGGATGCGCAGGACTGCGGCGAGGGCTTGATTGGACGATCTAAGTTGGCGGGTGGGTGTGTAGAAGGACAGTCGAGTGCTGAGGCATTCGGGTCCTAGTTTGTAGAGGGCCTTGTGTGCGTGGGTGAGAAGACGGAATGTAATTCTCTTGTTGACGGGAAGCCAGTGGAGGTCTTTTAGGTGTCCGGTGATGTGATCTTGGCGAGGGATGTCCAATATGAGTCTCGCTGATACGTTTTGGATGCGTTGGAGTTTTTTCTGTAATTTTGCTGTGATTCCGGCGTATAGTGTGTTACCATAATCCAGTCGACTCGTGACCAGTGCGTGGGTGACAGTCTTTCTTTTTTCGAAGGGGATCCAGCAGAAGATCTTTTTGAGAATACGAAGTACGTTGAAGCAGGAGGATGAGACTGCGTTGACTTGTCTGGACATCGAGAGAGAGGAGTCTAGGATGAAGCCCAGGTTGCGTTCGTGGTCTGTGGTTGTGGGTGCTGTGCCCAGAGTGGAAGGCCACCAAGAGTCGTCCCAGGCAGACGGGGAGGATCCTAGGATGAGCACCTCCGTTTTGTCTGAGTTGAGTTTTAGGCGGCTATGTTTCATCCATTCGGCTACTTCTTTCATGCCTTCGTGAAGATTGGTTTTGGCGGTGTTAGGGTCTTTGGTGAGGGAAAGGATTAACTGGGTGTCGTCGGCGTAAGAGATGATGTTAAGGTTGTGTTGATGCGTGATGGAGGCGAGTGGACTCATGTAAACGTTGAAGAGGGTGGGACTGAGTGATGATCCTTGTGGTACTCCACAGATGACTTCAGTGTCCTTTGAGTTGAATGGGGGAAGTCGGACTCTTTGAGTTCTCCCGGCGAGGAATGAGATGATCCAGTCCAAGGCTTTTCCTTGTATGCCGATGTTGCTGAGGCGTTGTATAAGGGTGCTGTGGCAGACTGTGTCGAAAGCGGCCGAGAGGTCGAGTAGAATGAGGGCCGCTGTTTCTCCGTTATCCAGTAGTGTTCGGATGTCATCTGTTGCTGCAATGAGGGCGGTTTCGGTGCTTTGTTTGGCTCAAAATCCGGACTGAGAGGGATCGAGGGAGTTGTTGGATTCAAGGAAGGCGGCGAGCTGGCTGTTGACGGCTTTCTCAATGACTTTGGCGGGGAAGGGGAGGAGGGATATGGGTCAGTAGTTTTTAAGTACAGAGGGGTCTGCTGTGGGTTTCTTCAAGAGGGCGCTGAGTTCGGCGTGTTTCCAGCTTTCTGGGAAGGTGGCAGAGTTGAACAAGCAGTTGATGACATCACGGAGATGGGGTGCGATGATGGAGTCAGCTCTTTCAATGAGGGCACAAATTAAGACTGTGGTTTCCACTTGCTTTTATCATCTGCGTCGCATACGGAAAATCAGCAGATTCCTCTCCCACGAAACTCTTGTTCAGGTCACCTTGGGATTGGTTATCTCACGAATTGACTATGTGAATTCACTATTCGTGGGTATCCCAGCATATCAAGTAAAAAGTCTCCAACTTATTCAGAACCAGGCAGCCAGGTTGGTCTATGGACTGCCCAGATCCACTCACACAAAGCCCCTGTTAAAGAGCCTTCATTGGCTCCCAGTGGCCCAGCGCAGCCTTTTCAAACTTGGCTGCTTGATTCACAAAGCTCTTTCCTCTCAGGGACCCGCATTCATCTCTTCCCTCTTACATCGACATGTTCCTCAGCGCGACCTCTGTTCATCCACTCACAATCTCCTCACCCCCTGCTCCTTTAGGCGGAAAAAACATGGAGGATTGCGGTTTTCCTCACAGGCCCCTCTCTTTTGGAACTCCCTTCCCCTTGCACTGCGTCTTCTTCCCTCCCACGCTCATTTTAGAAAATCCTTGAAAACTTGGCTCTTTTCGTCTGCATTCAACTGAGTTCCTCAGACCAGGTTTAGACAGCTCTTCCATCCTAGCGCCAAGATACCGTAGGTGAACGTGCGCTCAATAAATACCATTTACCATACCATACCCTCGCACAGGTTAAGCGCATAAAAGTCGTTACACCTGTACCTGCCTTAGGAGCAGTGACAAAGGCAAGCATTCCAAATGAAAAAGCTTTACATCCAAGATGGATACAATGGGTTAATTCTCTTGCTGCATCAGCCGTCAAATACGTTTTTGACCCTTACTTGAAGACACAAGAATTTCTCCAATACGAACAAAAATGTCCTCTGCCTACTGAAATTCTACCTGTAGAATATTACGGCTGTATAATTTATACAGACGGATCAGCACAGCCCGCGATTGGGGGTAAACAAGCTTATAGTGCAGCGTGTGCGATTGTTAAAGGTCGCTGGCACGATGGTAAATTCCGACCTATGGTCACAGAAACTCGATCTCTAGGAGACTGTACAGCTCAGCGAGCTGAACTCCAAGCTTTCAAGATGGCTCTTGAAAATACCGATTGCGAATTCCCCACACTCATAGTGTGCGATTCGTATTACTGCGTTCAATCTTAAAATGAATACTTGCAGAACTGGGTTCAAAATGGTTTTAAAGACGCAAAAGGTGGCACAATGAAGCCTAAGATGCTTTGGGATCAAGTAGTTCTTTTGCAAAAAGAACTACAAAAGACTCAGGTGATCCATACACTGAGTCATCAGAGTGATGGCATTCACGTTGAAGGAAATTCATTGGCTGATGAAGCCGCAAAGGCAGCTGTGAAAACGGCTTCCGTAGCTACAATCAATCGTTCGAAAACAACAATGGACGGTGAAACCATGCTCGCTGTCAATGCCACGAGCAAAGGCAGCGGAGCCGCGTTACCTCTAAATTATCCACTCAAATATAAATACATAATTGATGCAAACTCTGTTCCTTTTTGCTCGAATCCCTGGAGTGGGGGATAGGGTAATTCCAAACAGGAACCGGAGAGGTGCTCTGATTCATGAAGCACAAATGGGAGAAGGTCTGATACATCAAGAGATCTCTAAATCTCTATTAGAATTAGAAGAGATGTACTGGTGGCCAGGGATGAAAGCTCACGTATACAAATTTGGAATTAATTGCGATGACTGTTACAAATACTACAGCTTTGAACACCACCAGATTCCTGACTACAGCGTAGCCAGCCCAGTACAGACACCACTGTTAGACAGCATAAGGCTATCTACATGCGGACGTCCGAATGGACTGTTGCAGTCCCAGAAATATTAAGACAAGATTCATTTGGATGTGGCCTCAGCGCTCGGCTGACGCCCGAACTGTTATAAAAGATTTGCGAGTCTTTATCGGCACATACGCAATCGGCACGCTACATTCTGACCAGGGTCCTGCTTTTAGCTCTAGGGCTTACAAGGAGGCCATGGCCACTTGGGCGTTGCATTGCGATTTTCAAGTCCATTCCATCCTGAGAGAAATTTGGTTGTGGAAAGAAAAAAACGTGACATAAAGCATCTATAACAGCTAGGGTATTAGGTTCGGGTGACGGGTGGGTCAAACATCTAATAAGTGTCCAACATAGTCTTAATAACCTGCCAAGAAATTCTCTGGGTGGAATCACTCTATATGAAATCCTTTTTGGCACTAGAATGTTGGTTGAAGATCTTGATCGTCACACTTCAGTGGTGGAACAAAAACCCTTTGATATCAAAGATCATTTGGCTGTTTTACAGAACTTAAATGAAACAAGAAGTCTAAGCAACACCAGCGAAAAGCCAATGACCACTGAAGAAAAACCACCTGTCCCAGCAAGACCGGTCTGGATTCCAAAGGTTGGGGATCTATTCAGGGAGAAAGTAGCGGACAAGAAGGAATTTAGGCCTTTTTACAGAAAACCAGTACCTGTACTAGCAATCCACGGATCAAGAACAGTGCTACTGCCGCCCTTGCTGGAAGAAAGGAGAACCGGTCTTTATCAATTGACCTGGTAAAACCACACCATGTGGCCAATAATAAGTAGTAGGCCCAGTGGGCTCCCAAGATGTAGCAGACAACCAAATCTTGCTACCATCCAAGAGGTTTAAACTGAAAGACTTATCACCTTTGAAGATTCTAAAGTGAGAAAAGCAGGACTATGCAACAAAGCCATGGAACTTATGCCTCTTGAAACCCAAATAACAGTTCGTCAAGACACTCCTGTCTACAATGATGTAGCATCTGACTTTACCAATATGTCAAGGTAACAAGCAGCTCCAGCGATTTCAAATAATCCGGATGCAATAACAACAATTGACAGAACTGCCTCTGGCTATTTTATCAACTTTGATAACTTTTCTGAGGATCCCAGTGAACCTGAAACTACGCCAGCAAATAAAACCTTGAAGGAAAAATTAACGGAACTTGGCCAAGAGCTTGCTAGAACATATCTGGTTTCACCATGGGTTGAATTTTGTATTGGGTTAGGTGAATTTTTTCTCCTGCTATGGCTCATTCTTGGTTTAAGTCTGGGAAAGCTGATGGATTGAAAACACATTAAAATGGACACAGCAAGTAAGAACATCAACTTGCTCCTGAAGCTACACAAATCATCTCATCATGAACAACGAGACCTCTCATCAGTGAACATCACAGCGGTTCCTCTACCAGGTGGAATAGCGTGCGATACAACTGATTATGACATTTATTGTCCTGTCGAGCTTCTGAAAATTCCACACCAATTTAAGGTTTCCTTGAGTTACTTTGTTTCACCCAGCACATTTTCTGATGATTGGGACTTTGAAACTGTTAATAACATGATGGCAGACTTAGAAATGTTAGCAACATTTACAAAACATGAATACTTAGAAGGTTCATCAAATTATGAAGAAATATATTTTTTAATCATTTTGGCCATCATTACTTGCATAAATCAGCAAACCCTAGAAATCTTTTAACTTATAATCAATGGGAACATTGCCCAACACCTCCAAAAGGTAGTTCTAAAACAGAAAATTTCCATATTTTACAGGTTTTAATGTTACAAACCCAGAAAGTTTTTACTTTAAAAATGTGAATAAGACAGGCATGAAAAGTATGTTGACAAATACTAAACAAAACTGTTTAGGGCACAAAAGACTGGCAGGTACAAGGTTTAGAAGCATTTTTCAGAGCCTGCATCATCCCAAAGAAATGATGTTTTTAACCCTTTCGCTGCGGCCGCGATTTTACCGCTGTGCGGTAAACAAAAGAACAGGGCGGGGCCGTGACGAACCCCAGCCGTCATAAGCACACGCCCACCGCGGGGCGTGACGGCTGGGGTTCGTCACCAGCATGGGAGGGGTTAAATGACACTGTTCAACAGACATCTTGTCTTGGGATTGCTAGGATAAAAGATTTAAACAAACCGTCCTATCAAAGCCCACACCTGATAGTAATTGAACTTCAGGTGAGGAGATAGACGTAAAATATCTTTTTCAACAGAACAGAACAAATCCTAAATGGAAAAAATGGTTAATCTGGCCCACAGACACGAATAACTGTCAAGATAGATTCCTGAACAAGACACAAGGGTTCACAGTAACTCAGCCAGATCCAAGATATATCCAAAGACAACATCCAGGGATAATAACAACTTATAGCGTAGGAAAACTATGCCTTGAGTGGCTGCAGAAATCTACACTTCCAGAAATAAAACAACACTTATTTTTGCTTAAAGATGGCATTGATAGACGTGAATTCTTACTGGGACCTCGTAATCCACGTCATAAACATTTCATATTCGCCGGTATATACGCTGCATACAATTGAAGCATGGAAAGTCACGTAAATTGAAACAGCTGAAAGAATACGAGAAATTGATCGTATTAATTTAGAGAAATCACTCTCTGTAGTTGACAATGGGTTAACAACTCTGTCGTCCAGAATATATTCTTTGGACAGCATTGTATCCTCTGTCATAGACATAATGGAACAGGACTTGCTAATGTTACAACATGGCCAGTCTCAATTAAGTTCTATAATGCTGTTAGGCTGAACGTTACAAAACCTTCGTTCTGGCTATGTGCCTTGGTGTTTAATCAACACTACGTCGTTGTTTAATGAGTTTAACCTTACAGATAAACAAATCTCGTTGGCACAAAGGGGAGCAGACTATACAGTGCTGAGCATAGAAAAACTGGAGAGATTACCATTGACCGTTTCTGAGAAACCATCAGTTGAATGGATAATACATGGCACCATCACGAAACCAGTGACGACTTTCCAGTTTCAGTATTGCTTAAAACACATACCAGCAGGCCTGTATGAAAAGTTGGGTAAAGAATACATTAAGTCGACCTGGGATTTACCATATACACACACAAATGTTGGAGTGGGGGAAAGGAGGTATTTCTTAGTTGTAAAAATTGTAAAAACTCACTAAGCAGTACATTGTTATGTCAAGGTATTCATTTACATGGAGCCTGCGAGGGTTCTTCCAATAACCTTTCTTGCCACCTGCAAGGTTCGCCCACAGCGGTGATAGATCCAGTTTTTAGGCAGCTTTCAAATGGTAGCTACATTATCTTAAATGATCACAGCTGTTGTGGAATGATGCCAGGAATAGGCTATCTCGTTAGTGTGTCAGCCAGGGTCACTTGTTGTATGCAAGTATTGTTTCTTAAAACCAAGGCAGACGGGGAGTCGACACTATGGCCTTCACTGAACATCGCTTTTATACGAATTGATACTTTAAGAAGAATGAAAGCTATTCTTTTGCAAAAAACTGTGCCACTGGCCTCGTCCAAAGAGACGTATGATCTGCAAGTTGCAAGGACTTATGCAGAGATACATGCATTATTATCAACAAACTGCCCAGTACATTTTGCAGAAATGTTAGGTCGTATTTTTAACATGTCTGATACCAGCGGTAATGCACAGGTATTTAAGACGATTTTTTCGGGACTGTTAGCACCCTTTGAAGCAGTCCTGAGCATTTTTCCTAATTTCGTACACTCTGTGTTCGGCGGCCTGCCTCTCATTTTGGGACTCGTAGCAGGGATACTCATTTTATTCCTCCTGCTCTGTTATGGCAAATCCGGCCACCAGCAATGCCCAGGTCAGCATGGAGAATGCGCTCTAGGCCATGAGGTATTGTGAACGCATAACACAGATCCTTGACTTGGCTCGTTTGAGAGATCTGAATACCACATGGTTCCTGTCATTCAGACCAATCTGGCAAGATTGCATCTTACCTGTTCTACGATGCCTGCTTTGTGGAGAGGAATGCGTTCGGTTATGCCAACGGATGCTGACGCATTACTGGGTCCGGTAACGGCTCATGTGTTGTGTTGCCCCCAATGGCTACCAATCCTGATGGCAGCATTCATTGAGATCTCACCGGCAAATCCAACTGGAGGTGAGATACGCGGACCAACAGGCACACAGGTACCAACTACTATGAACATTGCTAACGCTGCTGACGCTGACGGCGATGCTTCACATCTGTGCACAATTGACCTTCTAAATGAAGTGGTCGAACTTTCACCTTCTGTGGTAGACAATTTTTTTGCCAGCCTTGATGACTTAATGTTTTCTCCGGACACCGAGATAACTTTTGAAATTATCACACAGCGTTCTTTTGGAACTCTGAAATTCGACCTTCACTTTTTTCAAGATAAAAGCATCCAAGTTTGGAACTCTATTTCACTACAATTTAATTTGATTTTTTCTAAAACAGACTGAACTTTGGCACAAAGTAATCTGCTTAAAGTAGAACTATTCTTAGAGAACAAGAATTGTTTGTCTACTTCCTAGAAACAATATTGACCTAATGCACAAATCAAACTAGCTTGTATATTCTGCTATGGGATGGTCTCGAATTTCTCTTCTGTACCTAGAGTCATTTCATAAATGTAAATTTCGTGATTCATTTGGTTAGCATTTCTAATATCATATCATATGCTTACAATGAAATCATTGCTTTTAGATGCATACTGTACAAATGCTCATTTTGTGAACGACCATTTAAAAAAAAAATTACATTTCATGTATTTTTTGGGTGGGATTGTGAAAACACATACTCTGACTTCTATGTTTTAGTATTTACTCTTAGATGAACATAATAGCGTGGAGTGGGTGTTGTAAACAATTTTAGGACACTATTGTAAATTTCCCGATTCATGCCCTCATATAGGTATAAATCACCATATCCTTATATAAGCATAGAAATCATAACCATATTTAGGCATAGCTCATGCAATCCAAATATGGCAGGGCTACTTCCACTAGTTCCGAAAATCTACAAAGATTTCTTGGAAAACTTGGTTTCAGCTACTAGGAACTTTCCCTTGCTCGAGAACTGACTTGTCCAAGAACTCATGGAGTTTTCAAAGAACCGAGAGTCTTTAATGACGTTATTATGTCCACCTTTACGTCAAACTCGGCAACTTCAAGGTATAAATATGCCCACACTTGCCTTAGCAAACACACAGTGGTTTGGAGCAGTTCAACTATCTACTTGCCCGACGCATCCTGCTACAGCGGAAGGAAGCCGACCCTCCAGCAGATGCACTGAGAGAGACGCTGTCTTTTCTCCTGCCGAGAAATCCAGCTCCAGTGTTTCCAAGCTGCGGGTTGCTGGGAAATCGAGTCCCGAGACTGACCTTCTCCATTCTAAACTAAGGTACGGAGCTGATTAGACCCTAAGAGAAATCTTGACAGATTCTTGGCAAAAGAATACTACATTATGCTACACCTCACTTACTTCTTCCCTCGTACTAAGCTTAAGTTAGGTACACCGGGGTAGGGGTATTTTAGAAGCACCAGTTGAGTACTTTTAGCCTCTGTTATTTATGTATGTATTTATCTATGGTTTAGGAACCATACAATGCTCTTACAGTATTATTTTGTTCTACTTTTTATACTGTATGCGTCTTATTTTACAACCAGTTTTACGATTGTAGAAGTTCATTTCTTATGCTTGAGAAAGAAGACCGTTCAATAAATCCTTTTATTGAAAACGCCCGTCTATCTATTTCTCTGCAACTCTGGTGAAACAAAGCATGCACAATTGACTGAGTGAAATATATATCATAGTCTAATTTTTTTTCTATCTTTGCTTCCAGATATTTGTCCTCTCTCTCCCAAACTGCTCAGCCTTCAACGCGCCAGGATACTATTTTTTTAGTAATAGAGCGCGCTATAAAAGCCTTTAATAATAATAATAATAATAACTCTAATGACCAGTTTTATCTTGGGGAAACAAAGTTGTCATGTTTATGCGGTTGTCAGAAACGAATCTCTTCTTGTGAATTCGAGAAATTTTCTTGTGACCTCTGAGCTAGCTGGTACTCACAATTAAGTCTAGTACATTCGATAGAGACCTACTAGACCTCAGTCCAACGTCTAATCTATAGGATATAGTATTCCAATGCGCAGAGTCTATTGGGAATATAGGAACTACACTACACAGTGCCTGCAGCATTTCCTATAACCTCAGAAACACTTATGCAGAATTTAAACATACTGTACCTTTCCTAGATTTTGTTTTTTTGCTGAACTTGGTACACAAAATGTCTTTTCCAACTTGTTGACCGGGCGGGAAGGCGGCGGACGGTCTTTCCGTACGCCGCGATCCCCCCCTGCCATAGCAATATGGTGGGGGGGGGGGAAATGGATGGCGGGCGGGGAAGAATGTCAGGCAGATCGCCACAGCCCGCATGGCGGTGGCAATCCGCCCGACATCCTAATAAGTTTGGTCAGTAGAAATTCATGTTTTTTTCCAACACTCTCCGTTCCCATAAAACAGGCCTGTGCGACCAAGGATGCCCCCCGCCCTTGAAAAGACATATACTGAGGAGGGGGGCAGTTATATTGCTTAGTATGCGTGTATTCCTTTAAATTATCTCGTGTCCAGAATGTATGTGTATTCTATTGGGGAGATTCCACATGTAGTCAGTTGTGGAGCGGTTGCTGGATGAGTAGTACTTTTCCCCTGGCGCTCACCTGTTATATTACATTTATTACCTAATAAATTCTGAGGTAATCTACTACAACGACCCGACCTCGTTACTACAGGATTGGGATCCTAGAAGTTTTTTTTTTTTTGGTTTTTTTTAATTTTTATTTTGCAGTATATCAGTTGAAAATAGAAAGGGGGGTAGACAGTAAGAGGGGAAACAGAAAGGAAAAAAGAAAGATAGGCAACATACCGCCACGAAACCCCACACAGGGGGCGCAAAAAAGGGGAGGGGCTCATCCAAAGAGGAAGGGCGGTATGGTTCCATAGTCCGCAGGCAATGAAAAGCCCAAGTCCAGTTTAGGCACCTTCAGGTCGAGAGGACCGCCCAAACTCCGCTCATGGCCTAGTGGCCCTCCCAAGGCATAGCTAGTCGCAGCGAGAGAGAAGGAAGGAAGAAGAACAGAAGACACTCACCCCAACTATCCCCCACCCTCGTCCCTCCCCAACATCACCCTCCCCCCAGTGGCGGCGACCAGCGAACATAGCAAACAATACAGACATTCTGGAGATCAAATTTGGAAGAGATGGAGAGATCGCAGCGTTGATGGGCATACAGCCGAGGGCAAACCTCGGGACAGAAATCGCACAAGTGAGCCCCAGTTGTACATGAAATTCTTAAAGTTCCCCAGGAAGATGTCAGAGAGGCGTTCCATGCTCAACAGACGCCACAGTCGGGCATGCCACAAGGAAATAGCCGGGGTAGATGGGGACTTCCACGCTGCCGCCAGAGTCACCTTGGCCGCACCCAAACACAACCACATAACACGCTTATCCGCCCTGGTCTGGTGTTCAAGCAGTGGATCCCTAAGCCCTAATAGGACAAAGTCCATGGAATTCGGAACCGGATAACCCAAGATGTCTCTAATGTGGGACAGAATCTCAGCCCAGAACGGCTGAATGGTGGGGCAATCCCACCATATATGCTTAAAGTCTCCCAGCATCCCACAGCCCCGCCAGCACCTATCCGAGGTGGCCGGGAATATGCGGTGTAATTTGGCGGGGTACATGTACCAATCAAAGATGAGTTTCATATGTGTTTCTCTGAGGTCAGTAGAGTGATTGTGCGTTGTCACATCTCTCCATAGGGCCCGCCATTCGGTGGCAGAAATGTCCCTCCCCAGTGTGGATTCCCAATGGTCTTGATATCGAGGTCGTGGTGACACGGCAGAATCTAATAACAATTTGTACAGGAAAGAAATCGTACCCCTCATGGTAGAAGTGTGAAGAAGGAAGGACTCAAATTGTGACAAGGGTCTGGTGGCCGCGTCTACTACGGCAGGCGACGTCGCCCAATGCAGGAGTTGGAGATGCCTAAAGCGTTCTGTCGGGAGGATATCGTAGTCCCTCATACAGTTGTGGAAAGTGAGGGGTTCGGTGCCATGGAACAGGTGGGTAAGGGCTCTACAGCCCCCCTTCCTCCAAGCGTCGAAGGGACCCTCCGCCAGGGCCGGGGGAAAGGCCGGATTGAAGTGAATCGGGGTGAATGGGGACGGGAACGTGGTCCAACGGTCATCACCGCTCACCGTGTCCCACACCTTCAGCACCGTGCTCGTGGGGGTGCTAATGTAAGCATTCTTGGGGCGGTCTGCCTTAGGCTTCCAGGCCAGATCCCAGATGGAGCGGCCCGCAACGCTACGGTCCATGTGGAGCCAATGCTTTTCCGACTTCTGTTGGGACCACTCCACGATGACCCTCAGTTGAGCAGCTTTGTAATACAAATGCATGTCTGGGAAGCCTACCCCCCCCTTCCAAGCGTGGGCGCCTCAGGACGTGGAATGGAAGTCGTGCTCGGCCTCCCTGCCAGACATATCGTAGCATCATGGTCTTCAATCGGCGAAAGTAGTCTAGCCCTACCGGAATAGGCAAAGCCTGAAATAAATACAACAGTTTGGGAAGGAGCACCATTTTAAGGGCGTGGATCCTGCCCAGCCACGAGATGAATTTAGGCTTCCAACGGTCCAGCTCAGTCCTTACTGAGGAAAACATCGGAGGGAAGTTAGCGTGGAACAGGGCATTCACGGTGGAAGTCAACCGCACGCCCAGGAAGAGCAAGGACTCCGTCGCCCAAGCTAGCGGAGTGAGCTGCCTGGTCATTTGCACCTCCCCCGCCGAGAGGGTCAGGTTTAGGATGTAGGATTTGTCGAAATTAACCTTGAAACCCGCGACTTCCTCGTAGGCAGAGAGCACAGAGTGGACATGCGGCAGCGACAGCGCCGGCTCCTTGATAGACAGTAAGACATCATCCGCAAAGAGCGAGATTTTGTGCTGCTCGCCCGTAAAGGGAAGTCCTAGAATCCTCTCATTGTCTCGCACGGCTAACGCCAATGGCTCAATACTAAGAGCAAAGAGAAGGGGTGAGAGGGGGCAGCCCTGGCGCGTCCCTCGGGAGTGGCGAAAACTCGCGGATCTATGGCCATTGATCAGCACACGGGATGTGGGCCCACTGTAATTAGCCTCAATCATCTTCACGAAAGAAGGCGAGAAACCGAAGGCCAGTAGAGTCTGGTGTAAAAACCCCCAGTCGACGCGGTCGAAAGCCTTCTCTGCGTCGAGTCCTACTAGCACCGCGGGTATGTGGAAACGCTCCGCCTTTTCGATGAGGTGTATGACGCGGCGTAGGTTATCGTGGGTCTGTCTGCCTTTAATAAATCCCGATTGATCAGGATGGATCAGGGCAGGCATCAGGTCTTGCATCCTACCCGCCAATATAGAAGAATACAGTTTGGCGTCCAGATTGAGAAGTGCTATCGGGCGGAAGGATGTACAAAGGGTAGGATCCTTCCCCGGTTTGGGAATACCACTGATCAACGCCTCAGCCATAGAATCCGTGGTCCTGCCGTCAATCGCCATTGCGTTGAAGAGGGAGACTAGGTAGTCGCACACTTCAGAGGCAAACGTTTTGTAAAAAAGGGCCGTGTAGCCGTCAGGCCCGGGGGCCTTGTGCAGCTTCAGACCTTTAATGGCATCCAAGACTTCCTCCCGAGTGATGGGGGAGGATAGTGACTCGTTCCACTCCCTAGAAACCTTCGGGAGAGACAGGCCCTCTAGGAATCTGGATTGTGCGCCGGGATCGAGAGCGTCACTCGAGTAGAGTGCCGCATAAAAGCGCCCGAAAATGGCCGCTTTGTCCGCGTCTCTATGCTGAACAGAGCCCGCTTGATCGCGAATGCCCCCGATATAGTCCTTCTCGCGTTTGTCCCGGAGTTGCCGGGCAAGATGTCGCCCGATCTTGTTGCCCTGGGAGTAGGAGGTACGTCGAAGTCGCAAAAGAGTGAATTCTGCCCTGTTATTATAATGGGCCCTCAGTTTCCCTCGGACCGCCGTCAGGGGGCGAAGGGTCACCCTGGAGGGGTTCGCCTTGTGGGCCTGCTCCAAAGTAGCCAATTCCAATTCCAGAGCCTCCCTCTCTTCCCGCCTTAGCTTGTTCAGATTTGCGTTGAGGGCGAGGCACGTGCCCCGTAAGGAGGCCTTGCACGCGTCCCACGTGGTATACACCGACGTGTCTGACGGCGGGTTAAGGAGGAAAAAATCACCAATTGCCTTGCGTAGGGCCTTACACGATACCTCATCTCGCACCAGCGCTGCCGGGAAATACCACTTGCGCCAACCATCCCCCCCGGTGGCCCAGTGCAGTCCCAGAACCACAAGGCTATGATCAGATAGCGAGAGTGGAAAAATACTAGCTAATTGTATGTCCCCTCGAAGGGCCTGACTCAGCAAGATATAATCAATGCGGGAGTACGAGTGGTGTACGTTGGAAAAAAAGGTGTAATCTCTAGTCTGTGTGTGGAGAAAGCGCCAACTATCGATCAGTCCCAGGTCTCCCAACTGCCTTTTAGTTTCGTCTGAGAAGACGCCAGTGTCTGCCCTGCGGCCTCCAGAGCTATCCAGACTCCTGTCCCATACCATATTGAAATCGCCTAGCAAAAGCAAATGACCCTCCACAAAGTCCCCCATCTTGTCCAACAGTTCCTGCAGAAAGCTATTCTGTCCCGCATTAGCGGCATACAATACAGCAAAAGTACACAAGCGGCCCCGCAACAGTCCCTTCACCAGTAGCCAACGGCCGTCCCTATCCACACTCACCCCCATGGGCTGAAAATGCAGGGAAGCCCGAAAGAGTAGGGCCACCCCCCTGTGCTTTGTGGCCGCAGAGGCCCTATAGATAAGGGGGAACTGCCGATGTCGAAGCCTCAACTCATCCTTCCTAGCCAGGTGGGTCTCCTGGAGGGCCACCACATCCAAATGGTGATCTATGATGTACTTCCAGAGTTTCTGTCTCTTCTGCGGAGAGTTAAGGCCCTTCACATTCCATGTTCCTATGCTGACAGGCATAAGGGATTACACAGATTCCACGCCATGCACACAGCCAAACAGCCACGGTGCTCGCACCGGGCCCACACACGCTCCACAAACCAAGCCCAGGGAAGATAGATAAACACGGGGACTCTAGGGAAGAACCCTAGCCAAAACCAACCCAGAAGGCCCGCCCGGTCACTCCGCAAGCCCCGTGAGGCATCCACAGTCCTAGGGTACGCAAGGGTCAACGAAGGCAGATCCCCAAACCATATATAAACCACAAAAGAAACCATCGACAAAGGTCCTCTCAACACACACTCGTCACACAACGCCGCCGCCACTCCCCGAACTCCCTTCCCCAACCCAGAACATCCCGCCATGACACCCATGTTCAGAGCGCCAACAATCCCACCCCTTACCCCCCCAAGAACAAAGAATAACAAAATGCAACTCAATGCACTGAACCTGAACCACGCAGTCTTCAGTTCCAGAAGGTCCTGGTTCAAAAGTTCCCCGCTGGTCCGGGGTTGGGGCAGGGGTGTCCACCTGGGGACCCCCAGGTCCAAGTTCCGGGGTGTCTTCTCCAAAAGTACCTTAGTACCCCGAGGACCTCAGGCCAAGAGCCCCTCCGACGCCACTCCATAAGACCGGGGTCACGCTGCACCAGAGCTCATCTGGGAATCCGTCATGGTGGCGGAGGCCACCGAAGCCACCGCGGCCCCTCTCTCCTGCTCACTAGTCGCCGGATCCGGCCGCCGCCGCTCCGGGACGGGCCCACCCTGTGCCACGAGGAAGAACGACGCCGTCTCCGGAATGGAGATCCCCGCGGCTCCTGCGACGGCTCCGTGTCCTCAATGCCCAGAAGATCCTTCGCCTCCCGCAGGGAATTGATCTGTCGCAGCCGATTCTCCCATCTAAAGATGATCCGGAAAGGATGCCCCCAGGAGTAGGATATGCCACGCTCCCGGAGAAAGGCGGTCACAGGACAGAAGTCCCTTCGTTTCTGCAGGGTCGTCGCCGCCAGGTCCTGGTAAAGCTGGGGGTGATGGCCCCTGAATTGCAGCGAGGCAGTGGTTCTCGCTTTCCTCAATATCTTTTCCTTCAACTGGAAGTCATGTACGCACACGAGGATATCTGGCGGCGGTCCCCCGCCCCTCCTGGGCAGCCCCACTCTGTGCACCCTATCCATCTGGACGTTGCGCACCTCTTCGTCCTCTAGGATCTGGAGAAACAGCGCCAGGACGTATCCACGCAGGTCTCCCGCTTCCCCGTCCCACGGCACTGCTTTGATACGGATGTTATTTCTTCTGGAGCGGTTCTCCAAATCCTCTGCATGGGTTTGCAAATCCAGATTTTGCTCCGTGAGGCGTATGATATCTTGCTGGAGTTGGTGCACATCATTCGCAATGCTAAGGTCATGGTCCTCCAACGTCGCCACTCTCTCTCCAATCCCATCCACGTCTCTCCGCACCTCTCTGAGGTCCGAGGCCAGCTGGGTACGGAGCTCGGAGATGTCTTCTTTGATAGTCGCGAAGAGTTCCTTCATGAAGGCTTTAGTTGCCGGCGCCTCATCATCCGATTGCCTGGAGGAGCTGCTGGCACCGGGCGACGCCGGTTGCTGCGATGATTTGGGGGCTACTTCCTTCCCCGTCTTTCCCCCTCTGCGTTGTGAGTTGGACATGACTGCGGTCTGCTCCCATGCACTTCCACCTGGGCCCTGGATAACAGCAGCCGGGAGGCCGAGGCGCGAGCCGGCGATTTACCGCGCCGGGGCGGTCCGCTGAAGATGCTATTCGCCCTCTCCGATTCGAGTGCACCGACAAAAGTGCGGCTCTTCTTCTACCAGGCCACCTCTATGCAGTGACGCCGCTGGCATTCAGGGGTCCCTCCGGCCCCAGGGAGGCCCATACCCCAAGGCTGGTGACCGGCGCGGGTTCCCAATACAGCTTGTGTCCTCACCAGTGCCCAGGACCCGGGAGGGGCCGGTCCGGACAGTCACCGTCAGAACCTCTCCAAGGTAGTGTCAGGGGCTCCGCCGCCAGTAGGGCCCACCCAGGCGGGCAGCAGTCCAAGTGCTCCGCTCTCCAGAACTGCGCTAGCAAGTCGCAAGGCCTCCGCTCTCCCTGGTGCCAATGTATAGCTGAAGGCCGTAGCTGCGCCGGCGGGGCTTCCCTCGGGGGGGGGTGCACCACAGTCACAACGGCAGGCCACTCCACAATGTCCAACAGCAGGGCCAACTGAAGAATTAAAGCCCCTCCACTACTGCGGGCCAGCCACCCGCGTTGCACGGCACTTCTTGCGTTATGCCGGCGCGTAGAAGACCACGCGCCGGCCCCCCAGCCACTCGTAGTCACCCGGCCCAAGTATGGAAGGCCTCAGCGTGGCGTGTGTCCCTGGGAGGTACTGGGCCTCGCTACTCTGCAGCTCTGCTTTCCTTCCCCCGCCGGTACGCTCACCAGTCCGCAGCTCTCCGAGGGGGGGGGATCTGTTCGCTCTGCCCCCGCCGGGCCTGTGCACAACGCCCGTTGTCGGCGTTTCAGGGGCTGCTCTCCAGCTCGTCGCCGGCTCCTCCGTCAGCTCCCGGCGGCTCCAGTCCCCGTCGCAGTCCGCCAAGGCACCTCTAAGCGCTGTTCAGCAAGCGCCCCTCGGCTGGCGCGGTCCGCATTCCGTCTCACCCGCTCATCGCGGCATAGCCCACGCCGTTGTCGCGTCAGGGCCCAGGACCGCTCCGCCTCCTCCGGCCTCCGGGTCACGCGAGGCCGCCGCCTCACAGGCCTCAGCTCGGCTCCATCCGAACAGCTCCTGCCGGTCACCCCTCACCGAGGCGACGACACCGGGACACGCCGCCAGCAAGCGGCAGCCTCCGCCGATCGAGCAGCTCAGGCAGGACGCCTCAGGACCCCGCTGTAAGTTGCTGTGCAGGATCGGCGTCGGAGAGGCTCGAGAAAGCGTCCTACTCCGACGCCATCTTGGCCACGCCCCCCAGAAGTTTTTTTTTTATTCGGAAAGTCAGAACATTTTTTTTAAAACTCTTCCTCGTTCCCGTGTTTTACTGTGTTCCTGGATATTGCCACAGATGGACTAAAATTGTGGACCGCAGCGCGCAATTGTTAAGGCAAGTGCTTAGAAGTGTTGGTTTTGTGTAAAGGACTTGGCGCTTTTACCTTTGAGAGTTGCCGTTGCATTTTGGATGTGAAGCATTTTTCAATATTGCCTCGGAGTTCTTGTGCGCGCTGAGCGGTGACGTCTTCATTGCCCTTGTGAGATATGCGCAGGAGTTTGAGGAGGTCAACGTAGTGACGTAGGAACGCACCATTACGTCCTTGACCTTACGTGGCGGCCATGTTAAGTGCATTAAAAAGGAAAGAAGACGTTGTCGTGTGAAACACATCGAGTGGCATGCTGAGGTGCAATCTTGTTAATACAGGAACCGGAACGATTAGGAAGAATTTGGACAACAGGTGAGGCAGTTGGGAGGAAAAAAAAAATTTGTGACATTGAATTGAAATTATTACATTTAAAAAAAAAAAAAAAAAAGAAGAGGATAATATATAGAGAAGAAAAGGTACAATTAAAATACTTAGTGATCAGGATATAGAATTTTTTTTTGGGTGAACTTAAATGGGTGAAGGTGACAACGTTGAAGAAGTTAATAGAAGGATGGCACTGCAGAATTTTTCAATAAGCCCCCCAGAGCCTTTTTGGGCTAAAGGTACTCAACCCACTATAAAATGGATCGAGTGGAAAGAGTACTTCGTGAATTATATAGAAGCTGTTGATGAAAGTAAAGAAATGAAGCCTGAACAGAAGAAGAGGATTTTGTTGCACTCACTGGGACCAGTGGGTTTAAAAACATATTCTAGAATGAGCAAGTATGAAGACGCGGATTCAAACGTATTTGACAACGCAATTAAAGATAGGGACAAATATTTTGCACCTAAAGTGTGTATGGGTGTCATCAGGCATACGTTCTTTCAAAGGAAACAAACTAAAGATGAAACTGTAGATGAGTGGTTGGATGATCTAAAGAAGTTGGCGCTAGATTGTCGTTTTGGTGGACTACATGATGAGCAGATTCGTGATCAGATTGTTATGTTTAATAACAATTCTGCGCTACAAGATCGGTTGTGGGTGAATGGTGACGCACCTTTGGATGATGTTGTTGCTATAATGAGGAAATCGGAGATGTCGGGAAGATGTGCTAATGTGGTTAAAGAAGCGGACAAAGAAGTGTCTAAAGCTACGGGGGCAATTTGTAAAGTGCAAGGACCAATGAAGAACTTTTGTCCGCAGCAGCAAGGGAAATGCGCAAATCAACCTATGAGATTTCCTAGTAGGGGTGTAGAAGAGAGAAGGTGTTATAGATGCAACAGCAAGGAACATTTGGCTTTCAGTCAATTTTGTCCAGCTTTAAAGAAGAAATGTGCCAATTGCGGACTCATTGGTCATTTTAGTAAATTATGCCGTAGACGCAGCAATGTTAAATATGTTTGGGAAGGAGATGTGGAAGTGGAAGTGGAAGATGATGATGAAGAAGATTGTGTGAAGAATGTGAGGGGCAATGTGGTGATAAATATTTCTGACAATGCTATGGAAGGGAAACCCGTTTGTGAAGTTTCGTTGGGTGGTGTCTGTGTGAGTGTGTATGCGGATTCGGGTTCACCTTACACCACTGTTAACCAAGATGTATGGAGACAAAAGTTTGTGGGTAAGTTGGGTGAACATTTGGATGAATCTGATATTAATCCTGTTAGCTATACAGGAGAGAGAATACGAATGTTGGGTTTTAGATAGCTCACCTTTTTATTTAAAGGGAGGTTCACCATGGGGAAATTATATGTGTCAAAAGTAGGGCCATCTGTTTTGGGATGGTTTGATCAAAAAAATTTAAATATAATTCTTGATCCGAACAGCAAGGAGAAAGTCCGGATATTGGACGAAAGAAGTAAGTTGGAGGATGAGTTGTGTGTGTGTTTTCCAAAAGTGTTCTGCAAAGAATTGGGTTCTCTGAAAGGGTTTGAGCATAAAATTATTTTTAAAGAAAATGCTCAACCTAAAATACATAAAGTAAGACATATTCCGATGTTGATTAGAAAGGAGGTGAAAAAAGAGATTGAAGGGTTGTTGAGCAAGGGTGTAATTGAAGAAATTGAAGCATCGAAATGGATTTCTCCGATCGTCGTGGCCAGAAAACCCAACGGAAAAATTTGTTTGTGCATAGATCTGCGCCACTTGAACAGTAATATTGTTGTGGATAAGTTCCCACTGCCTAGAATAAATGAGATGGTGTCTTCATTAAGGGGTGCAACATGGTTTTCTACAATCGATCTCTCTGCCGCCTACCACCAGGTGGAGTTGGAACCGGAGTCCAGGAGACTACCGGCGTTTATAACCCCGTTTGGTTGTTATCAGTTCAGAAGAATGCTGTTCGGGCTGGCATCAGCTGCAGCTGTATTTCAGCGTTTGATGCATAAATTGTTTGGGAACATGCACATGGTGTCATTCTTCCAAGATGACATTCTCGTGGCAGGGTTAGACAAAGGTGACCACGACTCTAAATTAAAACAAGTGTTGAGTACATTGCAAAGTGCTGGTTTGACAATTGAGAGATCTAAGTGCAAGTTTGGTGAAAGAAGCGTGTCGTACTTAGGCTATGTAATTAGTGAAGAGGGTGTAAGACCTAAACCTGCCTTAGTGGATAACATCATTAAGTTTCCTGCACCAACTTCTAAGGAGGAAGTTTGGGCATTTCTTGGCATGGCTGAGTATTGTGCCAAATTCATCAGAAATTTAGCATCTAAGGTTTACAATATTCGTTCTCTTTTGAAGAAACACGTGAAGTTTGAATGGCCCGAGTTGTGTGAAGAAGAATTTAAAGTGATCAAGACAGATTTACAAAACATTTGTGCTTTGGCAAGTTTTGATTCTAATGCAGACTGCATTCTGACCACTGATGCGAGAAATAGTGGCCTAGGTGCGGTGTTGTCACAGAAAGGTGTGGATGGTAACAGGGCCGGTCCTAGCCATGGGCGGTTTGGGCAGATGTCCAGGGCCTCGCGCTCAGGGGGGCCCCGCCGCCGTCCCCGAAGTTGCGGGAATAAATAAATGATGGGGGTAATTTGGAAGAGCGCTGCACAGTGAGCACAGCACTCGCGCAGGGGCCGGCCCGCAGGCCCGCAGGCAGCAGTAACTAACTAAGGCAGGGACGGAGGAAATAACACTGTCTGCGCAAGCACGCAAACCTGACCGTGACGCCTGCACGCACCCCCCACCATCTAGCTTGGTGGTGGTGGTGCGTGCGTGCCCTGGTGGTGACGAGACGACGGCCTTGAATCCTCATGCAGGTGACAGTGGGTCCCAGGGCCGTCAATCTGGTAGCGCGCGAAAGCGCTTCCAATTACGGCCCTGGACATGATTTTATGGCCAGCCCCCGCTCAGTGTGACGCACTCAGCATGCGCACACGCCATACGTGACCTGGCAGTCAGTCACTACTCAAATCGGGTGGCGGGCCATGTGGGCAGGGCTGCAGGCAGGAGTCGGACGTCGTCGTGGGGCCCCGGCCTAGTCCTCCTCGTTGAGTCTGTCGTTGTTGAGTCTACGTTAAGGTAAGAGACCTGCTTCAGTTCAATCGTATTATATAATATTATACTTAAGTTAAAATGTCAAAAGATCGATGCTGAGAACAATGTGTAAATCTCCGGCATGCATCGAGCAGCTCCGACGGGCTGTGGATTTATGGGGCACCGGGCCTTTCCTCCTTTGTGTAAGCATATGTAGAATTGGGAGGCAGGGAGAGGAAGGAACAACTCTGTATAGTAAAAGCTTAGCTTTTAATTCACCTCAGAGTGTGATGAAACCAATCATTCTTCCTCCTGCTATCACCCTCACCCACCTAGGTGGAGCGACCGAAGGCAAGATGAGAGCACCACTCTGGCCGTCTCTCGCACAAAATACCAAATCACTTCTCCCATAGTCATATTGCCTTTTAAGACTCTTTCAAACAAGCGTTCCCCAGTGGTGTGGCATGCTAGTCAGCCAGTAATGTTCTTCGGTGCCTTCTCCGGGACCGGAATCTACTAGATAAATACAATTAAAATACGGTTGATTGAACACACAACACACCTTCTGGGTTTCTAGATACATCTTGAAAGGTTTGTATATCCTTCTATTCAGTTAGTATTTCCCTACACCACTCAGCAGAGTACTTAATCTTTTCTGAGCAATATCAGCTAGTTCTTTTGGACAGATTGGCCGGGTTTGCTGATTCAGGCTGCAGCGGGCCAGCCTTTGAGATCACCGTGATGCATTTGCCCCCAAGAGTTACCTTGTTTTAATACTTGATTATGTGGCAGCTCTCACCCTCATGTCAGTTTGACGAACTGCTCACATCCTCATGCTTCAGGCCCACTGCATGTGAGGTAGCTCCTGCGCCAGCTCCCTCTCCTTCCTCATACTGTCCTTCATCACATCCTCGAAAAGCAGCGCCAGCTCCCTCTCCTTCCTCATACTGTCCTTCATCACATCCTCGATAAGCAATACACATGCCAGCCTTTTGCCTCAGATCACGGCTTGTGATCTGTCGGAAACCTTTCCTTATGAAGTGTGATGTTCATCATGCTCAGAACTAAGCCAAGGATCAGAGCTTCCCTGAGTTCATGTAGTCTTAGATATGGATGAAACCTTCTGCATGCTACTGGTCAGTGCTGTGCTGCATGCAGAGCCATAATAGAAACAGAGTTTGCTTGTACCTTTTAGGTGGGTGAGGAAAAAGATGACAGTGTGTGCCACGTGATTTGCCGTACATTCTCACCAATTAATTTGCTGTGATTGTGAAAATATTTCCATGGCAAATCACTGCAGAAACCCAATAACATAGTAACTTAGTGAGCCTAGGAGCTTTAGTTTGGGGGTTATGGTGTGAGGTGTGTTTTTCTACAGTACATTCGGCTATGAAATGTATACTGCTGTTTTCTTGACCCTCTGGTTCCGTTGGAATTTGGGGGCATGTCCAACTAATCATTCAAGGAGACGGCAAGTGTTACTCTCATGGCTATTTGCTCACCTGTTTTCCATCTCCTCTACTTTTTGTCCATGTTAATGATATCCACATTAGTTTGCTTCACTGATGCCTAATAACTAAGATCAAAAGTCCTGCAAAGTCACTTTCTGTGATGTCACTTGAAGGGGCCCCACATCTTCTCTTCGCCCGGGGCCTCAGAAGGCCTAGGACCGGCACTGGATGGTAAGGAAAGTATTATTCTGTTTACATCAAGAGCCCTTTCTCCTGCTGAGAGTAGGTACCCCATTATAGAGCGAGAAGGTTTAGCGTGTGCGTGGGCTTTGGGGCACTTTCATGCGTTTGGGGTAAACCAGTGACCATTCGCACTGATCATAGGCCATTAGTTAGGATTCTATCTTGTGATGGTATTGCCGGTGCATCGGCTAGGATGGCTAGGTTGTCTATGCGGATGAAGGAGTACATTTACAGGATGGTTACTTGCCAGGGAAGGAAAACGTAATTGCTGATTGCCTATCTAGGTTACCACCTCCTCTTGAGGAGTGTGTTGATGACCCGTGGAATGATTTTTGTGTGGCTTTTGTACATGATTCTGGCATTCCTGCTATTAGTAAGAATGAGTGGATGGAAGAACAGAATAAAGATCCTATTTTAAAAGATGTTTGTGAATATATTTGCAAAGGATGGCCAAAGAGGTGTAGTATTAAAGATGGTTTAAATGCCTTTTGGCAAGTCCGTATGGAATTATCTTGTGAGAAGGATGTATTGTTCAGAGGCGAAAGAGTGATTCCACCAGTGACGTTGAGGAAGAGAATTTTACAATTATGTCATGAAGGTCACTTTGGGATTGTGAGGACGAAGTCTATTGTGAAAGGAATGTTTTGGTGGCCAGGTGTGGATAGTATGGTGGAGGACTTTGTAAGGAAGTGCACTATTTGTAATTCAGTGGACAAAACACTTACGACTTTAAAGCCTATGATGAGTGATGGGTTGATTCCTGATTCAGCTTGGGATACCATTGCGGTTGACATAATTGGACCCATTGGGGAACAAAAAGAGTTTGGTTTAGTGGTCATTGATCTTTTCTCAAAGTGGCCAGTTGTAAAATTTGTGGAGCAGATCGGTAATTGGATTTTTGGATAAGGTTTTCATTATGGAAGGATTACCAGTGTGCATTTTGTCAGATAATGGTGTACAATTCCCCTCTAAGATTGCTAAAGAATATTTTGACAGGTGTGGAGTTAAGCATAAAACCACTGCGTTGTACAATCCAAGTGGTAATGGCACCGTAGAGAGATTTAATAGAGTGATTAAGGGTGTTATTCAGGCTTCTATGAACAAGGGATTAGAATGGAAGATTCAGGTGCAAAAAGCGGGTTGGTCCTACAGAATTACTGTTCAGAGTGGTACTGGTTTGTCTCCATTCACTATGATGAGAGGTAGGTCAGCTAGAGCCAAACTCAATCCTGGATGGTTGTTGGACAGCAAAGTGACTAGTTGGTCTCCTGTGGAAGTTAAAAAGAATCTGGTATCTGTTCACACTAAAAGTAAGGATTTTTATGATAGACATCATAACACTAAGGATGTACAGATTAAGGTTGGAGATTTAGTTAGGATTAGAAAACCTTTTAAAGTAGCTAAGGGTGAAAGTCGTTTTGAACCCTCTGTTAAAGTGGCGGAAGTATTGAAGAATGCTGTTCGACTGGAGGATGGTAGAGTCTGGAATCTCAAGTGTGTGGCTATTACTCCTGACCAAAAGGAGAGTGAACTACCCATGTTAACATCGGATGATTATGGGTGGGTAGAGGATCATTTTGAAAATAGTCAACTACAGTCTCAGTTGGCTAGTGATGGTGGTGGTACTAAACTGATTGTTTCTTCTCAATCTGTTTCTGATTCCAACATCCTTTCTAATGATAAAGGGGGAAGGGTTGGGTGTAGTGAAGATCAGCATCACATTCATACTAATGATGAAGTTGTTTTGCCTTTGCCTTGCAAACGCACTAAAGTTTTGCCTGGATGGTTGTAGGGATTTGTAATGTAATGTAATTTTGCCTTATATTTCTTTTATTCATTGTGAATTCAGTTAGGTTAGTTGTTTTCATTTTCTTTTGCATTTTAATGTACATATTTTTCCTTTGTTGTTATGGGGGGGATGTGTTGTATTGCTTAGTATGTGTGTATTCCTTTAATTATCTTGTGTCCAGAATGTATGTGTATTCTATTGGGGAGATTCCACGTGTAGTCAGTTGTGGAGCTGTTGCTGGATGAGTAGTACTTTTCCCCTGGCGCTCACCTGTTATATTAAATGTATTACCTAATAAATTCTGAGGTAATCTACTACAACGACCCAACCTCGTTACTACAGGGGTCTTCTGATGGAGCTGGCAGCCAGAAACCCCCCAAAAAGCAGTGGTGCCATCACAATCCCAATGGGAACTCCGCCCCACCACCTTTCTCCGTTGCAAAGACCGGAGTCAATGGATTCTCCATTAAGAGTCATCAATCAATCCAATGCCCTTGTTCGCAGGGCTGAATGCAGGCTCAGAAAATGCATTCCCAATATTGAGCGGTGAGGACAAGGTTTATTAAACATGGCTGTGGCCAAGTGTCTCAAGACTCACAACACAAGCAGCCTGGGGCCCCTAAATAAAAGCAGCCCCACCGCAGAGAGGTAGAGAAATTACAATTAGTACTCAAGTCAACATGAAATAGTGAGGGACTACTACTATTCGTCTTGTCTCACTCTGTCTCCATCTGAGACTCCGACTCACCTGAGGGCTGAGGCCTGCGGCTTAGGTCTCAGGCACAGGCGGGCTGCAGCAGCAGAAGACCGCGGCTAGCAATTATTAAACAATGGCCTCACAGTCCCTTTCAGTGCCTCAGACTCACCGACCGCCTATTAATTGGTCCTTCAGACATTGAGGCGAAGGGCAGCAGCTTTCTTTTTCATTGCTGTGTCCGCTGCATGTGCAGTACAATCCCAAGAGTTTGGTGTGACAGGACAGAATGAAAGCTGATGTGGTTTTGGCTGTTTGTGGACCTGTTGGGTCTGGTGCCGCGGACTTTACTGCTAATTTCCCTGATATTACACTAAACCGGCCCTTGCCTGCAGCAAGCTCAAACACATAAAGTGATTAGAAAGCACCAATACAATGCACGAAGTGATGGGAGGCAGCTTTCTTTTTACTTGCCTCGCACACTGCCAATAATGTCCCTAAAGTGTAGGAGTGGCGGGTCAGATTGTGGGCTGATCTATTTTGGCTGTTTGCGGGCCCGTTGGATCTGGTAGGCCAGGTTTTACTGCTATCTATGCAGGGGAAAGCTTTCTGTAGGAAGCATATATGCACATAGTAAACATCTCCCAGACCTTGCAAAACATCTATAGAGGACATGAGGTGGAGGACAGCGCTTCCCTTATCATTATCACGCCTGCTGCCTGTGCAGTACAGTTTCGAGGGGTAGCTGTGCTGGGCAGTGTGAGGGCTGATTTTTCTTTGCTTTTTGTAGGCCTATTGGGTCTGGGGGCCTGGGTTTTATTGTTGATTTCCAGATATTACAACACATCTTACCTGCAGCATCCTTAAATACACAGTCTCCCATATTTTATGAAACACCTGCATGGTATTGGGTGGGGGGTAAAGTCCTTGTCTTTTCCACCGCCAGTACTGTCCCCGAAGGATAGGAGTGACAGGTCAGAGTGTGGGTTGAATTTTTGGCTGTTTGTGAGCCTGTTGGATTTGATATGCTGGGTTTTACTGGTGAATTTCATGCCTTTACGATAAACCTTATACTGCTACAAGCGTACATGCAGGCAATCTCCCATACATCGAATAACGCCTTTATAGTGTGCCACTTGTTGAGAGGTTTGATTTGACATGTAAATGTAAATGTAAATGTAGTATACTTGTAAAGCGCACAGCTGCCCCAGCAACGGGGCGTCCCGGCTCTGTATAACGCTGTGGAACCCTTCCTGGCTCTCCCTGTGAGATGCCCCTCTTGGGCACCCCCAAGGTGAAGCCAGGCATCCCAGTGTTGATGGGGCCGTTGTGGAGATTAAGCAAGCTATTGCCCAGAGTTGCAGCGTGGGACCCATGATTAGAGTAGGCGCCGAGCGAGAATTATCGAGTCCGCGGACATTGAGCCCAAGACCCTGCCGCGTCGGGAATTGAACCCTGGTCCCCGGCCTGATCTCTGCTTCAGAGTCTGCCGCTTCTAACCAGTGAGCCACACTCCTTTGACATAATTGGTTTAATTGAAAGTGAAGAAAAGTTTGACTCCCTCTTTCATAGAAATATTTTTCTTCACTTTAAATTTCTCCCTTTTAAAAACACAATTACTCTATTTGTCAGATATAAATATGGTACATGTCTACCGGCCCCTGGGATCAAGAGGCCTGCTGTTTGTAAATCAGACACTCTAAAATGGGGAAAAATTAAAATGAAGAGTTTACTTAATCATTAAGGTAACTTTTCATTTTAATTTTCTCCCATTTAAAAGCATCCAGAAACATAATTATCTTCTCACACTCCCATATTGAGTTGACAGTGACTTTTGTTTAAAATGTAAATACCTCAGTGCTTCAGTTCTTCATCTCTGTTCCGTAGGTCATAAATCCGACTCCAACACTGCTCATTATCCGGGCCTGCCATCTGAAGCCTGAAGATAATAATGTAAAACAAACACTTTAAAATAAAAATTTAACACTGTGCTTATTTATAATGCACTCAAGACTTTGAGCTACTCTGAGGTACTGGTAGCTCACGATGGACCAGTTGGAGACATGTAGTCTAGTCAGGTGTGTCATGCCCTCTTTCTAAACTGAACTTCACTCATGTCTGCAGCATGTGCATTAACTTATTAGGCTGGCTTTGAAGTTTTAGTTATATGGTACTGAATACCAGAGGCAAGTCTATATTTGGAGACACTTGTCTCTAAAACTTATTTGGTGCCTATTGAATGGTCTTGATCCACGATTGATGTTTTGTCAGGTTAAGATTATGGCCCTAGAGGCCCCTTGTGAACTTCCTCATGGTGTGTCTTAGTTGTAATGAATGATGGTGCAGCAGTTGTTTTACAGTTTTGTCATCCCAGAAAGAGGCTATAGATTAGTGAACTTCCTTTTTGAGGAGTTTAGCATTTGTTTCAAGGTACGTTTGAACTTCTCAATGATAAAAAGGTTGTTATTTTTTAATTTTTGTTCTTTTAATGCACATTTTTGCTTGGTTTTACTCGTGTGAAAGTGTCACTTGAAGTGTCACGCATATGGCAGTTCTGTGTCACTCACAAGAGCATTGAATCTATGAAAATGTCTCACATAAGCTACTTGAAAACTTGGCAGCTATAGTACAAGGCAGGTCTGTTTAGGATGCAATGGAGAAAGCAGAATGTGTGTTTGACTCTTGTCTCAAACATCCTGATTTATTTATTGCGTTCCTGTGGTATTCACATACAGTTCTTTTGCCTTCCTCAGTACTTTCTTCTTTCCAAGTTCTTTTGCCCATTTCACTAGTGCTTGTACGCTATTAGAGAGTTTCCCTGCAGGTGGCTGTGACTGCAATGGAGGCAGACGTGTCTGGGTAGAGCTCTGTCAGGGGCTCCCCTAAACAGGCCCTGCTCTCCGAATGCAGCCGCCCACATGGGCTCTCACCAGGTGCAGCTCCACCGGAAAAACAATCTGAGGTGCCGCTGCGAGTCCCGTCTTGCCCGGGTCCCGCCTGGATGGCCCGTTCAGCATGAGATTCATATGCGGTTTGCTTCAACAAATTGAGTCCCGGGCTTAGCTCCGCCCCCCAGGCCGCAAGCAATGGCGCGGAGTGGATAGGCGGCCAGGGGCGAGGCGTGGTTGTTCCTCCTGCGGTAACCTGACTGGGCGCTGCTGTGTGGCAACGAGAAATCGGGACCCCCTGATGGGCCGCGTACTTGGCTGTATACTGTGCGCAACACATGAATGAACTGCTGCCTGCCGCGTTGGAAGACGGAGCACTATGGAGGGAGGCGCTGCCCTGTCCGCCTGATCTGCCGTTGCCTCCACGGCGCGTCTCCAGTGAGTGGTTCCCTGCCTGCAGAGGAGAATTGCGATTCTCCTATTAACATGACCAAAGAATCTGGATTTCATTAAAGACACGGAGGCTAACATTATGCATTAATCCTTTAATGCCTCTCACAACAGCCGCTTACATCACAAAGGTAAAACAAAGAATTAGATGACATCACGTCAACAATATAAGGCATGAGCAGGAGTAGAGCTGTCTCTTTTAAATGCGAAGGAACGATGGGAAGTCAGGATAGCAACTTGGTACAAGGACGGTGAAGGGGTTGAAATCCGGGTTGAAATCCATGGAAGGAAGTGAAGGAAGGATGCTGGAGATCCATTAATTTGAATTATCTGAAAATAAAATGAAGAATGTCAACTGTCTGATGAAAATCAGAAGAAAGTCAGTAACAATCGATGTAAGCATACTTAAAATTGATAAATGAGTACACATCAGGAATATAACCCAAAATATATACTCCGTCCAAGGGAGGGACTGGAGGGATAATGTTAGCCTCCGTGTCTTTAATGAAATCCAGATTCTCTGGTCATGTTAATAGGAGAATCGCAATTTCATTACAAGACAAGGAGGCTACATTATGCATGTTGGTAGCTATGAATAACAGCATCAGAGACATGTTCAATTGGTTTGCAGTAGTGATGCCAAAGGTAGAAGCATTAGACCAATCTGCACACTTAAGGATAACATCCAACTTACCATCAGACCAGAAAGATTTGCTGGCCATAGCACTTCTTAGAGAATGTGCTTGAAATTGAGAGAGATCGATACCAGCAAAGTTCATAGCTAACTTAACCCACCTGGCAATAGAGCAGGAAGAGATGGGTTTAAAGGGTTTGACATAGGAAACCAGAAGTTGACTTTCATCAGGTGGACGAAGGTCTTTCATTCTTAAGTCATATTCCTTCATGCAATCAATTACACAAAGCTTTTTGCAGAGATCAAAACGAGGGTAGAAAATGAAATCAGACATAGTTTTAGTTCTTCTATAAATTTCAAATGTAACACCCAACATGTCATAGCTCCTATAAGAGACATCTAGGGCCTTAACGTCGGATACCCTGCGACAAGAAATCAGACATAAGAGAGAGGCAAGTTTAATTGAAAGATATTTTCTGTTAAGAAGGGAGTTATTAGGCCAGGAGCAAAAAAGGTCAAGCAATAGTTTAACATCCCAAACAGATTAATATTTAGGCCTAGGTGGCCTTTTAAGTCTGATACTTTTAAGGACTCAACAAATAATAACATTTTTACCTAACGTCTTACCGTTGACAATAGAGTGTCCTGCGAAAATGGCAGACCTATAACAGTTAATAGATCTATAGGAGAGACCACTGTCGAAAAGTTCCACTAGGAAATTGACTATATTAACGATAGGTGCCTCCACGGGATTCAAAACCCTTTCCAAGCACCAACTAGACCATTTTTTCCAGATGTTATTATATCTGTAGTGTGTTCCAGGTGCCCAAGATTCTCCGAGGAGTGTGAGAGCAGATGACGAAAGTCCAGACAATTGGTTAGATTGCCTGACACTTTCCAGGCAAGAAAGTTCAGGTTCCCTGAAATAACCATGTGGTGATCTTCTCTGTTTGCGTTTAGGAGGAGTCCTTGAGAAGCCGGAATTAGAAGGGGAACGTCGCAAGAAAGTTCCAGAGCTGTGGGGAACCAAGCTTGAGACGGCCAGAAAGGGGTTATCAGGACTAGAGAGCACTGTTCCTGTCTCACTTTCTGCAGAAGACGGAGCACTATGGAGGGAGGGGCTGCCCTGTCCGCCTGATCTGTCGTTGCCTCCACGGCATGTCTCCAGTGAGTGGTTCCCCGCCTGCGGCGGAGAATTTTAACTGCCTGCTCTTCAGCTTCCTGATCGCCTGCGACCACCTTCGAGCAACTTGCTGCGCACCCCTGGAATCGGCCTTTAACTGCCGCGGCGGGTGGGAAGAGTCTGTGGAGGTGAACACTGTCCCACCTATTTGAGCCACTGCTGCCTCAGCGGCGTGGCAGCAGTAGATGAACCCCCCGCCAATGTGTGACACCAGTGGCTGTTTGCACTGCTGCTGCCCCATGGTTGTTTGCTCACTGCAGTTGGGGTGCCCCCGGGGCTCTTTTGGACTTGCCCTCGTGTTGCCGCCGCCTGAGGCCCTCTAGACCACCTAGTGGCTGCAACTGTGGAGAGGGGGAGGGGTGGTGTGTGCAGCTACTACTGAACTCGCCTGCACTGCCATTTACCGAACGTTGTGATTCAGCAGGGGTGCCACTGATGATGAGCTGCCTGCTCTGACCCTGCGAGCTCCCCTCTGATACTACCTGCGATGTTGCCAGGCATGGCAGGGACATCCTGAGCAGCGGTTGATGTGCTTCTCATCCCCTCTGTGAAATGCATGGAGGCCTATGGGAGAGCTTTGAGGTCACGCTGCCTACTGCCTGAAGCCCACATCGCTGGTGACCCTCGAGGCTGACCTTGTATGGATATCCAGACGCCTACTGGGTGCTTGGCCTACCACAGCCACTGGCAGTGCTGAGATACGCATCTCTTGGACTTTGGTGGTTGCTGCACCTTTACCATGAGCACGTCTCTGCTTTGTTGTCCTACATCTGGAGTGGCCCGCACAGGCTACCCGGGAAGTGACTATAGGTGGGAGTTGCTGACCCCCACGAATATTTACGCCATTGACGCTGAGACTGTGTGACCTCTCCTGGGGCGAAGACATAAACCACTATCTGGCGCAACTTGAGTGGGCGTGCGGTGTGCACGGAGGCGGCGCTGCTAGGGGGTTCCTGTGCAGGCCGGGAGGCCCAGCTGCCGGGGTCGCGTACTGCAGGGCGGTCGCGATCTGTGAACTGTTGGGGGTGACACGTGGCCGTTGTGGAGCCCTCATCCTGATGACGCGGCACTGAGGCCTTGCCACGTGAGGATCAACGTTGAGGTACAACTACTGTGGCTCATGTCGGGTGGTACCTGGGCATTGGCTGGCACGGGAGGAGCTCAGACCATACCACCTCCGTCCAAGCCAAAATCTGACAAGATGGCAAAGCAGGGACACACGGACCAAACTGCAAATAAGCTTGATGCGGTGCTGGCTGCAGTGGAGCGGCTGGAAGAAACCATCAATCAGATCCGCACCTCCCTGGAATCTAAAATTGATAAAGTGGCAATTGAGCTCACTCACCTACACGCAGATCACCGGAATCTCACAGACCGCACCACTGTCTTGGAGACCATGCTTGCTGAAATCAAACCACAAGTGACCCAGACGGATAAGCATGTGTTGAACCGCGTAGAGTTCCTGGAGGATAGAGACGAGAATGCTTAGGGGCGAGCAAGGCGCAACAATGTACGATTAGTGGGCGTACCGGGGCGATGGGAAGGAAGGAACCCTACCTCGCATATGGAAAATTGGCTCAGAGATCTACTACCTGAGGCGACCCTCTCCTCACACTTTGTCATAGAACGCGCACACAGAGTCCCGGACTATACCATCCAGGTGCAGAGGCAGAGGCTCTCATTCATGGCTATGAAAAAAACGCCTTTGGCAAAACAACCTGACATATTCTCTACTCTTCCTGGCATGTCTACGAGTGGTTGCAAGCGATAAAACCCACTTCTTTGCCACACCAGAGGAGGCAGAGGACTGGCTGGACACCTTCAACACTGCAGGACCTTGAGATAAGGCTGCGTCAGCAACCCTACCAAGGCTCATGGGACCCTTCCGCCACCGCCGGAGAGAGCAGAGATCAACGGGAGCGCGTACACCGCCTTCACCGGCTGTAGGACCACACTCGGACTTGATTCTCAGCGGACAACCATACGCCCTGCAAGCAACAGCGGAAATCAGCGGCTCCTTGGTGACTGAGGATGCATCTAACTCTAGCCAACGAGTCCTATCTAGCGACGACGAGCAGATATATGGCCTACAGAACTCACAGGATTCAACAGAACAACCAGATGTCACTCCACAGAAGGCTGACCAAATAATGTGAACAATGTGGGACCCTATTCCTGGTTGAACTACGGTTTGAGGTATTGTGATATGTATGATGCAATATACAGCTGGCGTCGGCATAGTCGTTTGCGATAGATGCTGCTAAGATTCTGAAAGTTCGCATGAGGTAAGGGGAGACATACTGTTGTAGGAGGGAGGTGTGGGATTTGAACACATACTCTATTGTAGTCACGTGCACATCAGTCCACACTGCTTATTTACTAGATGTTTTGGAACTGGTGTACATGGGCTGCTTTCTTTTTACACACTGTACCTTGCCTGTGGATGGGGAGCCTCTACGACACTTGATGTACGAATTGTAAGTTATATAAGTTTAGCAAGCAGCACACACACCCCCAGATCGCTTTGGACTGTTGTCTTTATTGAGAGTTTGGACGATTGCTGGTTGCACATTCGCCCTTTTGGAATTGTTTATCAAAATGTTTTTGTTTTGCATCTATTGTGAGACATCATCTGTTGAAAGTAGATTTATACACTATGCCACAGCTTTCCAAACTGTGTGGCGCGACACGTTACTGTGTCGCGACCCACACGTAGGTGTGTTGTGCAACGCGATGACGTCTGCCGGCAGGCCGATATTAGGGGAATGTGACTCGAGCCCCCTCACTCAGTGATTGCGACATGCACGCGACGTGCAAGGCGGAAGGCGGAGCAGCTGCGGAGCAGAGCCTCGTGGGAGTATTGAACCCCCCTCCAAGAGTGCTACGGCGCTGCTCACGGCCCTGAGCGTGCGGCCTTACTGGGACACAGTGATATCGGAGCCGCCTCTACCCCACCATCCCAGGCACTCACTCGGTTGGTAAGTAGTGAGGCTTAGACCATTTTGGGGCATTTTAAACCGCCGAGTTTAAGCTGTATATGCTATACAAACAGTATGTAGGCAGTTTCACACATTTAAAATTGTTATGAAGAGGAGTACATCTGTGATCAGGCTGGTATAGAGCGTCTTCTTGTAAGTGTAGCAGGGGAGTTTTCCGATGGGGAAAATGTTATCCCCATAGAGAAAAAAAAGTTGACATGCATTTATGGATTGATTTTTCCTATTCAGAAATGGGAAGGGGCGTTCTCCTGGAACTTTTTGTGAATTCAAAGAAAGTGGAAAACCTGCTCCAACTGTAAGAGTAACCTACAAGGAGCAGATTTCCACCTTTCTTGGTGAATAGGCAAGCCCATAGATTTGCACCTTTCTTGGTGAATAGGCAAGCCCATAGATTTCCACCTTTCTTGGTGAATAGGCAGGCACGTAGATTTCCACCTTTCCTTGTGAATAGATAGGCCTATAGATTTGTGTGTGGGGGGTTGTGTGTGTGGGGCTGTGTGGGGATGTGTGGGGGTGGAGCTTTGTGTGGTGTTGTGCGCGGGGTTGTGTGTGTGTGGGGTTGTGTGCGTGTGGGTTGTGTGTGTGGGTTGTGTGTGTTGGGGGGTTGTGTGTGGGTGTGGGGTTGTGTGTGGATGGGGTTGTGTGTGGGTGTGTGTGTGGCTTGTGTGTGTGTGGGGTTGTGTGGGTGTGTGTGGGGGGTTGTGTGTGTGGGTTGTGTGTGTGTGGGGTTGTGTGTGTGTGGGGTTGTGAGTTTGTGTGTGGGGTTGTGTGTGTGGCAGTATGCAAGTAACATCACAACTTGGGACATCACAGGTGGCATTACAGGAAGTGGCATCACAACTCATGAGCTTACAGGAAGTGAGATCAGAGATTAAGACCTCACTTATGTTAAGCAGGTCTATCATGAGTACATTTGAGCGCATTACAATATTTAACAAATTGATGTTTCATTGGGGCTGTTTCCAAACTGTGTGGCGCAGGTTGCTTGGGCTGGAGGGGAGTAATACCTGCCTCGACTGGCCTCTCATTGCCCCTTTTGGCCATCGCTCAGATTCCTGGCGCAAAAGGACTTCCAGGGCAGTAATAATAGAACTGCATACCACAGCACATGCTAGGGTTGTATTTGGGCTCCAAAGTGGTTACACGACTGAGACAATGTAGTGGACATAAGAACAATTCACAATGCATGCCCTAGTCATCAGGGCAGGTCGGAGGAGCGGGGGGCGAGAGAGACGGCTAGTGAGAGAGAGGGAGAGGGAGAGAGAGAGAGAGAGAGAGAGAGAGAGAGAGAATGTGCGTGTGTATGTGTGTGGGGGGGGGGGTGAGAGAGAGAACTACACAGAGAGAATGAGAGCTCAGAAGAGTGAGAGCCACTGACAGGCTGAGGTGCACATCTGCAGTCGCTTCTAAAGTCTTGCCCCATTCTAGTTCAGATTGCATGCCTAAACACTTCTCTTGCCAGCGCAAAGCATTTATTTATTTATGCGTTTTTATATAGCACAGACTTTACCCGAAGGCATCAGAGCGCTTCACAATAGGAACAGTAATGATACACGAGGAGAAAATTACAAGTGAACAAATTACAAAAGCAAACGTTAAACGTTAAATTACATGAGGCAAAAGTGACAATTGTGAGCAAACAAAATACAAGAGGTAGCAAACGGTACATTACAGGAGGAAAAAAGTGACATGTGTGCAAGTTAAAAAAGTGTACAAAGTACCAGTAGAGGTATAATAATGCAATAAATGGCAGACCCTCAAACACAAGAACAAACGCTACGTAGGCAATGGTGGCACTTGTGCAAGTGTCTAAAGCAAACAAAATGTGAGAGGTAGCAAACAGTGTGTTACAAGAGAAAAGTGACGTGTACATATTACAAAAGAGTGCCAAACACAGGTAGAAGGATAATACTGCAATAAATGGCAGACACTCAAACCACAAGAACACACTGGGAAGGTACTTCCATAGTCATGGAGAATAGGATTTCTATAATGGAAGGTCTTCCTTCAGATAATAGAGAGGGTATGAATTAACTTTGGAAGTGTCTTTGACGGAGGAGAACTTTGAGGTCAGTTTTGAAGGCCCGGGAGGAGGTGTTGGTCCAGAGCTGAGGCGGAAGTGAGTTCCAGATTCTCACTGCGTTGCCTGAAAAGGATGTCAGTGGTAGCATGATAGCTATGCACTTTTTGGTCCATGAAAGAAAAATGTGTGACACAGCACTGGCGCAGGACCAACATATAAATTATGGACCAGGACTGAACTGTCTGTACAGCAAAACTGGAATAACTTGGTAACTTTGTAATGAGATTCCACAATACCGGTTAATTCCTAGTTAAAAGAGGCATATTATACTAGATGAGACCCCACGCGGATTGGCATTCTAAACTGAGATGCAATTAAGTACCTAGTTGTAACTACACCTCCGAGATTGGCGGAATACTAGTTAATTAACCTAGAACCATGGGATACAAACTACACCTCCAAGAAGGCCGCTTTGATATTATTAGATCTGTCAGCGGCCTTCGATACGGTGAACCATGGTACGCTCCTGGACCGACTAACAGCAGCAGGATTCCACCAAGATGCAAGAAAGTTGCTGGCATCTTTCCTAGACAACAGAACATTCACAGTGGAATTGGGTGAGAAAAAATCTAACCCCTTCAATTGCCCATGTGGGGTTCCGCAGGGGTCTTCACTGAGCCCAACGCTCTTTAACCTATACGTAACACCGCTAGCCGAAATCATCAGGGTTGTGGCTTTTTGCTAGTGTCATACGCAGATGACATGCAAATTGTAGTCTCTATTAAAAATGACATCTCAGACACGGCAAATAACTTCAAAAATTGCATGAAGCTGGTAAGCCTGTGGATGGAGCAAAATTGCCTAAAATTAAACGGGGATAAGAGTGAGGTCATGCTTCTGGGAACAAATACAGTAATCTGGTCCCCAGACTGGTTACCGGCAGATCTTGGCAACTGTCCATCACCGGTGGCCAAAGTTAAAAATCTAGGCATCTTACTAGACAACAGACTCACTTTTGAGGCCCAAACCAACAACCTAGTATCCACGATGTGGTTCATCTTAAAAATGTTCAACCTCTGGTGGATACTCCACTAGTATACCAAACGCACAACTAGTATAGGTTATAACAATTAAACAATTAGTAAATTTTTTACTTGTCCCAGTAATCACTCATGAAAGTTTTTTTCAAAAAATATTATTCTTGTATTTCTTCAAACGGTACATTGTAAATGCTAATACAGCCAATTGAAAAATTTATATATAATAGTACAAAAATTCGAATGCATCAACTCACTTATAGAACAGTCTCCATCGTTTAATGTTCAAGGCAGTTCTATTCCACAACAACTGAAACAACTTGAGTTTATAGCTAAAAGAGCATTGAGTCAACGGCTTCATGCGTCGACATTGATTCAGTACCATAAGGTACAAAGAATTCCTCGTGGATTACGCTTGCCCATCAAACCACTGTTATATAAATTCCAATATAACTAAAGATTCATGGAAAAGTGGCAAGCAGTTCAAAATAAATGCTCACTTGATTTAATTCTGCTTCTGATTGAGGAATTATCAAAAACTATCAAACAGCTAGAAGAAGAGATACACATCATCAAGGCAGATCTGTCAACACGTTGTAAGGCAGATTTTTGGAAACTCACTTTGGAAGACCTCAATGGCAAATTAGAGTCTTATGGTAAAGATATTCAGGAAAGGAAACTACGAAAATTCCGTAGTTTCCTGGCTGGCTGCCTTCCAACCAAACAGCACACAAACAATGTACTAAACACGCATAGTAACAGAGTACACATTAGGGAGTGCGCAGGCTGATTACTCTTTTTCGTATCATCTTAAAAATGATCAGAAAACTTGTGCCATACATCCCAATGGACTCCCGAAAAATGGTGGTGACCACCTTAGCCTTATCAAGACTCGACTACGGTAATGCATTATACGCCGGGATGCAAGCCCAATACCTGACCAAATTACAGCGCTTGCAAAACTCAGCAGCACGACTGATACTAAACATACCGAGATCAGAGCACATATCGCACCATCCAGATACGCTACACTGGCTCAACCTGGCAAAACGAATTAGATTCAAATCACTGTGTTTAACATATAAAGCGCTCCAAGGTTCGGGATCTTTGTTCCTTAGAACACACCTCAAGCCATACGTCCCCACAAGAGACCTACGGTCCAGCCAGGCAAAACTGATACAAGTTCCTAGTTTTAAACAAACGAGGTGGGGGGGCAGAAGCTTCCTGCTACATGCCGCCAAAGATTGGAATCAACTCCCCCTCGCAATCAAAAACAGTACCTCCCTAATGTCATTTAGGAAAGCGATTAAAACATGGCTATTCAAGTCCCGATAAACAAACTCTCATCAAGTTTCAGGGCATATGAGCGCTTTACAAAACCACAAATTAAATCAAATCAAATCAAATCAAGATTTGCGGCATATTAATTTTATGCCAACAGCGTTAATGTATTGGCCTCTGTATGTGTGTTTGTTTCTTTAGTATCAACTGCTATGTGCAATTTAAAGGGAACGTTTAACTATGAATTAAGGAGGATAAAGAAGAGAGGAGAGGTTTCGCCCTTTGTCTGTCTGTGCATAATGTGCAAGACGTGCTTGAGCCGCTAAACTGACAGACATCAAAGGCCAGTGTGGGTGTACCCCTCCACTCATGCCCTGCTAGGCTCGCACAGCAGAGCCTTGACACCCATGTGAGCTCTGATTTCACATGATTATCTACTACTCAAATCTTGAAATGTTACTGGAGAGAATGAAGATTGTAAGCGAGGCGTAAGATTTTTAATCTTCGTATCCCATGTTCTTCCTATCTCTAGATTTCCACATTTCATTTTCCCAGAGGCAAACAGAAACTCAAAATGGATACGTTTATAATTCGGAAGCGAAAAGCTGGTGACGATGACGTTTGCGAAGAACAAAATGTAGCAGCTATTGAGCAGACTACCCAAGAATCAACTGAACAGTCTTTCTGTTAGGGCTTTTAGAAGGGGATCACAGGCTGCACTACTAGTAATATAATGCACTTCTATGGAAGGAGCGGTGTGTTGTCCCATACTGCCCTGAGACAGATCAGCTGATCATGAAGGGAGGTTCTTAAGCCTCTAGCGCAATAATGGCGGCGCTTGTCTTTCCTTTCCTACACTCCCTACTTCTGTAGGATTCCTCCTCGTGTCAAGCTGCACTGTTGGTGTTTCGTGCAATTTCTCCTTGATTCAGTAGCGCTCCTCACTCCCTTTCCGCCTTGATTCAGTAGCGCTCCACACTCCCTTTCCGCCTGCCTGATTCCTTTTCGGATTCCCGTAATTGTTCGTTGTGACTCCTGCTTGCTTGCTCCTAGAATCTCTAAGCGTGTCTGTCTTGTGCTTGCTCCTGACACGACCGTCTGTTTATTTAGTGCTCAGGCGAGATTTTTTTTTTTCTGCTCATCGAAACCTCTTTGTAATTGAGGTCAGGGTCCCCGTGAAGGCAACGGGCCGACACGTTTCTTTTTGTTTCCTTTCGTTGTTTGTTTTCCCTCATCTGGAGGAAACTTTATTGAGACATTCGGGCAAACAACGAACAGCGTGTGAGAGACGCTGATCCTTTCCTGTTTAAAGCAAAAAGCTTTCGCGCGTTCTACTGAATTTCCTTTGTCAAGCTGGGACATACCGAATCTTGTATGCCGCTGTAACCTGCCTTCGTGTTCCTTCTGGATTCGAACACGATTATTCTTTTCATTTGGAATCTCCTGTTTGCTACTCAATCCTTATCACCAAATTTTGAGTGGTGTTTACGTCTAACCCTGGTGGAATATATCTGGAGCCTGTTTTATTTTATAAGAGACCAAGTCACTCCTGTTGGATCACCTTTATTGAAGTCCTGCCTAATTAATGTCACGGGTAAGTGTGGGGCAGCACACACATCAGGTCATTTCTATTAAGAACGTTATTTTTTACCTACACAGAATAGAGTGACATTGTTCTATTCTCTTTCTTGTTTCCACTGCAGCTAGTAGCCGCCCACCCTACCTGAATACTCCTCCAGCGGATTGACCACTGACTTGGTCTCTTCCTTTTCTGGGGTTGCCTATCATCCCTGCCTGGTTCCTTGGTGACACAGTGGTGGAGGCAATCTTAGGGAAGGTTGAGGCATTGGCTTCGCTCCTGAGGTATTGGAATTCTGTCTGGAATCACCCGTGAATCCGACACTTTCTCAGTACGTAAGAAGTGTAAAGGGAAAATCGCTAATCCCCGTTTATATAATAAAGCCTATATTGAACTGTGGTTCACATTTTCTGGAAATGAAAACCATCCTTGTCCCCAGTGTTTAGTTTGTGGGGTACTGGCAAATGAAAGTATGGTCCCAAATAAATTAAAACGCCATTTTACCACAAAACACAGCCATTTGTCAGAAAAATTAGTAGAATACTTTATTGAGCTTGCAAAATCTATAAGGAAGCAGTCTGCATCATTCACAAAGAGAATGAAGACATCAGAGAAAGCTCAAAAGGCAAGTTACTTGGTTGCTCAAATAATTGCCAAAAAGACGGAACCACACACTGTTGCCGAAACCACCAAAGGCAATCTTGCTGTGCTATTGTTCGAACAATGTTTGGGCCAGAATTTGAGATTGATGTTAATAAAATCCCTTTGGCTGACAGCACAATTCGAAGACGGATTCAAGATATGTCTGCTAACGTTAAGCTGCAAATGAAGGATATTTTTCAAGACGACAATATGATCTTTACATTGCAATTAGATGAATCAACAGATGTCAGTGGGTTAGCTCAATTACTGGTTTTTATACGTTTCATTCATACCGACAAAATTATTGAGCAATTCCTGTGTTGCTTAGAACTTTCATTGAGAACTTGAGGATATATTTCAAACTTTAGATTGCTTCATGAAGGAAAATAATTTGCGCTGGTTAAATTGTGTTGGGATATGCACGGATGGCGCACCGTCAATGTTTCGCTCAACAAAAGGTTTTATAGCTTTAGCAAAGAAAGAAAATGAAACTATCATATTTGCTCATTGCTTTTTACATCGCGAGGCACTAGTCGCGCAAACCATTGGTAATGAATTAAGGGAAGTAATGGGCAAAGTGATTCAAAGGGTGAATTACATTAAAAGCCGACCTCTTAAATCAAGAATATTTGGTCATATTTGTGAACAAATGGGGGCAAGGTTTAAAAAGCTCCTACTGCACACAGATGTTCGTTAGATCTCAAGAAGTTGTGTCCTTTGTCGTGTATACGAATTGCGTGACATGATGCTTAAACTTTTTGAGGACAATAAGCAGCACGAATTCTGCGGTCTAATTCAAAACAAACTTTGGTGCACAAAATTGGCATATCTTGCTGGCATATTTGAACATTTGAATTTACACCAGTGTGCAAGGAAAAGGAGAAAATATCTTCACAGCAGTAGATAAAATTTGTGGTTTGAGAGACAAAATAAACATTTGGGAAAGGAAAGTGAAAGAAGGCAGTTATGAAATGTTTTCCAAAACAGATGAGGGCCAGATGAAATGTGATATCAGCACGCTGATTGCGGACCATTTAACATTGCTCGGAGAAAGTTTCTCTTACTTTCCAAATGTTGCAATCCAAGACTATGATTGGATCAGAAATCCATTCCTTTCAGCTGCACCTGGGAACTTCTCTCTTACTGAAGAAGAAGAATTAGCTGAAATAAAAAATGATCGAAGTATGTTCATGATGCATTCGGAGTGTGATTTAGTCAGCTTTTAAGTTCGTGTAACAAAAATGCATCCAAACCTAGGTAAAAAAGCGTTAAAATGCTCTTGCAGTTTTCTGATACATACATTTGTGAAGTATCCTTTTCAACAATGACAAACTTCTTTATCAAATATTCAACCAAATATTGCCCAGATGTGTTCAACCTATCAGCCTCATATATCTAAATGAAAAAGTAAGACAAGTGCTGTTGTTTTTATTCACATTTTGTAATTCTTTTGCTATGAGAGACAAAAGAGCAATTTGGAAAAGCAAAGTGAACGGAGGAAATTTTGAAATGTTTTCCAAAACTGCTGAGTGCCGGCTGAAATGTGATATCACTCTACTCATTGTTGACTTTTAACATTGCTCAGAGACAACCTTCATCATTACTTTCCAAATGCTGAAATCCAAGACTATGATTGCATCAGTGTCTTTATCTTATATTCCACCAAATATTGACCAGCTGTGTTAATCTTATCCACCTCATTCATCTCAATAAAATAGTAAGTGCTGTTGTTTTTATTCAAGGTTTTTCATTCTTGCACTTATTTACAAATGTTTACTCATAAAGGACATCATGTTTTGGAAATGTATGTGTGTTATATTACAAATCATACATTTAAAAAAAATCAAGGAACGGTTTTTGTTCGATATGTTGTGTCCCCATACATTTTTATATTTACAATTTCTATGACATATATGTATTTGCCCTTCTCTCGTATATGCAGTTAATTTTAGTTCAAAGTGCTGAATGGAAAACATATGACTCGTCCTATTTTCTGTTGCCTTTTGGCGCGCTGCGCAGAGGAAAGCGGTCCCACCTGAGTTCAATGCGCAGGGACCGGTTGATAAGTTGCATGATTGTTTTATCACTCCTAATTCCCCCTTCCTGAACAGATTTTTGTATAACTCATATTCAGCAAGGCAGCAGGTGGACTTTGTGCCGTAAATCACTAGGGCATGTGTCAATGTGTGCATGATTATATTCTAGTTTCATGCACAAGCCTAACCTTGCTTACACTCAGTTTTGCCAGTCACTTGCTTTATTAGAGCAGATTAACAATTGCTTTTTTAACCTTTCTGCTTTCTCAAATTTGCTTGCAAATGCACCATTTGCCCACTACTTTTTCAAAGATTTCTTGGGGGAGAACCCCCCTTAGGTGAGTCGGGCAGGCTCGCTGCACTGGCTCGCGTTACCGTGTCCCTGGGAAATTTTGCACAAAAAGGTGTGTCACCAACAAGAAAAGTTTGGAAAGCTGTGCACTATGCCATGCCACGATCCAGTATGCTAGGGAGTTAGGCGTTGCTGAGGCATGTGTATCATGCATGTCAGCGGGGTCCCTACAGACACATGTCCACTTCACACCCTATCAGACCTATGTTTCCACTTAAAATTGCTACATGTAATGTGAGGGGCAGGCATTCGCCATCACGCAGGTATCAGATATATTCATATCTCAAATGGCACCATATACAAGTAGCTCTTTTACAAGAGGCTCACCTGGTCGCCACGGAAACTCAATGTTTACACCGCCGATGGTGTGGCCAATTGTACGCCACAGGGTATTTGGATTTTGCACGAGGCACACTGATCTGGGTACGGCCAGGGGTCCCGTTTAAACTTATGCAATCATTGGTGGACACAGAGAGCAGATATGTTGCAATCAGGGACACCCTAGATGGTCTGCAGGTTGTACTTGCATCACTATACGCTCCCAACACAGAACAGGCTGCCTTTCTTGACAACCTATTGCGCGTCTTGGCGCGGTGGCACGACATCCCAATGTTCTTGGGTGGAGACTACAATAGTGTGCTAGACGTATCACTGGACCGTTCTTTCCCAACCCTACCAGGTATGCGCACGCAAAATGCCATGAAGGCATTAGTTCGCTGGGCGACACAATGGCGCCTGAGAGACGCATGGCGACATCGCCACCCCTACGACAGGGTATACTCCTACTACTCGGGTGCCCATGACCTGCATGTGCAGTTGGACCGCTACATGCTTTCGGTGGAGCTATTCACACATATCACTGCAGTTTATTACCTGGGCAGGACACATTCGGACCACAATCCCCATGTATTAGAAGTGTCATGGGAACATCCCCGCCTGCCATTCCAACCTGGCAGTTACAACCAAATATGCTGTTGAACGCACCCTTTCATACTCTGCTGGCCACTAATATAATTCAATACTTTGAAGAAAATACTGGCACGGGTGCGACAACGCAGACGGAATGGGACGCTTTTAAAGTGGTGATCAGGGGCGATTGCCTCTGTGCACAAGCTGGTATGAGGAGGCAGTTGGAAGCTGAACTCACACGCCTTGAACGTGAACTGCTCCTTGGCGAGGAGGAGGCGCTAGAGGGAAATGCTATGTCCTTAGAGAGAGACAAAGAGAAACACTCCAGGTTGCTTGAACGGCTTCGTAACCTGAACTATGCGGCGCACTCAGCACGCACCCACCATATGGGAGACAGACCTGGCAAGTTGCTGTTGTGGCTGATACGGCAAGATTCAGTCTCTGTGCCTGTGATATCCATACAGGACACGCTGGGCGTCATGATGCACACCCAGAGTGATATACACCACTCTTTTGTGGAACATTATTGTACAATGTATAGATCCTGTCTATTAGCCACAGATGCGACAATACGGGACTTTCTCTCTACCTTAACACTGCCGCAACTAGCAGAAGACCAACAGGAAGAACTGAGTGCTCCCCTATTGCCAGAGGAAATGAGAGATAGTATTTTCTCCCTTTTGAACGGCAAATCTCCGGGCCCGGACGGATTACTGGCTGAATTTTACAAAGCCTACCCAGATATACTGATACCAGAGTTGCTGCGGGTATATGCACTAGATGACTCGGAGCTTACACCTAGGCAGAATGAGGCACTACTGATCTCCCTCTTAAAGCCTGGCAGAGACCCTGAGCTGTTGGGCTCCTACCGTCCATTGGCTCTGTTGAACACAGACTATAAAATACTGGCCTCCACCCTAGCCAGACGGATAGCTTCGTTTGTGCTGACTCTGGTACACAACAATCAGAACGGATTTGTTCCAACCAGAAATACCTCTCTTAATATTCGTAGACTGTTTAGAGTTCAGCAGTATGCAACAAGGAACTGGCCACAGGACGGCTGTCTGGTGCTTGACCTAGAGAAGGCCTTTGGTTCGTTGGAGTGGTCCTATCTGGCGGCGGTCTTGCGTAAATATGAACTGGGAGACTGAACTGGGAGACGGATATTTACAACTGGTGCAGCTGCTGTATTGGCGCCCCACAGTACGGGTTCGCACGGGTAAGCTAGTTTCTGAAACAATCAGGGTTGGGCGAGGTGCCAGGCAGGGATGCCCCATGTCACCGTTGCTCTTTTCTCTTGCCATGGAGCCTTTAGCGGCTTTTCTCCGAGAGGGTGGCGAGGACTGGGGTATCCCTTTGCAGGATGGTCTCCACACAGTGTCCCTATATGCGGATGACCTGCTGTTGTACATAAGAGACCTGCATGCTGTGCAGCCAGCCATATCCGCGCTGTTCCGTAGCTTCGAGGAGGTGTCGGGCCTCAAGGTGAACTGGGCTCAATCAGGCGCTTACTCCTTCCACGAGGACGTAGCCATGATGGATATAGTCTTCAACAGGACTGCGCGTACTTGGTACCTGACCACGTACAGGTAACTGGGTGTATATATCTACCGCTCCCCTGTGGACATATTGGACGGTAACCTGGTGCGTGCCATTTCCTCCATAAGAGCGCAGATGCAATTCTGGAAAACCCTACCGCTCATAGTGATGAGCCGCGTCACTTTAACCAAAATGATATTACTACCACGACTATTGTATTATTTTGCAAACCTTCCGGTGTATGTCCTGGTACGATTATTTAGGGAGCTAGAGGGATTAACCCGAGGTCTTATCTGGAAGGCAGGGTGGCCCAGGATAGCATTGCAGATATTATACTCAAGGCATCGATATAGACACAAACACAGATTTATAGCATGTTTCACCCACTGGCGAAACTTTCCCGCCAGTCGCACATACATATTGAACTAGCCTATAGATGCTACAGGAGGAGCCTTCAACTCAAGTCTATACTGACTCCCTCTGGAATGAGTCTATATCCTAAAAACTCTCCTCAAGTAATATGAAATATCCTTTCCTGTTTGCATCCAAAGTCTGATTTTGCAATTGATGAAGAATTGTGCAAACATGTATTGCATGTTCAGTTAATGATTGGGAATGTTGCCGATGTAGACCACACAACAGACATTGATAAATTCTAGCAAAACCTCATTAATTAAGCATTGGACGGCTGCAGGGGCATTGTAGTGTCTGAAAGGCATGACCTGGTATTCAAAAATGCCGAATGTAGCACAAAGTGCTGTCTTCATTCATCACTCTCTCTGACTAGATCCCACAGCTCCAACTTCTTATAGATTATTGCACCCTTTACCTTGCACAATAAACTAGAAATTAATGATAAGGGATACAGATTCTAAATTGGGACCTGATTAAGGGTGCAATAGTCTATACTCATCCTTACAAGGCAATTGGAGTTTACAAAACCAAAGAGTGGTGTGATGTGCCGGCCCGTTTGGACTCTAGTGATCCCACATCCTCATGTCGTAGATAATCAGGGACACCCAAAATCTTCCAAGGTGTCTTGGCTTGAAGATATACACCTCTGGCTGTAGCAAGCAGGATTGGGAATGTTATATGGCTGTATGGAGTCTTGTGCTGTTTTTCTGCTCTGTATACCCTTTTTCACAATGAACATGTCTGAATAAAAGAAGAATTTTGAACATACGCTTTGATATCGATCTGAATTGTTTGATTATTTTACATATGACTGTTGTATGGTGCACCTTATCCTAATTTGGGCTTACGGATGGAGTGTAGACAACCCCATCAATACATTTAGCCTTTCTGGGGTTATAACATGAGCTGTACCAGCATTTTGAAGGGTATGTAGCATGCATGCATGTGCTCATGTAAATGTGAAGCCTATAGAGTGAGCCATAAAGCTGGTGTAATATGAGAACTTATTCAATCATTTTCTGATGATCGGGAGTGGAAATGCAGTTGCAGTTAACCCATGTTACATGTCATTTCAGATACATCCAGGGCAAGTGAAGGAGAAGGGGCAATTGTCGGTGGGGACACAGCTGGTCACAGCGGTACGGGTGGGTGATGTCAGACGCTTAAGGACCCAGTGACCACGAGAGTGTGAGGAGGGCATGGAGGACAGCAGCTCAAGCGCTTCATCTAGTGAGTGATCCTCCGGTGGACACTCCGGCGTGGTGGTGGAGCCCCACAGAATCATTATCACCTTCATCCTTGTCCTCCACTCCCAGTTCCATTGTCACCCTCCCTGCTGTTTCCCAAGGAGTTGGCCGTTCCCGCTCCCCTCAGAGGGGAGTAGTCTCCTTCGCTCAAGGCACCTCAGCCCCTGCCCCTGTTAGCCCTGAGTGAGAAGGCTACTGACCTCCTGAGGAGCATTTCTGTAGGTCAGAATGCAGTCCTGAATGACATCCAGGGTAAGGCAACCAGCTGACCCAGATGGTGGCCTACTTAGAAGGCATTCACTCTGCAATGTCTGGCCTACTGAGATCTTTTAAGGCTCTCGCCTCCTTCCTCACGGCTGCGCTCCACCCACCCCTCCTCCTGCCCCTACCCCTACCCCTAACCCATCCATTTTCCCTATTCCCATTTCTATCCCAAGCACACCTAAGCAAGCACACACTTCAAGAGACACAAGCACCACTCACAAACACAAAACATAAAAAACTCAAATATGAATGCATACACCAGACACTCACACCCTTTACCACCCCCAGCATACCCACTGATAACACAGCAACACACACAGACCCCTCCAGACACAACAATACCCAAAGATAACATCAACACACACAGACCCTTCTACAGACACAACCATACCCACAGACAGCACAGCAACACACAGAATCCTCCACAGACACAACCATACCTGCAGACAACACAGCAACACACACAGATCCCTCAAAAACACCATACCCACAAACACAGCAAAAGACACAACCATACCAGAAGACAACACAGCAACACCACTCCACAAACACAACCACAACCAGTAACAGGACCGCAACACACATAGACCCCTCCACAGCAACACACACAGACACCTCCACAGACACAACAATACCTGCAGACTAAACAGCAACATACGCAGACCCCTCCACAGACACAACCATACCTGCAGACAACATAGCAATGCACACAGAGGGCTCCACAACACCAGCACGTCCACAGCACACACAGGCACAAAACACAAATGCTCGGCCACCCATACAACAGACATTAACACAACACACAGTGCAGACAGCAGACATAGCTCACACTTCCACTCCCTCTTCCTTCCAAACCAAACTTCACCCCGAACATCCTACCAGTTTTCCCTGTGATGATGTCTTGTTTGCCCTTGTTCTTAACCCTGTGAAACCCGACCCCCACCCTCCCAAAGTCTCAAAAAGCTCTCCCACAGACAGACTCACACGTTCCACTCCACAGGAGAACACTCCCTAGAACTGTGTCCGAAATCAAAATAAACCAAAAGAAACTCCCAAGGACAAACCCACCCCTTCCACTTCCCACTGCACCCCTGAGAAACAGCATCTCCAACCCCTGAACACAACCCCAAATCCCACAAACCTAAGAAGACCCCTCCGAAGGACAAACCCACCCCTCCTTAAACCTCAGCTGCCCCCTCCCATGTACCATCTACGAGGTGCCTGCTGTGCCCAATGGATGCCCCTTTGTGAGGAAGTTCTCTGGCCAATCTGGTATTCGCCTTGGGCATGTGTGAATTGTATTTCAGATGTCTTGAAAACTTTGCATTTCGCGTGTCTTAGGAAGTTGCTTAAGAAAGGTGTGAATTTTTGTTTGAGGAAGAATATAAACAAGCTTTCAATTAACTCAAAGCTTCCATTAGCAAAGACCCTCTGATATCCCCATTTTGCCATATTGCATATTGTATAGCGTCAGCTGATGCCAGTGGTGAGGGCATTGGTGCTGTACTCTTTCAGATTATCACTGTGTCTGAGAAAACTATGATCTTTGCTTCAAGGCCTTTGTTGTTAGCTGAGAGGCATTACAACACCATAGAGAGGAAAAGGTTGTCTTGATATTGAACATTTAATACAAGAAATCTGAACTAGGGGGAAAAAAAAGATATCTGAAAATCAGTCTGGTGACATGTTCTCACCGCCATGAGACATAACCCAATAAATCCCCCACAAATAGAGCAGGTGTTTGCTTCATATTACCATTCTTTATAAGCAGCTAGGTTGCCATCTCTGGCTGGGTGTAACAACCCTATTGTTTACAACCTAATAATCCCCAGTACTCTCAAATGCAGACCTGCAAAAGTTGACAGTTCCAGGTTGCCAAGATACCACAGGCTCTTAAAACTCTATCTACTGGGAAGACTCGAGACCTCAACACCTTTCTGCTGGGGTCTTCAAGAGACATGCATCCCACTTGACCATCCCCATTTAACAATGTGTTATGAAACCCATGGCATAGGCTCTCTGCCATATCATTTAAGGGATACACTACTTTCTGTAATTCTAAAACCAGGGAACACCTTCTCGATTACTCATATCTACCTATAGCCTTAATTATATTTGAAACAAAGGTCCTCACAAAATATCTTGCCAATAGACTGATTACAGTGATCCGTCGCCTCATACATGATGATTAAATGGATTCAGGCTGCGGTGCGGTATATGCCACTACCTTTGGCAACTAAATATTTCACTCGCCCATTCGGAGAGCTCGGAGGAACCCAGGGCTATGCTCCTTCAACTCAGTACACTGGGCCTTTTAATTCCCTTCAACAACTGGAACATACTCAAGTTTAGCCCATTTTGTAGAGGACTGCTAAGCGGAGTGGGCTGAAGGGCTTAATTTGAGCCGGTGGTTTCTGGTGCTCAGCAGAGGCACTTAGTTGTCAACACCGGCGCTTTTGACAGTCTGCCACACGGTGGCACTGTCTTGCTAATTTAGAGATGACCACAACAACAGATGATTGTTAATCAAATATACATTAAAACTAGCATTATCTGCTGCCCAAACTATTCTTATAGCTTGAGGGGTCTGTAATAGTCCAAATTGTCACACTTGTAGGAGCGTGAGGTTGGTAGTTGTTTTGCAGCTATCAGGGGACAATGTGTGGTGAAAGCTGCAGTGGCCTCCTGACGAGAGCCCTGGCACTTATTGTTTCACAAATAAAGCTCTGTAAAAATTCCCCCACAGGGGATAGTGGCTACAGGATTAGCGTGATCTTGTTGCCTGGCCATGTGGGTTGCGAGTGAGCGGCAGAGACAATGATTCAGAGAGCGGATTGGGGATCGATCTAGCCGCAAGCGATCCTCCCGCTATAAGCAGTGAGCCCTAGTGCCATACTTGGGTGGATCCGACAGCCACAGGAAGTTCTGGATGCCACTGGGACCTGACGCTGGCTGGCACTCAAGGCTACAGCAAGCAGGTTGGCCCAGGTGTCTGCCCAGGCTGGATGGTCCTCTTCCTGTCATGACCAGTGTATTCTACGGATGAGCACCGAACCCTCTGCCCTGGAACCTGCAGTGAGATTAGATGCCGCTGCGGCTTCATGTCTGCCGGTGCAAAGGGCCATGGTAAGCGACGTGGCCCAGCATCTGCGGCATGACCAGGCCGGATGGTTCAAAACTTTCTGCAAGCAAGACACACTGCCAGTGAGCACGGGCCCCTTACCCCATATCCTGAATATATGCAGTGGCGTAACCCGTGATCATTTGGGGATACCTGGGCAGTGGAGTAGAAGGAGCCCAGGGCTGCGATTGAGATTACATTTTGAGAAAGGGGATTGTGAGGCCGGCTGCAGATTGAGGGGATGGCAGGGAGACTGGAAAGAACCAGGGTCCCCCCCCTACTTGTTTCAGACTCTTCAGTTGGAGCACTATGAAATCCGTGACCTTCCCCAAATGTGAGACTTACCAGTTCTCCAGTATTAGGGGTGTCTTTCATAGATTCACATGCTTGAATATTCCCCGTCGTCGGAGTGGGAGTCCCACAGTACATAAAATAGTAGTAAAAAAAAAATCATATATAAAAAAAATATATGTCATAGTAATAATAATAATAATAAAATAGAATTTAATAATAATAATAGAATGCTTGAAAGTACCATAGAACATTATTAACACATAAGGAAGCATTGAGGGAGAATCACTTTACTGGCATATCCATGTCGTTATGATAGTCCAAATTCCAGCCAATCAGGCTGTCGCAACCTCTAGAACCTTCTCCTCAGAAGCTCAGACCCTCAGATTTTCTACCGCACATCATGTGAAGGGAGTCTCCCTGAGCTCTGCTCAGTTTTTTCTTCAACATTTCTACAATCTGCAAGTATTTTTACTTTTCTTCAAAGTAGTCTTTATTTTCAACTCTGCTTCGCCTGTGGAAAGCTTTGCCCTTTTTCTAAGGACCCTCTCTTTATAGTCCTGTTTTTTTTCTGAACTTCAAGTGAGGAGTCACAGGTTCTGTGGAACCCTTTTCTCAAAGGACCTTTGAGAGCGGAGAGGCCCGTCTCCTTCTGTGGCTACAGGAGTTGTAGACGTTCTGTCACCCCTGTATCTGACATGGTGAGTGTTTGTTCTGGGCATGCTAAGTCCTCTCTAAGCTTGGGTGTGGAACTGTGATTCCTTCTTCTTGGCCTCCCAAGGATGAAGTAGGATCCTCTGGACATTGTTCCCCCACGCCTACGGGACCTGGTCTCTTACTGCCACCTTTACACTTGGAAAGTTGCCAGTCCGTCGACGGGCTCGTCGACACGCCCGTCGACGATGAAAGACTCCGTCGTCGTCACTCCGTCGACGAAGACGTTGAGTGTCGACGAGTCTAAAGGCCATTTTCTACTTCTAAGTTTCCGTCGTCGACGGCCTTGTCGTCGACGGTGGCCTCGTCGTCGACGGTGGCTCCGTCGACGACAGTGAGGGCAGTGCCCTCTCGTCTACGGTAGGTTCGTTGACGGTGGCCTCCTCATCGACGGTGGCCTCCTCATCGACGGTGGCTTCATCGTAGACGGTGGCTCCATCGACAGTGAAATATGCCTCGTCGGCGATAAAGCTAGTCGCCGATAAGGCTCGTCGACGGTTGGCCTGTCGACGGTGGCCTCGTCGTAGACGGTGGCTTCGTCGTAGACTGTGGCTCCATGGACGACAGTGAAATCAGCCTCGTTGACGGTAAGACTCGTCGACGATAAGGCCCGTTGACGGTTGTCCTCATCGACAGTTGGCCCGTCGACGGTTGTCCTCGTCGACAGTTGGCCCATTGGCGACAGTCCGCTTCGTCGACAGTGGGCTCGTCGGCGGTAGCTCGTTGACGGTAAACTTCGTCGACGGTGCACTTCGTCAATCATTGGCTTCGTCTACGATTGTCAGGATCCCTCCTTTCAGCAAGCCTAATGCAGATTCAATGTGCTTAAAGACAAGAAAATGGCGCGCCAGCCGAGACTTCACTTGGTCCGAGCTGTGGAATGCGCAGAATGCTAGGTTAGCAGTCTAGCCTTCCCAGCACGAGATCGAGAGTCCAGGTGCAGCGCGCGTTCCTTTGGAACTGCGCACTTCACCGAGGAATCCAGTCACAGTGGTCGCGTTAGAGTGTGTCTTCGGAAAATAAGCTAAGAAACGATTTCAGCCAGTGAAGAGTTTTTTCAACATTCATTGCCTTGACCTTGGGTTCACGCAGTCCAGAGTATACAGAGTGTTCAAGCAGAGTTCGTGTTTTCAGAAAAGAAACCGGAGCCTTTTGAACAGCGTGTCAGAGAAGAATCTTTCCAAGCAGAGAATTCCTGTCATTTATTCACGGAAGCTGAAGGAGAGAGACTCATTCAAAGTAGCGGAGAAACATAGAGCTAAGTGGAATGTTTCCTGTATTCAGTGCAAGTTCATGAGACTGTGTAAATATTGTATTTCAACTTTATCAATGCATGGAAAGATTAATGAACATTAACTGAGTGAATCAAACTCACCAGTGCTGAATTTCGTCCTTTTAACCAGTGCAAGACAAAAGACTTCACGTTATCTAGAAAAGAATAGGGACAGTGTTAGAGAGGTTGTTTGAGTACTGTGAAAGAATTTACAAGCAGAAGAATAGGAAACTTACCTGGAGAGTTGAATGAAGTTAATTCATCTATTCAGGAGAAGGTCTCTGTACAAGAAGAAAACAATATAAGGACAACATTTTAGACAACACTGGTAGGTGGGGAAAACAAGCAGCATTATATAGAGCAAACACAGAGCAGTGAGCAGAAAGTAATAACCCTAATGTCATTTGCAGAAGTAGGAGGAAGAGCTGTCATCTGAAAATCCAGATTAGGCAGATCATTCACCAAGCTACACTTCAGTATAGAAGAGCGGCAGGTCGTTACTGATTCCTGGGTAGGTGTTCTTAGAAACAGTAATAGGAAGACCAGAGTAGCTCAGGTACAGTGATTTATTATCTTGTATGTGTTTAGTATTCCTAGGGTTCTTTGAGAAGCTGATTTGCAAGCTGATTGAAGATTCCACGGAACTCCAGAGGATCAGGACCAGTCTCTTCTCTGTTTTATTTATTTCGTTATTTTATCCAATTTTCCCCTTCCCTCTATCTAATCAGTTAGAGTCAAGATATATTCTGATTCTGATTGGTTGGAAGAGGGAGTCGGAAAGCTAGCATCTTCTGTTCCTGTGCAAGTCTTCGAGAGGAAAAGTTGGTAAGAAAGTGGACTCTGACAGAGTGAAGTGCCCACGTTGTAAACTTGCACCCGAACAGAATGGTTGAGGGAATTAATTTGCAGACATTGGGGGCGGTTTTAGATACTATACAAAAGGAGTTAGTAGCGGTAAAAGAAGAAAACCAAAGGTTGAGACAAGAGGTGATTAATTCCAGAAAAGAAACCGCAGAGTTAGCGCAGCAAGTTGGGCCATCACTTTTAAGAAATAGGGAGACTCCCATAACATCTACAGGGGAAACTAGCAAATCAACCACACAGGTCATACATTCCTTGTCCCCAGTCATACCCCTAGCGGCACCAGAGAGATTTAATGGGGATCCCCAGAAAGCACAGGTGTTCATCACACAATGTTCCTTGCACTTTATGTGTCGCCCTTCTATCTTCCCTGACGCACAATCTAAAGTGGCATTTATCTTATCATATTTGAGTGGGGATGCGGCCGCATGGTCTATGCCTTTGGTATCAAGATATGACCCTCTTCTGCAGAATTATGACGAGTTTAAAAAAGAATTTTTGCGAATATTTGACCGAAGAAGAATCTCGCAGGCAGTGGACAATGAGTTGTTGGATTTGAAACAGGGCAATAGAGACTTAGTAGCGTATTTGGCCCAATTTAACAAGTTAATTATGGAGACTGATTGGCCCGAAAGTAAAAGAACTGCAATATTCTATCGTGGCCTACGAGATGAATTAAAAGATGGGCTGGCACAAATACCTAATCGACCCACAGAGATATCTGCCCTAATAGACCTAATATTGGAATTGGATTTCCGTCAAGGGGAACGGAAGGGAGAAAGACGACGTGAGTTTCGAAGCACAGTACCCCGTTTTGATAGAGCAAGGTTTGAACCAGGAAAAGGTACAGAAGGAGGTAACAGCTCAGAACCCATGCAAATCGGAACAATAAGGGGACCGCTTACTAAGGAAGAAAAGGAGAAAAGACGAGCCAGCAATTTATGCATGTATTGCGGCTCAAGCGGACATTTTGTGAGGAATTGTCCAAAGAAACCCAAAGGATCTTATAAGCCGAAGGAAAACTAGCTGCACCACCTGTAGAAGGAGTTGTACAGGTGGATGCGAGTCAAGAACCAACTCCACAAGAACACCAATTGGCTAACACCCTACAGTCGTCTTCTCCACATCTCATATTATCAACGACCATCAAATTCCGTCAAGAAGTGCGAGAAGGCATAACAGTTATGGTGGATTCAGGGGCAACTGGAAACTTTTGTGATCTGAAATTCGCAAGTAAGATTGGATTGAGAGCCATAGCCAAAGACAAGAGTGAATCAGTCAGAGCCATTGATGGGACGAATTTGTCTTCTGGCCCTATAGTAAGTCACACGGAATTGGTGCAGTTAATTCGAGAGGATGGCCATCAAGAAGACATTCATTTTAATTTGATCGACGCCCCTCAGTTTCAGTTGATTCTTGGGCTTCCTTGGCTCACTGAGCATAATCCAACGATAGATTGGGCTGCCAGAACCATAGAAATGACTTCAGATTACTGTAGGAACAACTGTTTCGGAAACCAAATAGAAAACCATCGGGAGAATCCGGCCCAAGCCTTATGTTCAGCTGATGCAACGGTGTGCGTAATCAATACCCAGACGATACCCACGGAATATCAAGATTTTAAAGATGTGTTTGATGAGCAGGAAGCGGAACAGTTACCACCGCATCGTGTCTATGATTGTAAAATAGACCTTGAACCAGGGGCAAATATGCCGTGCAGTCGGGTTTATGCTCTGACTGAGAAGGAGCATGCTCATTTAAAAGAGTACCTCAACAAGTATTTAGCAAATGGATTCATTCCTCCTTCTCAATCCCCAGTCTCCTCGCCTCTATTCTTCGTGCCGAAGAAGGAAGAAGGCGAGTTGAGGACTTGCATAGACTATCGCGCAATCAACCGAATAACCAAGAAGAATAGATATCCACTTCCTCTCATTTCCGTCTTGTTAGACCAGGTGAAGGGGGCACGAATATTCACGAAGTTGGATCTAAGAGGGGCATACCATCTCATCCGAGTAAGGGCTGGGGATGAATGGAAAACGGCGTTTAGAACCCGTTTTGGACTGTTCGAGTATCAGGTGATGCCCTATGGGTTGTGCAACGCCCCTGCTGCCTTTCAGCATTTCATCAACGATGTTCTCAGTGAATACATAGATCAATGTGCAATAGTTTATATTGACGATATCTTGATTTACTCTGTCGATGTACAAGAACATCGGAACCAAGTACAAAAGATTCTACAAAAGTTGAGAGAAAACAGGTTATTTGTCAAGCTGGAAAAATGTGCTTTCAATGTCACGGAAGTTGAGTTCCTGGGTTTTGTAATTTCGCAGTCGGGAATTCACATGGACAAGCGGAAAATTCAGGCAGTGTTGGAATGGAAGTCCCCAACCAGTGTAAAAGAAGTACAAGCATTCATTGGTTTTGCAAACTTCTATCGTCAGTTCATTAGTGAGTTCTCCCGCCGAATCCTTCCTCTCACTAGGCTGTTGAGGAAAGGGGTACAATTTGAATGGTCAGAGGAAGCAGAATTAGCGTTCAAGGCCTTAAAGGATGAATTTACTTCAGCTCCGATCCTTCTTCATGCAGACCCATCTGAGCCCTTCTATGTTGAAACGGACGCTTCCGATCTGGCTGTAGGAGGTGTACTTTCTCAAAGGAACAAGGAAACTGGTCAACTACACCCCGTGGCCTATCGTTCACGGAAATTGACTCCAGCAGAAATCAACTATACAATAACCGAGAAGGAACTATTAGCAATAAAAGACGCCTTCAAGGAGTGGAGACACTACTTAATGGGAGCTCATCATGTAGTTACAGTTTACACCAAATTTGAAATTTTTAAAATCAGCCAGGACCTTGACGCCTCGGCAACTTCGCTGGTCATTGTATTTCACCGACTACGACTTTGTCATTACCTACAGACCTGGAGCTCAGAATGGAAAGGCGGACGCCTTGTCCCGAATGGGTACAGGAGAAGGAAAAGAGGAAATTAAGACACAAGCAATCATTCCCAATTCAAAAATCATCGGCGCAGTAGATTCTTTGAGTGTTAAGGAACAAATTCTCCAGGTCATGTCGCCTGAGAAAATGCTGGAGTGGGTGCAGCAAGGAGATGGGAGAGAAGTCATTGATGGTTTACCTTATCAGACTGAAGCCTTATACTTACCCACTTCTACACTACAGAGACAAGCGATGAATGAATGCCATGATCATCTGTTGGCAGGTCACAAGGGAGAATTGAAGACTGTGGACTTAGTTAAAAGAAAGTATTGGTGGCCACACATGAATAAGGACATTGAGCAATATGTAAAGACATGTGAGATTTGTGCGCAGGGAAAATCAGAACGGCAAGCACCTAAGGGTTTATTACAACCTTTGCCTAACCCTCCTTCCCCCTGGCACACAGTCACTCTAGATTTGATAACTGATCTTCCCACTTGTCAAGGGTTTAACACCATCTTAGTGGTAGTGGATACATACACCAAAACGGCACATTTTGTAGCATTGAAAGGAACTCCAACTGCTAGGCAGTTAGCAGCTCAATTTACTGCTCAGGTGGTGAGATTACATGGAATTCCTGAGGTCATGATATCGGACCGAGGAACGCAATTTGTGTCTCATTTCTGGAAGGCCTTTATGAAGAGACTTGGGGTTGAGACACGTTTTTCCACCAGTTTCCACCCAGAGACTGATGGACAAACAGAACGAGTGAACCAGGAAGTGGAGCAGTATTTACGGTTATTCACGTTGAAGCAGGGTGGGGAATGGTTGGACTATTTATGGACTGCAGAATTTGCCTATAATAACGCAAAGAATGTGTCCACGGGTTATTCACCATTCTATTTGAATTATGGCAAACACCCGAATTCCACAGTGCAAGATGTTCACATCTCTGTCCCGGCAGTTCAGGATTTAGTAACTCACTTACAGCAGGTACATGAAGAGGCATCCAAGAATTTAGAGCAGGCAAAAAGCAGGTACAAGAAGTATGCTGACAAAAAGAGAAGAGATACCCCAGATTTAAAAGTAGGTGATGAGGTTTGGTTAAATACTAAGAATCTTCGATTAAAAGGCAGTAGAAAGTTTCAGCCTAGATTCATAGGACCATATCCTATTGCAGAACAGATCAATCCAGTAACCTTTAAACTAACTTTGCCCACAAAACTAAAAATGCATCCAGTTTTCCATGTCTCCTTATTAAAGAAATCAGTTGAGGGGTTGCGGAAAGAAGGAATTCCACCTCCCATTCAGTTAGAAACTGGATTAGAATTTGAGGTCAAGGAAATTGTGGATTCAAAACGAGTAAGAGGAAGACTGCACTATCTAGTGGACTGGAAAGGCTATGGGCCAGAGGAAAGGTCTTGGGAGTTGGAGTCGGATGTTCATGCTCCTAGGTTGGTGTGCCTCTTTCACCAAAGAAATCCTACCAAACCTAGACCGGGAGGACCCTCCTTGGTGGGGGGTACTGTCAGGATCCCTCCTTTCAGCAAGCCTAATGCAGATTCAATGTGCTTAAAGACAAGAAAATGGCGCGCCAGCCGAGACTTCACTTGGTCCGAGCTGTGGAATGCGCGGAATGCTAGGTTAGCAGTCTAGCCTTCCCAGCACGAGATCGAGAGTCCAGGTGCAGCGCGCGTTCCTTTGGAACTGCGCACTTCACCGAGGAATCCAGTCACAGTGGTCGCGTTAGAGTGTGTCTTCGGAAAATAAGCTAAGAAACGATTTCAGCCAGTGAAGAGTTTTTTCAACATTCATTGCCTTGACCTTGGGTTCACGCAGTCCAGAGTATACAGAGTGTTCAAGCAGAGTTCGTGTTTTCAGAAAAGAAACCGGAGCCTTTTGAACAGCGTGTCAGAGAAGAATCTTTCCAAGCAGAGAATTCCTGTCATTTATTCACGGAAGCTGAAGGAGAGAGACTCATTCAAAGTAGCGGAGAAACATAGAGCTAAGTGGAATGTTTCCTGTATTCAGTGCAAGTTCATGAGACTGTGTAAATATTGTATTTCAACTTTATCAATGCATGGAAAGATTAATGAACATTAACTGAGTGAATCAAACTCACCAGTGCTGAATTTCGTCCTTTTAACCAGTGCAAGACAAAAGACTTCACGTTATCTAGAAAAGAATAGGGACAGTGTTAGAGAGGTTGTTTGAGTACTGTGAAAGAATTTACAAGCAGAAGAATAGGAAACTTACCTGGAGAGTTGAATGAAGTTAATTCATCTATTCAGGAGAAGGTCTCTGTACAAGAAGAAAACAATATAAGGACAACATTTTAGACAACACTGGTAGGTGGGGAAAACAAGCAGCATTATATAGAGCAAACACAGAGCAGTGAGCAGAAAGTAATAACCCTAATGTCATTTGCAGAAGTAGGAGGAAGAGCTGTCATCTGAAAATCCAGATTAGGCAGATCATTCACCAAGCTACACTTCCGTATAGAAGAGCGGCAGGTCGTTACTGATTCCTGGGTAGGTGTTCTTAGAAACAGTAATAGGAAGACCAGAGTAGCTCAGGTACAGTGATTTATTATCTTGTATGTGTTTAGTATTCCTAGGGTTCTTTGAGAAGCTGATTTGCAAGCTGATTGAAGATTCCACGGAACTCCAGAGGATCAGGACCAGTCTCTTCTCTGTTTTATTTATTTCGTTATTTTATCCAATTTTCCCCTTCCCTCTATCTAATCAGTTAGAGTCAAGATATATTCTGATTCTGATTGGTTGGAAGAGGGAGTCGGAAAAATAGCATCTTCTGTTCCTGTGCAAGTCTTCGAGAGGAAAAGTTGGTAAGAAAGTGGACTCTGACAACGATTGGCATTGTTGACGAGAGAGCTGCGTCGATGGTGGGCTCGTCGACGGTGGCCTCGTCGACGGTCAGCTCCGTAGACGTTACAATTCAGCAATTATTTCATCAACTTTGTCCAACAATGGACTTTGTCGACGACGGACAGCTTCGTCAACGGTTGGCTTCGTCGAGGGTTGGCGTTGTCGCCAGTTAGCTGGGTTGACGCAAATGGCCTCGTTTACGGTTGGCCTCATTGACGGTTGACCTCATCGCCAGTTGGCCTAGTCAACGGTTGGATTTGTCGACTGTTAACCTAGTTGCCAGTTGGCTATATGCACGGTGTGTTTGTGGACTATTTATTAGCTGTACACTGCTTTTCCGCTACATCAATGTGATGGCGTGATGGCTCCTTACTCAACTCCATAATTTCTTGGACTGGCAAAACTTTGCCAGACTCTCAGCCTCTGGTTCCTCAAGACCAGAATTATGTTTTTCTGTCGACAAGGCTTCCATGTCCTGTTCCTTGGTGAAATTATACCCTCTCTTACACCTGAATCTCCATTACATTAACCTCCTCATGGAGAGAACGGCGGCTCGCTTTCATCTTCCCCTCGTCACGAGGAAAGACGCAGACAGTTTTTCTCTTTGATTTTACAATGAACTACGGAAACAAGTTCGTTCAGTTCCTCTGATACCTTTTATTTGACAGGAGGTCTTTGGCTCTTCGTGAGCCCAACATCTGTGCTGGCGGTTCTTTCATGCCTCGAACACAATATTTAAAAACGCCAGACAATTCACCTGCTTGTCTGGTCTCTCACCTACTACCTGACAATGGCTGCAACCACAGTTTCAGCAGGCAACTCTTTAGCCATTTTGGGCAGGTACCGCTGCCTGGGGTAATCTGGCATGTTGACACAGGTAGCCCTTATTCCCGAATCCTCCTTGGCTGACGCTTCAAGGATCCTGCGGAAGTATGGGAGGAGTGCATCAGAAACAATAAACCGTGCAGTGCACATTGCGTCTCCGAGTTTTTAGACAGCACGCAGCTGCGGCAGTATTGCATAGACAAGGTTGGTAGAGCGCTCTGTTTTTTCGCCCAGAGGTTTAGACTAAAATAATGGACGTTCCTTTTATTGGTAATCCCTCTTTGGCCACCATGTTGAGCAGACACTACTTACACTACCCGCGCCCTCGGTTCTCTCCAGTACAGAAAGCAGCCCTTTCGTGGTGCCCGAGGTTGCAGCTCCACATCCTCTTTTCCAAGGAGCTCCACCCAGTATCACTCCTACATTCAGAACCAACTGCATTATTCGGCTCCAACTCGTTTAAAGGAAGTAATTCTTCCAGAAAACAACTACTTGCCTAGGAACCCACCCTTAATCCATCCCAAAAAGGCTGACGGTGGAATTTCTCTCTCTCTTGAATTCCATTTGGTCAACGATGCCATTTGTCTATTGGGGGTTCCAATAGTTGCGTAGAACGAGCACGCTCTAAAATTGGCAAATTCCCTCTTGCTACACCTTCAAAAGGGGACCTCTACCTCCTCATTTACGCGAGTCGTTTGCACAAGTGTCTATATTGTTACACACAGGGACCGTCAGAGTGGTTCAGAATCTCCAACAACAGAGTTAGGGTTTACTCTCAGTTCCTCATCAACAAGCAAGTCAGGAGGCGCCTTATTTTTGGTCTTTGCGCAAACTTTTCAAATGTTGTACTCCCAGAAGGTCCTGAAGTACTACTGCCAGAACGACTTTATATTTACACTCTTCTTCCAGGATGTCGATTTTCATGTGCAAATGCTTCCACAGCACAGGAAGTGGCTACACTTTACAATACTTACAAACCTTTTCAATTCAAGGTCCTACCTTTGGACTTTGATCCGCTCCACGTGTCTTTACGTGGATCCTGGCACCAGTGGCAGCCTGTCTACGTCTCAAGGCATACCAATGTATCATTACGTAGACAACTGTATCATAAGGGCTCGCTCTTATCAACAGGCAGTCCAGCACACCCAGACTTGTCAGTCACTGTTTCAAAACCTAATTTTCAAAAAATCATGACAAGACCCAATTAGTCCTAGCTCCGATATGAACATTTCTCGGAGCATCAATCAATACAAGTCTAGCAAAGGTGTTTGTCTCACACGAACGACAGGCCTGCATCTCCCACATGGTGGTTCTTCTACGTACGATAAAGGTCCGTTTCAGTAGATCCTCAAAGTCATTCCTGGCCACGGCCTCCACCTGCATCCAGTTGGTTCCCAACTGCAGATTGCACACAAGAAAATGCTAGAGGAGCTAGCCAAGCAGTGGCGACAGCTATCTGGCTCATTCGACGACATCTAATTTTACTTTCGAATGAGGACACCGTTTGGGCTGGTTGGCCCACACTCCCAGTGTCGCAGCAGGCTGCTCCCTCCTCGGATGCTCCGCCGCTCACCCTTACCGACGATGCCTCTCCGGAAGGTGGGGGAGCGCACCTTCAGAGTTTTTTCCATCAAAGGCCGATGGATGCCTTTCCAACGCACGTCGCACACTAACCGCTTGGATCTGTTATCCAGTTTCCTGGCTCTAAAAGCCTTCCGCTTCCTAGTGCGAGAGGAATTAGTGTTAGCATGTACAGACAATACTATCACTTTACACTATCTCAACAAGCAAGGAGGTACGCGATCACTGTCGCCCAAACAAGCACAACACATATGCGAATAGGCCATTCACCATCGCATTGATATTTCTGCAATACATGTTCCAAGGGTCTCGAACGTCATGACGGACTCCCTCAACAGATCTGCCTAGGACAACCACGGGTGGGATCTCCACCAACGGACCCTGGACCACATATTATGCCTGGGTGGGACAACCAGCCATGGATCTGTTTGCAACGCCTCTCCACCGCAAATGCCTATACTATGCAATCTGCCTTCCCCACAAAGGATCGTGTGGAACTGCATTCGATGAACTCGTCAACAGTATTTGCATTTGCTTTTCCGCCGATTCTGTTTGTGCCTCGTCTCCAGCGGAAAATGAGGTTCTAACCAGGCCACATCCCATTCTTTGTGCTCAGACGGCCTCGCCGACCGTGGTGCATGGGTCTCCTCCTATTACCTTGCTGCGCACCTATCACGCTTCGTTCTCTGCCTCACCTTCTGACAGTACAGTACAGACGGATTACACCATCTGCATTCCTCAGGCCTCCAGCTTGTGGTTTCAACCTGTGCAATCTGAATTTTGCTCTCTTGTGCATTGCCGCAGACTGAAGGGAGGTTTCTCGCGTAAGCAAGAGCCCCTCCACTACTTAGAAATATAAACTAAAATGTAAACGCTTTGGTATCTGGTGCAAGTCTGTCTGCATCAATTCTGTGCACGCTACACCAGAGCAAACCTTACCTGTTCTCCTTATGGCAAAGTCAGCCCTTTTTTCTCATTTCGTCTTGAAAAGTACTGGCTGCACTTCTCGTTTTCGCCATGATGGATTCAGGTCCCTCTATTCCTTCCAGATTATTTGCAAGTTCTTTTAGGGCCTCTACAGGATGTGTCCACCCATCGGGCGTTCCCCGCCTCTCGGCGCCTCAACGTCGTATTAGCCCAGCTTCTTTTGAACCAATCCATTTTCAGATTCGACAAGCAAAAAACATATATCAAGAAAGCAAAATAAGCATAAGGCAATAGAATTAAATAACAGAGAAATAATAACATTATCACTTTAACAAATTAAATACAGCGGCACATGTAAAAACCAAATGATAACTCATCTAGGGTTACTATTGACAGGGATTGACCTAATGCCGGCTTTCCAGTTAGAGACTGCAAGCCAAATCGCCTTACCCTTTTTTCTAGCTTTTGGGCCCCTAGTAGCATAAATGGCTGCTTCAAAGTTAAAGACCGCCAGAAAGCGAGCCAGCCACATCTGAAAGCTAGGTGGATCAACATCCTTCCATCGAGTGGACAAGATAATTCTAAAAACAGCTGTGCCAATAAAGACCAATCTTTGTTCTCTTTTGGTAAGATTAAGTGAACAGTCATACCCAAGTACAAAGAGGGTCTCAGAATCGGGAATGTTGTGCCCAAACAGTTCTTCCCAAAATTTGGCTATCATACTCTTAACGGAGACGAGCTCGCTGCAGTTACTAAACATATGAATTAATGTAGCAGGTCCCTGTAGACATCTGGGACAGAGGTCATTCTCCCTTTTACCCCAGGTATATAATTTGGCAGGAGTATAGTAAAGATTAAATATGGTCTTGAAGAGCTGTGCCTTAAGATTGCTTGACATGAGAAGGTTGTGGGTCAATTCTAAACATCTATCAATGTCGACGTTGGGATTCTCTAATTTAGTCGCCCAGCTTGTTTCTATTTTTTCTAAATCATCCTGAATTCTAGTCAGCAAAATATTATATATAACACCAATTCTAATGGTCGAACTATTCATTACATCAATGATTTCCATTCTAGATAAAGAAATAGTTGATTCTTTCACTTTAAGTTTAGCATATACCTGTACAAATTTCAGATAGTCTCCATTAGATAATTGATATTTCATTTTTACGTCTGAAAAAGTAGTTACAAAGCCCCTCACCAAGAGATCATTCACTGTCCTAATTCCAGCCGCTTCCCATTTCCTAGAAATGACATCATACTCTAAGCCCAATGTTGCTATTGAGTGCCAAAGAGGTGTATATCCATTTATTTTCCCAATGGGCATATGTTTGGAGACATTAGACCAAACCTTCCAGGCACTTGTTATGATTGCAAACTTATTATTCTTTCTGTAATATATTGCATCTGTTTGTCTCAAAAAGAGACCCTTGGACGCCTGCCCCAGTACAAGATTTGGCTCGTGCAAGTATCAATTACATTAGCTAGGGGGGCATACAAGAGGAGCCATTTGATGGAGAAAGGTAGCCCAATAATATAACATGGCACTGGGAATGGCAAGACCACCTCTATTCTGAGGAAGTGATAATAGCTTATGAGATCTCCTGACCTTGCCTTGTTGCCAAATAAACTTGGACATGAGAAAATTCAGTGTTCTTAATATCTTAACATCGATAGCCAGAGGAATGGCTCGAAATAGGTATAAAAAACTGGCCAACACATTCATTTTTAGAAAATTGCCTCTACCTATAATCGATAGGTGAAGACTTTTAATCCTGTCCAGATCCTTTTTAATATTAGCCAATAATGGGTCAATATTCAGATTAGGTATAAGTTTAGCAATGGGGCTGATAATGAAACCCAAATACGTGGCCTTATTGGCTCTCCTTTGGTCTACGAAGATGGTATTAGCCGTACCTAATATAACTGTCTTCCCCTTATTCAAGGAGTATCCTGAATAATTACCATACTCAAGTGTCACAGTCTCTATTACTTTAATGGCCTCAATCGGATCAGATGTAATAATCGCGATATCATCGGCATAAGCAAATACTTTTGTCTCGTATTGAACAACAAACAACCGGTCTAATTGCTTGGGTCTCCAAAAACTTTAAAATTAGGGGGTTTATATATAGTGCAAATAATAGGGGTGAGCAGGGGCACCCTTGCCTGGTGCCCCTGGATATATTAATGTAACCAGATTCTGAACCCATAATCTGTAACTTTGCCTTAGGGGATAGATACATAGATTTAATAAATTTGGGGCCAAAATTGTGCCGTGCCAGAACCGCCCATAAGAAGTTCCATGAAACAGGGTCAAAAGCCTTCTCGGCATCCAGTAGGATCATCGACATCTGGTCCCCCGTGACAGACATGGCATCAAATAAGGTAATAGCCCTACGTGTGTGATCCGTAGTACCCTTTCCAGGGACAAACCCATGCTGCCACGGGGAGACCAGGTGCTCAATGACCCGACTGAGCCGAGCAGCCATCACTTTAGCATATAATTTGGAGTCCGAATTGATTAATGAAATGGGGCGATAGGATGTAAGTTGATCAGGGGATTTGCCATTTTTAGGGAAGACAACTATATTAGTTTTGTTCCATGATTCAGGAGAGACACCGTTATATTGTATCCCCAAAAACAGATCGTAGATCAGGGGACAAAGTTCGTCACTCAGTATTTTATATAGGTCAAGCGGTATTTTGTCAGGGCCAGCAGCTTTACCAGTTGAGAGTGAAGACAGGGCTACCTGCACCTCAGTCAGGGTAATTTCTTTATCGAGGTCCGCACGGGAGGCCTCATCTAGAATTCTCGCAGTATCAGGGTTATCCAGAAGGTTATTAAGATATAGACCTAAATCGCTCTCATTCGTAGTTAGGTCATCTGAATATAATGTCTGATAATAGCGTTGAAAGGAGGAGACAATATCTGGGATTTGTGTATGGGTCTGCCCTCTATCCTGTATGGAGCAAATATTATTGAAAAAGTTCTTCTGGCGAGTACGTAACGCCAACTGCTTGCCAGCCCTCTCACCACTCTCATATAAGTCTTTCCTATCTGCTCTATATGTCTCGGCGGCTTTCTGACTAAGACTGGAGTTGAGTTCGGATTTTAACACTACTAGTTGGTACATAGTAGGCTTGTCATCTAGGCCCTGTGAGATCTGTACAATATGTTCCTCTTCAACTTTCGCCAACCTTTGTATTTTTAAATTATATTCATTATTCGCAAGTTTTCTAGCCCTACTTTGATAGCTGATAGTTTCCCCCAAAGAGCAGATTTAAAGCAGTCCCAAACCACATTCCTTGGCGCACTAAACCGATTAATATTGAAATATTCTTCGACCCAGTTTTTAATAAAGGTGATATAGTGCTTATTAGCCAAAAGTTTTCGATCAAATGTTCATGGCCAATGTTGTTTAGGTAAGGCTGCAAGATTAACTGTAAGAATAAGTGCATTGTGGTCTGAGATGATCTTTGGGCATTTGATAATTGAGATTGTGCAGCTAGCTCGTTGGAGACAAACATGTAATCAATACGAACATGCTTCTTGTGGGGGCATGAGAAATAGGTATTTCCCGGGTCTTGCTGATTCGTGTGATCCCATACGTCAACTAAACCAAAGTTATCTGTAAAGCTCTTAACAGCTTTATAAACCTTCGGTTTGTGACCGACATATTTCTGCTGCAGAGGGGATCCACTTGATTGCAGGTTAAGTGAGATATTTAAGTCTCCGCAAACAATAAGTGGACCCTGCCATGTAGCAAGCTCGAGTTCTAAACATTCAAAAATCGTGGGATCATCTTGATCAGACCCGTAGATGGTACAGATGGTAATACCAAGGGTGAGTTTGACAATCGCCCATCTACCATGTGGGTCTGTAAGCTGCCGTGATGCATCACCCAGAGAAGTTTTAGCTAGGATCGCTACCCCACGGATATTCAATGTTTGTGAAGATGTTGCTAATAGATTATACCCATTTACCCTGAGTAGTGATCTCTTAGCCCAGGGCACATGCGTCTCCTGAAGGCATAGGATATCTACAGGGTTTAACCTAATTAATTCAACCAATCGCTGTCGTTTTCCTGCAGTCAGTAGACCCCCAACATTCCACGTTTGGATATTCAGCCTACCCATTACCTTTTAATGCGTTTTACCCCAGTAGCCATTCTAGTAATTTGTTTTTTTTTATGCCATACTTACTACTCTTTGAGTGTTTTCTTTTATTAAAGATACCATACAAACGGCCGAGATAAAAAAACATTGTACCTCCTGCTGATAGACCTGGTTCTATTTTTAATTTTACATTTTTCCCTTCCCTCCCCCCCCTCCACCCCCCCCCCCCTCGGATTCGACATTTCTAACAGGGAAAGTTTCCCACCTACTTGCTCTCACGTCTTCTCGACATGTGAGTCTTATTCAAGCTTTTACCATCAAATATATTTAACTTCAACTTCCAAGTGACTCTCTGGTGCTGCGCACCAATCCTTTATTTATACCACAGGTTCTATCTGACTTTCACCTTTATGAAACAGTCACCCTATGAAACTTTCTTTCCAAACCCTCAGTCTTCAGCTGAGTGCACTCTACATTCCTTAGATTTCGAACGAAATATTAAATTCTACATACAACGGACAGCTGCCTTCGCAAGCTCGACAACTTTTCTTGTGTATGCGTTTAGTGCATCCAGTGACCAAACAAACCATTGCCCCATGGTTTGACATCAGCTATCTCTTTTTGTCATACAAGGATGGGCAAGCCCTTAACTACTCCGGTGAGGGCCCACTCGACATGGGCAGTTTTCACACTCAACTGCTCTATTCGCTTGAGTGCCTCTCCATCAGATCTGCTGAGTGGCAACGTGGTCCAGCAGACGTATGTTGCACAAGGCACTACTGTCTGGAGGTAACTGACAGCGCAGTCACTGCTGTGGGTCAATCGGTGCTTCTGAATTTTTCAAGTAAGGTGAGCCTCTGTTGCTTCCCTCCTCCTGCCATAAAAGGTTTTTGCATTTTCGCATCAGTGTACTATTAATAGTGTTTGTTTAAATATGCAATATGTTCATGCATTACGGTTGTAACCTTTTATGGCTATATTGGCTACTGCTTGCTATTCTATTCAAGCATGTGAATCTATGAAAGACACCCCTAATACTGGAGAAGAACAAAAGTTACTTACCTGTAAACTGTGGTTCTCCAGTATTGGGGTCTTTCATAGATTCACATGCGACCCACCCTTCCTCCCCTCAGAGGCTCTCTTCTCCTCATCCACTCTTTTGTCACTCTTGTGCTTCGAAAATCTGAGGGTCTGAGCTTCTGAGGAGAAGGTTCTAGAGGTGCGCAGCCTGATTGGCTGGAATTTGGACTATTATAACGACATGGATATGCGAGTAAAGTGATTCTCCCTCAATGCTTCCTTATGTGTTAATAATGTTCTATGGTACTTTCAAGCATTCTATTATTATTATTAAATTCTATTTTATTATTATTATTAAAAAAAAATTTATATATGATTTTTTTTTACTACTATTTTATGCACCGTGGGACTCCGACGACGGGGAATATTCAAGCATGTGAGTTTATGAAAGACACCAATACTGGAGAACCACAGTTTACAGGTAAGTAACTTTTGTTCGCCCGGCAGATTCAGGCTTGCAATTGAGTGCTGGTGGGTCTGCCTGTTGTGGGCCTAAGGTTCTTCGCTGACCCTTGGCTTTCTCCCGCCTGTTCTTTCTTAGCACTGCACCGGGGGTGACCCTTTCCCCCCTACCCCACCACAATAGACATTATGCAGACATCACAAGCAATGGCAGGAAAAGAGCAAAGTAAAATAGACAAACATGCAAAGTCTGCGATAGACACAGTGCTCTGAACACGCACTAAGCACTACTGAGGCAAATGATACCCAGATTGCCCGAGAAAATTTATTCCAAGCCATGTGTGACTCAGACGACCCTTGAGGCTTGAATTGCGAAGGTGGTCACCAAAGTGGGCCCCTTCAACAGGACCTGAAGAAAATAGCATACTGGTTCATAGAGGTGGAGGATCTTTACAACAGAGGGCCTGTTACAAGCTCTCCTAATAGATATCCCCCAGATGTAACTGGCTGCCTCAAGTGAAGAGACGAGGATGACGAGAGTGGGTCCTAAAGAAACAATATTTGATTTGTGAAGGTGATGGAGGGATACGATCTGGAACCCTTCATAATCACCTGGTTGAGATCCGTCTGCACAAGCTTTCTGACCTTAAGGGCAGACCAGCCCTTGATAGCAAAGCCCTCAACCCTTAAGAGCTTTGCTGAGGGCTATGGTGGCCTGCTTTTTGAATTATACAGGCAGGGATGTAATTCTTTGATCATCTTGCCTCAAACCTGACCTCACCATCAACTGGACTACATGACATAATGCAACAAATAAGTAGATCCTTCATGACAGTTAATTAGAAATTGAAACCAATGCACCTCACCTACATGTTCCTCTACCCTGTGAAATGGAATGTCATTTGTGATGGTAATGGTATTTCATTGAGAAGTTGCTGGAGGCTTAAAACTGGCTGGAACTTTGGAAACCGTAGATTCCCGGTTGGCAGACTCATCTGTCTTACGCAATGACCCACCGGCCCCCATGAAAGAAGAAATTGAGATGGCAGGGGCTCAGTGGTTACCAGTGGTAAAGTGCCTGTGCTCCCCCATTCAACAAGATAAAATTGGCATAGTCCTAACTGGCAATTTACAATCCAATATTTAACTTACCTATAAGTCCCTAGTATATGTACAAGTGTACCCATGGCCTGACAGGTAAATGTTACAAGTGAACTGTGCAATCCACTTTAGTGGCTGTGTAAACATGTCTGCAGACCTACCCTCTGAAGTTTGATTTTAAACTGCTAATTCGCCCTGTCAAAATAACCCCTTTTGACAGGCTTTAAACTTCCTTTTCAATATTAATATATGGGTTTTGTGGCTTATAGGGCAGTGTGCATTTTATTTAAAAGCAAGACATGTAAACGTTTAATGTTAAACATGTCCTTACAGTGAAAGGCCCCAAAAGGAATTTTCACTGTAGCAAAGTACCAAAGGAAAGCTTAGGGATACAATATTACATTTAATAATGTTGTCTCCGACTAGGAAATGGCTACACATATCATTTGTGGACTTTTTAAAATATTTACTACAATCCCAATTCCCTGAAGTCTGATTTGTAATAAATATTTAATCATTTCCCTCCCCAAAAATGAATTCATCAATCCAACCTAACATCTCCCCAACCCTGCCCCCTCCCCCCGCTCGACACAGCCTAACCAACTTTCCCCCACTGAATCTCCCCACCCTAGAATCACTAGCTCTCAGTGTCAAATCAGGCTCGCCGGACGACCCTGCCCCTCCTGACATCTTAATGGCAGCATCCCGGATCACCCTGCCCGTCATCAGGGAGGTACTAAACGCTTCCATCTCCTCCAGCACTGTGCCAACTGTCTGGAAGCAAGCCATGGTCAGGTCATTGATTAAGAAGCCCAATTTGGACCCGTCTGACTTAGCCAACTATCGCCCCATCTCCTTGCTCCCATGGGTGAGCAAGGTCCTGGAAAAATATATTAACCAACAGTTGGTGAACTTTATGGAAGATCATCACATACTAGACCCTACTCAGACGGGTTTCAGACCAAAACACGGGACTGAGACCGCCCTCCTCATGGTTACCGAGGAAACTAGAAAAATCCTGGATCAAGGAGGATCAGTGGCAGTGATCCTCCTTGATCTAAGCGCGGCATTTGACACGGTCTGCCATGACACCTTACTGAACCGCCTGTCCTGTGCGGGGATCAAGGATAATGCCTGGGCTTGGTTTAAATCTTTTTTGGAGAATAGATCCTTCAGGGTCTTTGATGGCGAATCCGTGTCCTCCAGCAGACCCCTAAAGTGCGGTGTTCCTCAGGGCTCCTCTCTAAGCCCTGCGCTTTTTAATCTGTACATGAGACCCCTGGTCGATGTCGTCCGCCCATTTGGAGTTAAGATCATCTCCTATGCGGACGACACGCAGCTAGTGGTCTCGCTGGCGCAGGAGGCAAACCGAACTTCGCCAGGCGGGCTTAGAGAATGCCTGGAGGAGGTGAGGAACTGGATGTCGTCATCATCCCTGAAGTTGAATGGGGACAAAACAGAGCTGATGCTCCTAGGCCCATCAGATCTGTCCCTTTCTCCCTCTCTGTGGCCCCCATGTCTAGGTACCCCCCCCCCAACCCCCAAAAGTAACATCAAAAGCCTCGGAGAGTGGCTGGACAATTCGCTATCTTTCAATGTCCAAGCCACAAAACTTTGAGCCACCTGTTTTGGCATCATGAGGGTGCTAAATAAAATATTTCCCCTCCTTCCCATGGAAGCCAAACAGGTAGCTATCCAAGGTCTTATTCAATCACACCTTGATTTTAATAATGCACTCTATCTCGGCGCACCAGAATATACCCTACGCAGGCTGCAGATTGTACAGAACTGTGCAGCACGCTTATTGCTCAAAATTCCCCGCAGACACTCAGTGAGGGCCGGACTGATTAGCCTTCACTGGCTTCCGATCCGGCAGAGAGTTTTGTTCAAGACACTATGCATAGCCCATCAAGCCTTCTGGGACACAAGACCCAGTATCACTCGCGACCTGGTTACCCATTACACCCCAAACCGAAGTCTTCGTTCCAGCCAGACTTTCTCGGCAGTGGTGCCAAGAATAAAAAGATCCAGATCTGGCGGAAGGACGTTTACATACAACGCGTCCAAGACCTGGAACACCCTGCCACTCCATCTCAGAGCGAACCCTAACCTTACTGAATTCCGCAAGAAACTAAAGACCTATTTGTTTGCATCCGTTTATTAACTGCCTGCCTTCCCCCCATGCCTTCAGTAGGCTCTGGTTATCCTAGCGCTTGGACGCCTCCGGGCAACAATTCCCGCTCTACAAATCGGCAAGTTTACAAGTTTATATTTTGGAAAAGGTACTTTTAGAAATTTACCTTTTACCGGCCTACAGCCTCTGGAGGCCAACGCTCCAACTGTCAACTGAGAGCTAATTAGCCTCATTGACCAGGTGTGAACTTGCTCCCAGAACTGAGACAAAGGCTTTGGGGGTGGGGAGGTATTCTCTTCAGATCAGGATGAACATTTGGGCTGTGCCCAGGAACTTGATTAACTTCAAATAGGTCTATACTGCCACAGGCAAATGGAGGCTGGCACATGGGCACAGCCTTTCTTTGTACCCTCAGTCAAGTAGGCACCAATCCCAGTGGGAGAGCAGATTCCCCAGAACTGATTTAGAGTGATCACAGAGGAAGGGGTTTCTCAATTCCATGGCCACACCTCTGGGGTGAGAATACAGCCTGTGAACAAGGGTAGAAGGGTTTAAACATATTTGATTTAGGCAGAAAGGGACACTGTGGGACTGTTTGTATTAAGGCACACAGGACGTGCTGCAAAACTGGGTTGGATTGCTCCTTGGAACAGAAGAGGCCTGCTGTGTGTGACCTTAGAAGAGCCTAGAAGAGTGCACCTAAACTCTCTCTTGTACCCAGGATTAAAGAAGGGGACGACAAGGGTCAGAATGAAAACCTCCGGTTCAATCTACAAGGACAAAACAGGCAGCAAGAGGCCTTTTTCTGGAACTGCCCCGCAGACCAGTTCCAACCGGACCTGCCCTGAACACTAAAGTTGGTCTCTGCTGGAGTGAGCCTTAACGCCTAAGTGCTGTTCTGAAGGTCCGGTATCCTTGGCTGGTGTTAAAGTGTACTCCTCCTCACATGTCCTGTAACCTGGGACATAGAACATGTTTGACTTCAAAGATCTCCGGAGACCGGGCCAAAACTGCCAAGCAGATCTGATGAAGGTGCACAGCCACTGGACCAAAGATTGAGGTTGCTTTTGCTCAGAGATTTTCCACAGCCACACCATGACGAGAAGGTACCCGGTCTTGTAGAGCCCTCTTTTGCTACAGTCTGCAGACCTACCCCGCTGTAAGAATCCAAGCTCCAAAAAAGTCAGAAGGTACAAACCTTCACTAGGCGAATGTGCTAAAAGTATCTGGCCGGTGAAGGACCTTCTTTGGGAAGGAAATTCATGTTTCCATCCAGAAGTCAACAGCTTCCCTAAGGCATCGTCCAGTGGATATCCGATTTCGTGGAGCCCTCTTTGACCACAGCCTGCTGCCTTGCCTCTCTGAGGATTTTTGACTTCCATTTCAGAGACTAAGTTCGAAGATAAAACTTCAGACTGGGTCGAACCTGGTATCTTTATTCGACCCGCTCTCCATTGCATTAATCCTTAACTTGCATCCAGGTACCGGTCAAGCTCAACGCTTTTTTATAACACTTTTTATATTTAAACTTTCAAAATTTATAACTGCGGTTTCCTGTATTGGATTTTTGTAGTTTTGGTGTAATTTTGTTTATTAATATGTATTAAAGTTAGTTTGGGATTTTTCTTGTGTTGAGTTTTGACTGTTTTGGTACTGCATAAATACTTTACACATTGCCTCGAAGTGAAGCCTGTCTCCTCTGTTCCATAGCTACCAGGCAGTTGAAAAAAAGGTTAATTTAGTGACTTGAAGTGATTCACTCTAACAAGGATTGTGGTTATTACTTGAGGTGGGCATCTACCCCCTCATCTAATACTCCAATTTCTTACAATCTTCTTACTCACACCATTGTGAGCGATCACAAGTTTGGGAGCACATCTCAACAGTTTTACAATTCAGAGTCAGCAACAACTATACCACATCAGGGTTCTTAATCTAAAGGCAGTTCAGCTTGCTCTCAGGGTTTTCTTCCCAGCCTTATCCATGATATTCAAACAAGCAGGAAGGAAAGGGAGGAAAATGAGCAATAACTATCACATGAAGCTACTATGCAACCACAATCTATTGTTCAGGATGGGAAGGAAAATCTTCATTCCGTGGTTGCACCCCCATGTATTTGGGGTATGTCACCCGGGCTCCAATTGGTCCTCCTATGTAGAGGTTTAATAAATTCATACCATGGTTGGGTTGTGAAACTTAGCGTTTTATTTCTTCATATATCCATCACTTGGATGTCAAATTTATAATTGTTCATTTTATTCATGAGCAAACATTTCCATTTTTCCCACTGAACATTTCAACTCTCCCAATGCTCACTTCGCCTCTAGATTGAAGCTAGCCTGGCTGATGAGGGGTGTTACCCTGAAACCGGTCCCAAGATCCTTGTTTTCGGTCTAAGGAAGTCCTGGCTTGGCAGTTCGGGCTGGACTGTTCCCATGAGGAACAGGGTCAAGGCTGATTTGCATATGACTGGGTCTGAACTGGGGTGGCGAAGTGAGCTAAAGAACGATGATGGATTCAACACAGATCTGTGACTGGGGTTGAGTGTCTTAAAAATTCCAGTGCTCCGTCCATCATCTCGTGTTTGCTTAGTATTAAGAACACACACCTCTTTTCTGCCCAAAATAATATAAGATTTCCATCTTAATCAAACTAATTATCTCCCAATGTATTCGCAACTCCATAAGCCCCTGCAGAAAGATCATTACATTCTCTAGAGCTAAAGAGAGTCCTAAAGGTTTATTTAGAAAAGACTAGCACCATCAGAAAAACTTGTCATCTCTTTGTAAACTATGATCCATTATGAACTGGTTTATCTTATTCCAAGCAGACTGTTGCTCAATAGATAGCATTCTGCATTACATACTGTTATCAGTTAGTAAACAAACCTCAAAACTGGTAGAGCCAAAGCTCATTTCATGAGAGGAAAAGCGATATCAGTCACTTGGGTCAGAAATGTCTCCCTCTCTCATAGATATGTAAAACACCAACCTGGAAATATATTCATTGTTTCACTAGACATTACAGGCTTGATACAGTCTGCCTCTGCTTTATGGTTTGGACAGTCCTCTAGTCGTTTTCTAGTCACAGCTCTACATTTTTATATTTCTGCTCTGGGAACCAGCGTACCAGAACCAGCTCACGGCCATCAGGTTTTTCGCCGGGGGGTGTTTAGTCCTGTAGTTTGTTGAGGCAAGGCGTGGTGTTGCTAAGCTGTTAAGGGTCGCTTGGTGGGCAATTTTTCGCAATCTGTGATTATGGTACTGTGTTTTCTGGTGAATCTGTCCCAGAGACCATTGTGAAATTGTGGCTAACTTAACCCAGTGAGACAGTTAAGGATCAGGCATTGGGTAAAGCATGCAAAGTCACTCAAAGACGCCCGGCACCTCTGCCAATTTGGATCCATCAGTCCTGGCACCGAGGGTGAAAATACGAGTGGCACAGGCTACAGCTCATGCAAACTGCTCTGCCTCTCTGGGTAAATATTTCGTAATGACTACCAATGCTGAAAGCCATGAAAGCAGTTCTAGTTTGTCAGAGTTCTCCCAATCCCCTAAAGCAGATCCGGGTGAGCAAAATATCGCTCACCTATTAGGGATCAATAGCCCTGCAGCAGGAATAACGCTACTTAGTCAGCTATTAACAATACAGTTAATGACGCCTTCTCACGAGAATGAAGCAAGTTCGTCTAAAATTAAAGACTATCCTCTATTCTCAAAAAACAAGAGATCATTCACTGTCCTAATTCCAGCCGCTTCCCATTTCCTAGAAATGACATCATACTCTAAGCCCAATGTTGCTATTGAGTGCCAAAGAGGTGTATATCCATTTATTTTCCCAATGAGCATATGTTTGGAGACATTAGACCAAACCTTCCAGGCACTTGTTATGATTGCAAACTTATTATTCTTTCTGTAATATATTGCATCTGTTTGTCTCAAAAAGAGACCCTTGGACGCCTGCCCCAGTACAAGATTTGACTCGTGCAAGTATCAATTACATTAGCTAGGGGGGCATACAAGAGGAGCCATTTGATGGAGAAAGGTAGCCCAATAATATAACATGGCACTGGGAATGGCAAGACCACCTCTATTCTGAGGAAGTGATAATAGCTTATGAGATCTCCTGACCTTGCCTTGTTGCCAAATAAACTTGGACATGAGAAAATTCAGTGTTCTTAATATCTTAACATCGATAGCCAGAGGAATGGCTCGAAATAGGTATAAAAAACTGGCCAACACATTCATTTTTAGAAAATTGCCTCTACCTATAATCGATAGGTGAAGACTTTTAATCCTGTCCAGATCCTTTTTAATATTAGCCAATAATGGGTCAATATTCAGATTAGGTATAAGTTTAGCAATGGGGCTGATAATGAAACCCAAATACGTGGCCTTATTGGCTCTCCTTTGGTCTACGAAGATGGTATTAGCCGTACCTAATATAACTGTCTTCCCCTTATTCAAGGAGTATCCTGAATAATTACCATACCCAAGTGTCACAGTCTCTATTACTTTAATGGCCTCAATCGGATCAGATGTAATAATCGCGATATCATCGGCATAAGCAAATACTTTTGTCTCGTATTGAACAACAAACAACCGGTCTAATTGCTTGGGTCTCCAAAAACTTTAAAATTAGGGGGTTTATATATAGTGCAAATAATAGGGGTGAGCAGGGGCACCCTTGCCTGGTGCCCCTGGATATATTAATGTAACCAGATTCTGAACCCATAATCTGTAACTTTGCCTTAGGGGATAGATACATAGATTTAATAAATTTGGGGCCAAAATTGTGCCGTGCCAGAACCGCCCATAAGAAGTTCCATGAAACACGGTCAAAAGCCTTCTCGGCATCCAGTAGGATCATCGACATCTGGTCCCCCGTGACAGACATGGCATCAAATAAGGTAATAGCCCTACGTGTGTGATCCGTAGTACCCTTTCCAGGGACAAACCCATGCTGCCACGGGGAGACCAGGTGCTCAATGACCCGACTGAGCCGAGCAGCCATCACTTTAGCATATAATTTGGAGTCCGAATTGATTAATGAAATGGGGCGATAGGATGTAAGTTGATCAGGGGATTTGCCATTTTTAGGGAAGACAACTATATTAGTTTTGTTCCATGATTCAGGAGAGACACCGTTATATTGTATCCCCAAAAACAGATCGTAGATCAGGGGACAAAGTTCGTCACTCAGTATTTTATATAGGTCAAGCGGTATTTTGTCAGGGCCAGCAGCTTTACCAGTTGAGAGTGAAGACAGGGCTACCTGCACCTCAGTCAGGGTAATTTCTTTATCGAGGTCCTCACGGGAGGCCTCATCTAGAATTCTCGCAGTATCAGGGTTATCCAGAAGGTTATTAAGATATAGACCAAAAACGCTCTCATTCGTAGTTAGGTCATCTGAATATAATGTCTGATAATAGCGTTGAAAGGAGGAGACAATATCTGGGATTTGTGTATGGGTCTGCCCTCTATCCTGTATGGAGCAAATATTATTGAAAAAGTTCTTCTGGCGAGTACGTAACGCCAACTGCTTGCCAGCCCTCTCACCACTCTCATATAAGTCTTTCCTATCTGCTCTCTATGTCTCGGCGGCTTTCTGACTAAGACTGGAGTTGAGTTCGGATTTTAACACTACTAGTTGGTACATAGTAGGCTTGTCATCTAGGCCCTGTGAGATATGCACAATATGTTCCTCTTCAACTTTCGCCAACCTTTGTATTTTTAAATTATATTCATTATTCGCAAGTTTTCTAGCCCTACTTTGATAGCTGATAGTTTCCCCCCAAAGAGCAGATTTAAAGCAGTCCCAAACCACATTCCTTGGCGCACTAAACCGATTAATATTGAAATATTCTTCGACCCAGTTTTTAATAAAGGTGATATAGTGCTTATTAGCCAAAAGTTTTCGATCAAATGTTCATGGCCAATGTTGTTTAGGTAAGGCTGCAAGATTAACTGTAAGAATAAGTGCATTGTGGTCTGAGATGATCTTTGGGCATTTGATAATTGAGATTGTGCAGCTAGCTCGTTGGAGACAAACATGTAATCAATACGAACATGCTTCTTGTGGGGGCATGAGAAATAGGTATTTCCCGGGTCTTGCTGATTCGTGTGATCCCATACGTCAACTAAACCAAAGTTATCTGTAAAGCTCTTAACAGCTTTGTAAACCTTCGGTTTGTGACCGACATATTTCTGCTGCAGAGGGGATCCACTTGATTGCAGGTTAAGTGAGATATTTAAGTCTCCGCAAACAATAAGTGGACCCTGCCATGTAGCAAGCTCGAGTTCTAAACATTCAAAAATCGTGGGATCATCTTGATCAGACCCGTAGATGGTACAGATGGTAATACCAAGGGTGAGTTTGACAATCGCCCATCTACCATGTGGGTCTGTAAGCTGCCGTGATGCATCACCCAGAGAAGTTTTAGCTAGGATCGCTACCCCACGGATATTCGATGTTTGTGAAGATGTTGCTAATAGATTATACCCATTTACCCTGAGTAGTGATCTCTTAGCCCAGGGCACATGCGTCTCCTGAAGGCATAGGATATCTACAGGGTTTAACCTAATTAATTCAACCAATCGCTGTCGTTTTCCTGCAGTCAGTAGACCCCCAACATTCCACGTTTGGATATTCAGCCTACCCATTACCTTTTAATGCGTTTTACCCCAGTAGCCATTCTAGTAATTTGTTTCTTTTATGCCATACTTACTACTCTTTGAGTGTTTTCTTTTATTAAAGATACCATACAAACGGCCGAGATAAAAAAACATTGTACCTCCTGCTGATAGACCTGGTTCTATTTTTAATTTTAAATTTTTCCCTTCCCTCCCCCCCTCCACCCCCCCCCCCCCCTTCTAACAGGGAAAGTTTCCCATCTACTTGCTCTCACGTCTTCTCGACATGTGAGTCTTATTCAAGCTTTTACCATCAAATATATTTAACTTCAACTTACAAGTGACTCTCTGGTGCTGCGCACCAATCCTTTATTTATACCACAGGTTCTATCTGACTTTCACCTTTATGAAACAGTCACCCTATGAAACTTTCTTTCCAAACCCTCAGTCTTCAGCTGAGTGCACTCTACATTCCTTAGATTTCGAACGAAATATTAAATTCTACATACAACGGACAGCTGCCTTCGCAAGCTCGACAACTTTTCTTGTGTATGCGTTTAGTGCATCCAGTGACCAAACAAACCATTGCCCCATGGTTTGACATCAGCTATCTCTTTTTGTCATACAAGGATGGGCAAGCCCTTAACTACTCCGGTGAGGGCCCACTCGACATGGGCAGTTTTCACACTCAACTGCTCTATTCGCTTGAGTGCCTCTCCATCAGATCTGCTGAGTGGCAACGTGGTCCAGCAGACGTATGTTGCACAAGGCACTACTGTCTGGAGGTAACTGACAGCGCAGTCACTGCTGTGGGTCAATCGGTGCTTCTGAATTTTTCAAGTAAGGTGAGCCTCTGTTGCTTCCCTCCTCCTGCCATAAAAGGTTTTAGCATTTTCGCATCAGTGTACTATTAATAGTGTTTGTTTAAATATGCAATATGTTCATGCATTACGGTTGTAACCTTTTATGGCTATATTGGCTAATGCTTGCTATTCTATTCAAGCATGTGAATCTATGAAAGACACCCCTAATACTGGAGAAGAACAAAAGTTACTTACCTGTAAACTGTGGTTCTCCAGTATTGGGGTCTTTCATAGATTCACATGCGACCCACCCTTCCTCCCCTCAGAGGCTCTCTTCTCCTCATCCACTCTTTTGTCTCTCTTGTGCTTCGAAAATCTGAGGGTCTGAGCTTCTGAGGAGAAGGTTCTAGAGGTGCGCAGCCTGATTGGCTGGAATTTGGACTATTATAACGACATGGATATGCGAGTAAAGTGATTCTCCCTCAATGCTTCCTTATGTGTTAATAATGTTCTATGGTACTTTCAAGCATTCTATTATTATTATTAAATTCTATTTTATTATTATTACATTTTTTTTTATATATGATTTTTTTTTACTACTATTTTATGTACCGTGGGACTCCGACGACGGGGGATATTCAAGCATGTGAGTTTATGAAAGACACCAATACTGGAGAACCACAGTTTACAGGTAAGTAACTTTTGTTCGCCCGGCAGATTCAGGCTTGCAATTGAGTGCTGGTGGGTCTGCCTGTTGTGGGCCTAAGGTTCTTCGCTGACCCTTGGCTTTCTCCCTCCTGTTCTTTCTTAGCACTGCACCGGGGGTGACCCTTTCCCCCCTACCCCACCACAATAGACATTATGCAGACATCACAAGCAATGGCAGGAAAAGAGCAAAGTAAAATAGACAAACAAGCAAAGTCTGCGATAGACACAGTGCTCTGAACACGCACTAAGCACTACTGAGGCAAATGATACCCAGATTGCCCGAGAAAATTTATTCCAAGCCATGTGTGACTCAGACGACCCTTGAGGCTTGAATTGCGAAGGTGGTCACCAAAGTGGGCCCCTTCAACAGGACCTGAAGAAAATAGCATACTGGTTCATAGAGGTGGAGGATCTTTACAACAGAGGGCCTGTTACAAGCTCTCCTAATAGATATCCCCCAGATGTAACTGGCTGCCTCAAGTGAAGAGACGAGGATGACGAGAGTGGGTCCTAAAGAAACAATATTTGATTTGTGAAGGTGATGGAGGGATACGATCTGGAACCCTTCATAATCACCTGGTTGAGATCCGTCTGCACAAGCTTTCTGACCTTAAGGGCAGACCAGCCCTTGATAGCAAAGCCCTCAACCCTTAAGAGCTTTGCTGAGGGCTATGGTGGCCTGCTTTTTGAATTATACAGGCAGGGATGTAATTCTTTGATCATCTTGCCTCAAACCTGACCTCACCATCAACTGGACTACATGACATAATGCAACAAATAAGTAGATCCTTCATGACAGTTAATTAGAAATTGAAACCAATGCACCTCACCTACATGTTCCTCTACCCTGTGAAATGGAATGTCATTTGTGATGGTAATGGTATTTCATTGAGAAGTTGCTGGAGGCCTAAAACTGGCTGGAACTTTGGAAACCGTAGATTCCCGGTTGGCAGACTCATCTGTCTTACGCAATGACCCACCGGCCCCCATGAAAGAAGAAATTGAGATGGCAGGGGCTCAGTGGTTACTAGTGGTAAAGTGCCTGTGCTCCCCCATTCAACAAGATAAAATTGGCATAGTCCTAACTGGCAATTTACAATCCAATATTTAACTTACCTATAAGTCCCTAGTATATGTACAAGTGTACCCATGGCCTGACAGGTAAATGTTACAAGTGAACTGTGCAATCCACTTTAGTGGCTGTGTAAACATGTCTGCAGACCTACCCTCTGAAGTTTGATTTTAAACTGCTAATTCGCCCTGTCAAAATAACCACTTTTGACAGGCTTTAAACTTCCTTTTCAATATTAATATATGGGTTTTGTGGCTTATAGGGCAGTGTGCATTTTATTTAAAAGCAAGACATGTAAACGTTTAATGTTAAACATGTCCTTACAGTGAAAGGCCCCAAAAGGAATTTTCACTGTAGCAAAGTACCAAAGGAAAGCTTAGGGATACAATATTACATTTAATAATGTTGTCTCCGACTAGGAAATGGCTACACATATCATTTGTGGACTTTTTAAAATATTTACTACAATCCCAATTCCCTGAAGTCTGATTTGTAATAAATATTTAATCATTTCCCTCCCCAAAAATGAATTCATCAATCCAACCTAACATCTCCCCAACCCTGCCCCCTCCCCCCGCTCGACACAGCCTAACCAACTTTCCCCCACTGAATCTCCCCACCCTAGAATCACTAGCTCTCAGTGTCAAATCAGGCTCGCCGGACGACCCTGCCCCTCCTGACATCTTAATGGCAGCATCCCGGATCACCCTGCCCGTCATCAGGGAGGTACTAAACGCTTCCATCTCCTCCAGCACTGTGCCAACTGTCTGGAAGCAAGCCATGGTCAGGTCATTGATTAAGAAGCCCAATTTGGACCCGTCTGACTTAGCCAACTATCGCCCCATCTCCTTGCTCCCATGGGTGAGCAAGGTCCTGGAAAAATATATTAACCAACAGTTGGTGAACTTTATGGAAGATCATCACATACTAGACCCTACTCAGACGGGTTTCAGACCGAAACACGGGACTGAGACCGCCCTCCTCATGGTTACCGAGGAAACTAGAAAAATCCTGGATCAAGGAGGATCAGTGGCAGTGATCCTCCTTGATCTAAGCGCGGCATTTGACACGGTCTGCCATGACACCTTACTGAACCGCCTGTCCTGTGCGGGGATCAAGGATAATGCCTGGGCTTGGTTTAAATCTTTTTTGGAGAATAGATCCTTCAGGGTCTTTGATGGCGAATCCGTGTCCTCCAGCAGACCCCTAAAGTGCGGTGTTCCTCAGGGCTCCTCTCTAAGCCCTGCGCTTTTTAATCTGTACATGAGACCCCTGGTCGATGTCGTCCGCCCATTTGGAGTTAAGATCATCTCCTATGCGGACGACACGCAGCTAGTGGTCTCGCTGGCGCAGGAGGCAAACCGAACTTCGCCAGGCGGGATTAGAGAATGCCTGGAGGAGGTGAGGAACTGGATGTCGTCATCATCCCTGAAGTTGAACGGGGACAAAACAGAGCTGATGCTCCTAGGCCCATCAGATCTGTCCCTTTCTCCCTCTCTGTGGCCCCCATGTCTAGGTACCCCCCCCCCCCAACCCCCAAAAGTAACATCAAAAGCCTCGGAGTGTGGCTGGACAATTTGCTATCTTTCAATGTCCAAGCCACAAAACTTTGAGCCACCTGTTTTGGCATCATGAGGGTGCTAAATAAAATATTTCCCCTCCTTCCCATGGAAGCCAAACAGGTAGCTATCCAAGGTCTTATTCAATCACGCCTTGATTTTAATAATGCACTCTATCTCGGCGCACCAGAATATACCCTACGCAGGCTGCAGATTGTACAGAACTGTGCAGCACGCTTATTGCTCAAAATTCCCCGCAGACACTCAGTGAGGGCCGGACTGATTAGCCTTCACTGGCTTCCGATCCGGCAGAGAGTTTTGTTCAAGACACTATGCATAGCCCATCAAGCCTTCTGGGACACAAGACCCAGTATCACTCGCGACTTGGTCACCCATTACACCCCAAACCGAAGTCTTCGTTCCAGCCAGACTTTCTCGGCAGTGGTGCCAAGAATAAAAAGATCCAGATCTGGCAGAAGGACGTTTACATACAACGCGTGCAAGACCTGGAACACCCTGCCACTCCATCTCAGAGCGAACCCTAACCTTACTGAATTCCGCAAGAAACTAAAGACCTATTTGTTTGCATCCGTTTATTAACTGCCTGCCTTCCCCCCATGCCTTCAGTAGGCTCTGGTTATCCTAGCGCTTGGACGCCTCCGGGCAACAATTCCCGCTCTACAAATCGTCAAGTTTACAAGTTTATATTTTGGAAAAGGTACTTTTAGAAATTTACCTTTTACCGGCCTACAGCCTCTGGAGGCCAACGCTCCAACTGTCAACTGAGAGCTAATTAGCCTCATTGACCAGGTGTGAACTTGCTCCCAGAACTGAGACAAAGGCTTTGGGGGTGGGGAGGTATTCTCTTCAGATCAGGATGAACATTTGGGCTGTGCCCAGGAACTTGATTAACTTCAAATAGGTCTATACTGCCACAGGCAAATGGAGGCTGGCACATGGGCACAGCCTTTCTTTGTACCCTCAGTCAAGTAGGCACCAATCCCAGTGGGAGAGCAGATTCCCCAGAACTGATTTAGAGTGATCACAGAGGAAGGGGTTTCTCAATTCCATGGCCACACCTCTGGGGTGAGAATACAGCCTGTGAACAAGGGTAGAAGGGTTTAAACATATTTGATTTAGGCAGAAAGGGACACTGTGGGACTGTTTGTATTAAGGCACACAGGACGTGCTGCAAAACTGGGTTGGATTGCTCCTTGGAACAGAAGAGGCCTGCTGTGTGTGACCTTAGAAGAGCCTAGAAGAGTGCACCTAAACTCTCTCTTGTACCCAGGATTAAAGAAGGGGACGACAAGGGTCAGAATGAAAACCTCCGGTTCAATCTACAAGGACAAAACAGGCAGCAAGAGGCCTTTTTCTGGAACTGCCCCGCAGACCAGTTCCAACCGGACCTGCCCTGAACACTAAAGTTGGTCTCTGCTGGAGTGAGCCTTAACGCCTAAGTGCTGTTCTGAAGGTCCGGTATCCTTGGCTGGTGTTAAAGTGTACTCCTCCTCACATGTCCTATAACCTGGGACATAGAACATGTTTGACTTCAAAGATCTCCGGAGACCGGGCCAAAACTGCCAAGCAGATCTGATGAAGGTGCACAGCCACTGGACCAAAGATTGAGGTTGCTTTTGCTCAGAGATTTTCCACAGCCACACCATGACGAGAAGGTACCCGGTCTTGTAGAGCCCTCTTTTGCTACAGTCTGCAGACCTACCCCGCTGTAAGAATCCAAGCTCCAAAAAAGTCAGAAGGTACAAACCTTCACTAGGCGAATGTGCTAAAAGTATCTGGCAGGTGAAGGACCTTCTTTGGGAAGGAAATTCATGTTTCCATCCAGAAGTCAACAGCTTCCCCAAGGCATCGTCTAGTGGATATCCGATTTCGTGGAGCCCATTTGACCACAGCCTGCTGCCTTACCTCTCTGAGGATTTTTGACTTCCATTTCAGAGACTAAGTTCGAAGATAAAACTTCAGACTGGGTCGAACCTGGTATCTTTATTCGACCCGCTCTCCATTGCATTAATCCTTAACTTGCATCCAGGTACCGGTCAAGCTCAACGCTTTTTTATAACACTTTTTATATTTAAACTTTCAAAATTTATAACTGCGGTTTCCTGTATTGGATTTTTGTAGTTTTGGTGTAATTTTGTTTATTAATATGTATTAAAGTTAGTTTGGGATTTTTCTTGTGTTGAGTTTTGACTGTTTTGGTACTGCATAAATACTTTACACATTGCCTCGAAGTGAAGCCTGTCTCCTCTGTTCCATAGCTACCAGGCAGTTGAAAAAAAGGTTAATTTAGTGACTTGAAGTGATTCACTCTAACAAGGATTGTGGTTATTACTTGAGGTGGGCATCTACCGCCTCATCTAATACTCCAATTTCCTACAATCTTCTTACTCACACCATTGTGAGCGATCACAAGTTTGGGAGCACATCTCAACAGTTTTACAATTCAGAGTCAGCAACAACTATACCACATCAGGGTTCTTAATCTAAAGGCAGTTCAGCTTGCTCTCAGGGTTTTCTTCCCAGCCTTATCCATGATATTCAAACAAGCAGGAAGGAAAGGGAGGAAAATGAGCAATAACTATCACATGAAGCTACTATGCAACCACAATCTATTGTTCAGGATGGGAAGGAAAATCTTCATTCCGTGGTTGCACCCCCATGTATTTGGGGTATGTCACCCGGGCTCCAATTGGTCCTCCTATGTAGAGGTTTAATAAATTCATACCATGGTTGGGTTGTGAAACTTAGCGTTTTATTTCTTCATATATCCATCACTTGGATGTCAAATTTATAATTGTTCATTTTATTCATGAGCAAACATTTCCATTTTTCCCACTGAACATTTCAACTCTCCCAATGCTCACTTCGCCTCTAGATTGAAGCTAGCCTGGCTGATGAGGGGTGTTACCCTGAAACCGGTCCCAAGATCCTTGTTTTCGGTCTAAGGAAGTCCTGGCTTGGCAGTTCGGGCTGGACTGTTCCCATGAGGAACAGGGTCAAGGCTGATTTGCATATGACTGGGTCTGAACTGGGGTGGCGAAGTGAGCTAAAGAACGATGATGGATTCAACACAGATCTGTGACTGGGGTTGAGTGTCTTAAAAATTCCAGTGCTCCGTCCATCATCTCGTGTTTGCTTAGTATTAAGAACACACACCTCTTTTCTGCCCAAAATAATATAAGATTTCCATCTTAATCAAACTAATTATCTCCCAATGTATTCGCAACTCCATAAGCCCCTGCAGAAAGATCATTACATTCTCTAGAGCTAAAGAGAGTCCTAAAGGTTTATTTAGAAAAGACTAGCACCATCAGAAAAACTTGTCATCTCTTTGTAAACTATGGTCCATTATGAACTGGTTTATCTTATTCCAAGCAGACTGTTGCTCAATAGATAGCATTCTGCATTACATACTGTTATCAGTTAGTAAACAAACCTCAAAACTGGTAGAGCCAAAGCTCATTTCATGAGAGGAAAAGCGATATCAGTCACTTGGGTCAGAAATGTCTCCCTCTCTCATAGATATGTAAAACACCAACCTGGAAATATATTCATTGTTTCACTAGACATTACAGGCTTGATGAAAATTCTAGAGCTGAATGCAGTAAGATGAGATCTGGCCTGGTTGCGACAATGACTCGCGACTGATCAGCAGAGTTCCTCCACCTGCGCCCGTCAGATGCTACCATTCAGTCTCGGCTGTTGCGTGTGTAATGGCAGCTCCGATATCTACGGATAACCACTGGTCTGTTGCGCTTTGTTCTCTTTCTGGCTAGCGGCCATATAAACGACGCCGGGAAGCGCGCAAGAGTTTTTGTAAGACGTGCTATTTTCCCAAGAGCAACAGTTGATTTAGATAGCAAGTTGGGAACAGTCTGCCTCTGCTTTATGGTTTGGACAGTCCTCTAGTCGTTTTCTAGTCACAGCTCTACATTTTTATATTTCTGCTCTGTGAACCAGCGTACCAGAACCAGCTCACGGCCATCAGGTTTTTCGCCGGGGGGTGTTTAGTCCTGTAGTTTGTTGAGGCAAGGCGTGGTGTTGCTAAGCTGTTAAGGGTCGCTTGGTGGGCAATTTTTCGCAATCTGTGATTATGGTACTGTGTTTTCTGGTGAATCTGTCCCAGAGACCATTGTGAAATTGTGGCTAACTTAACCCGGTGAGACAGTTAAGGATCAGGCATTGGGTAAAGCATGCAAAGTCACTCAAAGACGCCCGGCACCTCTGCCAATTTGGATCCATCAGTCCTGGCACCAAGGGTGAAAATACGAGTGGCACAGGCTACAGCTCATGCAAACTGCTCTGCCTCTCTGGGTAAATATTTCGTAATGACTACCAATGCTGAAAGCCATGAAAGCAGTTCTAGTTTGTCAGAGTTCTCCCAATCCCCTAAAGCAGATCCGGGTGAGCAAAATATCGCTCACCTATTAGGGATCAATAGCCCTGCAGCAGGAATAACGCTACTTAGTCAGCTATTAACAATACAGTTAATGACGCCTTCTCACGAGAATGAAGCAAGTTCGTCTAAAATTAAAGACTATCCTCTATTCTCAAAAAACAAGAGATCATTCACTGTCCTAATTCCAGCCGCTTCCCATTTCCTAGAAATGACATCATACTCTAAGCCCAATGTTGCTATTGAGTGCCAAAGAGGTGTATATCCATTTATTTTCCCAATGAGCATATGTTTGGAGACATTAGACCAAACCTTCCAGGCACTTGTTATGATTGCAAACTTATTATTCTTTCTGTAATATATTGCATCTGTTTGTCTCAAAAAGAGACCCTTGGACGCCTGCCCCAGTACAAGATTTGGCTCGTGCAAGTATCAATTACATTAGCTAGGGGGGCATACAAGAGGAGCCATTTGATGGAGAAAGGTAGCCCAATAATATAACATGGCACTGGGAATGGCAAGACCACCTCTATTCTGAGGAAGTGATAATAGCTTATGAGATCTCCTGACCTTGCCTTGTTGCCAAATAAACTTGGTAATGAGAAAATTCAGTGTTCTTAATATCTTAACATCGATAGCCAGAGGAATGGCTCGAAATAGGTATAAAAACCTGGCCAACACATTCATTTTTAGAAAATTGCCTCTACCTATAATCGATAGGTGAAGACTTTTAATCCTGTCCAGATCCTTTTTAATATTAGCCAATAATGGGTCAATATTCAGATTAGGTATAAGTTTAGCAATGGGGCTGATAATGAAACCCAAATACGTGGCCTTATTGGCTCTCCTTTGGTCTACGAAGATGGTATTAGCCGTACCTAATATAACTGTCTTCCCCTTATTCAAGGAGTATCCTGAATAATTACCATACTCAAGTGTCACAGTCTCTATTACTTTAATGGCCTCAATCGGATCAGATGTAATAATCGCAATATCATCGGCATAAGCAAATACTTTTGTCTCGTATTGACCAACAAACAACCGGTCTAATTGCTTGGGTCTCCAAAAACTTTAAAATTAGGGGGTTTATATATAGTGCAAATAATAGGGGTGAGCAGGGGCACCCTTGCCTGGTGCCCCTGGATATATTAATGTAACCAGATTCTGAACCCATAATCTGTAACTTTGCCTTAGGGGATAGATACATAGATTTAATAAATTTGGGGCCAAAATTGTGCCGTGCCAGAACCGCCCATAAGAAGTTCCATGAAACACAGTCAAAAGCCTTCTCGGCATCCAGTAGGATCATCGACATCTGGTCCCCCGTGACAGACATGGCATCAAATAAGGTAATAGCCCTACGTGTGTGATCCGTAGTACCCTTTCCAGGGACAAACCCATGCTGCCACGGGGAGACCAGGTGCTCAATGACCCGACTGAGCCGAGCAGCCATCACTTTAGCATATAATTTGGAGTCCGAATTGATTAATGAAATGGGGCGATAGGATGTAAGTTGATCAGGGGATTTGCCATTTTTAGGGAAGACAACTATATTAGTTTTGTTCCATGATTCAGGAGAGACACCGTTATATTGTATCCCCAAAAACAGATCGTAGATCAGGGGACAAAGTTCGTCACTCAGTATTTTATATAGGTCAAGCGGTATTTTGTCAGGGCCAGCAGCTTTACCAGTTGAGAGTGAAGACAGGGCTACCTGCACCTCAGTCAGGGTAATTTCTTTATCGAGGTCCTCACGGGAGGCCTCATCTAGAATTCTCGCAGTATCAGGGTTATCCAGAAGGTTATTAAGATATAGACCTAAATCGCTCTCATTCGTAGTTAGGTCATCTGAATATAATGTCTGATAATAGCGTTGAAAGGAGGAGACAATATCTGGGATTTGTGTATGGGTCTGCCCTCTATCCTGTATGGAGCAAATATTATTGAAAAAGTTCTTCTGGCGAGTACGTAACGCCAACTGCTTGCCAGCCCTCTCACCACTCTCATATAAGTCTTTCCTATCTGCTCTATATGTCTCGGCGGCTTTCTGACTAAGACTGGAGTTGAGTTCGGATTTTAACACTACTAGTTGGTACATAGTAGGCTTGTCATCTAGGCCCTGTGAGATCTGTACAATATGTTCCTCTTCAACTTTCGCCAACCTTTGTATTTTTTAATTATATTCATTATTCGCAAGTTTTCTAGCCCTACTTTGATAGCTGATAGTTTCCCCCCAAAGAGCAGATTTAAAGCAGTCCCAAACCACATTCCTTGGCGCACTAAACCGATTAATATTGAAATATTCTTCGACCCAGATTTTAATAAAGGTGATATAGTGCTTATTAGCCAAAAGTTTTCGATCAAATGTCCATGGCCAATGTTGTTTAGGTAAGGCTGCAAGATTAACTGTAAGAATAAGTGCATTGTGGTCTGAGATGATCTTTGGGCATTTGATAATTGAGATTGTGCAGCTAGCTCGTTGGAGACAAACATGTAATCAATACGAACATGCTTCTTGTGGGGGCATGAGAAATAGGTATTTCCCGGGTCTTGATGATTCGTGTGATCCCATACGTCAACTAAACCAAAGTTATCTGTAAAGCTCTTAACAGCTTTATAAACCTTCGGTTTGTGACCGACATATTTCTGCTGCAGAGGGGATCCACTTGATTGCAGGTTAAGTGAGATATTTAAGTCTCCGCAAACAATAAATGGAGCCTGCCATGTAGCAAGCTCGAGTTCTAAACATTCAAAAATCGTGGGATCATCTTGATCAGACCCGTAGATGGTACAGATGGTAATACCAAGGGTGAGTTTGACAATCGCCCATCTACCATGTGGGTCTGTAAGCTGCCGTGATGCATCACCCAGAGAAGTTTTAGCTAGGATCGCTACCCCACGGATATTCGATGTTTGTGAAGATGTTGCTAATAGATTATACCCATTTACCCTGAGTAGTGATCTCTTAGCCCAGGGCACATGCGTCTCCTGAAGGCATAGGATATCTACAGGGTTTAACCTAATTAATTCAACCAATCGCTGTCGTTTTCCTGCAGTCAGTAGACCCCCAACATTCCACGTTTGGATATTCAGCCTACCCATTACCTTTTAATGCTTTTTACCCCAGTAGCCATTCTAGTAATTTGTTTTTTTTTATGCCATACTTACTACTCTTTGAGTGTTTTCTTTTATTAAAGATACCATACAAACGGCCGAGATAAAAAAACATTGTACCTCCTGCTGATAGACCTGGTTCTATTTTTAATTTTACATTTTTCCCTTCCCTCCCCCCTCCACCCCCCCCCCCCTCGGATTCGACATTTCTAACAGGGAAAGTTTCCCACCTACTTGCTCTCACGTCTTCTCGACATGTGAGTCTGGATGTATGACGTTACAACGCATACTATTACAACTACCTACCGTTACAACGCGACCATTACAACGCATACCATTACAACGCATAGCGCTTTGAGGTGCTGGATAGTGGTAAGTATAATTTACTATTCTAACTCCAGTCCCCGTGGACCCTAGGGAAGGTGTTGGATAGTAAATTATACTTATTCCCTATCCTAGAGCGCCCCCCAGCGCAATGCGTTGTAATGGTATGCGTTGTAAAAGTCGCGTTGTAATGGTAGTGCGGAGTAAAAGATGCGTTGTAACGGGTGTATACCGTGAGTCTTATTCAAGCTTTTACCATCAAATATATTTAACTTCAACTTCCAAGTGACTCTCTGGTGCTGCGCACCAATCCTTTATTTATACCACAGGTTCTATCTGACTTTCACCTTTATGAAACAGTCACCCTATGAAACTTTCTTTCCAAACCCTCAGTCTTCAGCTGAGTGCACTCTACATTCCTTAGATTTCGAACGAAATATTAAATTCTACATACAACCGACAGCTGCCTTCGCAAGCTCGACAACTTTTCTTGTGTATGCGTTTAGTGCATCCAGTGACCAAACAAACCATTGCCCCATGGTTTGACATCAGCTATCTCTTTTTGTCATACAAGGATGGGCAAGCCCTTAACTACTCCGGTGAGGGCCCACTCGACATGGGCAGTTTTCACACTCAACTGCTCTATTCGCTTGAGTGCCTCTCCATCAGATCTGCTGAGTGGCAACGTGGTCCAGCAGACGTATGTTGCACAAGGCACTACTGTCTGGAGGTAACTGACAGCGCAGTCACTGCTGTGGGTCAATCGGTGCTTCTGAATTTTTCAAGTAAGGTGAGCCTCTGTTGCTTCCCTCCTCCTGCCATAAAAGGTTTTTGCATTTTCGCATCAGTGTACTATTAATAGTGTTTGTTTAAATATGCAATATGTTTATGCATTACGATTGTAACCTTTTATGGCTATATTGGCTACTGCTTGCTATTCTATTCAAGCATGTGAATCTATGAAAGACACCCCTAATACTGGAGAAGAACAAAAGTTACTTACCTGTAAACTGTGGTTCTCCAGTATTGGGGTCTTTCATAGATTCACATGCGACCCACCCTTCCTCCCCTCAGAGGCTCTCTTCTCCTCATCCACTCTTTTGTCACTCTTGTGCTTCGAAAATCTGAGGGTCTGAGCTTCTGAGGAGAAGGTTCTAGAGGTGCGACAGCCTGATTGGCTGGAATTTGGACTATTATAACAACATGGATATGCCAGTAAAGTGATTCTCCCTCAATGCTTCCTTATGTGTTAATAATGTTCTATGGTACTTTCAAGCATTCTATTATTATTATTAAATTCTATTTTATTATTATTATTACATTTTTTTTATATATGATTTTTTTTTACTACTATTTTATGTACCGTGGGACTCCGACGACGGGGAATATTCAAGCATGTGAGTTTATGAAAGACACCAATACTGGAGAACCACAGTTTACAGGTAAGTAACTTTTGTTCGCCCGGCAGATTCAGGCTTGCAATTGAGTGCTGGTGGGTCTGCCTGTTGTGGGCCTAAGGTTCTTCGCTGACCCTTGGCTTTCTCCCTCCTGTTCTTTCTTAGCACTGCACCGGGGGTGACCCTTTCCCCCCTACCCCACCACAATAGACATTATGCAGACATCACAAGCAATGGCAGGAAAAGAGCAAAGTAAAATAGACAAACATGCAAAGTCTGCGATAGACACAGTGCTCTGAACACGCACTAAGCACTACTGAGGCAAATGATACCCAGATTGCCCGAGAAAATTTATTCCAAGCCATGTGTGACTCAGACGACCCTTGAGGCTTGAATTGCGAAGGTGGTCACCAAAGTGGGCCCCTTCAACAGGACCTGAAGAAAATAGCATACTGGTTCATAGAGGTGGAGGATCTTTACAACAGAGGGCCTGTTACAAGCTCTCCTAATAGATATCCCCCAGATGTAACTGGCTGCCTCAAGTGAAGAGACGAGGATGACGAGAGTGGGTCCTAAAGAAACAATATTTGATTTGTGAAGGTGATGGAGGGATACGATCTGGAACCCTTCATAATCACCTGGTTGAGATCCGTCTGCACAAGCTTTCTGACCTTAAGGGCAGACCAGCCCTTGATAGCAAAGCCCTCAACCCTTAAGAGCTTTGCTGAGGGCTATGGTGGCCTGCTTTTTGAATTATACAGGCAGGGATGTAATTCTTTGATCATCTTGCCTCAAACCTGACCTCACCATCAACTGGACTACATGACATAATGCAACAAATAAGTAGATCCTTCATGACAGTTAATTAGAAATTGAAACCAATGCACCTCACCTACATGTTCCTCTACCCTGTGAAATGGAATGTCATTTGTGATGGTAATGGTATTTCATTGAGAGGTTGCTGGAGGCCTAAAACTGGCTGGAACTTTGGAAACCGTAGATTCCCGGTTGGCAGACTCATCTGTCTTACGCATTGACCCACCGTCCCCCATGAAAGAAGAAATTGAGATGGCAGGGGCTCAGTGGTTACCAGTGGTAAAGTGCCTGTGCTCCCCCATTCAACAAGATAAAATTGGCATAGTCCTAACTGGCAATTTACAATCCAATATTTAACTTACCTATAAGTCCCTAGTATATGTACAAGTGTACCCATGGCCTGACAGGTAAATGTTACAAGTGAACTGTGCAATCCACTTTAGTGGCTGTGTAAACATGTCTGCAGACCTACCCTCTGAAGTTTGATTTTAAACTGCTAATTCGCCCTGTCAAAATAACCCCTTTTGACAGGCTTTAAACTTCCTTTTCAATATTAATATATGGGTTTTGTGGCTTATAGGGCAGTGTGCATTTTATTTAAAAGCAAGACATGTAAACGTTTAATGTTAAACATGTCCTTACAGTGAAAGGCCCCAAAAGGAATTTTCACTGTAGCAAAGTACCAAAGGAAAGCTTAGGGATACAATATTACATTTAATAATGTTGTCTCCGACTAGGAAATGGCTACACATATCATTTGTGGACTTTTTAAAATATTTACTACAATCCCAATTCCCTGAAGTCTGATTTGTAATAAATATTTAATCATTTCCCTCCCCAAAAATGAATTCATCAATCCAACCTAACATCTCCCCAACCCTGCCCCCTCCCCCCGCTCGACACAGCCTAACCAACTTTCCCCCACTGAATCTCCCCACCCTAGAATCACTAGCTCTCAGTGTCAAATCAGGCTCGCCGGACGACCCTGCCCCTCCTGACATCTTAATGGCAGCATCCCGGATCACCCTGCCCGTCATCAGGGAGGTACTAAACGCTTCCATCTCCTCCAGCACTGTGCCAACTGTCTGGAAGCAAGCCATGGTCAGGTCATTGATTAAGAAGCCCAATTTGGACCCGTCTGACTTAGCCAACTATCGCCCCATCTCCTTGCTCCCATGGGTGAGCAAGGTCCTGGAAAAATATATTAACCAACAGTTGGTGAACTTTATGGAAGAACATCACATACTAGACCCTACTCAGACGGGTTTCAGACCAAAACACGGGACTGAGACCGCCCTCCTCATGGTTACCGAGGAAACTAGAAAAATCCTGGATCAAGGAGGATCAGTGGCAGTGATCCTCCTTGATCTAAGCGCGGCATTTGACACGGTCTGCCATGACACCTTACTGAACCGCCTGTCCTGTGCGGGGATCAAGGATAATGCCTGGGCTTGGTTTAAATCTTTTTTGGAGAATAGATCCTTCAGGGTCTTTGATGGCGAATCCGTGTCCTCCAGCAGACCCCTAAAGTGCGGTGTTCCTCAGGGCTCCTCTCTAAGCCCTGCGCTTTTTAATCTGTACATGAGACCCCTGGTCGATGTCGTCTGCCCATTTGGAGTTAAGATCATCTCCTATGCGGACGACACGCAGCTAGTGGTCTCGCTGGCGCAGGAGGCAAACCGAACTTCGCCAGGCGGGCTTAGAGAATGCCTGGAGGAGGTGAGGAACTGGATGTCGTCATCATCCCTGAAGTTGAACGGGGACAAAACAGAGCTGATGCTCCTAGGCCCATCAGATCTGTCCCTTTCTCCCTCTCTGTGGCCCCCATGTCTAGGTACCCCCCCCCCCCCCAACCCCCAAAAGTAACATCAAAAGCCTCGGAGTGTGGCTGGACAATTCGCTATCTTTCAATGTCCAAGCCACAAAACTTTGAGCCACCTGTTTTGGCATCATGAGGGTGCTAAATAAAATATTTCCCCTCCTTCCCATGGAAGCCAAACAGGTAGCTATCCAAGGTCTTATTCAATCACGCCTTGATTTTAATAATGCACTCTATCTCGGCGCACCAGAATATACCCTACGCAGGCTGCAGATTGTACAGAACTGTGCAGCACGCTTATTGCTCAAAATTACCCGCAGACACTCAGTGAGGGCCGGACTGATTAGCCTTGACTGGCTTCCGATCCGGCAGAGAGTTTTGTTCAAGACACTATGCATAGCCCATCAAGCCTTCTGGGACACAAGACCCAGTATCACTCGCGACCTGGTCACCCATTACACCCCAAACCGAAGTCTTCGTTCCAGCCAGACTTTCTCGGCAGTGGTGCCAAGAATAAAAAGATCCAGATCTGGCGGAAGGACGTTTACATACAACGCGTGCAAGACCTGGAACACCCTGCCACTCCATCTCAGAGCGAACCCTAACCTTACTGAATTCCGCAAGAAACTAAAGACCTATTTGTTTGCATCCGTTTATTAACTGCCTGCCTTCCCCCCATGCCTTCAGTAGACTCTGGTTATCCTAGCGCTCGGACGCCTCCGGGCAACAATTCCCGCTCTACAAATCGGCAAGTTTAAAAGTTTATATTTTGGAAAAGGTACTTTTAGAAATTTACCTTTTACCGGCCTACAGCCTCTGGAGGCCAACGCTCCAACTGTCAACTGAGAGCTAATTAGCCTCATTGACCAGGTGTGAACTTGCTCCCAGAACTGAGACAAAGGCTTTGGGGGTGGGGGGGTATTCTCTTCAGATCAGGATGAACATTTGGGCTGTGTCCAGGAACTTGATTAACTTCAAATAGGTCTATACTGCCACAGGCAAATGGAGGCTGGCACATGGGCACAGCCTTTCTTTGTACCCTCAGTCAAGTAGGCACCAATCCCAGTGGGAGAGCAGATTCCCCAGAACTGATTTAGAGTGATCACAGAGGAAGGGGTTTCTCAATTCCATGGCCACACCTCTGGGGTGAGAATACAGCCTGTGAACAAGGGTAGAAGGGTTTAAACATATTTGATTTAGACAGAAAGGGACACTGTGGGACTGTTTGTATTAAGGCACACAGGACGTGCTGCAAAACTGGGTTGGATTGCTCCTTGGAACAGAAGAGGCCTGCTGTGTGTGACCTTAGAAGAGCCTAGAAGAGTGCACCTAAACTATCTCTTGTACCCAGGATTAAAGAAGGGGACGACAAGGGTCAGAATGAAAACCTCCGGTTCAATCTACAAGGACAAAACAGGTAGCAAGAGGCCTTTTTCTGGAACTGCCCCGCAGACCAGTTCCAACCGGACCTGCCCTGAACACTAAAGTTGGTCTCTGCTGGAGTGAGCCTTAACGCCTAAGTGCTGTTCTGAAGGTCCGGTATCCTTGGCTGGTGTTAAAGTGTACTCCTCCTCACATGTCCTGTAACCTGGGACATAGAACATGTTTGACTTCAAAGATCTCCGGAGACCGGGCCAAAACTGCCAAGCAGATCTGATGAAGGTGCACAGCCACTGGACCAAAGATTGAGGTTGCTTTTGCTCAGAGATTTTCCACAGCCACACCATGACGAGAAGGTACCCGGTCTTGTAGAGCCCTCTTTTGCAACAGTCTGCAGACCTACCCCGCTGTAAGAATCCAAGCTCCAAAAAAGTCAGAAGGTACAAACCTTCACTAGGCGAATGTGCTAAAAGTATCTGGCCGGTGAAGGACCTTCTTTGGGAAGGAAATTCATGTTTCCATCCAGAAGTCAACAGCTTCCCCAAGGCATCGTCCAGTGGATATCCGATTTCGTGGAGCCCTCTTTGACCACAGCCTGCTGCCTTGCCTCTCTGAGGATTTTTGACTTCCATTTCAGAGACTAAGTTCGAAGATAAAACTTCAGACTGGGTCGAACCTGGTATCTTTATTCGACCCGCTCTCCATTGCATTAATCCTTAACTTGCATCCAGGTACCGGTCAAGCTCAACGCTTTTTTATAACACTTTTTATATTTAAACTTTCAAAATTTATAACTGCGGTTTCCTGTATTGGATTTTTGTAGTTTTGGTGTAATTTTGTTTATTAATATGTATTAAAGTTAGTTTGGGATTTTTCTTGTGTTGAGTTTTGACTGTTTTGGTACTGCATAAATACTTTACACATTGCCTCGAAGTGAAGCCTGTCTCCTCTGTTCCATAGCTACCAGGCAGTTGAAAAAAAGGTTAATTTAGTGACTTGAAGTGATTCACTCTAACAAGGATTGTGGTTATTACTTGAGGTGGGCATCTACCCCCTCATCTAATACTCCAATTTCTTACAATCTTCTTACTCACACCATTGTGAGCGATCACAAGTTTGGGAGCACATCTCAACAGTTTTACAATTCAGAGTCAGCAACAACTATACCACATCAGGGTTCTTAATCTAAAGGCAGTTCAGCTTGCTCTCAGGGTTTTCTTCCCAGCCTTATCCATGATATTCAAACAAGCAGGAAGGAAAGGGAGGAAAATGAGCAATAACTATCACATGAAGCTACTATGCAACCACAATCTATTGTTCAGGATGGGAAGGAAAATCTTCATTCCGTGGTTGCACCCCCATGTATTTGGGGTATGTCACCCGGGCTCCAATTGGTCCTCCTATGTAGAGGTTTAATAAATTCATACCATGGTTGGGTTGTGAAACTTAGCGTTTTATTTCTTCATATATCCATCACTTGGATGTCAAATTTATAATTGTTCATTTTATTCATGAGCAAACATTTCCATTTTTCCCACTGAACATTTCAACTCTCCCAATGCTCACTTCGCCTCTAGATTGAAGCTAGCCTGGCTGATGAGGGGTGTTACCCTGAAACCGGTCCCAAGATCCTTGTTTTCGGTCTAAGGAAGTCCTGGCTTGGCAGTTCGGGCTGGACTGTTCCCATGAGGAACAGGGTCAAGGCTGATTTGCATATGACTGGGTCTGAACTGGGGTGGCGAAGTGAGCTAAAGAACGATGATGGATTCAACACAGATCTGTGACTGGGGTTGAGTGTCTTAAAAATTCCAGTGCTCCGTCCATCATCTCGTGTTTGCTTAGTATTAAGAACACACACCTCTTTTCTGCCCAAAATAATATAAGATTTCCATCTTAATCAAACTAATTATCTCCCAATGTATTCGCAACTCCATAAGCCCCTGCAGAAAGATCATTACATTCTCTAGAGCTAAAGAGAGTCCTAAAGGTTTATTTAGAAAAGACTAGCACCATCAGAAAAACTTGTCATCTCTTTGTAAACTATGGTCCATTATGAACTGGTTTATCTTATTCCAAGCAGACTGTTGCTCAATAGATAGCATTCTGCATTACATACTGTTATCAGTTAGTAAACAAACCTAAAAACTGGTAGAGCCAAAGCTCATTTCATGAGAGGAAAAGCGATATCAGTCACTTGGGTCAGAAATGTCTCCCTCTCTCATAGATATGTAAAACACCAACCTGGAAATATATTCATTGTTTCACTAGACATTACAGGCTTGATGAAAATTCTAGAGCTGAATGCAGTAAGATGAGATCTGGCCTGGTTGCGACAATGACTCGCGACTGATCAGCAGAGTTCCTCCACCTGCGCCCGTCAGATGCTACCTGCATTCAGTCTCGGCTGTTGCGTGTGTAATGGCAGCTCTGATATCTACGGATAACCACTGGTCTGTTGCGCTTTGTTCTCTTTCTGGCTAGCGGCCATATAAAAGACGCCTGGAAGCGCGCAAGAGTTTTTGTAAGACGTGCTATTTTCCCAAGAGCAACATTTGATTTAGATAGCAAGTTGGGAACAGTCTGCCTCTGCTTTATGGTTTGGACAGTCCTCTAGTCGTTTTCTAGTCACAGCTCTACATTTTTATATTTCTGCTCTGTGAACCAGCGTACCAGAACCAGCTCACGGCCATCAGGTTTTTCGCCGGGGGGTGTTTAGTCCTGTAGTTTGTTGAGGCAAGGCGTGGTGTTGCTAAGCTGTTAAGGGTCGCTTGGTGGGCAATTTTTCGCAATCTGTGATTATGGTACTGTGTTTTCTGGTGAATCTGTCCCAGAGACCATTGTGAAATTGTGGCTAACTTAACCCGGTGAGACAGTTAAGGATCAGGCATTGGGTAAAGCATGCAAAGTCACTCAAAGACGCCGGGCACCTCTGCCAATTTGGATCCATCAGTCCTGGCACCGAGGGTCTTCTCGACATGTGAGTCTTATTCAAGCTTTTACCATCAAATATATTTAACTTCAACTTCCAAGTGACTCTCTGGTGCTGCGCACCAATCCTTTATTTATACCACAGGTTCTATCTGACTTTCACCTTTATGAAACAGTCACCCTATGAAACTTTCTTTCCAAACCCTCAGTCTTCAGCTGAGTGCACTCTACATTCCTTAGATTTCGAACGAAATATTAAATTCTACATACAACGGACAGCTGCCTTCGCAAGCTCGACAACTTTTCTTGTGTATGCGTTTAGTGCATCCAGTGACCAAACAAACCATTGCCCCATGGTTTGACATCAGCTATCTCTTTTTGTCATACAAGGATGGGCAAGCCCTTAACTACTCCGGTGAGGGCCCACTCGACATGGGCAGTTTTCACACTCAACTGCTCTATTCGCTTGAGTGCCTCTCCATCAGATCTGCTGAGTGGCAACGTGGTCCAGCAGACGTATGTTGCACAAGGCACTACTGTCTGGAGGTAACTGACAGCGCAGTCACTGCTGTGGGTCAATCGGTGCTTCTGAATTTTCCAAGTAAGGTGAGCCTCTGTTGCTTCCCTCCTCCTGCCATAAAAGGTTTTTGCATTTTCGCATCAGTGTACTATTAATAGTGTTTGTTTAAATATGCAATATGTTCATGCATTACGATTGTAACCTTTTATGGCTATATTGGCTACTGCTTGCTATTCTATTCAAGCATGTGAATCTATGAAAGACACCCCTAATACTGGAGAAGAACAAAAGTTACTTACCTGTAAACTGTGGTTCTCCAGTATTGGGGTCTTTCATAGATTCACATGCGACCCACCCTTCCTCCCCTCAGAGGCTCTCTTCTCCTCCTCCACTCTTTTGTCACTCTTGTGCTTCGAAAATCTGAGGGTCTGAGCTTCTGAGGAGAAGGTTCTAGAGGTGCGACAGCCTGATTGGCTGGAATTTGGACTATTATAACGACATGGATATGCCAGTAAAGTGATTCTCCCTCAATGCTTCCTTATGTGTTAATAATGTTCTATGGTACTTTCAAGCATTCTATTATTATTATTAAATTCTATTTTATTATTATTATTACATTTTTTTTTATATATGATTTTTTTTACTACTATTTTATGTACCGTGGGACTCTGACGACGGGGAATATTCAAGCATGTGAGTTTATGAAAGACACCAATACTGGAGAACCACAGTTTACAGGTAAGTAACTTTTGTTCGCCCGGCAGATTCAGGCTTGCAATTGAGTGCTGGTGGGTCTGCCTGTTGTGGGCCTAAGGTTCTTCGCTGACCCTTGGCTTTCTCCCTCCTGTTCTTTCTTAGCACTGCACCGGGGGTGACCCTTTCCCCCCTACCCCACCACAATAGACATTATGCAGACATCACAAGCAATGGCAGGAAAAGAGCAAAGTAAAATAGACAAACATGCAAAGTCTGCGATAGACACAGTGCTCTGAACACACACTAAGCACTACTGAGGCAAATGATACCCAGATTGCCCGAGAAAATTTATTCCAAGCCATGTGTGACTCAGACGACCCTTGAGGCTTGAATTGCGAAGGTGGTCACCAAAGTGGGCCCCTTCAACAGGACCTGAAGAAAATAGCATACTGGTTCATAGAGGTGGAGGATCTTTACAACAGAGGGCCTGTTACAAGCTCTCCTAATAGATATCCCCCAGATGTAACTGGCTGCCTCAAGTGAAGAGACGAGGATGACGAGAGTGGGTCCTAAAGAAACAATATTTGATTTGTGAAGGTGATCGAGGGATACGATCTGGAACCCTTCATAATCACCTGGTTGAGATCCGTCTGCACAAGCTTTCTGACCTTAAGGGCAGACCAGCCCTTGATAGCAAAGCCCTCAACCCTTAAGAGCTTTGCTGAGGGCTATGGTGGCCTGCTTTTTGAATTATACAGGCAGGGATGTAATTCTTTGATCATCTTGCCTCAAACCTGACCTCACCATCAACTGGACTACATGACATAATGCAACAAATAAGTAGATCCTTCATGGCAGTTAATTAGAAATTGAAACCAATGCACCTCACCTACATGTTCCTCTACCCTGTGACATGGAATGTCATTTGTGATGGTAATGGTATTTCATTGAGAAGTTGCTGGAGGCCTAAAACTGGCTGGAACTTTGGAAACCGTAGATTCCCGGTTGGCAGACTCATCTGTCTTACGCAATGACCCACCGGCCCCCATGAAAGAAGAAATTGAGATGGCAGGGGCTCAGTGGTTACCAGTGGTAAAGTGCCTGTGCTCCCCCATTCAACAAGATAAAATTGGCATAGTCCTAACTGGCAATTTACAATCCAATATTTAACTTACCTATAAGTCCCTAGTATATGTACAAGTGTACCCATGGCCTGACAGGTAAATGTTACAAGTGAACTGTGCAATCCACTTTAGTGGCTGTGTGAACATGTCTGCAGACCTACCCTCTGAAGTTTGATTTTAAACTGCTAATTCGCCCTGTCAAAATAACCCCTTTTGACAGGCTTTAAACTTCCTTTTCAATATTAATATATGGGTTTTGTGGCTTATAGGGCAGTGTGCATTTTATTTAAAAGCAAGACATGTAAACGTTTAATGTTAAACATGTCCTTACAGTGAAAGGCCCCAAAAGGAATTTTCACTGTAGCAAAGTACCAAAGGAAAGCTTAGGGATACAATATTACATTTAATAATGTTGTCTCCGACTAGGAAATGGCTACACATATCATTTGTGGACTTTTTAAAATATTTACTACAATCCCAATTCCCTGAAGTCTGATTTGTAATAAATATTTAATCATTTCCCTCCCCAAAAATGAATTCATCAATCCAACCTAACATCTCCCCAACCCTGCCCCCTCCCCCCGCTCGACACAGCCTAACCAACTTTCCCCCACTGAATCTCCCCACCCTAGAATCACTAGCTCTCAGTGTCAAATCAGGCTCGCCGGATCACCCTGCCCGTCATCAGGGAGGTACTAAACGCTTCCATCTCCTCCAGCACTGTGCCAACTGTCTGGAAGCAAGCCATGGTCAGGTCATTGATTAAGAAGCCCAATTTGGACCCGTCTGACTTAGCCAACTATCGCCCCATCTCCTTGCTCCCATGGGTGAGCAAGGTCCTGGAAAAATATATTAACCAACAGTTGGTGAACTTTATGGAAGATCATCACATACTAGACCCTACTCAGACGGGTTTCAGACCAAAACACGGGACTGAGACCGCCCTCCTCATGGTTACCGAGGAAACTAGAAAAATCCTGGATCAAGGAGGATCAGTGGCAGTGATCCTCCTTGATCTAAGCGCGGCATTTGACACGGTCTGCCATGACACCTTACTGAACCGCCTGTCCTGTGCGGGGATCAAGGATAATGCCTGGGCTTGGTTTAAATCTTTTTTGGAGAATAGATCCTTCAGGGTCTTTGATGGCGAATCCGTGTCCTCCAGCAGACCCCTAAAGTGCGGTGTTCCTCAGGGCTCCTCTCTAAGCCCTGCGCTTTATAATCTGTACATGAGACCCCTGGTCGATGTCGTCCGCCCATTTGGAGTTAAGATCATCTCCTATGCGGACGACACGCAGCTAGTGGTCTCGCTGGCGCAGGAGGCAAACCGAACTTCGCCAGGCGGGCTTAGAGAATGCCTGGAGGAGGTGAGGAACTGGATGTCGTCATCATCCCTGAAGTTGAACGGGGACAAAACAGAGCTGATGCTCCTAGGCCCATCAGATCTGTCCCTTTCTCCCTCTCTGTGGCCCCCATGTCTAGGTACCCCCCCCCCCTCAACCCCCAAAAGTAACATCAAAAGCCTCGGAGTGTGGCTTGACAATTCGCTATCTTTCAATGTCCAAGCCACAAAACTTTGAGCCACCTGTTTTGGCATCATGAGGGTGCTAAATAAAATATTTCCCCTCCTTCCCATGGAAGCCAAACAGGTAGCTATCCAAGGTCTTATTCAATCACGCCTTGATTTTAATAATGCACTCTATCTCGGCGCACCAGAATATACCCTACGCAGGCTGCAGATTGTACAGAACTGTGCAGCACGCTTATTGCTCAAAATTACCCGCAGACACTCAGTGAGGGCCGGACTGATTAGCCTTCACTGGCTTCCGATCCGGCAGAGAGTTTTGTTCAAGACACTATGCATAGCCCATCAAGCCTTCTGGGACAAAAGACCCAGTATCACTCGCGACCTGGTCACCCATTACACCCCAAACCGAAGTCTTCGTTCCAGCCAGACTTTCTCGGCAGTGGTGCCAAGAATAAAAAGATCCAGATCTGGCGGAAGGACGTTTACATACAACGCGTCCAAGACCTGGAACACCCTGCCACTCCATCTCAGAGCGAACCCTAACCTTACTGAATTCCGCAAGAAACTAAAGACCTATTTGTTTGCATCCGTTTATTAACTGCCTGCCTTCCCCCCATGCCTTCAGTAGGCTCTGGTTATCCTAGCGCTTGGACGCCTCCGGGCAACAATTCCCGCTCTACAAATCGGCAAGTTTACAAGTTTATATTTTGGAAAAGGTACTTTTAGAAATTTACCTTTTACCGGCCTACAGCCTCTGGAGGCCAACGCTCCAACTGTCAACTGAGAGCTAATTAGCCTCATTGACCAGGTGTGAACTTGCTCCCAGAACTGAGACAAAGGCTTTGGGGGTGGGGAGGTATTCTCTTCAGATCAGGATGAACATTTGGGCTGTGCCCAGGAACTTGATTAACTTCAAATAGGTCTATACTGCCACAGGCAAATGGAGGCTGGCACATGGGCACAGCCTTTCTTTGTACCCTCAGTCAAGTAGGCACCAATCCCAGTGGGAGAGCAGATTCCCCAGAACTGATTTAGAGTGATCACAGAGGAAGGGGTTTCTCAATTCCATGGCCACACCTCTGGGGTGAGAATACAGCCTGTGAACAAGGGTAGAAGGGTTTAAACATATTTGATTTAGGCAGAAAGGGACACTGTGGGACTGTTTGTATTAAGGCACACAGGACGTGCTGCAAAACTGGGTTGGATTGCTCCTTGGAACAGAAGAGGCCTGCTGTGTGTGACCTTAGAAGAGCCTAGAAGAGTGCACCTAAACTCTCTCTTGTACCCAGGATTAAAGAAGGGGACGACAAGGGTCAGAATGAAAACCTCCGGTTCAATCTACAAGGACAAAACAGGCAGCAAGAGGCCTTTTTCTGGAACTGCCCCGCAGACCAGTTCCAACCGGACCTGCACTGAACACTAAAGTTGGTCTCTGCTGGAGTGAGCCTTAACGCCTAAGTGCTGTTCTGAAGGTCCGGTATCCTTGGCTGGTGTTAAAGTGTACTCCTCCTCACATGTCCTGTACCCTGGGACATAGAACATGTTTGACTTCAAAGATCTCCGGAGACCGGGCCAAAACTGCCAAGCAGATCTGATGAAGGTGCACAGCCACTGGACCAAAGATTGAGGTTGCTTTTGCTCAGAGATTTTCCACAGCCACACCATGACGAGAAGGTACCCGGTCTTGTAGAGCCCTCTTTTGCAACAGTCTGCAGACCTACCCCGCTGTAAGAATCCAAGCTCCAAAAAAGTCAGAAGGTACAAACCTTCACTAGGCGAATGTGCTAAAAGTATCTGGCCGGTGAAGGACCTTCTTTGGGAAGGAAATTCATGTTTCCATCCAGAAGTCAACAGCTTCCCCAAGGCATCGTCCAGTGGATATCCGATTTCGTGGAGCCCTCTTTGACCACAGCCTGCTGCCTTGCCTCTCTGAGGATTTTTGACTTCCATTTCAGAGACTAAGTTCGAAGATAAAACTTCAGACTGGGTCGAACCTGGTATCTTTATTCGACCCGCTCTCCATTGCATTAATACTTAACTTGCATCCAGGTACCGGTCAAGCTCAACGCTTTTTTATAACACTTTTTATTTTTAAACTTTCAAAATTTATAACTGCGGTTTCCTGTATTGGATTTTTGTAGTTTTGGTGTAATTTTGTTTATTAATATGTATTAAAGTTAGTTTGGGATTTTTCTTGTGTTGAGTTTTGACTGTTTTGGTACTGCATAAATACTTTACACATTGCCTCGAAGTGAAGCCTGTCTCCTCTGTTCCATAGCTACCAGGCAGTTGAAAAAAAGGTTAATTTAGTGACTTGAAGTGATTCACTCTAACAAGGATTGTGGTTATTACTTGAGGTGGGCATCTACCCCCTCATCTAATACTCCAATTTCTTACAATCTTCTTACTCACACCATTGTGAGCGATCACAAGTTTGGGAGCACATCTCAACAGTTTTACAATTCAGAGTCAGCAACAACTATACCACATCAGGGTTCTTAATCTAAAGGCAGTTCAGCTTGCTCTCAGGGTTTTCTTCCCAGCCTTATCCATGATATTCAAACAAGCAGGAAGGAAAGGGAGTAACATGAGCAATAACTATCACATGAAGCTACTATGCAACCACAATCTATTGTTCAGGATGGGAAGGAAAATCTTCATTCCGTGGTTGCACCCCCATGTATTTGGGGTATGTCACCCGGGCTCCAATTGGTCCTCCTATGTAGAGGTTTAATAAATTCATACCATGGTTGGGTTGTGAAACTTAGCTTTTTATTTCTTCATATATCCATCACTTGGATGCCAAATTTATAATTGTTCATGTTATTCATGAGCAAACATTTCCATTTTTCCCACTGAACATTTCAACTCTCCCAATGCTCACTTCGCCTCTAGATTGAAGCTAGCCTGGCTGATGAGGGGTGTTACCCTGAAACCGGTCCCAAGATCCTTGTTTTCGGTCTAAGGAAGTCCTGGCTTGGCAGTTCGGGCTGGACTGTTCCCATGAGGAACAGGGTCAAGGCTGATTTGCATATGACTGGGTCTGAACTGGGGTGGCGAAGTGAGCTAAAGAACGATGATGGATTCAACACAGATCTGTGACTGGGGTTGAGTGTCTTAAAAATTCCAGTGCTCCGTCCATCATCTCGTGTTTGCTTAGTATTAAGAACACACACCTCTTTTCTGCCCAAAATAATATAAGATTTCCATCTTAATCAAACTAATTATCTCCCAATGTATTCGCAACTCCATAAGCCCCTGCAGAAAGATCATTACATTCTCTAGAGCTAAAGAGAGTCCTAAAGGTTTATTTAGAAAAGACTAGCACCATCAGAAAAACTTGTCATCTCTTTGTAAACTATGGTCCATTATGAACTGGTTTATCTTATTCCAAGCAGACTGTTGCTCAATAGATAGCATTCTGCATTACATACTGTTATCAGTTAGTAAACAAACCTCAAAACTGGTAGAGCCAAAGCTCATTTCATGAGAGGAAAAGCGATATCAGTCACTTGGGTCAGAAATGTCTCCCTCTCTCATAGATATGTAAAACACCAACCTGGAAATATATTCATTGTTTCACTAGACATTACAGGCTTGATGAAAATTCTAGAGCTGAATGCAGTAAGATGAGATCTGGCCTGGTTGCGACAATGACTCGCGACTGATCAGCAGAGTTCCTCCACCTGCGCCCGTCAGATGCTACCTGCATTCAGTCTCGGCTGTTGCGTGTGTAATGGCAGCTCCGATATCTACGGATAACCACTGGTCTGTTGCGCTTTGTTCTCTTTCTGGCTAGCGGCCATATAAAAGACGCCTGGAAGCGCGCAAGAGTTTTTGTAAGACGTGCTATTTTCCCAAGAGCAACATTTGATTTAGATAGCAAGTTGGGAACAGTCTGCCTCTGCTTTATGGTTTGGACAGTCCTCTAGTCGTTTTCTAGTCACAGCTCTACATTTTTATATTTCTGCTCTGTGAACCAGCGTACCAGAACTAGCTCACGGCCATCAGGTTTTTCGCCGGGGGGTGTTTAGTCCTGTAGTTTGTTGAGGCAAGGCGTGGTGTTGCTAAGCTGTTAAGGGTCGCTTGGTGGGCAATTTTTCGCAATCTGTGATTATGGTACTGTGTTTTCTGGTGAATCTGTCCCAGAGACCATTGTGAAATTGTGGCTAACTTAACCCGGTGAGACAGTTAAGGATCAGGCATTGGGTAAAGCATGCAAAGTCACTCAAAGACGCCCGGCACCTCTGCCAATTTGGATCCATCAGTCCTGGCACCGAGGGTGAAAATACGAGTGGCACAGGCTACAGCTCATGCAAACTGCTCTGCCTCTCTGGGTAAATATTTCGTAATGACTACCAATGCTGAAAGCCATGAAAGCAGTTCTAGTTTGTCAGAGTTCTCCCAATCCCCTAAAGCAGATCCGGGTGAGCAAAATATCGCTCACCTATTAGGGATCAATAGCCCTGCAGCAGGAATAACCCTACTTAGTCAGCTATTAACAATACAGTTAATGACGCCTTCTCACGAGAATGAAGCAAGTTCGTCTAAAATTAAAGACTATCCTCTATTCTCAAAAAACAAGAGATCATTCACTGTCCTAATTCCAGCCGCTTCCCATTTCCTAGAAATGACATCATACTCTAAGCCCAATGTTGCTATTGAGTGCCAAAGAGGTGTATATCCATTTATTTTCCCAATGAGCATATGTTTGGAGACATTAGACCAAACCTTCCAGGCACTTGTTATGATTGCAAACTTATTATTCTTTCTGTAATATATTGCATCTGTTTGTCTCAAAAAGAGACCCTTGGACGCCTGCCCCAGTACAAGATTTGACTCGTGCAAGTATCAATTACATTAGCTAGGGGGGCATACAAGAGGAGCCATTTGATGGAGAAAGGTAGCCCAATAATATAACATGGCACTGGGAATGGCAAGACCACCTCTATTCTGAGGAAGTGATAATAGCTTATGAGATCTCCTGACCTTGCCTTGTTGCCAAATAAACTTGGACATGAGAAAATTCAGTGTTCTTAATATCTTAACATCGATAGCCAGAGGAATGGCTCGAAATAGGTATAAAAACCTGGCCAACACATTCATTTTTAGAAAATTGCCTCTACCTATAATCGATAGGTGAAGACTTTTAATCCTGTCCAGATCCTTTTTAATATTAGCCAATAATGGGTCAATATTCAGATTAGGTATAAGTTTAGCAATGGGGCTGATAATGAAACCCAAATACGTGGCCTTATTGGCTCTCCTTTGGTCTACGAAGATGGTATTAGCCGTACCTAATATAACTGTCTTCCCCTTATTCAAGGAGTATCCTGAATAATTACCATACTCAAGTGTCACAGTCTCTATTACTTTAATGGCCTCAATCGGATCAGATGTAATAATCGCGATATCATCGGCATAAGCAAATACTTTTGTCTCGTATTGACCAACAAACAACCGGTCTAATTGCTTGGGTCTCCAAAAACTTTAAAATTAGGGGGTTTATATATAGTGCAAATAATAGGGGTGAGCAGGGGCACCCTTGCCTGGTGCCCCTGGATATATTAATGTAACCAGATTCTGAACCCATATTCTGTAACTTTGCCTTAGGGGATAGATACATAGATTTAATAAATTTGGAGCCAAAATTGTGCCGTGCCAGAACCGCCCATAAGAAGTTCCATGAAACACGGTCAAAAGCCTTCTCGGCATCCAGTAGGATCATCGACATCTGGTCCGACGTGACAGACATGGCATCAAATAAGGTAATAGCCCTACGTGTGTGATCCGTAGTACCCTTTCCAGGGACAAACCCATGCTGCCACGGGGAGACCAGGTGCTCAATGACCCGACTGAGCCGAGCAGCCATCACTTTAGCATATAATTTGGAGTCCGAATTGATTAATGAAATGGGGCGATAGGATGTAAGTTGATCAGGGGATTTGCCATTTTTAGGGAAGACAACTATATTAGTTTTGTTCCATGATTCAGGAGAGACACCGTTATATTGTATCCCCAAAAACAGATCGTAGATCAGGGGACAAAGTTCGTCACTCAGTATTTTATATAGGTCAAGCGGTATTTTGTCAGGGCCAGCAGCTTTACCAGTTGAGAGTGAAGACAGGGCTACCTGCACCTCAGTCAGGGTAATTTCTTTATCGAGGTCCTCACAGGAGGCCTCATCTAGAATTCTCGCAGTATCAGGGTTATCCAGAAGGTTATTAAGATATAGACCTAAATCGCTCTCATTCGTAGTTAGGTCATCTGAATATAATGTCTGATAATAGCGTTGAAAGGAGGAGACAATATCTGGGATTTGTGTATGGGTCTGCCCTCTATCCTGTATGGAGCAAATATTATTGAAAAAGTTCTTCTGGCGAGTACGTAACGCCAACTGCTTGCCAGCCCTCTCACCACTCTCATATAAGTCTTTCCTATCTGCTCTATATGTCTCGGCGGCTTTCTGACTAAGACTGGAGTTGAGTTCGGATTTTAACACTACTAGTTGGTACATAGTAGGCTTGTCATCTAGGCCCTGTGAGATCTGTACAATATGTTCCTCTTCAACTTTCGCCAACCTTTGTATTTTTAAATTATATTCATTATTCGCAAGTTTTCTAGCCCTACTTTGATAGCTGATAGTTTCCCCCCAAAGAGCAGATTTAAAGCAGTCCCAAACCACATTCCTTGGCGCACTAAACCGATTAATATTGAAATATTCTTCGACCCAGATTTTAATAAAGGTGATATAGTGCTTATTAGCCAAAAGTTTTCGATCAAATGTCCATGGCCAATGTTGTTTAGGTAAGGCTGCAAGATTAACTGTAAGAATAAGTGCATTGTGGTCTGAGATGATCTTTGGGCATTTGATAATTGAGATTGTGCAGCTAGCTCGTTGGAGACAAACATGTAATCAATACGAACATGCTTCTTGTGGGGGCATGAGAAATAGGTATTTCCCGGGTCTTGATGATTCGTGTGATCCCATACGTCAACTAAACCAAAGTTATCTGTAAAGCTCTTAACAGCTTTATAAACCTTCGGTTTGTGACCGACATATTTCTGCTGCAGAGGGGATCCACTTGATTGCAGGTTAAGTGAGATATTTAAGTCTCCGCAAACAATAAATGGACCCTGCCATGTAGCAAGCTCGAGTTCTAAACATTCAAAAATCGTGGGATCATCTTGATCAGACCCGTAGATGGTACAGATGGTAATACCAAGGGTGAGTTTGACAATCGCCCATCTACCATGTGGGTCTGTAAGCTGCCGTGATGCATCACCCAGAGAAGTTTTAGCTAGGATCGCTACCCCACGGATATTCGATGTTTGTGAAGATGTTGCTAATAGATTATACCCATTTACCCTGAGTAGTGATCTCTTAGCCCAGGGCACATGCGTCTCCTGAAGGCATAGGATATCTACAGGGTTTAACCTAATTAATTCAACCAATCGCTGTCGTTTTCCTGCAGTCAGTAGACCCCCAACATTCCACGTTTGGATATTCAGCCTACCCATTACCTTTTAATGCGTTTTACCCCAGTAGCCATTCTAGTAATTTGTTTTTTTTATGCCATACTTACTACTCTTACTACTCTTTGAGTGTTTTCTTTTATTAAAGATACCATACAAACGGCCGAGATAAAAAAACATTGTACCTCCTGCTGATAGACCTGGTTCTATTTTTAATTTTACATTTTTCCCTTCCCTCCCCCCCCTCCACCCCCCCCCTCGGATTCGACATTTCTAACAGGGAAAGTTTCCCACCTACTTGCTCTCACGTCTTCTCGACATGTGAGTCTTATTCAAGCTTTTACCATCAAATATATTTAACTTCAACTTCCAAGTGACTCTCTGGTGCTGCGCACCAATCCTTTATTTATACCACAGGTTCTATCTGACTTTCACCTTTATGAAACAGTCACCCTATGAAACTTTCTTTCCAAACCCTCAGTCTTCAGCTGAGTGCACTCTACATTCCTTAGATTTCGAACGAAATATTAAATTCTACATACAACGGACAGCTGCCTTCGCAAGCTCGACAACTTTTCTTGTGTATGCGTTTAGTGCATCCAGTGACCAAACAAACCATTGCCCCATGGTTTGACATCAGCTATCTCTTTTTGTCATACAAGGATGGGCAAGCCCTTAACTACTCCGGTGAGGGCCCACTCGACATGGGCAGTTTTCACACTCAACTGCTCTATTCGCTTGAGTGCCTCTCCATCAGATCTGCTGAGTGGCAATGTGGTCCAGCAGACGTATGTTGCACAAGGCACTACTGTCTGGAGGTAACTGACAGCGCAGTCACTGCTGTGGGTCAATCGGTGGTGCTTCTGAATTTTTCAAGTAAGGTGAGCCTCTGTTGCTTCCCTCCTCCTGCCATAAAAGGTTTTTGCATTTTCGCATCAATGTACTATTAATAGTGTTTGTTTAAATATGCAATATGTTCATGAATTACGATTGTAACCTTTTATGGCTATATTGGCTACTGCTTGCTATTCTATTCAAGCATGTGAATCTATGAAAGACACCCCTAATACTGGAGAAGAACAAAAGTTACTTACCTGTAAACTGTGGTTCTCCAGTATTGGGGTCTTTCATAGATTCACATGCGACCCACCCTTCCTCCCCTCAGAGGCTCTCTTCTCCTCATCCACTCTTTTGTCACTCTTGTGCTTCGAAAATCTGAGGGTCTGAGCTTCTGAGGAGAAGGTTCTAGAGGTGCGACAGCCTGATTGGCTGGAATTTGGACTATTATAACGACATGGATATGCCAGTAAAGTGATTCTCCCTCAATGCTTCCTTATGTGTTAATAATGTTCTATGGTACTTTCAAGCATTCTATTATTATTATTAAATTCTATTTCATTATTATTATTACATTTTTTTTTATATATGATTTTTTTTTACTACTATTTTATGTACCGTGGGACTCCGACGACGGGGAATATTCAAGCATGTGAGTTTATGAAAGACACCAATACTGGAGAACCACAGTTTACAGGTAAGTAACTTTTGTTTGCCCGGCAGATTCAGGCTTGCAATTGAGTGCTGGTGGGTCTGCCTGTTGTGGGCCTAAGGTTCTTCGCTGACCCTTGGCTTTCTCCCTCCTGTTCTTTCTTAGCACTGCACCGGGGGTGACCCTTTCCCCCCTACCCCACCACAATAGACATTATGCAGACATCACAAGCAATGGCAGGAAAAGAGCAAAGTAAAATAGACAAACATGCAAAGTCTGCGATAGACACAGTGCTCTGAACACGCACTAAGCACTACTGAGGCAAATAATACCCAGATTGCCCGAGAAAATGTATTCCAAGCCATGTGTGACTCAGACGACCCTTGAGGCTTGAATTGCGAAGGTGGTCACCAAAGTGGGCCCCTTCAACAGGACCTGAAGAAAATAGCATACTGGTTCATAGAGGTGGAGGATCTTTACAACAGAGGGCCTGTTACAAGCTCTCCTAATAGATATCCCCCAGATGTAACTGGCTGCCTCAAGTGAAGAGACGAGGATGACGAGAGTGGGTCCTAAAGAAACAATATTTGATTTGTGAAGGTGATGGAGGGATACGATCTGGAACCCTTCATAATCACCTGGTTGAGATCCGTCTGCACAAGCTTTCTGACCTTAAGGGCAGACCAGCCCTTGATAGCAAAGCCCTCAACCCTTAAGAGCTTTGCTGAGGGCTATGGTGGCCTGCTTTTTGAATTATACAGGCAGGGATGTAATTCTTTGATCATCTTGCCTCAAACCTGACCTCACCATCAACTGGACTACATGACATAATGCAACAAATAAGTAGATCCTTCATGACAGTTAATTAGAAATTGAAACCAATGCACCTCAGCTACATGTTCCTCTACCCTGTGAAATGGAATGTCATTTGTGATGGTAATGGTATTTCATTGAGAAGTTGCTGGAGGCCTAAAACTGGCTGGAACTTTGGAAACCGTAGATTCCCGGTTGGCAGACTCATCTGTCTTACGCAATGACCCACCGGCCCCCATGAAAGAAGAAATTGAGATGGCAGGGGCTCAGTGGTTACCAGTGGTAAAGTGCCTGTGCTCCCCCATTCAACAAGATAAAATTGGCATAGTCCTAACTGGCAATTTACAATCCAATATTTAACTTACCTATAAGTCCCTAGTATATGTACAAGTGTACCCATGGCCTGACAGGTAAATGTTACAAGTGAACTGTGCAATCCACTTTAGTGGCTGTGTGAACATGTCTGCAGACCTACCCTCTGAAGTTTGATTTTAAACTGCTAATTCGCCCTGTCAAAATAACCCCTTTTGACAGGCTTTAAACTTCCTTTTCAATATTAATATATGGGTTTTGTGGCTTATAGGGCAGTGTGCATTTTATTTAAAAGCAAGACATGTAAACGTTTAATGTTAAACATGTCCTTACAGTGAAAGGCCCCAAAAGGAATTTTCACTGTAGCAAAGTACCAAAGGAAAGCTTAGGGATACAATATTACATTTAATAATGTTGTCTCCGACTAGGAAATGGCTACACATATCATTTGTGGACTTTTTAAAATATTTACTACAATCCCAATTCCCTGAAGTCTGATTTGTAATAAATATTTAATCATTTCCCTCCCCAAAAATGAATTCATCAATCCAACCTAACATCTCCCCAACCCTGCCCCCTCCCCCCGCTCGACACAGCCTAACCAACTTTCCCCCACTGAATCTCCCCACCCTAGAATCACTAGCTCTCAGTGTCAAATCAGGCTCGCCGGACGACCCTGCCCCTCCTGACATCTTAATGGCAGCATCCCGGATCACCCTGCCCGTCATCAGGGAGGTACTAAACGCTTCCATCTCCTCCAGCACTGTGCCAACTGTCTGGAAGCAAGCCATGGTCAGGTCATTGATTAAGAAGCCCAATTTGGACCCGTCTGACTTAGCCAACTATCGCCCCATCTCCTTGCTCCCATGGGTGAGCAAGGTCCTGGAAAAATATATTAACCAACAGTCGGTGAACTTTATGGAAGATCATCACATACTAGACCCTACTCAGACGGGTTTCAGACCAAAACACGGGACTGAGACCGCCCTCCTCATGGTTACCGAGGAAACTAGAAAAATCATGGATCAAGGAGGATCAGTGGCAGTGATCCTCCTTGATCTAAGCGCGGCATTTGACACGGTCTGCCATGACACCTTACTGAACCGCCTGTCCTGTGCGGGGATCAAGGATAATGCCTGGGCTTGGTTTAAATCTTTTTTGGAGAATAGATCCTTCAGGGTCTTTGATGGCGAATCCGTGTCCTCCAGCAGACCCCTAAAGTGCGGTGTTCCTCAGGGCTCCTCTCTAAGCCCTGCGCTTTTTAATCTGTACATGAGACCCCTGGTCGATGTCGTCCGCCCATTTGGAGTTAAGATCATCTCCTATGCGGACGACACGCAGCTAGTGGTCTCGCTGGCGCAGGAGGCAAACCGAACTTCGCCAGGCGGGCTTAGAGAATGCCTGGAGGAGGTGAGGAACTGGATGTCGTCATCATCCCTGAAGTTGAACGGGGACAAAACAGAGCTGATGCTCCTAGGCCCATCAGATCTGTCCCTTTCTCCCTCTCTGTGGCCCCCATGTCTAGGTACCCCCCCCCCCAACCCCCAAAAGTAACATCAAAAGCCTCGGAGTGTGGCTGGACAATTCGCTATCTTTCAATGTCCAAGCCACAAAACTTTGAGTCACCTGTTTTGGCATCATGAGGGTGCTAAATAAAATATTTCCCCTCCTTCCCATGGAAGCCAAACAGGTAGCTATCCAAGGTCTTATTCAATCACGCCTTGATTTTAATAATGCACTCTATCTCGGCGCACCAGAATATACCCTACGCAGGCTGCAGATTGTACAGAACAGTGCAGCATGCTTATTGCTCAAAATTCCCCGCAGACACTCAGTGAGGGCCGGACTGATTAGCCTTCACTGGCTTCCGATCCGGCAGAGAGTTTTGTTCAAGACACTATGCATAGCCCATCAAGCCTTCTGGGACACAAGACCCAGTATCACTCGCGACCTGGTCACCCATTACACCCCAAACCGAAGTCTTCGTTCCAGCCAGACTTTCTCGGCAGTGGTGCCAAGAATAAAAAGATCCAGATCTGGCGGAAGGACGTTTACATACAACGCGTCCAAGACCTGGAACACCCTGCCACTCCATCTCAGAGCGAACCCTAACCTCACTGAATTCCGCAAGAAACTAAAGACCTATTTGTTTGCATCCGTTTATTAACTGCCTGCCTTCCCCCCATGCCTTCAGTAGGCTCTGGTTATCCTAGCGCTTGGACGCCTCCGGGCAACAATTCCCACTCTACAAATCGGCAAGTTTACAAGTTTATATTTTGGAAAAGGTACTTTTAGAAATTTACCTTTTACCGGCCTACAGCCTCTGGAGGCCAACGCTCCAACTGTCAACTGAGAGCTAATTAGCCTCATTGACCAGGTGTGAACTTGCTCCCAGAACTGAGACAAAGGCTTTGGGGGTGGGGAGGTATTCTCTTCAGATCAGGATGAACATTTGGGCTGTGCCCAGGAACTTGATTAACTTCAAATAGGTCTATACTGCCACAGGCAAATGGAGGCTGGCACATGGGCACAGCCTTTCTTTGTACCCTCAGTCAAGTAGGCACCAATCCCAGTGGGAGAGCAGATTCCCCAGAACTGATTTAGAGTGATCACAGAGGAAGGGGTTTCTCAATTCCATGGCCACACCTCTGGGGTGAGAATACAGCCTGTGAACAAGGGTAGAAGGGTTTAAACATATTTGATTAGGCAGAAAGGGACACTGTGGGACTGTTTGTATTAAGGCACACAGGACGTGCTGCAAAACTGGGTTGGATTGCTCCTTGGAACAGAAGAGGCCTGCTGTGTGTGACCTTAGAAGAGCCTAGAAGAGTGCACCTAAACTCTCTCTTGTACCCAGGATTAAAGAAGGGGACGACAAGGGTCAGAATGAAAACCTCCGGTTCAATCTACAAGGACAAAACAGGCAGCAAGAGGCCTTTTTCTGGAACTGCCCCGCAGACCAGTTATAACCGGACCTGCCCTGAACACTAAAGTTGGTCTCTGCTGGAGTGAGCCTTAATGCCTAAGTGCTGTTCTGAAGGTCCGGTATCCTTGGCTGGTGTTAAAGTGTACTCCTCCTCACATGTCCTGTAACCTGGGACATAGAACATGTTTGACTTCAAAGATCTCCGGAGACCGGGCCAAAACTGCCAAGTAGATCTGATGAAGGTGCACAGCCACTGGACCAAAGATTGAGGTTGCTTTTGCTCAGAGATTTTCCACAGCCACACCATGACGAGAAGGTACCCGGTCTTGTAGAGCCCTCTTTTGCTACAGTCTGCAGACCTACCCCGCTGTAAGAATCCAAGCTCCAAAAAAGTCAGAAGGTTCAAACCTTCACTAGGCGAATGTGCTAAAAGTATCTGGCCGGTGAAGGACCTTCTTTGGAAAGGAAATTCATGTTTCCATCCAGAAGTCAACAGCTTCCCCAAGGCATAGTCCTGTGGATATCCGATTTCGTGGAGCCCTCTTTGACCACAGCCTGCTGCCTTGCCTCTCTGAGGATTTTTGACTTCCATTTCAGAGACTAAGTTCGAAGATAAAACTTCAGACTGGGTCGAACCTGGTATCTTTATTCGACCCGCTCTCCATTGCATTAATCCTTAACTTGCATCCAGGTACCGGTCAAGCTCAACGCTTTTTTATAACACTTTTTATATTTAAACTTTCAAAATTTATAACCGCGGTTTCCTGTATTGGATTTTTGTAGTTTTGGTGTAATTTTGTTTATTAATATGTATTAAAGTTAGTTTGGGATTTTTCTTGTGTTGAGTTTTGACTGTTTTGGTACTGCATAAATACTTTACACATTGCCTCGAAGTGAAGCCTGTCTCCTCTGTTCCATAGCTACCAGGCAGTTGAAAAAAAGGTTAATTTAGTGACTTGAAGTGATTCACTCTAACAAGGATTGTGGTTATTACTTGAGGTGGGCATCTACCCCTCATCTAATACTCCAATTTCTTACAATCTTCTTACTCACACCATTGTGAGCGATCACAAGTTTGGGAGCACATCTCAACAGTTTTACAATTCAGAGTCAGCAACAACTATACCACATCAGGGTTCTTAATCTAAAGGCAGTTCAGCTTGCTCTCAGGGTTTTCTTCTCAGCCTTATCCATGATATTCAAACAAGCAGGAAGGAAAGGGAGGAAAATGAGCAATAACTATCACATGAAGCTACTATGCAACCACAATCTATTGTTCAGGATGGGAAGGAAAATCTTCATTCCGTGGTTGCACCCCCATGTATTTGGGGTATGTCACCCGGGCTCCAATTGGTCCTCCTATGTAGAGGTTTAATAAATTCATACCATGGTTGGGTGTGAAACTTAGCGTTTTATTTCTTCATATATCCATCACTTGGATGTCAAATTTATAATTGTTCATTTTATTCATGAGCAAACATTTCCATTTTTCCCACTGAACATTTCAACTCTCCCAATGCTCACTTCGCCTCTAGATTGAAGCTAGCCTGGCTGATGAGGGGTGTTACCCTGAAACCGGTCCCAAGATCCTTGTTTTCGGTCCAAGGAAGTCCTGGCTTGGCAGTTCGGGCTGGACTGTTCCCATGAGGAACAGGGTCAAGGCTGATTTGCATATGACTGGGTCTGAACTGGGGTGGCGAAGTGAGCTAAAGAACGATGATGGATTCAACACAGATCCGTGACTGGGGTTGAGTGTCTTAAAAATTCCAGTGCTCCGTCCATCATCTCGTGTTTGCTTAGTATTAAGAACACACACCTCTTTTCTGCCCAAAATAATATAAGATTTCCATCTTAATCAAACTAATTATCTCCCAATGTATTCGCAACTCCATAAGCCCCTGCAGAAAGATCATTACATTCTCTAGAGCTAAAGAGAGTCCTAAAGGTTTATTTAGAAAAGACTAGCACCATCAGAAAAACTTGTCATCTCTTTGTAAACTATGGTCCATTATGAACTGGCTTATCTTATTCCAAGCAGACTGTTGCTCAATAGATAGCATTCTGCATTACATACTGTTATCAGTTAGTAAACAAACCTCAAAACTGGTAGAGCCAAAGCTCATTTCATGAGAGGAAAAGCGATATCAGTCACTTGGGTCAGAAATGTCTCCCTCTTTCATAGATATGTAAAACACCAACCTGGAAATATATTCATTGTTTCACTAGACATTACAGGCTTGATGAAAATTCTAGAGCTGAATGCAGTAAGATGAGATCTGGCCTGGTTGCGACAATGACTCGCGACTGATCAGCAGAGTTCCTCCACCTGCGCCCGTCAGATGCTACCTGCATTCAGTCTCGGCTGTTGCGTGTGTAATGGCAGCTCCGATATCTACGGATAACCACTGGTCTGTTGCGCTTTGTTCTCTTTCTGGCTAGCGGCCATATAAAAGACGCCTGGAAGCGCGCAAGAGTTTTTGTAAGACATGCTATTTTCCCAAGAGCAACATTTGATTTAGATAGCAAGTTGGGAACAGTCTGCCTCTGCTTTATGGTTTGGACAGTCCTCTAGTCGTTTTCTAGTCACAGCTCTACATTTTTATATTTCTGCTCTGTGAACCAGCGTACCAGAACCAGCTCACGGCCATCAGGTTTTTCGCCGGGGGGTGTTTAGTCCTGTAGTTTGTTGAGGCAAGGCGTGGTGTTGCTAAGCTGTTAAGGGTCGCTTGGTGGGCAATTTTTCGCAATCTGTGATTATGGTACTGTGTTTTCTGGTGAATCTGTCCCAGAGACCATTGTGAAATTGTGGCTAACTTAACCCGGTGAGACAGTTAAGGATCAGGCATTGGGTAAAGCATGCAAAGTCACTCAAAGACGCCCGGCACCTCTGCCAATTTGGATCCATCAGTCCTGGCACCGAGGGTGAAAATACGAGTGGCACAGGCTACAGCTCATGCAAACTGCTCTGCCTCTCTGGGTAAATATTTCGTAATGACTACCAATGCTGAAAGCCATGAAAGCAGTTCTAGTTTGTCAGAATTCTCCCAATCCCCTAAAGCAGATCCGGGTGAGCAAAATATCGCTCACCTATTAGGGATCAATAGCCCTGCAGCAGGAATAACGCTACTTAATCAGCTATTAACAATATAGTTAATGACGCCTTCTCATGAGAATGAAGCAAGTTCGTCTAAAATTAAAGACTATCCTCTATTCTCAAAAAACAAATTGGGTTTGTGTGCCGGGGGTGATTCACTAGAGATCCCAGTTTACTACTCCATGCTCTTTGAATTTGGCACCTCAGATGGACACAAAGCAACTATGGCTCAATCACTACCGTCAGCTTCACAGGATCCTTTGTCATTGTCTTAATTAGAAACAAATGAGGGGGTCATCTTAGACAACGAGAAGGGCGATGTGAATGTGAAGTAGATCAGCCTAGTGCAGTATCTCAGCAGGGAAGCAGGACATCGGTTATGCAGTGGGATGCTAAAAAGATGCTCAACCTTATTCTTGAGAAGATTAGAGATCTCAAAACCTCTTAGGCGACAGAAATCGCTGCTCTGCAGGTTAAGATTATTCAAGATTGAGGATACTGTAGCTCAGATTCCCAAGAGGGTAAACTCGAGGATCAGGTCTTCACGCTGTGGAAGGAGGTGGACATGATTCACAAGCGGAAGCTTACCCTTGAAAGCAAGGCGGAGGAGTTGGAAAATCATTCCCATCGCTCCAATCTCTGCATTGTTGGGGTACTGGAGGGAGGTGAGGGTCAACATGCTGTTCAACAGGTGGATTCCTTTATAAAAACCCACGCCCTCCAGGAATTTTCTGGCAACCTCACTATCACTTGAACACTTTGTGTACCGGCTTAGTTACCTCCCAATTAACAATTTCCTCATACGATCCTAGTAAATTTTGGGGATTTCCGCATTAAAGAGCTGGTGCTAACAAAGGCTTTTGGAAAGAGACAGTCCACCATGCCTGAGGTTCCCCTTTGTCGTATCTTTCCTGATATGTCAGCCTCTCCAGCAAGGTGCCGGAAAGAAATTGTAAAAATGCTTTATCTGTTCAAAGATCAGGGGGTTCAGGAAATGATCGCACAGCAAATTGAAGGTGCTTGTAAAAGGGCAGTTCCAGCAATTTTGTAATGTGTCAGAGACGCAGGAGCTTTTACAGCAGATCTCCAATAAGTCCTAGTCTCTCTCACTTCATTTGTATATGTGCCTGCTTAGTATATTTGGTGTGTGTGATTTCACTGTCAGCTATACTGGTGGATAGGCTAATTATTTAAGCTTTTGTTTGTTTAGTATGGTGGCCTCTAGGATCTCTTCTCTCTGGGGTGTCAGGCTGTAGGGGTTTGGAGGAGAGGGGCCCCCAAGTCTTCGCATAATGTCACAGTGCCATTATTTCACAAGGGGTGGAGCAGGCCGTGGGTGGGCGGCAAGGTGAGCCACTCACCATTTCTTGGTGGATTAGGGGGCTTAGCGGTGGGGTGGGGGGGGGGAGATAAAAAAAGATCCAAATGTGTGTTTTGTAGAAGCATGCACCTGTCTTAGAACACTAAACAGTCTTCCTTAGGCATAGGTAGATTAGGGGTGCGCCAGAGTGGGGTCGACCATATCTTTGGATGACAACAGCTTCATATTTCAACAATGTGGTTTTTAATAAGAAATGGTCAGGCACACGCGCCTTATGTATTAGACAAGCAGTGTAGGAAGAAGAGGGATTATATTGAGCAGGGTGCTATAGGCCATAGCCGGGAAGGCTTGTTATGCCTTAGTTATTCCTTTATACGGGGTGCTTTAGGTGGGTGTAATGGGTGCTGGCCACAGTTTAGTTCAGTTGTATACAGATGGGTAATATGCCACTACACACTATGCACTTTTAGCTGCTTATCCCCTTTTTTTCTCTTCTCTTTTTCTCTCCACGGGAACAGACAGCTGTGATGATGTTGAATATTCTGAAGTTAAGCTTTTAATGTTAACGGTCCTAATTATAAAAAGAAATCTCGTGCAACAGAAGCCTGGATTAAATCAGAGAATCAGTCAGTGACTTTAGTTCAATAAACACATATTCCCACTGGTAAACTGCTGGATTTCTTATTGTTTAAATCCTGAGCTGGTTATAGGGGATTTCCTCTTCGCAGGCGGCACACCATAGTACCGCTATTTTCATAGCCCAAAGGCTTGGTGCCAAAATTGCTGATTTTACTAATGATAAAGGTGGACGTTGGTGTTGGGTGAGTTGTTGGATACTTCCAAGGCGTCTTACGTTTGCAAGTTTGTATGCAGCAGTGGAAGACAACATTGCATCTTATGAGGAGCTCTTCCAGTCTTTTTACAAATCCAGAGTAAAATTATCCTCGGCAGGGATTTTATTTTTTATACAAAATTCCAGAAAAGATTCCTCAGTAAAATTAAACCGCAAAGGTGTTACAGAACTATCAGTAAACTCTGGGGTTATTCGATCCATAGAGGGTGGCTTTTCCAACAAGAACTGAATATACTTATTTTTTTTATTTTGTTTTATTTTTTATTTTCTCCGTTCATGCCACCTACTAATATGCATTCTTCTGTAATAATTATGCTTTCATCAGTTACTCTTATCCGCAATTCACCATTAACACTTGTTTTTTACCGTGTAATCATTGTGCAACTAATGTGTAATTTTTGTACATTGCAACTTCGCTGTTCCTTGTGTCCCTGTTCCATGGTTTCTCAACCCCCCCCACGCGTACTCTGAAACTCTCTGAGTACACCTGTTCACTATCCTGACAGTGGAGTACGAGCATTATGTCCGACGCCCGGTGGAGCTGCTTGGTTCAGCTATTGAGGAGATCAGCCCTGGTTCATCACCTAAGCCGTCACCTACCTAGGATATTGGGCACAGTTTCTCACAGTCTCCCTGTTTCCCTCCTCCCCCTACCATGATGAATTTTCTGTAAATCTGCCCTTTGTCTTTGGTTACTAAGTTTTGACTGCTTTTAACAAATGTAACATGTTAGCTGTAACTCTGATCCTCATTGTGTAACCTATGTAAAATGTGTAACTTGCAACTCGCTGTTCCTTATGTAAAGTGCTCTGATACCTATGGGTCTAGCCAGCGCTATATAAAACTCAAGATAAATAAGAAAATAAATACTTGTCTCTCTGGACGATTTTGCAGCGCCTCTCGTATACATTTTTTTCTACTCTTCAAAGCTCTGGATTTTAAAGACCAGCAAACATTGCCTAATGGTTTCTCAGACCATTCAATAATTGTTCTCGAGATATCCTTGGGAAAAGTCACAGAGCATTCAAGATGTTGGGTTTTTCATTAGCAGTATTTACAGGAGGAAGGCTGGTTTAGGATCTATAACAAGGAGATAAATTATTTCTTGTGGATAAATTACAGCTTTACTTCCCCAAGTATAGTGTGGTATGCTTTAAACGTCTACATTAGAGGGCTGGCGATAGAGAAGGATGCAGAAAACAGCAAAAGGGCTAAACTGCAAAAACAAACCCTAGAAAGGACTATCCAGTAGAGTCACAAAAAATTCCTTCAGAATTCATCTAAGGTGAATAAGAAAGAACTGGACAGGGCCAAGCAGGCATTAACTGAAGTGTACTATACAAAGTGTGAAGTTTTAAACAGTGCCTATATGCAAAAGGTTTATGAAGCAAGAACCTTCACAGGGAGATTTTTAGCACGGCAGCCTCGTGAACAATCCGTCAATATAGTTGAAAGTGTCTGGTATCCGGGTGAGGTATAATGAACCGGAAAAAGTGGGGAAAATTATGCTTGAACATTATAAACAGAGCTATACCCAAAATCAAATTGTAGATAAAGCACTTTTAGAAGGGTTTTTAGCAGATTGCAAAATACCCATCTTATCCAACGAAGAGTGTATCACTCAACCGGTTTCCAAAGAAGAACTGGAGAAGGTAGTTAAGAATCTCCCAAACTGTAAAGGCTGTAGGCCTGATGGCCTTTCAAGAGAAACTTTTTACATTTTTTTTAGATGTTTTAATCAACTATTTTTTACTCGCCGCCAACACAATGCTGGAAGGGGGCCCTATTCCAGCTTCATTTTATATGGGGAATGTTGTAAGCTTTTAAAAAAAGGGCAAAAACGGTGCAGATTCCAATCTAATCGCATCCCAATTGATTAATTCGGACCAGAATGGCTTTATCGCCGGACAGCATTTGGGCACAAACATACACTACTTAGCTGAAGCACTGGAATATTTTTTAGTAAATAAGGCCCCCAGCGATCGCACTTTTACTAGATGCTGAAAAAGCATTTGACCTCATGATCTGGGATACCTTGTTCTGTATTTTATCCACATTTAGGAATTCATCCTAGATGATGGGGTTGATACACTGGATGTATCGCAATGCTGAAGATAATATGATTATAAACGCCTCAAAGGTGGGGAAATTACATGTATTTCAGGGGACTAGGCAGGGATGTTCCCTATCTCTGCTTCTCTTTGCCTTCTTCATTGAACCTTTGGCAAAAGTTATTAGGGTAAGTGTCAACATCCGTTCCCCTCTAGCACAGATGGGGAAAATAAAATGATATGCTGATGACATGCAGAAGACCTGTCTTGGCAGTTCGGCTGGACTGTTCCCATGAGGCACAGGGTCAAGACTGATTTGCATATAGCTGGGGTGGCGAAGTGAGCTAAAGAGCGATTATGGATTCAACACAGATCTGTGACTGGGGGGGGGGGGGGGTGTCTAAAAAGTTTCAGCGCTCTGTCCATCTCCTTCTGTTTGCATTATGCTAATTCTTGATACAAATATAGGGTCACATGGGAGTGTTTGATATTTTTGCACATTAGAAGAAATGTGGGGGTTACAGAATTAATAGGAAGAAGACAGAAATTATTTTATGTGGTTGTAACCCTGATGTATTACACCCAGGCATAGCCACCTGTGTTAATGTGTCACCAAAAAGATACTTGGGCATCAGGTTCTCTTCGCAGATTGAGGATTTACACAATCTTAATTTTCCCCCTCTGCTTTTAAAAATAAAAGCCCCATTTGCACGTTGGAATTCTCTACCTTTTCTTTTTTCAACCATCCAGTGTGTCTTTATAGCAGCTTTTTTTAACCAAATCGATGATACAGCAATTCCCCTGCTGTGCTGAAGGGTCTTCATATCCATTATACATGACGAGCTGAGCTCGTCATTAGTGCAGCTCCACTGTGCCTCATGACGAGCTGAGCTCGTCATTAGCGTCAATGTGGTTAACAAGTGGAGTCAATGTTTTCATCATTTATCTGGCAAAAAAAACGCCAGGCGTGCTGAAGAGCTACAAAAAAGGTGGTTTGGCGCTCCCTAATCTTAGGGATTATTATTTTGCATATTTTGCACAGTACATGTCTAGGTTTAATGCTAACCTTCACAATGGCTTTTTAACAACTATTTAATGCATCTGATCTTTAAAGAATATGATATACACGATGCACCCCAAAAAGTTTGCTACAAAGGTTTGAAGTGGTTTTTCCTGAAGCATTTGGATCTTTATAGCAGATATGCTATTCCCTACATTAATGCAGTTACTCATTTGTAATAAATTGTCATAAATCCTGGCATCAATATGGCACCTGATAAAGTGCAAAAAAGGGCGAAACTGTGGATTAAAAACTTAGCAGATTTTCTATCTGGTGAGTCGTGGATATGTTTGTCTGAAGTCTGCTTCTCAGCTCATTCAAAACACTGAATATGGTATTCACTGATTTAGAGGTTACCCGGATAAGCAGGGTCCAAAAAGTGGTTTCCACCTTTTTTGAAGATTCCAACCATAAACGCCCTGGGGAATGGAAAAGATTATTCACCTCACTGAAGGGCCCTTACCTTGGACAAAAAGATCTTATTAATTGGGAAAAGTATGAAGGGTTGCAATTAACAAACAAAATGTGGAATGAAGTTAATAAACTAGATTTCAGTGTTGAGAGGTGCCAATTGGCGTTGAATGCTATTTCTTAGTAAATGGGTGGTATACAGGACTCTGCAATTTCTCGCCTAAATTAACCTTAGATTTCTGAAATCAGTTAGATGTATGTCAAGGGTGGCAGCAAATTGGTCACATGTAATAGGTCTGTGCCCACTTATTCAGAGATTTTGGAATGGAATTTTTCAATATGTAGAGAACGATAGGCAGATGTAATTATCCCCCACCATATGGTGGAATGTTCTGGGGTATGATCCTGCTTCTGGTCTAACCGGTCAATTTGTGAGATTGTTATACGTGGTAATGGCAGTAGCCAGATCTCTATTACTTCAAAAGTGGCAGACACAGTTGATCCCCACAATAGGAGAATGGAGGCAAAAAATGGCATTTTAGAAGCAAGGGGCAGCCACATGCAATGCGTAATGTGGTGGGGGGGATTATTAGTTTTTCCAGTCCTCATTCACCAATAAGCAATTTTGTCTTACGAGGTAAGGGCTCCAATGCGGATCCGACAGGAGAGGGGCTCATCAACATAAGATAAGATTTTCAGCCCTTTCGATGGCCCCCCTAGAGCCAGTCTCAAGACAACCAGACGGGCGGAGGGGAGAACAGGGGCCTGGGATTACCTCCTCTAACCCACTGAGGTATTTCTTATTACATAATCAGTGGACAGTAGGGTTTGTGGTAACTAAATGGTTTCTTTGGCCCACTCCTCCCAAGCTTCCCAAAATCTAGCTCTTTTTTTCTGAAAGGCATCTACAATCAAGCCTGTTGACTCTTCTGACAGAGTTAACCCAGCCCAGAAGTACAGGGGGGTAAAGGGGGAGACCCATTTTAAACAGATCTCTTTTCTTGCCATTAAAATTAGAACAAATAACAATTGTACAGGTGTTTTGTCATTTTAACTTGCGGCCCCTCCCCAGGCTGTATCCCACAAATCACTAAAGCAAAGTTTAGCTCGATCTCTCTTCCCAAAATTTTTTTAATCGCCTTACCAACGTCTTCTCAAAAGACCTGGATCCGAGGACACTGGAAAAACATATCTAAGTCATCAGCATTTATCGCAGCACACTTTAGGCAGCATTTGGTTCATTCAACTCTCCATTTTGACAGCCTATTTGGAGTCCACTATGCTTTGTGGACTGTAAGCACATGATTTCTTCTTAAAGGAGCAGCTTTGACAACTGCCCATAAAGTGAGCATCAGTACTTGCCGTAAGTGTGTTATACCGTCGATCACAGGTCACTCCTCCATGACTCCTCCAAAGACGATGAAGGCATATCCTCCTTTACCAGAGTCCAGTACCATTGGGAGACCTCCTTACATTGATAAAGAGGCCCCAGTAGTTTATTTTCACATTACCCTCCCAGTCTTTACCTAGACCATGTACCCAACTCGATAGTTGATAAAACTTGAACCTAGAAACTTTGTGATTTGTGATAATTCCCAGGAGCTCCAAGGAAACTAATTTGTTGTCCAGCAATAATTGACCCCATTTATTTATTATCGCTTCCAGCAGAGGGATAGCCAGTTTATCTTGTTGGCAATTTAATCCCTCTGGAATTCCAGATCTGAGCTACAGAACTGTAATATGGGATCTTCAAAATTCTTCCAATTTGATACCAAAGCTCACTAGCCGCTCTCAAGGTCTTTTGTTTGGCTTTCTTAAAAAAAGTTGGGCGGCCGAATTAAAAGAGGAAACCGTCGCCACTAAAAGATAGTTTATTTATCATGGCTAGATGGAATGAGGAGAAATAAGCTGAGTTGCCAAAAAGAGTTCTGATATTTTTCAACTGAAAGGTCCAACAGTAGAAACAGAAGTCAGACCCAGCGATGCCGCCTTCTAATGTTGACCTTCTTAGTTTATTCCATGCCAGCCTCACTCCTTTACAGGATCAAATAAAACTTGATATATCTCCTTTGCAGAGATTTAACTTGGGAGTTAAACATCAGCGGGATCGCATTGAAGATAACGCAAATTTTGGGTGGATCGACATCTACACCAAGTTGGAGCATCCTATAATTGAGAGTGGGAGGCCCCCCACAGGGGGGCCTACCACTAGCCTTAGCCTCCTTCATTTTTTATCAAGGTTTACCTGGGCCAGTCTAGTAAGGTCTTGAGTTATCTGTATTCTAAGATAACTAATCTCTTGCTTTTATAAGGGAGTATTTGTTTGAATAATCGACGACATAATCTTGGTTTTCAGTGCATTAATTTGATAACAAAAGACTTCCCCAAAATCGAATAACAGATGTTCTAGCACTGGAGTGCAGTGAAAGCAATCCCTTGTAAAAACCATCAGATCATCAACATAAAGTGCCACTTTTTTCACCCATCCATTCCATTAAAATGGCAAAATATTTTGATCAGCCCTAATTTTACATGCTAGCGGTTCTATGCATAGATCAAAAAGTAGAGGGGACACCCCTGTCTAGTACCACGCTCTATGGTAATTGATTTGGTAAGGGACCCATTAACCAAGTTTCTATTAGAAGGTGTCTAATAGATGTCACTAACAGCATTGACAAACCTCAATCAAACCAAATTGATGCATTGTGTAACGGAGAAAAGGCCAGATAACTCTACCAAAGGCTTTTGCAGGGTCAAAACTGACAACCGAAAGGGGCATGTTGTATACTGAGGCTATGTCAATTGCACCTATCAATTCATGCATTAAGTCGTGGAGCTGACAGCCCTTAATAAAACCCTTGTGGTTGGCCTGAACCACAGGGCCAATCACTGACTCCATACTCTTTGCAAGGACCTGCACGCAGATTTTATAATAGCAGTTAAACAAAGAGATTGGTCTATAGGACTCGCAATTCTTAGGGTCCTTGTTTGGATTTAGGATTAAGCTAACGGCCGCTTCGTCCCACGATTTTGGCCTTGACATCTCCTCCTAGAAAATACCATCAATCAATCTGGCCGAAACAGGCACGATTACCTCATGATGGGAAATACAGAACTCCTTAGGTTTACCATCCAGCATGGTAGCACTGCCTCTTTTTAAAGCTACCTGAACCTCTTCTAAGGTGATTCTCTGGTGAAGCAGCAGGCCCGAGTTTTCGCCGAGCGAGTGAAGTGCTATACTATCAATATAGTCCTTCACCTGACCCTCTGAGACTGTAAGCTCGTCTGTGTATAAGTCGTGAAAGAGAGCCACAAAAACTTGTTCAATCTCAGTGTTAGTAGTGCACACCCTCCCCGAATCATTGGGTATGAATTATTTTATTAAGTTTGTCATAAATTAGGAGCGAGATTTCCAGGCAAGAGGCTTCCTGCATCCTTCCCCATACTCAAAATGGGCTAATTTACTAGCCTCCCATTTTTTCACTAAGCTATTATCGAAATGATCTGCTAAGGCTTATTTTGCTAGCTTTACTTTTCTGTCTTTCTCAACCTGGCTCTCCTCTCCTAATTGCAAACTTCTCTCATACATAGCCTTTGAAATATTATTTTCCAGGACTTTTATCCTATATCTACACTCTTTAAATGTGGTTGCTACAATGCTAATTATTCTGCCCCTGATGAAAGCCTTATAAGTATATCACATGGATAGGCACTGAGAAATCGTTAGCTGTAAAAATAAATCCAAGGAATCTCTCTTCAATTGAGTAATAGCTGTTGGATCCAGTAGAAGAGATCTATCAAGCGTCCAACTATTAACGGCGGACACCCTTTCAAGCCGCAGGTCTAAAGCAACTGCTGAATGATCGGATAGGTGCTTAGGGACGTGCTCCACCCCTTTCCCTCTATTCACCAGCCTGACATCAAACAGGAAGAAATCAATTCTAGAGGTATGCTCTTGCTTTTTATTCTGGATGGTATCGTTTTGACTACCGCTAACCCCCTAGATTTAACCCTCCATATATCAATTAGGCCTAGATCTCTCATTATTATTTCAATAAACTGTCTCATTTTTGGAGAACCGATGTTCTCCCCACTCGTAGATTTGTCGAGTTTAGGGTTTAATAGAACATTAAAATTACCTCCTAGAATAATTGGGGTTTTAACTTCTAATAACTTATAAAATATGGATTTCAGGGGAATATCATCATTATCAGTATTTGGGCCGTAGAACCCTGCCGGCGCATATCATACATTCTGTAATTTAACATTGGCTAGGGCCTCCCGCCCCCTGTATTCTACTTTACACTTCCCCAAAAGGGCTTTTACAGATTTTTTAAGAATTATGGCCACTCCCTTAGTGCAATATGTTTGATTAGTGTGGACTGACTCTTCAATCCACTTCTCTTTAGATATGGTGGCCTTCCATTACTCGAGTAAAAGACGGGTCTCTTGCAAAATCATTACTTCAGAGTCAGCCTGTTTCAAGTATTGCAGAATCAGTCTCCTTCTACTAGCGACTCTGAGCCTGTTACCATTCCATGTTAACATTTTTACCGAGGTATGGTCTCTAGAATTTTGCATCTTGACATAGATCTTTCATAAGTTCATCGCTGATTTGACTCATGCCCCTTGTACCTCTGAACCCTAAGTCTGGAATCTTATAAATGAGGACGGAATTATTTTTTTATTTTTTTCCCCTGCTGCACCCCACCCAGTGAAGTCCAAACATAACTATCTCATCAAGTGACCCCAACTTCCTCTAAAAAGGTATAGTTGTTTTGCTACCCTTTAGAGCTCTCTACTCCCTACGGCTTGAGGCCATTTATTATTTATGCTTCTGCAGGGCCATTATTAGCTCACAAAAATCACCTGCCTCTTTAGGATCCCTAAAGCTATGCATATTGTTGTTCCAGTTGACTTTTGGGCCGGGAATCTCAGTTGGGCTGGGGCACCCAGTGATCGCAACTCAGGTATGAATTTTCCCAGCTCCCACTGTCAATCAAGTGTCATCTTAGAGATATCTGACCGGACACAAAATGACCATTCCCCTTTGGTGAAACAGCCGGCTTGCAAGGCCTCTGAGAGAATTTGGTCTTTAAGTGTGTAGGATTTAAAGTGGACCAAGATTTTTCTCTGATTTTCTTAGTCGGGTTCTTGGAGAAAGTGTCTTGTGAATCCTCTGGATATCAGTCTTCAACTCCAGAGTACCTACAAAGGGGATACATTATCTTAATAAGCTAATGACAAAGCCTTGAATATTATCACCCTTGAAGCCCTCTGGAATGTTAAGTATTATAATGTTGTTTACCTGGTGCTATGCTCCAAAGATTCTATTTTATCAATAGCCCCTTCTCCCCACTCTTTAGAGTTTGAGTTTCAGCCTGGTTAAGCTCTACCTCCCTATTAAGGGTCTTCAGGGAGATTTCCATAGAGTAAATACTCTCTGTGATGGCCGACATTCTAGCCTTTAAAGTCTTGCAGGTCTCTTGAATCTTAATTTGGTTTCTCTCGGATATGGCAAACTTGCTTCTAATTCCTGTGGATAAGGCATCTAGCATCTCAACCAGGCCCTGCAGCATCTGGGTGTCTTCCGTTGATCTGGGGGTAGTTACTGCGCTTGTAGAAGACGAATCTTGCCCCCCCCTCTAAGCATTAGTCCCAGTATCATCTAATACTTGAAATCTATTAGCAGTAGTAACGTTCATGCATAATAACTCTGTGCTCTGTAGTTTGGACTCCATATTAGCTGAACTCTTTGCCTTGTCTTCCATAGAACCAGTCAAATTGTTTGTGGGGGGACCGAGAGAAGAGTGTTTTCGGGCACTTTATTCTGTGACTTGGCCTGAACCTTAAAGAAAGATCTCAAAGAGGGGGCTATTTTCACTCACTCTGCTTTCCTTTTCTGCAGGGCTGGAGCAGAAGGGAGCTGTGCTGTAACTATGAGTGGGGCTTGGGTAGGACCTAAACTAGTGTTTGCTGATTTCTAGATCTTAGTTTTCCTACTCCCTTGCTTACACTCAATTTTCTCATAGAACGGACCTTGGGTGGGTTGGGGGCCTCTGCCTTACAGATACTATTGTTTCTTGAGGCATATCTGTTAGGCTGTCTCATGCAACTACCAGCTACATGAACACCCAGAAGTGCAGCTGAACACCCCCAGACTTACTTGAGCAAATGACTCAAGCCCCTCCTTCACAAGTTTCTTCTTCTCTTCCTTTTCTCCTTTGCTGGCCTCCAGGAATGCAAAAGAGGCCCCGGACTCCTTGCCCCCACGTCAAGCCCGTCTTGGGCTCATGTGCAACAAAAATGCAGCAAGTTCACCATTGTGGCCCGGGGGAGCCGTTTTCCCAATTTATTTTGCTTTTGGAGGGCTTCTAAGTCCCAGGCAGAGGCAGGGGCACCAGGCAGAAAATGATCTGCTCTGGCGCGCCCCGAAAGGAAACCTGAAAGGCAGCGTGTCTCTCCCTGCGCACTTCAGCTGCTGCCTGAAGCAGCTGCCCCCGCCTGAAGGAGAAAACACTAGGTGGTGAGTCCTGGTCGACATCTGCCAGAAAGCTGAGCACTCCGTTATGGAGCCGAGGCTGGGAAAGCAACACTCTGTCCGCAGAAAACAAGCCAGGTAAGCGAGCCCGGCATTGAGCGCCCACGTGGCCGAAGCCAGAGGAAGAGTACCAAGCTCTCTGCTCGGAAACTAACCAGCCACCATGTTCCCTTCATCCTTGCGAGTAATGGGGGGATAGGGAAATTCAACAAACTTTGGGGCCGGTTAGTAGATGAACCAGAGGGTTAGACTTTAAACCTGAGTAATATATAAATTTTTTCTGTTTTGCATATTTAGCACTTATGTACTTTTGGTGGCTTAAATTTCAAAAAAGCGGATAAAAATGTGTTTATCGTATTAACGCCATGTGCAGCTCTTCATTGTCGTTCGATACATATATCTGGGTGTATGATCACTTTGTATGGATGTATTTTATCACAGTTTTGGGATCTTAATTAAAAATATATTTTAAAAAAAGAATTCTAGAGCTGACTCATTGGTGGGTCAAGACACATGCAGATACATGCAAATGCATATTTTGCATTATTGGCACATAAAAACACGAATTGCAGTTTTACAACATGCCTTAATTGCATTCTGTGTTTTCTCTTACATTGACTACCTTAATGTTGGGATATGCGTCCTACTCTCTTCTACGTTTCTGACGATCAGTAAAAATCCTACACTGTAGAAGAACATGTAACTTACTTTTAATCCTGATTCTACATCATAGTTATTATCACTGAAGTCATAAATAACCTCTCTCCTGTCTGGTTTTCAATGTAATTCACACTATGGCATTTCATATTCTGTAAAACAAGTAATGAAAAGGGAGGCTGTGAGGCAAACTGCTAGTACAATGCATGCTGGGTAATGGAAGCTGCTGGCTCTCCTAACGTTACATTGTATGCTGATTGCAAATGATGCACTTTTGACCTGAAATGCACTTTTCCCTTCAATGTTCTTTACAGTTACAGCACAATTTTCACTTCATAGAGCATTTATACACTATATGCTGGAATGCAGTTTATATGTTACTTACAACAGTGTAGCATTCAACAGAAAAATGCAGTTTTAGCTGTCCTGATAAAGACTTGTTGAGGTGTTACAGTGTTGATCAACACTGGGATATCTACCTCCAGGGTCAGAAGATTATTATGTATACCTATATATATGTAAAAGTGCCCTTGGGGCCCAGCACGCAGGTGGGACTATTCTACGTTTATGACTTCACGAATCCTGACAAATGTTTAGTTTGCCAACTAACACAAATATTTTACTCCTGTGCCTTTGACACTAGACTTTGAGGGAAAGCTGCCCTCATAATTTTTTAGGAAGTCTTAGAAGCAAGTACAATACCAGAATGGCAATCAAATATCTTTCAGTCAATGCAGTCTGCAGGTGATTAATTTTGTTTGCACTTATTTATTTTCATTCAATCGGTTTTGGTGGAACTTGCCTCAGTTATTGCATTGAGCAGTGCATCTCTAGTAGAGACCAGTGCACCTCTATTTTTGGGGTACCAGAGCTGCCAGTTGGCTTTATCTTTTACTCTATATTGGATTTCATAAGGCATCAAAACTCTCTGCATCTTGGTGATATTGTCTCAGTTTGGATATTTACATTCAAAACATGTTTGTAGCTCTTCCCTAAACTTCTAGGTATTCTCTTTGATTTCAGGGAACTGTCTAATGAGGTTAGGTGGCCCAGATGGGTACCATGGTACATGAGTTGAAACCTTTTGACCATGCCTCAGGCCCTCGTATGTTCTCAAGGAAAGGAGAGTATTTGATTGGTCATCTCTGTTTTCACTGTCTTCATGATCACTTGGGAAGGGTGCCCTTCTGCAGCTAAATGAGTGTCTCAGATCGAAACATCTAGCACTTAATTCTGTTCTCCTAAAGCTATACTGTGTAATATTCAGTCTACACATCTGCCCATCATGAGCGTTAATCTCAGGCTGAGGAGGTATAGCTCATGACATGGAAGGAAGCCTGAAATTAGGTGTTCCCTGCCCCTCATATTATTAAGTGTTTATATGTGAACTTTCACTGGTATAATAATAATATTTGGTGTGAAGTAAATGTCTTATGGAGACAGCACACAGAGGATTTTGTGCTTCAACAGGCCGCCATCAGTTTCAGCACACCCCTCAATCCACTCAATACCAATGACTGTTTTGTGTGGAGCCACACAAATTATTATTTGTTTATATGTGACCTTTTAGTGGCATCGTAATAATTTTCGGTATGAAGCTGAAGTTTTGCGCAGATTACACACAGCTGATCTTGGGCTATGAAAGGATTCCATACGAGATTCAGCACACTGTCCAATCTTTCTTAATAGCTATCCATGCTTCAATAAGTAATAATGTGTGATGCTCAATGCCAGCGAGATAAAGGGCCTAATATTTGGGCAAGAGTGACTGTGGGCTCGCTTTTTAGCCCAAACAGATGGATTTGTAACTTACCCTCTGACCAACGATTCTAGTGTGACAATGTATGCATATTGGGGATCATATTAACTCACTAGTTCCTGCCTTCTTTTACCAGATGAGGCTCCTTAAGAAGGTCTTTTCATTGAAATATCACTATATGCTAGTCCAACATGTGGGAGCAGGGAGACTATGCTAATGAATGCTTACTGGGACTGGCCAATGGGACTGAAAAGAAACTTCATGGTCACAGAATTTTGTATTAAGACTTTTCTTTGATGTACGTAAGTTTGATCGTGTCTCAGAAGCTCGACAACTACTACATTGCACTATAGCTTCTAGTGAAAAGTGGTCAACATGTTTCGTGCCTCTAGAGCCCAGGGATTGGGCGATCGTACGTATGATGTAGGAGGATAGGTGAGACTAATGAGTCCCATCATCCAACAAGTGTCCCTCAAATTTACCAGGACCCTCCATCTTTCCTAAGGAGCATTATTCTGCCTCTCTTGAGGTGGAACCATAGACAGGCATATACCCAGGGGTAGGCAGGTGAACAGTGTTAGGTCATCCCTTACTAGAAGGGAGACCTTTAGTCCCAGATCGGAACCACTTTACTGTTGTTTGGTCCTGATGAAGTGCCGCCCAATCCCTGGGCTCTAGAGGCACGAAACATGTTGACCACTTTTCACTAGAAGCTATCCAGGTACTTGACGACCACACAATAGCACCATTGTTTTTTACTTAGACCTGGTACCCTTCGTCTATAAAATTTGCTTTTAGGATACTAGAGCCTATTTTAGCCACCACTCACTCACACCACTAGTTACACGGTTAGTTAGCTCCCTCACTTGTACTCATCTACACGGCACCTTCGGATCAAAAGATCTCCAACGAAGAGCCCCCAGACCCGTCCGGCATTGCAGCGCCAGCCAGACGAGGAGTGCCCAATGATGAAGCATGACACCCTAACAGGTGTGTGAAGGCGTCAAGATCTAACTTTCAAGTCTTCCTGAGACAGGACTACCAGCCACTTGGGTCAACCTCTCTGTGACCATTTTGGCGAAGGAGAAACTACCCCTATTTTGATATGATCCATTTTTTTGAGAGGAGCTTGGATGTAGGACTTTGATAAAATATCTTGCTCTTCCTTCCCGTTTGATTTTGAGAAACTTATTTACAGACTACATATAATGTTCCTTGGTGGATTAAGAGCACATCTAAGAGTTTTCCTCCTCAGATGGTAAATGGTGAGCTGCATATATCACAATTGACCCCAATTATGCATATCAGCAGTGGTTTCTATGTAGGGTGAGGCCTACCCCAAAGATGGTAAGTACCTGCTAGCAGGGTTGTTTCTGGTTTCAAACTCTATGCAACACCCATGCTTATTATCAGTGATACTTAGCGCACAGTGACACCTACCATGTCATCAAACCTCATGCACCTCAACTAAAATGCCTATAAATTCCAATACACAAACAGCAATGAATTCCGAAGGGTGCTCACGAACCTGATGCAAACAGAACACTGGACTACCTCGCCAGGGGTACGAAGCACTACTAAAAAATGCAAATGTTATACAATTACTAATGCTATACAATACAAACAGAATTTTCAAACTGAATCAATTGCAAATAATTTGCAGCTCGAATTTAAAAGAGGAACTAGCTCCGTTCTGAGGCTAATAAACTTCAAAGTAAATCTAAGGAGGTCAAATAAAACGTGTCCCAACAAACGATTTTGCATTGTCTCTGATAGTAATATCTAAAGGGGTGAACAAACCCATTTACAAACTCAGGGCCACCGTCTACAGAGTTGCAGTCATTTTTTCTGTATTTTGCAGCTAATGTTCAGGATGCATGAGTGTATTGTAGACATAGGGTACCTCTCTGTTTACTAGTGTGACATACTTTCTTATTGGGTCTTCTCTAAGTCAGTCAACAAAGTAATTAAAAAAATACTATTTAAGAACTACTTGCAGTATTCCATTTTTTTAAGATTTCATACGCAGTCCTAATATAATTTAAACAAGAAGCGTCAATATATTGTGCAGGGGACATGGGGCTGCTGGAGAAATGTATATGATGAAATGGGGCTGTTCAATTCCTAGCATGGCAAACTATCTGGTCTTTTGCCAAATTACGCTGTTGATGTAGATCTCTAATGGTTTCCTAATAAGAGACTTGTGTCACCTACAATCTACATTGTTGCTTGTCTTAGAGGAACAAGATTTACAAAATGATCACACTACAAAAACATCATTATAACAGTGTCATTATCAATTGATGCAAAATCGGTGCATCACTGTCACTTCATATAAATTCACCCTAATGCAATCTTATTGTCGTTTATATTATTTTAAACTCATGATAAAATAATTCATCAAATCAAGCCAATCTGGACTTACAGAAGTAATCTCTCCGTCATAAATTCTTATAGATCTGTGGTACTGCAATATTCAAAATGAATTCCCAGTAACAACTTGAATGTGCATGCTATTTTGTTTTTGATTGGCTTGTAGTCGAAAGCTAGGCTATGGTACAACTTCACTGTCCATCAGTGTACCTTTAAGGGCAGCTAGCCAGCTGGTAAACATCGGTTATCCGATGAATCAGGATTTGGCCAGATCTCTTTTGGTATTTCTTCGCTGACTCCTACAACTTGTTCACTCCTTGTGCCATCACACGATGTTTATTTCCAATGCTTTTTCCCCCTTGATGAACCTAGTGAATGCAAAGGCGCTGAGATTCAGAGATCTGTAGTTCCCCTTCAGGATAAGTTCTGCAATGGCTCTGCCCACTGCTGGAGACTGCTGCAGGCCGTGTCCACTGAACCCTGTGGCAAGGTACATATTATTCACCAACGGGTGCACCCCAAGGATGGCGTTCTGGTCATGAGTATTGTAATCGTAGTAACCAGCCCAAGCACACTTCACCTTCAGAGACTGAAAGACGGGGACCCGCTGGGCCAATTTTGGCCAGACCTTCTCATAGAAAAAAGAATCATCTACTTCCAGATTGCTGATGTCTGGCTCCTCATTCTCTTCTGGTGAAATTCCACCAATATAGTTGCCAGCCATGCCGTCCCGTCTGAAGTAGGCGCCAGAGGTGTCAATCAGCAGCGGACATTCCATGCCTGGTCCATCAGGGCAATGGAATACATAGGCATACCTCTTCCTAGGCTCGACTGGCAGCTTCACACCACTAATCGAGTTAGGAGGTCCTACCCCAATATGGGCCATCTGAGCCACTGTGGCAGACCAGGCGCCAGCAGCATTGATAACTATGGCACACTCCACGGGCTGGCTCTCCAAGCTGTTGGGCATCTGCACTTGAACTTCAGAAATCCGGCCAAACGTCAGGTCCTCGCCATCTTTTGTGAGCATTTCTCGGTTGGCAATTCCGAAACCGGTCACCTCTCCATGGCACTGCCACACACCCATGGATAGGGCTTTTTGGCGGAAGGCGTTGAGAAGGGTCCATGGATCGAACCAGCCCTCGTTCTCAAGGCCGTATGAAGCCAAGGCAATGCCTTCGGAGTTGATCCAGGGGAATTTCTTCTTCAGCTCTTCTGGGTGCAGTAAGGCCACTTTGGCACCCTCACCCCTCTGAATCTGCACGTTCTTCTCCAGTTTAGGGGCAGTTTCTTCACTTGCTAGGAAGAGATAGCCGGATGGATTAAACTGGATATCAATTGGATCTTCATTCAAAACACCAAGATACTCATTGATATTTCGCAGGAAATGGGCAGAGAACAGGGACATCTGTATGTTTTCGGGCATTGAGAACTGCTGCCGAATCCCTCCCACTGACAGGACGGTGGAGGCTCTGGAGTATGTGGGATCTTTCTCCACCACCAGCACTTTAACGCCCTCGCGAACCATCTCCATTTTCTTCAGCCAGTAGGCAATGGACCACCCAATCACACCACCGCCAACAATCACAATGTCCGCACGCTCTGGAGGCAAATCACCAGTCTTCTGGAAAGGGGTCCAGTCGCTGCTCGGAAGGGCGCCTTTCAATGTCTTGTGGATCTTGACAAATTCTTTATCAAGGCCCTTGAAAAAGTCACTCTGCTTCCGGACCAGCGAACTGCTTCTGGGACAGCTCCAGTAGTTGAAAGCATGTCTGGATAGAGAGGACGGCCCCGCGCTCAGCCTCGCAACACGGTACGCCGGAAGCATCCACTCCATCGTGCAATGGTCGAAGTGCTGCGCCAGACGGGATTGTTGCAGTTTTGTTCGGAAAGCGAGTGAGAGAAAAAAACGCTCCAGTTATGCAACAGTGCAAAGGTTGAATTTGGGGGCAATGCACACCCTCCCTTACAAAAATGAGATCAACTTCTCTGAGCTCGGTTGCTTCTGTCTGTTCTCGTGAGGGCGGAGTTTATTTCCCTAAAACGTTCGTTGCTAGGGTTTCTCACATGGAACCCGCGGTTGGTAGCACAGCGCCTGGAAGGGGAGGTGGCGCTATATAAGGTACGAAAGTTCGAAGGACACCATCAGTGGACCTCGACTTTGGGGGGAGTCAGCTGATTTTTGTTTTTGGCGCGCTGGCAGTATAAAGTGATTGGATGGTTGTCATACAGCAGCCGGCGTCTGTAACCAGTAGCGACCGAACTCGTGTTTTTAATCAGATACCCCAAACCTAACTGGTACCCTCCGTGATTCTTCGCCTTTGCAGCACCTTTTTTAATGCACAGCGTTAAACTTGGCGGCGCTGTTCTGAGATTCCTTATACATAAGTGTATGCTGCTAGTCCTACATTTCCGTTCCATTGAGTTGGATGCCTAGTTGCCCCATCGCGTTTTCGTCCCTTCAGCCACTGACAGTTTTAAGCGAACACCACTTTGCATCCTGGCACGTGCATTAGAATTACCGGCGTCATCTGCCATCGTGGAAAGTGGTGTTGTTTAACTGCACAAAACTGCCTAAAAGTGTTGTAATTACCTTGAACAAAGGCCTAGAAACTGTCTGAAAGTGTTGTATTTACCTTGAACAGTTTCGCACTATCGTTGTGTGAACAATGTTTTTGGGACTGATACATTTAACTGTCATAATGATGATTCCTTTTGTGGAGCTTTCGATTCGTGTGGACCACATCCCTTGAACAATGTATTCACTACTGAAGGAGCCATTTAAGCTACTGCTATTGCTAAGTGGCAATATAGGTTGCAAGAGTTACAGTATTGTGTTGAATACATATCTGATGTGAAGAATATCTTTGCAGATTGTCGCTCTACGCTACCTTTGTCTCTCCAGGTTACCTTTAAAGCAATCGATGGGTGTGCGGGACGTGCTTGAGGTGGCTTTCCTTATAGTTGGCGTTGTGGCCAGTCTGATGAGTGGATGTATTTCGAAGGGTTGCTGTTGAAGGTGATGGTATTTTGTGAAAGGTTTTAAGTTCATTGGCGAAGGTTGGCTTAAGGATGAACCTTCTAAATCGATGCTTTTAGTCATGTTTATGCAACACAGTGGTTCAGCACCCCACACAGTATACAATGACAGCAGTAATCAGAACAGTAATCAAAGAATTAATTCAGTAGGACTTAGAGTTTTCTTTTCATTCTTGTATTCAAAATCTTCATACAAGCGTAGCCAACGCGTTTCGTCCGAAGGACTTCTTCTTTGGGGGCGAAAGATATTTTAGAAGTTTGTCGGTAGTTTTTCCTCTCCAGGATTATTTTGTTCGGTGCTTCATATGCGTGGCATTAATAGCCTAGTTATAAAAGAAAACGAGTTAATTATTCCTATTGGGTGTACTTCCTGGTAAATGGGCCATCAGAATGGTGCCTTCATTCACATCCAATTCATGTGGTGTCTGTAATGACTTCAATATTCGTAACGTATCCGTTCTCCCCCGGTCACGGTCTCCGGTTTGTAGTTCAAAGTTGACTGGGTGTGAAAGAATAGAGGGGTGATTTCTTTTTGGGGGGGCGGGGGGGGGGGAGGGGTTGTGCCGAGTGGCTTTTGTGCCAGTGTTTTGATTTGGCACATGAAGGTCCTATGGAAATGATGGCTATGCAGAGAAGGATCAGGGATATGTCTTGGTGGTCAGGAATGGTTCGGTATGTGGAGCATTTTTTTTTTTAAATATATATTTTTATTGTGCTTTTAAAAAACCCAGTTATGAAGTGTCGTACATTAATAATCCATACATCAAATAGTACACTTTTATAGCCGCGGCGGGCCATTTGAAAAGGTATCAATGCAAACCCTATATTGTTGTATCATGGTTCCATGGGGTCTCCCTGTCCTTTAGGTGCCAATGGCCCATTGCTGGTCGCTTAGCTCAAGAGGAACAACCGTCCGGGACCCGACTAGTCGTCACCCACTGTGACATCAAAACCATAGTACTTCCTCCATTTACCCCATATCCTGTGGAATTTCTTCGAGCATCCCCTCGCCTTATATGTGACCCTTGCTGCTGCCATATACATGTCCATCCTGGCCCTCCACTCTCGGAGTAGTGGTGCAGTGACGGCCCCCCACATTTTTGTCACCACCAGTGCTAATGCTGTAAAGAAGGTTTGCTGTTTGCTCAGGTCTACGTCGCCCAGGATTCCCAACAGTATAAATTTAGGATCCGATGGTATATCAACCTCCAGTACTTTACTCAATTCCTGCAATATCCTCCCCCAATAGACCTGTATTATAGTGCAGTTCCAAATTTGTGGTAAAAGTTGCCCTCTCCATGTCCACATCTCTGACCGGTAGAGGCAGTTGCTCATCCTACTTTATGTAAACTGTCTTGGTTGTAGTAAGCTCTATGGAGTATTTTGTATTGAATGAGGCGAAGGCGTGATTTAACCGCCACCTCCCTAGGATCCATTAAGGCTGCCTCCCAGTCTATGATTTCAAGTGTGCCCAGGTTCCCCTCCCAGGTAGATCGTAGCTTGCTTAATCTGTCCGGAGCATTATTAGTGAGGGTCCGGTATGTAAGTGATACTGTAAGAATGTGCTCGTGGAGCAGTCTCCCCTCCAGTGGTGCATATTCTGGTAGTGGGGAATCACCTATGTTCTCTGCTTGCCATGCGTTTCTGATTTGAGCATACCTGAGGAACTGGGAGGTCTGTAGTGCAAAGTCTAAGTTTGCCATTAACGCTAATATCCCCTATGGTGGAGATACCTATATCGTCCCACCCTCCAAAGCCTTGTAGCTTCCGTATTTCTGTTAGCCAAGAGCAATGCCAAAAGGTCTTTGTCTGGTGAGTTTCCAGTCCCACCCCATTGCCTTCGTTGCCCTCCCCACGTCTCTATTGTGGCTTGGGTGGCCGGGTTAAGTCTTCCTTTACCTCTGACACCATTAAGTTAGTGTAGGCAGGTACGTCCGGCCATTGTGTCCCTCTCCAGTCTATGGGTGGGGTGATATCCCGATGCATGTAGCCATTCATTCACTGGTGCTAGTTCCGCCCAGTAGGAGGCCTCTATGTCAGGGAATGATATTTCCCCCCATTGTACTGATTTCGTTGTAAGGCACCAAGTGCAATTCTAGGTTGTTTCCCTAGCCACAGGAGTGAGCGTAGCTCAGCGTCAATTTCCCGGAAGGTTGCTTGTGGGAGGGGGAAGTACGTGTTCTGTAGTGCATATAGGAATCAGGGCAAGGTGATCATTGTCAACATAGCAGCCTGGCCTTGTATGGTGAGTGGGAGTTCTCTCCACCGATGTGCATCTTCTGCGAAGTCCGTGAGTACGCGCTTAATGTTTTTTCAATAGCAAAGTTCCCTGTCAGCTGTAAGGTATATTCCCAGGTAGTTAAACCCGCCATGGGCTATCTGGAGGTCCCTGGGGATGGTGGGCCATGTCGTCAAAGTAACTGGGCTATATATAACTGATTTGTGCCAGTTGATTGTATACCCCGATTGATGTCCATACCTATCTATAGTGTGAAACAGGGTAGGAATCGTAGTAGTCGGGTGCGTGATATATAAAAGTATGTCGTCCACATACAGGGAAATCTTTTCTTCCAGAGTATCCCCTGGATGGTTGCGAAATCACGTAGTCCAACCTAGAGTAGACCCTATGCGCACCCGAGTAGTAGGAGTAGCTCAGCCACTGGATGTAAGTGCCTCCAAACATCTTCAAGACCCAATGTCTCAGCGAGACGTGCCAATTGTGTAGTGCCTTATGTTTGCTTATGATCCCCTGTGTGGTCAGTGGGTGTGTGCTTCACATCATTAAAAATGCACCCCCCCGGTAATATTCATCAAATGCGGCGTCTCTAATAGGATTTCTGTCATCTTGTTGAACGTCCTAGATTGCAGTTTTGGCGGGGCATAAACTGAAAGGATAGTTGCAGTCCTTCTGCCACATGTCCCTGTCACCCCAACGAATGTGCCCTCGGGATCTATCCATGTGCGTGCCACATGGAAGGGGGGTGACTTCTTAATCAAAATTGCTACCCCTCTAGAGCTGGAGGTGTACCCCGCATGGGCTTAGACTGTATATGCCCCCCTCCCTATGAATCCACATTTTGTGTCTTTAAGATGAGTTTCCTGTAGCATCACTACGTCTGGGTGAATACGTTTTAGAAAGAACGTCACAACCCCCTTTTGAGTTTATCCCCAAGGCCGTTAACGTTCCAGGTCATGGCAGTGAAGGGTTCAATCTCAGAACTCCTCATGGTTGGCTGTGGTACATTTGTGTCGTACATGTATGTATAGAATACAACAGAGCCCAGGCTTGAAAGTGTACCTTGTTATATGCAATCCTCATGACTGAACCATAACTGAATCTTAACTGTCAACTACAACTTCTCATTAAAATGTGAGACCCAACCCCCCTCACCTCACTCCCCCTAGTTTCACAGCTACCCCCATAGTGATAATTCCGGGGTTGTGATTAACCCCTCCCATGCTCATGACGAGCTGAGCTCGTCATGAGCCACGGTGGCCGTGTGCTCATGACGAGCTGAGCCTGTCATAACGGCCGCAACGCGCGCACGCAGGGCTAATTCCCCAGCTGTGCTGAGCGTTCAATGGAAACAGGTGTGGCCGCGACGAACCGAGCTCGTCATGAGCACACGGCCACCGTGGCTCATGACGAGCTGAGCTCGTCACGAGAACCGGGACGCTGTGCGCCCCCCCCAGCACAGTGGGTTAATTACCCCAGCGGCCAAGGGGTTAAGGGCGGCAGAGGTCTGTCGCCCACCGCAACCCAAAACTTATGTTACAAATCTAAACACTTGCCACACATTAAATGAACAAAGAAAAACAAAAAGAAGAAGCTTGTCCAGAAAGTGGAAAGGAAAGAATGGAGAGGGGAAAGAAATAGAAAGGACGAAAAAAACGGTTGGGAGGAAAAGAAAGGGGAAGATTGCTATCAAAGTCTTATGCATCTTCCGGCCTGTCACGTGCTCCTGATCGCGACGCTACAGTCACTGTGCATGTCTGAGTGGTGGTATTGGGGGGTGGCAATTCTCGAACTCAGGAATGTGGAACATTTCTTGAGGGAATGAATGGCTTGTGCAGTTAGTGACAACTCACAAGTTACTGTACCAAGTCCAGTGGAAGCTGTTCCAATTCCAGCTAAACTTAGGGTTAAGTTAGTTATGGATGCCATTGGTCCTATCAATGTGGTTAGGGAAGGTTGTAGGTTTGGAATTGTGCTAGTGGGTAATTCTTCACAGAGGCCTCAAGTGAAAATTGTGGTCTGTTAACACAACTGAAATAATTGGTTTATTACAGTCTGTATTTTTGAGATAAGGAGCCCCTAATGAGTTATTAACAGACAGCGTAGTTCAGTTCACTTCTCATGAATTTGATTTTTTTTTGGCACATTGGGGTGTCAAGCACATCAAGACATCTTTGCATCATCCCTGTATCCATGGCCTAGTGGAAACGGGGGGATGTGGTGAGAGTGTGTGTACCTGACATAACAATCAAAGGTCAGTCCAGATTTTCGTCTCCTGGGAGGGTCATTCAAGTTAAGGATTGTGTGGTCATGCTTGAGGATAGCAAATGGTGGAATAAAGAGAAGTTGTTTCTTCAGAGTGCTGTAGAATTTCAGGGTGTGGTGAGATTAAGAAACTATTCCCTGGGGAGTTTTGAGCTTCATCATTTGAAACTGAGGAGAACACAGAGGGGAAAGAAAGCCTCCTGTCAAATTGCATGACTATGTTTAATCATTTCCAAATGTACTCTTATCTTTGACCGTGCCTCGTGATATGGGTTAATGTGCAATGGCGTTTTAGTAAATATTTACTGTTTTCATAGCTGCGTATCTTAAAGTGCTCGTTTTGAGCACTGTGGTTATTTAATTTATTCTTTTTTATCTAAGTTTGTTTGGTGTAGGAGTTATTTGGTGCTAAAAAATGGGAAGAAGTGTTGCGTCTCAGTCTTTAAGTGGGCAGAAAGTTACGGGTGTTTAGAACACAGGGATAATTGTCGTACAGACTTACCGGAGTTGGTCCTGTGCTGCTGCTTGGCCTGTGACATTTCTGAGCCTTGGAATACACCCAGCTATTCCTGCCTGAATTGCCTCTGTGTCCTTCCTGTGGGCTTTTGACTGAGTTCTCTGACTTCCCATTACCATGTCTTGGCCGCCTGTCTTCTAGCTTTGAGGTATGGGTCTTTGGACAAAGCTCCACGTAACAAAGTAGTTCTCGGGGTTGTATTACAAATGCGCTTGTGACCCTCTTTTTTCTGATTGGTCCTTTCAAGCAATTATGGTCCCCATAATGACAAACCTATCATCTGAAACTTGTCAATCAATCAATCAGGATTTTTTAAAGCACGCTACTCACCCGTGAGAGTCTCAAGGTGCTGGGGGGAGGGTGGGGTGCAGCTCCGGTTGATTCGAAGAGCCAGGTTTTGAGGTTCTTCCTGAAGGTGTGCAGGGTCGGGGAGTGTCTGATGTTGACAGGGAGCTCGTTCCAGGTTTTGGCTGCGACGTAAGAGAAGGCTCGTCCGCCAGCTCTGTTTCTGCGGATGCGGGGTGTCTCTGCTAGGGCGAGGTCGGCGGAGCGGAGGTTCCTTTTGGGTGCGTGGAAGGAAACGCTCCCATTGAGGTATTTGGATCCGATGTTGTGGAGGGCTTTGTAGGCGTGAGTGAGGAATTTGAAGATTACTCTCTTCTCGACGTGGAGCCAGTGGAGGTCTCGTAGGTGTTGGGTCATGTGTTCGTATTGCGGGGTCCCGAGGACGAGTTTGGCTGCTTCGTTCTGGATGGTTTGGAGCTTGTTTAGCAGAGTTCTGTTGATTCCGGCATAGAGGGCATTTCCGTAGTCCAGGCTGCTGATTATGAGTGCGTGGGTGACGGTCTTTATGCATTCGGGGGGGTATCAACTTGAAGGTCTTGTGAAGGCAGTTGAAGCTGGTGGAGGCAACATAGTTGATTTGGCGGGTCATGTTGAGGGAGGAGTCGAGGATGATGCATAGGTTCTGTGCGTGGTCTGTGGGAGTGGTCGGCTCCCGAGGGTGATGTGGTCTTTTCTGGGTCCTGTTTCTGATTTTACCTTGCCAGCTTCTGTCTCTTCCAGTCACTGTTGAAGTGCATTCTTGGCTCTCTTTTGTGAATACCTTCATTGGCCTCCCCTTTTATTGACTCCCACCATGAGTGGGTTAAGGGCCAACTAGGATATATTGTGACCATTTTTCAGTCCTCCAGGATCTTACACTGGTGGTATGGTTGCGACTCTTGTAGGCCTTCTTTTGCTTGCAGTGCCTTCACATTTATCTTGAGCTATTTGTCCCTCCCTTCCTAGAGTGTTCACCAAATAAAAATAATAATAATAATAATAATAGTTGCATTTCTAAAACGCCTGGTTACATTGAACCAGTGTGTCCCCGCGCTGAGGTAACAGCTAACAGAACGCAGCATACACAAAACCTGATAGCAAAACAAAATTAGACCCCAGGAAACAAATAGGTCTTCAGACCGTTCCGAAAGATGGGTTCCGAGCACTCCAACCGGAGATTCTGAGGAAGAGTGTTCCACAGCTGGGCCGCCAAGAATCGAAAAGAGCGGCCGCCCATCCTGGATCTCAAAATCTTGGGGATATGTACCTTTCCTTTCCCACTCGATCTGAGCAGTCTGGTTAGTATATAAGGAGTGAGAAGGTCTTGCAAATACAAGGGCCCCTTCTTCTGTAGGATCCGATGACTCACACACATGGCCTTAAACTTCACTCTTTCCCTGATGGGCAGCCAGTGCAGGGCGGTCAGTTCTCTTTTCGCTGAAGCTCTCCTCTGTAACATAAGAACTAGTCTTGCAGCTGCATTCTGGATACACTTCAATCTCCGTATGCACTTATCGGTTGCACCCAAATACAGGAGATTGCAGTAATCTAGTCGAGAGGTCACCAAAGCATGCACCATGATCTTTCTAGATGCCATGGGGAGGGTGTCAAGGGTCTTCCGTAAGATACCAAAACAGGCGCCTGCCACCCGCCTGGTTTGGTAATCAAAAGACAGCCTGTTGTTCACCCACACCTCAAGATTCTTCGCTTGTTCGCACGGTGTAGGGTTATGGCCCAATGTCTGAGGCCACCAGGCCGATGACCAAGCTGACGGAGCCTTCCCTATCACCAGCACCTCAGTCTTGGTACCGTTCAGCTTCAGACAATTGTTTGCCATCCACCCTGCCAGTTCTTGAAGGCAGGATATGAAGTTAGAGGCAGCGTCAGCCCGGGCTTGAGTCAAAGAGACCACCAGCTGGGTGTCATTGGCATAAGACAGGGCATTTATCCCAAATGTATCTGAGATTTGTGCCAGGGTGGGCGACCTAGAGATTGAACAAAGTCGGGCTCAAGGTAGAGCCCTGAAGCACCCCCTGCGTCAGCTTGATGTTCCTAGAGTAGTGAGCCCATTGCATAACTTCAAATCTATGCTTGGACAGAAACGATTCCATCCACTTCAAGGCCCCGCCGATGACACCGCCTCTCTGAAGATCCTGCAGCAGTGTATGGTGGGCAGCAGTGTCAAAAGGGGCACCAAGATCTAACAAAATCAGAGCTGCTGTTTGTCCGCTGTCCACATGCTTCAGAATGGTCTCGGGGGAATACAACAAAGCCGATTCGGTGGAGTGAAGGGCCCGAAAACCAGACTGAGAGGGGTGGAGAAGGGTATTCTTACAGATATGTGTTATGAGCTGTATATCCCCAATCTTCTCTGCAACCTTCACAAAATAGGGAAGCAGGGAGATGGGTCGCAAGTTGTCAAGCTGCTCGGCACTGATATGGGGCTTTTTTGTATAGGGAGCACCACTGCCTCCTTCCATCTATTTGGTACCACTCCTGAGCTAAAAGACATCTCAATGAGATATCTAATAAAAGGCTCTAGTGTGTCCATACTCCCTCTAGGCACTCTCGGAGTAGCAGGATCCCTAGGTGACCCTGATGTAATCCTAGTGGCTATCTGTTTGAGTGTCTGAAACGGGCACAACAAATTCATCAAGATACTTTAGTCTTAGGGCATCCCCAGGTTCCTCCTCCCTTCCCCCGCTCCCACGAGCAGAGTCAGGGAAAGAGGAATAAATATTTTCTACCTTCGCCTCAAAATACTCGGCAATCCGATTGCACGATTCCTCAGATCCAACAATGGGTGCTGCAATAGATGTCAAGGAGGAAATTTCTTTAAAAACCTTAAATAGTTCTATAGCAGAATTTTCAGCAGATTGAATTCTTTCCTGGAAATAGGCTGCCTTCGCCTTTCTAATAAGCGAATGGTAGGACTTAATGCAAGTTTTATATTCCTCTTCCAAGTGGACAGAGAAATCTTTCCTCCAGCGTCTCTCTAGGCGCTCACTCCCTGATTTGGCTGTCCTAAGTTCTTCGCCAAACCAGGGAGCTGATTTACGTTTTTTTGTAGAAACCTTAAATGAACTGGGTGCAGTACAGTCAAGGGTGTCAGTAATACTCCTCCTTAAAGCTTCACAAGCTGAATTAGCATCCAAATCAGCAGATGGTCAAGCTCTTATAAGGGCCTGATCGAACGCCCCCTAAGAGAATGCAACCCACTTCCTACTTTTAAAACCAATGTTAACTTGCTTGAAAATATGACTTGCACAGTCTAACATATATACAATAGCATTAATGCTTGCCATGAAAGGGCAGGATTACGCGTGTCGCTCTACTTGCATATCTTACGCTAAAAAGATTCATATCGCAACCGAATTCACCATCTAGCAATATCGATGGTATGAAAGTCGGGCAGTTAGCTTCAGCTCACTTCTTCAAAATAGGAAGTCCTAATTTGTTAGTCTGTTCTTTGGGAAATAAATAACCGTGCTAGAAAGTGAAAACATTTCCGACTAATTTTGGCTTCAAATATGACATTTGTACATCAGTGATTAATAGCTGCTGCTTCCAAATGATGCTGCTATAACTAATGCTTCATTTGTTCAATATCAGATATACAGCTGTAGTACAAGCCTTCATCAAGGCCCATGATGGCTGTTTGACTGCTGCCGTAGTCTCTATTCTGGGCTCCCATGTATACAACAACAACTTTATTGTATGATTAATTAAAATCCTTTACAAAAGCTGAAGAAAATGCAAGTTAGAAAAGGTTAAAATAAAATACATAAAAATCTAAAAATATCAACTAAAAAAAGGGTTAAAATGCAAAGATACTATAAAGTAACTGTACATAAGTAACTTTGTACCAAAAAAAATCCGTTTAGAAACAACACATGAGGAATTTGACATGCAGTGGGTATGCAGAACTGCGGAGGGCATCTTGTTGCTAGTAAAAGAGACAGTAATAGTATTTAAAGTGCGATGCTAAGCAGTTGCAAGTGCCAGTGGTCCTTGAAACATAATTTATTCAACTGTCACCTCTCTGGCCGATCGTAAGAACATTCCAGAGGCCGCATAAAACTTCCCAATTAGTGGGCTCCCGTACAAACTGACCACATCACCTACAGGCAGCACAAAATGACGCACACTGCATGGTTCTTGGGCACAAAAGGTGATCAAATTTTTTTTCTGTATCAAGGACAACTACTACATCTTCCATGACTTTAGCTATTTGTATAAGTTGACAAATCAGTTTAGCAACGTCGCCAGATATACATTGCTTCATTAGCCCTATTTTTTTTTAAGTAAAAGAGCAACGTAAAAGCTCACAAGTTAATACAAAAGAAGGCAACCTTGAAGGGCTAGTAAGCAACAGAATATTGATGGAAATGCGACCAGTGGGAGTGGATGAGGATGTAAGCAACAGCCTGTGTGGGTGGGAGAAAATGCGGCAAGGAAAGGAGTGAGGAGGCCCGTGGAGTACCACAATCAAGGTAACTTGATTGTTAACATAAAAATGTAAAATATATGTAAAAAAGTAAAAGCACAAATTCTTACAAGCTGCATCCAACACAGTTCACATAGAAAGCGAACAGCACATGGGGAGTTAAGGGAGAGACCAGTACAAATGGAAGAGAGCAACAAAGCATTAACAGTCCCTTGAAGGGTTGAAACACCAAAAGAAACAAGCATTTGCAATGCAATGGTCTCGGCATCATTAAAGGTAGAGCTATTGGCATTGCTCATGACATTTTTTTTTCTTTAAATCAAAAGATTCTGCACTCACTACTCTGCACTCACTACTCTGCACTCACTACTCTGCACTCACTACTCTGCACTCACTACTCTGCACTCACTACTCTGCACTCTCTGCACTCACTACTCTGCACTTACTACTCTGCACTCAGCACTTACTACTCTGCACTCAGCACTTACTACTCTGCACTCAGCACTTACTACTCTGCACTCAGCACTTACTACTCTGCACTCACTACTCTGCACTCACTACTCTGCACTCACTACTCTGCACTCACTACTCTGCACTCACTGCACTCACTACTCTGCACTCTCTGCACTCACTACTCTGCACTCACTACTCTGCACTCTCTGCACTCACTACTCTGCACTCTGCACTCACTACTCTGCACTTACTACTCTGCACTCAGCACTTACTACTCTGCACTCAGCACTTACTACTCTGCACTCAGCACTTACTACTCTGCACTCACTACTCTGCACTCACTACTCTGCACTCACTACTCTGCACTCACTACTCTGCATTACCACTCTGCACTCACTACTCTGCATTACCACTCTGCACTCACTACTCTGCATTACCACTCTGCACTCACTACTCTGCATTACCACTCTGCACTCACTACTCTGCACTCACTACTCTGCACTCACTACTCTGCACTCACTACTCTGCACTCACTACTCTGCACTCACCACTCTGCACTCACCACTCTGCACTCAGCACTCTGCACTCACCACTCACTACTCTGCACTCACTACACCTGTCCCTTTAGTCTAACTAAATATAATCTACATTTTCAACCCACCATGTGTGCTTTCATTTTCTTTCCACCTACTTCTTCCAGTCCTCCGCTCCTCCTCCGCTAACTCGATAAATAAATAGCTTTTCTCGCATGCTTCCCATTTCCTCCTTTCTTTCTGTTTATCATTTTCCTTTTTCTTATTCTAGGTTTCTGACATGGTCTTCCCTTTAACCTTGTTCTCGGTTTCCAATTCTTCGCCCTTTTGTCTCTGACTTCTATTCTCATTCTCTCTGTCTCCTGTTCTTGTTTTCTCCCTATGTTCTATTTTCATTTTCTCTGTTTTGTTGTGATTTTTTCTATCTTGTGTTGTCATGTTCTCCCCACTCCTACTAGCATCAAGGAGATTTCAGTTTTTCTTTGTAGATTTTGGGTAAGAGCCTCACAAGGGCAAGATGTATTGAATTCTAGAAAGGAGAGGGTTGGAGCTTATCCCTAGTGCCAATAGGGTTCCTATTCTAGTGCATCGCACTGCAGTGCTCACAAGAGAAAGCGTGGTGCAGTGATTCTGTTTATGGCAAGCCAGTGTTCCATCGTTCTGGAATTGCAACCACCTAATCCCAGGCAAGTGAAGCTGTTGGAATTTTCAAACTAAGCTTTTTCTGTGTCAAGCTTTAGTTGGAGCTTCGAGAAAGCAGGCAGGAGCGGTGTTTTCAGGACCATTGAGAGCATCATTCAGACAAATCGTGTTCGGATGGACCACCATTAAACATCCATGAGACAGTTTAAGACTTTCCCCCTTTTGAAAGTATGATTCAAATTGACGTGGGATTGAGATATCCTGGATTCGGGCTCCTGAGTAATCTCAGATGGAGGAATTGAAGAGAGTTGATGACCGCGCATCACTCTGTGGACCTCTGCAAGAGATGGTGGCCAGGCGCATCAGTAGAAATATAGTCTGGCTTGATGAGACCCGTTGGCCCGGAAGGAGGGAAACAATTGGAGGGCATGCTCTCTTACACCACAGGCCATTGAGTGACATTGGAGGAGCATCATATCGTCAGCTCTATTTTTATCTATCTAGAGAGAAAGTAAGAGGAAGTGCAGAGGTGACCGTGACCTAGTGTGCAGAGCAGTGTTTCTATGACATTAATCAGAGCAGTCTTTGTTCTCCGTCGAGGGTGAAATGCTGATTGGAAGTCAATGGGGAAGTTCTGTGTCACACATAGCAATCTGAAACCTGGGCAGCTATGTTATCTGTGTCTGCAGATCTGCAAGTCACAGACACCGCTTGGTCGAGAAACCATGCCTTCGGCCGCTGGGGGAGCAAATTGCAGCCTTAGTGCTTTCTTGTGAACGATCTGCCGGGCTTTTTATTTCATTCTTGAACCGCATTTCTTTAAACGTCCATGGACTAAAGTTAGAGTTGTCGTCATATTGAGTATTTTCAACCTCTAATCCCTTTGATTATTTTTGATGTAATAATGTCCTGCTGCCTCCTCTTCACTTTCACAACAAGTGCCATTCCATTTCTGTGTCGCACCCCCGCCTTTACTCTGACATACTACTCTATTTCTGTTCACTAGTCTCCACACATCCTGCCCTGTCTTGTAAAATTGAGTTTGTACATGGGGCGCATGTAAACTGCATTTGTGAATGCCTTTATATGCATTGACCCTTTAAACCCGACCTACTGACTTTGCCAACGCAAACCGAGCCGACACCGGCCCAGCAGACAGACGAGCTGCAGGCGAAACCTATCGTGGGGCGGGACTGAGAAAACGAAACCTATCGTGGGGCGGGACTTCCGTTTTGTGAAGCCCGCGCCCACGGAGTGCCTGGAGGAGCACCGAGGGAGAGCCCAGCGGTCGGAGGCTGCACAAGTCCGGAGGGCCTTTGACCGGTGAGCGGAGCGGAGCGGAAGGGGGGAGCGGGGGGGGAGAATGCCTGTATGTCTGCGTGTCCGGCGGGGCGGGGAGAGAATGCCTGTATGTCTGCGTGTGTGTGTGCGACGGCGGATGGGAGGGGTGGGGGGCGGGATGCGACGGCGGAGGGGTGGGGGGGGGGATGCTCGGTGCACGTGTGTGTGTGTGTGTATGCATGCGACGCCGGGGGTGGGTTCGCTGTATGTGTGGGTGCGTGCGTGCATGAGCGCTCGTGTGTGTGTCTGTCGCTGTTTCTGCGCATGCGCGTGTGGTGTTGCTGCTTCCCAGGAGACAGCAGCTGAGCGCGTTCGCGAGCGCGTGGCCAGCGGAAATCGCCTCCTTGAAGAGGCAATGCGCGTGGCCAAGGCTGTCTCCTGGGAAGCATAGTCCCTGACAAAAGATCTCCGGCGGAGACGCGCTTCCGCGCGTTGACGCCGAGACCTAAAAATGTGTGTGGAGCATTTAAAGGATGCACGTCATCCGATTAAAAGGATGGTAAAGAAGCTATGATTCAGGGGAGGGATAAAACACGAGAAGAGAAAGGAAAGCCATTGAAAAGCAGCAAGGTAAATGGGATTGACCAGAAACCATAGCAGTGGTAAGCAATGTGCTAGTGCAATGGCCACTGTAAGTTTTGTTATTTTCCACAATAGGCTTTTTCCGACAACATGCACCTGAAAGATGTCTTTAAGTGAGACCTAAAAGCTGCTAATGGATACCCCAGTAAATAAGTACTTTGCACACTTCCACAACCTGTGGTTCAATTGTTGCAAATACGGCCATTTTGTTTTGTTTTTACTCGACTCTATGAATAAAAGCGGACATCACATTAGGAAACACAATGTTTATCATCCATGATGCACTTCGTGGTTTTAACATCTAAGATTTGTAGTAGGAAACTTTAAACTTCTCATAGTTTTTTACATGAACTTTTGAAATTGAAAATTGTTGGATATGATATGATAAAAAAAAAGTATATATATATTTCATTCAGGTGCCCCAGAACATGAAGACGACACTCCACGGAGGATTGTTCACAGAACCTTTTAATTGCGAACAGCGAAGAGCAGCCCATTGATTGCTGTCCCTGACGCGTTTCGGTGTAACAAACACCTTAATCATAGGGGGAGGGGGAGTTTGGCAAAATCCGGTGAGTACTTCAACCTATTTATCCAATTTGCAGTCACTTTCCAGTAAGCGGCATGCTGGGTGTTGAAGTCACAATTATACCTTCCAGTAGGGTCCGTTTTTCTGCCAAAAGTTTTTACACCCCAAAATTCATCAAAGTTTATCACAGCCCTCCAGTGGGCTACAGGGCTGCTTTTCCTGTTCCAATTGAAGCATCCCTCGTGCTGGCAGGAGATGAATTTTCACAGCCTCGCAGACCATTTATTTTCCGGCGGTGCATCTCCCGCGGCTTGGAGCCTGCTGCGTAGAACATTTCATTCAGGTGCCCCAGAACATGAAGACGACACTCCACGGAGGATTGTTCACAGAACCTTTTAATTGCGAACAGCGAAGAGCAGCCCATTGATTGCTGTCCCTGACGCGTTTCGGTGTAACAAACACCTTAATCATAGGGGGAGGGGGAGTTTGGCAAAATCCGGTGAGTACTTCAACCTATTTATCCAATTTGCAGTCACTTTCCAGTAAGCGGCATGCTGGGTGTTGAAGTCACAATTATACCTTCCAGTAGGGTCCGTTTTTCTGCCAAAAGTTTTTACACCCCAAAATTCATCAAAGTTTATCACAGCCCTCCAGTGGGCCGCGGGAGATGCACAGCCGGAAAATAAATGGTCTGCGAGGCTGTGAAAATTCATCGCCTGCCAGCACGAGGGATGCTTCAATTGGAACAGGAAAAGCAGCCCTGTAGCCCACTGGAGGGCTGTGATAAACTTTGATGAATTTTGGGGTGTAAAAACTTTTGGCAGAAAAACGGACCCTACTGGAAGGTATAATTGTGACTTCAACACCCAGCATGCCGCTTACTGGAAAGTGACTGCAAATTGGATAAATAGGTTGAAGTACTCACCGGATTTTGCCAAACTCCCCCTCCCCCTATGATTAAGGTGTTTGTTACACCGAAACGCGTCAGGGACAGCAATCAATGGGCTGCTCTTCGCTGTTCGCAATTAAAAGGTTCTGTGAACAATCCTCCGTGGAGTGTCGTCTTCATGTTCTGGGGCACCTGAATGAAATGTTCTACGCGGCAGGCTCCAAGCCGCGGGAGATGCACCGCCGGAAAATAAATGGTCTGCGAGGCTGTGAAAATTCATCGCCTGCCAGCACGCGGGATGCTTCAATTGGAACAGGAAAAGCAGCCCTGTAGCCCACTGGAGGGCTGTGATAAACTTTGATGAATTTTGGGGTGTAAAAACTTTTGGCAGAAAAACGGACCCTACTGGAAGGTATAATTGTGACTTCAACACCCAGCATGCCGCTTACTGGAAAGTGACTGCAAATTGGATAAATAGGTTGAAGTACTCACCGGATTTTGCCAAACTCCCCCTCCCCCTATGATTAAGGTGTTTGTTACACCGAAACGCGTCAGGGACAGCAATCAATGGGCTGCTCTTCGCTGTTCGCAATTAAAAGGTTCTGTGAACAATCCTCCGTGGAGTGTCGTCTTCATGTTCTGGGGCACCTGAATGAAATATATATATATATATATATATATATATATATATATATATATATATATATATATATATACAGAGAAAATCCAAGTATTGACTGCCTCCGCCAGATCGAGAGTTGCGTCGTCTCAGTAGGACTCCTTGGATTGAGTCCCTCACACTCCTTTGCATAAATGACCACGCCAAGTGAGATTTCACGATTTCTTTATTGCCGCTGCCAAACGCGTTTCGACTACACAGTAGTCTTGATCACTGGTTGTGGTTAGAAAAGCGCGCGGCCATTTTAAAGAAAAAAAGGTTTTTGCATCATCACATCCGTCAGTGACCACATGTCAACTGACAGAAAGGACAGACTTCGTTTTACCAATTCATTACAGAAACAATGTTTTTGCACATTTACTTTAACATGATTAACACATATTTAGTCAGAATGTATATGTATTATGTATAGCTTCTGAACGTGGACAACTCAGTGCTTTGTAATAACATGTGTTTTTGCGAGTTGTTTTGAGGATTGTTTTTAACACAATCGAAAAAACTTTATTCACAATGGCGCGCGTTGACAAAGAGATAAACACCCTGCCAGCGCTTGTCACCAGCTCAATGATGAAAAGTCGAAAAATTTAGCCCATGTGGGCTTACCTAAATATCTGTCGGATTTACGCAAATATTTCCGATTTTTCTCTAGGTTAAAAAATTACACACTGTGTTTCAACACAACTCGTTACAAAACATTACAAAAAATAAAGCTCCAGTGAGCAAATACACTGGTTGTCCCTTACGTAAAAGCAAATCAATGTTTTCTTCAATTGCCTCAGTTTATGTTAGGTGTAAGTTGTAGATACATTATACAATGTGCTGTCCATACAATAATCAACATGATCAAAATAAATTTCATATATATGAATATAGCAGACACTACTTGTAAAACACTGAAGATATTAAAGGTGTCTATGCAAATCTTATATATATATATATATATATATATATATATATATATATATATATATAATGTCTTTTCAAGGTAAACCTCAAGTCTCTTATTAACCCCCGTAATCTTCCACAAATATCTTGTGACCAAAAATTGACTGAGCTGTTTCCGTCACCTTCATCAGGTTCAAATGAAATTCAAAATGGTCCCCCAGAATTCTGACCTGCTGTTTCGCTAGTTGGTCTGTCGAACGGCCTGCAAATGACTGTACAGCATATAGACTACTGTCGATGCTGAACATAGACTATAAAGTCCTCAACTGGGTCCTATCCCCTAGACTCCTCTTCATGACCAAACTAGTTCACCTGGATAAAACCGGGTTTATTCCTGGCCACAACAGAGCAAACAACATTAGGAGACTTTTGACTTTGCTGGAGGCAGACACTTATGACCAAGGGGAAACTACAGGGCTCGCAATCGATTGTAGAGAAGGCCTTCGACAGTCTAGAGTGGGACTTTCTCTACACTGTGATGGGGTGCATGCAATTAGGGCATGGATTTGTGGCTTGGACTAGGCTGTTATATACAGACCCCCACAGCCCGAGTGAGGACAGGTAGGGTTATCTTGGAGAAATATAACAACTGTCCTCCTTGTTGCCTGTGCTTTTTGCACTAGCGATGGAACCAGTAGCTAGCTCTGCTAGATCAGGGGCCAGGTATCAATGAATATTGGTTGGTGATCAAGAGCAATATGTAGCTCTGTATGCCGTTGAATTCCTGATATTTTTTCGAGAGCTGACAGTGGACCTAGAGGGGTCTAGGCGCTTACTCGAAGACTTAGGTTTGATATCGGGACTGCGGGTCAGTTGACAGAAATCCCTCCTATTCCTGATGCTTGCGAATCGAAGACATCCTGAGGGACTAGGGGTGCTGCAATCGGAGCCCAGATGCCCGCAATATCTGGGGGGGAAAGTGTTACCTGACCGGGCTGATTTGCTGGACTGACTTCTGGAAGATGCTTCTCATGTCCTTGGTGGGACAGATTGCTCTTCTGAAAATGGTTGCCCTCCCCAACTGTTGTATTTTCTTGTGACTGTACCTCTCTGGATCCACTGAGTGCCGTTCCAGGAATTAGATTCCCTCATTATTGCCTTTATTTGGGGGACAGGCCACAGGAGAGTAGCCCTAATGAAGTTACAGCACCCTGTGGGAGAAGGTGGTATGGCTGTCCCCGAGTTTGAAACGTACTCCCTTGCGACAAAGCTCCAGTGGCTCACTCAGTGGCTGGAAGGGAGAATTACCCAAGGTCATGAGATGGGACAGTCTGTATACCTGCCCTGCACAGGAGTTTGGAGTACTACTGTGGAAGGGGCAACCCTGTGCCAAAGATCCATAGGTATTCCGAGTGTTATGACGCTGTTGGGTTAAGAGTTTACAAAAAACTTTAACGCGGTTGCATCCTTGCCTGACTTACCCCTGGAAACATAAATTACTACCACATGAGGGGCACTGGCAGGGATTGATTGACTTGAAAGAAGCATGGGTGACACGTGTGGGTGACTTGTTCTGTATGGGGGAGCACCTTCCCTTTGAGGACTTCCATTTTTTAGAGTTTGATTTACCCCATGACCACTTTTTGATACATAGGGCAGTGACGGCTGTGGCTCGGAAGCTTTGGGGTGCGGGTCTCTCAGAACCTGCTCCTTACAAGGGATGCCAATACCTGGTCACGCCCATCACCTGTCTTTGTAGCGCAATCAGGGAAGATATGATGCAGCCCCTTGAGGTCCTACGGACCAGCTGGGAGGAAGACCTGGGCATGCCTGAGGGTGACTGCGCGACCTTGCTGGAGTGGACCCACAGTGTTTCATGAAACGCATGATTTTAAACTACTCAATTTTTGCATTCTACACAGAGGGTACCTAGCACTAGAGATAATGAACTGGTAGTTCATTGCAACCAGGGTGGTGTGTTCGCGATGTGGGGTAGTGGGGGCGAACTTCATCCACATGCTATATAATTGCCCAGCTAGCACACTCTTGGGATGAACCAACTCATACACTTGCAGACTAGGGAGGTCCCCTTCACCCCTGGACACTGTTTATTGAGCTGGTTCCCCCACATTGCTAAAACCAAAGTGTCCAGTAATTTCTAGGTTCTAGCTTTTATTTTAGTGAAGCTACTAGGGCCCCCTGAGCTGCAAACTAGCATAAGGACTTGGAGAGCTGGGCAGGATATGAGAGTGTAGTGGTGCTTCGGGTGGCCAGGCCGGGGTGGGTTCCATGGAAGTGGCTTGAAGGATCCAGACCCCTCGTTCCGGGCAGCATCCCGGTGTTAGAGTTAGCCCTAACCCCTACTGGTATTAAGATCTCATCCCTGGCTATGTGTACGCTGGTGTGTTAGCTTCGCAAAATGGACTACAGTGGGCTTTTACTCTTGATTTACTGGGTGCGCCAACCGATACTGGGACATATGTATGTTTTGGATGGGTTGACACTTGGCAGTGACGTGGGGTGGTAGGTGGTTGGATATTGTTGGAGAATTGTGGATTATGACAGATGAATGTTCATTGTTGGTGTATTACATGATGCATTTCTGTGGCTTACTGCATGGTGCTGATTTAATACTTAGAAAAATCTGTTTAAGAAAAAAATAAGTTGGCCAATCGAATGTATTACCCACTTATATTTTGAATTGCATCTGATGGTAATATAGTGAGTGTGGTTAAGTGGATTTGGTCTTAATTTCTGAGTGTCCAGTTCTGTAGGTGCTCCGTTATCCTCCACCAGAAGAGAGACTGTCTGGATACTTTATTGGTCCATTGACCCTGGTGAAAGGTCGGTTGACATGTTTCAGCCTTGTTGTGCCCGTACAGGTCAGTTGGCTTTCATCAGGATCAGAGTGAAGCCTTCTCTATTGTGAGGAGGCTATATAAGCATGTAAGTGAGTATGCAGGTAAATAGAATCACTCACCTTTCTTTGTCTGCAGAATTATTGATTTGAAGGCTGACAAAGTGCAAGCTTGGCCTATAACTTGAGTTTTGAAAGGGACGTCTTTCTTCGGGGAGCCGGCAATTCAACCAATAATCCTTGGCTGTGGGATTATTTGTCAGGTTCTGCTGCCGTCCTTAATGCCAACTTCCGGGGCGAATTTGACTGAGCCACTTAGCCGTGTCGACATGTTGACCGACCTATCACAAGGTGCAATGGACCAATAAAGTATCCATACAAGCACCTACCTTAGTAATTTTCAACCTTATCCCTCTCTTGTAACAATAAAGACACAAAACACAGGAGAGTAGATCATTTTACCCTATCTCACTTCCTCATTCACGACTGTCGTGAACGATACAGTCTCCCTCTTGGTGGATGATAACGGAGCACCTGGAGAACTGAACACTCAGGTTTTAAGACCCAATTACGACGCAATCAACCTAACCATACCAGCGGAGAATCGAGATATACCGCCATTGTGCTAATGTGGTTGAGAGTCTCTATCACAATTTTTCCGAGACTCCGGAAAAAAAGAATATTGTGGTTCATTCAATTTGATTATCCATACTAATAATATAAAGAGAGAGCCCAAACATTTGAGGCGGGTAATCTCAGGAATCACAGCACCAATCACAACACCCAATACAGCGTTGGAAAGGGCAGTTGCAGCAGAAGGACATAGGCTATACAGACGCCCACCATATACATTTAAAAGGTAAAAGAACTGTGCCAGAAAAGTAGTCCCTTGTGGGCGTGTCTGCGTTGTGCTGTGGGCGTGTGCTTGCGGGGTGACCTACACTGGGGGCGTGTGTTACGTTCCACCCTTCATGCCATGTCTCATATTGTGTGCTAATCCCACCCTGCTCCCTTTAAATACCCCTGCACCCCATGATCATAACCCACCCGTACTCCTTAAAATACCCCAACACCCTTAAACACTAACCCATCTTAACCCTATAAATATACCCTGTACCCCAAAACCCAAACCTATCCCTAAACCCTAAAAATACCCCTATACCCCAAAACCCAAACCTAACCCTGAACCCTATAAATCCCCCTGTACCTCAAAACCCAAACCTACCCCTGAACCCTAAAAATACCTCTGTACCCCAAAACCCAAACCTAGCCATGAACCCTATAAATACCACTGTACCCCAAAACCAAAACCTACCCCTGAACCCTAAAATACCCCTGTACCCCAAAACACAAACCTAGCCCTGAACCCTTAAAATACCCCTGTACACTCAAACCTACCCCTGAACCCTAAAAATACCCCTGTACCCCAAAACCCAAACCTAGCCCTGAACACTAAAAATACCCCTGTACCCCAAAACCCAAACCTACCCCTGAACCCTAAAATACCTCTGTACCCCAAAACCCAAACCTAGCCCTGAACCCTAAAAATACCCCTGTACCCCAAAACCCAAACCTAGCCCTGAACCCTTAAATACCGCTGTACCCCAAAACCCAAACCTACCCCTGCACCCTAAAACTACCCCTGTACCCCAAAACCCAAAACTATATCTGAATCCTTAAAATACCCCTGTACCCCAAAACCTAAACCTACCCCTGAACTCTAAAAATACCCCTGTACCCCAAAACCCAAACCTAGCCCTGAACCCTAAAAATACCCCTGTACCCCAAAACCCAAACCTACCCCTGAACCCTAAAATACCTCTGTACCCCAAAACCCAAACCTAGCCCTGAACTCTAAAAATACCCCTGTACCCCAAAACCCAAACCTAGCCCTGAACCCTTAAAATACCCCTGTACCCCAAAATCCAAACCTACCCCTGCACCCTAAAAATACCCCTGTACCCCAAAACCCAAAACTATATCTGAACCCTTAAAATACTCCTGTACCCCAAAACCCAAACCTAGCCCTAAACCCTAAAAATATCCCTGTACCCCAAAACCCAAACCTAGCCCTGAACCCTTAAAATACCCCTGTACCCCAAAACCCAAACCTACCCCTGAACCCTAAAAATGCTCCTATAACCCAAACCTAGCCCTAAAAATACCCCTGTACCCCAAAACCCATACCTATCCCTAAACCCTAAAACTACCCCTGTACCTCATAACCGAAAACTATATCTGAACCCTTAAAATACCCAAACACCCCAAAACATATACCCCAGTACCCCAAAACATATACCCCTATACCCATACTTACCATATCCAAACATTTAAAAAAAACATGCTTTTACCATTCATGCATTTACAACGAATTTCGTTGTACATGTATGCGCAGTAAAACATATAAAATGTAATGCCATGCGTTATAATGGCATTGCGGAGTCATGGTACTTTGGTAATGAAAGTATGCGGAGTGATGGTATGCGGAAAGAAAGTTGCGGAATAATCTGTGTTTACCCTCCCCCGGTAAGTACGTTGGTGGCACGGCGGCCAACATCTCCAGTAACATACTCATATTTTTTCAACACCCATTTGAAAAATGCACAGGTCTCTCTCATTGATGGCCAGCACCAACATACACTTTTAGACACACCTCCCGCCACAAGTTCTAGAATTGCGAACTTTAGAGCTGGGGAGCTACGTTTGAATCTCGGCATCAGCTCAGCATCCTGTGATTTCAGGCAAATCGCTTTATCTCCCCGTGCCTAGCACAAATGAATGTGTTCTTCTGTAATGTAAATTGTGCTCATGCCATGTTGTCGAGTTCGGGATATATAATATTGCAAGGAAAAATAAAGTAGGGAAACTCGAGTTCACACACTACTGAACGCGCACTCTTAAGTGCATCAGCAGTGCACTGTGAATCGGAGCGTTTCACAGGCCTGTCACAGATAAGAAATGCTATCAAAACGAAATCCTACAAAACAATATACTACTGGCCGGCAGCAATTCATACCCGGACAACGTAGGCACGGGCTGCTATCAACAATGAAATCATAAACCAAGGACTTCTAAAAATTGAAGACTCACTGTATCTATTAAGCGAGAAGTCCTTACAAGATTTCAGCCTGCCGCCAGCAGTCTGAACTAACCTAACTGGATAGCACAATATCGCTACCACACACAATATTCCAGAGCTAAATAACTACCTTGCTCAACACTTGCCTAACTTAGTTCCCGATCAACAACTCGCCTACACCACCATAGTTGATAGTGTTGAAAAGAAGCAAGGCAAACTATTGTTCATAGACGCCCCCGGTGGCACAGGAAAGACTTACCTAATCAACCTCATACTTGCCAAAGTTCGATCTTCTGGGAATTTGGCTCTAGCTGTTGCTTCATCTGGAATAGCTGCCACTTTGCTAACAGCTGGGAAAACAGCACATTCTACCTTTGAACTGCCTCTAACAGTTTCCCTTGAAAGGGATTCAATATGCTCTATTCGGAAAAACGGACCTTCGGGGACACTGCTTTAAAATGTGTCTCTTATCATGTGGGACGATTGTGCAATGTTACTAAAACCATTGCTGCCTAGCCTTTTTTTACCCGGACAACGTCGGGACGGGCCGCTAGTCAATGTATAAACTTGGAAAGCTGAATGAATCTCTGCTTCTCCCTCCCTCTCACATTTTTCAGACATAGTAACGATCTCATCTTACCCAAGTAGATATAAAATAGCAGAGGGGAAAGCATACTCCGCTTTGCACGTTGCAGCAGCGGAAGTATTTGACGTTGCCAGCCCGAAACATTCTCAGCAGAATTGTGTGATAAACCATGGCTTAGACTGCTGGGAGGTCAAGGAGACTAAGGACAGGTTGCTGGCCTCCATTTAATGTGAGGATATATTCTCTGATAGGTACTAGAGCTGATTTTGCATCTCCAAAGGATCCTAGACTGGTCTTATGAGCATTCTGCTCGGTGCACTCTTGAATATTTGCTATTTTCCCTTTTCTTTTTCATTAGTTTACTTTTATATGTGACGTTAGAGAGCTCTCAGTAGTTAAATAGCATTTAGGAGTCACACAGTAGTTTCTTCCGGAGGTGGTAAGGATGGTGTGTTTCATTTTTTAGATGAGGGACTCTGGCGTTTTAGGATGGTAGCGTTAACAATGTTTATGATATCTGCTGTGAGAGCTGAGAGAGATGTCCTCATGAATGATTCTGGAACTAATTCTACTGTCAGGTTAGAGGCTTTGATTTTTATTTTAGCAAGATTTGAATTGATGAGTGACATTTGAAAAGGCAGGGAAAGGATAGTTGGTAAGGAAACAGTGGTGTGTTAACAGTGAAATGACCAATGCTTGATATATAATGATACATTCTTTGTGAATACATGCATAAGGTGTTGGAACTGTTCTTGATCCACACTTATTGGCGGAAATGGTTATGAATGTTATGTTCATGCTCAACGACTAGGGTCTAGACAGGGTAGAGTATATCTGGTCCCCTTATGGTCCGTAGAGGCACCTGTCAGGGTTGCCCACTCTCGCCATTGCTGTTTGCCTTTGCAGTGGAGTCCCATGGGCCCGGTTGGAACTTTTGGGGCTACAGTGGGAACCATCTCTCTGAAGCAGGTTGCATTCAGTATCCCTTTATGCGGATGATTTGATTCTCTATATTAGGGATGCGCAAGCAGGCATTTCTTCTGTTACTCAACTCTTGAAAGTCTTTGCTAGAATCACCTTTCCTTTTAGTGCTGGCTGTGCCCTCCCTCACCACGTAACCTTAGATGATATATTGGCAAGTTCACCCAGCCATATCATTTAAATACCTTGGTATAAACATTTATCATTGCTCTGCCTATCTCCGTGAGGGTAATTAAGGAATGGCAATCAGAGTGCTCCCTTCCTAATTACATTTTTGTTCCACGTTTACTCTAGCAGTAATAGGTCAGATTGTGTTAATGAAAATGGTGGGTCTCCCATGATTATTGTACTTTTTTGCCCACCTCTCATTGGTGGTTCCTCATTCTCTATTCAGCGATCTTGATAAATCACTAGGTCGACTTTATATGGAATCGATGAAAGCGCTGAGTTTCTCTTTCAACTTTAAAGCTCCCTGTTGAAGTGGGAGGCATCGGTCCTCCGGACTTTGAATTCTATTATTTAGCAGCACAGTTGCAGTGCGTTTTAAAGAGGCTTGCGGGTCATTTTCTCTCTGAAACTGCTTTTTTTCCTTTCTCTTATAAAGCAGGTTCTTTGTATTCTTGATACTTCCTAGTGGACACAGGTGGACTGATCTTCCTCTATTGCTAAACGTAGCCTTGTCTTGCATGCGTGGTTCCCGGGCTCTCTCAGATCATGTTATTTCTGCAATTTCTGTTGTGGGGATACCATCTTAGATGGACTGGATACTTTCCAGCCAGATACGTTCTTGGTTGGAAAATAGGTTTATCTACACTACACAATCTATTCACCAGTGACGAACTGATGGATTTTCCGACTCTAGTGGCCTAACATTATATTCCAACCCCCTTGCCACCCAAAACCCAAACCCACCCACCTCGTGTCAAGTCGGTTCTTTGTGACCTATTTCAAATTTAATCGATGGGACCTCCCACCCATGAATTATTCCTGGAGACCTACAGCATAGGTGATGGTGGTAAACTAACTAAATGACTCTATAGAGCATTTCTCCACCAAAGGCATCAATCCGCTGATCAATAAAGGAAGCAGATTTGCCACGACCACTGCATGATTCTGAGTGGCGAGAAACACTGCACTATCCGCATAAGATGTTGTGTACTGAAGGATTAAAGTATATTCAATTTAATATCTTGAATATAGCAATCCTAACACCTAAACGTTTTAGTAGGATTTACCCCAGCTGGATTTAGCTTCTCTTTGCTGCCCTGTGGTGGATTTTCACTTACCTTGCATGCTTTGGTCCTGTAGCTCTGTTGTTCCTACTGGATCGGAGTTGTAGACTTGTTGTCACGTATGATGGACGACTGCTTGCCAGTTCCTTGTAATCCTTAGTCCTTGCCCTTTTTTCTCGGCTGCAACCCTATAAAACCTCTACCAAATTCATAGATCTGACATTGGTCTTGCCAAGCATACTATTAATTGGAAGAACTCTGCTGCCCCCCACTTTGGCTACATGGAGTAAAGTTGGAAATTACGCTTCACTATAGGGAGGAACATGAAGATATAAGGAAATTCTTTATAGTGCATTCTCGTGATCACCCGGTGAAAGTATTTCCTGCCCTCATTGGGAATGATAAATGTACACAATGAAGACGCTCTAAATGGTCCATGTCCATACTGTATTTATTTTCTGCTGATGGATTTTTCTAGTGAGGGTGGATCATCTAAAGGATGTAGCGAAACGGCCAAAGCAGCCGACTTTTGAACTGGGTAACCAGGTTTGAGTCTTTGCATTGGCTTAACATCCTGTGGTTCTAGGCAATTCACTTAATCTCCCAGTGTTTAACAGAACATAAAACACAAAAATAAATGCCTACTTGTGTAATGAAATTGGTGCTCATGTAAAGCTCTCAAATACCTTTGTGTCGAGTTTGTGCTGTATAAAACTATAAAAAGAGAAAAAAAAGAGGTTCACTATTCCGGACCCTGCAAGGTTTATGCTGATCTCTTTTTCTTTTATTGTTCCCCACCGTTCAACTACCGGATTATTATTCATACTGGGACTAATTGGTGTGCTGTATGAACAGGACATGTATATTTATTGGTGACTGGGTTTGGAGGTCTGGGGTCTGGTTTCTTTTAATACTATAGACAAAATGGTAAATCATATTGTACATTTCTGCCTCACATTGTGCTGGAGTTACTTTTCCTATGTGTATCTATACAACAACATGTATTGTGCAAAATGTGGATCACTGAGATGTTGATATCAAACTAATGGCGGCCGCTCATGAATTTCTTTGGGACTCTCTGGGTAGATGGTAGTCGGTCTGTTAGGTTGGGTATTGGAGGCATTGAATATGATATGCTGCGTGAAGACATGATGAAGTTGTATGAAAGTTCTGCTTGAAGGATCTTCAATTCTGGTCATGCGCTTTATCTTAATAGTGGTATTGGAGTAAATATTGAATGTGTGTTTTCTTGTGTTTTTCATATGACCTCAAGATTGTAGTCATTTGGATCTCCAGGTTCTTCGAGATGGTGACATTTTATATAAATGTTTTTGCCTTGTTTCTGGTTATGGGTAAAAATAGTTGGCCTGTTAATATAGTAATTTTTTTATACATATTCGTCTGCATAACAAATCAGATTAGTTGTTGAGAAGGGGGACTAACCACATCAATGAATAATCACAATCCTGGTCTGGATGGACCGTTAAAGTAAGTAAATTAACCTGAGCCCAACGCTCTGATAGCTCTGACGCAGAGCAGACAGGCCTAACATAGGGCAATGAAAATTATTTATGCAGTACCAAAACAGTAATAAAGTTATTTATGCAGTACCACACCAGTAATAACGTTAAAATGCTGCACAATGCAGATCCCAAATTGAATTAGAAAAAAGAGTAACATTTTAATAAATAAAATGAAAAAAATCCAATCGGGAGAACCGTAGAAATTACGTTTTAAGCAGTAATATTGCCAAGGAACACAAGGTGCCAATGATAAGTCAGTGGTCGCAGTAGACCTGAAAATAGGTGTAATTTGAAGCAGACTGCGATGGGGCTCAGGCCGTATATACAAACCAGGTTCATCCTGGTCAATAAGGTTACATTTTTACTATTATCCTTTTAAATCCCAATCCACCACAGGGTGACATTTCTGAACCCCGCAGGAACTACCTCAGTTAGAGACTCTAAGAGTCTCGGGCAGATTCCAAAGAGCAGGGTCCAGTCCAGATCTATTTGCCACTCTTTCTTGTCAGCTGGGCAGTTGCAGGAAAAGGCCCTTGTAGCTTGTTGTGTGCTGGAGATGGTACTCTATGCTCGCCTCGAGCAGCTGGGTGAGAAGACTCCTGGGCACACCCATACTAATGCGCTAAAAGTTTGGATATTATTACTTAATAAAAAAAATGTTTACATATATTAACAATTCTGGGTATTGGTTATATCGCATTAGTACCAGTTTAACACACAAATTTAGCCATAAGCAACAGACATTTGACCATTCTACCTTTGTAAAGGACCTTCCACTGTGCAGCAACACGTGTTGTAACTTTTGCACCATTTGAGCCAGAAACAACATTTTTTTGTTTGTTAAAATCAGTAGTTTATGCGGCAGATGATGGGTTATGCGGCAAACCTATAATTTTGTGGAAAAACACAGCGATTGCACAATTGCATAATTCCAGTGGACCTAGTTAAAGTATACATAGTTCTAACAGCAGCAAATATATAGAATGCAACAAAAGTGAAAAATACAGGATGACTAAGCAGAAAATGCAAATTTCCAGAAGCTGACGCTGAAGAGCATGGGGAATTGTTCCCATTGAAGGTTGCCAAGCAAGATGATTGTGAAACGAAGTTCTTTATTTTTTGCTTTGTTTGTGTTTTTGGAGGGTGCTCTGAAGTTATGGCCATTATAGTGAGATAGATCCTGTATAGAGAAGAAGGCTAAGAGACTAGTCTAAGCAAGGCAGTACTGGTCGTACCGGGCATTTGGTGGTTATTCAGGAGGCTGGAAGGTTGAGGCCCGGTTTAATAACTGGGGGCTGGTTTTGAAGCAGTCCAGCAGTTTATTTATTTATTTTTTATTTATTTTATGTAGTTTGTAGAGCGCGCAGCTACCCTCGAAGGGGTGTCCCGGCGCTAAAATTCAGGGGTTGCCAAGGGAGAGAGGGAGTGAAAAAAGGGAAAATGGATAGATTAGAGTCCGGACGGAAAAGAGCCAGGTTTTAAGTTTGGCTCGGAAGATTGTTTCGGAAGGACAGAACCTCAGCTCGAGTGGAAGGGAGTTCCACAGTCTGGCAGCAATGACACTGAAACCTCTGCCACCGGTTCTAGAAAGTCTGAACCGGGGAGAGATCAGGAGGCGGAGGTCATTGGATCTCAGGGATCTGGAGGAGCAGGATATCGAGACCCGTTTTTTCAAATAGGGAGGTCCGTAGTTGTTTACGGCTCGGTAAGCAAGAGTGAGGACCTTAAATTGAATACGGCTAGCCACTGGGAGCCAATGGAGTTCTCTCCGGTAGGCAGAGATAGATTGACGGTACGGGATATTACCGATCAGTCTGGCTGCAGCATTCTGGACAATCTGCAGCCGGCCTATCAGGTACTGGGGAGCCCCAGCATAGAGACTATTAGCATAGTCCAAGTGGGACGTGATGAGAGCCTGGGTCACTGTGCGACGGGAGTCCAGGGGGAGATAGGGTAGAATCTTTCTTATCATGCGTAGTTTCATAAAGCAGGCGGAAGTAACTTTATTAATCTGGGTTTTGCATGACAAGGAATCATCAAATTGGAAACCAAGATTCCGCGCCGAGTGGACCGGGGACGGGGCAGGATCAAGCGCGGTGGGCCACCACCAAGCAGAGGGGATAGGGGTTTTCTGATTGAAAAACAGAACCTCTGTTTTATCTGCATTCAATCTGAGGTGGTTCGCAGTCATCCATCCACTGATGTTATTAAGGCATTGGCGGAACTTGAGGAATGCGGAGTCCGAGTGGTCCCTAAAGGAAAACATCAGCTGTGTGTCGTCAGCGTAAGAGACCACCCTAACTCCGTAGGACTCCACAACGTCAGCCAAGGGGGCCAGGTAGACGTTGAAGAACAGGGGGCTGAGGGCGGAGCCCTGCGGCACCCCACATGATAGAGGTTTTTTCTCTGACCTAAAAGGGCGTAGCAGTACCCTTTGACTTCTGTGTGAGAGGAAGGACTCGATCCAGCCAAGGGCAGTGCCACCTATGCCAATCTGCTTGAGTCGGTCGAGGAGGATGGGGTGAGAGACCGTGTCGAATGCTGCGGACAGGTCGAGGAGAACCAACATGGCCTCCTCGCCCCTGTCCACGCATTCTCGGATGGTTTCAGATACTTCCAGCAGGGCCGTCTCCGTGCTGAATCCGGCTCTGAAACCGGACTGGGATCCGTGTAGCAGAGAGTGATCTTCCAAGTATTCCGTAAGTTGGAGCTGTACGGCTTTTTCCAAGACCTTGGCGGGTTTAGGAAGGAGGGAAATGGGACGGTAGTTAGTAAAGACAGCAGGGTCTGCGTCTGCCTTTTTCAGAATGGGGATCACCAGAGCCTCCTTCCAGGTGGTAGGGAAGAAGCCATGGTGGAGGGAGGCATTCCAGACGGAAAGGAAAGGGCAGGCAAGTGAAGGAGCCAATTCTCCCATAATTTTCGCGGGAACAGGATCGGAGGGGGCACCCGATTTGCAGCAAATGAGTAAGCTGATGGCCTCGTCCAGGTTGAGTTTGTTGAATGAGTGGAAGGACGGAGACTCTGGGGGACTGGTGAAAGAGGACTGGGTGACCAGCTCGGTGGGGAAGGAGACACAGAGTTTATTGATTTTTTCCAGAAAGAAATCTGAGTCCCTCACAGAGAGCCTGACTAGCGGTGTTCTGGGGGGCCCTAGCCGGAGGGTTAATAAAGTCTTTAACGATGTTGAAGAGCGTTTTTGATGAATTTTTAGCTTTATTAATTTGAGCGGCAAAGTAGTCTTTCATCGCGCTTTTTTTGAGTTTAAGGAATTGTTTTAGGGCCGTTTTATAAAGATGTTTGGCTTCAAGATCGTAGTTAAGTCTCCACTTGCGTTCAAGAGCCTTACATCTGCTTTTCTCCTCCCGAAGGGGAGTGGAGAACCAGGGAGCAGAGGGTCGCGACCTAGAGGAGGAGATGGATACCTGGGGGGCAATAGAATCAATTGCTTTAAGGAGAGTGGAGTTCAACCTGGAAGTAGTTTCATCGATGTCCGGGGAGAGGTGCTCCGACTGAAAGTGGAATATTGGGTCTAGGGTAGCGCAAGTAACCTTATGCCACTTTCTTCCCAGCTCCTTCCTAGGGGTCATTGGGGCAGATTTGCGTCCCAAGGTGAGAGAGAATGGGATGAGGTAGTGATCAGTCCAGGTAAGAGGGAGAGACTGAAGGACAGTGATGAGTGGAAAATTAGCGAATACAAGGTCCAGCGTGTGGCCTGCCACATGAGTGGGACCAACAACCAGTTGTTTGAGATTGAGGCTCTCCATAGTATCTACCAGGTTGGTAGCCTTAGTACATAGCGGGTTGTCTATGTGGAGATTAAAGTCGCCCAGGACAATAAAGTTTTGGTGTTTAATAGATAGGTCAGCCACTAGGTGAACAAGGGCAGTGAGGGAGGGGGCGGTGACGGGGGGGGGGTAGTAGACTAATATGCCAGCCAAGATAACTGACGCAGAGTCAGAGACAGAGAAGTACATGGCTTCGATTGTGCCTATATCGGCAAGTTTAGTAAAAGACAGCTGGAAGGAGGGTTTAAATATGATGGCTAGGCCGCCTCCAGACTTACCTCCAGGCCGATTCAGGCATTTGATGTCATAACCTGGGGGGATAGCCAGGTATATATCCGGCGAGGAAGAGTCTGTGATCCAGGACTCTGTTAGAAAGAGAAAATCCCATTTGTCAGACGAGATGGACATCCAGATGTCATTGGCATGCAGGGAACAGGGAAGAGATCGACAATTAACCAACCCTGCTCGCAGGGTGTACTGATTGGAGGATGATAGTTGTGGAGGGGGGCAAGGGGAGAGGCGAGGTTGGCAGGGCGGGAGGGAGAAGTTGCATTGTGAGCAGTGGTAAGAAGCAGATTCCAGGTGACTGGGGATGCAGCGAAGGCTGTTCGGTTTGGAAAGTTCGGTTTGGCAGTTTGGAAAGCACCCGCTGCAGTGTTCCTTTTTATTATATCCAGTAGTTTTCAGTCAACAATAACAGTGTCAAGATAACTTTAGTGATTAATGTACCTGCCTGACAGAGCTGGAAATTTGTCTAGTGGCGGTTTTGACTCATCTAAGGTAGGGCAGAGGGTTAATATGCCTGCTGCAATGAACGTGTACAATGCAGATCACAATACAGTATTTTATGTGCATAGCTTAGTGGGTTACTGCTTTTTTCACAGAGACCCTTTTGTTACTGTGCAGTTCATAAATTACAATCTTAATCTAGCCCACTGAGCTATGAAGTGTCTTAAAACATTTCCATGCAAACTACATGGTACAGGTTAGAAAGTTATGGGGTTTTTCTGAGTCTTTCATTATGCTAATGTTGCTAAAATAGGTTTGTTTGGATAGAAATACATTATTAGTAAAGCCAACCCTAACCATTGTGATACATGTGAGAGAGGGTCTATGGAGAGATGAGGGGCACTTTTGGAGAGTGATAGCGAGGAAATCATTGAAGGGCCCCCAACAAAGATTGTTGAATCCTCCTGGTGCACTCTAAAGGCAAAATTTACTATGCTTTAAAAGCTAATACAATTGAATATATAATGAAAATGACTTGTACAATGCAACATTTGTGCCCAAATTATATTGAAGGGGAGACCTTCCCCCTCCATGTAGTGGTCAGTCTCGCTTGCTGCACTCACTATACACCATACAGAGGCTGGTCCGAAAAATTAGCCAGGCCTGCTTTGGGCTCCCAGCCGGATCCTGAGTCCAAGGACTTTGGACCAGGGTCTAAATGACAGCATATAGTGTATTACAACATCTCCGTCATCCAGGAGCACAACCATCCTTTACAGAGCAGTATAGCTAACACCTACCTGCCTGGCAGTCAGTGCCAGTAGTATAAGGGGGCATTGTCTAGCGTATTGGATGTATCAATTGTAGTCTGGTCTAGAGATTAGTGAGTGTGGTGTCAGAGTTGTCAGCATGGGCTTGGACCAGATAATAGCGTAAAGGTGCCCATATGCCATGCGGTCTGGGTTTGACCGGTAACATGTGTTGCTCAGCATTGATTGGTATTGCAGGACACGTCATATCGTAGCAATGCCTCCTTCATAGGTGGCAGTCCTCTCATTCAGTGGAGTACCACTTCTCTTTTGCCTGCCCATAGCAACAGTGCCACCAACCGTCACGTAGACTTCGGCTTGATGGCACGTACCCCATTCGAGGTGGCGGGGACCATTTCTCTATGTTTGTCCAGGGTCTCATTACCGCCAGACAATCCATTTTTGGATAGCAGTGTATGTTAGTATTATTCTCAACAGATAAACAAGTCATTAACAAATCAAAAAAGAGTGATATTTAGAGTAGAGTCCGATCCAAGATATCTGAGACAGTGTATTTTAAGTTAAGCTATTCAACTAGGGATGTATGTGCATCCCTTTGCTACAAAAATACCTTTATTTTAGGGGTACAGTAGCAAGTTGTAGATTGTGAGCTTACTAAATCTGCCATACGTCTACAATTTACACGTTTCAATAAAACCTTCTCAGTGAGATATGTTATGGACAGTAGAATTAATTTATGTTGTGTACTGCCTTAAGAGTCTGAAGTTAAAGCTGTGACTAAAGCTGCCATTTGCTTTTGCTGTATAGATTGTGATCGATTAGCAGATAGAATAACAGACTATATAGCATAGTTTACAGATGCATCCTTTGTGCAATTATCTTTTTTTTCTTTTCTGTCACTTTTCTTGGTTCCTGGTTAGCTAACTTTCTTTCTCTGTCCTTCCCTTCAATTTGATGCCCTTCATTTAACTTTTATTTTTTCACATCATTTCACATGCGAGTTTGCCATTCAAAGACGTCTTCCACCATTCCGAGCCACGACCCCCAAAATATCTGAGATAGTGCACGTTAAGTAAACAGCTGATCGTGAATTGAGACCCCTCGTTCCTTCTGCAGAGCGCAACATAGTGGCATGCAGTGCATTCTGATGCCTGTTGGTATCGGCACACAGGTTAGCAGTGACTTTGATAAAACTTTTAGAAGAGGTGACCACTCAAAACAATCAACAAGTGCCCATTTGTAACCCAGAGCAGCAGGGTAGTTTACAACTGAGCATCCGGGGCTGCAGGAGTTTGAGTCCTGAGAGATTTAATTTTTAATTTATTTTGTTTTTATAAAGCGCAAACCTGAAACAATAAGTATGGCTTTAGATCCTTTCTTGAAAAGCCAGGGTAAGGGAATTGTTCTCGTTGAGGGTGGTAATAAGTTCCATATTTTTGGAGCAGATCCAGCAAGTGCCCTCATGTGTTTTTCCTTTTTTTTAATCTGGCTGGTTCTAGTATGAAGGATTTAGCACTTCTAGAATCCCTTCTGCCTCCTGATAACTTGATCCTATTCGCCATGTATTTGGGACCAGGATTGTGTGGAACTTTGTGTGTTATGCATGCAATCTCCTGTTGGATCCTAGCTTCCACTGGATGCTAGTTGAGGGCCATGAATAAGGAAAAAAATGCAATCATAACAACGTGTGCTTGTTAAAAGTCTTGCTGCTGCATTTAGTGTCGCTTTCATTGAGGCTAGTTTGGCTTTAAGTAGACCTATGAGAGTAGCATTTCCATAGTCCTGTCTTGCTTGAACTGCCCTTTTGAGCTGATCTGGTGGTATGAATGGTTTTAGTTTTCTTACAGGTGCAGATGTAGGTTAGCGTTTCTAATTGCAGCTCACATGTTTAGATTTGAGTCTATTGTGATGCCTATTGATTTTACTGATTTGCAGATGGTTGGGGTGCAGTCTAGCGCTCTAAGCTGAATAGGTGGTCTAGGTATAAAAAGTCCCTCGCAAACCGTAAGAGAGTGGTAAAAAAAGTGTTTGGGAGACCTTGTTAGATCCTGAAACACTGAAAAATAGCTCGAAGTTTTGGGACATCATAAACAAACCTTTATTTGATCAACCTTGTAACTCCACTGTGGGTACTAATATCCCAGAGGAAGAATGGGTCAACCATTTTAGTTCTATTTTTAAAAACAATGAGTCGCAGGCAGAACACATTCTAGTTGATTTTAAAGAAAATTTGTTGCTCTTCTCAATTGACGAGGTTGTAAAGGGAATTGAAGGGCTGACAAATAACAAGGTCCCAGGACCGGATGGTCTCCCACCAGATCTCTTTAAATCCCGTATAACACTTTGGGCACCAGTTCTCACAGCCGTACTTAACGCGGCTGTGACTTGCGGATGCCCAAAGTCATGGGGGGTATCTACCATCGTGCCCGTGTTCAAAAAATGAGACCGTAATAGCCCCCTCTGCTATAGGCCAATATCGTTAATTAATTCCGTTGCCAAAGTAGTGGGGGGAGTAATTTTAAATAGACTGGTCACATGGTCAGATGAAAATAACATAATATCCCCAATCCAATATGGATTTAGGCCTGGTCACTCTACGATTTCTCAATGCTTAAATTTATATCTAATCATAGGGCAGTATACCAAGGCCCGACAAGGAACAATTCACATGGCGTTCATGGATCTTTCTTCGGCTTTCGATTATGTAAGCCGTGGGAAGCTCTGGGACGCCATGGCGAAAATGGGTGTGGAACAGAATTTAATTAACCTGCTAGAAGATATGCATTCTGATACGAAAGCGAATGTTAGATACACACAAGACCTAAATGTGACAAAAGATTTTGGAGTGTACCGGCGAGTTCGCCAAGGATGCATTCTGGCCCCGTTCCTTTTTAATTTATATATAAATGAATTGGAGGAGCACCTTTTAAGTACTAATACAGACTATCCGTACATTGGCCGAAAGGGACTGCCGGTTCTGCTTTATGCGGATGACGCAGTCCTTTTATCTAGAACCGCCAATGGTCTTCAAACTTTACTAGATTCCTTCCTCACCTTTATGAAATCCAGAGACCTAAGCATAAATAACTCTAAATCCTTCGTAATGAAGGTTGGCCAGGAAAATAAAAAGCCAAATCGCCTAAATGTTAATGGAGTACAAATCCCTGTAACAAATACATTCTCCTACCTTGGAGTCCTCTTTGACCGACAACTGAACTGGGGACCCGTAATACAAAAAAAAAGGGAGAGGTAATCAGGGCTAATGCGGCTATATTTGACTTCTCAAGAAAAATGGGAAATAGTTCAGTTGCTGCATTACTCCAACTTTACCAGGCCAAGAGTGTTACTACGGCATGCTATGGTAGTGAGATATGGGGATACGTCCCTCTGGGAGCCCTAGAGATAGTTGAAAACAACTTTTTAAAGCAGCTACTAAGGGTGCCCAGGGGAACGGCAAATTGTTTTGTGCATGAAGAATTAGGTATTCCTTTTTTATGCGATAAAATGGCAGTAAATCCCTTAATATGTTGGTTAAATTGCTGGCTAAATGATAATATACCACTTACACAGCTCATACTGAGAGAAGCACTTACTTGGGAAAATAGGCTGAAGGTTCCTTGGATAAAGTATCTGAGCAATTGTTTTACAGATTTAGGTCGACCTGAACTTTTTTTAGTCCCTGAATCTATTACCAAACTAGATGTCATCTCGGTTAAGAAGGCCTTTATTTCTTCCAGATACCAAGATAGGGAGACATGTGAATTAAGAAAAGACAGTGTACGAAATCATGTATTAATAAAAACTACCCTGCTCATGGATCCGTACCTAACATGGCCAATGTCTAGTTATGATCGCTTTTTATTGACAAGGTTCAGGTTCAATTTATTTCACTTACTTCTGGCTGTACCCAAAGGATCTCATCGTGGACAAGTGTTGCCGGCTTGCGGCTGCGACGATAATTCCCCGCAGACCTGGCACACTTTTTGTTTTTTTTGTCCCTTTTACGATATACCGAGGAAGTTATACTTAAAACCTTGCCTAAAAAAAATGAACTACTCTCAATTTAGACCAGCACTTTATTACCTTCAGCTGCTAAGAAGTGATTGTACCCTGTATGTATGTAGTTTTTTAATACAGGCAATGAAATTCAGAAATAGTATGGAAGGATAATAGTATTGTTAATTGATATGAAATATTTAAAGATTTTTGAATGTTCTTATTTATCAACTTGAATGTTTAATGTGCCTGCATCTTTTGTGTGTATTTTTTGTCTTGTCAAAGTAATTTTTTTTTAACTGGCTCTTTTTTGAATGATAATATGCGCTAATATATGTAAAATGTAAAATGCTTTTATGGTTGTCAATAGAAACAACCGAATAAAGTTTTTTTGACTTGACTTGACTTGAATAAACCATGATTGCAGTTGTAGGGATCTAACGGGTGGGGAGAAAATAAATAATTTGATTTTCCTTGGATTCAGTTGTAGATGGTGTGGTGCCAGCCAGCCTGTGTTTCCCTCAGGGTGTCATCGAGTCTCCGGATATCCTCTTGAGTTGAGAGTTTGATGTATAGCTGAGTATCATCAGCATACACATGGTGTGATATCTTCTGATTGTTTATGGATTTCAGTGAGTAGTTCAATGCATAAATTTAAGAGTATTGGTAAAACTGTAGATCCTTGTGGAACGCCCCTGTCAATATCTGCTACATCAGATACTGCGGTGCCAATTCTGACTCTTTCTTGTCAGTTCTGCCAGAAGGAGATGAACTAGTTATGGATGGCTCCTGATTGTCCTATTCTGAATTCAAGATGTTCTCTGAGGCATTTGTGGCTGATCGTGTCGAATGCCGCTGATATATCTAGGAGATTGGATGTTTAGATTGGCGAGCTCGGTATTATGTCCAGACCTGAGATACTTGGCCCATCTTCAAGCATTTTGGGAGGGATCCTTGTTGGAGAGATGCGTTCACGATTTTCCTCCATAAAGGAGTGACTCTTTCTGTAGGTGTGAGGGAATGGTATCGTCAAAACGTGTGGTTTGTTTAATTGACTAGATGGATTTCTGTATTTTCCCCTCCGACAGAGATCTGAAGCTGTTCCAGAAGGCTTCGTTTTTTCTTGGGACCGTTTGCACTTGTTGGTCCATATTCTTGCTTTGAGCGTGGGGTTGGGGGGGGGGGGTTCCCTGGTTGGGTACTACCTTGGCTGGGAACTGAGTTACGCATGGTTGCAATTATTTTCTTTAAAATAAATGGGGAATGAGTTGCATAAGTCGGTCGAGTTGTTTCCAATTGCGGGTTCTGCAAGTTTTCCTGATTGTTGTTTCATTATATCAAAGCGTTTTCTGGGCCTGAGAGATCGAATGGAATTCATCTTTCCTTGCCCAGAATACAGAAATATTGCCTGATGAAGTCATGATGAGCAAGTTCATACCTCGGAACTATAGAGGCTTTTTAAGAGACATACTATACTTTACAGCACTGCTAGGGTACCTTACCTGAGCATATGTGATGGCCGTGAGCCGTCTTTGATGAAACCGTGCTGTTCGCCGACAGATGGGAACGAGGAATTTGCAAGGAAATCGATACAATAATGAGTGTAAACAGAGACTTCCTCCAACCACGTGATGGAGCTTTATCCTATACAGAGGAATGTTGTATGACCAGTGATATGTCTGGTCTCACAAAAGAAGAAAGTGCTTTATGGGACTTTTTGGAAGCCCTCTGTGAAAAAGCATTGATAGACTGTTTTTCACTCTAGAAACATTGGAGGCGAGGACTTCTGTGTTGAACACGGAACTGGCTGTTGTTAAAAGTGACCCTCAAACCCAAGAAAAATTGATTGTGTAGATTTCATCAGGTCTGGAATTATATGATCTTCAAAAACATGCAACTGAATACATTTTGTGGAAAGACAACAACAAAGTCAAGTCCTCAAAAATACCAACAGAAGTGGAGAAAAACTATCTCAGGGTTGAGATGAAGACTTTGCTGGTGGATCATATGCATCTAACAAATATGCGTGACCAGTGGTAATCAAGAAAGCACTATTGCTGCTCACCTGAAAGCCGTGAAATCCCACTGGAGAGATGCAGATTTTACAGGCCCGTTCTGGACGATACGTTGAGGGAGAAAATTATGTCTGGTAACTGCTAAGATGGATCAAAAGATATTGAATTTTATTTGACCTTTGTGCTGAAACTTTGGGCAGGAGGATGGGCTCTAAGAATAGTGAACAGAACTAGCGAATTTGTGTATCTAGCCCTCTGATGGTTACTCTCAAAGTTGAGGGTGCTTCATAGGGACAAAGGGGATATGTTTCCCTGGTTGGCAAAGCAAGCCTGTTTGTAACCTCTCTTAGATACATATTGAACTTAAAAAAAATATATATTCTTTATTGGTTTTCAGCAAATAATACAGGTATTTAACTTTGACAATAAAGTTATGTATAGCATTTCAATAACATTTACTAGAGCTACTTTGGTAGAGTGCCAAGCAGTAGCAAAGATGTTGTATTCTGTACATGAAGACACTGGTAGCCATGTTGTAAGTTTCTAAGTCTTCTTTATTAGTTCCAAGTCAAGTGGTATCAATCAAGGTTCAGCCATGTAACAGCTCCTACATCTCCTACATCCCCTACACCATCCCCCTTCCTAGCTGCTTGGCCCATCTCCAACTGTCACCACTCATCCACACAGGCACCCAGGCATTCCATTCATCACATTCACACCAACATTCCGTTGCCATCTCTCACTCTGGCTGAGCAGCTAGGAGGACCTAGGCTTATTACACAAGAATGTAAAACGTAGGATATAACAGTATACAGTAATCTTAGAACAATATTAACATTGTATGTCCTTGTCTCAAAACAATTGGAATCCTCAACAAGTAAGTAAACCGCTAACTATTCAGAGTTATTCGATCTCGTCTGGCTTGCGTTTGTGTTTTGGATCTGGCTGTTTGTGATCAGGGGTAAGTAACTGTGTGCGGTCGCAAATATTACTGGGTGGGGGGGACACTCTGCGCTGCATAATCGTGTATATATTTTAGCCCAGGCCATTACTGGGCTTAGCTATGCGGTTTGTGGGGGTGCGCTGTATAATTAACCATGTGACAATATGTTATGCTAGATGTGCGGGGCCACGGCGTGCTTCATGACGTCGTTGGGTTTGTCATGTTCAGGTTAGTTTCTGTGAACATCAGATACTCTTGTGTAGTATTAAACCGTGAAGGTGTAGGTGGTGTATTGATTACTTGGATTGCATGCTTTGCAACTAGTGCTCTGCGGAGGTCTAGAAACCATGATCACGTGTTAGGGTCTGTGTGCGATTTCCAGGTCATAGCTATTTTGCGTTTTGCCAATATCTAAAATTTTAGCCAAGTCTAAAAATGTATTGAGGTTCTAGCATGAGGCGGTACGCTTCGTAATTCGAAGCAGGAAGTGTGGACCTGCAGCTATTATTAGGGTGCCCGCTGCCTCCATTAATGTCACTGCTTCGTCGTTCCAATATACTGGAAGGCGAGGGCATGTCCAGACCATTTAAGGAAACGTTGCTTCTGGGGCTAGGCACCTACGGCAAACAGCGGCGTTAGGATACATGTGTACCAGTCTGTGTGGTGTTAAATATGTGTGGTGTAGGTAATTAAATTGAGTGTACTTCATCCTGGCGTTTGTTGATACGGTGTAGTATTCTCTGTGCTGTGCCTCTCAGGCACCTGTAGGTAGAACTTTGTTTCATTGTAAGTTCCATGCTCTATGCTCGAATGTTAGATGTTTGGCAGTTCATTGCTGTTTCTGCCTCTTGTCGCTGTGTTTCTCCTGAGCTGAATAAACTCTAATTGAAGCATCAAACCCTGCATTCCTTGAGCCATTACTACAAAATTGTTGGCGAAGATGCTCAGGAGAAAGTAAAAGAACCTGCCTTACCTCGACTTACCTCGAGTTCCAGCGTTTAAGTAAAAGCTTCGTGGGAATACGAACAACAGCCGCTTTCAAAACAACAATCAGCCAGCAGACGTTGAAAACAAAAAAGATAAGTCTTCCGCTTTATTCCCAGCGCGTTTATGGCATTTTTCGATTAAAAAGAAGGCTTAAGCGTTTATTGTGGAAAATAAAGTCATCAGCGCGTGTGTCATCCGCGCGTGTCTGCCGATCGAAAAGTAACTGCGCGCAGAAGATCTTGACGTGTGTGGTTGGCGTTCCACGCAACTGACGTATGCGTTTGCCATTTTGTTTACGTTACCTTGGCAACACAGTAAGCGCGTGTCTGCGGTTGGCAAATAACTTTGTTCTGAAGACCCTTACGCGTGGTTGGCAACGCGCTGCACGTTACTGACGCGTGTGTCTGCCATTTTGTTTGTGTTACCTTAGTAACACAGTCCACTTTACCGCATAAGGATAATCCTGTCTTTCGCAGGTTGTAGAAATACGGCGTATCCTGTCTACGTTTTGAAAGCACAGTAATTACAATGTGGAATAAATAAAACGAAGTCCACGCTACTTACGACGAACACTGTTCTGTTTTCACTCGTTTATAATTAAAACAAACTTCATTGTTGTTTCTCTATTTTTCCACGCTGGTGCTATCTAAAGGAAAACAAAATAGACACTGTAAATTCAATAAAAGAAGTGTGTATTGAATAAAATCTCAAATCTCTTGTGGTCAGCGACAAGGCAAGTCAATGAAGTTTTCGAACTAACTGTTACTGCTTAAAAAAAAACACATTTTGCTCAGCATGCAGTCAGTTTCACCTCCACCTCCATTTCTCAAGGCCCCAGGAAATCCACCCATAGTCTGGAAAAAATGGTTCGATGCATTCTAGACTTATTTAGGTGCAAAAGGCGCTTCAAGATATCGCGCAGAGAGAAAAAAATGTTTATTATTGCATTCCTTAGGTTTTGAAGGGAGAGAGATCTACAAACATTTACCCCCTTTGACAAGAAACAACGCAGAAGAAGATGTAGATGAATACACCGAAACCAGAATGAGACTGGAGTTGAGATTTGATGTTAAGTCTAGTCTTGTTGTAATTAGACACAAGTTCTTCAAAAGAGAACAGCTACCTGGGGAGGATGTTGAGACGTATGTCAAGCAAAGGTGATTAATCCTGTGTGCCTGAGTGAAGTACGGAAGCCTTTCTCCACCGCGGCGGAGCAGCCCTCCCCTCCAGGAATAAGGAGAGTCATGGAATCCTTGGCGAGTTAGAAGCCACCGACCCAGCAGCCCCCGCGCACACTTCATTGTTGGAAACTCTTGGTTCTTCGTGTCTGAAAAACTATTCACGTTTGGATTATTGACCGATTGGTCAAGAACTTTCTGGTCCTGAGGAGAACCCCTCCACCAACAGGGGTTCGAAACGCGTCGACCACCCTAGTCCCGTATCTGGCTCATACTTATTGTGTTACTACGGTCCCTTCACCATCAGCAAGAAAAGTGGATACTCATTTTGAATTTCTGCAAAGACTCAAAAAACTGTAAAATCAAAAAGGATTACTTCCATTTATTCTAGGACCGATACGCGGACCCTTCCTTTCCAGTTTGGTTCATTTTGTATGATTGTGTGGTGTATGACTGAATGGCCAAGTATGTTAGAAGTGTGTAAATGTTTTTTGTGTTTTTCACATTATTAATGTATATATTGTATATAAAATTGTCTGGTTTTCCATGCACTAAAATATAGTGTCAGAAACAAAGAAAAATTCAAAAAGATAAAATTTTGTACGTTGCTATACGTTGAGCTGGTTGTTTTTGCTTGAATCTAAAACAGCTAATTTTACAAATTTTTGTAGGCCAAAGGTGTTTCTCAGCAGTGGCATCTGTTTTGTTATATAGTTCTAGTTTAAGGCAGCTGAGTGCAGAGTGCGAATTTGAAGGTTTTAGAGAACAATTGATTAGAGATCAATATGTTTGAAAATGTTCTGACAAGTCTATTCAACAAAAATTACTCACGTTGGGCAACCCAATGCTTGAAGAGACTATCCGTATGGCCAAGAGTATAGAGTTGTCTAAAAAGGAAGTGAAGGAACTTCAGAGGAAATGTGAAGAAGCAATTTCCATAGTTAGAACTAAGGAGAACAAGGATAATAAAGTGACTTTTGGTCAACAACGTTTTGAGAAAAACAATTTTTCAAATTCACAACGTTTTGAGAGGAATTCTTTTTCTAGGTCTGACATTTGTTGTAGGTGTGGTAATCCTTCACATAACAAGAACAACAAGTTTTGTCCTGCAAGAAACTCTACATGTCGGAATTGTGGAAAATTTGGTCATTTTGCAAAAATTTGTCAAGTAACGAAACAGGGGAACTCAACTTCAACCTATAAATCTCAGGGACAGAGCAATGTCAATGTGGTTGGGAATGACACGGAATTTTATGAGAGTACCGGAAGGGACTCTGGTTCTATCAACAGTATCCAAGACGATCTTAAGGACATGGTTGTGGTCGTAAGAGATCATGGTGTCATCACTGGGGACCCTTCAGAATGTGTTGACCCTTATGAAGATTTCGGCGTTGGTGACAAAGTTGTTTCTTTGTTAGTAGACTCAGGTGCTAAAGTAACAATGATCACCCAAGAACTGTTTGATGAAACTTGGCCTGAAAGGAAGCTCCTGCCACCGGATAGAGCTCCTGCTTCTTATGAGGGACGCAGGATAGTTCTTCTTGGTTTTTTTGAGGATATCATTCAGTTCAGGGGAAGGAAAAATTTTGGAAAAATATATGTTTCCATAAAAGGGTTGAACATTTTGGGGTGGTTTCACCAGGGGTTGTTTAAAATGACCCTTAGACCCTGTACTAAAGAACAGATTAGTATCAATGAATCCTGTGACTATAATTAAAAGTTAGGAGTTGTAGAGTCTAATGAATACATTGAGAAGCTTATTCTCAAGTTTCCTACTGTTTTTGGGAACAGCCTTTGAATGATTAAAGGTTTTAACCACAAGATAAGAGTGAAAGATGGGGCTATCCCTGTTAAGCATGAGGTCAGGAGTGTTCCTTTCAGCGTAAGGGATGGTTTGGAAAAGGAGTTGAATGGGTTGTGCAAGAAAGGGGTCATAGAACCTATAGAGTCGTCCTTGTGGTTGTCTCCTCTTGTTGTCGCCAGGAAAAGGAATGGTGATTTGCGCGTCTGTGTGGACTTGCGCAGTCTCAATAAAAACATCTGGATTGACTCACACCCCTTGCCAAAGATTACGGATTTGTTGTCTCTTACTAGAGGTGCAAGGTGGTTCACTAAGTTGGATTTAGCTTCCGCTTACCACCAGGTGGTTTTGAGTCAATCCTCTAGACATTTGACTGCATTTGTCTCTCCTTTTGGAAGTTTTCAATACTGCAGGATGCCGTTCGGCCTCGCGTCGGCGGCAGCAGTTTTCCAAAGGCTAATGAGTCAAATGTTTAAGGATACTCCTGGAGTAATTGTCTTCCAGGATGATAGTTTGATTTTTGGCGAAAACAAAGAGGATCATGATTTTTCTTTGAATCAAGTTTTAGAAATCATGCAGGATAAAGGTGTTGTACTCAAGAGTGAGAAATGTGTTGTCCTAAAGGAAAAAATGGAATTTCTAGGACATGTGGTCTCACATGATGGGGTGGAACCATGACCTGGTTTGGTGAAAGCTATTGTAGATGCTTCTCCTCCTGTCGATAAATCTGGTTTGAAGTCTTTCATTGGGCTCAGTGAATTTTACTCCAGATTTATCAAAGATTATGCATCTAAAGTTCATCCTCTCACAAACATGCCTAAGAAGAATGTACCTTTTATTTGGGATAAGAACTGTCAGGAAGTTTTTCAATGGATTAAATTACAGTTGGTAGGTGATAGTGTGCTCAAACCTTTTGATCCTAATAAAGAATGTGTTGTGACTGTGGATACGAGTGGGTTTGGCCTTGGGGCTGTGCTCACTCAGAAGAATGGCCAAATTGACAATACCATTGCTTATGCTTCGAGAGTGTTGCGTGGTGCTGAGGTGAATTTCTCTGTTATTGAGAGAGCTTTTGGCTTGCTGGTGGGCGGTCAGGAAGTTCAACCCTTTTCTTTGGGGTATCACTTTGTGATCCGTACGGACCATAATCCCTTAGTCTCAATTTTGTCTGGGGAGGAGATTAAGGAGCATACTCCTAGGATTGCCAGGTTGTGTACAAAGCTACTACAGTATGACTTTGACATCGTTTATCTGCCTGGTTCGAAAAATGTCATGGCAGATTATTTCTCACGTTTTCCTATAACTGGGAATGATTGTGATTTTGAAAAGGAAGATGACCTAGAGGATTGTTTTGTTGCTGCCTTGGATCTTGAAGGTATGTGTGCTATTAATGAGGTTGAGTGGAAAGAGGAGTTGTTAAAGGATGAAGTTCTTGTTCAAGTTGTTAATTACTTGAAATCTGGTTGGCCTAAAGAAAAGAATGTTTCTGGACATTTCCAAACTTTTGTTAAGGTTGCTGATGAGCTCACTGTTGAGGATGGTATTCTTTTGCGATGTGGAAGGCTCATTCCTCCTGTGAGTTTGAGGAAACGTCTTGTTGATGGTGCAAATGAAGGTCATTTAGGGAAAACTTTCACGAAGCTTAGGTTGAGGGATGTGTTTTGGTGGCCGCAAATGGATGTTTGTGTTGATACCTTGATTGATAATTGTGTTATTTGCAAGTCTTCTGACAAAAGTCACAAGGTAAGGACCCCCCCTTTGGAACCTATTAAATTTCCGGAGAGAGCTTGGGAGAGGATTGGAGTTGATTTAGTTGGTCCTTTCTATCTTCTACCTCCTTCTTCTCGTTTTGCTATTGTTGCCATTGATTATTACTCCAAATGGCCGGAGATTCGTTTTATCAGCGAGCCTTCCTCTTCAAACGTCATTCTTTTTTGAAAGATATTTTCTTGAGAGAGGGTTTTCCTTCGGTTGTCATGACAGACAATGGTGTACAGTTCGTCAGTTCAGAGTTTGAATGTTTTCTTAAACAGGGTGGGGTTACTCATAAGAAGAGTTCTTTCTATCACCCCCAGGCCAATGGCCTTGTTGAAAGGATGAATCGTGTGCTCAATAACTGTGTGCAGTGGGCCATTGCCAGCAAGTGTGTAGTTGAGAATGCTGTGCGTTCCATGTTATGGTTTTACCGTACTACTGCGCATTCTTCTACTGGAGTTTCTCCTTTTGAACTTTTAAGGGGAAGGAAACCTTCTACGAAAATCTGTCCAGGTTGGATGTCTAAATGGGTGAAGATGAATGTGATGGATGGCATAGATGGTTTTGTGAGGGACAATGTTACAGCAGCTCAGAAAAGACAAAAAAAATTATTTCGATGAAAGGAAAAAAATCTGTTCCTCATAATATTTGTGCTGGTGATGTTGTTCGCATCAAAAATCCTGTTCATGTCACCAAGGGAAGGAGCAAATTTTCTGAGCCTTTAGTGGTTGATAAGGTTTGCGGAAATGCAGTGCGTGTGACTAACAAGAATTGGTGGAACATTTGTAAAGTTGTTAAGGTCGGTAGAGATGATATTTTCTCTAATAACCCTTCGTCAAGTTCAGGTTCTGATACTAATGACGGTAGTTCTAGCTCTGTTTCTAATAACGGGAATGGTAGTAATAATGATGTAACCTTTGTGCCAGAGCTTCGCAGGAGTCTTAGAGTCTGTAGGATTCCAGCCAGGTTCAGGTAACTCTTTTGTTTTCTGTAAACTCTATACCGTATATTTTTCTTTTCCCTGGTTCTTTCTTTTCTTACTCGTCCTGCTTTCTTTCTTTCCTTTCTCACCTATGTTTCTTTCTTTTCTTTTTTCTATCTTGGTTTTATCTTTCGTTTTATAGAAAAGAGGATAATGTAGTATTCTCTGTGCTGTGCCTCTCAGGCACCTGTAGGTAGAACTTTGTTTCATTGTAAGTTCCATGCTCTATGCTAGAATGTTAGATGTTTGGCAGTTCATTGCTGTTTCTGCCTCTTGTCGCTGTGTTTCTCCTGAGCTGAATAAACTCTAATTGAAGCATCAAACCCTGCATTCCTTGAGCCATTACTACATGCAGTTTTAGGGTAACTTATGCATTCTGTCTATTGCTTATCGGTAATAGTGATCAACAGTGCCGAGTCCCAGTATGTACGCAGTGGTGTCTACAGATGCGTAGAGTCGTATCTTAATGTCTGGTTGCAGTTGCACTATCAAACCATACCTAAAAATCCATGGAAGTTAATGACTGCCTCCTCCCACCCTTGCTGCTGCCAGAGAAAAACACCATAAATTATCTAGTTATCCAAGACCCCTTAGTAGCTTTACGATGTATGTGTGTGCCCCTGAAAGTTCAAACTTGGACTGCTGGATAAATAAACAAAATGATCACAGCTGGGTCAAGGGCAAACACGTTTTTTTTCAGAATGCATTCGACTTCTACCCAATCAAAACATGTACTCCTGGATTCCAACATGTAGAAGAAGTCATGGCCCCTCTCTGGTGATGCCCCGTTTAATCGTCTAGCAACAGCTGTGCTGTCAATCAAGCTGGACCAAACAATTATCTCTCAAACACATACATTTGTGTCCCATTCCTTATAAATGAGGAAATAACTGAGTGTAAAAAATACACAACTAAGAGTCAAACCCTGACAGTGCATGTTGTCACACAACGGTTAATACAGTTCGGTGAATAGATTTTAATAGACACCCCAAAATATAGCTGCTTAATCAGCAGATGGTGAAGTCACCATAAGTACAGCAGATCCAAAGAAAGCTGCAGACACATCCAGTGTGTAGTGTAAAATTAATGTGCAAGAGGAAGCCTAGGTAGCAGCCTTAAATATGTAAATAATGGCACACTTTTATATTTTGCCAATAAGGCTACCACCCCTCTGGTAGCTTGTCCCTCAACAGAAGTTGGAAGGAACACCCCTTTTCTAGCAAAAACATAGGAAATAGCAGTGATTCCAAACATTTGTAGCAGGAACATCAATTTTTACTCCCATACGTCCAAGACCAAAAGAAAGAAACAGAATCTTAATCTCACGGAATAGCTCGCTGTGAGCTAAATAGAATTCTGCTCAACCTACACCTATCACCTTAATTTATAAAAGAATTTGTGCTAGGGTCCAAGACTTTTCCAAAAAATGCAAATTTCTCTTGTGAAAAGTTACTATGTTCAATCACTCCAATACCACTGTTCAGGCAAGACCAAAGCAGTTCTCTGGTATCCTTCTACATAGCTTTTTCAACCCATTATACTTTCCTGCACACCATCAATCTCTTCTGGATGCAAGTACAGGCCAGAAAAATAACTTGAAGACCAAAACTTCCCAGTTGTTGACATAATGCTCTTCGTCACCTTTGTTAGACTTACACCTGAAAGCTCGGCCAAATCTTTATCAACTAAGTGGACCAACAACACATGTCTCGGGCACGGACTGGAACTCACCAAAGTAGACAACCAAGGCAAATGTGGCTCCCATTTCATTCCTTCTCTAACCCACCATTCAACCGTAAACGCATTTGTCTGGAAAGCAGGCGTTTCCCAAACGGGTGAGTATTGACTTGTTTGGCTGCCCATTTTCCGAATGAGTGTCCATGAACCAAACTGAAAAAACTGCCAAGCTTGGTCCAGCAGTGCAACCTAAGAACAAGAGAAAACAATGTTAAAATACATGTTAACTCGGTGCTTCAGTATGCCCGATATAACGCAGGCAACCGTTGCCTTCAAAAACTCATAATATTCCTTAAAGAAAACCCCAACTTGTTAGCCTCAGATGTTGCCTGAATTCTAAAGGAGTGTGTACCGAAATCCTATGTCTTTATTCACGCACCGGCATTAACTTTCTCATAGCTGCCAACACCTGAAAAGCCAGCAATGTCTCCCCATCCAAGTGGCAAAAAACAATTTCACCCTGCCCCCACCGCACAGCACTGAATTCTCTCCACACTGCCACCGGGCACATCAAACTACCAATGCTGCTTTTTTATCTTTTTTCAAATAACTTTATTAGTATTTCAAAAATAGACCCTTTTTGTACAGGAGGTATCGGAGGGTTGTGCAGTACCCTCCCCCATCTCCTCCCTCACTATGATCTTTAAAATATAAAAATCTTGTCAACCCCATTCACTATGATCTTTAAAATATAAAAATCTTGTCAACCCCATTCCTAGCTAGTCTCTTTTTGATTAATTGACATATAAACCGGGGATCTGGACTAGCTATCTGGTCCTCTCTCTCCCTCTTGATACACGCATTTATTCACGCACCGGCATTAACTTTCTCATAGCTGCCAACACCTGAAAAGCCAGCAATGTCTCCCCATCCAAGTGGCAAAAAACAATTTCACCCTGCCCCCACCGCACAGCACTGAATTCTCTCCACACTGCCACCGGGCACATCAAACTACCAATGCTGCTTTTTTATCTTTTTTCAAATAACTTTATTAGCATTTCAAAAATAGACCCTTTTTGTACAGGAGGTATCGGAGGGTTGTGCAGTACCCTCCCCCATCTCCTCCCTCCCTGTTTACTATTGAGTAGGATCTTCTGCCTTCATATTCTACAATTTATAAGGAGATCTGTTATCCTAGTGTCATTCAGAGTTACATGCTAATGTGCAACCATATAACTCCCTCCCATCCCTCCCTTCCCCGTGTCTAGGCTATCCGTGAGTTAACCTTTATACAGTGTATGTGCATTGCAAGTGTCCCAGAGTGTCATTTTCCCATCAATTAATAACCAGCCTCCGACCAAAACTACCACTGCTGTTTAATATGACTTGCACAATGTTACGGTCCAAAAGAGGTCTAGAGGTAGCAATGAGGTAGGTAATAAATAAGAGGTTTATTGAAGCCTAGTTACAGGTCAGGTTTAGATGGTAAGTAGAAGATATGAAGTTGAGCCCCACCAAGAGCAACATCCTTGCTGCTCAACCCATACACTCCATCTGTATCTCTCTCCACTCCAACAGGCACTCCAGCATTCCACTACCTCCTCAAGCATTCTAACATTCCACATACACATCACATTCATACTGGCTGAGCAGCAGGGAATTGGTAACCAGGGAAAGGATGTGATGGAGCAGGGGTGAAACAAACATTTTTGTGTTCCCCCTATGAAGTCATACTTGCATAACTATAACCAATTTAATTGTGTGAAGTATGAATAACTAACCAACAAAATTGCACTTAGACATAAAAATTACACGTAGGTACTAATGGCTATTTGTGAAAAATAATTAATTAATAATTGTGAATGAGGCATATTAATATAGTGCTAAAGTAAGAAAACAGCATGTTAGTTTTGCTTTATAAACGTGTATGTCTTATCGTGGCAAAAAGAAAATATGTACATGAGGTAAGTATATAAAGCTATATGTCTGCTTCGGGTAGGTAACTTACTAATGGTTAAAATTAGAATGGTGGGTGATTAACAGAAAAAACTATATTTCTATATTTTAACACTCTGTTGTGTTTGTTTTCGCACTAGTTTTCATTGAGGCCTATGTGGCCTAGCTGTAATAAACAAATGGCTGCTGACTGAAAGTGAGAGTCTTTATGCCTGCACAGAAGTAAATGGCTAAGTCAGCGAGAGAGCCTGGTACCTCCAACGGGTGATGTCCAGGTCAGCTTGACCCGAGAGTGCATGAGGATGCCAAGAGTTGTTTTGCATCTGAGAATATGAGACCGGAAGACCATGTAACGAATAAGCTGAATGACAAAATATAAAAAACGGAAATGACATACATGGGTGCGGACGAAGTGACTGCATTTTTGTAAAACTGGTTCTACAAGGATGGATGAGGTGATCGTTGACCCCATTGATGGACCAATCAGAATAAGTTGTGGACCCTAAAAGTTTCAATTTTAGTCAGATAGCTAGAGAAAAATGGTATCAAAGAGCTTGTTCGAAAAGGGTAAAAAAGCTTGCTCCTGAATTTTATTTTGCACCACGACATGCTGTTATAAAAGAGCCACTCTTGTGATTTTGGCACCCTATGATGACCCTCAACCACCAACATTTTAACTGACTTTAGTGTGTTATTTTACCCTAGTCTTAATGTAGGATGGTCCTGCATATGCCTGCTTCACTTCTGTCCTGTAATCTTGCTGTCTTTCAGTGGGAGACGGAGTGGAACTGTCTTGCCAAGAGCAGAGCGTGTGGTATGTGCATTTGAAGGCGTGCAGTTGTGATTTTATTGTGCATTGGTGAGAATTATGAGTTCTTACTATTGGCTTTGACATGGGTTAATGTCATTCTGTTTTCTGACTTTATCTTGCTTTATGACAGTGCTTATCTTTAACATGCTTTCATGTCATCTTGCTTTTCAATTCCATCTTGCTTTGGGCCTTTCTGTGTGCATGGCCTAACTAACTCCATTTTCATGACTGAAGCTATTTTCTGTGCTTGCACATAGCTGCAAAGTGGGGAGGGCATATATTGCTCTTCCTCCTGTTTTCACACTTTAGTGACTGGAGAAAACCGGTTCTTATCAGGGGAATGTACATGGTCCGTCTCGAAGCCATAGCAAAGGCCTGAGCTACCGATGCAGTGGCCTTAGAGCAGACTGGTATGGGCTCTCATGAGAACGAGGGGGCGAGGCTTGCTAGAAGCTTCGTTATGTTTGGATTTGTATTAAAAGGGGGAGCCTCCACTGGTCTGGCGGAAGTTTGGAAGTTTGGGAGTTTGGATTCTGAGCGGAAGCAGACGTGTCTATCTCGGATTGAACCCTGATTGCTGAGCTCTGATCCCCAGCTGTGTGAAGACTTCCCCTGGCCAGAAGTGCGCAGTGTATCCATCAGGTGATGTATTGAGTTTTGTAGTTATTGCCATTGTGGTATGAGCCAGTGGCTGTGATCGTTTGAGGTGTTTTCTTTGTGGTGGGGGAGGTGCACATCCAGAGTGATCCTCTACTGTGTGTGTATATATATCTTTCTGGTATCTTGCAGGACGACCAGTGTATCTTACCTTATATCAGTAATTGCTTGTTTATTAATCGGTATTATAGTTTGCTCAGTTATCGATTCATGCCTTTAGATTATAAGTTTGCTAATCTTATGCATTTGGTATCTGAGACAGCCTTTGTTTAGAGAGTATTATGTAATAAACCACAAGCCTTATTCTAAAAGTGATAGTCTTGCATTTTGTTAAATAAAACCCCTTTTCAAAAGATGCTGTTTGTTTTGTGTTGTAGTCTTGCTGTGCCAGGGGTGGTAAGACGTGCTCAAAAGTGTATATTATTCAAAGGTGCAGTGGTATATTTGCCTTCCAGGTGGGAGTGCAGGGATTGGGTGTGGTTTATTTGTGAGAAGCCACATTCAAAACACAAGCTGTCGGTCTGAACTATTTTATGGTGCTAGAGACTTAGAAGTATTTTTGGACTTTAACTTTGGAGCAATGAAGGTGACCAAATGCAGATTTTATTTTGATGCGTGAAGGAGAATAGAGAGGCAGTTTGAGACTCTTGCAACTCTGTTATTTCTTTATGGCAGAGTTAGGTAATATAATTTCTATTTTTTATTTCCATTTAAAATGTACTAAATAAATGGCTAAATTTCTTACTTGTCTGAATAAACTATTATTCCTGTTTCCTAAATGAATAGATAAAACTGAATTTAAAATGTAAACTTGAGTTGTGATTTCATTTTAATTCAATGTCATGACAGAATAAAGTTAGCGTTTTATGTGGATTACTATGATTAAGCTGGTCTTAGTCTCCATCAACTAACTTCTACTAGATGATCTATTGACTAAATAGTGGAGTGCCTTGGTGCAGAGTTTTCCAGGTAATATGTTAGCACCTGTATAAAAGATTCTCTAAATGGATATAATATATAAAGCATAAACCTAGGTACCCCGCTAACCAGCAGCTCTACTTCTTTGTCACTGATTCAGATGTAATGTGGATGTATATGTGAATGACTCGCGGTGTTATGGGCCCCACCGATGAGTGAATAGTGGTTATATCTGAGTTAAGTGAAATAAGTAGTAAAGGTCGTTAGACAGCCGCGTGAATCAGATGCATTATAAAAAATCAAGGTACAACACACAACTTCTCCCTATTTGATCAGTTTTTGACTTTCTCTGCCATAACAACAATTTGTCCTCTGCCAGAATCGAATCTTCAACACCTATACCCAGCTCCAGAAGTGGACTGGCCTGTGGGGTAATTAGACCCTGCCAATTGGCTGCTCTGACATGTTAGTGTGTGAACTAGACTTTGGTTGTTTGTGGACCTGTTTTATGGTCTTACAGTTGATTTTCATGATATAAAAATAAATATTGCCTGCCGCAAGCTCAAATCCATGCAGTCTTACATATTTTAAAAAATTTGTATACAGTGTGTCATTGCAAGGTCAAAACTGCCTTAATTCGGAAACATTGACCAATTTTTTAGCTATCTAATTTGCTAATGGAGACCACTTTTATTTTTGTGTCCAGGCTTATTTTCTGTTCTAGTCCAACCTTGCCTCTTTCTTCGTTCCCATCAATTCCGACACCCTGAAAGCCCCAAAAAAGAGCCATAACATAAACCTCTTAAATAAGGGTTTCAAAGATAGAAAAATGGATGGTTTATAAACCTTTTACAAACCACACCAGATGAAGTAAGGTTGTCGTTTCCCTCCTCTTGCCACTTTCTTATTCTCTTTTTTCCCACCCTTGCAACATTCTCTTCCCCAGCTCTCCTCAAAGACCCAGATAAACTTGCCATTAAACGTAATACCCATCCACTTCCTTGCAATAGTTTTGGCTGAATTGCCTCTCTCAATATTAGCCAACATAAAACACACCACATCCTCTCACCTATCTTCAAGGCAGACAGTGTCCTGCCCTCTACAGCTGCACCATTAGCCAAAAACCTTTTGCATGCAGATCTGTAGGCTGTCCTAGTAGTAAATTCTCCCACCAGCCATAGAACTCTTAGTCTCCCATTGAACAAATCTCTACGATACCTATGTCTTCTGCATGTCCGCTACAGGTGACAAACTACCAAATCTTTGCCACTGTGAACCAGACAAAGCATCTGCAAAGTTACTGTCTACACCTGGCACATACCTAGCCCTGAAAACACTGTTAAACATTGATAAACGTAGCATAAAGTGCTTCAAATGTTTCAAAAATGTTCTGTCTTTTGCCTTTTGACCATTCACCAGAGACACCACAGTTTCACTGTCCACATTGAAAGTAAATGCGAAAAGGAAGCCAATATCTGGGTTCAGGGACCTGTCTTGTGGGAAGGCTACCTAACAAAAGTATGTAGGTGTAGCTTTTAAGAAAGAAAAAATGTTCTTTCTTGTTTTCCCCTCACTCACCGGAGTTTCCTCACGTTGACATGCTTCATCATCGGGGTCATCCCAGTTCTCCTAGAAAAGGGACGTGCTACGACTTGCGAGATACGTAGGAGCACTGTTAAGGTGAAGGACTATGTGTGGTGTGAGAAGAGTGGAGTGGATGTGTGTGTGAATGTTAAAAATACCGTGCTAGTGGGCCTCAATGTTTTATTCTGCTCCTAGACCGGTATGTTAAAAGTGGGGTTTATACTGTGTACCAACCAGTGATGTGGGTTGGTTCAGTATATGGTCAACATGTTTCACGCTACCCCTAGCGTTTCGTCAGGACCATACAGGGACCAGCCCTGTATAATGTCACTCCTAAAAAACCTAGATTTAGGATTCGAAGAATAGATTAGTGCAAAGAATATTTACAGTGAGTGACGCTGTTCCAACTCGGTACACGCGTAGATGTATTGTTCAATGGTGAACATTTGTTGGTGCTTAATGGCACATCATGGTCTCTTAGGGGGGCGGTATCGCCTCGGTGGAAACAATGTTCCTAGTCAGCAATGCCGCGTGGTATTACCTAGCTGCTTTCCCTTGGACCGCATTACATTGAAAGTAACCCTTTTATTCGCCAGTTCACCACCCACAATGATAACGCACCACAAGGGAAAAAACTTTAGCAAAGCATTGCTACTTACTTCTTCTTCCATCCCTTCAGCCACCTTTAAGAGCATCACCTTCCTTCACAAAACAGACCAAAACCATCAAAACTAGCGTTATCGGAAAACTCTGACTCTGCCATGCAAAATCCTGGTCCATTGATCACATTATAACCCCATTGAAATTCTTAATGAAGATGAGCCATCTCTTCAGATGTGTGTGCGCTGCTGCTAATATCCTCCCTGTATGATGCAGCAACCTTGCTCCAGGCATCTCAAGCTGCAATCTCCGACAAAAAGGTCTGCCCACTCGCACCATTCTGCAAGCAAAATTCAAAATTCCTAAAAGTTTTTGAACCTGTCTCGGTTACAACACTGCGGCGAAAATAGTGTTTTAAGCAATCTCCACAATGCCATTACCTGATCCTGAGTGAATCCCATTTAATACCTAGAAAAATCAAGGTAGTGCTTGGGCACTCAGTCTTATCCGATGCAAGCGGCATTCCCAACTCCTCAGCTGTAGCTTGAAATTATTGTAATGCTATGCCACGTAACCTGGCACCTTCGCTACCAATGAGCAAAAAGTCATTCAAATAATGAGTTACTGTTTCATGCCCTGATCTAACTGGAAACACTACTGCAAGAAGAGTACTAAAAGCTTCAAGAAGTTTGCTAAAATTGCACTGCTTATCAGTAAAACCTAGTCCACAAAAAATCAAGCTTATCAGACTGAATACTCAACTGGGGAAAATCAATTGAATGTACAGGTAATGAACAGAAAGCCGACTTTGTCACACTTAGCCAATTCCACTCCACATCAATTTATTGGCAACATCCAACAATGCAAACTACACTGCTGTGTGCTTTCTCGCTATGAAGTCAACAGATCAACCCTCAGGCATCGACAAATGGTGAATCATTCTAAACTCTCCTTCAGCATTATTCTGTACCACTCCCAAAGGACATATCGTGAGATCTTGCATTGACCATCTAAAGAAAGGACCTGCCATTCTGCCTCCCTCTACTTCTTTATGTAATTTTTCCCTCCCCATCTGAGTCATTTCTTTAGTTGATCTTAGCCCAATTACTGGCAGAAAAAAAAGTTGCTATCTTCACTTCCTCTTTCCTCGGTAGCATGGAGCAACTATAGATTGCTTCATCTTGGTTTGGATCCTTCCCTACTGGACCTGTGATTGACGTTCTATTTTTCATTTTCTTTCTTCTTCCTGTCATGTTGCTTCTTAATATCCCACCTGTGTTGTCCATGGTGGCTGTTCCCTCCCACACCCCATCGTCCTGTTCTTTTTGCCTCTTCCCTCCAATGGCTGCGTCATAGCTTTTTTTTTTACCTTCCTCTGTCCAAACACATTTTTTTCTTTTGCTCCATTTATAAATCCCTGAACAAATCAACCTCATGTTTTCTCACATGTGCTTTGGCTTCATATGATCTCAGATTACTTCCTCTCCCTGTGTGGAGGTTTGCTGTCTGCCCTGTACATCGCTCTGACACTCATTTCCCTAGTCAGTGCTTTATAAAACGTCAAAAATAAAAAATAGAACTCTGCAGGGCTAGGTCCCAATTGTCGGCAATGCATATTACTTAAAGAGATAAAGTTGGCATTTCTGGCCATAATGAGTGGGTTCTTTAACTCCAGAGTCAACACCTTGGAATCCCTTGGTGTGCCTGTCTCAGTCCCCTTCATTGCAATATCTTCCAGATTTCTAGGAGAGGGAATCTTAGCCTGCAGAAACAAGAATTGTCAATGCCAATAGGGCTCGCTTATGTGAGAGCTATTGACTTTGCCAGTGTATTTAGTATTGTTGTACAACACTGTGGCTGATGTGAAGCATGGCTATCCGTTATAAAAACAAGTGCAACAAACGTTATAAAAAAAAAAGAGCTGTGACGTAGGAAGGTAAACAAGCATTTGCAATGCAATAGGTCTCGCATTAGGAAAGTTTGAGCTATTCGTCTTGTAAATGACATTTTTTAAATTTATGTGTTGGTTTTGAAAATAGCTAAATTAATAGCTTTGTCATTTACAATGCCAATAGTTATAACTTTCGCAAATGTGATACCTATAACCTGGGGTTTTGCTGAGTGATTCTGTGGTGGTGCTGAGTGGTGCTGAGTGGTGCTGAGTGGTGCTGTGGTGGTGCTGAGTGGTGCTGTGGTGGTGCTGAATGATAAAGTGGTGGTGCTGAGTGATAATGTGGTGGTGCTGAGTGATAATGTGGTGGTGCTGAGTGATAATGTGATGGTGCTGAGTGATAATATGGTGGTGCCGAGTGATGCTGGGGTGGCGCTGAGTGATGCTGGGGTGGCGCTGAGTGATGCTGGGGTGGCGCTGAGTGATGCTGGGGTGGCGCTGAGTGATGCTGGGGTGGCGCTGAGTGATGCTGGGGTGGCGCTGAGTGATGCTGGGGTGGCGCTGAGTGATGCTGGGGTGGCGCTGAGTGATGCTGGTGTGGCGCTGAGTGGTGCTGTGGTGGTGCTGAGTGATGCTGTGGTGGTGCTGAGTGATGAAGGGAAGGGAAGAAAGAAAGAAAGAACGAAAGAAAGAAGGGAGGAAAGAAAGAAAGAAAGGAATGAAAGGGAGGGAGGAAAGGAAGGAAGGAATGGAAGAAAGAAAAGGAAAGCGAGAAAAGATGGAAAGGAAGGAAAGAAAAGAAGGAAAGAAAGGATGAAAGGAAAGAAAGAAAGGATTCTAATGGCAAGTGTTAACCAATGACAAAGGTAATAAATGCGTAGGCCCATTGGCCCCTGTTGTGGTACCTGCTTGCACCCGGCCCACTTAACACCATCGCTGCTAGCGATATTTTGCTCCTGTGCTGTAATTTTCAAAAGTCCATTGTTTATGACGAGCTGGGCTCGTCATCAGCCTGGTAGGAGGCTACTTCATGACGAGCCCAGCTCGTCATGAGCCTGGAAGGGGTTAAAGCTGTAGAAAAGTGTAATGTTATCAACAATTAAGCATATAGAAAGCATACGTACATAATAGTAGCTGTTCTCACATAAATATTTCTCTGCAAAATAAAGCATTACTGTGTTACTATTGAAAACGGTCTAGTCATTATGGGCAAATTTGTAGCAGCATTAGGCGAAAGTTTTCAGATTTAAAGTTTGCAGAAGCTCCTTTTAGTCACAGCGCTACATGTAAACTCAAAATCAAACGTGGTTTTGGGTGGCCAAAAGCAGACCGAAAGTCTGTGATAATGTGATGTTTTGGAGGGTAAATCTACACTTTAGAAAGGAAACAAGGGCAGGCTAATGAAGCGCTAACAAGCAGAGGGAGACAGATTGAAATCTATTCGTAGGCAGCATCTGTGGGATGCAAATCAAGCACAGAAAGCTACTAAAGTTGTGTTTGCACCGAGGCACGCCAACAACTATTTAAAACAAGATACTGCAATTACTCATATCATAGTGAAGGTGTTACATAATTGCATTTAGAATTTGCACTCTAAGACTTTAACAACAAATAAAAGAATATCAGAATAACAGAAAAGAGCCATACCTGTGTGTACCAAATTTAAGTGAAAGTTGATCATAGCCTCACGTGTTCATCAAAGAATACCCCTATACAGCCAGGTAAAATGCTAGTGCACTAGCGATGAAAATCTTACCCGTCAGTATGTTAGAATTGTGTTATTGCGGTATGGCGTATAAATCTGTGTTCACCAAGGCGCATCAGTTGTATGCAATGTCCATCAGACAGTAGGCAAGTAGCTTGATGTTAAACCTCACAGGTTTTAATGGGCTGTAAAGAATAAACGATTAGCTGAAATGTTTCATAATAGGTTAAAAACGCTATGTGCTAAACCACATTTAATGGAAAGGCTTACCACTGAACTATCAGTGCGTTGAATGGCGACCATCTGGCGTGTTGTGCTCATAACGCTATCCCCAAAAATTCAAACGTATCTGAAAAAGTGATAATACAACATGTTCTAAGACTCAATAGTGTCGAATATATATGGCAGCCTGTGTTACAAGAAGATTAAACTCCCCTTACCGATTCTGTAAGATCACTGAAACGCCTCCGTGATTCAATTCCACTCGCCTCTCCCTTCTGCTATGTGCTTTTAATGGCGCTGTACCGTATTGCTATGATGTGAAAATAATGCATTTAAACGATGCAGTATTTTCGTTTACACTCAGCAAAGGATCTTCGAAGTGCGCAGTCCACTTTGGAATGCTCAAAATAAATAAAATCCTGACCACTAAATGATTCCCAAAGATATTTTATGAGGCATGTAATGCGTGGTTCGAATTTGAATCACAACTTTATTCATCGCATTTCAATAACAGTAGAACAAACAGCATTTTTTTTAAGTGAGTCGGAATGACGATGTTCCTTAAATTTAAACGGAATTCACAAAGGGGAGATTCTTCAATGTATGTAATGAAGAAAGAATAATATACGTGCTGATCGGTGCACAAGCACCATCCAGAACAAGCAACTGGCTGTCTAGAACAAGGGGGAAAAAAACGAGTCTTTTGCATTTTTGCCATCAGGCTGGAATGAAATAAGAGACAGAGCAAGAAAAACAGTGGTGGGGGAAAAGCACGAGAGAGACAGCAACACAGGAAGAAGTACACGAAGGAGACAGCAACACAGGGAGTGGGCAAAATTCAGACATGGCAGACAGCAACAGTAAAGAGAACATCACAGCGTAGGGGAGAGAAGCATATGGATGTGAATGAGAGAGTGGGGACAGAGACGCAGACATACGAGAGAGCGCAATACGGAGGAACAGGAGAGAAGCACACAAGGGAGACATCAGGCAAGCACATGCACTCTCGTGGACTTCTTAGTCAAAAATAAAAACAAGTACGGGAAATGCAAGCGGCGGGGGGGTGTGTTGGGTTCACAAGGGAGAGAGCAACACAAGTGGTGGGGGAAAAGCACGAGGGAGACAGCAACACAGGAAGAAGTACACGAAGGAGACGGCAACACAGGGAGTGGGCAAAATTTAGACATGGCAGACAGCAACAGTCAAGAGAACATCACAGCGTAGGGGAGAGAAGCATATGGATGTGAAGGAGAGAGTGGGGGCAGAGACACACACATACGAGAGAGCGCAATACGGAGGAACAGGAGAGAAGCACGCAAGGGAGACATCAGACAAGCACATGCACTCTCGTGGACTTCTTAGTCAAAAATAAAAACAAGTACGGGAAAGGCAAGCGGCGGGGGGGTGGGTTGGGTTCACAAGGGAGAGAGCAACACGAGTGGTGAGGGAAAAGCACGAGGGAGACAGCAACACAGGAAGAAGTACACAAAGGAGACAGCAACACAGGGAGTGGGCAAAATTCAGACATGGCATTCAGCAACAGTCAAGAGAACACAGCGTAGGGGAGAGAAGCATATGGATGTGAAGGAGAGAGTGGGGGCAGAGAAGCAGACATACGAGAGAGCGCAATACGGAGGAACAGGAGAGAAGCACACAAGGGAGACATCAGGCAAGCACATGCACTCTCGTGGACTTCTTAGTCAAAAATAAAAACAAGTACGGGAAATGCAAGCGGTGGGGAGGGGGGGCGGGGAGCGGATCCCTTTGAAGTAGCTCATGGCCTCGCTGCCCTGAAAGTGAAAGCAATTAGGGGGAAGGTGGGAGGGAGGCTGATGGCTTTGATGTGTGAAGCAGGCAGGCGGCTCGGGAAGCAAATGGAAAGTGCGTGCACGGACACACATGCACTCTGCAAAATCCGCCTGGTTTTAGCTTTCTGGTTTGACCCCAATAGGTCTCTCTACGAGACCTAGAAAAGAAATATAAAAAAGAAAACTCATAGCTCTTTTACTATATATATTTTAGCCATGCAGCTCTACAACATGGCTGAAGACATTGGCAGAGGCAATAATTCACACACAGGCATGACGTATTGGCTTTGCCAAAGCTTGTTTAGCTTCAAACTGTTGAAACCATTGATTGTATTTTTATTTTAGTAACTAAACTATAGTGCCTCCAGAACAGTCACGCAGACCCGTGGCGTGTTTTGTCAATGCACTGCTTATGGAGTATGCTAAGCAATTTATAACTATCTAAGAAAGCATACCTTTAGGTGCAGTTTAATGCAGATAATGCGTTCAGTCGTTTTTAGGTCTGAACATTAAAAGAGATTCGGGGGTCGTTTAAGCTTCCTGGTTTACGTTAGGTGATACCATCATGCATTTTTTATAGACTAATTACAGGCTCATTACATCAGTTGAACAGTAGAGCTCTGGATAGTGTTACAACCAGTGTGGACTCGGCGCTTGCTCAACAGGTGAATCGAACTAAAGAATAACATGTTTGTCATACGCCATCTTAGATGGTACAGTCCATGCGGCGTTCCTGTCGTGCTTGACGTGAGCACGCTGTCGCTTTTTAAACTGACTAACTCAAACGTAAATGGTTTCAAATTTTGGATGAAACGGTCGTTGCCTACCTAGCTAGACAGCAATGATGATTTTGTTTTACCGAGTGGACAATGAAAGACTTCTACTTCTACATAAATAACACTAAATGCATTGTTTTATGTTCAAAAGTGGCAGCATTCATCTTGTCCAAGAGGATGGATGACGTTATGTCACCGATACACTATTCATTTATGTTTATCCTCCGAAGCAAATACTGTTTACTATTCAGTTTTCTAAAGCATCATGCAGACATTTGTACATAAGATATTCCATGTGTGTGACACTTTCGGTACTAATCTGAACGGGCATAGATGACTGTCAAAGACAGCTAATAACCAAAAAGTGTTAAAATTGGTGTAAAATGATTTTTACTAGGCCTTGCATAAGAAAATTACTACACGTGAATTTGCTGTCAGGGAGTCGGTAATTCTGATTTCACTTAAGCCTGCACATTTCCAAAAGTCTCAAATGTAAACTTGTAACTCTGCATCTATGTTTGGAATAGACCTGAAAATCTTTTGGAGACCTCACACAATTTGTGGAGAATTCCAGGGACCCCCTCACTAGCTGCAGCATCCAGGTAGTAACTCGCACGTATAAACATTTACCTCCGGGGTCTCCAACCTTTCCTGTAATAAGAGCTCCTCATGGTGTATGAAAATCATCCCGAGTTACTAATGTTATTAGTGTGGTAACAGGGACCCCGTCATTGAAGATTATATTAGTAGGGACTCCAAGCAAACTTACTAACAGCGATCACCTCATTGCAAAAGGCACAGTTGTCAGCAGTAATGTCAAAAAGCCTTTATGAATTTGGAATGCCTGAATATGGTTATTACATGACACCCGTAGCTGCTATGCCCCTGGCTCCAATTCAGTAATATTTAATCGGTTCCTCCAATGACACATGATTGAAACTTCAAATATTTAAATTTTGGAACACACATTAATTCAACCAAGCAAAAACTTCCAGTTTAGTAGTCCGGGCTACAACCTGAATAGCGACTTAAAAGTAATTGTGGAGCTAGAAGTAGCTCACAAGCTGTTCACTGGAGAAGTCTGATTTACATTGTATTTGTGCATGTGTTAATGCTTAGGGAAAGTGTTTTGCACATAGTATGTTTTTTTGCTCAATAGAGAAATTATTTTTCTCTAGGAAATAACCCCTTCATCTGTGCCTCACTACTTTTTGTGATGTTCCCTCATCATTTCCACCATGGACGAATATTTAGTCCAACCCATTACAAGGGTATATCTCCAATCATACCCAGTGTGGAAACTTGATTTGTGTATTTTTGTGATATCCATGAAACAAGTTATGTAGGTGTTCACCTGTTTTGTAAACGTTAATGACCTTAGCTCACTGCTCCTAGAATCAGCTTTACAAAAATGCTGCACCACATGTGTGACTTGGATTAGTGCCCGTGACAGGAATGGATCAAATCGAGGCCAATGGGAGCCCTTACAAGAGGACTCCCAGTGACATCGGGTTGATTTGTTCCTACCGCGGGCACTAGTCCCATCCAGACAAGTGGCACAGAGCTTTTCTCACCACAAGTGCGCTAACGCTGGGTGGTAGGATTTTTGTGGGTTCCTGCGGATTCCGAAAGTTCCCATCACAGAACTGTAAGGAAAATATGTGATTTTAGACAAAGTTTGAGGTTTGCAGGGCATTGTGGGTAAGAAAACCTCCTGAGATCCACACAAGGCACACTACCCTGGAATTTATTTTATTTTATGTCATTTGTAAAGCGCCTGAATCACCCCAGGTGGGGTATCTCCGCGCTGCGGACGAGTAGAGGATGCTGACCAGTATGTCTAGAACAGAAGTGTTTTTAATTTTTTTCCTGAAACATAGATAGTTGTTAGATTGGCGGAGCTCCAGGGGTAATTGATTCCAGATTTTGGGCGCAAGATGGGAGAATGATTTGCCTCCCCATCTGGTTTGTCTGATGCGGGGAATGACAAGAAGGCCTTTACCTTCTGAGCGGAGAGTACGTGACGGAGTGTATTTAGTCAATTTATTGGTCAGGTAGGTTGGCCCTAACTGGTGTAGACCTTTGAAAACTATGCAACAGACTTTGAAATGGATTCTTTTGCGGATTGGAAGCCAGTGGAGTTTGTGTAGGAGAGGGAGAGACAGGGTTCGGTGAGGGGCACTGGTGACTAGGTGAGCAGCAGTATTCTGCACCACTTGAAGGGACTGTAGGGCTGAGTCTTTGGCGGAGATCAGCAAAGCATTGCTAAAATCCAGGCGACTTAGTACCATAGCATGTATAAGGGTCTTCCGAGTTGACGAGGGGAGAAAATGGAAGGCTTTGCGCAACAGGCTGAGGGCGTGAAAGCAAGAGCGTTTGGTGGCTGCTATATGGTCATCCATGTTCAGCTTATTGTCAATCAGGACTCCTAAGTTTTTAACCACTGGTTTGGGAGAGGCTGCTGCACCAAGTTCTTCCGGCCACCAGCTGGAAGACCAGCTGGTGACTGCGTCAGTGAACAGCATGATTTCTGTTTTCCCCGTATTGAGCTGTAAGAAATTGTGGCTCATCCATGATGTGATCATTCCCATGCCTTCTGCAAAAACCTCTTGGATGTTTGGAGTATCTTTGTCATAGGCCAGAAGTAGTTGTGTATCATCTGCGTAGGAAATCGGGTTGAACCCGATGTTCCTGAGCAGCATGGCGAGGGGGGCAATGTATATATTAAAAGGGGTGGGGCTGAGGCATGAACACAGGGGGACTCCCTTGGTGACTGAGGTGGTATTGGCTTTGAAGGGTCCTAGATTTACTGTTTGGGATCTGTCCTTGAGAAAGTCTCTCAGCCACTCTAAGGCAGTGTCTTGAATGCCTATTGAGTGTAATCTATCTAAAAGAATCTGGTGTGAGATGGTGTCGAATGCTGCGGATAAGTCGAGCAGTATGAGTATTACTGCTCGGCCAGCGTCCACCTGCATTCTAATGTCGTCCACGACATTGACCAACGCTAGTTCGGTGCTGTGGCGGGGGCGGAAACCCGACTGGGAATGATCCAGACAGTTGGAGGACTCAACATAAGCTAAAAGATGTTTATTAATGTGCTTTTCCAGAAGTTTACTGTGCAGGGGAAGCAGTGAGATGGGGCGATAATGGGTGATGACATTGGACGGTAATTTCGGGTTTTTCCTGATTGGCATGACCTGGGCATCTTTGCATTCTTTCGGGAGTTTCCCTTGTGTAATCAAGCTGTTTAGGATGGCACAGAGGGGTTCTGCCAGTTCGGCAGCGAGTTTTTTAGAAATGTTGGCAGGGATAAGGTCTCTGGGAGAGCCTGACTTAGCCGATTGTGGTAGGGTTTCTGTTTCTAGTACTGTCAACAATGGGAATTCTTTTAGGGTGCCCTGATTGGATGAGTAAGGGCTGTCAATCGGCAGGTTGTGTCTAATGTTATTGCTGGGGGTAGATATTTTGTTATAGATGTCCTCAATTTTTTGTGTCAGGTGCGTGGAAATGCTATTGCATAATGCTTGGGATGGTTTGTCCTTTGGGTTACACGCTTTGGGGTTGATAAGGGTATTGAGAATCTGAAATAAAATTTTGGAGGTGTTGTCAACTTGCTTAAGTTGCGTGGCTATGTGCTTTTTGCGGGCGCTTCTTAAGTTCTTATGGTACATCTCTAGATTCTCTTTAAATTTGTCCCTGTCTGGTTGTTCTTTGGTTAGGTGCCATATGCGTTCCAGTGACTTGCATTTGCTTTTCTCCGCTCTCAGCCCTGGTGAGTACCAGGGGGCCTGGTGGCGGGGAGCAGAAGTGGATGATTTTTTCATGGGTATGGTTGCATCTAAGGTGTGTCTGATGGAGTCTTGAAAGACTCTTAAGTGCTCCTCCACTGTGTTCCCCGGGGGCCGAAGGGGGGTAGTGAATGCTTCGCGGAAGAGAGATGGTGTGAGTTTATGCCATTGTCTATAGCAACGAGTGGCTGATTTTTTTATTGGAAACATTATTGCAGGGGCCCTCTAAATCAAACGTGATTATAGAGTGGTCGGACCAAGTCAGTGGATGCGTATGTTTGTAGTTTAAGTCAGAAAAATTGGAAAGGACTTGGTCCAGAGTGTGGCCGGCGATGTGTGAGGGGGCATCATTTTTCTTTATGAGACCGAGGGAAGACATTTCCCTAAGAAAAGTTGAGGCCTCCAGGTCCTATGGGTGTTCACCATGGACATTGAAGTCACCCAGAAGAATACATTTATTGGACGAAATTACGTGGGGGGCAATCATGTCCAGGAGGTGTGTAATGGAGTTGGCAATTGGGCCTGGGAGGCGATAAACAAGGACTCCTTTCCAACTCAATTGAGTGTGGAGGTCCAGTCTGAGTACGAGCACTTCTATTTTGTCGCTGATATATTGATCCAGCACAGTGGTTATTATTGGGTCCTTGTATATAACAGCTGTCCCTCCTCCCACTTTCCTGGGTCTGTCAAGTTTTAGAATGTGGTAGCCGTCAATCTCCCGGTTGTTTAGGTTTCAACAATGTCTGTGATTGTTAGGTTTTCATGGGTGGAGACCAAGCACGGCGACCCAGCCACACAAGTTAGGTACAAGTGTTATCTGGAGACTTGGGGAATTGCTCGGTGGTAGTAAATTTGTGACTCCTCGTATATTCCAGAAGTTTTCCATGAAGACATGCAAAGTAAGTATGTTTTTAGTCAAATATACGGTTTGCAGGCCATTATGGGTAAAAAAAATTTGTGGGATCCACACATAGCACACCACCCTGGACTCCCCCGGGTGTCTAGTTTTCAGAACTGTCTGGGTCTTGTAGGTTTTCTCAGGTGGTAGCCTACCGAAGCCGAGAGAGTGCAGCAATTCACTATTGCGAATTAGATGATATTGGGAGTTAGCAACATATGTAAAAATGACACGCAAAGGAATCAAATCCAGGCGGACTGGCTGTAGTGGGCCCCAATCTTTTCCCCGGTAGGCTGCCAGTGTGGGGGCCGGTTTAGGGCCCATGTTTTTTTTTTTTACCGGTTGCCGGCAATGTCGACCCCTGTAACAAAATAATCAGAAACCGGCCCTAGCAAAACAGCTCAGCCACACCCCACCCGGGGGAGGGGGTGATGGGGGGCGGGGGGTAGCAGTTTGCCAGGGCCGATTTTGGTTCCCAGTCCGGCCCAGAATCAAATGTCCTCTCGTGTTGCCATTGGGATGGGATTTGTGAGTCCTCATGGGAGCAGAAAGCCTAAGGCTTTAGGATTGAGGGTGGGGAGTATGTTAGGATAGCCAGACCAACCCCCTTATTTTATTTAAAAAATATATCTGCTAGACTTCTATCAGCAGTATCCTTACTTTACAATTATCCCCAGGTGTCAGATTGGATCTGTACATTTTTTGTGAACAGTACCTTGCATGCCAGTAGGTGGCATTGTTCATTTCCGTTTGGCTTTGTCCACACCGAAAGTGTTGTGCGAAGTTGCTATATAGGCGCCACCCTAGCATGTTGACGTCCGTTCTTTTCATTCCGCACCAGTCAGGGCAGATCCGGAAAAGAGCTCCCCTGGACACTTTTAGACTTAACATTTTTGACCTTTTTTCGAACACTTTTTGAGACATTGTCACCTGATGGGCAGCATGTCCGCGAGGAAGGCTGGTTTTGAACTCTGTGGAGCCAGCTACCAGCAGATGTCGGTGACTGGTTCACACCCTGTCTGCCTCTGGTCTATTGTGTGCAACCACGACCAGGCCTGCATTGAATGTTGCACCATGGACCCCAAGGTCACCTGAAGCTCCTTAAGGCTCGACCAGTGGCGGATGGTGACATTTGAAAGTGGTGAACCGTAAAATGTTGGTCATACTGCACCGTAGTGAGCAACTGCACCGTAGTGAGCAAGCCCGAACAACTTAAGGGGGGGTGTAGGCAGTTCTCCCCCCAAGAAAATTTTGAAAAAAGTGTGGGAAAATGGTGCATTTCCAAGCAAATTTGAGAAAGCCGGAAGGCTAATAAAGCAATTGTGAAAGTGCAGTTATTACATTAATGCAGTTTGCATGCAGCTCTTAGATGACAGTTAATAGCTCACTGTTGTATGTTAGGATTTTAACTTACAAACTGCAAGTAACAAAACAGGTTAATGTGCCTGCCACTGTCGCAGTGTTTGCACTGTGCCATAAATCTGGTCTAGACAGTAGCATTGCACCAGTAGGCAGGCTGTGTAAGATGCTGTTCACAATGCTATTCCCTCATGGATATGCGCAGTGTTGGTGTCAGCACACCTGTGTTCACGTGATGTAAGCAAATGTTTCCTAGAAACGCCTTTTTGTTTAATGTCCCTTGAAAAGGGCCACAGTGCCAGTGCAAACTGCCAGGGTATGTGATGTGATCAAACAAAAAGAGCAGTGCATACCCACGGACAACCAATCGCGCTTCAAGAAACCTCTTTAGTTTGAGATGGACCTCTTAGCCTATACTTGGAAAGCAATAATTATGTGGCAAAGATGAGGTGCACCTGGCACATGCCTCCTGTTATCCTGTCCATACCTTAATAGCAGTGTCAGTTCTATATAAACCGATGTGTAGAAACCCATAGCCCTATCACATTTTTATGGGTACTATGGTCGGCTAATATTATTTTGAGCATTGTTTGCGGCCTGCCACATATTGTCTTTTCTCTGCTCTGCACTGTAATTTACATTTTAATCCAGGCAGGGTGTATAGCTGTCACAGATTGAAATGAAAAGCCTCTTCATTTTTGCTGTGTCTCCCCAGCTCGGGTAAAACCATCACCTCCATATGAGTCCCTCCGAAATATGCCTTGTGGCTCCAGGGCAGGCATGCCATGAACTTTGTGGGTTTTTCGGGGATCCTTACAGCTCCTGCGACTGCTGGGGGCACCACAATGGTGAGATCAGGGGCATCTTAAGGAGGATTCTGGGAGCACTGGGCCAAACTTATTTTAGGGGCTCCCGTTTGGACATCAGAGCTTCACTGCAATACTTGTTTAACAAGTGCCCTGTAAGTGCATAACTTAGCCAGACCTGATCTCCGCAGCCAATCCTGTGGGGCTGATTAACATCATGGGTGTACTGAGGGGTGAGGTAGGTTTACTAAAACTGCTTTATGTACATCTTTAGACGATGAGGCGGATCTCTTGACTATCAAGGACGGAAGAACTGAACCTAACAATGCGGAGTTCAGGAAACTATTGAAAAGCTGAACTCACCAGGCTAGCATCCTCCAGTAGCAAAGGTCGAGCTGATGAACAGGGTTAATCACCCGCCCCAGTTTGATGCCAATTTCCCCTTTCAACAATCAAATGGTGCCAAGCATCTGCAGTCTCCCTGAAGACAACAAAACATAAAACAAAAAAGCAACATGCGATGCAATACAAAAGTCCACATGAAAGAAATAAATGGATTTTAATAGTAGTAAAAACCTTGGCATACAAGAATGTAAAGATATTTTCTGAGGATAAAACATTGTTATCAATTAGGGAACCTAGGAGTACAATTAATTACATCTCCTTGTTTCACAGCAACCAGACCAGACCTCCCCTCCTGAGGCTCCTAGTGAACTCCTAAATGGGCACACCGCGAAGTGTCTCCATGGCTACATTGTCTGCCACAATCCGGTAATAGACTCCCTGGGTACACTTTGCTGTAGTTACCCTGTGAGAATCCATATTCAGGTGGGGCTAAGCGTGAAATGTTTTAGGCATAAGTACAAAGTGGAAGGACATGTAAAAAAAAAAAAGTATCTCTTGAACCAGCAGCTTTTTGCACGGTTTCTGTTATTTCCATGCTCAATTTATGTGTGTGGTTGGCACAGGCCCGGATGCTGAATCCCACCCTGAAAGGATTTAGCATCCAAATGCACCTTAGATGGGCAGGCTTTCAATGTGAAACTCCATCAGAGGCAGGCCCACCTCCCTGCTACTAAGGTATTTACCATGCGCCCACGGGGTATCGCGCGGGGTGGGGGGTGGGTGGGGGTTTGAAAATAAAGAAAGAAAGAAAGTAACTTAAACGTACCTGACCAGGTCCGCCGCCTCTGCTGTCTGCTTCTGGGCCGGGCTCCACGTTTGGCACCTTCACCGTCGTATTCTGCTGAGTGGCTACTTACTGGCTGGCAGGCCCTCTCAGGCTCTCCGCCAATCCAGACGCTGCTCCAGAGTCCAGCAGCGCCAGGATTGGCCTGGAGCAGGGTCACTCCCTGCCCATTAGGTGACCGGGGGCTGTGAATGAAGCAACCCTCGCTCTCCTAAGGGGAAGGCTTAGTGCGCATGTTCGGGCTGGTCTTAAAAATGACCAGCCCAAAAACGAACATACGCACTATTGCACTGTCGCTTACCCTGAGTGCTCCCACAGCCCCACCCCCTTCAGCGTCCCTCGTTCTACTTCTGACGCTAATTCCATTCCAGTCAGGAGTCCTGATTGCTGGAATTAGCATCAGAAGTAGAACGATTTCTAAATGGGGCCGTGGGCCCGTTGCATTGGTGGGGCAACGCCCCAATGGAGGCACCGCAACTGCGCTCGACGTGTGATGCTGCGACTAACTCAATGCCAATAAGACCCATAAGAAAATGAAGAGCAAGAAGCGAAAGCGGTCTTTGACTTCTCTTCATCCGTCGAAGTTATCTGACGAGATGAGGGTACATTGACATTAAAGGCCTGGCTGTGCGGTTGAGCCTGCACCTGGGCCGTCTCCACGGCTCCCTTCGTTTCCTGGAGTCTGAGCGACCCTCATCCAACTCTTTGTGTTTTATGAGGCCATGCACCTCATATCTGGACGGCTCATCCCTGCTGGCACACGTTTGGTCCCCATTGGGTTGGGAGGGGCCCCTACTAGTTTCCCACCAGCAGGCTCTCCCCCGGCACCAGTTGAGCACCTTGGATTCATAGATTCATCCGGACCGACACTGGTCGAGCCATCTCAACCTTCCCCAGCGTCAGTCCCTTTGCCGACATCCCCGGCGCCACCCCATTCTTATCCCAGATTCCGACAGGAAGCCAGATGGGCGGTGTCCGACACCAACTGGAGCCATTCCCTGCAGACCACAGCCTTAGCTCTATTCTTATGGGTTAGGACTTGGGAAGGATAGTGAGGGGCCCCTGGGCCCTTATGAATATCAGCCCTAGAACCCTTTGAGGACATCTAGTGTAAGGATTTGGTGGATGCAGGCGGAGTGGATACCTCCTCTGATACTGGCTTCGTCTCTCCTTCTACTGTGGCTATGAAGGAGGCAGTCTCATTTGCATTGGTGCTGAGAAGGGCTTCTCGGCTACTGGATCTTATGCTACCCTCTGTGGATGTCAAGATGAGGGTCTTGAGTTGAGCTGATTAAACCAAGTCGTAACATCTGAACCAGTTCTCCCATTTAATGAAGCCCCCATGGACATCCTACTCAGGCTTGGTCTAAGCTCTGCTTATGGGCTCCTGTGAGTAGAACTATAGCTGCCGCTATCACCCCAACTTCCTCACCCAACACCCCGCCCTGGAGAGCGTGGTGGTCAAGTCTCCATGTCTAAACTAAATCCTGGCACATTCCCTACCACCCCATAGGACAGGGAATCCAAGAGGCTGGATACGTTGGGCAAGAAAATGTTTTCTTCCGCCAGCCTTGCACTGTGGTCAGTGAGTATCGTGTGCTTTTTGGGCTGATACTCCCACTCACTCTGGGACTCGGTTGTGCAGGTGCCGCCTATGGCCTTCAAGGAGTCCTGAGTCGCTGTGGATTGGATCGAATGACTCAATGGGCAAAACGGTTTCATTGTTGGTGGTCTTTAGGCGCCACTCCTGGTTGAGGACCACTGGCATACCACGGGATGTCCAGCTCTTACTCATGGACATGCCTTCTGATGCCTCACATCTCTTCCGAGCCAGGCGGACTTAGCGCTAGAGCGCTTCAAGGACAGCAGAGCTATGGCAGTTTCTTGGGCCTTTCCATGGCCCCGCACCAACCCCAGTCCTCCTTTCGTTACCATGGAAGGGGCTTCTAGCCGTATCTCTACCCGCCCATCCACAACGGCATTCAAGCTTCCCAGACCCTGCATGCCTGATAACGCAGCCCCACATGCCACGTGGGTCAGCTAGCCAGAGGTTGGGCCTTTACATCACTCCCCTGGCAACCACTTCTTCGAAGCCTCTTTAGTTGCCCTCCAAACATTATGGGCACCTAGTGGGAGGTAGGATACTGTATCACCTGCACCCCTGGAGGTCGATAACATCCAACCACTGGGTTCTCCAGATTGTCTGAAGGGGCTACTCCCTCCCCTCCGTGTCTACTCCCCCACCCATACAACCTACTTGCAATAGGCTGATGGAGCACCACATCTCTTTACTCTGCCAGGAAGTGGCGGCTCTATTGGCAAAGGAAGCCATACAGAGGCTGCCTGCATCAAACGTAGGTTGTGGTTGCTATTCGTTCTTGTTAGACCTAGCACCATTGGTGTGGGTCTCCCTTCCATTTTTCGCTTTTGTCTCCTCTGTGTTTGCTGGTGTTAGATGCTCTGGGCATTGTGCCACTGCCATTCAGTGCCACAGCGCGAATACTCCCTATTGTAAATTGACTGTATGAATTGGTATAATCCTAATTGACCCAAGGAACATGATAGGAAAGTCGAATTTAGTATGTCTGAGCTCCGAATGTTAAATTGCATCTTTTGGTGAAGATTATTTTTATATTCTGTGATTGAAAATACCACTTTTAAGAATTAGGTATTTTCTTGCCTAAACCTTCCAGTGTGCTCTGCTGTTATGTGTATTGGCTGTCTGGTTTTGGAGGGTCAGGGCAGCCTGAGCCCGACCTGGATTGAATATAGAGAGCTACAGAGGAGTATGGGCAGGGGTGACCATTTGATGTGAGCAGTGGAAACATCCTTTACAACGCAACTTTTACCACGCAGTACCTTTACAACGCAGGTTTTTCAACGCAAGTCATTACAACGACTTGCACTGAGGGGCGCTCTAGGATAGGTAATAGTTTAATTTACTATCCAACACCTTCCCTACTATCCACGGGGACTGAAGTTGGAATAGTAAATTAAAGTATTCACTATCCTGCACCCCCCAACGCAAGTCGTAACGACTTGCGTTGAAAAACCTGCGTTGTAAAGGCATGCGTGGTAAAAGCATGCGTTGTAACAACGTACATCCCTGAGCAGGGCTGTGCCTGGCAAGGTGAATGATGGCTCCACCTCCCATTGTTCTCCTGATGCAGACCCCTTCTTTCTGAAAGGCAGGATGCAGCCTTGTAAACAAAGCGCTCCAAGACAACACCAAACTGGTTCTTGCTGGGTTCAGTGATTTGTGACTTTTTGAGAACAAAGACTTTTGGGGTATAAAGATCCGTGCTAAAACCCCTACTGGGTGTGTTACTTCTGGATTTCAAGACGAACCTCTGTCCGTGTAACTAGAGGGAAAGGACTCTGAAACTTCCATCCTTCTTGCTGAAGCAACTACCCAAGGACCTGATTTGAGCTTGCCTCCTGCCGAAGTCTCAGGGACATTAGACTTCACCCATCAGCCGTCCGGATTCCTATTTGAGGGGGATTCTACTTGCAGGTGAGGCCTCTGTTGAGAATTCCAGAGCTTCTGGTGTTACTGCAGGGGAACACGGGCTGAAAGTCATCGCATCGCTGAGGAGCTGTTGCCGCTGAGAGCCCGCATTTGCCTGTGCTACCAAAGTCATCGTTATCGCTATTTTGGGCCGCCACTGCTGAGGAGCTATTGCCGCTGAGAACCCGCATTTGCCTGTGTTACCAAAATCATCGCTATCGCTATTGTGGGCTGCTGCAGCTGAGGAGCCGTGCCGCTGAGTACCCCCATTTGCCGTCCTACGAGAATCATTGCTATTGGTGGCCGCTGCAGCTGAGGAGCTGTGTCGCTGAGTGCCCGCATTTGCCGTCCTACGAGAATCATCGCTATCGCTATTGTGGGGCGCTTGAGCTGAAGAGCTGTGCCGCTAAGTGCCCGCATTTGCCGTCCTACGAGAATCATCGCAATTGCTATTGTGGGCTGCTGCAGCTGAGGAGCTGTGCCGATGAGTGCCCACACTAGGCCCCACTTCGAGGATCTTGTTATCACCTGTGTGTGCCACTGGGTGCCTGCCTTTAAGCCCTGTTGCAGGATTATCGTGAGTTCACGCCATGGACCGCTACAGCTGGGAGCTGTGGCCGCTGCGAGTTCGCCTGTCGTCACCGCAGCTTCCTTGTGAGGGTGCGTTCCATACCCCTTTAAATCTCCGGTACATTGTGCACCACTGGGTCGTGTGGACCCCGGTCTCGAACTAAGTTCGTTCCACATGCTTTTTGAGCACCTTTATTGCTTTTGAAGTGAATCTGTAATTATGTGCATTGTGGCTCCTTGAGCGCTTTAAAGCCTTGTGTTCAGTCTATATAAAGATAACTATTTTTCTATAACTGCTTGTGGTGTCCGTTTGTAGCGTCTTCCCTGTGTTATTGAGTATGGTCATAAATGCTTTACACACTGCCTCTGAGAAAGACCTGTCTGCTTGTGCTACGTTACCAAATGGTCGAGCAGGGGTTATCAAAGGGTGTAGCCCCCTTTCTCTGACTTAGGAAGAAGGATCCCTATTTAGACCTCTGCACCAGCCGCTGCTAACTAGAGATCCCCATTTCTAACATTGGTGGTCAGCGGTGAGGATCAGGACTTGCATTTATGATCCACATACAATAACTGGTGTACGCTACTAGTGAGTGTAGGCCTAGGCGCAACCACAAACCGTTTGATTTTGTTCTACTGTTGATTGTAATTGCTAGTTATGTCTACAATGGGTAGACCAACGTCCAATGCTTCGGAGGATCTCATCTTTGAGGAAGACAGGTTACAAACCCACACTGCTAAACTGCTAAAGTCTTTTTGCAAGCGATTCACAGTCCCTGTTGCGGGTCTCTCTAGGAAGGAGGAGTATCAGAAGGCCATTAAGGCCTGGTTAGAAGTGAGAGAGTCCGCTAGGAATGAGTGAGAGAATGCTGGAGGGCAGCATGATGATGAAGTGGATTTAGTGGGAAGTAAAGCACTTTCCAATCCAGCTACTAGTGTGTCCTCAAAGGGTCTGTCTCCAGAAGAGATGGAGGTCAGGGAGAGAGATAGTAGGCATAGTTTGGAGATGGCCAAATTGGAAGATCAGAAGTACCTAGAGAGTAAAAAGTTTGATATTGAGAATAACAGGTTGGCATTTGAACTTGAGAAAATGAAACTTGAGCATCAGAGAGTATTGAGGGAGTTGGATATCAAGGCTAAAAGTCTAGAGATCTCCCCCTCTGGTGGCAGCATACCTTTAGTTCCTACCATGAGTAGAGTTTACATACCCAAGGATGTCATCAAGGATTTCCATTAGAGTTAGAATATTGGGCAATGGTTTGCCGCATATGAGATAGCCATGGTGTCCCACCGGGTCCCTGAGAAGGATTGGGGAGCAGGGTTGTGGGGACGCTTTGTGAGTGGTGGGAGGGATACCCTGTTGGATCTGCCTGAAGAGAGCAGGATGGTGTATACCCATATGAAAGAGGCCTTGATGACACAATATGGTTTGACCCCAGAAATGTACAGGCAGAGATTTAGAACCTGTAAGAAATTAGAGGGTACCACTTGGGTTCAATATGTGTCTTTTTTTGCAGAGCAATGTATCACTGGATAAAGGGTAGCAAGGTGGAAACTTTTGAGCAATTGTATGATTTGTTTGCATGGGAGCATTTATCTAGTAACTGTTTTCCGGAGCTATGCCACCACCTTATTGATAGCAAGCTAACTGTTATGTTATGTTAAAAATACTTGTAGAGCGCGCGTTCACCAAACGGTTTTATGGCGCTGGGGGCAGAGGAGAGAGAAGCACAGCAAGGAGCTAGATTATATCACCATATACTTGTCTAAATAGGTGTGTCTTAAGCAGTTTTCTAAACTGGGGATAGGAGGTCACCGATCTTAACTCTACAGGGAGGGAGTTCCAAAATTAAGGGGCCAAGATGGAGAATCTAGATCCACCGTGCTTCTTGCGTTTGAAACAGAACCTTGCCAAGAGGTTCAGGTAGGAGGATCGCAGATCACGAGAGGGGATGTAGCGTTGGATCTTGGAGGAGATGAAGGTTGGGCTATTGCCGTGAAGGGCTTTAAAGATAGTGCACACCTCTTGGCCACCGGTAGCCAATGTAGATTCTTCATAAGGGGTTTGATGTGCTGCCACTTGGGTAGATGAAAAATAAGTCTAGCGGCTTGATTTTTAACCAGCTGCAGGCGTCTCAGTTCATAAGCTGGGATGCCAACATACAGTGAGTTTAAACCAAAGGGTTTTCGTCCGTTCTGGTAGCCTGGCAGGACGTCTAATACATTTTTTCAAACAAGGGGTACCAGGCCACCAATTTCAGTTCTGCTAATTAATACTGCAGATTCGAAATACCACGCAGAAAATCATTGTACTTTACTTTCATATTTGTATTGATTCAATTTCATTTCAAACAACTGTTCATTACTCTTGATGCATAGGAGGAATACACATTTCATTCAGTATATTGTGCAAATCAGAATTGTATGAAAAACATTTTACAAAAACCTATTATAATCAAAAACAAAAACAAAACACTGTTGTATTTGCTTCAATCAATTACACCAGAACAAAATTTCAACAATTGCCTGCCAAAATTCAAATTCTATGTGGCACTATGACAGGCAGGTTGCGGGGAAAATTATTTTTTATAAAAGTTTGCTCTCGGGGTATGTTTCAATTATGACACCCTCACTAGAGTCCCATTCAATGTTGGTCCCTCGCAGATGATTAAAGACGTGCCGACGCGTTTCCAATCCCCTTCTGCATTGGGGGATTATCATCAGGGCTTTAGACCACTGTGTAATCCTGGTAATTAACAAAATAATATATAATGAGTAGCGCCCTTCTTTGCCTCTCCTTATCAAACCTTTAAATAAACCAACCCACTAAGTACATACCAAGAGTATCTTATAGCTTTTGATAGGGTTCTTTTAAAGGTCCATCTTCTGTCCCTAAACACAACCAAATTGATTTTATATAAATTTGAGTCTGACTTTATGGGACAATCTTAACTATTATCGTTGTGTTTTATGACTTAGAGTTGGAAGCACTTACTGGAGTCTTCGTACATCTATTTCGATGACTCCTCACTTGTGTTCGTGTTTCCAGACACGGTTAGCTTAGGACGTTTTGAATTCACCCTGCAAACAATTAAATTGCCATTGTTTATACAAAACGAAGTTGCTTACTGTTTGTGTCTTAGGAAGAGCTTTCCACTGCATTTCTCTTACTTGTATGAAAGGTTCCTCTTCTACCAGATGAATTGTATCCTCAACTAAATTTGGGGCAGCATCATTTCCTGTTGCAACCAAACAGAGGATTTTTTTTTTTTTTTAAACGCAGTGTAAATGGAAAGCTATTTGTTTAAATGTGCACTTTCATCGTCCTTATTAATCTATCTGCTGCAGCCCATTATGTAATTACATTGCACGTTGTCGCGATGGAGTACTTGAACCACTGTGACATTTTTGTTCTGTATGGCAGTCTCACCACCCGTCTACTTCACATTTCATAACGGTGTTTGCGGGGGGTTCACTTACTTTGCAGCTGTGTTCTTCTGGCATAGATTCAGTCTCCTCTCACCAAACGTGTATCACTCGATGCTTGTGCTGTCTCTGCCTTTATGCGTGTCATCATCGTGTTCCTTGTCCCTTTGGATTCTGGGACTTGTGGTTCCAATGTTCAAGTTTGTGCTTGGTTCAACTCGCTTAGTTCATTCAATCCTCTAGTTGTACAATGGAACTTTAGAATTAGATACGCTTCTTTTTTAGCCAGCATATTTTCTAAATTGCCTCCGCGTGGGGGCAATTTAATACTGGATAGTACAGTCCATTGAAAGTCTCTTTCTGAATGTTGTTGGTCAACAAAATGTTGCACCATTGGGGCGGTCAGTACTTGATTTTTGATGCACAATCTATGTTGTACGATTCGTTGGTTCACCTTTTGGGTCGTTTTGCCAATGTATATTTGAGAACATGGGCATTTGATCGCATAAATGGTATTCCTGGTTTTACAGTTAGTGAACTCCTTGTGTGTCCATTTAATGCCGTCATGTATAAACTCATGGCCCTCAATTGCCGTACTGCAGATGGAGCAGTTCCCACATTTTCTGTGACCTTGAACGGGGGGTAACTTCCACTACGTGCGCAAATCACTGACTGGCGTTGGTGTTCGCCCAAGTCGGCTCTGATTATTTTTTTGCCCAATGTTTTTATTTTTACGCATGGCAAATAGAGGTTTTTCCATCTGGAGGTCCAATCCGGTTAGAAGGTGCCAATTTGATCGGATGATCTTCTTGTATTTATTGGTATCTGGACCAAACGTGGATACACACACCAGTTTCTCCATAGGAGGTTTCACTCTTTTGGTTAGCATGGTGTCTCGTGGTGTATACCAAGCTCTTTTGACAGCGTGTTTCAACAATTTTCGGGGATAACCTCTATCTCTTAATTGGTCGTTAAAGATGGATGCATTAACCATAAAATCTTCTTTGCGCGCGCAATTGCGCCTTATTCTTAGTAGCTGTCCGTATGGTAAATTGCTTTTCCGATTTTAGGGATGGGAGCTCCGATAGTGTAAGATGGTATTTCTGTCAGTGGATTTCCGATGTAGTGTTGTAGTTAGTTTCTGATTCTCTTCAAATACTTCTACGTCAAGAAATGTCAATACTGATCAACTTTTTGTCATGGTAAATTTGATATCTGGATGTCTTGCGTTTAACCATTCATGGAATTGTGTTAGTCGCTCTTCAGGGCCACTCCACACACACCAGACGTCGTCCATGTACCTGTACCACTGTGCGATACAGTCGCTAAATGGATTATCGATGTGTCGATAAAGTTTTGTTCAAACAGGGCCATGAACATTATGGCCATTTCAGGTGCGAAAGGACACCCCATTGCTGAGCCCTTTGCCTGCATATAGAACGTGTTCTCAAACCTGAAATAATTACGCTTCAATGCAATTCGAGCCAGATCTAAGATGAAAGCTGTCGGAACTCGGTGTGGTCTTGTACGTGTTTCAAGATAAAACTCCATGGCTTCTAGCACTTCGTCCTGGGGGATTTGTGTATAAAGTGATGTTACGTCGAAGGACACTAGCCACTCCAAATTATTGTTGAACGATTGACCTTGAATTTTATTCAAGAAGTCGGTAGTGTCTCGCAAATATGAGGGTACTTGGTTGATGAACTGCTTCAAGAAAATGTCAACATATTTGGCCACTGGCTCTAATATTGATTCACACCCGGAGACAATCGGTCTCCCGGGCGGGTCTGTCATGTTTTTGTAGATTTTGGGTAGGAAGTAAATGACCGGGATACGCAAATTTGTTTTGTTGAAATAGTCATACTCCTTCGGTCCCAGGATTCCTTCGTCCAGGCCCAATTTGAGTTTTTCTTTTATCTCTTCCTCAATAAGGCGGGTGGGATCTTCACTCAGCGGTCTGTACCATTCTTTGTTTAAAAATTTCGTTGTTCGCTTCTGCTATATACAGGTCTTTGGCCCACACTACAAGTGCTCCCCCCTTGTCGGCGGGTTTTATAATCACAGATTCTTCATTCTGTAAGTTCTTAATCGCCTCGTACTGTTGTTTCGATATGTTCATTTGAACATATTGTTTTTGTTTTTTAAGATGGTTAATTGAAGACATGACTGCTTGTTCAAACGCGATCACTTGTTTCGGCATCAGGTGTGGTGGAGGGGTAAACGTAGATTTTTTGGTTAGGCCTGAGGCTTCTTTGTTTCCTTGGTATTCTTTTCCTGCAAAAACACCTTCAATTGATCTTTCGAAAGAGATCCAATGTCTCTATTTTCACATTTGCAAAGTCAGTCCGTATTGAGGGGGACAAATTTTATTCCCAACTCCAGAACAGATTTTTCGGCTTGAGTTAGTACTCTTGATGATAAATTGACTATGGACGTGGTATTCAACTCTTGTAATAGTTCTTGCGGGTTCTCATTTCCCATTGTGGTTGAGGTGGCTTGAAGCGTACTCTGTTTCTCGGGTCGCCTTGTTCTAAAAAAGGACCCTGTCGCTTAGATGTCACTTCTCGGGGGTTTGTGTCACCAGATGAGTCCGAGGAGGATGACTCCGAAAAGGTTGTGAATCGTTTTCTTGATCTTCCTTGGTATTGAGTTAACATCTGCGTGCTTCTACTTGTGTGTAGTAATTTTCTTTAAGATAAGGGTATACAGTTTCAATGTTGACATTTTTTTGTGTCCTTCTCAAATTTGTTGGTATTGAAATTGCTCGTATTGTCCTTGAAGGTCTGTACCTCCTTTTCAATTTTCTCTAGCAATGCTCTGGCATCGGCTTCAGAGTGATTGTTTCTAATGGATATAGTTATACTCTCAAGTTCTTTTTGACATATGCGGGCTGCAGTCTCGATAGTATGTACCATTAAGTCTCGGCTACACTTTGTGCTGATGAAGCTGAATCCCTTTTTATATTCGGGATCCTTGGTAAAGACCATGGGGATATTCTTTACTTGCAATCCCCACGGAATGGTCCCTGCTCTTAAATGGGATAAGAGGAAATGCCCATGTAGCTCAGTCCTAATGTGTTTTTTGCTTAACCTTATTAATTTGTCAGACTCATTTTGTTGTTTAGCTGTGGCGCTTAGATTTATAGAGGAGAAGGGGGAAGGATTGGAAAGTAAACTCTGAATGTGTACTTCAGTGAATGAAAGGGTATCCTTTTCTGCCATTGTTTATGTTGGAGGCGACTGTGGTCGGCTCCAACAATAAGATGCATTTCTTTCTGAATTTCTTGTAGGCTTATACTTTGCTATAACCCACACGGACAGTTGCCCGCTCTAATTAGTTTAAACCAAAGGGGTTTCGTCCGTTCTGGGAGCCAGGCAGGACGTCTAATACATTTTTTCAAACAAGGGGTACCAGGCCACCAATTTCAGTACTGCTAAATAATACTGCAGATTCGAAATACAACGCAGAAAATCATTGTACTTTACTTTTATATTTGTATTGATTCAACTTCATTTCAAACACAGTGAGTTAGCATAGTCCACTTGGGGAAATAACCAAGGTCAGAGCTTCCCTGGACAAGAATCTGCTGATCTTTCTTATTCTCCGCAGTTGGAAAAAAACAGCTGAAACCACTGAGCCAATCTGGCCGTTCAGAGACAAGTCTTTGGAGATCACTATTCCCAGACTTTTAGCAGAGCTAACTGCCTCAGGGAGGTTGCCCAAAGAGGGTGGCCAAACGTTGGAGTGCCACAGGTTAGAAGCACCACCCATGAGCATCAGCTCGGTCCTATCTGGGTTCAACTTAAGTTGGTTGGTATTCATCCAGTCTTGAAAGTTCAAGGCTGAGCAATTGATGTCAAACACCAATTGAAGGTCATCGGCATAGTTGTATGTTCCTATCTGCCTTTCCCTCAGTGAACTCACCCTAGGAAGCTTGCTGAGGAGGCAGACCGCTGGGTGAGCACCCGGGTTCACAACGGTCCGGTGGGAGACTTCGCCAAAGGTGGGCAGGGTCCCAGCAGAGAAGTGGGGGGACAGGGGTAAACAGAGGGAGTTAAAGAGCGGGCCCCAAAGTAAATCCCATGGGGACCAAGGAGTTGTGTCCCAGCCTCCCCCTGAGAAGACGCCATTGCTCCCGACAGGTCGGCCTGTTCAGAGGGGGCCTCTTACTTGTTTTAGTGTGGTCAAGTGGGCCACCGGTATTATGATCCCCAGTGTCCCCAGAGGGACTCCCTGTCTACCCCCGCCAGATTGCCAGTGTAGCCCTGGGAGGGGAGGAGATGGGTGCCCAAGGTGGGTGGGATCCTGTAGAATTGACCCTTGTCTCGCTAGGAGTCTTTGAGAAGGTCCCTAACCCCACGCTGCCGGATAATACTAAGAAGTACAGGCAGTGGCTGACCATCAATGGCCATAGGGTGGAGGCTCTGAGGGACACGGGAGCTAGTGTGACTGCTGTCAGCTCCCGGTTGGTGTCCAAAGAACAGGTTGTCCCCCATGCATTCTGCCCAGTAGTGTCATCAGACAACTCTGAGAGCCAGTGTGAGGTGGCTCAAGTTCCCTTTGAGTGGGGGGTCTCAGGAACTCTTCCTTTAGCTGTGAGGCCAGCCATGCTGGTAGACTGATTGTTGGGCAATGAGTTAGAGAACTCCCTGTGGGCTACGGAGGAGAAGAAATCTCACTTGGAAATGTTGGGTCTTCCTGAGTGGGCATGCGCGACCACTCGATCCATGGCAGCCAGTCAGGATGTTCAGAAGGACCTGGAGCCTGAAAGTATGGCCCAGGCACCTGCCTTAAAGATAAGGGGTAGGGGGCGCGGGCGAACCGGCCCCCATGGTTCTCACGGTCCAGGAGGTAGCAGACCTTGAGGGGGATGCCCTGGAGCCTGCAGGGGAACAAGTCGCCGAACTGGAGGACCTGCCTGAGCTGACCCATTGGCAGCAGGAAGAGGGGCACACCAGGGAGGAATTTTATGAACAGCAGAGAACGTGCCCTTCTCTTGAGGGGCTGCGGCGACAGGCTGCAGCCCAGGCAGCATGTGATCCGTCAGGGTGACATCTGATCTATTGGGAAAATGACCTCCTTTACAGCGAGCCTAAGGTTGCTGAGCCTGGGTCAGCCCGTGTGCTGGTGGTACCCCAGTGCTTCAGAGCCTTGGCTCATGATGTGCCATTGGCCGGACATCTGGGGCAGACCAAGACCTCCGAGAAGCTGGTCACCCACTTTCATTGGCCCCAGATGCGCAGGATCTCAGATGTTCACTAAAGGACATGTGAAACTTGCCAGGCAAGTGGGAAGAGTGGGGGGAAGATTAAGGCCCGACTCCAGCCCTTTCCAGTTGTCAGTACTCCATTTGAGCGAGTGGGCATTGACAATGTGGGGCCTTTGGACCCCAAGACAACCATGGGCAACATGTTCATGCTGGTCTTGGTGGACCTTGCCACCCAGTACCTGGAAGCAATCCCACTCAGGACAGTGACAGCCCCCGTGGTGGGACACACACTGATGGGGATTTTCTCCTGTGTGGGGTTCCCCAGAGAGATGGTGTCTGATAGGGGTACTAACTTCATTTCCAAATATTTGAAGTCCCTGTGGGAGGAGTGTGGGGTAACTTACAAGTTTACGACTCCTTACCACCCCCAAGGTAATGGGCTGGTTGAGAGATTCAACCGGAACCTTAAGAGCATGATGATGGGCCTAGAGGAGCCCATGAGGCATAAGTGGGACGTCCTGCTTCCATGCCTGCTGTTTGCTTACTGTGAGGTGCCACAGAAGTCCTTATGGTTCAGTCCCTTTGAACTGCTATATGGTCACCCTGTAAGAGGACCTCTGAGTCTGGTGAAGGAAGGCTGGGAGCAATATCCCAAGAAACCTCCCCAGGATGTGTTTAGTTACATGCTGGCCTTCAGGAACCAGACTCTGCATTTCAGAAAACTTGCTGAGGCAAATCTGGAAGCCAGACAGGAAGAGATGAAACGCTGGCACAATCAGAATGCCACTCTGAGTTTCATCCTGGTCAAAGGTTTGGGTCATGGCCCCAGTGGAGCCCTGTGCGCTCCAGGATAAGTGGACTGGCCCCTTTGAGGTGGTGGAACGCAAGAGTCCTGTTACCTACATGGCGGACTTGCGGTCTCCCAGGAACTTCTTGCGGGTCCTGCATGTTGACCCTGCCTAAAGCCCCACTTTGAGAGATCTGAAGTGGGCATGCTTCTGGCCACAGATGCTGGAATGGAAGGGGAGAGTGAGCCTCTTCCTGACCTCCTGCGTGCAGAGGAACAAGATGGGTCAGTGGAGGGTGTGGTCCTCTCCACCAAACTGACCCCTGAGCAGCAGAGCGATTGTCGCCAACTGTTGGGCCAATTCAGTGATCTGTTCTCTGTGGTGCCTAGTGTCACTGATTGGTGCGTCCATTATGTAGACACTGGGGACAGTCCAGCTATCCAGCACAAGGCTTACCGAGTGACTGACCGGGTCAGGGCATACCTTAAGGAGTAGGTCTCCAAAATGTTTGCTTTAGGGGTGATTGAGTCCTCTAGCAGCCCTTGGTTGGTCCAGCCCCGTGGTCCTGGTACCAAAAGCTGTAGTGCCTGGTGCCACCCCAGAACTTTAGTTCTGCGTGGACTACCGAGGTCTCAATTCAGTCACGAAGACTGATGCGCACCCCATCCCAGAGCTGATGAGCTCATAGATTGGCTAGGGGTTGCACAGTTCCTAAGCTGGGTATTTAACGTCTGGGTATTGGCAGATCGCCATGACTGATGGGGCAAAGGAGAGGTCAGCATTCTCCACACCAGATGGGCACTACCAGTTCTGAGTGATGCCCTTTGGGATGAAGAATGCCCCTGCCCCCTTTCAGAGGTTGGTCAACAGGTTTTGGTTGGGCTGGAAGATTTCAGTGCTGCCTACCTGGATGTTATTGCAGTGTTTAGTTCCTCATGGAAGAACCATCTCCGCCGCCTCTGGGAAGTGTAGATGGCACTGCGAAGGCAGGTCTCACAATCAAGGCAAGAAAGTGCCAGATTGGGCAGGGTTCTGTGGTGTACTTGGGACACCAGGTGGGCAGCAGCCAGGTGGCACCCCTACAGCCAAGATTGAAACCATCCTGGCTTGGGAGTCCCCAAAGACCCAGACACATTTGAGAGCCTTTTTAGGACTCACAGGTTATTACAGGAGGTTTTTCAAGGGGTATGGCAACATTGTTGCATCCTTGACTGAGCTGACTTCTAAGAAGCAGCCAAAGATTGTGAACTGGACTGACACTTGTCAGAAAGCTTTTGACGCCCTGAATACTGCCATGTGCACGGCACCCATACTTCAGGCGCCCAACTTTTCAGAAGAATTTGTTGTCCAGACAGATGCTTCTGAGCATGGTATGGGAGCCGTTCTGTTACAGATCAATGAGGAGGGCCTAGACCAACCTGTCGCCTTCATTAGTAGGAGGTTACGTCCACAGGAACAGAGGTGGAGTTCAATTGAGCGTGAGGCATTCGCTGTGGTCTGGGCACTGAAGAAGCTGAGACCATACCGGTTTGGGACTCACTTCCGGGTTCAGACATCCTCAGATGGTTGATGCAGATGAGGGGAGAGGATCCAAAGTTGTTGAGGTGGTCCATTTCTCTACAAGGTATGGACTTTATGGTGGAACACAGCCCTGGTACAGAACACACCAATGCTTATGGTCTGTCCAGATTTTTCCGCCTTAGTGATGAGAACTCCCAAGTGGGTGGGTAGTTCTCCCCACATTTCAGCTGGAGGGGACGCGTGTTAGACCTGGCACCATTGGCGTGGGTCTCCCTTCCAGTTTTTCACTTTTGTCTCCTCTGTGTTTGCTGGTGTTATATGCTCTGGGCGCTGTGCCTCTGCCATTCAGTGCCACAGCGCGAATGCTCCCTATTGTAAATTGACTGTATGAATTGGTATAATCCTAATTGACCCAAGGAACATTAAAGGAAAGTCTAATTTAGTATGCTGAGCTCCGAATATTAAAGGGCATCTTTTAGTGAAGATTATTTGTATATTCTGTGATTGAAAATACCACTTTTAGGAAGTAGGTATTTTCTTGCCTAAACCTTCCAGTGTGCTCTGCTGTTATGTGTATTGGCTGTCTGGTTTGGGAAGGTCAGGGCAGGCTGAGCCCGACCTGGATTGAATAGAGATCTGCAGTGGAGTATGGGGAGGGGTGACCCTTTGATCTGAGCAGGGCTATGCTTGGCAAGGTGAATGATGGCTCCACCTCCCATTGTGCGTCTGACGGCAGACCCCCTCTTCCTGCAGCTTACCTGAAGAGATCAGGAGTGTCAGTCATTCCCCTACCTTGAAGACTAACTATTGAAGGCAGGATTGCCCCAGGCAGTCATCTTCCATCAATAGACTACGGTAGACCTGTTGCACTCACTCGCGTTCACTATCAACATGCCGAAGTCACACCTGACTAAGCATGGGCGGAAAATCCGTTCCGCTTGCGGATTTTGTGGATTTTCGGTAAATTCGCAATCCGCGAACTCTCACGAATTTACCGAAAATCCGCAAATTCGCACGCAGCGGATTTTTTTGCTTGGTGATACAATATTGCGGCGTGCGGCGTTCACTTACCGTCATTCAGCGTTTGCCGAGTTGTTTTTCTCGATATTTTGCGAGTGCTGCGCCATTTTGGATCTTGCTGCGGGATCCCGCGGGAGTTTGGCGACGCATCGCGAGAGTTCGCAATTGCGAACATGTAGATGTGGCGGGCAGCAACAATCTCATACTCGTGAAATTACAAAATTTGCAATTCTGCACAAGAAATCCACTAGCAAGCAGCATAAACCTTCTGAAAATGATGATTTTTATCAGAATAACCCCTCAGGTTGACATTTGCCTGTACTTTTTTGGATTTGAGGCCTTTTTGACTTTCTTTGGATCACTTTTGGATTAGAAATCAACTTTCACAAGTAAGTTTGTTTGGGGCATTACAGTTGCTGTTCTGCAGAAAAACGAGTTTTGCAAAACTGAAAGCACTCAGCAGGTGCAAAAGTTCACTCATCATTAGTAACCATTCCCTGTAGTGCTTCCTGAGGGGTCCCTCTAGAGTTCAGTTGCCTATGTTTGTTTGGGGCATTACATTTGCTGTTCTGCAGAAAAACGAGTTTTGCAAAACTGAAAGCACTCAGCAGGTGCAAAAGTTCAAACTCATCATTAGTAACCATTCCCTGTAGTGCTTCCTGAGGGGCCCCTCCAGAGTTCAGTTGCCTACTTGCAACTATTCTATGACCCTGCTCTGACCCTCACAGCAGGCTCATAGAATAGCTACAAGTAGGCCACAAAGGTCCTGGGAAAAAAAAATTGCACTGCAACAGAAAGCAAATTACAGATAAGGAAGCAGGTGCCAGACAGGAAGTTTAAATTCAGTGACACATTAATCAACCCCAAATTAATTCATGTCAGTTTTCACGCAGGGCAGGCGTGCTTGCTTTTCCCCCCCATAATCTACAGTGATGAATCAGAGGGTGGCATGGGTGAATCAGAGGGTGGCAGTGGTGAAACAGAGGGTGCTGTGAGCCTGTGATGATGAACCAGACGTAGAAACAAGAAAGTCGCGACCGTTGCGAGCCGACAAGTAAGTTCACAATTGCGAACTGGTACAAAACCCTCGCGAACTGGCAGAAACCCTTGCGAACACAAAAAAATAAAAATAATTCGCGGATTTTGCGGATTGCGAGTTTGCAAATTCGCGAACGCCAGATTCGCAAAATTCGCCCATGCTTACACCTGACCCCTTCTAAGATGTGTATATATATATATATATGTATATGTATATATGTGTGTGTGTATATATATATATATTCAATGAAAAAACCATTGGTTTTAGGCCATATATAGTTAGGGATTTGCATTTACAAAACCTTATTTTACTCGCATAAAACCATTGAAATTCCATATATAGTTATAAGCGCTAACTATATATCGCGCACCCGCAATCCACTGCTGATGATGTCACATATTACATCATTCATGACATGGTTAGTGACATCACTGATGACATCACTGATGACATCTCAAATGACATCACTGATGACATCACTGATGACAACATGCAGTGACTGTATGTTTCTGTAAAGTTAAAATATCTCTTACATATTGAAGAATGAGTGGATATATAAGTGTCTGGAAGAAGGATTTAGTAGGTGCATGACTGACTGTATGAGTGAGTGATTAAATGTGTCTCACTGAGTGCATGGGTTAGTGACTAAACTGTCTTAATTTGTGCATCATTATGTCTGTTGTTCTGTAAACTGTTGCATGTGTTGATAAGTAGCTATATGAGTAACTATATGGGTTATTGATTGGTTGCCCAAGTATTTGTATGGGATACTGAGTGTGTGTGTAGGTGGCTGGGAGGTGTATGACTCTGTGCATAGATGTGTGAGCAGTTGATTCACTAGATGTATGGTTTCAAAAGTGCATGTGGAAACAGCTGTATGGGCGGTTGACTGTGTGCATGAGTGCATTGGTGAGTGAATGGATATCTCAGTGCTACATGTCAAAGTAAGTACATATGTAAAACACAGTACATGTGAGAGTAGACATATATAAATAACTGTGCATAAGAGCCAGTGAATGTGTGAGTGGCTGTATGGATCATTGTGAACTTGTATCAGGGATTGTATAATAGAGTAAATATGTGTTAGTATATGTTTGAATAAGTAAAGTTTGTATAACTGTATAGTTGAGGAAATGGAGGTGTGATTGATTCTTTGCATGACTGACTAGGTGTGTGAGTAACTCCATGGATGAGTGACAGTCTGTGAGTGTCTGTTTACACTGATTGTATCTAAGGTTATATTAGAGTCTGAAGAGGTTCATCGTATTATCACATGAATGATATCATCAGTGATGTTATCAGTCATGTCAAATGAGATGTTTTCAGTGATGTCATCAGTGATGTCATTTGAGATGTCATCAGTGATGTCATCAGTGATGTCACTAACCATGTCATGAATGATGTAATATGTGACATCATCAGCAGTGGATTGCGGGTGCGCGATATATAGTTAGCGCTTATAACTATATATGGAATTTCAATGGTTTTATGCGAGTAAAATAAGGTTTTGTAAATGCAAATCCCTAACTATATATGGCCTAAAACCAATGGTTTTTTCATTGAATTTTCAAGGTTTTGTAAATGCAAATTCCTAACTATATATCCACTATAACCTATGGTTTTTTCTGTGAATTTCATTGGTTTTTTAATAGCAAATATGAAAAGCTTTAAAATGTCAAGTACGTGATAGATAAAAACATTTTCGTATTTATGCACGCTGATGTGCTTTGAACGCTGCACCCCCCCCCCCCTCCCCTCTTTTGTCTTAGTAGTACTCTCTCTTTGCAGATACTGAAGGGTAGTTAACGCAGGCCTTTACCCCCGTTGTAATCCGTCGTGCCTCCTTGTCTCTCCATTTGATTGATTGTTGTCCAAGCATTTACTGTTTTAGAATTGGTTCTCTTTGGATCATTCTCTATTTACAAACAAGCACAAAGGCGCAATACTCTGTTTAGTCTTTGCAGATAGTGAAAAATCGTGTAAAAAAATAAAAGTAATCGAGCAAAATCAGTAGGCCACTAATTGGATCTCTTTTTGACCTCGCTAAAATAGAAATATTAGGAACAACCCTTCATGAGAAATACGAAAATAGTGAGATGAACTGAGCTCCACACCATGAGGGCTGCAAGACAGCTCGGCTCCATCACCCATCCCGCACAAAATAACGACAAACCCTATGCAAATATTAAAAATGTAGACAACACACCAGCAAAGAAACAGGGTAAAACATTTTATTAAAAAACTATTTACATAACGTTGGTTTATAAGATGATGTCAGTAGTGGACCGATGTGTGAATAGAACGAAAACAGCACAAGGCTCCAAGATCCGGATGGCAAGCTCCTGGATGTTGGGTGCCATAGTTTAGAGTTCTGAATTTCAGCCTTTTTCAATGCCTGTGCTTTGTTGAATCAAAATGGCGGCTTGACACAAAGCTGACTCAAGCGTTGCTACTGATGCTATGCAGACCAAAACTGGTTTTCAGTTTGTACATTTTTCTAGATTTTTCAATCCAAGTTTGGTTGACTTTGTAGAACGATGGCTTCAGATTTTCAACATACGGTGTGGTGGCGCTGACTGGGAGGGGGCGCTTCGCTCCTGCCCCCTCCCCAAGTAAGATTTTCATACGTGAAAGTACGTTAATGGTTTTGGTCCCTGAGATGCTTCGATGTCACTACCATTCTCAAATAGCATAAGTTCTGGATGTTGGGTGCCATAGTTAAGAGTTCTGAGCAGTGCTTGTAACACTGTCTGAAGCTTATTTCCACCTACTGCAGCTTCACTATTCTCAAAGTAAGTGAGTGTCGTTTGTGGACCTGACTGCATTAGAAAACAATGTGATATGTTACCTTCCTAAACAGCTTGACGGAGGCCCCTGAGGGGCGGTGTGATGGCCATGGACTCGGAGAAGACGCTTGGCTCCGACACCCTCCCCAAGTCTTATAGCACTGGTGTAGCCTGAGATCGCCCCCGACATAGGCGGCCGGCTCCCGGGGTCCGGCGGAACTTTTTGCCTTTTGATGACTCTTCAATTCTGGACCTTGTCCCACAATCCGTTTGACCTGAAGACAAGCTGTAGTGGGGCGCCCCTTTATCGTTTTAGTTGCCATTCCGCCCGCTTTTGCTACACTGTGCCTCTTTCGCCATTCAGCTGTTTACCGCCCGCTCTTGCGACTACAGCGTCTCGCTCACCATGTAGTTGAGATGCGCCCGCTCTTGCGGTGCAGCGATAGGCGGCTGCCACAGGACTCTCAAAATGGCGGCCGGCTCTTCGGTTTTGGGCCTGGTCCACTAAAATGGCCCTGGGACACCTTGGAACTCGGACGCTTGTCTGCTAGGGCTTGGGTCCCATTCTCGAAAAGCGTCCCCTCAGCCGTGAAGATTCTACAAAAGTCTTGGGGGCCTCCGACTCCCGCAGGCTTCTGGTGGGGAGCGGCTGCCATGATTGCTCGTGGAATGGCCACGACGGAGCTACGAGATGGTAGTGGTCTCATGCTGACGCCAGCTTTAGTCTGAAACATCCAGAAACACTATAGACTACCAATTCGATCAGTTCCGGTAGCGCCCCAACATGAACCGGAAGAGAAGAACTTGCCCTCCCCTCTTTGACTGATGGTTCTTGTTGCCTGTCCCCTCTGTTGTCATTTAACAGAACTTTTTGGACTGCTGAAAGGGGTTGTGTTCTGAACGCTGGTTGGTGGAGACATTTAGACTATATTCTTGACCTACGTTGTCGCGTAATGCGTTTTATGACACGCCGCGTTAGCGCACCCGGAAGTGATCCGAGGCGCGGCGCGCAGCGCGTAACGTAAGCATAACAGGTCATGTGACTTGTTAATAAAACTTTTCATTGGTTCATTTTACTTTTGTTAATTTAATGATGAAAAGCTTGGTCATATGACCTAAAAATTACGCTTTTTATTATTTTCAAACAATATTTTTTTTTCAAACATATGTTATAATATTCCAGGCTAATGTACTTTCCCGGAAAATTTACAACTGTCTTGCAAGTAAAATATATTCCTTTTTCGAGAAAAAGGGCGTTTCTTCCTTCCATGACGGAGCCGTTGAGTAAAAGAGATTCGGCCTGCTGTCTTAGTCGCCGATACGCCTGATTATCAGATTCTTATCGATCACTTTATGTTGCAGACATGAAAAACACAACTGCCCTTGACCATTTATCTTTACTGTGTTCCTACATATTATACCTTTTATCCGTCATGTAATTGGACTGCTTTATTTCACTTGCCTTTTACTGATTCGAAAACAGTCACTAAAAGTAAAAACTTTACAAATGTAAATACTACTACCGTGTTTTGTTTTAAAAACCTTTATTGTGAAAATGTCAGTATACAAATACGGGCCTATAACCACCTGGGCCGGCCACGGAGCAAACTGAAATCGTATATGATGAGGAGACATTTACACTGTAGAAGAACGTAACGAGCGGGCCATTAGGTGACAAGAACAAAGGTGTCTAACAGTTGCGGAATCGGTGGACGTACATTTTGTAATTAAAATACGACAGGGCCACTTACAATAACATTTTCTAGATATACATTTGCGGGCAAGGAGTTACGAGTCCCATTTATACCGGCGCCATTTTGGGCGAGGCCGGGCAGGTCCAAGATATAGTCAAAATGTCTCCACCAACCATCGGCCAGACCAGAACCCCTTTCGGCCCTTTATGCTACAAGATGGTGTCTTCCATTCAGAAAATATTGGTGGCAGCATTTTGAAAAGAAACAGAAACAGCCGTTCTCCTAGTGAGTTTCACATTGTTACATTTAGGAAGAATGTTGAAGAGTAGTATGTGGAAAATCTGAAGCCATTTTTCTACAAACTCTCAATCAGACTTGGATGGAAAAAAAAAACCTGAAGAATGTACAAACTGAAAACCAATTTTTGTCTGTATAGCACCAACAGTAACGCTTGAGTCAGCTTTGTGTCAAGCCGCCATTTTCATTCAATCAATAGCGTCCCCCTGCACACATTCAGGGACCTGGTCGTGTCTTCAGATGAAACGCATTGTAGGAAAAGAAGCAGAAAGGAAAAGGAAAAAAGTTCCGCCGGACCTCGGGAGCCGGCCGCCTATGTCATGTGCCACCTTTGGCCACACCAGGGCAATAGTGAAGCTGCAGCAGGTGCAAATAAGCTTCAGACAGTCCTACAAGCACTGCTCAGAAATCTCAACTGAGGCACTCAACATCCAGGACTTGCCATTCGGATCTTGGCGCCTTGTGCTGGTTCCGACCTATTCACACATCAGTCCACTACTGACACCACCTCATAAGCCAACGGGGCACCCCACGCCGACTTTCGGCGCAGCATTGTAGGATGGCCACACCAGTGCGGCCACTTGCTGGACACCACCTCGGTGCCATCCGGATCTCGGCGCGTTCGAGTCACTGTGCCGGAAGAGTGACCGGAACTCAGCTGAACACGCCGTCTTTCGGCGCAGCATTGTAGGATGGCCACACCAGTACGGCAATTTGCTGGACACCACCTCGGTGCCATCCGGATCTCGGCGCGTTCGAGTCACTGTACCGCAACAGTGACCGCAATTCAGCTGGACACGCCGTCTTTCGGCGCAGCATTGTAGGATGGCCACACCAGTGCGGCAATTTGCTGGACACCACCTCGGTGCCATCCGGATCTCGGCGCGTTCGAGTCACTGTACCGCAACAGTGACCGCAATTCAGCTGGACACGCCGTCTTTCGGCGCAGCATTGTAGGATGGCCACACCAGTGCGGCAATTTGCTGGACACCACCTCGGTACCATCCGGATCTCGGCCCGTTGTGCTGCCTTCGGCCTATTCGCACATCGGTCCGCTACTGACGCCGCCTCACGTGCCAACGGATTTTCTACGCTTTTTGTAGCCCTATGCCGCATAACAGGTCATGTGACTTGTTTATAAAACTTTTCATTGGTTCATTTTACTTTTGGTTTCCTAAAGATGGAAGGCTTGGTCATATGACCTAAAAATAACACTTTTCATTGGTTTAGAACATTTTTTTTTCCCAAACGATGAAAGCCCCACCTTGTTTCTGGATCATTCAGACTGAAGCTGGCGTCAGCATGAGAGCACCACCATCTCGTGGCTCCGTCGTGGTCATTCCGCGAGCAATCATGGCAGCCGCTCCCCACCGGAAGCCTGCGGGAGTCGGGGGCCCCCAAGACTTTTATACAATCTTCACGGCTGAGGGGACGCTTTTCGAGAATGGAGCCCAAGCCCTAGCAGGCAAGCGTCCGAGTTCCAAAGTGTCCCAGGGCCATTTCAGTGGACCAGGCCTAAAACCGAGGAGCTGTCCGCCATTTTAAGAGCCATGTGGCAGCCGCCTATCGCTGCACTGCAAGAGTGGGAGCAACTCAACAACATGGTGAGCGAGACGCTGTGGCCGCAAGAGCGAGCGCAACTCAGCTAGATGGCCGCCACCTGGGGAGGCCCGTTCACGCCGGCTCCCCCACGCCCCCCCCCCGGGCCGCCGCACGCCAATTTTCGGAGCAGCATTGTAGGATACCAAAACCAGTGCGGCAGTTTACTGGACATCACCTGGGTGCCTGTCGTACATGTTGTGTCAGCCATGTGACACTGGACACAGACCGCTACTGACGAGGCCTCCCCCCGCACCACCCGGGACGCCCCACGCTGTTTTTCTGTGCTGCATTGTAGGATCCCTAAACCAGTGCGGCACCCAGGCGACATCACCTGGGTGCCGTCCAGAACTCTGCACGTTGTGCTGCCTTGGGACTATTCGCACAACAGACCGCTACTGACGAGGCCTCCCCCCGCCCCACCCGGGACGCCCCACGCCAATTTTCGGAGCAGCATTGTAGGATCCCTAAACCAGTGCGGCACCCAGGCGACATCACCTGGGTGCCGTCCAGAACTCTGCACGTTGTGCTGCCTTGGGACTATTCGCACAAAAGACAGCTTCTAACCATTGTTGCTTTTTGTGTTGAGAAATGTTTAAATGTTTTTAGTTTTTGTTCCGTTCGTTAAAGTTAGTAGTTAATAAAGTTTTATAACCTTACTTTGTTGGAGTGTTATCTATTTTTTTTAAAACGGGTGAATGGGGCCTTGAATCGGGTTATTGTCATGTGTGGGCTTTGGAAGTGTGCTGCTGCAGGATCGGACATTTCAAACTCAAATGCACGTTCTTTTTCTTACCTTTCCGAAGCATGGAGCGCAATAGCAGGCAGAGAAAGGGTGATGCACGTGTTGAACACTACCTGACCTGGCAAGTTGCTGGCAGTGCCCCCCCGCCCGCTCCTGAAAGAGGGCACACACACACCGCCGCCCCGAGTACTTCACAAATCTTTAAAAGACCATGCGCTTGTTCATGAGGCTTAAATGGTTTATCACCTCTTCTAGAACCCCTGCATCGACCCTCTGACGTTTCATGGAAAAATTACCATGTAACACAATACCAAGCCCTGTCAGCTGAAACCCCAAGGAATCGTGGGGCATATTATCAAGGGGGTTTATCTCCGCTTTTTTGGCTTTAAAAGCCATGAAAGCGGAGATAAAATTATTTCCCTATTACCAAGCTGTCGCTAACACCAGTTAGTGACAGCTAAAAGGAGATAGCGACCATCTTGGGCCCCGCTTTGCATGTCAGTGATACTTATCACTAATGACATGCAAAGTGGCGTGCCAAGATGTTAGCGACTGGAAACAGTCCCTAACATCGCTACCTTCTATTACCAACTTTTGGAGATATTCGCGCTAAGCGCGAATATCTCCAAAATCTAACACCTGCCCTGAGCAGTTCTTAGCCATGTTATCCAATGGGAGGTGGATAACATGGCTAAGAGCATTAGGTCGATAATACATGAATATCGCTGACTTTTCTGCGATAATAGCAAGGTTTATCTGCGATAAAAATCGCCGATGTGCGGCGATAATTTTTGTCTCTAAACAAGTTAGAGACAAAAATTATCGCTAGTTGTTCGTAATATGCCCCCGGGTTTTTGCTTGCAGAAATCGGGAGGCGGGAGACTAGCACTGAAATCAGTAGTCACACGCCTGAATCAGGAGGATTGGCATGTCTGAATTCTCTACAGCTGGGGCCATAAACTACATCCGCAGAATTAGGTGATAGCCTGGGACCAGCCTGGCATCTAAAATGGCTGCCGTGCACGACAAAATTGTGGCATTCGAAAAAAGGCAAGATGGCGCAGCCGCTGGAAGAGATGTATCAACATATATCAGCCTCCTCAGCCACCCTCAGGAAACATAAGGGATTAGGATACGTCTCCCGCACCCCCTTATACCTAGTACTTTAATTAACGAAGCACAAAATGGCGAATTCCCGTTTCGCTACCAGTTTGCGGCCCAGTTCGCGGCCCGTGAAGCGCTTCTACCGTGAAAAATCTTTTTTTTTTTATTTTCCCCACGGGACCCTTTAATAACCCCAACAACATTCCTAGGGGGTCAAGAGGGGGATACCTTGCCCCCTTTCATTAAATTCCCCCTTAGTTTTTCACCTTTTCTTCTCTCTCGATCCTACCGAGAGACAAGATGGCGGCCGCTCCGGACTGTCACGCAGCAAAAAAAAAAAAATCTCACGCACAGCCGCTGGAAGAGATGTATCAACATATATCAGCCTCCTCAGCCACCCTCAGAAAACATAGGGGATTAGGATACGTCTCCCGCACCCACTTATAACTAGTAATTTAATTAACGAAGCACAAAATAGTGAATTCCCGTTTCGCTACCAGTTCGCGGCCGCGCTTCTACCGTGAAAAATCATTTTTTTTTTATTTTCCCCACGGGACCCTTTAATAACCCCAACAACATTCCTAGGGGGTCAAGAGGGGGATACCTTGCCCCCTTTCATTAAATTCCCCTTTCGTTTTCCACCTCTTCTTCTCTCTCGATCCTACCGAGAGACAAGATGGCGTCCGCTCCGGACTGTTTAGAATGTTGACAGACACCGGAGAGCCAATCAGCTTTCTGCGCGCAAAGTTCCGATAAGCGAAAAGTAAGCGGACCGGATCGCTGCCCAGAGCGCTGTTACAGATATATATCTTGGTTTGAACGTTAATTTCTCAAAAACTACTGGAGCACATATATTGAGACCTAGCAAAGGCACATCGGGCTAACAGTCCCTACAATTTTGCCAAGTTTCGTGCAAATCCATTCAGCCGTTCGAGCTAAAAGTGAGTCCAACCGCCCTATGGAAATTAACATGGGAAAAACGCGTTTTGGGACCCCCCTTTTTTCTCGGCCCCCCCTTGACGAAACCCCCCCAAATTTTCAGGGGCTGCTCAGAAACAAAATGTGCCATTTTCCTGAAAATTTCAGCCGATTCCGTCCACAAACGCCAAAGTTATTAGACATAGAATTTTCAAAAGTCCCATAGAGAAAAAATTCTAACTATATATACCTACTGGCTATCGCCAGTAGGTAATATATATATATATATATATATATATATATATATATATATATATATATATATATATATATAATTGCTCCACTGCTTTCTTCACAGATCCCTGGATCGAAGAAAGACGGCAGCACTCACGGGTTTCTTGGCAGTTTCCAACAAACTTTATTCAAGACAAACGCGTTTCGGGAAGCGTCCCTTCCTCAGTGTCACAAGGAAACAGCATATTGCATGCGTCCAGTAGTCACCCCCGCAGACTGATTAACAGCATCCTTTATGGGGAATTCTTACGTCTGAAAAGAAATAGTACACTTGACAATGATTTTGAAATAGCAGCACAGGGAAGTGTGGAGAGGTTCCTACAGAGAGGCTACAACGAACAACTGTTACAAGATGTACTTAATCGTGTGAGGAAATTACCTTGGCGAGACTTATTTAAAAAGAAACATTGTCCAACTTCTGATGATGGTAAATTTAGATTAATTACGCCATACTCTGTGGACTCTCACAGATTAAGATCTATTATGATCAAACATTGGCATATTCTTAAAACTGATTCCATCGTTGGACCTGATATCCCCCCTACACCATTGATCACCTTCAGAAAAACGAGGTCATTAAGAGATCATCTGGTACATAGCCATCTGAATCCATTGACAAAACAACCGGGGACATTAAAAGATGCAAAAGGGTTCTTCCCTTGTGGAAGATGTAAAGCTTGCGCATCCAGTAAACGTATCCTTTCTTATGAGTTGACAGGGTGTAGTGGGGGGAGGAGGATCAATAAGTTCATGTCATGCCACACTAGCCATGCAGTATATTGCCTCAGCTGTCCGTGTAACTTAAAATACATAGGCAGCACAATCAACCCGGTAAAGTTAAGAATTCTCGAGCACATGCGAGCGATTGTGTACAAAGACTTTTCCTATCCAGTCGCTCGCCATTTTGCCATCAAGCATAATAGTGATAGAGGCCTTCTAAAATATTTTTGTTTAGATTGTGTTCCCAAAAACATCAGGGGAGGGAATAAATTGCAAAAATTAAGAAGACTCGAATCACGATATATAGTAGACCTCGAAACAAAAACACCAGGTGGACTCAATACGGGGGAAGAGATGGCTTCACATCTCGGATAAAACCAATGAAATGTGATTTATGTCAACCTAATCACCTCTGTATGAGAATCCTGATCAAAGTTAACTGATGCTTGAGATTTGGTTATTCGATATCTTATGATGTGTTTACTACGACAGCTCTTTTTTACGAGAAAATGTAATTTGTAGAACAAATTGAAAATGTAAAAATTCGAAGGTATATTTTTGAAAATCCAGAAAGAATTTTAATTGACAAGATGGAGTGGTGTGTGTCTGGAGAACATGTCTCTTGAAATGTTTCCTGCTTATATATGAGGAAATGCAGCCCGATCCACAGCGAGATCTTAACTCTTGGAAGCACGTGATGTGCGATAGAATTATAGCAGCTTTTCTCCTGCATGGGTGTCACTCAATAATTTAATGAGTGATACAGAATCTTCATATATTTGGACCATGAAGAGAGACATGCACTGGACGCGCACCAGCGATCCTAGTCATATAAACAGTAATTGTAACACTATGTTTGCAAGGGACATATGTCTCTCTATGGAGAGACATTAATGCCGATACACGGCAATATCGAAGTATAACTGTATGTATTTGGTTAAATACAGATAATTTTTGCCTAAAGCGCATCAAAACACACTCTAAGATGGCGCCCATGATCGTGCAGAGTGTAGTCCTTTGTCGACTGGTATTGCACTGTTTTGAATGTTTAAAAATGGCGCCTTGCATCGCGTTCCCTTATGACACTGAGGAAGGGACGCTTCCGAAATGCGTTTGTCTTGAATAAAGTTTGTTGGAAACTGCCAAGAAACCTGTGAGTGCTGCATTCTTTCTTCGATCCAGGGATTTGTGAAGAAAGCAGTCGAGCAATTATTTTTGTACGCGGTACACCAACGCGTGGCAGCACCCGCCAGCAGAGTGACTTGCGATACTGGTGAACTTTGGAGCATTGATATATATATATATATATATATATATATATATATATATATATATATATATATATATATATATATATATATATATATATATATTATATTCTCCAACTCAAGCACACCATTCCAATTCCAGGAAAAAGAACGAGCGTGGACCCAATGTTTTTGCGCAATAGTTATTTTATTTTGCCTTTTCTGCCATTATGCGTTTCGGGCGCTCCCCGCCCTTGATCACATGACACCATGATTAATTTTCTTTGGCTTTTTAAAGTGCAAGTGCCTTCAAAATACCACGTGTCTTGGCAAGGACATAGAAAAAATACTAATTTATATCTTACATCACATCTTTCCTGGGTAGCAATTTTCTATTTCACAGTAAAATACATGTTGGGTCATTTCAACTTCAAAATAGCTGCTTAGATGCAGAATAAATATTCAGTCCATAAATATTTATGTACAAACACACTGATGAGTCTTAACATGTATTTTGCTCGAAGTCTCAACTTAAATGCCCCATTATACAGTGCTGCCCAGGACAAAATTTCACAAATTCCTGTCCCCTTGCCAAGTTAATAAACTGTGTTTTACCTATACCCTAAATAACAAAATATGATGAACCCGTGTACTAAACAAAACCCCTCTACCCTAAGGTACTATAATAAAAATTGATATTATCATTGTTATCACAAATGTTTAGAAACCTATTGCCATATCTGGTTTCTCATGAAGGCATTTTCTAAATCGAAATATGTTTGTCAGTGATACCATATCTTTTATTCTCTTTTCTATTTTTCTCTCTTCTAGATCAATGTTGGGAAATATCATGTTTTTACTAGGTGCAAATCAACAAAGGACTATATGCATATACCTAATGCAAACGATGGTGCGCACCGTTAATTGATGCCACTTTGGGACCTCAGACCATACAAATACATAATAAATACATGTATATTGCATCCAATCATATCTAAAATTCCCTTTATAAATACCATATCAAAATATAAATAGTCCTAAAATTTGCCTCTCCAAATACATGCATATAAATATAAATATTTTAAATATCTTCCTTTAAAAACGCCTGTGTCTATGCAGAAGGATGGTAAAAAAGACTAGTCAAGTCCAGTAAAAACCGGTAAAAAACGAGTACAAAAGTAGAAAAATACAAAACTACAAAAGTACAAAATCCATAATTGCAAAATGTATCAGACCGCGAGAAGTTCATATATAATCATTGCGGGATGCAGTCATTCTAAAACACAGCAGGTCACTAAATGGTCCATTTAAATCTGTCACAGATATGTATATAAGTCCTCGCTGGTGTTGAGCCCCCTGGGGTGCTTAGAATCTAGTTCTAAAATATAGGATGTCTCAATTCTTCTAAGCTTAAGCTCTCTATCCCCTCCTCTCTTTTGGGGGCTCATTGCATCTATGACAAAATATTTCAAATGTTTCAAATCATTATTGTGGACCTGTTTAAAATGTCTTGCCAAAGGGTAGGTTTCATCGTTATTTGTAATGGTACGCATGTGTTGTAGGATTCTCTTATGTGCTTGTAACTTTGTGCTGCCAATATATTGCATCTTGCAGCTACATATTAAAACATAGTCAGCATATTCCGTTTTACATGTAAGATGCTGTTCTATGTTGCAAGGTTTTATGCTAAATGCCGTGTTGTAGCTAGTTGTATTCAAACCATACTGGCATGCTTTGCAACTTGCACATTTAAAGAAACCTTTCCTTGCCGGAAGCCATGTATTTTTTACTTTGGTATCGAGGTTACTGTTAGTAAGTATACTGCCCATACTGTCTGCTTTTCTAAATGTGACAGCAGGGGAGTTGGGCAGAAGTCTGCCTATTAATGGGTCCCCCCTCACGATTGGCCAATTTCTTTTTTATTATAGACCGAATCTGTTTTTCCTGTCGGGAATAGGACAAGATTAACCTTGTTGGCTCCTCTATCTGTTTTAGTGCTTTTTTTGTTCCTATTCTGCATAAGATCTTTTCTGGCTAGATTTCTTGATTTGACAACTGCTGCCTCAACATCCTGATTTTTATACCCCCTGCTGAGGAATCTCTTTCTGCTTTCTTCCTGCTTCTGTTGGCAGTCATCCTCCTCACTACATATGCGTCTGATGCGTAGCATCTCACCATATGGAATACTTCTAATCAAATGCTGAGGATGCGCACTTGTGGCATGGAGGAGAGTATTCCCCGCCGTGGGTTTTCTAAACAGGGTTGTTGTCAATCTGTTCTCTACCACATTGATTTTTACATCTAAAAACGTGACCTCTGCTTTACTAATATGACTAGTAAATCTCAAATTGATTGTATTTGTGTTCAATACATTGATAAATTCTTTAGCATCCTCCATTTCACCATTCCAAACAATAAACAGGTCGTCAATAAAACGTAACCATACAATTATGTTATTTTCAAATGCCTCTCTGTACTGCTTCATGAGGACCAGCTCCTCCCACAAGCCCATAAATAGACAGGCATAGCTGGGGGAGAAGCTGGCCCCCATTGCAACGCCCTGTACTTGCTGGAATAATTTCCCATCAAATAAAAACAAATTATTTTCCAGACAAAATAGTGAACATTTTTGTAGCATAGCAGTATATATATATTTTTTTAACGTGACATCATAGGAAAAACTGCCAGGAGGGCACAGTAAATGATCGGGCAATTCAATTAACGTCCAGTACAAGTGTTCCCCCCCTCCCCTCCTCACTCATTTGGGAAGGTCCTCTTTTCCTTCTCAGCGTCGAACCTCCCATCAGCTAGGCAACAGGTATGTCTGCTCGTTGGACCGCCGCCCCCTCCCCATATCTGGCTGCGTTTGATTGTCCCAGAATGCCTCCCATAATGAACATCACAATGGCATTCCTCGTGCTAATGCCACCTGTAAAGAGGAGTCAATACAGGTGTGATTGAATTCTAAAAACACATTATTACTCCACCCCGCTTCCTCCCCTCTTCCCAAACTCCCAGGAAACACCATCCACCCCTCACCCACTCAGGCATGCCGCTCCCTTAAGAAGATATCCATTCGTGCCCACCTAGTGCATCCATCCTGTTCCATGTCCTTCACATTCCGGACCTCAGGGGTCAATATCATGGAGAGAGTGAAAGGGAGTCCGCAGTTGCACCCTCCTAGGCCCCATATTATGTCCAAATACACGTGAATCGCCAGATTTAGTCAACGAGTGCTTCGCCCCTCTCCCCCACCAGGTCTTCTGCGCCCTCAGGCGGGGCTTCACCAGGTCCATCAATGCCATCCAGGCATGCACCATTTCCATTGACCTTTCATTCACTGTGTGCGTCGCCATTCGTAGCCTGCAGGTCCCCTCACTCTCCGCTCATTTCACTAATTCTCTATTCCATCTCAAAATGTTGGGGGCATTCTTTGACTTCCAATGAGTTGTAAGCTCCCTCTTTGCCAATACTAACAACAAGTCTATAAATTTACTAGTAACTTTTGTCTTAGCAGTGTGTGGAAACCAATGCAACAGGCAATAACCAGGCGTCCATGCTTCTTCTCTCTCCGTCACCTTGGCCAGTCCAGTCGTCACCCCTCTCCAGTATTCCCTCAGGCATGGGCACTCCCAAAACATATGTAAGAACACTGCCCCCTCCAGGTTACATCCTCGATAAGTGGATGATAACCCAAAGTACTTATTGATTTTCCCAGGTGTAAGGTAGTCCCTGTGCAGTACATAGAAGTGACTTAACTGAAAGCGTGCATTCCTGGTGCCCTTCCAGGCCTGTTCTAGTATCTCTCCCTATTGCTTCTCCCCAATGACCTCCCCCAAGTCTGTTTCCCATTTGCTGCGTAAGTCTACCAACGGCTGTCCCAAGTCATGTGTGATCCACCTGTAGAGACATGTAACCGCCTTGATGGTCCCCTCTGCCACCACCACGTACTGACAGGCCAGGAACGTCTTAGGCTCCACCAACCGCTCTCGCCAGTGCTTTTTAATGGCTGCCGTCAGTGCTGCATGGAGGAGAAAGTCCCCCTGTGGAAGATCGTGGCTGTCCAACAGGTCATCGAAGGGGAGGAGGTTACCCTCTTCGTAACAAATCTCCTATAGGGATGAGCCCTGCATCCTCCCATTGGCGCAGTTTGCTCCAGTCACCTCCATGAGGCATACGGGATCTGTACCTGAGCCCTCCGAGCCAGGCGATTCCAACATTGTCTCACCGTTCATAAGTCAGGGGGAATCGTTCTATCACTCATGGCAACCACAGCAGGACCCGAGAGAGCTGGGCCAAACTGGAGTCCTGTCCACCCAAATCCTCTGTATCCCAGGTTTGTCGTGCCACCCATTTCGTGAACCAGTGGAGCTGCGTTATAGTAGGCCTCAAGGTCCGGCAGAGCAAAACGCCCTTGCTCCCTGGGCCGCTGCATAGTGACAAGTGCCACTCTATGCCTCCCACTGCCCGATAGAAACCCTGTGAGCAAGGAGGTGAGCTGGGCAAAGATCTTACGCGGGATCCAGATTGGGAGTGTCCCAATGAGATAAAGAAGCCTGGGTAAAGTGACCATCTTTACAAGTGCAACCCTACATGCCACTGACAGCGGGAGTGTCCCCCAGAATTCAAAGCAGCTCTTAACGCAGCGCACTGCGCACCCTATATTACCCTCCAGGAGATCCACAGGGTTGTGGTAGATCCGAGTTTCCAGGTACGGCAAACAATTGGACTCCCATGAAACCCCCTCCGTACTCTGTATTTCAGCTCTTCCAGGACTGGCTGGGAACAGACACGACTTGGATCAATTGACACGGAGCCCGGCAATCCTACCCAGCTTGTTTAACAAATCTTTAGCGCCCCTCAGTGATTCGCCCGAGTTTACTAGGAACAAAAGCAGATCGTCTGCTTAAAGCAGAATATGTTGCACCTAGCCGTCTACCAGCAGCCCCTGATGATGTCTACCCGCACTGGCATGAACAGCCATGAGTTCCATTGCCAGGGCAAATAACAGGGGGCACAGCGGGCACCCCCTGTCTCGTGCTCCTTCCCACTGAACAGGTAACAGAGATCAGTCCCCCCGTTTTGACCCTAGCAGTGGAATTATTGTACAGTATCGCCGCTCACTCCACGAATCGGTCCCCCAAACCGAACGCCCTCAGGACATTAAAAAGATACAGCCATTCCAAGCTGTCAAAAGCCTTTTCCATGTCGACCGTGCAAATACAGGCCTCTTCCTTCCAATAAGTATCGGCCCCTAAAATACGTAGGAGTTTACAAACATTCATAGCTGTGTTCCGAGACGTGTTAAACCCGGCCTGGTCTGTGTGTATTAAGGTCGGCATATAGGCCAGCAATCTATTAGCCAACACTCTGCTCAGTATCTTGTAATCCAAGGTGAGCATGACCAGTGGCCTGTAAGAAGACCGATCCCAAGCCTGTTTACCAGGCTTCAGAAGGGGGACAATTATTGCCTCTCGTGTAGAGGCCGGGAGGACACCTTCCTATCTTGCTCTATTGTACAGAGCTACCAAGCGCGGGGCCAGTGCATCAATGTATGTAGAATAGAATTCCACGGGAAGTCCATCGGTTCCTGACGTCTTGTTCCTAGCCATGTGTTTGATGGCGCTACAAACTTTTCCCACCTCTATGTACCTGTCTATCTTCTCCGCTTCCTCTTCCTGGGGAGTTCCACACCAGTCAGGAAATCCCCGTTGCCTGGGAGCTCTGGGGCAAGTTTACTCTGGTATAGCCTGTGTACTACAGCAGGAACTGCTCATTAATAGCACTCCGAGTGTACCCTGCGTCCCCACCGGGGTCCCTCAACTCCATTATCGACGTCCCTCTCCTCACTGGGTTGGCCAGCCATGACAGTAGGGCTCCTGACTTGTCTCGGTCAGCGTGTGCCTGAGCAGTATAAGCCTTGTAGTCAAAGCATCTCAATCTTTCCATATGTACTGCTAAAGACTCACAAGCTTCAATGAGATCCTCCTGTTTGTCAGGCCGTTCCGGCCTCTCTTTTTCCACCCCCCTAAGGTTATGCTCTGCTCTTTGTACCTCCCGTAACAGGACCCTCTGGACTCCCACCACTTCCCTTATTCAGCGTCCCCTGATCAGTGCCTTAAAGGCGTCCCATTCCATATGTGGGCTCGTCACCGACCCAGCGTTGGCCGTGAAATAGTCCTCTATTGCTGTGCCTATTGTGCCCCGGAAAGGATGCTCCCTTTCACCAGGCTATTCTGGACACAGTCCAATTTCTGGCTTATCCTCCCAAACAGCAAGCCCAGTATATTTAGGCTATGATACCGAAGTTTCAGCCTCTATCCTGGATTTCAGTGAGTGAAAAAATCTGAGGCTGCTGGACCTCATGGCCTCCTGCATCCTTCTTGTGACACATGCCCACTGGCATATGTGGGCTCTGCAGTGGGACCTGAAGTTCCAGTGGGCGCAACATCAGGACAATATCTCCGACGAGGTCCAGATTTCGGAGGTCACTGCAAAAGAATTGCAGTGGTGGTTAGCAAACCTCGATTGGGTCAGTGGAAGACCGCTCTCCCTTCCCCAACCAGATCGGACAGTAGTGACCAATGTGTCACTCTTGGGCTATGGGGCGCACAAATGGGAGAGGTGGAAATCAGAGACCTATGGTCTCTGGCAGAATATGGCCTCCACATCAACCTGTTGGAGCTCTGGGCGATGCAGCTGGCATTGAAAGCCTTTCTACTCAGGGAGTTAACAGGCAACATGGCGGCCGGTCACTCGGCTGTGTGAGCTGGTGGTGCATTCTCTCCTGGACAATTCCCTCGGTCCGAGACTGCTGAAGCTCCTGGGGTGGAAGTAGGAAGCAAGTGCCTTATGCTGAACTAAATTAAAATACGACTGGCATGCTGAGGGGGTTGCCGCTACTACAGAATCGTCTTACCAGTAAAATACTGTGGCTCTGGTTCGGGTCATCTCTACACTTCTCCGGACTCCGTCGCTTGTTCCGTCTGCCTGGGTTTTCGTCTAGAGCCATGGCTCCAAATCTGCCAGCGAAGAATTCCGCTGCAAAAGCTCGGGCGCTCACAGTGCCAGCAACCAGTCCTGGAAAATCTGCCAGCTCAGGGAAGGAATCACAAGTCGCCCGCGGGGGTACACAACAGCTGCTGGAAATACGGGCAATAATCAGATGGCGCCCACGGTACCTGGTAAAGCGAAGCAGACGCTGCCCGCAATATTCAAACTTCAAGCCGGGAAAGTATAGACCCTGATGGGCGCGGGAAGCAGCAGCAAGTGCAGCGGCGATACCCAAGATGCTGAACGCTACGGTTTCGGAGCCGGTAGGTGCTGCCTCTATTCCTTTCGACCCTGTACTGACTGCTTCAGGAGAAGCCAGTACCTGGTGCTGTGTGTGAGGGCGGAGTTGTTTTTCAGAGTGAGCTTGGCGTGTTGGGTCCCAATGGTCACGGCGGTACAGACGGTGGGGTGCCGATTGAGGGTAATGAGAAACCCCCCGCAGATCGAAAAGAGGTGTAAACATGGCACTTCAGTCAACACGCTCCCTCCTGGCCAATGGAATTGTGGGAGCTGTAGTCCAGCATATTGAAAGTGATGCTGCTCCTGTTCAATACACTCATGAAGCATCTGCCCAAAGTGGTGTAAATGCAAGCAAAGTGGCCCAAAAGGCTCGTCCCAATGGCGTTGCTGATGTTCATGAAATTGCAAAGGAGCTAGAAGGGGGGGGGGACACATTTTACTCACTGTCCGAACATACTGGTTCATCAGAGGATGAAGGTCCAGATAGGGATTGGACAGATGATGACCGAGAGCTTGGCGAGCTAATGAAGTATTAAGGGGAGAAGTGTCATCTTGAGGCCTCAGTACAGTTCGAAAAGCCATGAAACTGAAAGATCAAGGGGCCCTTTTGTCAAGTAAGGACACAGGGTCGCTAGTTTGGGATTATTCCTTTTCCACGCAGCCTGGTTTCGATGTTAACCCTACAGCCTTGGGAGGAGGCAGTGTGACCGATCCCTCTCAGTTGCCCCCTGGAGAGATGACACTCTCAAATACCTACTAGACTATCATGGCTCATCGTGAAGAGACTCGTCAGGAGAGTGCTCGTACGCAGGGTGCATGCCGTAGGATGCAAAATTCAATCCATAGAGTGGCAAAGACATGCTCCGATATTGCTGCCAGAATTGTTGAGGATCTCCACTTTGGAGGACGATCTAGCAACGCATAAGGGTGTCACGAATCTTATTAAACCACAAAGGGACGACATGCTCTGGAAACTGATGGATCTCAAATAAGGCCAGGATGAACAATCTCAGGATCCTGGGGATTCCGGGAAGGTAGTGAAGGGTCGGACACCAGATAGTTCGTTGGGGAACTTTTCTTCAAAGCTTTTCCAGACGTAAAGCAATGGGACTGGCAACTGGAAGTGCAACATGCGCATTGTTTTCCTTTTAGGCAAAGGCAGAAGTCTGGTCAGGCTGGAGATAAGCCCCGGGCAATATTAATTTGCTTGAACAATTTCTTGGCTAGGGAGAAGATCTACGACCTTGCTAGGCCAGCTAGGAAGATGATAGGGAAAGACTGTGAGTTCTTTGTTAGACCAGACTTCTGTCCGGCAACGGTTGAGCGGAGGTGGCAGCTCTGCCAGCTAATAGCGCCATTTCAAGTGAAGGGCGCTCAAGATTTCTTGCTCTTTCCCTCTAAATTGAAAATAATTCACCAAGGCCAGGCCAGATTTTTTCTTTCTGAAGTTCAGGCGAAGGAGTTTCTGAATTCTATATAGTTAAGAACGCTTGTCTTTTTTTGTTGTTGTTGTCTTTTCTGTCTTTCCATCACAGGGTTTCTGAGGCTTAAGACGGGGGTTGAGCCGATTGTTAGGGTTATTGGTTTTTCTTTTCTGTTTGGATTACAATTGGCTCAAATCCTCGGTTGTAGGTAACGATGGGGGGAAGTATCCAGGGGAGAGTGGGGAAAACCAGCTCATTCCATCACAAAGACCTAGGTCCTGTTGCCTTATAAGGGGGGTGAAGGGGTTGGGGGGGTCTGGTGTGGGGGGGTCCTGGGTATTAAGGGTGGGGCTAGAGGTAGAGGTGGGGTGAAGGGGGTGTGGCAGGAGTGGTGAAGGGGGGTCACTAAGGTTTTGGATTCACATTATAGTTGTGGTATTATTATTGTTATTAGTAGGTTTTGTATTATGCTAGAATTTGTGACTAAAAAGGACAATGGTTCACAGTGGAGATTAGGTCTATTTTTGTGCTCAAATGGGGCAGGGTAAATTGCGTTTAAGTTCATGGAATGTACGTGGCTTGAATAATAGTAAAAAACGGGCTTTGTTTTCTAAAATTGTTCACACTATGCAATTGGATGTCCTATGTCTACAAGAGACACACATACCATGGGGTAAACGGGAGTGGTTGAAAGTCCCCATCTATGATCTAATTGCTTGCTCATAGATCACAGACATCTATGATCAGAGGGGTAGCTATCTTGCTGAAGCAGGGAGTCAGGTTTTATAAAAAAGTTTGAGAGGATAGGGCAGGCAGATGGGTCTTAGTTGAAATAGTGGTTGATAGTAGATCCCTAACCATCTGCATGATATATGGGTCAAATGAAGATGATCCAGAAGTGATAAAATTGTTAAACCTAGAATTAGCAGCATGGCCACATCCAATGTTTGTTTTTGGGGATATGAATATCAATTTGCCTGGAAATTTCAATTTAGCAGGGGCCCAAAAGTACTCCGGTAGGAAACCCAGGGTTTTCAAGGCCCTTCAGATCTTCGTTCAAGAACACTGTTTGATTGATCTTTGGTATAGACATAATAAAGACAAAGATGGGTATACATATTATTCTGCCCCCATAACATAATAAAATGGTTCGGCTGGACTACTTTCTTATGTCTGAGTACGTGGCGGAGGTCGCTTTGGAGGTCTCTTCTATCTCAGTCTCCCCAAGAATTCTATCTGACCACAATCCTTTGACAGCAGAGTGTCCTTTGTTTCGTCGGACTAGTACTCCTAGGACATGGACATTCGAAAGATAATTATTGTTGGATCAGGCCTATCAGGATCACACGTGAAAGTGGTTAATTGAATCTTTAAACATTAATAGGAGTGCTGCCTCTGACTGTATAGTCTGGGATACACTCAAGTACGCTGTGCGCGGGGAGAACAAGAGAATTGCAGCTTCCAATGGAAGACTATGCAGGAGCAGATTAAGGGCAGTGTGGAGGAGCTTAGTGTGGCAGAGATGGAATTAACACGCAATATCGAGTATGACCTCAACATAGATCAGAGTTAGCAGTCTGTTGCCATAATTAAGTCTAAACTTCTGAAATTCTTTGGGCAGGACCTTGCCGCCAAGTATTTGCAGTATCGTACAATGATGTAGGAATATGGGTAAAACTCGGGTAGAATCCTCGCCAAAAGGCTTTAACAGAAATGTTTGTTAAATCGCATTACTATGATTCAGGATCAGCAGGGCAATGTTCAGGATACACAGGAGGAGGTCATGGATGTGTTTCAGAAGTTTTATACTGTGCTCTACACGGAAGATAATGTCAGTCCTCAAACCAAGTCTCTGGCTGAGGTTTTTTCTTCAGGATATAGACACCCTGAAAGTCACAACGGGGCAGAATGAGGTTCTTTCCGCCCCAATTATGTGGGAGGAGGTCGAGCTGGCAATAAAATCGTTGGCCAACGGAAAGGCCGCTGGTCCCGACGCCATTCTTTTAGAATTCTGTAGGTCGTTTTGTCTAGAGATCCGCCTCTGACGGTTTTTAGGGCGGCACGGGGGGTTATACCGGATTCATGGCATCAAATAACGATTGTTCTTTTTAAGAAAAAAGAGAAGTCCGAGCAAAACCCCTCATCTTTTTGGTCAATCTCTCTGATAGTAGAATATGTTCCAAAATTCGATCTTCTAGACTCGCAGAGGTTATTACCCCACTAGTCTCCCTACGTCAGCACAGGCTTATCCCGGGCAGGGACATGGCCGACCATGTTCGGCGGGTCATCGCCCTACTGGACTGGGCTCAGATTACTGGTTCCCCCCTCGGAGTGATCCTGTTGGACGCCGAAAAGACACAATTAATTGTATATCTCCCCAGCCGCAACACTGCGCATCTCTGGTCAGGAGTCTGCGCCCTTTAACATCAGCAGGGGCACTAGGCAAGGGTGCCCCTTCTCGTATCTGCTCTTTGCTCTGTATATCGATCCCTTCCTTAGCAAAAATGAAGGGAACATGGATATCTTGCTGATTAGGATCGATGCTCCAGAGTTTAAGCCGCTTGCCTATGCAGATGATATTGTTGTTTTAACCAGTGATGTCGGCTCAGCCTTTTCTGTCTTAAAGACTCTTGCTGAACAGTTTTGCCGGTAGTCAGATTACAGTTTTAATGCTTCAAAAACGCAGGTCATTCAATCAACCGATATGTGTTCTTTCGAAGCTCCTTTTGTTACTGAAGCAACATATCTCCGGGTCAAAATCGCTGCCTCTGTATACAACATCCCTGACCTGAATATTCTTCAGGTGGTTGAATCTGTCAATGTTAAGCTGGAAAGACTAGACCATCTACATCTTTCTTTATATGGCCGATGCAACATAATCAAAATGCTGGTCCTCCCAAAGTTCTCGATTAGAGCTCCCACAACTAAGCTTGTCTAGGGCCGAAAGGATCTTATTATAGGTTTCTTTGGGGATATTGCCGCTCACACAGAGCAGCTAAATGGATGTGTCACTCTAGGGATGGTGGTGGTTGTGCGGTCCCAAATCTTCTATTATATTATTGGTCTGCTATGCTGCAACACATTGGGTTACCACTGCTGTGAGATAGGGCGGAGGTTCTGCTCTCCAATAGACCTACTATCTATAAGCTAGGCTTGGGTGAGGCTGCCAAGGGTGTTTTGACGCGAATTCTTGAGCCAAGCTATTTCAAGAAAACAAGGTTCAAGGTAATAGGGGCCATGTTCTCAGTTTATAAATTCCGAATATTAATTTCTATACCCCTGTTAAAGCTGTCCGACTTTTGACTACTATATTTCAGGATCAGACTATTTTCAGATGGCCGCTATCGGGTTTGAAGGATATAGGTGATTTAGGCTCAGGGGGTCAAATGGCCTCTTTTTCTTTTTTAAAGGATACGTTTTATTTAAATATTCATGACTTTTTTAAATACCTTCAGATTAGAAGCTTCATTGATAAACATCAACATGAAACTCCCACAATGTTCGATAAGGTTACCATATTTGAATTAATTCAAAGGAGGGCTAGAATAGGGACAATTTATCAATATCTGCTATCTGATCTCCTGGTCGATCTTGCTCTACAAAATGCTAAGTGGGAGGGCACATTTGGCAAGACTGGGGTGGACATAAGGCTGGCACTGGATCTAGCAAGCTACGTTCTCGTTTCTGGTAGCCTACGGACTCAAAGTTATATGGCAATGTACGACCTATATTATACACCGGCAAAAATTGCAAAGCGGGGGGGCCGGAAGGGTGACCCTGTGCTAGGTGTGGGTTTCAGGCAGCTAATGCTATACACATGTTTTACTCTTGTCCAAATCTGAGGGCATTTGTGTACGATGTGGACGGCATTTGTGTACGGTTGCTCCCTTTGCCCTGCTGCCTGCTCCTGTGCGGTATCGTTACTCAAACTGCTTTGATTTTCATCTGCCTGCATTATTTCCATCAACATTTGATTTGCCTGCATAGCGCTGCAGCGCGAGCGCTGCCACTCTTAATTGGGACATTTTTAAATAGCCTCGGGGAATGCAGACTCGGCGCTCATAGAGCTACCAATAGACTTAGGAACGCTTGGGGGCACTGTACTGTCGGCGCTTCATCTTTAACATTAAATTATAGAGGACGTTTCAGCTGCTAGCTTAATCAATTACCTGTGCCTCTGCATAACGCAAGTAGCGTTTATTTCACATAGCTGCCGCCATCTTACGCCTGTTGTTGTTGTTCTGACCGGCCCCCACAGCCCGCCCCGCCTCCCTGCTGACCCTCCCTCCCACGAACTGTATTACCTGCCTTGAACCCGTTCGCGCTGTGACCGCCCTGACGAGTTCAGAAGCGGTTGCTCCCTTTGCCCTGCTGCCTGCTCCTGTGCGGTATCGTTACTCAAACTGCTTTGATTTTCATCTGCCTGCATTATTTCCATCAACATTTGATTTGCCTGCATAGCGCTGCAGCGCGAGCGCTGCCACTCTTAATTGGGACATTTTTAAATAGCCTCGGGGAATGCAGACTCGGCGCTCATAGAGCTACCAATAGACTTAGGAACGCTTGGGGGCACTGTACTGTCGGCGCTTCATCTTTAACATTAAATTATAGAGGACGTTTCAGCTGCTAGCTTAATCAATTACCTGTGCCTCTGCATAACGCAAGTAGCGTTTATTTCACATAGCTGCCGCCATCTTACGCCTGTTGTTGTTGTTCTGACCGGCCCCCACAGCCCGCCCCGCCTCCCTGCTGACCCTCCCTCCCACGAACTGTATTACCTGCCTTGAACCCGTTCGCGCTGTGACCGCCCTGACGAGTTCAGAAGCGGTTGCTCCCTTTGCCCTGCTGCCTGCTCCTGTGCGGTATCGTTACTCAAACTGCTTTGATTTTCATCTGCCTGCATTATTTCCATCAACATTTGATTTGCCTGCATAGCGCTGCAGCGCGAGCGCTGCCACTCTTAATTGGGACATTTTTAAATAGCCTCGGGGAATGCAGACTCGGCGCTCATAGAGCTACCAATAGACTTAGGAACGCTTGGGGGCACTGTACTGTCGGCGCTTCATCTTTAACATTAAATTATAGAGGACGTTTCAGCTGCTAGCTTAATCAATTACCTGTGCCTCTGCATAACGCAAGTAGCGTTTATTTCACATAGCTGCCGCCATCTTACGCCTGTTGTTGTTGTTCTGACCGGCCCCCACAGCCCGCCCCGCCTCCCTGCTGACCCTCCCTCCCACGAACTGTATTACCTGCCTTGAACCCGTTCGCGCTGTGACCGCCCTGACGAGTTCAGAAGCGGTTGCTCCCTTTGCCCTGCTGCCTGCTCCTGTGCGGTATCGTTACTCAAACTGCTTTGATTTTCATCTGCCTGCATTATTTCCATCAACATTTGATTTGCCTGCATAGCGCTGCAGCGCGAGCGCTGCCACTCTTAATTGGGACATTTTTAAATAGCCTCGGGGAATGCAGACTCGGCGCTCATAGAGCTACCAATAGAGTTAGGAACGCTTGGGGGCACTGTACTGTCGGCGCTTCATCTTTAACATTAAATTATAGAGGACGTTTCAGCTGCTAGCTTAATCAATTACCGGTGCCTCTGCATAACGCAAGTAGCGTTTATTTCACATAGCTGCCGCCATCTTACGCCTGTTGTTGTTGTTCTGACCGGCCCCCACAGCCCGCCCCGCCTCCCTGCTGACCCTCCCTCCCACGAACTGTATTACCTGCCTTGAACCCGTTCGCGCTGTGACCGCCCTGACGAGTTCAGAAGCGGTTGCTCCCTTTGCCCTGCTGCCTGCTCCTGTGCGGTATCGTTACTCAAACTGCTTTGATTTTCATCTGCCTGCATTATTTCCATCAACATTTGATTTGCCTGCATAGCGCTGCAGCGCGAGCGCTGCCACTCTTAATTGGGACATTTTTAAATAGCCTCGGGGAATGCAGACTCGGCGCTCATAGAGCTACCAATAGACTTAGGAACGCTTGGGGGCACTGTACTGTCGGCGCTTCATCTTTAACATTAAATTATAGAGGACGTTTCAGCTGCTAGCTTAATCAATTACCTGTGCCTCTGCATAACGCAAGTAGCGTTTATTTCACATAGCTGCCGCCATCTTACGCCTGTTGTTGTTGTTCTGACCGGCCCCCACAGCCCGCCCCGCCTCCCTGCTGACCCTCCCTCCCACGAACTGTATTACCTGCCTTGAACCCGTTCGCGCTGTGACCGCCCTGACGAGTTCAGAAGCGGTTGCTCCCTTTGCCCTGCTGCCTGCTCCTGTGCGGTATCGTTACTCAAACTGCTTTGATTTTCATCTGCCTGCATTATTTCCATCAACATTTGATTTGCCTGCATAGCGCTGCAGCGCGAGCGCTGCCACTCTTAATTGGGACATTTTTAAATAGCCTCGGGGAATGCAGACTCGGCGCTCATAGAGCTACCAATAGACTTAGGAACGCTTGGGGGCACTGTACTGTCGGCGCTTCATCTTTAACATTAAATTATAGAGGACGTTTCAGCTGCTAGCTTAATCAATTACCTGTGCCTCTGCATAACGCAAGTAGCGTTTATTTCACATAGCTGCCGCCATCTTACGCCTGTTGTTGTTGTTCTGACCGGCCCCCACAGCCCGCCCCGCCTCCCTGCTGACCCTCCCTCCCACGAACTGTATTACCTGCCTTGAACCCGTTCGCGCTGTGACCGCCCTGACGAGTTCAGAAGCGGTTGCTCCCTTTGCCCTGCTGCCTGCTCCTGTGCGGTATCGTTACTCAAACTGCTTTGATTTTCATCTGCCTGCATTATTTCCATCAACATTTGATTTGCCTGCATAGCGCTGCAGCGCGAGCGCTGCCACTCTTAATTGGGACATTTTTAAATAGCCTCGGGGAATGCAGACTCGGCGCTCATAGAGCTACCAATAGACTTAGGAACGCTTGGGGGCACTGTACTGTCGGCGCTTCATCTTTAACATTAAATTATAGAGGACGTTTCAGCTGCTAGCTTAATCAATTACCTGTGCCTCTGCATAACGCAAGTAGCGTTTATTTCACATAGCTGCCGCCATCTTACGCCTGTTGTTGTTGTTCTGACCGGCCCCCACAGCCCGCCCCGCCTCCCTGCTGACCCTCCCTCCCACGAACTGTATTACCTGCCTTGAACCCGTTCGCGCTGTGACCGCCCTGACGAGTTCAGAAGCGGTTGCTCCCTTTGCCCTGCTGCCTGCTCCTGTGCGGTATCGTTACTCAAACTGCTTTGATTTTCATCTGCCTGCATTATTTCCATCAACATTTGATTTGCCTGCATAGCGCTGCAGCGCGAGCGCTGCCACTCTTAATTGGGACATTTTTAAATAGCCTCGGGGAATGCAGACTCGGCGCTCATAGAGCTACCAATAGACTTAGGAACGCTTGGGGGCACTGTACTGTCGGCGCTTCATCTTTAACATTAAATTATAGAGGACGTTTCAGCTGCTAGCTTAATCAATTACCTGTGCCTCTGCATAACGCAAGTAGCGTTTATTTCACATAGCTGCCGCCATCTTACGCCTGTTGTTGTTGTTCTGACCGGCCCCCACAGCCCGCCCCGCCTCCCTGCTGACCCTCCCTCCCACGAACTGTATTACCTGCCTTGAACCCGTTCGCGCTGTGACCGCCCTGACGAGTTCAGAAGCGGTTGCTCCCTTTGCCCTGCTGCCTGCTCCTGTGCGGTATCGTTACTCAAACTGCTTTGATTTTCATCTGCCTGCATTATTTCCATCAACATTTGATTTGCCTGCATAGCGCTGCAGCGCGAGCGCTGCCACTCTTAATTGGGACATTTTTAAATAGCCTCTGGGAATGCAGACTCGGCGCTCATAGAGCAACCAATAGACTTAGGAACGCTTGGGGGCACTGTACTGTCGGCGCTTCATCTTTAACATTAAATTATAGAGGACGTTTCAGCTGCTAGCTTAATCAATTACCTGTGCCTCTGCATAACGCAAGTAGCGTTTATTTCACATAGCTGCCGCCATCTTACGCCTGTTGTTGTTGTTCTGACCGGCCCCCACAGCCCGCCCCGCCTCCCTGCTGACCCTCCCTCCCACGAACTGTATTACCTGCCTTGAACCCGTTCGCGCTGTGACCGCCCTGACGAGTTCAGAAGCGGTTGCTCCCTTTGCCCTGCTGCCTGCTCCTGTGCGGTATCGTTACTCAAACTGCTTTGATTTTCATCTGCCTGCATTATTTCCATCAACATTTGATTTGCCTGCATAGCGCTGCAGCGCGAGCGCTGCCACTCTTAATTGGGACATTTTTAAATAGCCTCGGGGAATGCAGACTCGGCGCTCATAGAGCTACCAATAGACTTAGGAACGCTTGGGGGCACTGTACTGTCGGCGCTTCATCTTTAACATTAAATTATAGAGGACGTTTCAGCTGCTAGCTTAATCAATTACCTGTGCCTCTGCATAACGCAAGTAGCGTTTATTTCACATAGCTGCCGCCATCTTACGCCTGTTGTTGTTGTTCTGACCGGCCCCCACAGCCCGCCCCGCCTCCCTGCTGACCCTCCCTCCCACGAACTGTATTACCTGCCTTGAACCCGTTCGCGCTGTGACCGCCCTGACGAGTTCAGAAGCGGTTGCTCCCTTTGCCCTGCTGCCTGCTCCTGTGCGGTATCGTTACTCAAACTGCTTTGATTTTCATCTGCCTGCATTATTTCCATCAACATTTGATTTGCCTGCATAGCGCTGCAGCGCGAGCGCTGCCACTCTTAATTGGGACATTTTTAAATAGCCTCGGGGAATGCAGACTCGGCGCTCATAGAGCTACCAATAGACTTAGGAACGCTTGGGGGCACTGTACTGTCGGCGCTTCATCTTTAACATTAAATTATAGAGGACGTTTCAGCTGCTAGCTTAATCAATTACCTGTGCCTCTGCATAACGCAAGTAGCGTTTATTTCACATAGCTGCCGCCATCTTACGCCTGTTGTTGTTGTTCTGACCGGCCCCCACAGCCCGCCCCGCCTCCCTGCTGACCCTCCCTCCCACGAACTGTATTACCTGCCTTGAACCCGTTCGCGCTGTGACCGCCCTGACGAGTTCAGAAGCGGTTGCTCCCTTTGCCCTGCTGCCTGCTCCTGTGCGGTATCGTTACTCAAACTGCTTTGATTTTCATCTGCCTGCATTATTTCCATCAACATTTGATTTGCCTGCATAGCGCTGCAGCGCGAGCGCTGCCACTCTTAATTGGGACATTTTTAAATAGCCTCGGGGAATGCAGACTCGGCGCTCATAGAGCTACCAATAGACTTAGGAACGCTTGGGGGCACTGTACTGTCGGCGCTTCATCTTTAACATTAAATTATAGAGGACGTTTCAGCTGCTAGCTTAATCAATTACCTGTGCCTCTGCATAACGCAAGTAGCGTTTATTTCACATAGCTGCCGCCATCTTACGCCTGTTGTTGTTGTTCTGACCGGCCCCCACAGCCCGCCCCGCCTCCCTGCTGACCCTCCCTCCCACGAACTGTATTACCTGCCTTGAACCCGTTCGCGCTGTGACCGCCCTGACGAGTTCAGAAGCGGTTGCTCCCTTTGCCCTGCTGCCTGCTCCTGTGCGGTATCGTTACTCAAATTGCTTTGATTTTCATCTGCCTGCATTATTTCCATCAACATTTGATTTGCCTGCATAGCGCTGCAGCGCGAGCGCTGCCACTCTTAATTGGGACATTTTTAAATAGCCTCGGGGAATGCAGACTCGGCGCTCATAGAGCTACCAATAGACTTAGGAACGCTTGGGGGCACTGTACTGTCGGCGCTTCATCTTTAACATTAAATTATAGAGGACGTTTCAGCTGCTAGCTTAATCAATTACCTGTGCCTCTGCATAACGCAAGTAGCGTTTATTTCACATAGCTGCCGCCATCTTACGCCTGTTGTTGTTGTTCTGACCGGCCCCCACAGCCCGCCCCGCCTCCCTGCTGACCCTCCCTCCCACGAACTGTATTACCTGCCTTGAACCCGTTCGCGCTGTGACCGCCCTGACGAGTTCAGAAGCGGTTGCTCCCTTTGCCCTGCTGCCTGCTCCTGTGCGGTATCGTTACTCAAACTGCTTTGATTTTCATCTGCCTGCATTATTTCCATCAACATTTGATTTGCCTGCATAGCGCTGCAGCGCGAGCGCTGCCACTCTTAATTGGGACATTTTTAAATAGCCTCGGGGAATGCAGACTCGGCGCTCATAGAGCTACCAATAGACTTAGGAACGCTTGGGGGCACTGTACTGTCGGCGCTTCATCTTTAACATTAAATTATAGAGGACGTTTCAGCTGCTAGCTTAATCAATTACCTGTGCCTCTGCATAACGCAAGTAGCGTTTATTTCACATAGCTGCCGCCATCTTACGCCTGTTGTTGTTGTTCTGACCGGCCCCCACAGCCCGCCCCGCCTCCCTGCTGACCTTCCCTCCCACGAACTGTATTACCTGCCTTGAACCCGTTCGCGCTGTGACCGCCCTGACGAGTTCAGAAGCGGTTGCTCCCTTTGCCCTGCTGCCTGCTCCTGTGCGGTATCGTTACTCAAACTGCTTTGATTTTCATCTGCCTGCATTATTTCCATCAACATTTGATTTGCCTGCATAGCGCTGCAGCGCGAGCGCTGCCACTCTTAATTGGGACATTTTTAAATAGCCTCGGGGAATGCAGACTCGGCGCTCATAGAGCTACCAATAGACTTAGGAACGCTTGGGGGCACTGTACTGTCGGCGCTTCATCTTTAACATTAAATTATAGAGGACGTTTCAGCTGCTAGCTTAATCAATTACCTGTGCCTCTGCATAACGCAAGTAGCGTTTATTTCACATAGCTGCCGCCATCTTACGCCTGTTGTTGTTGTTCTGACCGGCCCCCACAGCCCGCCCCGCCTCCCTGCTGACCCTCCCTCCCACGAACTGTATTACCTGCCTTGAACCCGTTCGCGCTGTGACCGCCCTGACGAGTTCAGAAGCGGTTGCTCCCTTTGCCCTGCTGCCTGCTCCTGTGCGGTATCGTTACTCAAACTGCTTTGATTTTCATCTGCCTGCATTATTTCCATCAACATTTGATTTGCCTGCATAGCGCTGCAGCGCGAGCGCTGCCACTCTTAATTGGGACATTTTTAAATAGCCTCGGGGAATGCAGACTCGGCGCTCATAGAGCTACCAATAGACTTAGGAACGCTTGGGGGCACTGTACTGTCGGCGCTTCATCTTTAACATTAAATTATAGAGGACGTTTCAGCTGCTAGCTTAATCAATTACCTGTGCCTCTGCATAACGCAAGTAGCGTTTATTTCACATAGCTGCCGCCATCTTACGCCTGTTGTTGTTGTTCTGACCGGCCCCCACAGCCCGCCCCGCCTCCCTGCTGACCCTCCCTCCCACGAACTGTATTACCTGCCTTGAACCCGTTCGCGCTGTGACCGCCCTGACGAGTTCAGAAGCGGTTGCTCCCTTTGCCCTGCTGCCTGCTCCTGTGCGGTATCGTTACTCAAACTGCTTTGATTTTCATCTGCCTGCATTATTTCCATCAACATTTGATTTGCCTGCATAGCGCTGCAGCGCGAGCGCTGCCACTCTTAATTGGGACATTTTTAAATAGCCTCGGGGAATGCAGACTCGGCGCTCATAGAGCTACCAATAGACTTAGGAACGCTTGGGGGCACTGTACTGTCGGCGCTTCATCTTTAACATTAAATTATAGAGGACGTTTCAGCTGCTAGCTTAATCAATTACCTGTGCCTCTGCATAACGCAAGTAGCGTTTATTTCACATAGCTGCCGCCATCTTACGCCTGTTGTTGTTGTTCTGACCGGCCCCCACAGCCCGCCCCGCCTCCCTGCTGACCCTCCCTCCCACGAACTGTATTACCTGCCTTGAACCCGTTCGCGCTGTGACCGCCCTGACGAGTTCAGAAGCGGTTGCTCCCTTTGCCCTGCTGCCTGCTCCTGTGCGGTATCGTTACTCAAACTGCTTTGATTTTCATCTGCCTGCATTATTTCCATCAACATTTGATTTGCCTGCATAGCGCTGCAGCGCGAGCGCTGCCACTCTTAATTGGGACATTTTTAAATAGCCTCGGGGAATGCAGACTCGGCGCTCATAGAGCTACCAATAGACTTAGGAACGCTTGGGGGCACTGTACTGTCGGCGCTTCATCTTTAACATTAAATTATAGAGGACGTTTCAGCTGCTAGCTTAATCAATTACCTGTGCCTCTGCATAACGCAAGTAGCGTTTATTTCACATAGCTGCCGCCATCTTACGCCTGTTGTTGTTGTTCTGACCGGCCCCCACAGCCCGCCCCGCCTCCCTGCTGACCCTCCCTCCCACGAACTGTATTACCTGCCTTGAACCCGTTCGCGCTGTGACCGCCCTGACGAGTTCAGAAGCGGTTGCTCCCTTTGCCCTGCTGCCTGCTCCTGTGCGGTATCGTTACTCAAACTGCTTTGATTTTCATCTGCCTGCATTATTTCCATCAACATTTGATTTGCCTGCATAGCGCTGCAGCGCGAGCGCTGCCACTCTTAATTGGGACATTTTTAAATAGCCTCGGGGAATGCAGACTCGGCGCTCATAGAGCTACCAATAGACTTAGGAACGCTTGGGGGCACTGTACTGTCGGCGCTTCATCTTTAACATTAAATTATAGAGGACGTTTCAGCTGCTAGCTTAATCAATTACCTGTGCCTCTGCATAACGCAAGTAGCGTTTATTTCACATAGCTGCCGCCATCTTACGCCTGTTGTTGTTGTTCTGACCGGCCCCCACAGCCCGCCCCGCCTCCCTGCTGACCCTCCCTCCCACGAACTGTATTACCTGCCTTGAACCCGTTCGCGCTGTGACCGCCCTGACGAGTTCAGAAGCGGTTGCTCCCTTTGCCCTGCTGCCTGCTCCTGTGCGGTATCGTTACTCAAACTGCTTTGATTTTCATCTGCCTGCATTATTTCCATCAACATTTGATTTGCCTGCATAGCGCTGCAGCGCGAGCGCTGCCACTCTTAATTGGGACATTTTTAAATAGCCTCGGGGAATGCAGACTCGGCGCTCATAGAGCTACCAATAGACTTAGGAACGCTTGGGGGCACTGTACTGTCGGCGCTTCATCTTTAACATTAAATTATAGAGGACGTTTCAGCTGCTAGCTTAATCAATTACCTGTGCCTCTGCATAACGCAAGTAGCGTTTATTTCACATAGCTGCCGCCATCTTACGCCTGTTGTTGTTGTTCTGACCGGCCCCCACAGCCCCCCCCGCCTCCCTGCTGACCCTCCCTCCCACGAACTGTATTACCTACCTTGAACCCGTTCGCGCTGTGACCGCCCTGACGAGTTCAGAAGCGGTTGCTCCCTTTGCCCTGCTGCCTGCTCCTGTGCGGTATCGTTACTCAAACTGCTTTGATTTTCATCTGCCTGCATTATTTCCATCAACATTTGATTTGCCTGCATAGCGCTGCAGCGCGAGCGCTGCCACTCTTAATTGGGACATTTTTAAATAGCCTCGGGGAATGCAGACTCGGCGCTCATAGAGCTACCAATAGACTTAGGAACGCTTGGGGGCACTGTACTGTCGGCGCTTCATCTTTAACATTAAATTATAGAGGACGTTTCAGCTGCTAGCTTAATCAATTACCTGTGCCTCTGCATAACGCAAGTAGCGTTTATTTCACATAGCTGCCGCCATCTTACGCCTGTTGTTGTTGTTCTGACCGGCCCCCACAGCCCGCCCCGCCTCCCTGCTGACCCTCCCTCGCCCCTCCCCCTCCGCTATCCATATATGGCCGACGTCTCTACGCGCAGCGTTCACGTGCAGCGACCGCGCCCAATCCGCGCCGAAGGTGCGCCAATGGTAAGCCCGTCTACGCCCGTCCGCGCCTGGACCGCGCCCAGCGCCAGACCCCCTGCCCCTCGCGCTGCCCATCCCTCCCGCATTACCTACGATGCTGCCACCCTCCTAGCCCTTAACCCCGGTCGCGCCCCCAACTGCGTCCAAGCCGCTCCTGGACGCACCCATGGCCCGTTCTCCTGCCTCTCCTGCAGATTCATCGGCACCAACAACATCTCCGCTGCGACCACAACACTGACTCCCGACCCCAACCACCTACAATGCGTCCTTCTCAACACCCGCTCGGTCCACAGGCACGCCATTGACCTTTGGAACCTACTAGACACCATCTCCCCTGACGTCGCCTTCCTAACGGAAACATGGATGAACGCTTCCTCCGCCCCTGACATCGCCATTGCCATACCTGATGGCTATAAGATCACACACAAGGACCGCACTGACCATACAGGAGGTGGAATCGCTATCGTCCATAAGAAATCAATCCGCATCTCAACCAGCTCTGACGCCAACCTCGCCAACTCCGAACACCTTCACTTCCAGATCCACATCGACCCCAAGACCACACTCAGAGGCACCCTCCTCTACAGACCACCAGGACCCCGCGCAAAATTCAGTGAAGACATCACGGACTTCATCACCCCACACGCGCTCCCCTCCAAAGACTACATCCTTCTGGGAGACCTCAACTTCCACCTTGAAAAGAGCAACGACCGCAACACCGCCACCCTCCTGGACAACCTAGCCAACCTCGGACTTAAACAATTGGTCACTTCCCCCACCCACATCGCAGGTCACACACTCGACCCCATCTTCACCTCCAGCAATCATGTCTCCTTCAGCCACACTACGGATCTCCTCTGGACCGACCACAGCTGCGTTCACTTCACCTACAACAAACCGAAACCCATCGTCCACCTCCAACCAACTCTACAAAGAAACTGGAACAAAATCACCACGGAGCAGATCTCCACATCGCTCCTTCAAACCTCCCCAGCCCTCTCTTCTAACGCCAACGAAGCCGCATCTAACCTCACCCTCTGGCTATCCAACACCGCCGACACCTTAGCACCAATGAAAAAACGTCAACACACACTTGGCATCAAGAAGGCCTCATGGTTCAACGATGACCTCAAGAAGTCCAAGAAACTGTGCCGCTCCCTTGAAAAGGCCTGGAAAAAAGACCCATCCACCAGCAACAAGGACGCCTTCAAAAGCGCCATCCGTACTCACCACCAACTGATCCGAAAAGCCAAGAAAACAGCATTCAAAGATCGACTTGACAACAACGCCCACAACAGCAAGGAACTCTTCAACATCGTCAAGGAATTTTCCAACCCCTCGGCCAACGCCAACGACATCTCCCCCTCTCAAACCCTCTGCGATTCCCTAGCCTCTTTCTTCCACAACAAGATTGCTGACATCCACAACAGCTTTGACAACCAACCCGGAAGCCAACCCACCCTACCTTCAGCTGACCATCTTCCCCCCGTTAACACCCTTAACGCCTGGAACCCTATCTCCACTGAGGACACCATCCGCCTGATGAATTCCATCCACTCTGGATCCCCCACAGACCCATGCCCTCACCACATCTTCAACAAAGCAGACTCTGTCATAGCCCCTCACCTCCGAGACGTCATCAATTGCTCCTTCAACTCCGCTACCTTCCCAGATAACTGGAAACACGCTGAACTCACCGCCCTTCTGAAAAAACCAACAGCAGACCCCACCGAACTCAAAAACTACCGCCCCATCTCGCTTCTTCCGTTCCCGGCCAAAGTCATCGAGAAAGCTGTCAACAACCAGCTCGCCGCCTTCCTCGAAGCCAACAATTCACTCGACCCCTCACAATCTGGCTTCCGAGCCAAACACAGTACTGAGACCGCCCTCATCGCAGCAACAGACGACATCCGAACTCTACTGGACAACGGAGACACAGTCGTCCTCATCCTCCTCGACCTTTCTGCAGCCTTCGACACAGTCTGCCACAGCACCCTTTTACACCGCCTCAGAAACATCGGAATCCAAGGAAAGGCACTGGAATGGATCACCTCGTTCCTCACCGGAAGAACCCAGAGAGTCCGCCTCCCACCATTCAAGTCCGAGGCCTCTGAAATCATCTGCGGCGTACCACAAGGATCCTCACTCAGTCCCACCCTCTTCAACGTATATATGAGCCCCCTCGCGGCCATCGCCCGCCAACACAACCTCAACATCATCTCTTACGCGGATGACACTCAACTGATCCTATCTCTCACCAAGGACCCCAGCACCGCCAAAACTAACCTTCACGAAGGAATGAAAGAAGTCGCCGAATGGATGAAACAAAGCCGACTGAAACTGAATTCAGACAAAACAGAAGTCCTCATCTTAGGTAAATCCCCCTCTGCATGGGACAACTCCTGGTGGCCGGAAGCCCTCGGAAATGCACCCATCCCGACAGACCATGCACGGAACCTTGGCGTCATCCTGGATGCCTCACTATCAATGAACAGACAAGTCAGCGCCGTATCCTCTTCCTGCTTTAACATTCTTCGCATGCTCAGAAAAACATTTCGCTGGATCCCCACCGAAACAAGGAAAACAGTCACCCATGCTCTGGTCACGAGCCGACTGGACTACGGAAACACCCTCTACGCAGGTACCACCGCTAAACTCCAGAAGAAACTACAACGAATCCAAAACGCTTCAGCCAGGCTCATATTAGACATCCCACGCAACGAACACATCTCTGGTCACCTTAAAGACCTCCACTGGCTACCCGTCAATAAGAGGATCACTTTCCGACTGCTCACCCACGCACACAAATCACTCTACGACATCGGACCAGATTGCCTCAACTCTCGACTGTCCTTCTACTCCCCCTCCCGCCAACTCCGCTCTTCCAGCCAAGCCCTCGCCACTGTACCTCGCATCAACAAGACCACCATGGGAGGCAGATCCTTCTCTCACCTGGCTGCCAAAACATGGAACTCACTCCCCGCCTACCTTCGCCTAACCCAGAATCACCTAGCGTTCAGAAAGCAGCTTAAAACGTGGATATTTGACAAATAATCCTCCTCCTCTTCCTAAGCGCCTTGAAACCCTCTGGGTATGTAGTGCGCTATATAAATTTCATGACTTGACTTGACTTGACTTCATAAATTCGACGCTTAATATCCCGATCACCATCTCTCCGGAGATGGTGATAATAGGGTGTGAAGGCACTGCGCTGATTGAAAGAACAAGATATGTGTCCACTTTTTTGTTTGTAGTAATGTCTATGTTCCGGCTGTACATCACCTCTCAATGGTTGAGTCCTGGAACCCCCACATTTGTCAATTGGTGAGCCAGGATTCTCGCTCTCTACAATTTGGAGTCTTCAGTGTTTCTTTTAACGGGGAGAAGGAGGCGTGAGTTGGCCTATAAGATCTGGGCCCCGTTGGAGTAATAGTTAAAGCAATGAAACATTTTTTTTTCTTTTTTCATTATTGAAAAGAACCAAAATGCAAAAATTGTATGTTTTAATTTTTTTTCTTTATTTAGTTGTTGTGTTTTTTGGTCCATCAGACTCAATAACTGATTTCCAATTTTGTGTTATGCTCCTTATGTCCATCCTTCACTGTGCTTCTCATGTATTTGGTTCTTTTTTTTCTTCTTATGCTTGTTGGTTTCGCATATCTTTGTAAATGACGTATGCCATGACCTTCTTGTTTGGCTTTTCAAATCTTGAAAATAAAGTTTAAAAAAAAGCCTTTCTACTCTCCATCAATGAAGACTAGTGCTTGTGTTCATGAACAACACCACCACCTCCATGTGGTACTGTAACAAACAGGGCGGGCGGATCATGGCCCCTTTATCAAGAGGCCTTACATCTCTGGACATAGCTGTAACGCCGGGGCATTTCCCTGCTCGTTCAGCATCTGGCAGGCTTTCTGAATGCTAGTGCAGACTAACTGATGCGAAGATGCCTCACGGATCAGATATGGGGTCTTTATCTGGCAGTGGTGCAAGGTCACTTTCAGCAGCAGTGAGAGCCTTGGTTAGATCTGTTCACCACTGCAAAGAAAGCGCAATGTCCGCATTTAAGTGTGCTGGAATTTCCAATATGGCTCTCGGTTTGAGACACGTTTTGTCTCGAGTGGAGCTCCGACCTCTTGAATGCTTTTCTGCCCATACCACTCCTGCCCAGAGTTCTCAAGAAGATCAATGTAGGAAGCTGGCTCTTTACACAATATAACCAACTATTGGTATATCACAAAGATTCCAGAGATTCCCCCAGAAGTGTACAGGGCTCAATGTTTACCCAAAGTGCTGTATTTGTAGTAGTATGCTCGAGGAGCCTTAGTCCTCACACAGAGGACTGTAAAACATTTGTTATACACACAGTGATTAATAAATGACACATGACTCATAAAAGAGATCCACCACAATTTTAGAAAAATAAGCTTATTTCTAGGTTTATTTTAAGACCAAGATATACGTTCGATTATGGCTTGAGGCTGAGCCCTGTGCGCCCTTAACACTGCGAAGAGATCCGATAGGCCTCGCGGACATAACTTTGTGCATATTCATTGCTCCAAGAATTGCTCTGCTGATCCCTCCTCAACAAGCTCGGGGAACCCCAGGACTCTTATATTGCTGCGCCTCACGCAGCCCTTAAGTGTCCTTGGCCCCACGTTCTAGGGCCCTCGTGACTGTAGTCATCTAGGCCACCTGCTGTTTGAGAGTCGCCACTTCTCCCTTTAAGTCCACTATGTTTCCCTCTGCTCTGGACACTTTGTCTGCTACTTTACGTAAGTCTGCTCTTAGCAGGTTCATGTTCATTGACACTGTCTCAATTTGGTTTTGCAGGGCCTTCCTGGAGCCCTGAATAGCTGCCAGTAGTTCTGCACAGGTTGGTTCTTCACTTGTATTATCTTCTCCCTAGTTCCCAGCACCCATTTGTCTCATTATGTGCTGCGGATGGTGGTGTATTGTGTGATTGTGTTGGCACCAGCGAAGCGAGCTCCTTATGTTTGCCCCTCCTGAGAGCGCCAACTCCCCCAATGCACGTGTCCCGATCCACCCCGCCTACGTCAGGCCACCGTCAGCTGGGGCCTCTTCCGTCATCTTCAATCTGCTCGCTGTGGTTTCACACGCCTGTCCATGTGGGGGGAGGGGAGATCTTTCAGTACCAGCTCCCCTACCTCCAGTTCCCCTCTCAGTGGCCTGCAGCTGTAGGATTGAATTGCAACTGGGGCACCGCTCAACGCGGACGCCCCCCAATCACCTCGCAGGGTCAGCCCTTGTCTCCCTAAGTGCGACAGCCAGCCGCCATCATCTGTGCCTAGTGGTTGCCTGGCGGCCCCCTACGTCGCACTGCCTGTGCTCCAAATCCAGGTTGCCAGCACTGGTGTTTCCGCACTGGGTTTTGTGTGCCCACTCACTGCACCCAAAGAGGTATCCACACTCCAGGCCCCACGGACGCTCCAAGATCGACCCAATCCAGCAATTAAAGGCACTCCAGCTTGTCGCTCATATCCAGGAGACCCCAGGGGACCAGCAACGGTGGAGCCTCCTCCTCCATGCCGTCCATCCTGGCCCAGGTCCATGCAAGGTCAGAGAGCATAAAGGCCAGCAACACAGCTCCAGGCACTACAGCCCGACTATCAGGTCCAGGTGCCTGTGCACCGTTTACCTTCACACCCGGTGCAGGTCTTCAATCTGTCAGGTCCCAGTCCTCCAAGGTCACCTGACCGCTGCCAGCCCGAGGCAGGCCTCACTCAGACACTCCGGGGGGGCTCTGCAGGATCACGCCTTCTTCACCTGGGGCCATTCGAGCAGCTACTGCTGTCCTCCACTTTCCACTTTATGGGCCGTAAGCTTCTGCCACATTCAGTGCGCTCGGAGGGGAAGGGTGGAGGGGGGAGGTGGGGGTGGGTGAATAAGTTGCAGCACTCACAACTACACCCCCCTCTTCCAGCTCCACAGATGCCGCCCATGTCATCACTGCACCGCAAAAGGCTCCAGTCCACGCCCAGGTGCCGCGATGGTCCTCCGTGCCCCCAGGGATACATGGCGATAGGGCCCTATTCGCACCGGATAATACCTAAGGACATCAACCGTGTTGGCTGCGGCCCGCAACGGAAAGCCCGGCAGCCCCAGTCGACACAGGATGAAGGGAAAAGCGTGACCATTCAGATAACAGTCGCCACTGCAGTAATAGCCCCCAGCTCTCTGTGCCACAGTTAACTGCTTTCACAGCTAGAGATGCAAACCGGGGTGCGCCGGAGCGAGCTCTCCGGTTCATCAGTGCACAACACCCTTCACAGCTGCAGGGGTTCCAGATGCAAACCGCCCCCGGGGCAAGCTGCTCCTCCACTGCCGGGCAGCCCAAGCCCCTCAGGCGTGCTGTCACTTTCAGATGGCCCCTGAGGCTCCACGACACCTCCACTGGAGCCCTGCACTGCACATATACAGCGAGTTGGATTTTGGAGTCGGTTGCAGACGATTTACTGCAGGATGGAGCAGGATTACTGGGCTGGCCGGCCTGGAGCTCTACGGCTCATGTCCTGTCCGCCATTTTGCTTGGCCATGCCCTTTTTTATTATATGTTTTTATACTGTGTGCACAGACACTGCACCTGCTGTTTCAAAAGGGTATGACCAAAAGGTCAGAAAACTCCAATATTTACACATGGAGTGCACTGCTGAGTCAATTTTGCTGCTTGGCTCATAACTTGCACACAAAAAATTCAACTATATCTCTCCAACATGCTGGCTTTGAATTGGCTTCCATATGAAGCTCTGATACAGTTAAAAATTGCATGCATGGCGCACAAAGCCATCCACTTCAAGACCCGCTGTACCTCGCTCAGAAACTGGAGCTCTCATGTGGTTCGAGAGCCTCCAGAAATGCCAGCACCCAATTACTCAAACTACAAAAATTCAAGAAAAAAAAGACCTACAATCGATCCTTCTCGGGTATAGCTCCAAGGATCTGGAACTCCCTTCCCACCGAAGTCAGGGTGAACCCTTCACGGTCCTCTTCAAAAAAGAAGTCAAAGGGTGCCGCAGTCTGGCCTATTCATTTGATTCTGGGGCCATAGCCATCGATTTGTGGCCCAGCTGCCTGGCTCACGTGAATGTTGGCCATTATAATACTGTGAAGTTTTCTCTTTGTTTATTCTGTTTTGTTTGCTTGTACCCTTCTTGATACATAAACTGTAAAGCGCTCTGATACCCTTGGTGGTCATGTTCTCGCTATTTAAAACGTTCTAAATAAATAAATGTTTAATAGATATCAATCTAATTAATCGTTTATGGTCCAAAAGTAATCTTTATTTGTCTTAATGAGGACACCAGACAGCCAACGCATTTCGTTCACTACTCGCGAACTTCATCAGGGCACGTAATCTCATCCATCGAAATGTTTATAGACGAAAAGTGGTTCCCTTTCTTCTCCTTAATCTTCTCTTCATATTTATTCTCTCACACAAGTATGACTCCCCAAATCTCTGTTTATGAATTCACGCAGATATTGTCATCAGAGGCATGTATAAAACCCTTGGGGCACCTTGATACGTGCCGCAAAGCGCCTATCCAGCCGGCGCCCAGTTCTCAATAGGCTCATAGCCTATTGAGGCTCTCAGAAAACCAGTCTGGTCATACATTTGGCATATATAAAGTGACATTAGCATCACCTGCAAGATGGATTCCATCGTCTCACTCTTACTTTGTGGATAAAGGACAAGTTAAATCGCAGGTAGTCCTAAATTGTCTGAGCAGTAAGATAAAGCACGTTGTTGGTCTAATCATACCTTGAGACATGTGAATACAAAATCAATATCGAAGCACTTGACATTAAGAAGCCTTGCCGCCTCACTCACCCGCTGCGTAAACAAGAGGTAGATCAAATCCCACACCATCAAACATTGACCTCGCCCTCCTATATGAAGTGCTTTGATCACAGCTATAATCCCAATATGCATTTCAACATCCCCAAATTTAAGTCAATTTCTCTGTACATCCTGACCTTCATACACCACCTTCTCGACCAACGTGCACCAATCCATATCTTTCTTCCACAACAGTTGTGGCATGTGGTTTGCTCCCCACAGGCGTGCGATGTTCCTTTTGGTCATTCCCGGCCCTAGTGTGACCCAAATCTATTGCATATGATTTAGGTCTGTCTCCCCCAGACGTTCAGCAGACACCATTTAGCAGAGATAGTTATATTCTGGGTACAGAGTGAGCCAATACAGATCACTACTGAGTCCCAAAAATATTGTACATGCAGGCAGCTCCACAGTGTGTGGTACAAAGTACCAGGCTACCCACACTCACGTCTACATTTCTCATCTATTTCCCTTCCCATTTTGAGCATAGTGTGGTGTGCGTAGTAGAAATAATGCAAGTTTTTTATTTGGATGAGTCAAAACCCTGCTCCTATAGCTACCTATTTATGGGGCACAAAGGCCTCCAACTACTTACCTTCCAGGCTGCCTAGATCATGGGTCCATCTATCACATAAGTATGTCAGGAGTGTTGTTAACAAGATTATTGTACGTCAGCGATATTGCCTTGCATGGCATGAACTTCCAATCTTGCATTATTGAATCTCACCTTTGGTCAAAGAATTGTTTACCATCTATAAGGAGCTGGTGTTTCCTAGATAGTCCTACAGCATATCAGCCCCGTCAGTTGATCGTATGGAAATTCACCTGTCATTCTGTATTGAAAATCGCATCACCAACATCAATGCACTAGATGAGGAATGTGCTGATACATACCTATACCTGCCTACAGCACCACTATGCAAGCTTTTAGCTGTCTCTGAAACTTAACTTAGTATAATCCTGGGCTCCTTCAAGAAATGTCTTAGTCCTTGAGATATTTTATTGACAAAGTCATCAGCCTGGGCTGTATAGCTGGCCATCACTGGCCTAGTCAACTCTTCCCTTTCCAGTGGTGTCATTGCCCAGGATGCCAAACATGCAATCATTACCGCTGTCCACAGTGGACCCCCTGCAGTCTTTCAAACTGCAGGCTCACATCTGGACACCCATTACCAAGACAATTGCCTGCACTGATTCAGTTGGACTTCTCCGCCACCTTTGACACCACTGACATGAGGTATTAATGAATAGATTGGTCCCTTAGGCCGATGCCTGAAATGCCTGAGAAACGTTCCTGCAGAGCCACTCACATAAAGTCAGACTGGACACATTCCCACCCAGAACATGTGGGGTTCTGTGAGACTCTGTTTTGTCACCAAAAATGTTCAACATCTGCATGGCACTCTTAACTGGCATTTTAGACTCTTACAAGGTAGGCAAATAAATATATGCAGATAATAATCTGTTCCACCTCTAGCTTGCTGATGAAATTGACATACTTGACCATTTGTCCGACGACTGCTCACATATTTATCTGTTAATGCAGAGGAACTAGTTCTTCCCCAGTAGTGATAAATCAGAAAACCTGCTCCTAGGCCCTGTCAGTCCAGCCCCTCCTTCCTTTTATGTGACATGGGGAGAAACTGGGGTCTTCGACTACACCTGTTGATTCATCTTGTAACTTAGGTGTATTCTTTGGCAACTATGCATAGCTTACTCTTCAACTAAATGTGGTCTCTAAAGTTCTGATTTTGCTCCACTGCTCCAATGATAGCTCTAAACCTTATTGTTAGAAATAGGATTGGTGGTTGACTGGGGGTATGAACCCATATGCAAGCAACAACCACAATCCTAAGTCGGGGTCAGACACAGGCAAACCCTAAATTAACCTGTGCTCACACTCTGGTATCTTGGCGCAGAACAGCCAGGCTTAACTTTAGAGGCAATGAGAAAAGTATTTGTACAAGTCAGTGAAAATACCACACAAAATGATTTCACACCAGGTTAGGAAAAATGAGCTTGATTTAATAAATAAAATAGGACCAAAATGACAATAATCCAATTAAAACATCTTGAGATATTGAATTTTAAAGTTTATAGTTAAAATAGCGCCTAGCAACAAAAAAAGCACTATTGGGGCTACCTGATCGCTCCGAACCTGGACAAAGTCAAAAGTGCAGGCCGACTGTGATCTAGTGCGGGCTGGCTGCAGGGACTCAGTTAGACCAGCTGAACCAAAGTACCTTAATCCTGGTTGGGGTGTTATGCGTGGGTCAACATTGAAGATGTGTCTCACAGCAGAGGCAATGTATCTGTTCTAAGATGCAACCAGGCTGCGTCCGAGGTCCAGATGAGGCTGCGCCGAGAATCCTGTTGATGATTGTTGCGATGCAAAGGACGGTGTCGAGGATACGACGCGCAGGTTACACGAGGTGTCTGTTCTAATGAGCAGTGAAGATGTGATGCAGAGGTTTGGCATTGTCGATGCTGCTGTCGACTGGGGATGCACGGAGCTTGCGCTAGGAAAAACTTTGCACAGTGGCGGTTCCGAAGGCCATGTGTCTGTCCCAAGATGCGGGATTTAACGGCGATGCGAGACTTTTGCAATGGCTCTAATCCACGCAACAGCAGCAATTCGTCTGTTCTGCTCAAAGATGCACCGCTCGGCCAATGAGATGCAGTGCTCAGCAGAGGATTCATTGGTTCTGCTGGAGAAACACCTTAGGCCTACTTCCCAGGGTCTAGGACTGGGGTGGCACCTCTTGGCAGGGTAGATTCACAAATGACAGTGTCTTGGTGCAGAAGCAGGTTGGTTTAAAGTCTCTCATGTCCCTGAAACTTCAGATCAGGAGGCCAGCCAGCTATCCCTTTGAGTCACTCTGGGCTTAAGTGAAGCAGGTCCAGTCCCCTCGCCCAGTCAAGAAGGCAGCAGGTCAGCACAGCAAGGCAGAAGTACAGCAAAACAGCAGTCCATCAGAGTAGCAGTCCTTTTAGCAGCACAATCCTTATACCTTGCAGTCTCGTCACATGTCCAGAAGTGGTAGTGTCAGAGGTTCAGTACTTCTACCCAGTTGAACCTTTGAAGTGGGGGGGGGGAAACTTCACATAAAAGTCCTTTGAAGTGCACAGAGATCCTGCCCTGTCTCTATACTCTTTACGGGGGTTATGCAGCCCTTTGTGTGGGAACAGGACACAGTCTATTCAGGTGTAAATGAGGCTGCATCGAGCTCCTCCCTTCCATCCTGCCATGTTGGTCTATCAGGTCACACCTAAGGTCCCATTGTGTCTGGCTGTCTAGGAGGATGATAAAGCTCAACTGTCACCCACCCCAGACATGTGATCAGAGACAGGCAGCAGGGACTAAATGGCTAAAGTAAGAAAATGGCAACTTTCTAAAAGTATCAAAAATATAGGGGTTCGCCCTTATGATACCTCCAGAATCATGGTACAGAAAAGTGGCATTTTTGGAATGACAATTTGAAATCTGACTTCACCATAAATTAGGAATTTAAATTAGGATACCAGACATGGGGGTCTTACTCTTCCCAAATGGACATTACTCTTCTAAAATGTGATAAGGTAATCCCAATCTTGTCCTATTGGACTGATGGGCCTTAAAGTAGTGAAAAACGACTGGGAGTTTTTCCACTACCATAACATGTAAAGTATAACAGTACATGTCTTGCCTTTAAAATACATTGCACCCTGCCATCTGGATTGTCCGTGGCCTACCTTAGAGGTGACATATATGTATAAAAAGGAAAGGTTTGGGCCTAGCAAAAGTTTTTTTTTTTGCCTGGTCAATCTGGCAGGGTAAACTGCACACACAGACTCTGCAGTAGCCGGCCTCAGACATGGTTAAAGGGCTACTTAAGTGGGTGGCACATTCAGCCCTGAAAGCCCACTAGTAGTGTTTAATTTACAGGCCCTGGGTACAGGGGATACCACTTTACTAGGGACTTATAAGTAAATTGAGTATACCAATTGGGGATGAACCATGCTACTATGTTTAGAGGAGAGAGCACATGCCCTTTAGTGCTGGTTAGCAGTGGTAAAGTGCCCAGAGTACTAAATCCAGCAAAAACGAGGTTAGAAAAGTGGAGGAGGCATTTAAAAAGCTTGGAGAAAAGCCCACCCCAAGGCTATCAGGTCTAAGACTTATCATGGTCCTTTCCCACCTGGACCACTCAAACACCCATAAACGGGCTTCACCGGCCCATCCCCTTCAAAACCACACAGAATTCAGAAAAATGCAGCCCATCTGGCCCTGAAGACCCTCGACTGGCCATCTTTGAAAGAGTGAGCAACAGTCAAAGATCCCTGCCCAATTCATAAAGAAATCCATGTTGATTGCCAAACTACCTCCCAAAACGTTCCCCCCCCTTCCTTTCAAGAGTTTCATGTCTCATGATTACTCACATGACAAAATAAGAGGTTCGACGGTTAAACCCTCCATTTTAGGGCACCTCTATGTAGAATTTCCATCCAGTCCAGCTAAAAACTTGTAGATAAATTGTCTATTTTTGAAAAAACCTAGACTCCTCTATTCTCCAGGGCATTTAAATAACTCAAATTTCTCCACTAAAATCCTACTTTACTGGTCCTTGAAATTCTGGTTTGTCAGGCGCCTAAGGCAGGAAGGCTTGTTTCACACTTGACTTGTTCATTAAGGCTTTTTAGGTTTCGCCTATTCTCATTCGCTTGCGAATTAAATAGGCGAGAATTCAAGTGCTCCATCGACTCGTCAAACCACTGCGTTTTTTTCACAGTGCATGTGAGTCATGTGACCACAAAAGCAGGTCACGTGACCACACAAGCACGCGCATCTCCCTAATCCGCCTGCCACACTTCTCCTCCCCTCGCTCGCATTCCCGCCCCCATCCGGCTTCCCTCCACACATCTCCCTAATCCACCTGCCACACTTCTCCCCCCCCCTCGCTCGCATTCCCGCCCCCCCCCACCAGGCTCTCCCGCCCCCATCCGGCTTCCCTCCATGCATCTCCCTAATCCGCCTGCCACACTTCTCCTCCCCTCGCTCGCATTCCCGCCCCCCCACCAGGCTCTCCCGCCCCCATCCGGCTTCCCTCCGGCCATTTGCGAGCATTGCGAGGCCATTTGCCAGGAGCTCTCCCCCGCCCGCAGCTTGACAATGTAAACTCCTATTGCTACAATACGTATCAGTTTGCAGTTAGTAATCTCTCTTAAACTGCCTATGCACTCCCACCCATACAGAAATAGTACTGCGACTTCCTCATTTCTATCTGTGTTTGCATCTGTTTCTCACTAGAGCTAGGGGTTGCACACGCTTCCCCTGGCACAGTCGTACTCCGTTAACATATTGGATTCTACGCATGCCCGCCCAGTGAAGCCCCCAGGCACCTCGGGTGTAACCCCACCCTCTCGCAGATGCGGGACTGCGGGACTCCTGATTACGGTTACTAAAGGACTTGTAATGCAGTCTGTTCTCTAGGAACGTTTACCTTGCCATCAAGTCCAATGGAACAGTATTTGAAATGTGCGGCAGTGGCCGACTGCATCACCACATGCCGCCGGAGCTTAACGCAGGAACTTTTAACCACAGCGGGCAGCACCTCATTTGTTTACTTGTTATGTAGTGAAATGTGCGACAAGGTGCGTGGCAAAATTAAGAGTGGGTTTGTGACAAAATCTTAATTGAGGGCGGTCGCTCTACACGCATGACGCTGACATTCTAAGCATTGACTCTTGAGGCTAGAACCAAAATCGTTCATTGTGATGATATGAAAGTCCCGGGTTCAAATCCAGGCACGGCCATCCCACCCCTTCATCCAGTCAAGGTCAACCAAAAAATAACAGGCAGTCCCGTATGAGCTCACCAGAGAGGGGAATCATGTACTCTCGATCAAAGCGCTATAGCGCATTCCCGTTTGAGATGCTAATCAACAACCAGTCAAACATCACTGGCTCAGGTTTCATCATCGGGGCAGCCCCAGAAAGCAGGCACATAATTATATTATTGACATTTCACGGGCGGGGCCTTGGAGTACGCTTTACACACTAGAACCACCGCTCCCCTCGGCCCCTCCCCTACAGGAAGGCTCTGACACGCACCACACCCCCTCCCGGGAGCTCCTGCCCGGCCTGTGGTGCAGGCGAGAGGCAGTCTTGACTTCTTCGCCAGTCTCTGGGCCACTTAGATTTCTGTGGGAATCCAAAAAGGCCTTAAGCAAAACAAGCACTGCCGTTGCCAATAGGTTTCACATTTGGAAAGTTGGAGCTATTGGTTTTGTAAATGACATTTTATATTTATATATCGTTATTGGCATTGTCAATAACAATATATAAATATAGAATGTCATTTACAAAACCAATAGCTCCAACTTTCCAAATGCGAAACCTATTGGCAACGCCAGTGCTTGTTCTTCTTTTGGGTCATATTTGATGGTGTGTCATTGGCATGCCGTACCTTATCTGGTGGACTGCATGGTTTCCCTCACCAGGCTTGATGGGCACTATTCCGCTACCTGCCACTCTTTCTACCAGTTGACAACCAAACGTGCTCTGAGGCCAGTGAATGGTGGTCACTAATGCTTTACAAAACCATAAATAATAATTAATACTTGCCGTCCAATCTGCCTTTGCAAGATTACAATTTTTCAGCTTAATTTACTGTTCCTTTTATTTTTTTGGGGGGGGGGGGGCGGTTGGAAAAGAAAAAGGGAATCCATCTGATGTCACCTTTTTTACCGTTAATGCTAGCCAGTATTTCAGAGTATCACAGAGGTACCCCAATTTGCTTGTTATAGAAAACAGACATCAGGGCAAAATATAATTTTTTTGAAGACTGTCAAAATATTACTTCAAAGAGAATCTTGAACTCCTCCCAGTCCCTCTCCTACTTTTTTCCAGGATGAGGAAAATGACGCACTGAAATACTCTATGCTTAAATTAATACTTCTGACATGGTTTTATGTATCCATATATCATTCTGCTTTCTATGGCTAGTCGAAATGTAGCAGGGCAAAACTAAAATGAATCCTGATTTCAGAGAGCGTTAGCCATTAGCTCCAGGACTACTGGATTTTAGCGGCATTTGTCCTTGTGGTGCCGTCATTCTCTCAGACTCTCCTACTTTTTTTTATCTCGCTCTCTCGCTGTAACTCTCAGGTCCGCCTTCTCTGCTTCTCCTCATCTTTTCCCTTTTCATTCCTCTTAAATGTTTCTCTTTCTCCGACACAAACTCTCTCAATGTTGCTGGCTATCATTTTCCGTTTTTATTGTTTATCTATGTATTTCCTTTTCTCTTCTCAAGTAGGTATCATTGTCAGACATTACAGCTAAGATAACATTTTCACCCCCGAGACGTGGCACAAAATCACAGGGGGTCTTTATAGTAAACTTTTAAAAAATTGTATACATTAAGAATTTGCTCGCTTTCTTCCCTTCAGAACATTATTGAATATATAATCCTGGTTAAGAAGTATGGCCTTCGAAATGCCATTAAGTTGACAAAACGTGTTTCTTATAAAGCATACACATCAACTATAGAGAAATTTACTAAAAATGTAAAATATTATGAGGTACATTAAAAGAATTAAAACTATCAATTGTTTTTGTGTGAGGACTCAAGACTGGTAAAGATTCTGTCTACTCTGGCCTGCAAAACCAGGGATGTTTATTAGCATGTTGCTGATCCAACACAGTCCAGAGGCAGCATGCTCATATGGCCTGGTACTACCTATACCCCCTTCTCCCTTGTCAAGACCCATATAATATCAAGAACAAGACTTTCTTTGGAAAAGGGGGTCGTATATAACCCCCGGCTGTATTTATTAACAAACACTTAAACAATTAATAATAACAATTTACAAAAATGTACGCAGAAAACATACAATTGACATTGATTACATTGATAGGTACAGATGACAGATGGCTAACCTTAACATAACTCTAATACAAGTTATTCCAACATATCATCATCAATAATCATATTGGCAATTACTTTTCTTCATATCCATATTTGAGCCTACGGTAAGGTCAATAACTGGTGTCAGATCCTTATCAATTAAGCCCGCCCTCCAGCCGGAGTGTGCATGCGCAGAGGGCCTATTCACAGTGAGGGTTATCCCCTTCCTCCCCCCAGCCCCCCTGGTTATCCCGTACGCTCTGTATACTATCTCCATAAGGGGCCCTGGCAGATCTGTGCCATTGTGCACGTTTGGGTGGCCAACCAGCCTAGGAAAAGCGTAACTTCCCACTCCCCACACCCATCAAGCCAAAAGGCTGTAACTGCCCCTGGAGTTCTAGGAGGGACCACTTGTCCCTCCCACTTGGGCGACCCCATTCAAGAATGGCGCCGCCTTCTAAGGACCTTACATTTACTGCTCACCAATCATGACCTTACCGCCACAGGCCAGCATAGTTGCCCGACTATCTGGCCCGCCCCCCCACTAGAAGGTCATGCCCTGCTTCTGAAGCCCCCTAACCATGCCAGCAAATTCTCTGAGAGGATTACATTACCTAACTTTAATAGATGGACACCGTCTTTTAAGAAGCACGGATCCCCCTTTTGCACCCGTGGGCGATCGTCTGTAACTGAGGAGACCTAAACAACTTCTCAGTTTTGTTATTGATCCTTCTTACTGAGTGGTTCAGTGCCCTCACAGACTCCCCACCCCTCCATTGACATCTAGGTACCATCTGGAGCCATGCTATGGTGCATCCCTGGCATGTTTTAGCTAACCAACCCACTTCCGTAATAATGGATTCCACTAGCCCTCTTCCTCCCAGATTCACCAGATCATTCCCTCCCAGGTGTAAGATAATAATACTAGGGAGAGGCCCCCTTGCCCAGTAGGTCCCTTACAAAACCCCTGAACTGACTCAAGCAGAGACCCCCTCTACCATGCAGTGAGACCCTAAAACAAGCCTGCTCAGCTCTGTATTTCTAATTCCCTGAAAAGAAAAATGCCTTTAAACGTCTCACATATGAATGGCCTATATTCCAAATCACATGTGGTCCTGGTTCCGGTGGAGGTGCATGTCTTTGCTTTGGTGGTAGTTGTTGATGGGCCAGCGCCGGTTTCCCCCTGCGTGACAGGTTCGAGAAACTGTAGAGATCAGCATAGAAAGACATGCATCAGTACCAAGCAAACGTCCCACTCACAACATGCGCAGCCGTACATAGCATTTGTAACAATTGGAGGACCACCTCCCAATCCTTTTGACATTACTGCTGTGAAAACCTCTAGCTATTGCCTCCGTTGCAGCCCCTATTCTTAAATAATGAGTTCCAAAGCAACTCGGATCCAAACCTGCCTGCTGCACTGCCATATCCATGACTCTTTTAAACGGAAACCTGGTGAGCGGGGTACCGTCCACATTGATTAATAACGTCCCCCCTTGTACTAGGTCTATGCTGTAAAAATGCCTCTATTTGTGCCACGAGGCAGCACGGATTACCATGTGCCCGATGTAGCACTATCCCCTCCCCACAGGCCTCTTGATCAGTTTTGGACTTCCTAATGGATATCAATAAGGCGTCGCCTTGTACTTTTGCATGGTCAAACTGTAGACCCTCTCGCACATCCTGTCTATTCTGGGCCACCAATTCCCCTATGCGAAAAGCACCATAAAAGGATAGTGAAAAGGCTGCCCTGAATAGCAGAGCTTTCCCTGTGGTGTTGCAAACAGTGTCAAACATCCCCTGTAAGGATGTTAGCAACTCCACTCCTATTGGACGTCTCGAGTCCGGTGCTAATCCTTGGATGCGCTGCCAACCTTTTAAAGCCTTCCAGACTGTGAAGCTATTGGTGGGATCCCCCCTGTCTCTGGTTTGTGCTAAGAAAGATATTGCTGACATGTGGTGTAGGAGTGCCCCTGTGGCATGCCACTCTTCTGCCCAATCCTTTCCCAAGAATGTACAATATGCCCAAAACGCCCTTCATAAGCTTTCCTGGTCCTGGGAGCTAGGCTAACTGACATGAGGTTTGGTAGTTGGGGCCACTAATCTGCCAAAGTACTTCTGGGAAGGATGTTGGATTCTCTTCTGCAGAGGGGAGGTGTGCTGTGAAGACCTGCATCTTGAAGAGAGAGAGTGCATCAGCAGCATAATTTAACATACCTGGCACATGTTTAGCCCTAAAGAGTATGTTCTCTTTCATACACAACAGCATTATCTCTTTTAACTGGCGGAGAATCATTTTACACTGTGCTGCTTGTTGGTTGATGCATTCGACTAAAGTCATGTTGTCAGACCAAAACACCACAGATTGATTACGCAGTCTCTCAGGCCAAACTGTTAAGGCCACCCAGATAGGAAACAATTCCAAGAAACCAATGTTAGCTCTTAACCCATTCTGCACCCATTATGCTGGCCACTGCTGTGCCACCCACTCATTACCAAGTATGGCTCCAAATCCCACACTACCCGCAGCGTCAGTCCATAAACCTAACTCTGCAGAGGTAGTGGGTGGACCGGGCCCCACTACCCTGCTGTTGAAGTCCTGCAGGAATGCCATCCAAATCCACATGTCCTGCCTAACCTCAGCCGACAGCCTGGTGTGGTGGTGCTTTTCTTTGAGACCGGTCATGGCCTGGGAGATAGAGCGGGAGAACGGTCGTGCCATTGGTATCACTCTGAGAGCAAAGTTCAACTGCCCTACCATCTGCTGTAACTAATGGAGGGTAACCTTATCCATGGCGAGGCATTGCTGCAATGCTGTCCTGAATTTTTTTATCTTGTTTGCCGGTAACCGGAAACACCCTTGGACTGAATCTAACTCAATGCCTATGAATTCTATTGTTGTTGTTGGTCCAACTGTCTTTCCCGGTGCCAGGGGGACCCCAAAAGCCTGCATGAGCGTGCAGCATTCCTGCAGTGCCCACGCACACTTCGGGAGCCCGTTGACCCCAGAATAAGAAAGTCATCTAGATAGTGCATGACAAACTGATGCCCGGTCTCCTGTCTAAAAACCCATTCCAAGAATGAACTGAATTTTTCAAAGTAAACGCAGGGGACCGAGCACCCCATGAGCATACACATATACATGTAGAATTTGTCTTGAAATTTAAATCTCAGCAAGTAAAAGTCTGCAGGATGGACTGGCAACAAACGAAAAGCAGACTCAATATCTGATTTTGCCAGCAATGCACCAGGGCCCAGATCCCTAAGCATTTCCACCGCCTGGTCGAATGACGCGTATTTTCCACTACTAATCTCGTCACTGTTGGCGTCATGAGAATGAGTTCATTCTAGGTGCAGATAGATTCTGAATCAACCTGAACTCACCCTCTTCTTTTTTGGGATCACCCCCAAAGGGGAGCAGACAAAATTGTGTACCGGGATGCAGTCAAATGGTCCCATTATTCGGCCCAGGCATAGTTCTTTAGTAATCTTTGTTGCCGCCACGCCTGGGTTGGTCCTAACCGAAAGTTGTTTTTTGCATTCAGGTGCCCCCACATAGTCAGGTGCAGGGATTCTAAACCCATACATGAAACCTTCCTGCACGGTCCTAGCAGTGGCATGACAAGGGTACTTGTTCAGCCAAGGGGTCATAGCCGTTATGTCAATGGGTGAGTGTGCCACCTATTGTACCCTACCCTCTTTCCTGTTTCCTCCTTGCTTTATCTCTAGATTTCTTGAGACACTTGGACTCTGGGTGTGATGGGTTAGTGCAGATAGAGCAGACGTGTTTGAACTTGCAGATGCCTGGCGTCTGAGTGCATGTCCGCCTATTAAAATCCCAACATGTCCCCATCCGCCCTGCCCGCTACCTAGGCTATTGGCAGGGCCTGTGTTTTGGGGAGGCCGAATGGGCTGAAAGGGTTGTAAAAGATTGGACTGTCTGTCCCCTGTTATTGGATTGCCCTGTACACAACTGTTTATTGGACTGTGCTACCCCAAACTGATCCAACCTAGAGATCGTGTCGATCTGGTTCCAGGACAGGGCTGGATCAGCTGACTTAGCCCTCCTGAAGTCTGTCATACTGCTTCCAACCACTTCCCCCATACTTGTCATGAGCCATAGTAATGCGGTTCTGGTAACATTGCATCTCTGCCTTTTATGTTTGGAAAACTTTCAGCCATCACTGCCATGAATACTGAGAAACCTCTGATCCAGTTATTCAAGTTCTCATCAACCCTGAATTTTAACAACTAAGTTGCCCATTCCCTAGGGAGCCTCCAGTCCTTCTGTTTCTTAGCTTCCTCCCTTTCTCTTTCGTCCAAGAGCAAAGAGAACATACTAATATAACTGCCTGATCATATGAGTTCTTTCACCTCTCTTGTCATGTGTCTAGCCACATTCTCTCTCCCGGTACGTGATTCATCCACACCCAGGAATGGAAATGTCACCTGCTTACCTACTGAACTCGTTCCAGCAGGCTCTGTCAACTTTTCCTTCGCCTGGCTGAACACCGGCACTTCTTTGTTGACATCAAGTGGGGGAACCCCACTGTTTGGGTTGGGAAGAGAAGAAGTACCCTGTTCCCCCCCTAGCGATCCCCCAGGTGTTGCAACAAACTTAGCTACCATCTTCCTTGCTGCCGTCACTGGGTCCTCCCCCATTTCTTTTGCCCCCACCGATGCTGACAACATCCTTGCCCTCCCCAACCAAGGGAGAACTGCTGCTAAATGTGCCACTAAATCTGGTGGGACCAGGTTAGAGCCCGCCGGGATATCCTTTGGGACCCCACCCCCCCGTAGGCACTGGAACCACTGGAAACACCCCTGCAGGAACGACCTGTACTGGGGCGCCCAAAGGAGCACCCCTCAGAGGAATCACTCCCGATGGACCCCCCAGAGGGACTAATCCCGTGGGAACAGCCAGGGCCGGGGCTCCTACTTGAATCCCTCCCAGCGGCACCGCTTCAGATGGTCCGGGCACCTCCTGTTCATCCCTGGGCTGAGAAACTGGCACCCCTGCTTTAGGCTTTGTACCCCCTTTCTTGGGCCTAACCCACTTAGGGGGGCATCTAATTCTCCCCTGGGCTTAGGGGGTACTATGGTTCGCCTGGGTCTCTCCAAACCCCCCCTTGACCTTCTACCCTCTCCCTGAGGTCTGCAAGGTTCTGCCCCAGTTAATCCACTTTCATCCACCTCCTATCCATGGTAACCATCTTGCGCATCATTGTCTCCATCATATATCCCATGAGAGAGTGCTTCTCGCCCCGCTTCATTTTACTGGCCATTGCTGCTTAACCCTCTGCAGATTACTTTGACAGTGCTTAAACTAACACTGCGTCTACAATGCTCGCCCTAAATAAACACGGTCCATTTTGCAATGGCACACAATGGAAACAATCTTCCCGCAATCTTCCCACAATGCTTTGTGGAGAAGTGTGGCTCACCGGTTAGAGGAGGCAGACCCAGAAGCAGAGGTTGGCCCGGGACCAGGGTTCAATTCCCGACGCGGTAGGGTTTGGAGCTCAAATGTCCACGGACCTGATAATTCTCGCTTCGGTGCCTACTTGAATCAGGGGTTCACGCTCTGCAACTCTGGGCAATAGCTTGCTCAATCTCCACTACGGCCCCCGCGGCGGGATGCCTGGCTTTCACCTTGGGGGTGCCCAGCTGGGCTATCCCACAGGGAAAAACCAGGACGGGTTCCCAAAGCAAGCGCCGAGATACCCTTTGTGGTGATACGTGCGCTATATAAGAAACTACATTTTATTACCATTTCCAGGCCTGGTACCACCGCCCAGGCCCTTACCTTATGCTGTTGGAGGTACACGACCGGCCGTAAGCACCCTCGCAACCAGAGCCACGCCACACCAGCTAGTCCGGCAGGTTAGGTGAGTAATCTAAGCCTGTGCGGTTCACAGAAGCGGTGGAGTGCAGGCCTGTCCGTGTCCCCTTACTTTGCCACAGGTATCTCCTGTGTAGCTTCCCTTGATGAATGGACTGCTTCAGACTCTTGTCCTGGTTGATGGGACCTTTGGTGTTCACTGTAACAGAATAAACAAAAAATCACATGCAGACCCTTTTCTTCCCTCCCCCCCTCCCCCGGGCAACACCAAGCTCAGGCTTGACACACAAACTGCAATAACTTGCAGGCCTTTCAGATCGAGTGGAGTGCTAATATCATGCAACAGTGTTCAAGAATAGGCTTTATACAGCCCTACAATTGGTGACCACACCTTATTTACACCGTGCGATGTAAGCACCCACCTCTCTAGCACGATGCCAAGCGGGACACTGAATTGTGCTCCTAGCGCGTGATGCTCAACCAAATAGCGTTCAAAAACAGACGGTGCGCTGCTTTACCACTGTGCGAGCGCTCTGTGAGCGCTCTAACAAAACAGACCTGCCCGGTATGAATGCACTTTCCCCTACTGTGGGTCAAACAAACAGGTGGTGCGCTGCTTTAACGCCGTGCGAGCACTTCGTGAGCGCTCTAACAAAACAGACCTGCCCGGTATGGATGCACTTTCCTCCACTGTGGATCAAACACAATGCCCTAGGATCCCTAGGAAGCGGTTCACAAAGGCTCGAGGACAACCTGTCCCTCTTATTGCCATGAAAAGAGAGGAGGAAAGTTGCAATGTTTTACCGCGTCTGAACAGTAGCAGTTTCATAGTGTTGCCTTTAAATCTTTAAATTGGAATTCAATATTGTGCCTGAGCAAACGCACTATATGTAAACTGTTCACACTTAATTAACATTGTTGTCAATTACCAGAATAACCTCTATGGCATTCAGCTTATTTTTCCATTACATAATAATTGAAATTTTTTCTCCTTTGGTTTTTTGATTCTTTCCATAATATCAGATTTTAATCTTTTATGTTTTTTATGCGGTTTCCTTTATTGTGGCATGGCCTGCACTTGTACAGTTTCCTGCTTGCTATCTGCCTCGTTTCGTCCATGTCATACCTAAAACGTCAGTTGGTAGTTTCTTGAATCTGCTTCGTGCTTTTGAAAAGTTTGAGGGGCTGAAGGATTTGGTGACTGGTGGTGATCTTCAATTTGCTGTGGCATTTCAGTTTGAAATGTAATATGGTTCTATTTCTGTAGCTTGCCCTGACAAACGGCTCATCCAGCTAGCATGCTTGGAGTGAGCGTCAAAATAATTCAGTTTGAGTGGCTTCCTACAGTTGGGTACCTGTAAAGCTAGCCAAATCCTTTGTGCACTACTACTGGCAGGCAAACCAAACTCATCTTTCCCTAATCCTCTTGCCCACTCGCAATTTCAGGAGGTAATGCAGTGAGTAACTTAAATGGTGCGGCACCAATGTTCATTTTTTGTGCCACCATTGAGGGATCTTGGAATGTTGGTAGTTGCTGAGGTCGTGGAATGTAGGATGGCTCAAATAGAGTATATTTTATGTGCCACGCAAACCTATAAACCATGTACATTGTATCCTCTTGTTTTGTTTAAATCATGTGTATCGAACCCAACATATGTCCAGAAGAGGTTGATCAATGACCGAGTTTCCCAATAATAGTGTAAGAGGAAATCATGTTCAGATAATCTAAATAGTTTGCTTGCATATCGAGTGGTTATCCTGAAAATTAAACATTGATCCTACCTTTTGCAACTATGTTGAATATGGATACCCCTGTTTTTGTGTAGAAACGAGAACAGACTAAGCCAAAGATGTAAAAAGTTCTTTGATAAATGAGACAGACTGTGTTGGTGTTGCAGTGGGACTTTACCCCTCCCAGTTATTTGCCCAATCTTTAAGTGATGCCAGAAGGGAACCACTGGAAAGGAGGAGTAACCTTTTCACTGAAGTCTTGTCTATGTAAGTGACCACTGTACTTGCACACACAAATACACATATGTAGACTAACGTACAGTATTGGATTTGAAATGTTGATCACTTACCACTCCCCGCGTTTAAATGTAGTGAATGAGTTGGTGTCAAAATGTGAATGAGTTGGTTTGAAAATGTTAATGGCCATATGAAGTAGTGTCTTGGCAGTAGAAGTTGACAGGACGAATTCGGAAATGTTTGCCTCATTGTGCTGTTCCCTTGAATCGTCGTCTTTCAAACCGTGGCATCAATTGAGAATCATGGAATGCGATTTAGTTGGCCTACAAAAATAATTCTTTGCTTTAACATTGTTGCTGTTAATCTTTGGAGCTAGATCTGAACAGTGCCATAAAGTACAGAACTGCGCAGTGTTAATAATTCTAGATATGTGAAGTGAAAATTCCCGGGTGTCTTGTGAGGATGTTTTCTTTTACGGATTGTTTCCTGGCTTACTACTACAGCATTTATTTTGTGCAACCTCTACACTGGGTGTTTGTCAGACAGTACAAAGGTCGCTTTGTCCCTTTAGCAGTTCTTACTGTACAGAACAAGCCCACAAGCAAAAGAGACGCCGTGCAGTGCGGTGCCCGTGCACATCGGCTGTCCGGGCGCTAGCTGGAAGAGGTGCCATGAGCGTGCACATCGGCTATCTGAAAGAGACGCCGTGAGCGTGCACATGGGCTGCCCGGGCGCCGTGAGCGTGCACATCCCTGTCCCCCTTCAGCCATCAAACCGACTACTATAGGTCTCGCGAAGGCGAGCAGCGCATGCGCTGCGTCGCTAGACAAGACCTAAAAACGAATCCTGCTGATCCTTTTATTCTATTGGAACACCATATGAACGCAGATGCCAATAGATGCAAAACCAGCTTCGTCCAGTTGCAACACCCACCTCAGCATATACAGTGAAGAAACATGCTTGGCTAAACATAAATAATAAAGCTATGGTCCGGACTTCTTCTTCCTCTTTCTCTCCTAACTCCACTTCTTTCTTCTCTTTTTCCTCCTTCTCCTCTTCTCACACTCACTCTCCATCAGTTTTTGGCTATCATTTTGCATTTCCCTTTTTCATTGTTTATCTCTGTATCTTCTTTTTTCTGTCAGTCTTCCTCTGTCTTATCACCTTGGAATTGCTTCTCCTATGTTTCTATCCCGCCCCCCCCCCCCTCAACCCACCTATATCTTTCTATCTTCCCTCACTTTCTCCCATAGGTCTGCCTCTCTCTGCTTGTCTCTCTACATTTTTATCTGTTCCGATCTGTCTCTGTCACACTTGTCCTTTATGCATTCATTCAAGTTACTTACTCTGTGTTCCTCTCTTTCTTTCTTTCTTGCTTATTCCATCATATTATTTGTTTCTCTTTCTGCTTGTTACTCTGTATATCTGTAAGAAATATGAGCAGCTGTTCCACCTCTGTCACTTTCCTTTGTCCTTATAGTTCTCTTGCATTTCGCCCACCTTATTTTTCTCTAGGTCCTGTCTGAAGGGAATACATATGTTATACTGTTAGAGCAGGCCCATGCAGTTTGTTTCTCCCTAGTATCACATTTGCACCATCCTCCATAATGCATTCTGGATGGAGGGCAACACCTGCCCTTCCCAGCAGCTATCTGTGGAGCAGTGATAAACCTCAAACTGGTTGGAAATGGGCTGTAGTCACACTTCCAAGCAATGGGAAACTGGAACGTCACTCCAGCTTGGGGAAATATCCCAACATCGCAGACTTTTGTGGTCTCTGTTACAATCATTTCTGAAAATACAGCTGGGTGCTGCTGTTTCCTCCAGGCCAAAACTAATCCTGAAGGCCTACTGAAGTCCTGTTGTCCTACCTACTGCTTATCCCGAATACATAGAAGCATCTAGACACTTCATGGAGTCCAGAGAAGCAAAAACGAAGACCCTAGAATTCCACTCAACGCCACACCAGAGTAGGGCTGCCCAAGAATCAATTTACAAAAACAGCTGATGAACAGAATGCAGAACAATGTCATATATTCACCCCAGTGCAGAGATTTGGGCCTAAATCCATTGTTTTTTTGCTCACCACGTCACCCCAGTTCAGACATGGCCATATGCAAATCAGTCTTGACCCTGTGCTTCATGGGAACAGTCCAGCCCGAACTACCAAGCCATGTCTTCCCTGGACCGGAATCAAGCATCCTAGGACCGATTTCGGGCTTTCAGCCCTCTTCAGCCAGTATAGCTTAATTCCAGTGGAATGGAGACTCACGTCTGAGCATACCCGCCCCACTCTGGGTGACAAATGCAAAAACAACAGTTGATGAACACAATGCAGAACAATGTCATACATTCACCCCAGTACAGAAATCTGGGCCTAAATCCATCGTTTTTTTGCTCACCACGCAACCCCAGTTCAGACATGGCCATATGCAAATCAGTCTTGACCCTGTGCCTCGTGGGAACAGTCCAGCCCGAACTGCCAAGCCATGTCTTCCCTGGACCAGAATCAAGCATCCTAGGACCGGTGTCAGGCTTTCAGCCAGGATAGCTTGATTTCAGTGGCATGGAGAGCACTGGACTCACGTCTAAGCATACCCGTCCCACTCGGGGTGACAAATTTACATCATTTACCCTCACTTACTCGACCCACAGAAGTATGAGCACAGGCCGTTCACCTACCCGAGTGGCCTGGGTGCTGAAAGAAGAATCACTAAACTAGACTTGTGCGTACCCTGAAACTTCATTGTAGTGCAGAGATCCAGCGTTTGGATAGCGTGGTGCTGGCTGGGTCTAGATGGCATGAAAGTGGCCTGTATGGTGTGAGTGTGTGTCCGTGTGAGCTCACACGCTCCTTAACCCCTGTGGGACAGACTGTGGTCTGCTCCCTTCTGTGTCTTAATCTGCCCCACTTGATTGTACAGTGACACTTAGTAGCTTTTTTCTAGGGGTTCTATTCCAGGAGATAATTATACTTTCTAGAACCCTTAACTCTTGACTGTGACCTCTTCAGACTGTTGATTCCAGGATCTCTTTATCACCTCAGAGCAGGCTGCACATTTTATTATTTGGGTTTTTGCAACTGCAAACAGTATTTAGACAATTTGCAGTGTTCTGGTGAGAGGATTCCAATCCTCTCTGTTCTGTGAACAGCGCAGCATTTGTGGTCAGTTATTGATCTCAAACAGTATAAACTGTGTGTAAATTAAAAGGCCCTATCATAGAGTATTTTTTTTTTTATTCAAACTTTTTTTGTTTTGCAGTCAAGGAATAAGTCAAAAGGATACAGAATAAGGGTGCAAGGCGCTGCACACTACAAGATAAGCGAAAACATAGCGAAAAAGTAAGTACCTACATTTTGGGTCAGTTGGGAAGATTGCTGATCAAACAATTAAAAAAACCATTGCATAAGTTATTTGGACAAAGTAGCCCTGCCATAGAGGCCTGATGATCTGGAGAGTATGCATACATTCGTAGAGTTTGAATCAAGTTGAAACAGGCCTAATGACAAGTCAGCATTGTACTACGTTGAGGCTTTTGTACTTGCAAGCATGTTATTGAAGTAGTAATTGTAAAGTAGATTGTAAATTATAACTCGTAAAGTAGTTGTAATTGTAAAGAGAGATGGTTAGGTGTGCAAGAGTGTGAAAAGAAGAAATATGAGAGAGGGGTAGAGTGTGGGGGGAAGGCAGCAGGCATCCCTTGAGCTGTCCTTACCACTGTGTGTGGTACAGAAGAAGTAGGTCTGCCCGGCACAGCATTGGTGTACGAGATGTTTTTATTTATTGGGGGGGAAGGGGGGGGGGGGTCAACGTACTAGAGAAAAAGATCAAGCGAGGTCCAGAGGGGCTGACAATATCATATCATTGTGTTATTTTGATGGTTTCGATTTGTTGATTTTAATTTTTTGAGTACTATTTTTTTTCTTTACCTATATGTATGTATTTTGAGCTATTATTAAAATGTGGTTCTTTTATGTAATATACCAGCTCTTGCTGGATATTCTCCTCTTTCACGCATCTGTGATACTCCACATCCTGTGCAGGGAGTCTGCAGCATTCAAACGACACCTAGGGCAACATGAGGACTCCACAATAAAATATTTATTTATCTGTCCTGGACTTAGGTACGCCTGATGTATGATGTAGAAATGGATAAGTTGGCATCTAGCATTCCGCGTTCCCTTCCACGCCCTCTCCACCAATTTATACAAAGTTAGTCAGGTATACCTTTGCCCAGATCCTCCTCCCATTTTTCTCGCAGCCGAGTTAGTTGCTGAAGCCCCTCCCCCACCATTCACCGATAGAGGCATGTTACTGCCTTGATCGTCCCTGCAGCCATTACTATATATTGGCACGTCAGGGATGTCTGCGGTTCTAGCAGCCCTTCCCCCCAATGTTGATGAATTGCTGCCACCAAAGCGACATGCAGCAAAGAAATCGCCCCTGGGCAATCCGTATCTGTCCTGCTGTGTCTGATAAGGCAAGAGAGCTCCCTCCTCGTACAGGTCCCCAATTATCTGCAACCCCAGTTCTTCCCACTCTACTAATGCCTACCAGTCCCCTCCATGCCAAAGGGCCGTACACATTCCAAGAGGTATCTCCGGTGCGTACGGGTGAGTCTCGCCTACCCTACGTCTACTTCTATTCCAGCTTGCCCTTAGCGCTTTCTCTTCATAAGTCAACGAGTCAACCCGCAACCGCTGGCCCAAAACCACATGCCGTGGAACCCAGCGATCCAGCGATCCTCTTGACCATCCGGTCCCCTGAACTCTTGAGCAACCACCTACGTTAGCCACTGTAGTTGGGGCGCCAAATAATACAGTTCGAAGTCTGGGACCGCCCATCCCCCCTCCGCTCTAGGTCTCATCATCATGGCTAGGGCCACTCGCCTCTTGCCGCTCCCCCATAAAAATCCTCCTACCATAGTTCTGTGCGTCCTAAATACCAGGCCCGTAATCCAGATCGGCAGCGTCCTGAAATAATATAGTAGCCTAGGGAGCGCCACTATTTCAGAAGCGCTACTCTTCCTGCCATTGAGAGCGGCAGAGTACTCCAGACCGTCATGCTTCCCCTGACTCCCCGCACTGCTCTGTTCACATTGCCCTCCAGAAGATCTGCTTGCTCATGATAAATGTTAGTTCACAGATACGGCAGGGCTCCCATCTTATTCCATGCAATCTCTTGGGGATTCCCATTGCCCAACGCACCAGGAATAGGCTAGTCTTCTTCCAGTTCACGCACAGCCCCAACGCTGCACCAAACGCCCGCAGCAGCGCTGTTGCTCCCGTTATGTCCCTGCCAGGGCCCGCTAGAAAGATCAGCAGGTCGTCCGCGTAGAGCGATATATAATGTATATCTCCACGCATCTCCAGCCCAGTATAATGCTTCCCTGATCTAGCTAGCACTGCCAGGGGCTCAATCGCCACAGCAAACAACAGTGGAGATTGCGGGCAACCCTGCAGCGTTCCTCGTCCTACTGTGCAGGAAGCTGATACCGCCCCCCCCCCGTCCGCCACCGAGCCGTCGCTGATGTATGCAGTATTTGGGTCCATCTCACAAATTCCTCCCCCAACCCCATCTTGCGCATAACCTGAAAGAGAAATGGCCATTCCAGGCTATCGAATGCCCTCTCTATGTCCACCGATAGAATCAAAGTAGACGGTAACAGGTCTCGGCAGTTCTCTAGAATTCGCAGTAGCCTTCTCACATTAATTGCCGTATTACGCTTAGGAATAAATCCGGATTGATCTTGGTGTATCAGTTGCGACATATATGCGAGTAGGCGCGACCCTAATATCCTGCTTAAGATTTTGTAGTCAGTTGTCAACATTGACAGCAAGCGATATGCCTTCATATCTGTAGCTTCTCTTTCAGGTTTCAGGAGAGGGATAATAATAGCCTCCCTGGTGGTCTTAGGTAACCTCCCTGCCTCGTATGCCTCCAGATAAATCAATTGCAACCGCAGAGCCAAGCAATCTGCATATTTAGAGTAAAACTCTATGGGGAGGCTGTCCACCCCAGGAGTTTTGTTACGAGCCATATGTTTAATCGCACTCCTAATCTCTCCTATCATAATCTCACTGCCCAGCAGATCCCCCTGCTCCTTGTTCAAGCTCGGTAGAGCCACCTCCTCCAAATATTCTCTTATAGCATCTGGGCCCTGAGTCAGCTGGCTACTGTAAAGCCCAGCGTAATAATACTCCAGGAACAAGCCGTTTATCCCGAATGCTTGTGCACCACCTCCCCTGATGGGGCTACCAGACCCAATATCGGCATTCCCCGGGGGTCGGATTGGCCAACCACGCCAGCAGTGCACTCGATTTGTGCCCGTCAGCATGCATCCTTGCTCTATAATTTTTATAATCAAAGGAGCGCAGTCTCTCCCCATGAACCGCTACTGCATCTCTAGCTTCCCAGATCTCAGCTTGCGCCCCTGGATTCCCAGGTCGGGCCTTCTCCGCATACCGAAACAGGCCTTCCGCCTGCTCTAAGTCAGTCAAAATCGTTTTCCGTACTCCCGCCACCTTACTAATATAGATCCTCCTGGTTACAACCTTAAACGCATCCCACTCAATTGCCAGTGACGTCGCAGTCCCCTCGTTCTCCCCGAAGTATTGTTCAGTACCCGTCTTCAGCTCCTCCCCAAAGACCGGATCTTCCAATGCTTCCGGTCTGAGCTGTCAGGTCAGTATGAACGCCCTCTCCTGACTCCACCTTATGCGTACTAGCAACGGGTTATGGTCTGACAGCGTTCACGCCAGGTACTCACTACCGGTCACCTTGGAGTGAACAGCAGGGGCGCATAATATTGCATCTAGCCGCACATGCAAGTCGTGAAGGCCGGAGTAATATGAGTAATCCCTCTCTTCTAAATGTTGGGCACGCCACGTGTCAATAAGCCCCCAGTTGGTTTTCCAGGTGCCTCTAGCCTTGGAGATCCTATGCACCGAGGCTCCAGATAGCGGGGGGTGAGATCTACCTCGCTCCACATCTGTTATTGAATTAAAGTCTCCCCCCCAATATTACCGCAGAAGTTAGATATGGCGCTAGGCTCCCTGACAATTTCTCAAAAAAGGAGGGTTGGTCGACATTGGGGGCATAAACACTACATAAAGCACAATCCACTCAATCAAGCTGTCCCATTACCGCCACAAATCTCCCCTCAGGGTCAACCAAGTGATGCAGTGGCTGAAAAGGGACCCCCACTCTAACCCACACCAATGTACCCCTGGCAAACGCAGAATAAGTCTTGTAGAATAATTGCCCCTCCAGCTCTTTTTTAGAGCTGCCCCCTCAGTTAGGATAAGATGCGTTTCCAGAAGGAAAGCTATATGCACCCCCCGCCGTACCAGGTAAGCATGCACCTTGTGCCGCCTCTGCATCGTATGGAGCCCCCGCACATTCCAGGTAATACATTTCAAATGATGTAACGTACCCATCGCACCTACCTCACGTCTAAGAGCACACCGGTGTCATCAACTTCCCAAACCCGCCTCCCCTACTCCCTCCCCCAGAACAGGCGCTACAACATTAGGACCCATCCAAACTATTACTCAAACACACCCACTAAGCTCCTAAGGAGCCAACCCACACAAACTTATGGAAGGTAAGACATAGGCTTCAGAGAATCAGACACCTAGTCGTCCATTGTCCTACGCTTAACCCTCTTATCACTGAACCCGCCCCTTCAGGGGCCGTGTATTTACAAGGGCCCTTCTACACATGTTCCACAGCCCCCCCTACTCCTTATCTCTGAATAGTCAGTTACCATCCAACTAGTTCCGCAGAGAGCCCCCCCTCCCTGCCCCCCGCCCAGTACTCTATTCAGGATCAGCCAATGTCTACATCACCCATCAATGATCTCGTCCGCGGCCCCAACTGTCACATGGGGTAACTTCTGGCTTCCAACATCCGATTGTTCATCTTCCTATTTCAGGGACCCTCCTTCTGCGTCCGACCCCTCTGGGCGAAGCCTTGTCCCTTCGTGCAAGATAGACGTGACAGCCTGCAAAGCGGCCGTGCGCTCCTTCTCTATTTGCAAAAAACACAGTTGATGGACAGAATGCAGAACAATGTCTTACATTCACCCCAGTACAAAGATCTGGGCCTAAACCCATCGTTTTTTTGCACTCCACACCACCCTAGATCAGACAATGGCTATATGCAGATCAGCCTTGACCATGTGCCTCATGGGAACAGTCCAGCCCGAACTACCAAGCCATGTCTTTCCTAGACCAGAATCAAGCATCCAAGGACCGGTTTCTGGCTATCAGCCTTCTTCAGCCTGGATAGCTTGACTCCAGTGATGTGGAGAGCCTGGGACTCACGTCTGAGCATACTCAGCCCACTCGGGGTGAAAATTGGGAACAGTCCAGCCCGAACTACCAAGAACTGGGGTGGCAGAGTGGGCTAAAGAACGGTGATGGATTAAACCCAGATCTTTTGACTGGGTGTGAGTGTTTGATTGATTCAGATGCTCCGTCCATCATCACCCCCTTTTGTACCGCTTTTGGCCGCCATAAGTGTGGCAGGGTATGCTCAGACGTGAGTCCCTTGCTCACTTTGCCACTGGATTCAAGCAAGCCTGGCTGAAGACGGCTGGAATGCCAGAAACCGGTCCTCGGAAGCTTGTTTCCGGTCCAGGGAAGACATGGCTTGGCAGTTCGGGCTGGACTGTTCCCATGAGGCACAGGGTCAGACTGATTTGCATATAGCCATGTCTGAACTGGGGTGGCAGAGTGGGCTAAAGAACGGTGATGGATTAAACCCAGATCTTTTGACTGGGTGTGAGCGTTTGATTGATTCAGATGCGCCATCCATCGCCATCCCCTTTTGTACCGCTTTTGGCCGCTATAAGTGTGGCAGGGTATGCTCAGACGTGAGTCCCTTGCTCACTTTGCCACTGGATTCAAGCAAGCCGGGCTGAAGACGGCTGGAATGCCAGAAACCGCTCCTCGGAAGCTTGTTTCCGGTCCAGGGAAGACATGGCTTGGCAGTTCGGGCTGGACTGTTCCCATGAGGCACAGGGTGAGACTGATTTGCATATAGCCATATCTGAACTGGGGTGGTAGAGTGGGCTAAAGAACGGTGATGGATTAAACCCAGATCTTTTGACTGGGTGTGAGTGTTTGATTGATTCAGATGCTCCGTCCATCACCACCCCCTTTTGTACCCCTTCTCTATTTGCGTCGTCGGCGGTTTCTGGGCCGCTGGTTGGCGACGCCGGTTACGCCTCAGCCTTCGTGGTTGTGGTCTCATCCCATCCATAGTTGCACCACTCCCCGCTTCCCCGATTCATGGTTTATTCATCTCCAACCAGTGCCATGCCTCCTCCAGGCTTTCAATTAATGTTGACTTGTCATCCTTTGTTATTTTTAGTCGTGCTGGAAACATCAGAGAGTATTGAATGCCCTCGTCCCGCAGTGCCCTCTTAACTGCCACAAATGATACCCTGCAGCATTGGACCTCAAGTGTGTAATCCGGAAACAATGTGACCTTGTTGTTGTCCACTGTATATGGGCCCGCCCTCATGGCATGGTTCAACAGAAGATCCCTGTCCTTGTAGTGTAGTAGCCTGGCCACCACTGGCCTCGGTGGCCTCCCAGGGGCACCCTATGGGCTCTCTCTAGGGTGAAAAAGGATGTCAGTCCTGCCGGTGCGACGGTTACCTTCAGCCAGTTTTCCAGCTATTCCACCATGTCGGGTCCTTCCACCCCTTCTAGTAGCCCCACCACTCGGATGTTGTTTCTTTGATTCCTCCCTTCTGCATCCTCCGTACGCCTCTCCAGGGTCCGCAGCCTATGTTGAAAATCGGCCATCTGCACTGCCATCGTCTTCTGAGCCAGTTCCAGCACCTCTATGGTTACTTCCGTCGGCTTCACCCTGTCTGCCAAATTGACGTGGTCCACTCGAAGCAATCCCAGCCCTTTCGTCACATGACCGATGTCCTTTTGCAAGGCTTCCCTAGTGTCTGCAATGGCTTGTAGTATTTGATCGACTTGCTGCTGGAGCATCCCCTCTGGACGTTGTTGCGATCCCTCTCATGCATGTGTGGCTGTCGTATCGTCTTCCTGCTCCGGCGGTGCTCCCACCTGTTTTCCCCTTGGCTTCCCCATGTCCCCTTAGGACTTTGGGATCTATAGGCCGTCGAGCTGTCACTATGGTGCACCGCCTCTCCACCGCTGCTTACTGTGCGTACGTTACCCAGGCAGTGGCCAGTCCCTATTCCGCCGTTCGCCGTCCTCTTTCAGACTTCCCGCCCCGTCGGGGCAATCCACCAAGCCCAGTCAGGCTGTTCCACTTTGCGTTCTTGGCTCCCCAGCAGGACCACTCTCCAATAGGACCCGTCAGGGATGTCTTCTGGGCCCGGTCCGGTCTTGCCTCTATACAGTCACACCCCCTGCCGGTGGATTGAGTTCTGGGTGGATATGAAGGGGTCTCTATGCGAGCATCAGGGCCCGCTCCTGGCCATTCACAAACAACCGCGGCGACCCTCTTGTCAGCCTAGTTCATTCCACCACCCCAGTGCTCACCACTGCTCAGTGCGCAGCGCGGTCTCCCAGCAGCGTCTGCTGCATGAGTAGTCCCTCCGCTTCGGCCGCCAGCTCCTCCACTTCAAAGTAATGGCGCCTTGGCTGCTTCCTGTCTAGGACACTTGCCAACCTTCCCAGTTGTCTTTGTATCCTCTCCTCAAACTCTCCCCGCCGTGCCAAGCCCCTCCTATTGCCTCAGATTAGTTGCCCGGTTAGCTACAATATTCAAGTACGCCGATCCCGACGATTTCAAGAGGGAGGGAGTCATCATCTGTATATGCCCAACCGCTCTCCAGCACTATTGCCCAGTCACTAAGATGCCGTGCCCTCCAGGGTCGGTAAAGAGCCTCCGCAGTTAACTATACCCAAGGCTGCCGACTTCTGGATCTTCAAGAGAGGGGAGTTACCCTGCGTGTGTGCCCAACCGCTCTCCAGCACCAGTGCTCATTAATTGAGATGCTGTGCCCTCCAGGGCCGGTCAAGAGCAGGCGCACTGCCTATTTCCTCTTTCTCAGCATGGTGCGGGGGTTCCTAGTGCTGCTTCCCTTCTGGGTCGCCTCACCACTCCAGCTCCTTGCAGCTGCTGCCTTCTGCTGCACTTCCCTGCCCATGTAGCTCTATGGCTCCAAATCTCACCTAGCCCCGCTGTCCCCCAGCAATCGCCGCCATGTCATCCACTTATGCGTCCAAGAGCCTTGGAGCTGCACTAGTACACAGTATGCAGATTCTCCAAGCTCCAGCTGACCCGCCCGCGGCGAGTCCCGATGCGAGGCTCAGGCAGGCACAGTGATCCTGCTCCGCATCCCTTCCTGGGTCGTTGCAGTTCCTCCAGGTGGCCTACACAATCACAGCTGCCCATGGTCTGCGGTCCCGCCACCAGCGGGCACCTCCACCTGCACCGCCACAGCACCAGCAGGCTGCCCATTCCGCTTGCGTACAAAAGGCAGGGGGGACCCCGCTCCCCACAGTCTCCGCTCCGTGTAGTGCCGCACCAAGGCACAATGCCTTGTCGCTGACTCCGCCAAACACCTCGGTCACTTAGCGGCAATGCAGCGCCTCCAGGGCCACTCTCCGCTCTGGGTCGCCGCTACTTCTGTTCCCCGCCAGGCTGCACACACCGCCATCTTGTGTCTCTGCAGCCGGCCGGCTCCGCTGGGCATCGGGCACCTAATCTGCAAAAGCCTTCCACTTCACGCCGCTGTGCCCACATCGGGCCTCCGGCGTGAAAGCTGCCCTCGCTGGCTGTCCCGGTCAATCTCCTCAGTCCCAGCCTTCACTGCTTCCGACAGAATCAAGGAGCTGCTATGCCGCCATCTTGTGATCGCGACTCGCCTCCCTTCCAGGTGGCAGTTTGCCCTAATCCGCCGATGCCGCAGTCCCCCTCTGGGTCGCCGAGTTATCTAGGCGCATTCCCCTTTCACCTCTGAGAATTGGGGGGTTCGCTTTGTGCCCCTTAATCAGGATAAACAACGGTGGTGGCGCTGAGCCCTGTGCTCACACGTCAGCTCTCATCCGCCTCGTCTTCGGAAACACCTTTTAATATTGCCAGGTTGTCCCTGTTGTTGTAATGCTCGTGGAATAAAGCCTCTCACCCTAACTTTCCATCTCTATTCTTCTGGTTGTCCGTCTTTCTCTTTTCTCCTCTTATCTTTGTCTCGCTGATTGTCTTTTTCTCTCCTCTTCGTGCATCTCTTGATGGCCCTCCTTTCTCTGGCTTTGTGCAGCAGCTCCTTTCCTCTGCCCTCATTATGGAGGGGAACACAGTTGAAAAACTTTGACTGATGGGGAGAATGTCTGTCTGTCTGTCTGTCTGTCTGTCTGTCTGTCTGTCTGTCTGTCCAAGCCCAGTCCTCATAGTGTGGGTTAACCTTGTCGGAACCAGACAAACACTATCTTTAGGAGGACTGGACCCCGTAGTGTGTTTTGGTACTTTCGAGCGAGTGTATCAAAAAACTAAAAGCGCAGTTATATTTGCCTCACTCCACTTTATGACCTATGCATCAACAAGAAGAGATTTCTTGGAGGAATGAACAATCAAACAAGTCACACTACACTGTCATCACAACCCAATACTTCTCACTATCAGTCTCTCTTTATATAAGATTTTGACAATATTCGTGAAATGTGTTTATATTAAATATATGGATTTAGATGATTTTTACTGTTGTTTAATTGGTCTTATCATATGTTTAATTAAAACAGATCTTGTACAAGTGCCTCTTGGGTCCTTTTAAGACTGATAGTGAGATGTATTGGGTTGTGATGACCGCGCAGTGTGACTTGTTTGATTGTTAATTCCTCCAAGAACTCTCTTATTGTTGATACATTGTTGTATAAGGAACCCTGTTTCTTGGAGTAGTGGGGCCGCTCTCCTTTTTTTGAGACGCTTTATAACCTACCCTACTATCAAAACGTGCATGGAGTTAGAATAGTAAATACACACTTCAGTACGGTCAATCTCCGGTCCTCGTAATAATAGGTAAGTTATGTTGAATGTGTGTGAATTTTCACAAATGCAATTGGATTTTCAGCAAGCATTGGCCGCGGTTGCATTGTGAACTACTTTGCCATGCATTACACCAAAGTGTTAACCGGAACCGCGCAATAGATTCACTGTGCCCCGAAATGTGCAGACATTGCATAGTGGCATAAATAGGCGCTTAAAAAATATGGGTTAGAGTTGAATTGGTAGCATAAACCGCAAGGGTATAAATACACAGTGTGCAGTCAGCCGCACATTGAACATATAGCTAACACTGTCACACAATACAGCTGAGATAAACTTTTCACCACCGAGACATGGCGCAAACCCACATCTATTTTCAAAATGAGTGGCTGTATCCTAAGCACCCGGGGTTCACAACTGGAGTCCCACAAGAGGGGGTCTTTATAGAAAACTTAAAAACAAATAACCTGATGTTTATGTACAAATGTTATGAAATGTTTAAAATTAAGAATTTTCTCACTTCCTTCCCTTCAGAACATTATTGAATATATAACCCTAGTTAAGAAGCATGGCCCTAGAAGTGCGCACATTATAAACGACTTTGCTTCGAAAACATGTCAATCGACTGTACAAAGCCCTTTAAACCCATGCACTCAGGTCACTACATAACTTGTGTGAAATATGGGAGGAAGCCGAAATTAGCGCAGCACGCCACAATAAGTAGCGGGGCACGCCATTGGAACACCTAAAACATGTTTTCCGAAGTGTTAAATGTAATTTTTTTGTTTTACACTGATCATATTTCACTCCAGCCAAGCTAGGCAAAATCTTCCCTGGGGCCAATAATGTTTTACCCTGTTGTGCGTCTCCTCCCCGGCACAGATACATAAAATATGTTCTGGAACTGCCCATCCATAACCGTGTTCTGGTGGTCAGTGATAGAAACCTTAGCTAGATGCATAGGGTTGCCTGCCCCTAATGCTTCGTTCATCTGCACTTCAGACCTATTTAAAAGACTAAGATGCCAAAAAAACATTGGCCTGGTTTCTAGGGTTGGGACTGTTCTCTTCCATGTGATCCTCATCAATAGTCAAAAGCATAGCAACCCTGTTCGTAGTTATATATATATATATATATATATATATGAAAGAAAACAGGTTTGCCCAGGGGGAGTTGTCACACGTAGAAGGGAAACAGCACACGACCCCCAGCAATGTCATCACAGCGTTCCCACATCCATTTCATCTGCACACTGCCATACGCGTTTCGAGCCCAGTTGGCTCTTGTTCACTGGCTTGCATAATGATGAGCGAAACAGCAGAGATGCTATGTGGCCATTTTTATTTCGTCATTGTTACCGCCCATTTGGGCGTAACCCATAGCATGCTGGTTGATGTAGTCCGCTTGATAACTGGACTCTAATACAAAACCTGGAATTAAATGCTGCTGTCCACTTTAAAATCAGCCCAAGTGGGAAAGTTCCTCGAAATAGCACATGGTTTCGCCGTGTTGACACCAATATCCATCCAGGGGTCAGGCCCCCTCCACTCCAGAAAGCGCCCGTAATAACAAGCACTGGATCCGCATGGTATGCGGCGGGACTCCTCCTGCGGCCGGACCAGCCGCTATATTTGAAAGAAAACAGGTTTGCCCAGGGGGAGTTGTCACACGTAGAAGGGAAACAGCACACGGCCCCCAGCAATGTCATCACAGCGTTCCCACATCCATTTCATCTGCACACTGCCATACGCGTTTCGAGCCCAGTTGGCTCTTGTTCACTGGCTTGCATAATGATGAGCGAAACAGCAGAGATGCTATGTGGCCATTTTTATTTCGTCATTATATATATATATATATATATATATATTTATCACAATCCAGCCGGTAGCCGCGCAACAGTCCCAAACGCAGAATCCAGCGCGTGGACACAAAGGATACGCCCAAGTCAGTCTTGCGTTATTAGATGCTTTTATTAATCATAAAGTGCAGGGTGCAAAAAGTCGAACAGACGCGTTATAGACAGAGCGTCCTTGCTCACTGTTAACAGGAGTATGGACCACAATACATATATATAGTGTTTGTATCACATTGGCGCGCCCAAATTCAAAAATAATTGCATGGAAATGGACATAGGACTCACACATTGCCTAAGCCTATATTTTAGGAAAGATGGGCGCCATCTTGGAATAGTACAAACACATTGTTACCATAATGAGAAATGTTTACATATAGTTGCTAAACATTAAAAGGCTCTATAAGTGTGCTTATGTCATTGTACCATTGTTTATATCGAATTCGATCGCTCATGGCGCAAATTACAATCGATAAAATGCCATAACTGTACAAATACATGTATAATTAGTACTTCACAAAAATGTGTTTCATAATTAAAAGACTAGTCACCCATATGATGTGTACTGCAGCGCAGCCCAAGGGAAATATATATGACAAACATAATTCAACCCAAAACATTACATTGTGTTAAATCGTATTTCAACATTCATTAATTGATTAGGATCCAATTTATAGGAGACATGATTTAATAATAAAGTGCATAGTGCGATATGTAAACATCTTTATGTGCAAACATTCTGCATGTTAAAGTGCAAAGTGCAAAAGTGCTTTTGTATCATATTGTGCAAATACGCAACGTCCCCATGTGCCTTTTGATATTAACAGCATATTATGATCCGTATATCTGCTGAAATGATTTGTCGTCATTTGAAACATAATCTCCCTTGGGATATATTACATTAAAGGTGACATAGATGGTATCAAATTCTTTTATCTAGTTGCAGCACGAGCTAAGTAAAGTGTATCTCTTTATGGATGTGGTCACTATTTGGTCTGCTAGAACCAAAAATAATAATAATAATAATGTGTGGAGAGGAAAACGTGACAACTGAAAAATATTTGAAAATATTACATAGGGTAATTTATCCAAGAATTCATTTGTTGGATTTAATTAAACCCTGTGATATTAAATCGAATACGTGAAAAAAATAATAGAAAGAGGAAGTATAAAAAATCTACTGTCAATAGGACTTATGGTACATGTGGCAATATGTTATTATCATCAAAAAGATGTGAATATTTTTAGGTAAATCCACCTCCTGAGAAAACTATATCTGTGGAAGTTAGAAAATTCCTGAAACTGAGACAATCAAAGAAAGATCCAGAGTTCCTAAAGAAAATTGCTAAGATCTTCCCCCATGTTTAGCCCCCCCGGTGTCTTGCTATTAAGTTGCACAATATATTGTGATTCGAGCTGTCTAAATTTGGTTTCATAATCTCCACCTTTTTTTTAGAGGTCGTTACAGCATCGATCACAAAATATTTTAAATGTGCCAAGTTCTTTTGGTGGAATAGCTGGAAATGTCTAGCTACCGGGTAGCTTTGGTCCGCATTTATAATGGCCCTTAGATGTTGTAGAATACGTTAGTGCACTGGTAATTTTGTGCTTCCAACGTATCTCAAGTTGCAACTGCAAGTAAGCACATATACTGCCAGTTCTGTTCTACATGTATAATGTGCATTCAAAAAGACCGGTTTTGTACTGAAGGGGGTTGTGTAAGACTTGGTATTTATTCCGAAATTGCATGCCCTACAAGAGCTGCATCGGAAAAAGCCTTTACGCGGGGATAGCCAGTTTTCACTTTTGGACAACTCTGGACTGTTGGTAACCAGTTCGTTACGCATTCCAAATGCTCGCCTATAGGTGATGGTTGGTGTATTGGGCAGAATGTCCCGGAGTATGGGGTCGGTAAGGATAACCGGCCATTGTGACTTAACCATGGAAACAATCTGTCTAGCCTGACGGCTGAATCCAGTAATAAGTCTGATGGTATTGGTTGATTGACCTTCACTGGTTTGTGTATTGGATACCCTAAGGGGATCTATCAGTTCAAGGCGATTCAGGCTGTTGGCTTTTTGTCTCGCTACATCCAAAGATTGGGAATTATAGCCTCTCGCTAACAATCTAGTTTTTGCCTCCAGCTGATGGTAATCGCGTAGTTCAATAGAACTGCATGCCCTGTGTATCCTCAGGAACTCACCATAAGGAATGGCTCGAATCGTGTGCTGTGGGTGAAAACTATCCGCATGCAATATTGAATTGCCTGCGGTGTCCTTTCTAAATAGACTAGTTGTAACAATGTTGTCTATTATCTGTACTTGCACATCTAAAAAGCTAGCTTCCTTGGCACTGATGTTAGCAGTGAAGGTCAAGTTTAAATTATTAATGTTGATGTTATGAACAAATTGATGTGCCAATTCACTAGTACCTTTCCAGATGATGAATACATCATCCATGTATCTCCAGTATTTGACTATATTGTTCAACCAAAATGCGGAGTGGGAAACCCTGAGGACATGCTCCTCCCACCAGCCAACGTGGAGCCCCGCGTAGCTGGGGGAGAAACATGCCCCCATGGCCACTCCCCTCAATTGTTTATAGACCTGGTTTTCAAATAAGAAGACATTATTATTCAAACATTTGTCTATCATAGAAACAAGCATGTTGTTATGATTATACTGTTCTATAGGTTTTTTACCCAGGTAAAACTTGATTGCATTTATACCGTCTGTATGGGAGATACTAGTGTATAAAGTGGCTATGTCCATGGTTATAAGTAGGTAATCAGCCGACCACCTACACTGATTTTAGGAATGCAAAAATTCATTAGTATCCTTGATATAAGCCGGAAGGGAGGTTACAAAATCCTGTAAATGAAAGTCAATATACTTTGAAGTATTTTCAAATAAGCTGTTTATCGATGAAACAATGGGTCTTCCAGGTACCGGATTTACTCCCTTGTGCACTTTAGGGATAAAGTAGATGTTTGGTAACACCAGATGTTCTTTATATAGAAATTTTAATTCATCTCTGGATAATAGTCCCTCTCGCTTCCAGCGATTCAGATCATTATAAAAGGATTGTTGAATGTCTCTGATATTCTTCATGTTAGTCAAAGTATAGTACAATTGATCATCAAGATGTTTGTGGGCTTACTCTATATACGCTTTCTTCCTCCAAAGTACTATATTGCATCCCTTATCGGATTGATTGATGATTATATTATCATTTGTTTTCAGTTTTTTCATTAGATTGTTGTTTCAGACCATCAGTAATCAATTCCGCATAGGTGTCTATAGCGTCTTTGGGCATACTTGGGATAAACGTTGAGGGAGCTTTGAAAGGACTGTCTGTTGTATCAATGAGACTGATGCCTTCCTCAATTGCAATATCTTGTGTGTTCATTGAGTCCTCCCCATCTCTGTTAAGTTGGTGCATTGTTTTCATGAGGACTGTGTCTCTGGCTTGCAGTCCACTAGCAGATGCTCTTGCCTGGGTTATTTTTTTAGTTGCCAAAGTGGTTTTTATTGCAAAGTATTTTTTTAGTTTTATCTTTCGAATGAACTTAAACACGTCAATTCATGTATTGAAATAAGTAAAATTGCTCTCCGGACAGTATGAGAGTCCCAAAGTCAATAATTGTTTTTCAGCCTCATTTAATTCAGTGTCAGTCAAATTAATGATCGTTTTTTCATTTACTGATTTTTGTTCTGCCAATGTTTTTTCTTTTGTTGTCTCCCCCTTCCTCTTGGCGCATTTGCGGCGCTCTCGGCGCTTTTTGTTCCTGCGCTGTTTGTTGATACGTTTGCATTCCTCAGGGTCATTTTGCGTTGCACTCGCATGTATTCGAGTTCCTCCGCCAATGTGAGTTGGCCCATATCCCCTTCCTTTGCACCTGGGGGTCCGGCGTCAGAATCTACGCTGCTAGGTACCAGACTGTCCGTGGAGCCCGATGCATTTGATTTGTTGTTATCGGCCTCCCTTATTTGTGTTTGTTGCTGTACTGGTGCCTGTTTTGTCGTTCCTGAACCCCGTTGTTTTCTTAGATGATCGTACTTGCGAGCAAATGTATAGATTTGTCCGAGTCTATAGTCTTGTTCATCAAGGGCAAATTTATATACTTTTCGTGTCTTTATTGTTTCCTCATGTTTTCTGAGTCGTTCTTTGATATCTTTTCTTGTTTGCTCAATCAGTACTTTATCCTTGGCAAACTGTTCCTTAGTTAGCTCTTCATTTATTCGAACGATCTCTTGCAAGTTTTTTTCTCGGTCGATCTTGGCATATTTTACTAGGAGGCATAGTAATCTCATTGATGCCTCCAGGTTGCTTTCTGCCCAATCTTTTAATTCTCAAAGCTGGGAAATAACATAATACGTAGTCCACGTGGTACTCTGCCCACTTCATGATATTTTTCCAACAAACGGATCTCCCACCACTTGGTAAGCTCACTTCTGGAATTTTTTTCTAATTCTTTTAATAATTTCTTAGTTTCATTGATTTTTTCAGTTTGTTGGGGTTTATTTTTAGCCACATTGCCATTTTGTCCTATTTCAGGTAGATTCAAAAACAGCTGATCGAACGCCTCCTCCCGTTCCCGCTCTTCCGACATTGCACCCTGCACACTGTGTCTCCTATCGATATTGTGCAAGTTAAGGTTTGAGTAAGTAATCTAGCATCAAAACCTTTTCTGCTGACTTGTGGGGCACCTCCTTAACCTAGGCAATTGCTATTCAGCGACATTCCCCAGCTCACCGTTTGCGTTGCTGCCGTCTGAAATCGCCGTCCGACTGATTCCGTGGCAGCTGCTCTCAGGTGACTCGTAGTTCGCTCGTTGTCTCAAATTGCGTAGGGGGCTGTAATCGTTGCTCGACGGAGCAATAAATCCCACTTAGTCCGTATTCAAAACAGCCTACTTTGTAAAGGAGGGGTCCAGGCTTTCAGGTACAGACTTTGTCCCGATGAATATCACAATCCAGCCGGTAGCCGCGCAAAAGTCCCAAACGCAGAATCCAGCGCGTGGACACAAAGGATACGCCCAAGTCAGTCTTGCGTTATTAGTTGCTTTTATTAATCATAAAGTGCAGGGTGCAAAAAGTCGAACAGACGCGTTTCGGACAGAGAGCCCTTGCTCCCTGTTAACGGGAGTATGGACCACAATACATATATATAGTGTTTGTATCACATTGGCGCGCCCAAATTCAAAAATAATTGCATGGAAATGGACATAGGACTCACACATTGCCTAAGCCTATATTTTAGGAAAGATGGGCGCCATCTTGGAATAGTACAAACACATTGTTACCATAATGAGAAATGTTTACATATAGTTGCTAAACATTAAAAGGCTCTATAAGTGTGCTTAAGTCATTGTACCATTGTTTATATCGAATTCGATCGCTCATGGCGCAAATTACAATCGATAAAAGACCATAACTTACATATATATATATATATCTGCAGCCTATAGATAGGGTAAAATATGGGCAGATTACATTTACTTTTTTTTTAAAGTTACTTAAACAATAAATCTACACTCTTTCCCCCGGACCTTGTGCTATATATTCTGGTTAAATGGAATTTGGAGGGAGTTCGAAAGATGTAAAAGTATGATCTAATTTTATGGCAAGACCGGAGGTTTCTATTATGCTTTTCTGATCTTGCATTTATTATACAGCAGCCAAGACAAGTGAAAAAACTACAGTTCCCAGGGGCCCAGGCAAACAAACTGGCCAATGGGAACCAAGAAAAATGAGACCTAATAACCAATCATTAGATAACAGCCTATATAACGTCACATCTGACTGCGGAGCATCCTCTTTTCTTGCTGCTCACGGTCAGATAAGTCACTTATCTTTTGCTCCCATTGCGCTATGTTTATAATGTGCATGTTGCTAATGTCTTTGCTTTCTGGTCTATTGTTTACTGATTATTCTTAGTGCTCTCGGGCTCCTGGTCAGCGTTTCTCTATTGCAGCGCGGTCCCGCTCCACTCCTTTTCTACCCCCCGCGGGTGCGGCTTCAGTAGTTTCTGCCGTTGCGCACTTTGCCGCTTTGAGTCTTAGAACGCTCGCGCTCACCTGACACGGCTCCCGGTGCAGCGTAGAAAGTTTTTTCTCTCCTGCTCAGTCCTTAAGTGTAGTTTTCCCCCGCTGGCCTCCGCTCTACTGTTCCTTGTCTAACAACCGCATTACGGAGCCCCGGTGAGCTCGGAGGCTGAGTCACGCCCCTGTGAGTGTTTTTCCCTTCGCATCCCTCCCACCTGCCTGCATGGTAACCCCTGGTTACCTCTTTTTTCCTTTACTCTGCATTGCAATGGAAATAGACAGTTCTCCTGAGCCTGTACAGCTCAATGAGGAGGGTGAAGCCTTTAAAAATGATTTAAATAGATTTATTAATTCCTCTGTGGAGACTGCAGTGGAGGTGTTTATGAGACGCATGTCTAAGGGTATGGAAAATTCCATGTTGAGTCTCTTGTCCAAAGCACTGGCCCAGTATGCGTGGGATAGCAGAAAAAGAAAGGTGGTTTCCTCTGCTTCAATGCATGTTTCCAAAACTGCGTCACTTTTGACCGGCGAGGTTCCCTCGCGCTTGACTGAGGACCAAGTGCCCCCCAGGCCTCCAGCAAAGGAGGGGATTTTAGGCACCGAGGGCAAACGTAAACATAAAGTGAAGCATGCAGAGTTGCCCAAGAAATTGGTTATTTCCACCATTTTAGACACTGATGACGACATGAATGACGCAGATGACCTTTTTGATCTGTTTGATGTTTCTGACCCCACTCCCCTCCCTACAAAAAATCCAAGTCGGATTCTTTAGCTTTTGACCCAGTTTTTGACTCTGAAAAGGTTCCTATGTTTGACCCTTTCTCAATACACCATCCTAATTCAACTGAATGGTTGCCCGCCTCTCATGTGGGAGAGTACATACCTTTGGATGCCTTGGTCAGATCGAGGTTGAAATCAGAGTGCCCCAAGCCGTCCTTGCCCGAAAAGGTTACCATGGTCTCTTCCATCGATCAACCCGTACTTACCTTCTTCTCCAAATTTGGTAAAGATCCTCGCAAAGGGGTGAACAAGGCCTGGTCCACCTGTCAGGATAAACTGCTTGATGTTGTGGGTCCTTTGGCGCGCATTTTCGACATGGCTGAAGCTGCTCGCCTAGACGGCTATGAACTGTCAGCCGAGGACGTCTCCATGTGGGTCCAGCGAGCCTTTTGCCTGCTTGGGAACGCCAATGCCGCCAACACGCATGAACGCCGTAAAGGCCTTCTTATCAAGTTAGACCCCAAACTGGCCAATTTAGCTCCCCAGGATCCAGGCACTAAAGCTAATGGTCTTCTCTTTGGAGAATCTCTGGTTAAGGACCTCAGCAGGTTTTTGCCCACCTTCATGTCTTTAGACAAAGTACAGCAATCCATAAAAAAGGTGTTTTCGCCCGGGTTTTTTTTTTCTTTTTCAACAACTCCGCCCAAGAATACAAGCCTTAATTCTACCCTCAGCGGGGTAGGGGATTCCGAGGTCGAGGCCAGAAGAACTATCGCAACAACAATAACAGCCAACAAGGCATGTCTTTCTTCCCCTCCCCCTGTGGGAGGACGTTTAAAACAGTTTCTTCCAAAATGGCAAACTATCAGCACAGATCCTTGGGTGCTAAATACCGTTCAAGGCTATCTTATAGAGCTCTATTCGCCACCTTCCCAAACTATGTTCCCCCCTATCCTGTTTTTTTTAACAAAATGGCCCTTCTGATCTCGTCGGAGATTCAGACTCTTCTCCAGAAACAGGCCATTCAAATCGCTCCTTTCAATCCTACAGGTTTCCTAAGTTCCATCTTTCTCGTTCAGAAAAAGAACAAAAAGCTGCGTCCAGTGATCAATCTGAAATGGTTCAACCAGTTCCTGGTGTATCGCGACTTCAAGATGGAGACTATTCTTCATTTAAGGGATACCCTTTGTCCAAACGACTGGATGGTACGATTGGACCTACAGGACGCATACCTCACTGTTCCCATTCATCCTTCTCATTCCAAATTTCTCCAATTCCAGTGGTTGGGTGTTACCTACCGCTTCACCTCTCTCCCTTTTGGCCTCTCCTCCGCACCCTGGCGCTTTACAAAACTCTTAAAACCGGTGGTGGCTTTTCTGCGATCCCTCAGGATCAGACTTATCATTTATTTGGAGGACATTCCTTCCGAGCTTTACACTACTCAGTCCCTGCTCTTGGATCTGGGTTTCCTCCTGAATCTCAAAAAATCGATGCTTATTCCATCTCAGAGCATTGAGTTCTTTGGATTTCTTGTAGATTCCGCCACAGCCTCTCTTCTTCTTCCTCAGTCAAATGTCTGAACGATCAAGGCAGAGTTTTCTTACGTCCTTCGGACCTCTCTAATCTCTCTGAGATTGCTAGCAAGAATAGTCTGTCTCCTCTCTGCGTCAATTCAAGCCATCTTTCTGGGTCCCCTGCATTATCGGGCCCTTCAACATCTAAAAATCAGACATCTGCGTCAAGGCTAGGCCTACGCCGACCGTATCATCTTGGATCAAGAATCATGCGAAGAGCTTCAATGGTGGATCGACCATTTAGATGCGTGGAACGGGCGAACTATCTTCGCTTCGGCCCCAGATCTGTATTAGAATCAGATGCCAGCCAGTCGGGTTGGGGTGCCCGCGGTGGTCCAATATTGACTGGCGGTACATGGACTTGCGAGGAGTCGAAATTGCACATCAATTGTTTAGAGATGCTTTCAGGCTCCTTTGCAATCCAAAGCCTTTCAAAGAACAGAGTTCGATGTTCTATCCCCCTTCGCATGGACAATGTTTCTGCGGTCTGCTACATCAACCATCTCGGCGGTACCAAATGCATACCCCTTGCAGAGTTGGCAAAGAGCCTTTGGGAGTATTGCCTGTCAAACCAACTTTCCTTGACGGTAGAGTGTCTCCTCCTGTTTCTTATGTCTCCGTACCATCCGGAGGATTTCCCGTTTTTTTACCATCAATGCTCTTAAATCTATTCTTTTTGCCCTTGTTATCTCTCGGGTTGACTATGCCAATTCTCTATATATTGGCATCCCTGCTTACAAATTACGCCGACTACAGCTTATTCAAAATCAGGCTGCTAGGCTGATTTATAGACGGTTCAGATTCCATCAAGCTTTTCCGCTTCTGAGACAACTGCACTGGTTGCCGGTTGCCCATAGATGCCAATTTAAACTCGGGTGTCTCATTTTTTAATTATTGGCGGGCTTGGCTCCCCAATATGTGGCATCCAGGCTCTTAACCTACACTCCTTCCAGGAATGTACGGTCTTCCTCTAAGAATCTTTTGGTTGTCCCACGTTTTGTCTGAAAAAACATGGGGAATCGAGTTTTTCTTTTTAGGCCCCTAGGTTTTGGAATGCCCCCCCTGTCAATCTTCGATTTTCTCAATCATACTCTGAGTTCCGCAAAGGCTTGAAGACCTGGTTATTCATCAGAGCATTTGAGGTCTACCTGTTGCCTGTTCTGTGCCGAACCGTTCAGCGCCATGAAAGCTTTTTGGTAAATGCGCGCTCTATAAATCCCCCCAACTTCAACTTCAACTTCAACTTTGGTGGTTGATATGCTTTAAACAAGCATAATAGGAGCCTCTGGTCTTGCCATAAAATGTAGATTTTCCTAGTTGTTATGACGGAAAGTCTTAATTTTATTAAAGACATGGAGGCGAGTATTATCCCACCTCTTCACTAATCTGTGTTCTCCCTCCCTTCAGCGAATCTGACTTTGCCGCCTGCATCTTCGTGATGGTCCTGTTCCTCAACGGATATGGTTTTCTCCTCGTCGGATCACCTCTCCTTCCTGTTTGGGGTCGTCTAAGGCGAATCCTGCTGTTTGTTTCTCCTGGTTGGATTTGGTTCAAGAAGTTTGTTCCTGGACTTTGGCTCTCTCTATTGTTTTGGCGATAGTTCCACTGTTTTCTGACTTTATCTGACCTGCTCGTTAGCGAAAAGAGGATGCTCCGCAGTCAGATGTGACGTTATATAGGCTGTTATCTAATGATTGGTTATTAGGTCTCATTTTTCTTGGTTCCCATTGGCCAGTTTGTTTACTTGGGCCTCTGGGAACTGTAGTTTTTTCACTTATCTTGGCTGCTGTATAATAAATGCAAGATAAGAAAAGCATAATACTCGGCTCCGTGTCTTTAATAAAATTAAGACTTTCCGTCATAACAACTAGGAAAATCTACATGACGCAAGACTGTCTCCATCTAATAGAATATCAGTGACTCCAGACTTGAATGTCAATTTATTAACCTATTAACTTATATTTAAATGGGTTGGAGGGACAAATCAATGCTGAACAATTGTGCCAGTGCATTCAATGAGCGTTTTGCTTGTCAGGTAACCTGGATTTGAGTGAGAAGAGAAACATCATTTTGTTTACTGTCCATAGTTGGTGGAATTGGCAAGCAGTGAGGATCATTTGACACCACAGGGGTTATTATTTAGTGAGGATGTTTTTTTTTTGTCCTCATTTTGCCCTTAGTAAATCACCTAGGTGCACTAGGAGAGGGGTATGAACTTCGCTGTCGCAGGTAAACTGGTAGTGCCGTTGCCCGACTGATATGGTTTTGACACTCAGCGTTGTTCATTCACTCCCAAAAATGTGCCGCAAGATGACAACCCTAGAGGAGCAATGTTGCTGCTATGCAATACCCATAAAGGATAGGGGGGACCACAACCTTGGATAGATCAATGGGGGAGAGCAGACCAAGCAGCGTTAATCATCGGACAGTGGGGAAAAAAAAAAAAACCACAGTCTAAAGAAGAATCACCTAGACCAGTTTAAAAGGTGCCAGAAGCCACGTTTGTCAGGGTTGCCAGCTCTTACTAGGTCAGTTTTAGATGTTTGTAAAACTGAGATGCGCCAATCTAACACAGTGGGAGGCAGTGGTTCCTTCCATTTCCTGCATATTTCTCTCCTGGCCAATAGGATTCAGTAGAAGAGGAGTTTTTTGATAGGGCCTTAGATTTCCAATGATGTTCCAAAGACTACAAGCAGTGCATCGATTGGGATTTCGAAGCCCAGGGATGTTGTTAACAGAGAGCTGATAGAATCCCAGTAAGATGACAGCACTGGGCATTCAAAGAACATGTGTAAGTCAGAGGCTGCAAGCACCCCACACTTAGGGCAAGCCACAGTGGAATCAGTTAAGGACTTCGATAGCCGCTGTGGAGAGTAGTAGGCCCTATGTAGCGTAAAAAGATGGTTCCTACGCAACCACGCCAGCTTCACTGTGTCCCACAGAAGCCTAAAGGAAGAATACCAAATGTTCTCGAGATCTTTTCCGATAAAGGAAGAGCTCCACAATGTCTCGGGAAGGATAAAATCCCCGTCTACCTCATCCAGTAACAAATTATACCAGAACAAGATTTCCTTAATTACCGGGGGTTTGTCCATCATCAGTGACAATATGTTACTATCACCTCCCATTTGGAATCTACCCCTAACAGAACTCTGTGTATGGGCCCAGCTTGCCATCTGTAGATATTTAAATTTAGAGAGGCCCAACCCCACTCTAGCTGATAGGTAGTCCCAAGGTAACAAAGAGCCCTCTAAAAACAGATCCCCCCATACCTCCAGGCCGGCCTCTCTCAAAGGAGTTACCAAACTATCCAGGAGCCATCCTGGACACCCAGGAGAGTCCCACAATGGTGACCTGCCTGCGAAATACCCCACCTTTATGGCACTTCTTAATTTAACCCATGTTTTGGTGAATCCCAACAAAATCTTCAACTTAATCTTTTTAAAAAACGTAGGATCCCCGAATTTAAGCAAAAAACCCTGCTGGCCTGCTCCCTCTCCTCTAAGTAGTGCGGCAAACATGCTACCTATTCCTGCGTTTGTCGGCGTCTTAAGCAGCATCCTGGCATGAGAAAATTGGAACGCCCAAGCGTATAGTTGTATGTCAGGTGCTGCCAGACCCCCCTTTTCTCTACGGCGCCTGATCTTTTTCCATGCTACCCGTGGTATGCGATCATTCCAAATAGAGGAACTAATATGACCTTGAAACTTAGTTAGGAGAGAGGGTTCAAAATGCAAAGGAAGAGTATTAAACAAAAATGAAATTTTGGGTAAAATAGACATCTTTACAAGGTTGGCTCTACCCAGGATGGAGAGGGGGAGTGAAGACCAAGACCTCATAAGTTTTCTACAGTCTCTCGCCACAATATCAAAATTCAATGAAGCGATTTTGTCTATGTCCTTAACGATGGTGAGACCGAGATAGCGCATAGAATTACTTCGCTGAGCCCCTGCCACTGGCTCAGCCTCATTCCGCAGCATCATCTCAGTTTTGGATTCATTGATTTGATATCCAGATAGCTCACCATAGTCATGAGCCAGTGCGATGACCGAGGGGAGTGCTGAGCGCAGATCTGTGGTGAAAATGAGAATGTCGTCCGCGTACAGGGCTACCTTCCTCTCCCATCCCCCATAGAAAAAAGGCTTGATGTTATTGTCATCCCTAAGCCTTTGCGCAAAGGGTTCAATATAGAAATCAAATAGGAGAGGGGGCAGCCCTGCCTCGTACCCCGAGTGATGTCAAAAGGGTCCGACAATTCACCGTTGACCAACAAAGAAGCTGTGGGGTTCCGATACAATAGGCTCACCACTCTGCGGAAATCCTCCCCCAAGTTGAACTTTCCCAAGACCCCCGACAAGAATGTCCAATTCACCCTGTCAAAGGCCTTGGTGGCGTCCAACGTGATAACGGCTAGGGGTAAAGAATCCGCAGTCGCCATGTCGATTGCTCCCAGTAGGTCATAAGTCAGCTCAAAGAGCTGGCACCCCTTCACGAAGCCTCGTTGATCTCGATGTTAAATGCAAGGTGCCACCTCCCCCAGCCTACTAGCAAGAACAGATGTAAAAAACTTATAGTCAGAGTTTAGAATGGAGATCGGTCTATAAGAACCTTAGCTCTCGGCTGGTTTACCCGGCTTCAATATCAAAGTGATTGAAGCGTCATTCCATGAGTCAAGAGGGGCCAGCCCCACCTGGAAGATCTGATTGAACAGCTGAGTTAAGAAGGGGACTATTGTTGGTAATAGGGCCAAATAAACCTCCGATGGGAGGCCATCGGGACCTGATGCCTTACCCTTCTTACTATCTATAATGGCTCTGATAACCTCTTCCTTAGTAATTGGTCTATCTAAGGCAACTTTCTGGTCATGCGAAAGGGAAGGGAGGGATACTCCGATCAACCACTCGTCTACTTGCCGCGCCTCGATAGTCTTGTGCTCATGATAGGTGTCCTTAAAAAAATCACGGAATGCCCTTCTGATGTCACTGTCTGCTGAGTAAGCCACACCATCAACTTCAATATGGTCTATGTTATTTCTGACTCGGTCTGTTTTTGCTTTCCAAGCCAGGAGCTTCCCTGCACATTCTCCATATTCGAAATGGGCCATCTTACCGGCCTCCCATCTCTGGAGAACTCGCGCGTTCAGAGTTGAACTCAATTCCCCCTTTAATATGAGTAGCCTGTTCTGCCAATCTTCCAAAATTTCTGATGGGGCAGCAGGATGTGATAAGGTATTCTCCTGCAGCATAGCCATATCGGCTTCCAATGAGGTGACAGATTCTCTATAGATCTTCCTTCTATACGAGACCTTATTAGTGATAATGCCTCGTAAAAAAGCTTTAAATGCATCCCAGACGCAACCTAATGAAGCCGATCCGATGTTGTTATCAAAAAAACCCTGTGCTTCAGATTTTAAAAAGGTAATATCGTCTGGAGCATTAAGAAGGGAGCGGTCAAAAGACCATGTTCTGGATGTGGTATTTGACAGCCCAACCAGTTCCATGCACAAAGCTGCATGGTCAGACAGATGGAAAGGGAGATAGTAAACATTTTGTACAAATTTAACTAATTCACGACTGACCAGAGCAAGGTCTATTCTTGACTGGTGGTGATACTTATAATTACGAAAGGAAATGCCCTGTTTTAACCCAGATCTTAGTCTCCATATATCTACATATCCAAACTCCTTCATTTTATCAAGTAGAAAGGCCCTAGTTTTGGAAGGGACTATTGGCCTGTTAGACGGAGATTTATCCAAATTAGGGTCCAAGACCACATTAAAATTTCCGGCCAGGACGACCGGTTCTGGATAAAGAAGGAGATGAGAAAACAATGAACTCAATGCTGATGGATCGTCGTTGTTAGGCCCATAATAGCCCACTATCGTAACTGGAGCCCCAGCTATAAGAACCGAGACAATGAGCCACCTGCCCCCAGAGTCTGCGAGTTTATCAACCAGCCTTGCTTTTAAAGATTTTTTAAAGATGATCGCCACACCTCTGGTATTCGAGTTCTGTGTAGTGGATATGCAAAAGTCGATCCACCTATTTTTTTTAACTAAAGAAAGAGTCTCATTTTCTGTGAAATGGGTCTCTTGAAGTATGAGTACCTGGGCCTCCGAGTCGCGAAGATACTGCAATATCTTCCTATTTCTGGGGCTAGAGCGCAAGCCGTTTATGTTCCAAGAAAGAACTTTTAGCTTTTCCATAAGAGCAGTTTTGCACTCCCCCACCTAGAAGCATTAACAAGTAAGGGAATAGAGCCTCTAACAACAATGCTGGAAAAAGTACCAACTTTTACATCCCGACCTACAACTCTCCATAACCGGAATATCAATGGGCAAAAAATGAGGACTTTTTTTGAAATTTTTACAAGCAACCCCCCCCACTTCCCCCCCTGAAACCCCCCTCCCCTTGGGAAACCCTTACTCTATCTATCTGGAAAACCAGAAGATAGCGCCCCTACTGAGTTCCTGTCCTAACTAACTGATACCTTTTATATATACATAAGTGAGAGAAAGAAAAAGCAGAAAAAAACTGAATAAGAGAAAGAGGAAAGGAAAAGAAGAGATGACCCCGCAGGGAGGGGAACAGGATATAAATTATATGTGAGAATGTTCTTAATTTTTTTTTTTTTAATTTTCCCTAACAGATATCTCTTTATTTTCCTATTTTGTTTTGTTTTTCTTTCATCTATTATCCTTCCTTTTTTAAGTGCTAACCCCCTTTGATATTTGCTCGTGGCATTAACAAAACTCACTTTTTTTTCCCTTTCCTTCCTTCTTCTTTTCTCTTTTTTCCTTAACTTCAGTGGCACAGTAATTTATTCTTTTTTTTTTTAACTTGAAGTCCCATTGTTTTTATCTTTGTCTCTCCCCCTCCCCAAGGATATTAACAACTCATCCGCAGCCTGGACTGAGCGGATATTATGCATTGTATTATTATGCATAACCTTCAGGGCGGCTGGGAAGACTAACTGGGCTACTGCCCCATGGCTCCTAAAGGCATCTAACCTCCTCCCGAACTCCCACTGCTTATCGAGCGTAGCCCTTGAGAGGTCTGATCTAATTTGGAAGTTAAAACCCTTTCCACTCAAGGACTTCTGTTTTAGGGCCAAGCTCAAGATAGTCTCTTTAAGGGTGTAGGTGTGGAAGTTCACAAGTATTTTCCTCGGCTTTGTTCTTTGAGGATTCCTCCTGAAGGGATCTCTATTGACTCGTTGGATGTCAAGTGACAACTCCTCGACCGTTTGATCCAATTTCAGGGATTCTTATAGCAGTTGGATAATGTATTGCTTGATATCCGCCCCTTCGCTGTTTTCCGGGATGTTAAGAATACGGAGGTTGCTACGACGCGCGTTGTTCTCCAATGACTCCATCCTCTCCGCCAGCATCAGATCTTCTTTTTTAAGTTTGACGATATCCGTCTTGGCTTCGTCCAGGTTTAGAGACATGCCTGTCACTGTATCCTCCAACCTTTCTGTTCTTGTGGCAAGGCTGTCTACTTTGCTATCTAAGGATTCACAAAAATTCCGGATTTCGGATTGGATAGATGTCGACGCCTCAAAGCCTTTCTTAATATCTGCTGATAAAGATGAAAACATTGACTGCAGATAAGAGGCTAGACATGGGTCGACCCCGCTACCCAGGTAGGTATCAGAGGCCGTAGCTCCCTGCAGGTCCTCCTGTAGTAACTCATTGTTATATGGCAACCCTGCTGACAGCGACACTGGATTAGGCATTGCGGCCAGGTGTATCGAGGGGGACAAAATTGTCGATGGCACCATGGAGCGCAAAACATCTGTAGGATTTTGCACAAGGGAAATAGGAGAAGTGACAATCAGTGGTACCGTAGGATGTAATAAATCCGTTGGATTCTGTACCGGGGTGTCGGGAGGAATGTCAGGAGGAATGATGTTCAGCGGCCCCTGAAAGCTCACACTCGGGATTGAAGAGCCATCTAACCCATTAACCATCAGATTAACCTCCTTAGGCCCCGCCTCCAACCCCTGATCCACCACCCTTATCTCACAGGATTTTTTTGTAGTATCGACTTCATGTGTCTCAGTGCTTGTATCTGCCTCCTCAGCCTCAGCCTCAGCTAGATCCTGCAAGGTGTTTGCTGTAGCGGGGGGAGGTCCTATAACGGGAATGCTCCTATCTGCGGCAGGTGCGGCACCCTCCGGATGTTCCAGCGATGCCATCCCAGAAGAGGTATCTTCGAATAGTTGCTGATCTGAAATGCGCAGGATTTGCCGGACAACCTTAAAGTAAGACCTCAAAGAAGGCGTTATCTTTGATCCAGTGTTACTAACTGCTTTGGTATTTTTGGCGGTTTTGGAACCCAGTGCCGTTTTGCAGGTAAAAGCACGTTTCGCTTTTACCTCTCCAGATAAATATGAGGAGACTTTTTTCCTCAATGAGGCGCTCTGAGCTGTCTGACTTAGATCCGGTGTCGGGGGACCGTCACCAGTGGATTTTGTTTGTATCTCTAGCTCGATGTCAGGATCTATGGCCCCCCACGGGTTTTAGCCTTCTACTAAGAGTGCCCCTCCCCCTCCTTCTGGCTGTATGCTTTGTGTTAGGGGTACTCGCTTCTAAACCGCTTTCTGGGGAGGGCGACAGGCTGAGGATGGGGTGAGGGCCAGGGGCCTCCTGAATTACAGGTGCTAATATTGCGCTGTGTTCCTCCAAACTCGCCAACCTGCTACACCCCCCGTGACAGCCTCTGCGCTGGGCCCCAGACCCCTTCGTGCCTCAGTTGTGTCCTTCTCCTCCGCCCCTCCCCTACACCTCCTACCAGATACTGCAGAGATGCTACAGCTGGAGCTGGGTCCCACCAAGCTCCCTCGAGGCTCGAATTGAAGGCTGCGGAGCTTCCTCCCACGGCGGAGCTCCAGTGCTGCCAAACTCCAAAGCAGCAGGCCGGGAAGAGCCTGCCACGGGCTTGACAAACTTGACTGCCGCACCTGAAGCTGAAGCTGAAGCTCGGACGGCAAACTTGGCTTCCTCCGTGTTACAGCCGAGGGAAAGGGCGGGGCAAGTGCAACTGCAGCCGGAGCCGGAGTAGGGGCCCCTGCAGCAGATTCGTCGCTACCGGCAACTTCAAAGACTCCAATGACGGCCCTGGGGGTGGACATCCACTTCTCGCCTCCGCGCATTAAACACTGGAGGCTCGGAAGGCAGAAGGCAAATTTTTGCGTATGGTGGATGGTGGATTTTGCCGAGCTAACTCAGAGAGGGCTCAGAGAGGGGCTGACGAAAAGACGCGGAAGAACGCCGGAAAAATACAGGCCGAGTACCGCAGATCTCTCTCACTCTCATCTCACTGTGAGCCGCCGCTCACACGCACACCATCGGACCATCGCAGACAGGAACTCAGGTGAGCACTGCAACAGCTCAACTAGCTGCCGCCATGTTTCCCCCACTGCGTCGAGGATGTTTTTTAAAGTAATCTCAAAGTATGTGAGTTTATTTAGTCATAAAAGAGTTTTTAGAAGGGCGGGGAAAACAAGAAGTTGATTCCTCTGCAATGGGCAGAGATTACTAGGGTGTTCTTTGCCCCAGAATGTAGACCCTTTTTAGGTCATGCATATTTCATTTTACTAAAATTATATGTATTAAATATGTATGTTAATGTTACTGGGTTTATAAAGCACACGAATACCCGGAGGGGTCTTGGCGCTGAGGACATTAGTAAGCCTGCTCGGACATCTAGTTCTGGAACAACCAGGTGTTTAGTCCTTTCCTGGAGGAGGAGAGGGAGCTCGCACTTCTGACCTCCCTCGGAAGAGTGTTCCAGAGTTTAGAGATGCCAAAGCAACAGCTGCGGCCAACCCAGTGCGATGTTCGAATTCTGGGCACTGTCAGGAGTTTGGCCCCTGTTAAGCAAAGCTGTCTGGTCGGTTCATACCAGGTGAGACGGTTTTGCAAAAAGACAGGGCCTATGTGGTTCAGTGCTTTGTACACCAGACACAGAGCCTTGAATTTTATCAGTTGTGCTACAGGGAGCCAATGAAGGCTGCGAATCTCTTTGGATACAGATTTGCACCTAGGGGTGTTGGACAGTAGCCGTGCGGCTGTATTTTGTACCATCTAAAGCTTTCTTAAGCACTGCTTCTGAATGTTTAGATACAGCCCATTGCAATAATCAAGTTTGGACTGAATCAGTGATGTAACTACAGTTTTTCTGGTGTCAATGGGAATATATGGAAGAATCTTCCTTACTTTCTTGATAAGGAAGTGGAAGGAGAAACCGTTGCATTAGTGTGCTTAGTAAGCGAAAGTTTGTTTTCCAACCACACTCCCAGGTTCTTAGCCTTCACCGCAGGTTTAGGTGGCTCTCCCATCTCTGCCAGCCACCACAGATTGCCCCAGTTAGGTTGCATACTACCAAAAAGCAGGACCTCTGTTTTATCAGAATTAAGTTTAAGACAGTGTTTACTCATCAATCGGTTAATGGCACACATTCAGTTCTGAAAGGGGGAACCTGATTTTTATATGCAGCCACCACAATCTGAGTGTCGTCAGCGTAAGACGTAAGACTCAACCCAAAATCCTGGATCAGAGGAGCTAGTTCGGAAACCTATACGTTAAATAGAGACGGCACTCCGCACGGGAGGGTTATAAGGCTTAGAGTGATACCCATTGACTGTCCCTCTTTATCTATTTGTTGGCTTTATTCACATTTGTTTTTCACCCATTACAGCAAGGGGCAGTGGGACATATCCATTCATTTAGTAGCTAACTTCACTGCCGGTGACTGTAATCTGTTCCTGCAAAAGGTGCACATCTTCACAACATGTTGTAAAGTTCAGTGCCAAAGACTTCTGTGGCTATGTGTTTTAAAAAAAATGGCTTCTTGCCAGTGTTTTCTCATCATATGCAGGTCTTGCATGCATGATTCATTATTTGGCATAATAAAATGGCGACCAATATTCCTGGACATCCGTCTTTCTTGTTTTTTTATTTTTTTTATTTGAATGGAAACCATTCAAAGATGAATGCACAGGAGTGTGGATAAAGGCAGGCATCTTTTAAAGGTTTTTGTAAACATTGTATTACAAAACCCATTTTAAAATGACTGACCACGCACACGCTTCCATTTTTTTAAATAGATTTCGTAATTTAGGTTTACAAAAACCATTACAAAAGAAAATGAGCATTGGCAAACCCAAAAAGTTGCCAGCCCATGCCAGACATATTAACTTTGTCAGTGCTTTTTTGCCAGGCAGTGTACATGTCTTGACAGCAAATTCTGGGTTTCCCTTCAAAAGCAGACAGCTTCTGTTGCGTGCTTATCTAGGTTCCTGATCGATACTGTAACCTTATGCCCCTATTCGGCTATAAATCCATTTATTCCCTATATTGGCATAACCGTTCAAGTGCGATTTTCTGAAAAGTCATCTCTGGCCTCACACGAACAGAGCCACATTCCAGCATGACTCTCTGCTACTTCCTTTGCGACCAATTAGTGCAATGACAGAGCAGCAGTCACTATCTGATATTCCTAGATAACACTCCGAGTTCTTCAACAAGATAAAAACTCAGCAAACCTGGAAATCCCCGCTTGCTATGTTTTGATTAGTAATAGAACTCTAATGAGCAACTGGTAACTGTCACTTCCTAGTGACATCTTTAATTGACGTCTTATGTCCAGCAAACTTGCGTCAAACCCGGCACCTGTCAGGTATAAATATTACCAACGTTGCCTTAAGCAATGAGAGATACGAGCTGCGAGTTCGTTGCCTGTTGCTGATGCCAGCTGCCTGCATGACCCTGTGTTGGTAAAAACTAGCACTCTGTCGCTGCAGCCTGCTATCCTGTGGTGGTGAAGCTGCTGATTACCATTATCGCCGCTACAGCGCGAACTATGGTGCAGTACGCTTAAGGAGCTGAGCAGCCGTCCTCTGCGAAGACATCCAGCCCAGCTGCCCGCGGACGCTGTCACCCCTCCTTCCTCGACGCGCTGAGAGAAGCCGCTGCCTTTCTCGTGCAGAGAAATCCAGTCCCGGCGCTTCCGGTTTACCCTCGCGGGTGACTGGGATATCGAGAGAGACCCCTGAAGGAGATACCAATCCTCCATCATTCTATTCAGAGGTATGGTGTTGACTAAACCCTTAGACGAGAATTCTTGAAACAAACCTTGGCAAAACCAACTTAACTTAAGCTACTTACTTACTCCCCTTTCACGTGTTAGGCTTAGGTCAGGCACACTGGGGTAGGCTTAGTTAGAAGCACCAGTTGAGTATGTTAGCCTAATGTATATATGACTGTATATATGTTTTATTACTTTTAAACCATTGTATGGCTAAGAAACCATATCAATGCTTTTACAGTTCTATTTCGCAATACTTATCTTACTGTACGTACTTTTTATAATAACAATTATTGCAATTGTGGCAATACATTTCTCTTGTACGAGAAGAAAGACTGTTCAATAAATGTTAACCTTTATTGATACACGCCCGTCTCTCTATTCTCTACATACTGTGAAAGTAAACTGCACTAGACTGACTGAGTGAAATCTATGTCTATTGTTTCACACGACCCTAGAGATCGACTCTTGATCTGAGGAGCAAAGTTGTCATGTTGCACGGTTGTTGGAAAACTGAATCCCTTCTTGTCTGTGCCAAGGAAGCTGATCACTTCCTATGCAGAGAAGAAAGTTTCCAGTGACCTCTGAGCTAGTTGGTAACACAACCCAATTAAGTTTAGCATAGTCAGTGGAGGCCTGGAATATCCGCAGTTCCACGTCGATACTACTGTTTATGTTATTCCAATGCGCAGGGCCTAGTGGGAAACTAGGAACTACACTACATGGCGCCCAAACGTTTGGTAAGGCGATAAACTAACGCAAGACTTGTAGAGTAACTCAGTCGTGCATATTTCACACCCCTTTCTCCCGTAAAATACTCCAATAGACGTCTGGAGTGGGTGAAAGGTTAAAATCCGCCCGACCTTAGTAGGAAGAGATTCCTATGTAAAGCTCTGGTTTATTCAACGTTGAAGGATACAGTGTTCCAAAATATTGTGCATCTAATCTTTGTCTCCTTGGAGACCTACTCTGCAAAAACTACATTTATACAATGTCAGTAGAAAACAACGGCACCGCTGGGGCCGCAGCAGATGCGACTCAGCAAGGTCCCGAATACACAGACCCGGGTGCTATTATCATCCCGGTCCAGTTAAGAAGATCTATAACTTTAAAACTTATAGAAAACGGACTGACACCTCAAGGTGGTACAGTAATTTTCGTGATAGAGGCTCACGAATATCGGCAGACAGAGGTATTTTATTCATGGATAAACTTTCCAGCGGTAAACGCTATAACACAAGAGTTTCACTATTACAAAATAGAGGAACCTCCGGGAGAGTACGCTCCTTTCGAGGAGATTGAAATCCCACTTAAATTTCAAGAGCACCTGCTCTGGTTTAATGGCGCCCTAAAACACAATGATCACATAACTAGGCTCGGTCCACTAGGTAGACCAGGAGCCACGTGGCCGGTTCTAGCCAGCTACACACCACATCCTGACATTGCAAGAATGTCTAGAGAAGAGCTGTTAGCACAGCTAAACACATTAATAAAAATACATAGGCAATTAGTCCAATATGTAATGCGGACTGCAACAGTCCAGCCAGCTGTTAATTCACACCAGCTGACCCCTCATCAGGGGAACACAAATAAAATTACACCACAGAACATACAGTCATGTCTTGGTAAAACACCCGTAAAACGGGAACAAATTCCTTTCTGGTTAGCCCAGAAAATCACTCAAATAGAGGCAGTATTTCCTGATACTACCCCTATTGAGAAACACAGAATCTTGACCATCTGCCTTCCTATGGGAATCGCACCACACGTGGAGGACTGTGACACTTGGGGTACAGTCTTTGCTTCCATTTACACAAAAACACACAGTGTTCCGTCCATGGCGGTAATACCAGAAGTGCTAAAACAGATTCAAAATGAATTCGGTCCAGAGCCCGCTTTAAATCTAGGTATGAAATTACTGAAAGACTTCAAGCAGGTCACGGCTATATTATTAGCCAACATTAAGGGAGAAGCAGCATCTGTGGCGATTCGCCAGAAGTTGAGGGAAACAGATATAAAAGATCCTGTTGAACTTGCAAAAATCATAGAAAAATGCTATGAAGAATTAGGTAGAGACAGCTTGGGTGGGAAACCAGTTAAGCCCCAACTGCTCGAAAATCCTGAAAAATTATTTATTAAAAATAATTTAAACACTCCAAAAAAGAGCTGGGATGGAAATAAACAATCCACTCCCAAGGAAAAAGTTTTCCAGTCCAGAGGAAGGTCTCCTCGACGGAGGGAAAGAACTCCGACTCGAGAACGCCAGTCTCCCCAACGGGAGCCCTCTGAGAAAAGATATAACCTTAGAAATAGGGATAATATAAAAAAACCTGATAGATATCAAAGTATTGATACACGTCCCTCTCGATCTTTTCCACAGAATTCGGAAAGAAGAGGACGGTCAGACCCAGGAGAGCAAACCAAGTCCAAAGACAAGGAACCTGCTCAAAATAAGAAATCTCAATTTCAGAAAAAGAAGGTAGCCAGTATTAGAGTAATCAACCATGCCGAGAATACTGAGGACACAGTTGAAAAACGGGGAGTGGGCATTGACAATGTTGGACAGTGCAGCAGAAATCAGTATAGCGCGCAAGATCTTGATGAGTCATCTGGAGACAGTGGACACGAATGAATACATTCAGGTTGAAACTGCCGACGCCAGACTTAGCGAGCCCCATAAAATATACGAAATAACATTGCGTATGGAGGGTGATAAGACTAGGAAAATTAAGGGTCTATTTTGGGATAAGCTCTCAAAAGGCTATGATATTCTGTTAGCTGAAAAAGATTGGCCCCCAGAGTTTGTCAGGGAGTGCCCTCGTGGCGAAGAAGTGATTATGCCTGCCTTCTCGAATCACATACCGATTCACAAAAAATACACATATGCAAGGAAATGGGCAGTGGCCCAGGCACCTGCATTGTATAAAAATCATGTAGGATGGGATGAGGATTCACCGCCTCACAAAATCCAACTAAAAAGTGAACCAACTGCCCAACGGCAGTATCCCATAAAGCAAGAAGCTAAAAAACAGGTCAGGGAGATCTTAGATCAACTTGAATACCAGGGGGTGATTGAAACATGCACCTCTCAAATGAACAATCCTTTGTTTCCTGTCTCCAAGCCAGACAATTCATATCGTCTAGTTTTGGACTACAGACATCTTAATACATGTTGCAAATCTTTTGCAGTACAAAACTCGCATAGTGCAGCCCTAATGAATAACATAGTTAGGAAAAAATATAAAACGACATTAGACATTTCTAATGGTTTCTTTTGTCAAAACATTGCACCAGAAAGCAGATATTTGACCGCTTTCTCTGCATTTGGGTCGCAGAAAGAATTCTGTCGACTCCCACAGGGGTTCAAGAACAGCCCAGGACTATTCTCAGCTAGGGTAACAGAGTTACTACAAATGTATGATGATGAAGCATTATCTTACGTAGATGATATTTATCTCACAGACGACGACTTGGATACTCACTTGAAAAGAGTGAACACCATTATACTTGGGTTCGCAGCAGAGGTTTACAAATTCAACTTTAAAAAGTCCCGAATTGCCCATCTGACAGTACTATTTTTAGGGTACGAATTATCAAGTGAAGGGAAAAGCCTAGCGGACAACTTCTTAGAGAAGTGCGCTGTACTCCAAGCTCCAAAAACGCTGAAGAATTTACAATCCATACTAGGTTTTCTGAATTTCGGAAGAACTGACATACTAAATTACGCAGAGAGGGTTAAACCTCTCTACGAACTAATAAAACCTGATTTAAAACAAATCAATTGGACTCAAAAACACACAGAAATTTTGAGATCACTGCAAACAGACATGTTAGCAAAAACAAAATTAGATACACGTGACAACACGATCGATCTTGTAATCCGAGTCATCCCAGGAAGATGCGGATTCACGTACCTAACCTCTAATGAGGGAGAAAAGGTACCAATTTCAATTAAATCTCACTTGTACACACAAGCAGAAAAAGCATTCAGTCGCACAGAAAGAACTGTGAACGCAGTGCAAATCGCATTAGCAAATGAACGAGAACTAGCACACGGCAAACGGATTAATATCCTTACAGCGGAATCCGCCTTCGAGGCGCTATTCAGCCCAGTAAACCTGCCTACAGTGTCACTGGATCCGAAATGGATACAGTACATAGATTCTCTAGGAGCGGAAGACGTGAAATACTATTTCGCCCCGCAATTTGAGGAACTGAATGATTTAGAATATGAAGAAGAATATCCTCTGCCAATCGAAATTCTGCCTCTCCCACAATATGCCTGTATAATCTATACAGATAGCTTTGTACAGCATTTCAACGTAGAGAGCAAATCCTACAATGCAGCGTGTGCGATCATTAAAGGTCGTTGGCTGTGCGGTAAATTCAGGCCGAAAGTAACAAAAACTGAATCTGTAAGAAACTGTTCGGTTCAGAGAACTGAAATCAGATCTTTAAAGATGGCGCTCGAAAATGCAGAACGCGAATTCCCCACACTTATCGTGTGCGATTCTCATTTTTGCGTCAATTCTTACAATAACAAACTGCAGAGTTGGATCGAAAACGACTACAAAGATGACACAGGTGCCACAATAAAGCATAAAAAGCTCTGGAACGAGGTAGCTCTTTTACACAAAGAACTACAAAAGACTCACGTGATTCACGCACAGAGTCTTCAACGTGATGGCGTTCACGTTGCAGGGAATTCATTGGCTAATACAGCCACCGCGGAAGCAACTAACCCGGCTTCCGTAGCCACAAAAAAGCGTACGGATAAGTACATAGACGGGGAAACCATGCTGGCAGTAAAAACGACCGTAAAAGGCGACTGTGCAGCACTACCCGTAAACTATCCACTCAATTATGCATACATAATCGATGCAAACTCCGTTCCTTTTGCTCGAATCCCTGGAGTGGGGGACAGAGTAATTCCAAACATGAACAGGAGAATATTTTTAATAGCAGACGCACACATGGGTTTGGGTCTTAGGCACAGAGAGATCAAGGAATCACTGACTGAATTACAATCAGTATTCTGGTGGCCGGGAATGAGTGTAGAACACCAAATATATGCAAACAACTGTGAAAACTGTAATAGGGATCGCAGTAGCGAACCTTGCTACCGGCTACCAATCAGAAAGAGCGTAACGCTGCCTACACCCCATCCTGCGTCCCATTAATAGTTAAGACGAAAAGCACTTAAAAAATGAGGTCCCCAGCGCTCGGCTGACGCTAGAACGGTTATAAAAGATTTGCGAGTCTTTATCGGCACATACGCAATTACCACGTTCCATTCTGACCAGGGTCCTGCTTTCAGCTCTCGAGCCTATAAGGAGGCCATGGCCAGCATGGGAATTGGGTTGCGGTATTCTTGTCCGTCGCACCCCGAAGGGAATAGTGTGGTAGAAAGAAAAAACCGTGACATAAAGCAATCTATAACAGCGAAGGTATTAGGTTCAGGCGCTGGGAGGGTCAAACATTTAATAAGTGTCCAGACTAGTCTTAACAACATGCCAAGAAATTCTCTAAAAGGTTTCAGCCCATACGAACTATTGTTCGGAATTAGAATGAACGTTCAGGACCTCGATAGTCAGATGTCAGTGGTACAAGAAGAAACAACGCAGTTTGATGTAAAAGACCGTTTGGCTGTTTTACAGGAACTGAATGAAACAAGAAAATCATTAAGCAACATAAAGTTAAAGCAACAGCCAAGTACCACTGACGAGGCACCACCCGCAACAGCCCCAGCAAGGCCTGTCTGGATTCCAAAGATTGGGGATCTAGTCAGAGAAAAGATCGCGGTGAAGAAGGAATTTGGGCCTTCTTACAGAAAAGCAGTACCTGTCTTAGCAGTCACCGGAACAAGATCAGTTGTGCTACCGCCCCTTGCTGGTAAAAAGGAGAACAGAGTTGTGTCTATCGATCTGGTAAAACCACAAGCATGTGGCCTATAATCAACAGTAGGCCCAGTGGACTCCCAAGAAACAACAGAATACCCAAACTTGCAACAATCCAAGAGGTTCAAACTGAAAGACTAATCACATTCGATCAGCCTGCAGTGCACAATGAAGGACTATGCAATAATGCCATGGAACTCGTGCCTCTTGAAACACAGATTGAAACAGTTCGTCAAGAAACAACACCAGTCTACAATGATGTGGCATCAGAAAGTGCTACCGAGAGACAGATTGAAAGAACAATCCCATCAATTGACAGAACTGCCTCTGGTTATTTCATCAACTTCGACAACTTCTCTGAAGATTTAAACGACCCCGAAGTGATGCCAGAAACAAAAAAGTCTTTTAAAGAAAAAGCAACGGAACTCTTTCATCAACTGAAGGAAATCTACCTAATTTCCCCTTGGCTAGAGTTCTGGTTCGGTCTAGGTGTATTTTTCCTCCTGCTTTGGCTCATCATGGTACTATGTTTGGGAAAATTCATTGAAGGAAAATATATTACAATGGACACAGCAAGTCAGAACATCAACCTAGTCCTGAAACCACACAGATCATCCCACGTGAAGAAAAGAGAACTGTCAACAGTAAATGTCACAGCAATTCCAATACCTGGTGGGGTAGTATGGGAGAAAACAGACTATGAGATCTATGGTCCGGTCGAAATCCTGAAGTATCCTCATCAACTAAAGGTTTCCTTAAGTGACTTTGTGACACCAAGTACATTCTCTGATGATTGGGACTTTAACAGTATTAATGACATGATGTCTGATTTAGTAATGTCAGCTAGATTCACAGAACATGATTATTTACAAGGTTCATCTAGTTATGAGCAGTTATTCTGTTACACCCACTATGGGGATCATTACTTGCATAAATCTGCACAGCCTAGAAATGTTTTTATGTATAATCAATGGGAACATTGTTCTACACCACCTAAAAGCAGTTCTAAAGCATTTTTTGAGAAATTCAAATACTTCTCAGGGTTTAACACCAGTGATGCAGAAACGTTTTATTACAAACTGTTAGATAAAACAGGTATGAAAACAATGCTGACAAATTCTAAATTGATATATTCAGAAGCATTTTATGACAAAATGATGACATTTGGTTTTGATTATTGGAAAAATAATATTGAAACGAAAACAATTTGGGGTACAAAAGATTGGCAGGTGCAAGGCATTGAAGCACTATTTAGAACCTGTATGATACCTGAACAAATGTTATTTTTAAATGACACAATACACCAAACATCTTGTCTTGGCCTAGCTAAGAACAAAGACCTTAAAACACCGTCTATACCAAAGCCAATACCTGAGAATACAACCGCTGATATTGAGTTAGACGTGTCACAAATGTTACATTTCAACTAGGCATGGGCGGAAAATCCGTTCCGCTCGCGGATTTTGCGGATTTTCGGGAAATCCGCAATCCGCGAGATTTGCGAATTTCCTGCAAAATCCGCAAATCCGCGAGCAGCGGATTTTGCTCGCACTGCTCGCACTGTTCGCGTGAGTTCGCGCCCCGCGAATAAGTGCGAAATTGCAGAAATACGTTCTAAGCAAAACTGAAAGTAACTACTTACCAGGTTCAAAAGTTCAGGCACATCATTAGTAGCCATTTCCTGTAGTGCTTCCTGAGGGGCCCCTCCAGAGTTCACTTGCCAGTTGAAACTATTATGTGACCCTGCTCTGAACCTCAGAATAGTTACACATATGCCACAAAGGTCATGAATTACAGCTAAGGGAGACAAGCAGGAGCCAGGCTGGAAGTTAAAATCCATTAATCAGCCCCTAATTCATTATTGTCAGTTGGGGCAGGGCAGGTGTTGTAACTAATTTTGCAACAATGAAAGCACTTAGCAAGTGCAAAAGATCACTAATCAGGGCGCACTAAGGAAGCAGGTGCCAGCTAAAAAAATATTCTGTGACACATTAATCAGCCCCAAATTAATTCAGGTCACTTGAGGCAGGGAAGGTGTGCTTTGCTTTGCCGAAAATAATGTACACTGGACAACCAGAGGGTGTGGTGATGAAACAGAGGGTGGCATGGGTGGGCCAGAGGGTGGCATGAGTAGTCAGAGAGTGGCAGTGATGAAGAAGAGTGTCCCAAACAGGTTGGACACGTAGAAACAACAAGTTCGCAAAACTTGCGACCCAACAGGTAAGTTCGCAAATTGCGAAATTGTAAAAACCCTCGCGAACTGGCAGAAACACGGGCGAACACAAAAAAAAAAAAAAATCCGCAAATTCGCGGGAATTCGCGGATTTTGCGGATTGCGAGTTCGCAAATCCGCAAATTCGCGGATTGCCAATCCGCAAAATCCGCTCATGCTTAATTTCAACAGAACACATCCTGATTGGAAAAAGTGGTTAATCTGGCCTACAGACACAAATAGCTGTCAAGATAGGTTCCTGAATAAAACACAGGGGTTAAAAATGACCAGATTAGACTCTAGATACTCCCAGAGACAACATCCAGGGATTATAACAACATACAGTGTAGGGAAACTCTGCCTAGAATGGCTAACTACATCTACACTAGCTGAAATTAAGCAACACTTGTCTTTGCTAAAAGATGGTGCTGATTTGCGCGATTTCATTCTTGGACCACGCAAACAGCGTCAAAAGCGTTTCATAGCGACCAGTATCTATGCTGCTTACAACGAGGCTTGGAAAGTAAAGCAAATTGAAACTGCTGAAAAAATACGAGAAATTGATCGTATTAATTTGGAGAAATCACTTTCTGTAGTAGACAATGGGTTAATGACTCTGTCTTCCAGAATATATTCTTTGGACAATATTGTATCCTCTGCCTTTGATGTGATAGACAGAGATTTGCTAATGTTACAACATGGCCAGTCTCAATTACGCTCTATTATAGAATTAGGCTGGACGCTGCAAAATCTTCGTTCAGGCTATGTGCCTTGGCGTTTAATCAACACAACGTCATTATTTTCCATTTTTAACCTTACTGATAAACAGATCAGTTTGGCACAGAAAGGAGCAGACTATACAATCCTGAGCATCGAAAAACTCGAGAGATTATCATTGACAATGTCAGAGAGTCCTGTCATTGAATGGATAATACACGGAATTATCACAATTCCGATAACAACTTTCCGATTTCATAAATGCCTTGAGTACATACCTGCTGGCCAATATGAACAATTGGGTAAGGGATATGTTAAATCTATATGGAAATTACCATACACTCATTCTTGCTATAGTGACAGCGACAAAAATGTATTTCTTAGTGGTGACAACTGTAAACGCTCACTAAGCGGTATACTTTTGTGTCAGGGTATTAATTTACACAGAGCATGTGATGGAAATTCAAACAACCTTTCATGCCACCAGCTAGTCACACCTGCAACTCAGATAGAGCCCTTCTTTATGCAACTCGCAAACGGGAGTTACATTCTTAGAACGATCACAGGTGTTGTGGCCTCGCGCCAGGGAAAAGTTATCTAGTACAAGTAACGTCCATGGTCAAATGTTGTATGCAAGCATTGTTTCCGAGCGGGCCTCCAGACATAGTGACTCCCCTCTGGCCTCGTCTGAATCTCTCTTCTATACGAATTGATACATTAAGCAAAATGAAATCTGTACTTTTACAGACAACAGTGCCTATAACGTCATCTAAAGAGACGTATGATCTTCTAGTCGCAAGGACGGCTACTGAAGTCCATGACCTTTTATCAACAAATTGCCCCGTGCATTTCGTAGAAATGTTCAGCCAACTCCTTAACATGTCTAGTGCAACAAGCATCCCAGGCATATTTAAGACAGTCTTTACGGGACTGCTAACACCCTTCCAGGCAATTTTGGGAATCTTACCTAATTTTGTGCACTCCATTTTTGGGGGCATACCACTATTTTTGGGACTCATTGCAGGGATTCTATTTTTGACCCTCCTGCTACGTTATGGCAAGCCTCGGCTCAGACATAGCTCCCATGGGAATGGAAGAGACAATCCTAGCAATGCGCTACCGGGACAGGATAACTAACGTCCTTGGATTGGCCAGGCTGAGAGATCTAAACATGACCTGGTTCCTTTCATTCAGACCGATATGGCAAAATTGCATTTTACCTGTGCTACGGTGTATGCTTTGCGGCGATGAATGCGTGTTGGACATCTGTCTTTCACTTCCATCAGCAGTACCAATGGACGTCGATACTTTGCTCAGTCCAATAACGGCTCACGCATTGTGTTGTCCCCAGCGGCTACCAATCCTGATGACGGCATTTGTGGAGACTCCTGTACTAAAGCCAAGTGGTAACAGTGGAGCGAGTGACAAAAGCAACATCATCCAGGTACAACGTTCTGTGAGCATTGCTGGTCCTGCCTTCGATGACAGCAATCATTCTCACACCTGCCAAGTTTCAGCGCTATCTCATTTGGTTGAACTATCACCTGATTTTGTAGACCAATTCTTTGAGAGCCTGTCTGATACGATGTTCTCACCCATAGAGAAACAATAACTTTTGAGAAGCTTTCCGACACACAGCGTTCCCATGAACTCTGAATTCGGCCTTCAGTTTTGATCAACAAAAACTGCCAGGAGCTTTGGAAATCTATTTTCTTTGAATTGGACAGTTTTTCTAATATTGACCTTTTTTGGCACGAACAATTCTTTGCTTAACGTAAAAACTATTCTTAGAGAACAGAAGCTTCACACTTCTATTTCTAAACACATCTAGAGACATAACAACATAACACCAGCCTCTAGCACACATGTTATTACAATGCATTTTTATGTGATGATTTATCTCGCATTTCTTCTGTCAGAGATACTTCATGTGTAATTCTTTTTGCATAATCATTCATTGATTTCATATGCAATACCTTTTGAATGATTACTATGCTTTAAAAAAACGTACAGTTCCTAAATTCCATGTATTAAGTACGCCTATTTCGAATGCATTTATGTATTTTGGGGTGGGCAATGTTACACATGCATCTTATTGCTTAGTTTTAGTAATTTTGATGGACATGAAAACGTGGAGTGGGTGTTGCGTGCTTATCTAGGTTCCTGATCGATACTGTGACCTTATGCCCCTATTCGGCTATAAATCCATTTATTCCCTATATTGGCATAACCGTTCAAGTGCGATTTTCTGAAAAGTCATCTCTGGCCTCACACGAACAGAGCCACATTCCAGCATGACTCTCTGCTACTTCCTTTGCGACCAATTAGTGCAATGACAGAGCAGCAGTCACTATCTGATATTCCTAGATAACACTCCGAGTTCTTCAACAAGATAAAAACTCAGCAAACCTGGAAATCCCCGCTTGCTATGTTTTGATTAGTAATAGAACTCTAATGAGCAACTGATAACTGTCACTTCCTAGTGACATCTTTAATTGACGTCTTATGTCCAGCAAACTTGCGTCAAACCCGGCACCTGTCAGGTATAAATATTACCAACGTTGCCTTAAGCAATGAGAGATACGAGCTGCGAGTTCGTTGCCTGTTGCTGATGCCAGCTGCCTGCATGACCCTGTGTTGGTAAAAACTAGCACTCTGTCGCTGCAGCCTGCTATCCTGTGGTGGTGAAGCTGCTGATTACCATTATCGCCGCTACAGCGCGAACTATGGTGCAGTACGCTTAAGGAGCCGAGCAGCCGTCCTCTGCGAAGACATCCAGCCCAGCTGCCCGCGGACGCTGTCACCCCTCCTTCCTCGACGCGCTGAGAGAAGCCGCTGCCTTTCTCGTGCAGAGAAATCCAGTCCCGGCGCTTCCGGTTTACCCTCGCGGGTGACTGGGATATCGAGAGAGACCCCTGAAGGAGATACCAATCCTCCATCATTCTATTCAGAGGTATGGTGTTGACTAAACCCTTAGACGAGAATTCTTGAAACAAACCTTGGCAAAACCAACTTAACTTAAGCTACTTACTTACTCCCCTTTCACGTGTTAGGCTTAGGTCAGGCACACTGGGGTAGGCTTAGTTAGAAGCACCAGTTGAGTATGTTAGCCTAATGTATATATGACTGTATATATGTTTTATTACTTTTAAACCATTGTATGGCTAAGAAACCATATCAATGCTTTTACAGTTCTATTTCGCAATACTTATCTTACTGTACGTACTTTTTATAATAACAATTATTGCAATTGTGGCAATACATTTCTCTTGTACGAGAAGAAAGACTGTTCAATAAATGTTAACCTTTATTGATACACGCCCGTCTCTCTATTCTCTACATACTGTGAAAGTAAACTGCACTAGACTGACTGAGTGAAATCTATGTCTATTGTTTCACACGACCCTAGAGATCGACTCTTGATCTGAGGAGCAAAGTTGTCATGTTGCACGGTTGTTGGAAAACTGAATCCCTTCTTGTCTGTGCCAAGGAAGCTGATCACTTCCTATGCAGAGAAGAAAGTTTCCAGTGACCTCTGAGCTAGTTGGTAACACAACCCAATTAAGTTTAGCATAGTCAGTGGAGGCCTGGAATATCCGCAGTTCCACGTCGATACTACTGTTTATGTTATTCCAATGCGCAGGGCCTAGTGGGAAACTAGGAACTACACTACACTTCTTTAAGAAATGTATTTGGGTAATGATAAGCTAGAGCCAACACATGTTTGTTCAGACCAGACCATTTACATATCCTGTTAAAGCTGGGTGACAGACTTCCGTATTTTAGGTCGAGCGTCAGCGCAGATGCGCTATCTGCAAGACCTGTTGTAGTCAGTAAATGACCTAGCTCCCACCTGCTCCTTACCATTGGTTCAGTCCAGTGTCCCTCTTCCTTGCAGGCTCCTAACTGGTACACAGAGCAATAGTCACTTCTGTTTTTTGGCATAAGAGCACTGGCCAAGTACAGTGTTGTTACTCTTGCCGTGCTTTTCTGTTGTTTTAAGAGAACTCTTTTTTTTTTTTTTTTTTTTTGTTAAAAATTTCTGCCTGTCGCTTTTCCGCCTGTTGCTGCTTCTTTTCATTGTAAATTTTTTAGGAGTACTTTTCATTAGCGCTGGTCATTGCCAGCTGCCCTATGCGACTCCCACACTACAATGCTAACCCCCCTCCCCCTTGATTTTACAACGGCCACTTACAGACACATAGTTCTTGTACACTGTACTCTGGGCTTCCTGGAGTTAATTTTGTTTGTGGCTCTAAAGGGTCATGTTCAGGTTTATTTTTTTTTAAGTTGGTGTTAAAATAATTATTTCGCTGGAAGAGGATTTATACTTCGTTCTGATTAACATTTTTTGCATGCTTCAAAAGACAAAATACGCTCCGATTTTGAAGCACGCACTCAGCAGTCCCCCCCCCCCCCCCGGGGTTCATTTGGGGACAGGCTTCAGGGCTTCACAATCATCGAGCATTCAGTAGTCCCCCAGGGGCCGAAGCAGGAATCCACTGCTATGCCAACAGTGAGGTATGGCTGGAAGCTGGAAGATACCTGCAAAAATGACTGGGGCAGCAGGGGCGATGGAAATTAAGGGCCAGATGTAGGTAAAGTACATTTACCAATTCTAAAATACCGAATTTTACCGATTCGGTATTTTAGAATCGGTAACTGCTATGTAGCAAAAAAATCGGTAAGCATTACCGAATCGGTAAGATGTGGTATTTACTGAATGGGTATTTACCAATTCAGTAATTGCCATTCATTCCTATGGGCCTTGAGGCCCATAGGAATGAATAGCAATTACCGAATCAGTAAATACCGATTCGGTAAAGTGGGGGACACATTTAAGGGTGCCAGGGTGTCATTTTGACACCCTGTTGCACCCCTGAATCGTGCTTGTGTGCATATGTGGCACACATACATGCCCTAAGGGCATGTATGTCTGCCACATGCCACAGTTGAAAATGCACAGATTTGCATTTTCAAAGGTATTCGTTATTTACCACCAACTTATAGTTTGTGGTGAATAACGAATCCTAAAATGGGAAAGGCACTCATTTGAGTGCTCCCTACATTGCAAATTCGGTAATTTACCGATTTGGTATTTTAAGGAATCAATAATTTACGGATTCCTTAAAATAACGAATCGGTAAATTACTGAATTTGCCATTTAGGCCACCTACATCTCAGTAGCCTAATACCGGTCGGTAACGGCCAAAATTCTGTAATTTCGGCCGTTACCAACCGGTATTGGGCGACATACATCTGGCCCTAAGTTCTTTCTATAACTTTAATATAGTTGTTTGTTTTATTTTAACCCAAATGCAGTGGAGTTCAGCTGGGTAGTTTCCTCTCTTGATTCACTGCGCTATCGTGCCCAAATGCAGTGGAGTTCAGCTGAGTAGTTTCCACTCTTAATTCACTGTGCTATCGTGCCCAAATGCAGTGGAGTTCAGCTGGGTAGTTTCCACTCTTGATTCACTGTGCTATCGTGCCCAAATGCAGTGGAGTTCAGCTGGGTAGTTTCCACTCTTTGTTTTTTTTTTGAAAACCTTTATTTACCAAAACAAGTACACCGCTATTCAGCCGTACATCCCGGAGGCCAGGCAGCATCATATTGCAACTCGGAAACATGTACAAAAACAAGGCACAGGAGTGGTCAGGTTTAATTTTACAATAGAAAATACTAAAATAACAATAAATATGACCAAAGTCAACAGAGAGAAAGTAAAGAGAGGAAAAGAGGAAAGAACAGAAGAAGAGGATGAAAAAAGAAAGGAAACAAGGCTGAGGACAACGAGGATATTCTAGGCATATAGCACGGGGAGGGGCGGGGTTCGCACGCCCCATCAACAACAGGATACACGACAGTCAAATGGACGGGAAGCAAAGATTCAGGATACGAAGCTTGGAACCGTGGGAGGGGGAAACTACGGAGACAGGCGGATCTCAGGCCGTGTCATCTCCGGGGGTGCACAGATGTCTCCCCTGTATGAGTTCCACGCTCCCCATATCGACCCCCACATCCTGGGTTTGCCCCGAGCCAAGTAAACAGTCTTTTCTCGGAGCATGCACCAATCCATGTTGGTCTTCCACAGGTCAACAGTGGGGGGCGCGGACGCACCCCATTTCTGGGCAATGTCCATTTTGGCTATCATGTTACCCAGGGTGACCCATCGGGTCTGAGCTACATTGTAGTCGTTCGGGCCCCAAACGTTCAGAAGGCAGCGCCGGGCCTCAGCAGGCAGGGTCACGCCGGTAACAGCTCTCATCACTCCATGCACACGCCCCCAGTACGAGGCAATCACCGGACACTCCCAGATTATGTGCATAAAAGTTGCCACAACACCACATCCTCTCCTGCACAGTCCATCCTGAGAGAGTCCCATGTGTATCAACCTTGGGCCCGTGATATAGACCCTGTGGAGTAACTTCAACTGAACAAGTCTCAGCCTGGCCGAGATCGCCACCTCCTTAGGGGAAGAAACTGCTGACTGCCACTCCTCCTCATCCATCTCAATGCCGTCATTCACCCAAAGGTCTTTCAGTTTCACCAGCAGGTCAGTCCTCACATTAATGAGTTTTTTATAGGTCAAGGAGATGGCGCTATCCGGCATATGGCCGTCCAACACCCTGTCTTCCAGCGGAGATGACTCAGGCACTTTCTCCCCCACGGGTATAGAAGATATGAGAGCGTGCCGAAGCTGTGCATAACGGAAGTATTCCGTTGTACCCAATTGGAACTCGGCCTGTAGTGCTTCGAAAGATTTAACCTCCCCCCTAGCCATCATATCTACCACCTTGGAAATACCGATAAGATCCCACCTGTCGAACCCTTTGGAGTGCCACAGTTTCCCAAGCAGGTCAGAATCGTACAGGGGAGTAGCCATAGTGAGTTTGCCCTGCCAACCCAAAGTCTTGGTCACCGCCCTCCAGAGGTGCACCACCGTTTTAGTAGGTCCAGTCAATTTCCGATCCAGAGATCCAGAGTACAGTGCCCTGTAGTAATTCCCATCATTCATAAGCCAGCGATCCATGGCATATCCAGGGTTGACCGCCGGACCGTAAAAACCGTGGTTAACTGCCGCCAGCTGCGATGCCCAATAGTAGCGGCGCATGTCAGGCAAGGCGATGCCTCCATCATACCATGGAATAGTCAGCTTGGCAATAGAGATCCGCGGCCTGCCATCCCACAGCAGGGTACGCTGCAGGCTCTCAACCGCTCCAAAATACTTGGCTGGCACTGGGTCTTGCGTATTCTGGAGTGCATAGAGGAACTGCGGCAGGGACATCATTTTAAACAATGCTGCCCGGCCCAGCAAAGATATCGGCAGTTTCTTCCAGCCCTCCACGTCTCGCCGCAACCTCACCAAAGGAGGGAGCAAGTTCTTAGTGTAACGAGCACGGGCATCCTTTGAGATATAAATGCCCAGGTACTTGAAACCATGTTGCGAGATCTGTATAGAGCAGCCTCGAGGGAGGCGCGGAGTATCGCCACACAGCACGTAGAGGGAGGATTTGGACCAATTGATGACCAGGCCCGAGTAACCACCAAAAGTGCCAAGTAAATCAAACACCACAATCAAGGACCGGCAGGGAGAAGTAAGATATAAAAGGATGTCGTCTGCATAGAGCGAGATTCGATCTTCAAAGCCAGGCGACCACGTGATGCCTGCAACGTCGGGATGCACCCGGATCCAGGCAGCCAACGGCTCAAGTGCTAGAGCAAACAGGAGCGGCGACAGCGGGCAGCCCTGTCTAGTGCCCCTGCGCAAGGCGAACAAGGCAGACAGTCGACCGTTCACTGTCACATTGGCAAGCGGGGAAGAGTAGAGGAGCCGGACCCAGCCGATGAATTCAGGGCCAAACCCAAGTTTAGTAAGCACAGCCAGAGGTAATTCCACTCGAGCGAGTCGAATGCCATTGTCGCGTCAAGCGAGGCAAGTACCGTCGGCATCGTGATCAGGTGCGCCCGCGCCACTACCGCATGGAGCCTTCGAAGATTAAGAGCCGTGTTACGGTGCGGAATGAAACCGGACTGGTCCGGGTGAACCAAGTCCGCGATCACTCCCACCAGCCGGTTAGCAAGAAGCTTCGCCAAAATTTTCGGCTCGGCGTTCAGCAGGGAAATGGGGCGGTAGGAACGGCATAGGTCTCGAGGCTTCCCTTCCTTGTGAATGACCACAATAGTGGCAAGTCGTTGATCAAATGGGAGCACACCAGCCTCACGGGCCGCCAGGAACATATCTCTCAGAGGTGCAGCAATGGTATCAGCCCTGAGCTTATATAGTTCCACCGGGATACCGTTGGGCCCCGGTGCTTTACCGGAGCGCAGCGACCTGATCGCCAGTGCTACCTCGTCAGCCGTCATGCCCCGGTCCATATCCTCCCGCTCCGCGTCGGACAAGCAAAGGAGCTCGATCTCCTCCAGAAAGGAGGCCGAGTCAAGTTCGGACCGGTCGGAAACGGACGTATAGACCTTCTCAAAGTAGTCCGCAAACGTCTCGGCAATAGCAGCTGGGTCAGTGACGACGAGTCCGTCGTCACCCAGGATCTCTGGTACCACTCGGGACGCCAGGTCCTTCTTATCCAACCATGCAAGAAGCTTACCCGCCTTATCCCCAGCGTCATATATCCTGCCCTGCTGTTCCCTGCTCATCGCCTTAGCTGCGTCAGTAGCAGTGGCCCTCAGTTCCGACTGCTTCAGGGCAAGAGCATGGAGCAAATCCGGAGTCGGTCCCAGGGCCAGTTGGGAGTTAAGATCCGCAATATCCGACTCCAGCCGAACCAAGTCTTCGTCCCGTCTTCTGCGCGCCTCGGCTATCAAGGAGAAGGCTTCCCCTCTGAGAACAGTTTTGAAGGCCTCCCAAAGGGAGACGGCTGAGTCGACAGAACCCGAGTTTTCAGCAAAGTACAGCTCAATAGACTTCGCCAGGAGATCGCGGGTCTTGGGGTTACGAAAATACCAGGGGTTAATAGGAGCTACTCTCAATGTCGCCACGATGTGGAAGTCGAAAGACACCCAAACCGGGGAGTGGTCAGAAATACCCCTGGCCATGAGACGAACGTTGGAAACCGACTGTGCTTGGGCCGCTGGGGTCAGGACATAGTCAATACGGGAAAGACTACCGTGGGCCCCGGAGTGGAAAGTGTATTGTCTCTGAGAGGGATGGAAAAGTCGCCAACAATCAACCAAGCCCATGGTGGCAATGAAGTCTGAGAGCCAGGACTGTGCACTACGTAGATCTCTGGATGGGAAACGATCCAAATCACCTGAAACCACAGAGTTAAAGTCCCCCCCCCCCAGAATCAGCAGTCCCTCCGGGAGTCCCAAAATGGCGCCACTCAGATCTTGAAAAGTGGATGTTTGCAGCCCCGGGGGGACGTAAACCGAAACTAAAACCAGAGTGCGCCCCTCCCACCTGCACACCACTGCAACGTATCGGCCCCTATCATCAACCAGGGTAGACTCCACCTCTAGGGGAAGGGACATGCGCACCATGATGCCCACCCCACGGGACCCCGTAGAGAAACCCGAATGGGCCACCATTTTAAACCCTCTCCTATTCAAGGCCCTACAGGTGTTACCAACAAGATGAGTTTCCTGCAAAAGAACGACGTCTGGGGCACAACGTTTAAGCATCTGCAGAACAACACCACGTTTAATGCGATCCCCCAACCCATTAACGTTCCAGCTCAACAAATTCAACGATTTACCCCCCATCATCAAGGACGCCCCCCCCCTCAGCCCCCCCCGGAATGCAGCCCATGAGCAAAGATCATCAGGACAATAAAACCCCAGCCATGACGAGTTAGGAAAGAATAGAACAAACAAGAAGAACACGTTCCAACTACCCCCCACCCTGCACCCCTGCATTAGACTAGAAGCCACCCCAACTAGCAGTGTGCCTGTCGCCCCTTAAACTAACCTACAAGAAGCCCCTAGAGGAGAAAAGAGACATCCTACCCCCCCCCCGTCACCCCGTCACCCTCCATATCAAAGTGCAGAAGTGACAAAAACAAAAAAGACAATAGTCAGAGTCGGTGCCAGCCGCAGCAACCCTCCCAGAAAAAGTCACAGGCAGATTGTTCATTCCCGGGAACCTGATCCTCCTGCAGCACCCTCCGTCTGGTCATCCGGCTCGGTCCGTTGTTGAGGCAAAGTGTCCAACCAGTCCCCTGCCTCATCTGGAAGGTCAAAAAACACTGTCCGGTTGCCATGCTCGATGCGAAGTTTAGCAGGATAAAGCATGGAATAGCGCATCCCCAACTCACGAAGCCGCCTCTTTACACCAGTAAAACTTTGCCGGCGCTTCTGGACAGCCTGAGTAAAGTCACGGAAAAAGTTGATGTCTGCATTCTGGAACCGCAGAGGGCCAGCGCTCCTCGATGCCTGCAAAATGGCGTCCCGGTCCCTATAATTAAAGAGTCTCGCAATGATGGGGCGAGGGGATGCACCCGACTTCGGCGGGCCACCCGGGATCCTGTGAGCCCTCTCGACTGAAAAAAACTTGCTCAGACCTCCCGGCGCCAAGTTCTTAACCACCAAGTCCTCCACAAAGAGTTCCACCGACCCTTCCTCGGCCCTCTCCGGCACTCCCGTAATGCGGACATTCTGGCGCCGTGCCCGTCCCTCGAATTCGTCAAGCCGGCGCGCAAGCATCCCATTAGCCGTTTTCAGGTCACGGACCTCAGTCTGTACGTCCGACATATCGTTGATTAAGCTCGATGTTTTGAGGTCCAGGGACTTCACCTTATCATTTGTCTTGCCAAGATCAGCTCTGATGAGATTAAGTTCGATCTTTAGGGTATCCACTTTGCTGGACAGCGCCTCGTGTAGACTATGCATCTCAGTCTTCACACCAGCAATGGCACCCATCACGTCCCGGAGCGTAAATTCAGGATCCTCAGGGGACACGTCCCGCAACGAGTCTTTGGTTCGGCCCGTCATAACCGGTGACCCCTTGGATTGAGAGAAACGTTCTGGAATAGTAGATTGGGAATGGGTCGGCTTCTTGCTGACTCTTGGAGGCTTTCCTTTGTCCGAGTCCCCTCTGCCCGCCATGTTGAAAGGCTATGGCAGGATAGTACGGGGGAGGGGCAGGTCACCAAACGCAACTTCAGTCGGTACCAGAGATACGGCAATGGGACCCCCAGGAACCATCAAAGGGAGAGTGCAGCGAAGAGTGCCCGGGCCAGCTGGTCCAGGCAGTCCGATAGGCCCGAACAGGGAGTCCCGCGACAGGCCACCACTCGGTCCCAACGGTGTCAGCCAATGACGCAGGCGGGGTCCGCCAACTTCACGACGGCATAACTCGGTCCGGGAAGATCGGATTTCGGATCTGAGAACGGGCGCCGCTTCAGCACCGGCTTAGCTGATGATTCCCACCGTAGTGGGACAGGATAGGCGACAGGATCATTACGGAGGATCGGGAGGTCTTCGGAGCTCCGAGCTCACGCGGCCATCTTGGTTGCCCGCGAAGCTCCTCCCCCCGGTAGTTTCCACTCTTGATTCACTGCGCTATCGTGCCCAAATGCAGTGGAGTTCAGCTGAGTAGTTTCCACTCTTAATTCACTGTGCTATCGTGCCCAAATGCAGTGGAGTCAGCTGGGTAGTTTCCACTCTTGATTCACTGTGCTATCATGCCCAAATGCAGTGGAGTTCAGATGAGTAGTTTCCACTCTTGATTCACTGCGCTGTCATGCCCAAATGCAGTGGAGTTCAGCTGAGTAGTTTCTACTCTTGATTCACTGTACTGTCGTGCCCAATTGCAGTGGAGTTCAGCTGAGTAGTTTCCACTCTTGATTCACTGTACTGTCGTGCCCATATGAAGTGGAGTTCAGCTGAGTAGTTTCCACTCTTGATTCACTGCGCTGTCGTGCCCAAATGCAGTGGAGTTCAGCTGGATAGTTTCCACTCTTGATTCACTGCGCTATCGTGCCCAAATGCAGTGGAGTTCAGCTGAGTAGTTTCCACTCTTGATTCACTGCGCTGTCGTGCCCAAATGCAGTGGAGTTCAGCTGGATAGTTTCCACTCTTGATTCACTGCGCTATCGTGCCCAAATGCAGTGGAGTTCAGCCGAGTAGTTTCCACTCTTGATTCTCTGCGCTGTCATGCCCAAATACAGTGGAGTTCAGCTGAGAAGTTTCCACACTTGATTCACGGTGTTATCGTGCCCAAATGCAGTGGAGTACAGCTGGGTAGTTTCCACACTTGATTCACTGTGTTGTCGTGCCCAAATGCAGTGGAGTTCAGCTGAGTAGTTTCCACTCTTGATTCACTGTGCTGTAGTGCCCAAATGCAATGGATTTCAGCTGAGTAGTTTCCACTCTTGATTCACTGCGCTATGGTGCCCAAATGCAGTGGCGTTCAGCTGGGTAGTTTCCACTCTTGATTCACTGTGTTGTCGTGCCCAAATGCAGTGGAGTTCAGCTGAGTAGTTTCCACTCTTGATTCACTGTGCTGTAGTGCCCAAATGCAATGGATTTCAGCTGAGTAGTTTCCACTCTTGATTCACTGCGCTATGGTGCCCAAATGCAGTGGAGTTCAGCTGAGTAATTTCCACTGTTGATTCACTGTACTGTCGTGCCCAAATGCAGTGGAGTTCAGCTGAGTAGTTTCCATTCTAGTGAAGTAGTGTGGCTCACTGGTTAGAGGCGGTAGACCCGAGAGCAGAGGACGGGCCGGGACCAGGGTTCGATTCCCGGCGCGGCAGGTTTCTGGACCAGGGTCAGCGGACTCGATAATTCTCTCGCCTCGGTGCCCACTCTGATCAGCGATCACACTCGGCAACTCTGGGCATTAGCTTGCCTCATCTTCACTAACGGCCCCACCGACCGCCGGGGATGCCTGGTCTCACCCTGGAGATACCCATTAAGGGACCATCTCTCAGGGAAGCCAGGAAGGGTTTCGCAGCGGTCGAAGCGCCTTGGGACCCTCCGGGTAAGTAGTGCGCTATATAAATGCCTATACATTTACATTTACATTTACACTCTTGATTCTCTGCGCTGTCGTGCCCAAATGCAGTGGAGTTCAGCTGGATAGTTTCCACTCTTGATTCACTGCGCTATCGTGCCCAAATGCAGTGGAGTTCAGCTGAGTAGTTTCCACTCTTGATTCACTGCGCTGTCGTGCCCAAATGCAGTGGAGTTCAGCTGAGTAGTTTCCACCCTTGATTCACTGCGCTGTCGTGCCCAAATGCAGTGGAGTTCAGCTGGATAGTTTCCACTCTTGATTCACTGCGCTATCGTGCCCAAATGCAGTGGAGTTCAGCGGGGTAGTTTCCACACTTGATTCACGGTGTTATCGTGCACAAATGCAGTGGAGTTCAGCTGGGTAGTTTCCACTCTTGATTCACTGCGCTATCGTGCCCAAATGCAGTGGAGTTCAGCTGAGTAGTTTCCACTCTTGATTCACTGCGCTGTCGTGCCCAAATGCAGTGGAGTTCAGCTGAGTAGTTTCCACTCTTGATTCACTGCGCTGTCGTGCCCAAATGCAGTGGAGTTCAGCTGAGTAGTTTCCACTCTTGATTCACTGCGCTGTCGTGCCCAAATGCAGTGGAGTTCAGCTGAGTAGTTTCCACTCTTGATTCACTGTGCTGTCGTGCCCAAATGCAGTGGAGTTCAGCTGGGTAGGTTCCACTCTTGATTCACTGCGCTGTCGTGCCCAAATGCAGTGGAGTTCAGCTGAGTAGTTTCCACTCTTGATTCACTGCGCTGTCGTGCCCAAATGCAGTGGAGTTCAGCTGAGTAGTTTCCACTCTTGATTCACTGTGCTGTCGTGCCCAAATGCAGTGGAGTTCAGCTGGGTAGGTTCCACTCTTGATTCACTGCGCTGTCGTGCCCAAATGCAGTGGAGTTCAGCTGAGTAGTTTCCACTCTTGATTCACTGTGCTGTCGTGCCCAAATGCAGTGGAGTTCAGCTGGGTAGGTTCCACTCTTGATTCACTGCGCTGTCGTGCCCAAATGCAGTGGAGTTCAGCTGAGTAGTTTCCACTCTTGATTCACTGCGCTGTCGTGCCCAAATGCAGTGGAGTTCAGCTGAGTAGTTTCCACTCTTGATTCACTGTGCTGTCGTGCCCAAATGCAGTGGAGTTCAGCTGGGTAGGTTCCACTCTTGATTCACTGCGCTGTCGTGCCCAAATGCAGTGGAGTTCAGCTGGGTAGTTTCCACTCTTGATTCACTGCGCTGTCGTGCCCAAATGCAGTGGAGGTCAGCTGGGTAGTTTCCACTCTTGATTCACTGCGCTGTCGTGCCCAAATGCAGTGGAGTTCAGCTGGGTAGTTTCCACTCTTGATTCACTGTGCTATCGTGCCCAAATGCAGTGGAGTTCAGCTGGGTAGTTTCCACTCCTGGTTCACTGTGCTATCGTGCCCAAATGCAGTGGAGTTCAGCTGGGTAGTTTCCACTCTTGATTCACGATGTTATCATGCAGCTTTAAAACTAGGGACCACTGACGAATCTGCTGCCCCTTTACTGGAGATTATATTTTGCACCCAAGAGCACATCGATTAAGGGCCGGACAGAGGCTTCTGTCCAGTGATCAGTTCTGGTGCGTAGGGGGCACGAGGGTGGGATCTGGAAACGGGGGAGTTGCAGACAGCAATATTACGGAATATGTGAGCCTTTTTTTCTTCCAAAGCTTTCAAGTAACTTCTCGTCTCTGTAAACCTAGAACAATGTTCTTTCTTTTTGCACCGCCATAATAAAGCGTTATCAGGTGACCACTGCCATTTGGTAAGTGAACAAGATGCAATCGCCTCAATGGGACATTCCAATTCCACCTTCTAACCCAGTTTTTTGGCTTACTAAAAGTTATATAATGGCAACAGATATTTTTAAACATTTTCTAAAGGTCATAAAAACTGAGCGCATTTCTAAGTTGGTGTGAATGGGATATTGTGATATTCTCCTACCGCGAAAATGTTCTAGAATATAGATTCTTGATTTGCAATGCAGCTGGCAATAGTTGCAGTTTTACTCTCATATATTTACTCCTACATTTGGAGCACATTTTTATTGATTTCTGGCTTCACAACCAGTCTGATTGATAAAACTTTTTCTGTACGTGATAGTAGCTTGCTCCTTCTTTAGATGTACATTAAACCTATGTGTCAGCCCTAATTTACAACGCAGTTTAAATGAGAAGTTGTTTCTTACTCCTGGTTTTGGTGTCTCTTGCTCTCAAGTATGCAGGAGAAAAAAAACCTGATGCTTGAAAACTTTGTCACAGAGTAGGGGCGGCTCTAGGCTCAAGCGGCCCTGGGCAGGGAGCCTAGGTAGGGGGCCACGGAAGAGGGGTTCTGGGCAGGGCGGCAAGGGGTCAGAGTGTTTGGAAGTGGAACAGAGCCAGAGGCCGCCAAATCCCTGCCAGGGGCCGCAACGCAAATATGTATCCATCCTCAGAGGATTATTATATTAAGGATATATATTGGCATGGCGGCCCCTGGGATTTGGCGGCCCTGTGCAAGTGCACAGCTTGCACATGCCTAAGGCCGCCCCTGAACAGAGCACCCACAGAGTAACGTTTCAGCATGGGTACAGATTTACAAAATTTAGGAGCACTATTCACAGTTTGTAAACCTACTTTGTTGACCATTTTTGCATTGGAATTTCACCACTGCAGACCTGTGCGCATAAGATTCAGCTCACATAAGTGAAAGGTTGTGCCTCTGTGCACTGGCATATTTTATTGTTTCCCTTCTTTTTCCAGCTCCCCCATCCCATTGGAAAGCTCCTTCCCCCTCATAATGTTTGGGGGTATTTTCTTCTCCACCCCATCATGGAAACAGATTTACTCCATCCCTTGCTAGGAATAAGTCTTCAACTATTTCCGGGGCGGGATGGGTTTGGAAAAAAACATTTGTGAGCATTCACTAACTTACCGATCTGAACAGATAAATGCTCACTCGCCACACCTTGTCTGGGATTTACTCCCTATATAAGAATGTGAGTATGCGGGGAACTATTAGGCAGAAGTAACTGATTTTACATCTATTAGGTTTCCTTTAATAAAAAAAAGCCCACCAACTGTAAAATCTTCCGCTGGCACTGGTGAACTATTTTAGGTGAGCAGAAGGCGTTGCAAATCACACCCCACAGTATTCCTGAAAAAAAAGTTTGCGATCACAAATCTTTCAGCCCTAAGAAGGTTTGCATTTGCTTGGAAATGTGGCTGTTAAGTTTACGCCTGCAATTAGACACCACTACAGAAAAAGCGTTGCGAATCAGTCATAAAGAATCAAAGGACTGGATAGTTACTACTCCTGCAAATTTAAAAAGAGAACTCCTACCAAGCAAAATGCACTCATGCCAACTGATCAGCTTGAGTAACTCGTGCTGATATACGCATTTATTTGACCATGTAACTTTTCTCAATAGAAATGTATTTTTGCCTGTGGAGAAACCCTTTACCACACAACCCCATAGCATTTAGGGGAGCTGTCTTTGGAGCTTACCACACCCCTGATAAGCAATTTTAAGAAGGGGAGCAAGGTCTTCCAAGGTGGAAGGCTTCTTCAAAATATTCATGGCTACCTACAAATCTGCAAGTTTGTGGGTGATCGCTACATTTTGCTAAGCCCCCCAACCATACATTTACAATCGTGTAAAATCCACCATACTTTTTCACTGTTCCCAGCCTAAATTGTGATTTTAAAATCCATAACTGGAGCCCGGACATTGAATTTGCAATCATGACTGCAGTTTTATGTGCACTAAAGATCCAGTTAGCAAAACAATTATGTGATTCAGGCCCTCGCTCTAACATTTGTTGACCAAACTATGCTGATGTCCTTGTGGCTTTATCCATGTTGGGTTGGCATTAGCGCTAACATATTAACTGTAAGACTTTATTTTAGGTAATATCCAACAAGTAATGTGCACCGTGTGCAGTTGTGTTACTGGTCCCTTTAATGATGAATCTGTTAGTTCTATATTACCTACAATTGTCAAGCAATTTCGAAAGAAATGGCCTATTTAACACCAACGTAACCGTGAGCAAACTCTTCGGCAGATGCCCTAGATTTCATATATATTTTTTCAGGGCTATCCAAATAAAAACAGCAAATATGTATTTATTTATTTATTTTAGTGTTTTATAGAGCGCAAACTTGACCCGTGGGGGTATCGGAGCGCTTTATAAGGTTTACAGAAGAAAACAAACAAAAGGCTTAGAAGTACAGAAGTATATAAAACGATTTACCATAGGGGAAATGAGGGACACAATGGTATGGCTACAATTACAGTTAGAATCCGTAAAAAAAAACACAGTTTCTTGGTGGAGTGAATAGGTGATCTGAGGAAAAGGCGATAGTCTTAGATTAGTCCGGCACACTGTGGTGGTTGAAGGCAGAATTTAAACAAGGAATTTACCCATGAGGAAAGTTTTGGCCTCCTTTTTGAAGCGTGCCAGAGAAGGGATTCTTCTGATGGCGGGAAGGAAAGAGTTCCAAATTCTCCGAAAACAGGCAGGTTGGAGCAAGAGGTCACTGGCGGACCGGGAGTTCCTGCTTCCTCCGGATACCACTAGTTTCTGTGCCAGATAAGCAGGAGAGTTTATGTATAGAGCCTTGTGTGTAATGCATGCCGGTTTCAGCTGTATTCTTGCCTTGAGGGGGAGCCAGTTCAAAGCTTTCAGATGCGGAGAGATGTGGTCGAATTTTCTAGAACCAGTAAGAAGTCTAGCGGCCGCGTTGAGGCAGGCTTTTAAAGGTGCCAGGGAGATCGTGGGTAATACCGAGAGGGTGGAACAGCCATATTCCAGCCTAGAGATGACTAGTGCTTGGACTGCCATTTTTAGGTCAGGAGCATCAATGAAGGGTTTCAGCTTCCATAGGTAGCTCAGGTGGAACCTGGCTGATTTGGCCATCGAGTTGATGTGGTCCGCCATGTTAAGGTTGCAGTCGAGGATTATACCCAGAGATTTGGCAGAGTCCACGATGGTCGGCGGGCAGTTTAAGGCTGTGATGGCCTTGATCTACATCTGAATCTCTGAGTTGGCTTTTGTAGGAGAGATTAGGAGAAATTCAGTTTTCTTTGCTTTTAGTTTGAGTTGGTTAGAGGCGAGCCATTGGACGGTCAGTTTCAGGGCCTCATTCAGGCAGAGGATCTCCTCGAGCGATGACATTTTAATGTATATTTGGGTGTCGTCCGTGTACATATATTAGGAGATGTTAGCGGTGTGAAGCACTTTGGTAAGTGGCTCTAAGTAAAGATTAAAGAGGGTGGGGGACAGGGCTGCACCTTGAGGGACTCCAACTGTGACCGGGGTGGGAGCGGATAGGTTGCCGTTAATTAGGAATCTCTGTGATCAGTTGTGGAGGAAAGACCTAAACCATTCTAAAACAGAGCCATTCACACCCATCCTGAGTTTGGGGCGTTCGAGTAGTTTTTCATGGTTGACCGTGTCGAAAGCCGAGGATAGATCTAGGAGGATTAGAAGGCAGGTTTTGCCTTGGTCTCGGGCTTGGAGGGCATCATGCACGATGTGGAGCATAGTAGTTTCAGTGCTGTGCCCCGGTCTGAATCCAGATTGGAAGTCATCAAGTAGGTGGAAGTTGTTGATATGTTGACTTAGTTGCTGTTGTACACACTTCTGTAACACTTTGGCTAATAGAGGGATATTGGAGATAGGTCTGAAGTTGTCAGGGGAGGCTGGATCGAGCAATGTTTTTTAGGGAGGACTTGGCTGGCTTTCAGACTTGAGCCTGTGCCCAGGGAGGACCTGGCTTGGCAGTTCGGTCTGGACTGTTCCCATGAGGAACAGGGTCCAGACTGATTTGCATATGACTGGGTCTAAACTGGGGTGGCATGGTGAGCAAAAGAGCGATGGATTTAACCCAGATCTCTTGACTGGGGGCTAATGTATGATTTATTCAGCATTCCGTCCATCATTTGTTTGTGTAGCACTTTTCACCCTAAGTGGGTTCGGTATGCCCAGACGTGGGTCCTTTGCTCACTGTGCCGCTGGATTCAAGCTAGCCTGGCTGATGAAGGGTAATACCCAGAAACCGGTCCCAGGATGCTTGTTGCCTGTCCAGGGAGGACCTGACTTGGCAGTTTGGTCTGGACTGTTCCCATAAGGCACAGGGTCAAGACTGATTTGCATATGGCTGGGTCTAAACTGGAGTGGCATGGTGAGCAAAAGAACGATAGATTTAACCCAGATCTCTTGACTGGAGGTGAATGTATGATTTATTCAGCATTCCGTCCATCATTTGTTTGCGTAGCCCTGTTTTAGAAATGAGGCAGTAACTCAGGATCCTTGGATCCTTGAGTGCTGCAGCCAAATAAATGTTTCACAACAGAATTTCAGGACAGAATTTGTTGTGCAACCAGGGAAGAGTGTTTCAGGAATTAATATTCATAAAATTGCTCAAGAGAGCAAGTGTGCAGGGGGCAGCTATTAAAATAAAGTTGGTCATAAGTAACATGTTTTTAGTAAAACAAAAGACAAAGGAGTATTATGTGTGTTCAGTGATAAATTTCTGGACGTTGATTTACTGGATTATCTTTCACACTTTCAAGATGGAAGGAAGACATCTGCTTGGGGATCTCTTGCAACCTGGATATTAGTTGGTTTGCCTGGATTTGAAGGAATGGATATCTGATGATACATGTTTCACTTAAACATCGGAAATGCCTACAGTTCAGTTTGGGAGGAAATTTGTGGAGATTCACCTGTCTCCCTTCTGGACTTTTGTTGCATGTATTCAGCTTCACAAAAGTGTGTTGTCAAAAGGTGGCATAGTTACTTCTAAAGAAGTAGTGAGATTAACTATTTATCTTAATGGCATTTTGATAATGACGTAGGACATGTCAGGTTTGAATCTAAAAACTCAGATGATGGTGAACCTGTTGGAGTCTTTAGGATTTGTGGTGAACAGTAAGAAGTTCAGTTTACTCGAATGTCAGACAACACAGTTTTTGCATTTTGGGTACACATGGTGGAAGGAGTGTTTTTAATTCACGCTCTCTCATCTAACAATTCTGTTTTTTAAAATAATAAGGATCACTGCGCCGCTTTTATTCTCACTCACCCCTTTCCCCGGTCCACCGCTGAGTTTCTCTCACATTGTTGTGGAGGGAACTGGGAAATCTTTGATCGCCGGAAGTGACTACTACTTCCAGGGGTGGGACGGGTGTTAGCAGACTAGTGCTTTCACCCTGAACACCTTTAAAAACAGATGCATTACCTCACGCGCAGCGGACGCGCCCACGGGCGCGCCAAAGGCAAGCCCGTCTGCGCCCGTCCGCGCTCGACCCGCAGCCGCGGCCAGAAACGCTGTCTGTTCCATACCAAAGTACACCTACACCAGGGAAGAACTATATTCCTTCAACACACAGGCTAAGGGCTGCAACATCATACCGCCCACAAAATCTTACGGTAACACCCTCACCTGTGCCCCTTGCAGACGCACCATAAACCCGGAACCTAGCCCCAAGGGGGATTATAATTTACCACACAAGTCCGATAACTCGCACAAACAACTCCACTGCGGTCTTCTTAACGTCTGATCACTATCAAAACATGCGTTGCATGTGTATGATCTGCTAACAGATCACGCCTTTGACTGCCTCTTTGTCACCGAAACATGGCTGTCAGACTGCTCTAACACTGACATTGTGCAGGCACTTCCCCAAGGCTATACCATTTCCAGGCTAGACAGAAACGGGAAAAAGGGAGGAGGGATAGCCATTATCTACAGAGATTATCTGAAATGCTCCACCTCGCACTCCACTGAATTAAAAGATGCGGAAAACCTCTGCTTCAAATTCAAAATAGATAACCACACCACATTCGCCGGAGTACTTGTTTACAGGCCCCCTTGACCTACCAGAAACTTTCTAGACACCATTGGAGACTTTCTGAGCCCTCTGGTGGTGCGCTACTCACATTTCACGATCTTGGGAGACTTCAACCTACATTTAGAGGTAGACGAATGCCCTAACGCTAAAACTTTTAAGGAAATCACCAACTCCATAGGCCTGGTAATCCAAAACAAAGGATCCACACACACAGCAGGACATACCCTTGACGGGATATGTACCAATGCCACCAACATAATAACGACCTCTCCAGGTACTCTCACCTGGACTGACCATAAACGTATTCCCTTTAGATTCATTTATGATAACGGACATACTACGGAAAAGCCCACCATCAAGGTCCCCACACGTAATTTCTAATTTCTAATTTCTAATTTCTAATTTAAAACATTTATAAAGCGCAGCGTGCACCGTACGGTTTCTTGGCGCTGGTAGGGGGTTCGGCAGCTGAGGGCAAAGGCAAGGAGCCTGTGAAAGAGAGAAGGGGAGAGTTACACAGGGAAGGCCTGATTGAAGAGGAACGTTTTTAGATCCTTGCGGAAGGAAAGATAGTGGGTGGCAGAACGGAGATGGTCAGGGAGGGAGTTCCAGAACGTGGGAGCCAGGGTAGAGAAGTTGGTCCCACCCCACTTTTTGCGTTTGAAACGTGGGATCTGAAGGAGAGACTTGGAGGAAGAACGAAGCTCTCTGGTGGGAACGTATTCTTTTATTAATGAAGAAATGAAGGCGGGGGCAGTGCCTTGGCGGGCCTGGAAGACCATACAGCCGGTCTTGAAAAGGGAACGTTCCTTTACGGGAAGCCAGTGAAGCTCCCTGAGAAGGGGTGTGGAGTGGTGATAGTGTGGGAGACCATAGACCAACCGGGCCGCCTGGTTCTGGATCATCTGGAGTCTCCGCAGGCTGTATGCTGGGATGCCATGGTAGAGGGCGTTGGCATAGTCCAGCCGCGATGTCGCCAGGGTGGCCATGATCAGCTTAAGTGCCTGTGGGGAGAAAAAACGGGAAACAGTGCGGATGGTTCGAAGAGTGAGGAAACAAGAGGAGACCACAGAACTGATTTGTGAATGGAGGGTGAGCTGGTTGTTCATTTTGACACCCAGTGTTTTGACCGTGGTTGAGGGGGAGGGTGCGGGTCCAAGAGAGGGGGGCCAGAAAAGGGAGTTCCAGGGGCTGGATGAACCACCGGTGAGAACCAACTCGGTTTTGTCCGGGTTCAGCTTAAGATGGTTGTGGTTCATCCAGTCCCTGATGAATGTCATGGTTGACTGGAAATTAGAGACGGAGAGGGAGGAGGAGGATAGATCAAAGATGAGCTGGAGATCATCCGCATAATTATACACGGTGACCTCCAGCTGCTGGAGTGCGAAAATAAGAGGAAAGATATAAAGGTTGAAAAGTAGGGGAGAGAGAGAGGATCCCTGGGGAACACCACAAGTGACCGGAAGTGGAATGGTAGTAAAGTCTCCTAGCCGGACCGCCTGGGTGCGGTCCCTCAGAAAGGAGGAGAGCCAGACCAGAGCTGATCCCCCGATTCCAGCCGCCTTGACACGGGAAAGAAGGATGGTATGGTCCACCGTGTCAAAGGCGGCGGAGAGATCGAGGAGGACCAGTGCCTGGTGTTTGTTATCATCCATACCCTTTCTGAGGTTGTCTAGGACTGAGACCACAACTGATTCAGTCGAATGCCTAGGACGAAAGCCGGCCTGGCGGGATGCCAGTCCCCCATTAACCTCTACATGGGCGCTGAGTGTCGCGGTGACATGGCGTTCCAGTACCTTGCCCAAAAAAGGCAGCAGGGAAATGGGGCGGTAGTTGGCTGAGATGGACGGGTCCGCGCCAGGTTTCTTTAAGATGGGCACTATGGTGGCTGCTTTAAGCGCAGGGGTCACTACACCCTGTGCTAGGGAGCTATTGAGGAAAGTGATGGGGGGTTCGGGACAGCAGGAGTAGATTTGTTGCAGGATTCGTGCTGGACAGACGTCAGCCGGGGAACCCGACTTCACTTTGGGAAGTATCTCCAGAAATGTTTCCTGAGTGAGGGGGGGAATGGAGGTAAGATGGCATTGAACGGTGGGAGGGGAGGGATCAACAAAGGCAGGCGAGGGCGGGGGGATGTTGGCCTTGATGGTTGCGATCTTATCCAAGAAATAGGTGTTAAGTTGATCGCTTAGAAGCTGGGAAGGAGGGATTTGGGGTGATGTTCTATCTGAGAAGGCCAGGTCATTCACTATACCAAAGATTTCCCTGGGTTTATTTTCGGCTGACATTATTTTTGTTGAAAAGTAGGTGGTTTTTGCGGCAAGAATTGCAGTTTTGTATTTGGCCAGTGATGTGAGAAAAAGGGTTTTTAGTACGGGACAGTAATTTTTCCTCCATTGCCTCTCTGCCCGTCGGACGCTCAGTTTAAGCTCTTTCAGGTGGTCGTTAAACCATCTGTTGGAATCCTTAGGTCGACGGATGGAAATGCGACTTAGGGGAGCCACTGAGTCACAGCCTCCAGCCAGCCAGGTGTTAATGGCGTTGGCTTGAGCGACAGATGAAAAACCAGAAAGGGTCGGAGTGGAGTTACGAAGCAGGGAGGTCAAGGAGGGAAGATCCAGTCTGTTCCAATTCCGCGCCCAGGTATTTTTGGCATGCGGAGCTTTGGATACCGGATTAAGAGAGATGGAAAGGGAGATAAGAGCATGGTCGGACCAGGGAAATTGAAAACTTGCCTCTTTAATCCGTGATAGGTTCTCTTTTTCCACATAACTCACTCTCTCCACAGCGCGGGGACACGCCGGGAGGCGTCACCAGGCGCTTTACAAGCTCCTTTAAACTAAACTTAAACTAAACTAAGGGACAGGGGGAAACAGTCGCCGAAGACACTGGGAGGTTGAGAGACCAGACCTGGTCAAGTATGTGCCCGTGAGAATGAGTGGGGACAGTTATATGCGGTACAAAGTTGAGGGAAAGAAGGGATTCTGTGAATTCTCTCGAGGCAGTACACTCAAGTGGGTCTGAAGGCCAGTAATTGAAATCCCCTAGCACCAAGACCGAAGCGTAGTTGACCACCAGGTTGGCCAGCAGGTCTTGAAATGCCGGTAGGAATAAAGACGAAGACTGGGGTGGGCGATACATTAGGAGGCAAGTAATCGGGGGGGAGAAAAAAAGAGAACGGACTACCAGGAAATCTGTGGGGGGAATGGGGGGAAAGGGACTTGCTGTTCTGTTTTCAGCTCTGCTGTGCGAGGGAACTGCCCTATCCTGATTGTCTCCAGCGCTGCCAGTCCTGTGCAAACGATCATCTTTCAGCGCTCCGTGGTGCCGCCTCCCCTGGACTCGCTGGTGTGAGCGAGAGCTGCAGTCGGCACGCTCTGTCCCACGCTCCCAGCTTGAGTCCTTAGGGTTGAGGCCAGGGCGTAACAACTACACACTCAGCCCGGGGGACTGCGAGGACCAGCAATCCCAGCTTGGATCAGCTGGTTCCTCTTCCCCCAGGCGACACGCCCACGGACACGCCCACCGGCAAAGCAGGCATTTAACTTCGTGACACCCGCTTCGCGGGTGCCACTCACCTGGACTTGCTGTTCTGTTTTCAGCTCTGCTGTGCGAGGGAACTGCCCTATCCTGATTGTCTCCAGCGCTGCCAGTCCTGTGCAAACGATCATCTTTCAGCGCTCCGTGGTGCCGCCTCCCCTGGACTCGCTGGTGTGAGCGAGAGCTGCAGTCGGCACGCTCTGTCCCACGCTCCCAGCTTGAGTCCTTAGGGTTGAGGCCAGGGCGCAACAACTACACACTCAGCCCGGGGGACTGCGAGGACCAGCAATCCCAGCTTGGATCAGCTGGTTCCTCTTCCCCCAGGCGACACGCCCACGGACACGCCCACCGGCGAAGCAGGCATTTAACTTCGTGACACCCGCTTCGCGGGTGCCACTCACCTGGACTTGCTGTTCTGTTTTCAGCTCTGCTGTGCGAGGGAACTGCCCTATCCTGATTGTCTCCAGCGCTGCCAGTCCTGTGCAAACGATCATCTTTCAGCGCTCCGTGGTGCCGCCTCCCCTGGACTCGCTGGTGTGAGCGAGAGCTGCAGTCGGCACGCTCTGTCCCACGCTCCCAGCTTGAGTCCTTAGGGTTGAGGCCAGGGCGCAACAACTACACACTCAGCCCGGGGGACTGCGAGGACCAGCAATCCCAGCTTGGATCAGCTGGTTCCTCTTCCCCCAGGCGACACGCCCACGGACACGCCCACCGGCGAAGCAGGCATTTAACTTCGTGACACCCGCTTCGCGGGTGCCACTCACCTGGACTTGCTGTTCTGTTTTCAGCTCTGCTGTGCGAGGGAACTGCCCTATCCTGATTGTCTCCAGCGCTGCCAGTCCTGTGCAAACGATCATCTTTCAGCGCTCCGTGGTGCCGCCTCCCCTGGACTCGCTGGTGTGAGCGAGAGCTGCAGTCAGCACGCTCTGTCCCACGCTCCCAGCTTGAGTCCTTAGGGTTGAGGCCAGGGCGCAACAACTACACACTCAGCCCGGGGGACTGCGAGGACCAGCAATCCCAGCTTGGATCAGCTGGTTCCTCTTCCCCCAGGCGACACGCCCACGGACACGCCCACCGGCGAAGCAGGCATTTAACTTCGTGACACCCGCTTCGCGGGTGCCACTCACCTGGACTTGCTGTTCTGTTTTCAGCTCTGCTGTGCGAGGGAACTGCCCTATCCTGATTGTCTCCAGCGCTGCTAGTCCTCTGCAAACGATCATCTTTCAGCGCTCCGTGGTGCCGCCTCCCCTGGACTCGCTGGTGTGAGCGAGAGCTGCAGTCGGCACGCTCTGTCCCACGCTCCCAGCTTGAGTCCTTAGGGTTGAGGCCAGGGCGCAACAACTACACACTCAGCCCGGGGGACTGCGAGGACCAGCAATCCCAGCTTGGATCAGCTGGTTCCTCTTCCCCAGGCGACACGCCCACGGACACGCCCACCGGCGAAACGTATATAAATAACACCTAGCCGACCGCGACGCGGGACGCGCGCGGGACCAAGTGCGGAGCTAAGCCCGGGCAAAGGGCGGGCCGTCTGTGGCCGTCCGGGGACGACCGAGGACGGGACGGGCCACCCCACTTTCACCTCACCTAGGAGTACCGGTCTACTTGGAAAAAAGATTCGGCCGTTACTCTATCCAGGTGAGGCTGTATATTAATTCACGCATATTTCTAGGAGTCGACTAAAGCCGAGGACCCCGTCCATTTATATCCTTCACATTTCACCTAAGAACTAGTCAAATAACACTAAACATCTTTCAAATAAGATATAGAATTAAAAACAAAATCTCGTGAGAATCAGAACTAATCTTTAATATCATCATCAGATCTCTAGCCTCCTTATGATGGCCTTAAAAAAACTACGCTCACGAACAATCTATATGAAGCGCATGGGTACTGACGCAGCTGTCAGAAAATCCACAGACAAATCGATGAAACCCGGACAAATTTCCTGTACTCCGGCAATAACTAAATATTTTTCTACCCTCTCTACGAAAAACCATTCATTTCTTTTTACATCAGAAGAAGAAAAAAAGCTAAATCTCTCAATAAATGAGACTGAACATCAGTTGCTATTACCCTCTGAACTAAGCATTGATAACCAAGGATCAACTAATATAGAGAGCAACTTGGCAAAGATCTCTTTCTCTGAAGAGCACCATAAATCGATCTTAGAGACGTCACAAATAACACCTATAAAACACCAGGATAGCGAACTAAGTCTGGAGGTCTCTGCAAGTAACATTACGAAGATGGAAGAAGAAAAATTAGAAATTCCGTTAAGTCAAAAGCAGCCACTTACCAGTTCCCCAGAAAAATCACCCAATCTGTATTCTAATCAAACTAACCTCACTGACCCCCATTTTTCCAATTTAACGCCCGGAAACACTGTTTCCCCCCTGTCAAAAGCACTTTTTTCTTTACAGGACATTCTGGAATCAGTTCTAACCCACCTTGGTCAAATTCTAGCCAATTCTGATGACACCCTCGATGTCCAAATAGGTATTCTCAAATTCTTGGTGGAAGAAAAAAAGAAAAAAGACCTTACTAATGTTACATCAAAAAAACCTGTAACAGCCAACATGTCACAAACTGAAGATGGCGAAAAAAAAGGAACTAAGTCTCCAAAAAAACAAGATGCAAGTTCACAAACATCTGACGTGATAATAATCGAGACTAAAACTAAGGAATTAAGAAAAAAGAAAAAATCTCCTATAACCTACTCTCTCAAGAAACTGTTCGGAGAAGACATAGAAAACATCACCGAAAATAACATTAAACACTATCCCATCTTTTCAAATAAAGACATCGATACCGGTCCAGGTTCGATAGCTCGTGACAATAAAGTAGATTCAACGAGAGTTATCGATGGACAGGAACTAAATCAAACAGGAAAGACCAAAAATAATAACGACCAGGAAGAAAAAATGGGAAAGAAAAAGAGAAGAAAGCCTCTGAGAAGAATTCAGAAGAAAAAAGGGAATAAGCTTAAATTTCAAAAACATACTTTCTCAAACTTTGTGAACTCTCCAGCAACTCAAATAACACCGTTGGTGAAATCTTTGAACCCAAAAGCAGAAGAATACTGTCCGACCATAGTAAAAAGAACAACAGGGCAAAAAACCAAGGATACAAAAGAACTACAAGATTATAAATTACAGCAGTGGGATGGAACTCTATCAAAACACATAATAATAGAAGAACTCTTTCCAACAGACAATATGCCGTTCAACCGTGGTAGAATAATTAATCTATTACAAGAAATACCATCCCTGAACTCTCTGACTAGTAAAGAAATTGACCTAGTACGCTTTCCGAAAAAAGAAAATGACAAATTAGTACAAGTGTCATTCTTTTCCCCAGTTCTCCCTGGAATAATTATAAGAGAGAAGGAAATTCTACACAAGAATGGCTATGACGTAATCTCAATATCAGAACTTAAAACAAACTTACAAAATAATGCTGCAAGTAGACAATCTCATACAAATGATAATTTCAGTTCAAAATGGGGAGAATCTGTATCAAACACTATGAGAAAAGACACATTAAAAATACAAGTAACGCATGGTGAAAGGTCAGTATGGTCCCGGGACACAGGTCTAAGTAACACAGTGAATTCTCTAAAATCTTGGGCATGGCTATCAGAAGCTTTAAACAGCAAAAAAATGGATAAACCTCAACAACATCTGGTTTAGCAAAGGCTTGAAGCTATTGTCATGGAATCTGGCCGGGAAAACCGCCCAAAAAATGAAAGATGCAACTAAAGATCTTCCAGATATTCTGGCCCTGCAGGAAACATGGTCAACCGCTCCCTTCACACAAAAAGGATACTATGTCTATGAAACTTCAGCAAATAAATCCAAAAGAGGTCATGCGAAGGGAGGTTTGGCAATCTTGTTGAAAGAAGAATATTCATGGTCACAAGAAATAATTGACACACATTCAGATAACCTGCAATGTATTAAAGTATTATTTAAAACACAATCATCAGCTATTCATAAGAAAACACTACTTTTTAACATTTATGCTCCGCCCAGTAAAAAATATGACCCATTATTTGACCATCTATTGGAGATCATTACTCACATCCTCGAAGATCAACTTCATTTGCCATATATTATAATGGGTGACTTAAACGCTAAAATCTCAAACAGTGAAATTAAGAAATGGGCTCTATTATTTAAGGAGGAATCTTTGGAAATATCACTCCCGCAATTTCCAAAAGGAGCTAAATCAGACAAAAGAGGAAGCTCATTATTATCATTCCTTCCTAGTATAAATGGGACAATACTAAACGGAAATACCAACGGAGATAAACCAGCATCATACACTAGGCAGGGTAATGGAATTCCTTCTATTCTTGATTACTTCATATGTGGGAATGAAGAAAAGGAACAAATCACTCAACTGTCCATTAAATTCAATGAGGAAAGTGACCATGCACTCCTACATTTAACAACCCTCTGGTTAGCACAGACTACTTTTCAGAACAAGCCAATATTCAACAAACCGAAAATGGAAGTAAATATAGTCCAGCGTCGGATTTACTGGGGTGCAGAAAACCTGGACTATTTGAATATTCTAATTTCACAAACTCAACTGTTAACTACTATTTACTCAGATGACCCCATAAAGAACTTCGAATATATAATGTATGAACTTAAGCATGCCTTACAAAGTAAATTAAATCAGGATAGACCAATACAAAGAAAATGTGCCAGTAGGAACAAAAACTGGAATCAGCCAACTATAAAAAAAACTCAATAGGTTGATTCGAGCCCAGTATTTGAGTTACTCATCAGTAAATAGAGCGGAAATTAACAGACTAAAGAACCAAATACGAAGAGAAAAAACTAAACAGGAAAAATTGAAGCAGGACTATAACTGGATTGACATCCAACTAGCAGTCAAGCAATGCAACCAACGCAAATATTGGTCTTTGATTGCGAAAATGACCGGAACCAAAAAGGAGTTAGAAGCAATCCCTGTATCAGAGGAAGACTGGTGCATCTACTTAAGCGACCTATATAAATCTAATCTGAATATAATGGTGAGAAAGGATGTCGAACGAGATATGGAAATCAAAGATACTAAACTCACCAAGACCTCGGCATTGTCTATTGCCACGAACATCAAAAAGGCAAGAAGTACGGGCGCATCCGGCCCTGATCAGATTCCTATCAAAGTCTACCAAACTGACCATAAAGCATGGGGCCAGATGCTCTCGCCATTATTTAATTATATATTTGATTCTGGGAAAATTCCTAACTCCTGGAAAGGAAGCATAATAATTCCAATATATAAAAAAGGAAAAAGGAGCATAGCCGGAAACTACAGACAAATAGCTCTTATGGACGCTGCCGGTAAGATCTTTGCTGCAGAAATATTGGACAGGTTGAAATCTTGGGCATTTACGCTGGGACTAATTTCCATGTTTCAGGCTGGATTCCGACCGAATCATTCAGTTACGGACAATATAGCAACCTTTCAAACAATTCTAGATAAATATGTAACTGGAAAATCTCAATCAATATATGCAGCGTTTATAGATTACTCTACTGCCTTTGACCGAGTGGATAGACCGACCCTGTGGACAAAATTAAGAAAGATGGGTATCCCGGAGCCTCTATTACAACTAATAGTGAACCTGCATAGTAACACCTGGTGCCGAGTTCAAATGGGGAGTGATAAGGGCTTGTCAAAGATAATACGGACATCCAACTGCTTAAAACAAGGGTGTCTCTTGGCCCCGATCTTATTCTCTCTATACTTAAGCGACCTACCGTCCCATTTACAACAAGGGCTATGTACTCCTCCGAAGATTGCCACTCAGCGCATTCATGCCCTGCTATATGCGGACGATATAGTTATGTTCGATTTAACGCCTTTTGGACTCCAAAGTCTTCTAGATATCTTATACAGCTACTCTAAAGAACATTTTTTAATTCCAAATATAAATAAAACCAAAGTAGTTGCATTTTCAAAAAAGAAAAAAGGTGTGAGGTACCAATGGAAACTGGGAGGAGAGACGCTGGAGCAGACAAAGGAATATACCTATCTTGGTAGAATTTTCTCACATATGAGTAACAACAAACAAATTAACCATTTAAAAAGGAAAAGTGATCTACATGCTGGGGCCATGTCACGCCTGTACACGGCCACTGGAAACAGGCATTTTTCTGCATTAATAAAAATCTATAGAGCTAAGATTCCCCCGGTTCTGTCATATGCTTCCGAATATATTCCCTTAAAACAATGGAGTTATATGGACTTAAACGAAGGCAAAATACTAAAAAAATTACTGAAAGTTTCTAATTCTACACCTGTACAGGCGCTAAGACTGGAATGTACGATCACAAGCGCATATGCGACAGCAGTAGCAAGCATCATCAGGTGGGCCTATAACCTTCTCCATTCAAAAGAAGGTACTCTACGATATCTGTTAAAAGTCGAGACATTCAATAATGACTCCACTCATTTCATCTTCTCCAAAAATATGGGAGAGGCTTTTCGGTTAGCAAAAATCAGTTTAGAAATGCTGTCATCATGGACACCTGTACAACTCAAACTCTTTCTAAAAAACTTTTCCCCCAAATTGAGTTATGAGCTTGATCATTCCCACTGTACTAAACTATCCATGTACAAGACTTATGCTGACTCTCAAGAATATAAGCAAAAACAGCCGTATTTGGAATATACTCTTACACATGGCGCAAGGCGCACAATCATGATGTTGCGCTTGGGTATACTTCCCGTATTATCTTTTTCCTCTTCCTGGAGACAAGACAGTCCTCGCAATGTAACCTTTGTCAGGGGGGCAAACAGAATCTTGAGCACCTGCTCTTTATATGCCCAAACAACAATGTTGTTAATGCAAGGTTAACATGCTTAGAGCCCATTTATCGGTCCTGCAGGATTGTTAATGCAAAAGATTTTATTTCTTTATGTGTTAAGCCACCTAACGAATATGTTTGCTATAGAATTTTTAAGTTTATGAAAATTTCATTGAAAATGTATTAATTTGTATGTAAAACAAAATGTATATTTTTAAAATAATTTTGTGGTCCTCAAAAGAGTACCGAAACAAAATAAAAAAACTTTGACTTGACTTTGGGAAGTGATTGAAAGTTCAATTCAGACCGAGCGATTAAGGCCACACCACCACCAGCCCTGCCCGCCGGGCGGTCGGCACGTAGGGCAACATAGGAGGGGGGTAGGGTAGCCAAGAGAACGGGGAGGGAAGAATCACAAAACCAGGTTTCGGTCAAGAGCAGTAAGTCAGGCTTCTCTGAGTCGAGTAGGACAAACAGCTCATGGTGGTGCTTGACCGCTGACCTGGTGTTGAGAAGGAAAACAGATAGTGACGGAGTGGTAGGGGGGGGGTCAGGTGGGGAGGAACTAGGTAGCGGAGGAGCCAGCAACGGAGGATGTGGTATTGGAGGGGAAGGGGGGACACGCCCTAATGAGGTGATGAGCCTACGGACGGTGTCCGAAAGTGGCCAATGGCCTTGAAGGGTGGTAAGTTCCTTAGAGGAGTATGATATGAATTTGGCATGGTGTCGTGCCCCTAGCCCCGTCCGGCCGCGGACGGGCGCAGACGGGCTTGCCTTAGGCGCGCCCGCTGCGCATGTCCGCTGCGTGTTCTGAAATTGCACATTGATATAGGCGGCCTCAAGGGCGGGAAGGGGGCGTGGCCTGCAGGTGGGCGTGGCCAGCGGCGATGATAGCCGGTAGGAGGGGGTCACGTGAGCGATAGATCCGCTACACGGCGCCCTCAGCGTGCAAAGTGCAAATAGCAGTAAGTAAAAGTATTAAAAACACAATTATCACAATGTAAACAGCTTCTCCCGGCTTTTCGCCTCAGGAGACTCGAACCAACAGAGCGCTCGTGAGCCAACGCTTAAGAAGGGCGGGAAGGGGGCGTGGCCTGCAGGTGGGCGTGGCCAGCGGCGATGATAGCCGGTAGGAGGGGGTCACGTGAGCGATAGATCCGCTACACGGCGCCCTCAGCGTGCAAAGTGCAAATAGCAGTAAGTAAAAGTATTAAAAACACAATTATCACAATGTAAACAGCTTCTCCCGGCTTTTCGCCTCAGGAGACTCGAACCAACAGAGCGCTCGTGAGCCAGCGCTTAAGAAGGGCGGGAAGGGGGCGTGGCCTGCAGGTGGGCGTGGCCAGCGGCGATGATAGCCGGTAGGAGGGGGTCACGTGAGCGATAGATCCGCTACACGGCGCCCTCAGCGTGCAAAGTGTAAATAGCAGTAAGTAAAAGTATTAAAAACACAATTATCACAATGTAAACAGCTTCTCCCGGCTTTTCGCCTCAGGAGATATATGGAAAGATATGCTTGCCAATCCCGACCTTCAGACCCTGGCAAATTCTACTAAACCAACCCTGACAGGCGACCCTGACATCGATAAGGACCTCTTCAACAATTGGATGCTCCCCATAGCTAATACCCTAGCCCCTATGAAAAAAGCTAAGATCATAAGACACAAATCAACCCGTGGTTCACCCCCCAACTGAAAACCATGAAAGCCCAGTGCAGACAACTAGGAAATCTATGGCGGAAACAATATAAGGTTGAAGATATGAAACGCTTCAGAACAGCCCTCAATACTTATCACCTACAAATCAAAACCGAGAAGAAAATTCACTTTACTAATCTCATCAAGGTAGCTTAAAACAACCAAAAAACTATCTTTAAAATAGTTAAATCCTTCACAAACCCGGCCAGCCTAGAATGTAAAATACCTCTGTCACAGAAACTGTGCAATGACATCGCAGTGTTCTTTGAAAACAAAATCAGGGACCTCAAAAAAGACTTCCTCAACAATTAACCCCAACACCACACAGCCCCAGACTCAGGAACAAAAGAGGAACTCAAGGATTTCAAAGAAATCAGCCTAGAAATATCCAGGAAGGCCATCCTCTCTTGCAAATCGGGCTCCCCTTTTGATCCTTGCCCGCCCAAAATCCTACATTCATTAGTGGACATAGTAAACCCCGTCATTAACCAAATTATCAACACTACTTTCAAACTCGCTAAATTCCCTGACCTTTGGAAAACTGCCGCTGTCAAACCCCTCCAAAAAAAGAAACTCTCGGACCCCACCACTCTCTCCAATCTGAGACCCATCTCCCTCCTCCCCTGTCTGAGCAAAATTGCAGAGAAAATAGTTAACACTCAACTGAAAGAGTTTCTGGAAAGCTCAAACATCCTACACCCCAAATAATCTGGTTTCAGGCCGGGACATTCAATAGAGTCAGTGCTGCTCCATACCTCAGACACCCTCAAGCTCGCACTGGATCAGGGCAGGGAGGCAGTACTGATTCTGTTGGATTTGTCCGCGGCCTTCGATACTGTCTCCCATCACATCTTGTTGGATAGCCTGAAGCACGTCGGTATAAACAGCAAAGCCCTCGCCTGGATAACATCTTTCTTGGAACAAAGAAACCAGATTGTCACACTGGGCAGTTACAAATCTGAGGGTAAACTGCTTTCTTCGGGGGTCCCTCAGGGCTCCTCCCTGAGCCCGACCCTCTTCAACCTATACATGTCTCCTCTTCTTTCACTAATTGATTCCTTCAATATTGAAGCAATTGCGTATGCAGATGATACTCAATTGATCCTCACCCTAGATAAACATTCCACCGCAGCAGAAGAAAAATTCCATCTCTGCCTTACCGCAGTTATGAAGTAGATGGAAGCAAATCATCTCCGATGCAACAGCTCTAAAACAGAAATGTTGCTGTTTGGAAAATCAAATGATTTCAATCCCACCCTCTGGTGGCTCTCAAATTCAGACCCTCCGCCCACCACAGTAGACAGCGCAAAAAACCTAGGCATTAAATTCGACCCCACACTTTCCTTTTACAAACAAGCACTTACTGTGGCAGGTGTGTGCTTTCAAACCATAAAAACTCTAAGAAAATTCTTCGATCTACTCCCCCTGCATGCTAGGAAGACTGTGGCAGTGGCACTGGTCCTGTCGCGCTTGGACTACTGTAACATCTTATATGCAGGAACGAAAAAGACAGTGGTAAAAAGACTGCAAGTAGTCCAGAACTCTGCCGCAAGGTTGGTACTTGGGCTCCCAAAGCGCGCCCCTTCAGCTGAGGCACTAAAGACTCTCCACTGGCTACCGATCCATAAAAGGATCCTGTACAAAGTCCCAACCATTACACATAAACCCATAAATGAAACCGGCCCACAATACCTGAGAGGCAATATCAGGCCCTACAAAACCAAACGAACACTACGGTCTACTTCAGAAAATCTCCCCACCATCCCCAACTTTAAATTGAAAACCCGGGGAGGCAAAACCTTGGCTGCACTTGGTACAAAGGCCTGGAACATCTTGCCTTCACAACTTAGGCACACCCGTAACAAACCCACTTTCAGGAAACTCCTAAAAACCTGGATCTTTGGCACCCCGGACAATCAAATACTGTCACTAATATGACCCCTTTACCATCCTCTTGCTGCCAGCACCCCTTCTCTTTTTCTCCTCCCTTCTCCCCCTTTCAAATACTTCTGCTGAGGTTTCGAAAGCCCCAAGATGCTCCTTGGAGTGAACGTCACGCTATACAAAAACCCCCATTCATTCATTCATGACCCATACTAAAGTGAAGAAAATGTTGAAGGAATAAAAGAAAGTGTTGTGTTGAACAGGCTTTATTGACCATGATGGTACAAGTTATTGTGTTATTTGCTATCCTGTAGTCTGTTTTTCGTAGCATGTTACATTATCAGGCATTGCAATAGCTGAAAATAAAACATTTTAGATAAAGGTTGATGTATGCACATATGATCTTTCAGACCAAGGAGAAGAAAGACCCAGCTCTGTGGTTAGAGTATGTAAATCTGTGAAACGACTGGGCAGTTTTCAAGGAGAATCCAGATTTGATAATAGTCAGACACATCAATTGGAGTATTGGGGGCCACATGGTATCAGGTTTCTAGTGTAGTACATTGTACTTAAAAACATTGAAGAAAAAAAGGTCAAGAATGTAAAACACACTACAATACTATATGTCCCCTGAAAACCCAGAGCACACACCAAGCATGGTCTTAACAATATTTTGCACTTTTAATTTTGAAAAGGTGAAATACTGTTTAGTCTACACTAACTTAGCGATCTGAGTTTTAAGGAGAAATATAGTGTGCTACAGTGTACTTAAAAAAAGTATTAAACACTGTACTACACTATATTTGCCATTCAAAAACAGACTCAGACAAAGTCTAGTCTAAACAATAAAATAGTACCGCTGTACTCTGCAGATTTAAAAAATATATATTCACAGTAAAAAATACTTTTTACTTACGTTTACACACTTATATAAACTGACATATGACCCCAATCTTTGCTCACACAGTTGTACAAAATTATACACTATATTCTGTAAACACTATATACTATACCCGTATAAACCTCAGGACATTATATTTAGGCTTTGCAAGCCAGAACACAGTCAAAGTGTAGTCTGAACAATATGGCTGCCTTTTACTTTTGTAAGGGCAGTCATTAGCCAGCTGTATGTTTTTGTCATCGGCATGTACTGTGGTATACAACAAGATTACTGCGGTATACTATGGCACATTATAGATCACTAACTTTTGGTGCCTTATGGGTCTATTTTACAATGGTAAACACACACTTTTTTTGTAAGTTTACCATTGTTTGCTATTCACAAATTAATTTCAAATGTAGTATCTTTGCACCTAAAAGATTTGGCCTGTCCTATTTTTTTTATGTGCAGGGACTCTGCAGTATTAAAGATACTACTCGTAAAATACCTTTGTGAATTGGAAACAATTGTAAACGTACGCAAAAATGTACCTTTAACTTTGGAAATCATAACCTATAACTTTAAAACTCCACAATTTAGATGTACTACCAAAAAGGACCTTTTACACCACAAAATTTATATTTCTGACACATTTCATCTATATCTGGTGAGCTAATTTCGCAATACGACTCGTTAAACATTACTCTACAACACACCACAGTACTCCACTTCATAACATGTCACTTTACTCTGACACGCCACCCTACAACAGTCCAGTCCATCTTGCCCTCCATGCCTCTCAACTCTACAATATGCTACTCCACTGTGACATGCCACTCCGCTCCACGACACGCCACTCTGCTCCACGACGCGCCACTCTGCTCCACGACGCGCCACTCTGCTCCACGACACGCCACTCTGCTCCACGACACGCCACTCTGCTCCACAACACGCCACTCTGCTCCACGACACGCCACTCTGCTCCACGACACGCCACTCTGCTCCACGACACGCCACTCTGCTCCACGACACGCCACTCTGCTCCACGACACGCCACTCTTCTCCACGGCACGCCACTCTTCTCCACGACACGCCACTCTACTCCACGACACACCACGCTTCTCCACGACACACCACTTTACTCCACGACAAGCCACGCCACTCCCCTCCAAGACACACCTCTCCCATCCACGACACAGCACTTCCTTCTACGACACACCACTCCACTCCACTCCCCTCCAGGACAGGCCACTCCACTCCCCTCCAGGACAGGCCACTCCACTCCCCTCCAGGACAAGCCACTCCCCTCCAGGACAGGCCACTCCACTCTGAGCATGCCACTCCATGACTTCCCAGTTAATTCTACACCACTCCACGCTCCTCCACTCTAAGACTCTGTACCACACACGACTCTGTGCTTGCCACTCTACCACATGCCACTCAGCGACATGCCACTCCACAAGACTCCACTGTACGACACACCACTCCACTTTACCACATGCCACTCCACTCTACCACATGTCACTCCACTCTGCCACTCCACTCTATCCCACTCCACTCCACTGCACTCTACTCTACCCTATTCCACTGTTCGCCACTGTACTGTACGCCACTCCATGGCTCTCCACTATATGAAATTCTACTCTATAACACTTGACACTATACCACCCCACTCTTTGTCATTCCATTGTACGCCTCTCCACTCTACACCACTTCACACAGCTGTCCACTCCACGCCACTGTCCCCTCTATGCCCTCCACACTACACCATGCCACTCTACACTTTTCCAATCCCCTCTACGACACTCCACTGTTCGCCATTCCCCTCTTCATCACTCCGCTTTATGCACTCCCTGCCACTCCATTCTACACCAAGCCACTCTGTTCAACTCTACGTTATTCTACACTACTCCACTCTATGCAATTCCGCTCCACTCTAAGCTATTCCACTCTATGCCACTTGACTACACCGCTCTATGCCACTCCACTTTATGGTATTCCATTCTATGCCCCTCTACTCTACCCTATTTCCCTGTATACCACTCCACTCTGATGTACACCACTCCCACTGTATGCCACTCACTTTACTCCACTGCACTCTACCCCACTCCACTCTATTCCACCATGCCACTCCAGTCTACCCCACTCTGCTTTACGCTATTCCACTTTACACTATTCCACTCTACACCACCCTACTGTACGCCATTCCACACAACACCCCTACACTCCACGCCACTCTGCTCTACACCACACTACTGTACATCACTGCACTCTATGCCACTCTACTCTATGCTATTCCACTGTACGCCACTCTATTCCACTCTGCGTCTCTCCACTCTATACCACTCTGCGTCTCTCCACTCTATACCACTCTGCGCCTCTCCACTCTGTTCCACTCCAGTCTCTGCCACCCCATGCCATGCCACTATATGCTATTTTACTCTACTCCACTCCAATCTACATTATTCTACTTTATGCCACCCCACTCTGTGACTGTACTGTATGCCACTCCATTGTATGACACAACACTCTACGGCACTCCACTCTATGCTGTTCTACTCCGCCACTGAACTGTATTCCACTCAACAGCATTCCATTCTGCGCCACTCTACGGAACTCCAATCTGCGCTGTTCTACTCTACGCCACTTAATTTTACGCCACTCTGCTATGCACCACTCTACTCTGCTCCACTGTACACCTCTCTACTCCAGTGTATTACACTCCACTTCACTCTGTACCACTCCATTCTAAGCTAGTCCACTCTAGTCTATTCCACTCTATGCTGCTTCACTCCGCTCCACTCTGATTCACTCCATGCCACTCCACTCTACAACACTACACTGTACACCACTGTACTCTAGAACACTCTGATTAATAACACTCCATTCGACGACCCTCCACTCTACAGTTGGAAACACTTTTTTAATGAAAATAGGGGAAAAACAAAGTTTAAAACGTAGTTATAGTTAGGAAACATTTATTTATTATGACTATACAATCTAAACTTAAACTACAAATACTAAAGTTATAGTTATACTGTAAATTTATAATTTGTGCACCACCTTCAAATTAGATAGCATATTGTCAAATTGCTAGCCAGAGTATATTACCTATAACTGGCGCCTTTTACGATGCACTGCCTATACTTTTTCATATTACATCAATTATACTATGCAAAATCATAGCATTTTGTAACTACATCTCAAATGACATCACTTGCGACAACACTGCTCAGAGTGCTGAGTTATAGTTAATGTACTCTGGCTAGCGAGTTGACAGCACTGTGTACGAAGTTGCGCGAGTTATACTAATTTGAAGGTGGTGCATAAATTAAATATATAAGCTATTACTATAGCTTTAGAATTTTTCTTGTTTTGTAGTTTGTTTGGTTTGTATAAAAAGAATAAACAAAGATTTACTAACTATAACTAAGTTTTAAGCTTCGTTTTTTCAATGATCATACCTCCAATCCCCCCCAACACACACACATACACATTTATTAGTGGTTTCAGTCATTCTTTTCTCCTATTGGTCTGTTGTTGCGTCATTCACGTTTTTCCTCTGCCCACTACAGCATGAGGATAGGGGTCAGCCCATTCTAGGCATTGGCTAACTTCATTGTGAGTGATGGCATTCTGCTCTTTTACATGAAGCACATCTCGCACACCGTAGTTCTCTTCAGCCTTATAGCCATTTTCTCCCAAAAAATTTTGGCAAGGGCCAGGAAATTCCCAAGCAATAACGTTTTACTAACGCTATGACAAAACAAGCACTGATAAATCCAGAGCGCTATCAGCCAGCGCCAGCATTATTTTGTTGTTGATTCTGACTTAGGCATGCCAGGGAAAGTGCTAATTGAAAGTACAATATTAGTGGTGATTTATTTTATTTTACAGTGACTCGTCCTGCATTATTGTCAAATTGCTAGATCTCTTCAAAAATACATTTGGAGTCATCGATATCCCTATTATATGTTCATTACATGTGCCTGTCGCAGTGAATTAATCTCCTACTTAAGTCAGCAGTTGCTGTTTCTGAAGTCTCTGCTTCTAGCTAATTGCGCTCCATTCTGGGAGCTCACAGTGCCAGCCACTTAAAATTCCTAAAGAAAGCTACTAACCAGTGTAACATCACCCTGGCTCAGAGCTGGCCGAAGGCAAACACTCACACACGTAAAACAAACTCGTGCTTCACGGGCATGGGGAAGGGGCATTGTTCGGCATAATGGGGGCAAAATGGGAAATCTTTTGATCTCCACGATGTTCTTTGTCTGAGCCATGTCCCAACAGCTTCCAATCAAAGAGGGCTTAATGGACAAGGCACTGCAGACAAAGCACCCCAGGTTCCCATCAGCAACCAACAAATATGAGGCAACTTCAAAGCTGCACAAACAGCTGTTAGTTGGGTCTACTTAGCTTAGCAGCAAGAGCATGATGAAAGTATTATTTGGCCCAGCTTTGTGGTATGTAGTACAGTGGTGCCCAGAGCATTTGTGTTGGTTGTTAGTTACATTCAAACATTAATAGTAAAATGAAAAATCACATTTGGATCACAAAGGGTCTCGAATGATAAACTTAAGAATGATGATGTGCCCTTCAGTAGCAGAGCCCACTTCATATGACTCCAAAGATGAAGGTCTGTTCATGGGTGATAGGCCCAGGCATCTGCAAAACATTTTCTGGTTTCTGCGCACCAGCTGATAAAATCACTTCCATCACAAGGAGGGCATGGATGGGCGACATGCGTCCTGGTGAACTACACGTCTAATACCGGAAAAAAACTCCCCCGAGAATGGTATGCTTACCAATAGCGCAGCTATCTGTCAGTCTCGTTTGGCTTGCTGTGTGCATAAGCGCAGCTGGACGCACTACTCCACAGCCATCCGAGTAGTTTTGGTCTTGCACACATAACACTAAGGGGCACATGCATCATTGTGTATTGCATTCGCAAATGGTGCGAATCGCAAAATTCAGCCGTTTGCGAATGCAATTTCAATTTTTTGGATGCATCACCATTTTTGTCCTTTTTCGCAATTTCAGAAATCACAAAATTGCGATTTCTTAAATTGTGATTGCATTTAAGGAATCTCAAATTGAGATTCCTTAATTGCAATGCATCACACTTAAAAAAATTAGCGAATTCGCAAATAAGGGGAACAAATTGCCATGAATTTGACCTTCATGGTAATTTGCGAAAACTTTGAATAATGCACTAAAGTGCATTTTTCAAAGTTATATTTTACACACACACATGCCCTTGGGGCATGTGTGTGTGCAAGATGTACTTATAGGCAGATTTCAGGGGTGCAACAGGGTGTCCTTTGGACACCCCTGCACCCTTGAAATTGCATTCTCAATTTGCAATTCTCTAATGGAGAATCGCAAATTAAGAATGTCTTCACATTCATTCCTATGGGCCTCTAGGCCCATAGGAATGGATGGGGAGGTATTCCTTAATTGCGATTCTCAATTAGAGAATCGCGATTAAGGAATTTTAAGAAATCTCTATTTTTTTTGCAATTTCTTGATGCATTGCAGTTTGCAATTCCTTAATTGCGATTCCTTATTTTTCACAATTAAGGAATCGCAAAAAGAAATATTGATGCATGTGCCCCCAAGCATCAAATAAGCATTTTGCGATTACCAAATAGCGATTTTTACCGAATCGCTATTTGATAATCGCAAAATGCTTTGTATGTAAGGAATCGCCAAAGATTTGGCGATTCCTTAATCTAACGAAATAGTGATTAATAAATAGCGAATTACTATTGGGTAATATTACTCCTTTCCGCCCTAATGGACGAAAGGCCCATTGGTGCGAATGGTTTTGTATTACCTAATTTGTGATCACCTAATTGGTAATTGCAAATTAGGTAATGCAAAGGCAAGGCTGCCTGTGGGCCTAAGGCCCCCTTGAAGCACCACCCCAAAAAAAAATTGCACATGTAAAGCGCACATGCCCCAGGGGCATGTGTGTGCTACATGGCACTTGGCAGTTTTGTGCATTTTTCAAAGTTTGCACGTGTTAAATGCGTCTTCCTAAATGTACTGTTTGCATTTGGAAAATGCTTCCTACATATGCTAAGAGAATCGCAATTTGTGATTCCCTATTTGTAGTCGCAATTTTAGATAATCACAATGTTAGAGTTACCTAAAATTGCGACTACAAAGCCTTTTCATACACCATGAAAGGCTATTTTGTAATCGCAAACAGCCGATACTACCGAATCGCAACATTTGCGAATGCAAAAAACGTTCATACATAGCATAGATTGAATTCATGCACATCGCTGTCCATAAACTTGCGTCTTATAAATCGAACTGCCCCACTTTTCACTCCTTCGCTTCATTACGTGCCAAATTCACTAGCAGCTGGCACACTTTGTGGTGCGAGTTTGAGCCCTGCGGATCATGCCCAGCTCTGCATTTTTAACCCTGTTCTCGCCACTCCTGTCTAAGCTTGAAAGGTAGTCCTGCTGTCGTAAACTCGTAATACCTACAAAAAAAATCTTATTCCCAAAGTTGTGTAGGGATTCTCTCGTATTCTTTAATATTTCTTATATTTCATTGACTTTCCAGAGATTGTCAAAGCTCATTTTGGTGGAATACCCAAAGTTTTCAGAAGAAAAAAACCTTCGGATTCAACTGGAAGTTCCATCTCGTTCTCTTAGTCGAGTGAGGAGGTTTCTTTCTGAAGAGCTGCGGTTGGAAGTGTTGAAAAGCGACGGGGTGAGAAAGGGAGCGCGGGACGGGTACTTCAAAGCGGTCGAAGGGATTAGGAGGGAGCAGAGAAAAGGAGCACGAAGATTCTCAAAACCAGTCAATCGTTTTCAAGGTCCGGCTTTGAACTGCCGGCCCGATAGCAAATCTCATGTCCTGAGAACAAGCAACTGCGAGAGGCCGGCTTTTCACAGGCCGTCCCTTTATTTTTCAGTTACTGAAGCAGAAATGTCGGCGTCCAGTTTATTTGGCATTCTTGGGAATGCGCCGGGTCACAGCTGCTAAAATCCCGTGTCATTGTTAGTGTCGCTTTAGACTGGCCTTTCTGCTGGTTACTACAAAACATTTTTATCAGCCGTGGATTTCTTTCAAGTTAACATATCATTGGTTAGATGCTTAGGGTCACAGTCCAGAAATGGGCCCGAGCTTTCAAGTAGGAATCCAGCCCAGCCAGCTTTTCAAAACTTAAGGTCTTTAGACGCGAAAACATTGGCCCAGCCTAAGTTTTCATTTAAATGTATTGGACAAGATACATTTTTTGCAGGGTCACACCCGAGAGACAAAGAGGAAAGGAACCTTCCAGGTGAGTGACGTGCACCTCTCCTCTGCTTCACAAGAGGTAGGAGTTAAGTCTTCCATACTCTTTGCCATGGTGTCCCTCTTCACTTCTACCTAGTTTCCCATCCAAAATTTAAAAACACTTCTCAACTACGCCAGTGCCTCCTCTACGCCACTTTACCCTGTACCCACGGACCCCCCTCAAACTATTCGCACGCTGCTCCCCAATGTATTCACCAAACTGCTCTTAAAGGTGCGTCCAGGTGGCACCGAAGAAACCAACCATAAAGAGCAAAACCTTCCACCTCTGAAGCTCAGCAGTTCACTCAGTCTTAAATCTCGCCACCGAACGGTTAGCTCATTCTTTAGACTCATCTAAACGCCAGCTTCGCTCGACCAGCCACGCCCTCGCCGCCGTCCCCCGCATCCGTAGAACCACCACAGGGGGACGGTCCTTCTCCTACCTCGCCGCCAAGACTTGGAACTCCCTCCCCACCCACCTTCGCCTGACCCAGGACCACCTCGCCTTCAGGAAGCAACTCAAGACCTGGCTGTTCGAGCAGTAACAGACCCAACCCCCCCCCCCCCCCCCCCCCCCCAGCGCCTTGAGACCCTCTGGGTAAGTAGTGCGCTATATAAATTCGATGATTGATTGATTGATTGATTGATCTGTGAACCGTTTTTCATCTTTCTTGAGCCCCTGCACCTTGAAAACGTCCTTCATACTTTAGTCATTGAAACTGTCTCCTTCTTCAGTCTGTCCACTGACTCTTTTTCAGTCTCTCAAGTGAACCTGCTTCTCGTTCTTCATTTTCTCTGCTGATGCTTTTGCTCATTCTTTAGACGCTGCACTGAACTTTCCTCTCCTTCTCAGTCTCTCCATTGAAACTTTCCCTCATCGAACAAACTCTCCACTCAACCATGAATGTCATTCCTCACTCTCTTCACTCCCCCTTTCCCTCATTCTTTCCTCTCCACTCAACCTTTTCTCTCATTCCTCAATCTCTTCACTCCCCCTTTCCCTCATTCTTCCCTCTCCAATCAACCTTTTCTCTCATTCCTCAATCTCTTCACCCCCCTTTCCCTCATTCTTCCCTCTCCACTCAACCTTTTCCCTCATTCCTCAATCTCTTCACTCCCCCTTTCCCTCATTCTTCCCTCTCCACTCAACCTTTTCTCTCGTTCCTCAATCTCTTCACTCCCCCTTTCCCTCATTCTTCCCTCTCCACTCAACCTTTTCTCTCATTCCTCAATCTCTTCATTCCCCCTTTCCCTCATTCTTCCCTCTCCACTCAACCTTTTCTCTCATTCCTCAATCTCTTCACTCCCCCTTTCCCTCATTCTTCCCTCTCCACTGAACCTTTTCTCTCATTCCTCAATCTCTTCACTCCCCCTTTCCCTCATTCTTCCCTCTCCACTCAACCTTTTCTCTCATTCCTCAATCTCTTCACTCCCCCTTTCCCTCATTCTTCCCTCTCCACTCAACCTTTTCTCTCATTCCTCAATCTCTTCACTCCCCCTTTCCCTCATTCTTCCCTCTCCACTGAACCTTTTCTCTCATTCCTCAATCTCTTCACTCCCACTTTCCCTCATTCTTTCCTCTCCACTCAACCTTTTCTCTCATTCCTCAATCTCTTCACTCCCACTTTCCCTCATTCTCCCCTCTCCACACAACATTTTCTCTCATTCCTCAATCTCTTCACTCCCCCTTTCCCTCATTCTTCCCTCTCCACTCAACCTTTTCTCTCATTCCTCAATCTCTTCACTCCCCCTTTCCCTCATTCTTCCCTCTCCGCTCAACCTTTTCTCGTTCCTCAATCTCTTCACTCCCCTTTTCCCTCATTCTTCCCTCTCCACTCAACCTTTTCTCTCATTCCTCAATCTCTTCACTCCCCCTTTCCCTCATTCTTACCTCTCCACTCAACCTTTTCTCTCATTCCTCAATCTCTTCACTCCCCCTTTCCCTCATTCTTACCTCTCCACTCAACCTTTTCGCTCATTCCTCAATCTCTTCACTCCCCCTTTCCCTCATTCTTCCCTCTCCACTCAACCTTTTCCCTCATTCCTCAATCTCTTCACTCCCCCTTTCCCTCATTCTTAACTCTCCACTCAACCTTTTCTCCCATTCCTCAATCTCTTCACTCCCTTTCCCTCATTCTTCCCTCTCCACTCAACCTTTTCTCTCATTCCTCAATCTCTTCACTCCCCCTTTCCCTCATTCTTCCCTCTCCACTGAACCTTTTCTCTCATTCCTCAATCTCTTCACTCCCCCTTTTTCTCCTTCTTCCCTCTCCACTCAACCTTTTCTCTCATTCCTCAATCTCTTCACTCCCCCTTTCCCTCATTCTTCCCTCTCCACTGAACCTTCTCTCATTCCTCAATCTCTTCACCCCCCTTTCCCTCATTCTTCCCTCTCCACTGAACCTTTTCTCTCATTCCTCAATCTCTTCACTCCCCCTTTCCATCATTCTTCCCTCTCCACTGAGCCTTTTCTCTCATTCCTCAAATCTCTTCACTCCGTATTTACCTCATTCTTCAACTGACGATTTCGCCTCATTTTCAACCCCTCGTCAGAATCTTCCTCTTGTTCTCCTCAAACCATTTCTATGGTATCACTCATACCTTGTACAGTTACCTACAAAGCAGTTGTATACATTGTGCGGGACATTGTGGTCCATCCTCATGTCCATCTGCTCTTAAAACAGGAAAGAGTTTGCCAATTAAAGTGCATTCATGTTGTTTGATAATGACTTTAGCACTGGTGTTCTCTTGAAGTCCTTCAATATAAACTTTTCCAGGAACAAAAAGTTGCACATGCAGTAAAGTCCAAAACCTCTGGGTGTTTTTGTCTTGGATTTGCACATTGCGTGTAGGTACAGCATGTGCACTGTTCCCTAACGTGAAGATAGGAGAGAGTGGTTCAGAGCCAGTTGCCTCTTCTGGGATTCAGGGTCAAGTTGCTTTGGTAGCGTTTTATAACAGAGGTGCACCCTGAATTGTCCAGCATTAAGATTTAAGCTCTCCCTAAGGACATCAAAGGGCATGTATACAAGCACCATAGTCAAATAAATCTATAGTGTAAACCGGTCCATATTAGCTGGTGATGGTGTCTAGTGAGCAGGTTATATCTCGGCAAACTCCACAATGGAGTCTCGGTAAGGGATCAATACCCCCAGCGCACATAAGCCACCAGTATTTGACAACCTTAATTGCCTGTGGCTGGGTTTTCGTGGCTATCCTGTTATCTGGCTAAACATTCACTGGTGAACATCAAGCCGATGTCACGTTCATCGGGGTCTCCCATCCACCTAGCAAGCCAGGCCAACTATGGAGCCAGGCCCAAAATGTCATTGAGGAGCGGATTGCAGGGATTTTCCTATTTATGTTACATTGAATTTGCTGTTCATCATCATATACCCAGGTATTTGAAGGTGTCGGGAGACCAAGCTAATGGGAATTCAGCCTCCTCATGGGATACCCTGGTATAGAAGTGTGAGAGGAAAAGAGACCGGGTTTATTCCAATTTGTCAGTTCGGATGCCTTACTGAAATCTGACGTCAACAACATCACGTCTGGAAAACTATCTTTGGTCATGAAGATACAACATGCATCCCCCCCGCCCACCCAATTTGCCTTATTCCTGACTGCACGAGTCAACCGTTCAATCTCCAAAGCAAATATTTATATTTATAAAGTTTTATATAGCGTGAACATGACCTGTGAGGGTATCAGAGCGCTTTACAAATGATCGGAAATAAGAAAACAACAAAGCAAGCGACAACATAATCGAGAGAGGTACAGATTGTGTTAGTTCAAAAATTGAGGAAGGCAATATCTCTAAGACAAGTCAATGAGACAATAGGCAAGGTCTGACAGTTTAGTATTAATCATTTGTGTAGATCATGAGTCAAATTGTATGACCTAGGGCAGAAAGGTATTCTTAAGTAGTCATTTAACTTCTTTTTTTAAAGATTCTATTGAGGGAATCAGTCTGATTTCAGGTGGTAGGGAGTTCCACATTTTCGGGGCAATACCTGAGAAGGCGCTGTTGCAAGTTTTCTTTTTATGGAACTTCTGTGGTTTCAGTACCAAGGTGTGCTGGTGCTTCTAGAGGATCTGCATCCACCAGATAATTCTAACTTTTGTGCCAAGTACCTCGGAGTGCTGTGATGTAGTGCTTTATGGGTAATGCAAGCAATTTTTCATTGTATCCTTGCTTCATATGGAAGCAAGTTTAGGGCTTTTGGATCCAGGGTGATGTGTTTGTTTCTTTTCGTTCCTGTAATGAGCCTAGCAGAACAATTGAGAGAGGCCCTTAGCGGTGCAAACTTGAATCTAGGAAAGCCACAAAGGGTTGCATTTCCATAGTCCAACCTGCGGATGACTAAGGCTAATAACAGTAGTGAAAGTAAATACCTCTGGCACGTACCCATACACATAGCCAATATTGTCTGTCAGCAGCAGTCCTTGGAGATGCTGATTTGATTACAAGAACTAGAGGCATTTCGCTGGAATGCCCGAAGTAAGACGCCGGGAGCATATGGACTGCCGGCTGAATTATATCAGACACACTGCCATCCCTGCTCCTAGAATGGTTGCTTGAAGTCTTTTGGGAGACCCAGGAGCCAGTGGTACTTCTGCTCTCAATGAGCGAAGCAGTCATGGAATTCACCGCGAAGGAGAGCAAGGATCTAAAGGAGCTGGCTTCTTATCAGCCCTCATCAATGTTAAACACAGGTTTAGGCTACTGTGTAGAGTCATGACTTTTAGATTGCAGAGTTGTGGATGCATTGGTACACCTGGACCAGATGGGGTTCGTGCCTGAGAGAAGTTCGTTAAACAGTATCCACAGTTTAAACCATGTCCTGCACGTGTTAGCAGCCTTGGAGGAGGAGTATGCCCTGGCTCCGTCAAACGTGCATTGGACAGGTTTGTCTGACAGTGCATGTAAGCCATCTTGCGGCCAGTGGGCTTTGGCACTAATTTCATTGAGTGGGAGTGTTGGAGGGATTCTGTGATATTACAGAACTATGCTTGGAGTCATAGAACCTTAGTAGGCAGGGACTGAGTTATCCTACCACCTTAGTATCCATGAGCCTGGGACCGACTAGCTATGGTGTCTCGCTTACCCTCCTACTCATTCACAGAGGAACAAGTGATTAGGCAGCCCAGAACACAACACTCCCGAATGTCTCGGGAATCCTGGTGACTGGAATCACCTTTTTGCTCTCACACTCGTACTTGTCCACAATAAGATCTGAGGGAGACATGAGAAAAGTTTAAAATATTTATTTTTACTTTTGAGCTCTAATATTCAGTATACATGCCACTATAAGTAAAAAGATGACTAACACAAATACAGTCAGCCTAGTAAGTTATATGTAAATCATAAAAGGAGCTGTCATGGTAATAGACCGGTTAAACTAACCCCCCCTCTACGGAAGCAAGGAGATTATATATCAAAAGATCTCTGGGTGTTTGCAGCGGACCCCGTACCTTAGCATGCACAGATGAAAGTTCTGCATCTCAGGTGTAGTCACAATGTCTTCTCTGAATCTCTCTCCAAGTGTGTATTTGCATGTCTGTGCATACCTATATGACAAAGAGTACGGGTTCCCAAACAACAGCTGCATTTGTGTGTTGTATCTAGGTGCTAAAGCCTCTCCATAACAGAATCACAAGAGGCATTGTTGTTGGACCTTGTCTACCGTGTTCAGACTAAATCCCAAGAAAGAAATTCATGCAAAAACAACAGCAGGTTCTGTGTGAAATTACAGTGTATTTGGCAAGAGAAGGGACTTCAAGGGCTGTTTAGGGAAGTCCAGCATACATGCCCTATCAAACTCTAGTAACAACGGGTATGCAGTTCCTCAAGGCGGATAAAACAATAAAGAGGTGGGAGGAAGGGGATTCTCCTTGTCAGAACTAGAGTCCTCACACACCCAGCAAGCTAGGTGTAATGCTTCATTCAAAGTGAAACCGGCATGCACTGACCTATGGGAAGCCAGGAAATGTTTGATGATGAAGCCAACCAAGTGTTAGTAATGTGTGGGCTCTAAGCCTTTTTTAGGTTTTTAAGTAACAAAATATCTTGCAAGCGATGGCACATGCGCTGTCTCAGGAGAGACCTAAAAATAAGAACTCTAATTTGCTATACTTGTCCTAAGATTATTTTCTGCTGGAAAACTGTCCTAGTTCGCTGCGAAATTCCCGTTTATACAGTTTCCTGTCGGCATTGTTAGAGACTATATTGTGTTTTTTAAAATACATTTCTTTTTGTTAAACAGTTCGACCAAAGCTCATCAAATTAGTTACAAGCAGGCTACTTCGTCCATCACAGAGGCCATTTACATTATACAAAATATATCACAATTAGTCCAAGGGCTATCAAGGGTGTCCGAGTCCACCTGACAACTTAGCGGGAGACAGGTGTCGCCTCTATAACAGTTCCACGCTCCCCAGACCGTAATCCATTTTTCGGGGCATCCCCTAGCTATGAAGACTTACTTTTCTCTGTACGTGCACCAGTCTAGCTCTTCCTTCCACTTTTCCAGTTGGGGGGGTTGACTAGCCCCCCCACTGCTGTGTGATGTTACGTTTCGTGATCATGGATGCTAGAGTAGCCCATTGCGTGGTGTACGTATTGAGATCTGTAGGCTCCCAGACATTTAATATGCATCTGCGGGCTTCCGACTGCATATCCACCCCCAATACAGATCGCAGCGTGCAGTGAATGTCTGTCCAGTACCTTTCAATCTGTTGACAGTTCTACAGTATGTGAATGAACATTCCCAGTTCCCCACATCCCCTTCTGCACTCTCCACTTTCCGCCCATCCCCTTCAAACCAGACCGGGACCTGTTACATAGACCCTATGCAATATTTTAAGCTGCACTAACCTCAGCCTGGCTTGGATTGCAACTACTCGTGGGGAGGAAACCACCTCTTGCCAGTCTTCATCGTCAAGTTCTAAACAGTCCCGGTCCATTGCCCTCTAAGGGCCAATAATGGATCTTCCATGTTGTTAATCAATTTCCTGTATATTAGGGATATGGTCTTCTCTGGAAGATGCCCATCGAGGACTCTATCTTCCAAGGCTGAGGCTTCCGGGAGTTACGTGCAACTGGATACATGAGTGAGTAAAGCATGGCGGATTTGAAGGTAACGGTAGTGCTCGGTGTCTGACAATTTGTATTGCGCTTGTAGTGTCGGAAACAGTTGTACCGTACCTTCCCCCCAGATGTCTTTGATTCGGGAGATTCTTATAAGGTCCCATTTATCGAACCCCTTAGATTTCAAATGGTTTCCCAATTTCTCCGAGCTCCACAGTGGTGTGGCTAGCGTGAGTTTACTCTCCCAATGTTTAGTGATGGTGTGCCATACTTGAACGGCATGTGCTGTAGGTCCAGTCAGCGGGTATCTATGGGGTTTAGCGTATAACGCTTTAGTATGCCCTTCCCCCCCCCCCGGAGCAGCCATCTGTCCATGGCATAACCGGGATCATCTGGTTGCCGATAGATCCTGTGATTGATTGCTGCTAGTTGAGATGCCCAGTAGTACTTGTTTAAGTCTGGCAGACTAATTCCCCTGTCATACCAGTTAAGGGTCAGTTTGGAGAATGCTATACGTGGTCTGCCCTCCCATAAAAGCGGTCTCTGGAGACTCTCAATTTCTTTAAAATAGATTGCGGGAACTGGATCCTTCGTATCCTTCGTATTTTGAAGTGCATATAGAAAACGTGGCAGCTCGATCATTTTGAAATGGACCGCCCTGCCTAGCATGGACAGAGGGAGAGATCTCCAGTGCGCGACATCATTCTTGAGTCTCTGCAGAGGTGGATCCAAATTACGGGCATAACTGAGTTTCGAGTCCAAGGTCACCTAGATTCCGAGGTATCGAAACTCTTCCGATGTAATCTGAATCTGGCAGTCACGTGGCAGTATAGGTAGTTCACCCTGTAGGACCTAGACCACCAATTTGAGCCAGTTTACAGTAAATCCCGATTACCGTCCAAATATTATCAGCACATCAAAGAGGCGGATTAGTGAACCTCTAGGATTTGTGAGGTACACTAGAACGTCATCTGCACACAAAGATATCTTGTCCTCCCAATCCAGCGACCACCTCAATCTGCGGATGGATCGGTCCTGCCTTATCCAAGCTGCCAATGGCTCCACCGCCAGCCAAAGGGGAGCGGAGACAGGGAACAGCCCTGCCGAGTGCCCCTACTGAGCTGGAAATCCGGGAACTTACGATTGTTTACCAGTACCTGGGCCATCGGGCAGGAGTACAGGAGGCGAATCCAGCTAATATATTCCTGCCCAAAACTTGTCTAAAACCGCGAAAAGATAGGGCCACTCAACCATATCAAATGCCATAGTGGCGTCTAACCATACTGTAAGTGCTGGCTCCTGTATGGTGGACGCTCTACTCAGTATTCCATGCAGTCGACGTAGGTTAAGGGCTGTATTGCGATGTGGCATAAAGCCCGACTGATATCCGGGTGTACCAGAGTGGTGATTACTTTGATCAGACGCGTCACCAGTAATTTGGTAAGTTTGCCGTCTTTGTATCTGACCACTATGTTAGCCACTCGTTGGTCATAGGGTTGCAGTCCCTTCTCCCTACTCTCCGTTAACATAGGGCGGAAATAGGGGGCAAGTTTATTGGAATTCAGTGTATACAATTCGATGGGAATACCATTGGGCCCTGTTACTTTTCCTGAGTTCACTCCCTGGATAGCCTGCGCCATCTCATCGTCAGTAATAGAGGAATCTAGGTAATCTCTGTTGTCGTCCGAGAGTGTGGGGAGTATGATATCTCTTAACATTTCCGCATTTTCTTCTTCTGTGAACCTGCCGGTCGTAGTATATATTGTACGGTAGTGGGCAGCAAATGTGTCCGTTATTGCCTGTGGGTCTGTTATAGGAGTGGAATCAATTCCCTCTACCTCGGGCACCAATCGGGACGCCCACTCCCGTCTATCCAGCCACGTTATCAGCTTTCCTGCTTTGTCTCCGAGCTCATAGACTCTGCCTTGGACCTCTTTACTCGTTACTCTTTACTCTGTACTCTGTGCTCTGGCTCTATCCCTGGCGATACTGAGAAACTCATCTTGTTTCAGTCGCAAGAGGTGAAGGCCCTCCTGGGAAACCGCCCAGGTCAGTTCCTCTTCTGATTTTACCATATCCTCTTCAGCTCTTTCGAGACAAGCCTGCCTCTCCCTCTTTTTTCCCACTATCCGGGAGAGCGTCTCTCCCCGGACGACTGTTTTATAAGCCTCCCATATAGTCTATGCGGAGCCCACCGAGTCTTTGTTTTCTTGAAAGTAGTGATCTGTGACTTTGACTAAACTGTTTCAGGGATGCGGATCCTTCAAATACCATGGATTAATGGGGGCTACTCTACCAATACTCACATAGTCCGACTCCATTGGTAGCCACACAGGGGAGTGATCTGAGATGCCCCACCCCAAATGACATATCTCTCGAATAGTATGGGCCTGCGCTGCCGGGACTAGGATATAGTCTATTCTGGACAAACTGTGGGGTGCCCCCGACACATGTGTAAATTGTGTTCTATCAGGGTTATGCGTCCTCCAGCCATCCACTATTCCTACTGTGTCTACAACTCAGGGAGCCACCTCTGAGCGGGTCTGATCGCACGAGGAGGATGTCCGTCTAAATCCCCAGACATAACAGCATTGAAATCGCCTCCCAATACTAGAATTCCCAGCGGAAGAGTCAGAAAAATCACACAAAGGTCTCTAAACGTTTCTGTCTGTAGGCCAAGAGGGACATATATTGAAACTAATGTAGCTACCTTCCCTTTGGCCCGAGACCCCTACATATCTACACCATTTATCTGTCCATGTGTTTTGTAGCTGGAAAGGAAACACATTTTTAATCGCGACCCTGAGGTAAATCCTGCATATTCCCCAAGTCTATATCCTCCCCTATGCAAGGCCATACATTTGTTGCCGATCAAGTGGGTTTCCTGTAAAAGGATCACGTCTGGGGCATGTCTCCTGGTAAATTGGTTGACCATGCCCGCTTTATTTTGTCCCCGAGCCCATTTACATTCCAACTTAGCACTCTGACCCCTGATCTCTGTCTATCGCTCAACATCTCACCTCTGTAGAAGATTTCCCAGCTCTGCTCTGCTCATTGATGGTGTTGATTTAATCAAAATTACAAATAATACAAATTCAAACATGAAAATCAATACAAACCCCTCCCACCTCCCCCTCCCTGCACCCCTGCTCGCGACATTCGCCCATCCCCAACTGACAGAGTGCCTGTCGTCCTACACACTAAACCTACTATATAACTAAAAGTAGTAAAGAGGAGGGATGCCGGCGCTCCGTCTCCCCTCTCCCAACCTGTATCAACTCAAACAAATTGTCCCTTGAACTTCCCATTACGCATTGCAATGTTAATTTACCCTAGGGAGAGTCAGATATCTGAAGATGGGGCCAATACCCCTGTACCTGGCAATGTAAAGTTAGTCCATGAGTATAGTGGCCGGTTCTCATTCTTGCTCCTGTGCTGCTTGCTCTCCTCCTCGGTCCCGTGACCACATAGGGGACGGCTTTCGATCCAGTCAGACGCCACTACTGGATTATCAAAAAACCATGCTCTTCCCTCAACCTCCACCCTCCGACGCGCCAGGAACATCATGGCGTACTTTATCCCCTTATCTCTAAGTTTTTTCTTAACTGCGAGGAAGTTCCTTCGTTGCTTCTGCACCATTTGTGTGAAATCGGGAAAGAAAGAGAGGGTGGCATTCTCATAGCGTAGGGGGGCTCCCGTCCGGGCAGCCTGCAGGATAGCGTCTCTGTCTCTAAAATTCAGGACCCTAGCAATCATCGGGCGCAGGGGCACACCAGGCTTGGGCCCGCTGCCTGGGACCCTGTGAGCTTGGTCGATAGTGAAGAATTTACCAAGTCCCTCAGGCTTGAGATGTGTTAGAATGAGGTCTTCCACGAACAGGTCGGGGCCGGTCCTTCTGATTTTTCAGGCACACCCAAGATGCTGATATTATTGCACCGGGCTCTCCCTTCGTAATCTTCCAGCTTACGCTCAGCCGAGAGACTATAATGTTAAGGAAAAATGTTGCAAAGCTTGTGAGGCCCAGTCTACTAAGTGCTGTTTGGGGATCACATATAACATTTCTATTGGTGGTGTCCGTCAGATCCCTCTGTTAGACCCACTGGCCAGCTTAAATGTTCTAGCTGTCAGATGGGTGTTCTTCTATTAAGAACATACATCTCTGCTTGGTGGTGCCAACTTACCTCTAAGAAAGTCTAAAAGGCTGGTCATTATCGCCTTTTTTAGGTTTCGCCTAGCGGAAGCTGCGCTCTGCGCAGCTTTTCCGCGCAGGCGAAATCCTGTTGATAACTGTAGTGTGGCTTTTGTTCGGCCCTCGTCCTTGATTGGCTGGCTCCGTAAACGGAGCCTTGCCATTGGACGAGGGGCCTGTCCGTCAATGCCGGACCAGACACGGGGGCGTTCCCGACATTCTTTGGCTTTTGCCGACGTCACGGGACGCCGGGAACGCCCCCGTGTCTGGTCCGGCATTGCCGGCACCTCCCTTGCTGCTCGGGACGGGTGAGTGACCTTCCCTCCCTTTCTCCCCCTCCCTCCCTCCCTCCCTCCCGTTCTGCTCGATCCCCGCCCGGGGGTTTCTTCAGCCGGCCGGCCAATCCTAGCGCGGCCGGCCGGAAGCGCCCGCCCCCCCGCCGCCCGGGGGAAGAAGGAAGACGGCGGCCCACAAGCAGTATGGCGGGCTCCTCCAGCAGCATTGGCGGCGGCTCGAGGTTTCATTTTCGCCAGCTCGCCGCTGCTTCCTTGTTCCTGAGCTCTGGGATCCTCGGCGGTGAGTTGGTTGAAACTTACATTATGACAAGCTTAGTGCCGTTGTGTCTGGTATCAAGGTGTTATATTACAACTAGCTCCTAGATGAGTATAACATATAGTTTACTGACTGACGATGAAGTGAGCCATGTTATAGGCAGAGGTGCACACTGAAAATTCCAATATCTCACATACATTCAGATGCACACGAGCCAAAGGGGCGCCGCAGATGTTACGGTGCCCATAGGTTGCTGGTCTGTGGTCAAAGCACGCTAAGAACACGCGAGTCTTAAACGAGTCCGGGACACACTCAACACGTTGTACTTGGGCCGTTTCGGATCTGGCTGGATTCTTCACGCAGATGTTTTCCCTCGTACTAGAACAAAATACGGCAAACAAAGATCTCGACTTTGTCAGTTATGCTCTACACACTCGACCTCCATATTAACACAAAGTGTACGAGAGTAGGCGTGGTTTTACACTGACGGAAAGGGAAGTCTTCTTGACCATTAAAGAAAAGCTTTTCTTCTCTTTATCGACCGGTACCCCTTTCACCATTTCTAAGTACCCCCGGGTCCTCCGCTTGTATGAGTCCCCCCAGGGTGCTGCAAAGAGTTCCGTACATTTGCTTAGTTCGTAGTCAGTTTAGCTCTGCCGGGAGTGTTGTGTAGCCTTCTCAGCCAAAAATCACTGTGGGTGTTTTTTTTTTAACATTGGTGTGTTATTTTCTTTTTTTCTCCCAAAAAAAAAAACGAATCCAAAGTAGGAGTGCAGTAGTGGAAACAACGTAACGGCAGCTGACAGTCAGCGGTTATGTTTATGATGCTGCATTGTTTGTGCCAGGTTGGAAGTTACCGGCTTCCGGGTGTGGGGCAGGACGTTCCAGAGAAGTACGATTCAGGTGAGGTACTTGCAAACAGACATCTCGTTTATGCATCTATTTCTGGGAGACCGGGCAGATTCGATTATTTGTAAAACACGATAGTAGCAGGGTTATACTTTTATAATACAACAAAAAGGCAATTGTTCGCAGCTTCGAAGCACTAAGCTTAAACTATCCTCTTGAGAAACAATTATTGTCTCGCCTTTGTGGCAGGTTTTCCGGTGATTATAGTGCTGTTCATTGAGTTGTTCGGTATTTTTAGTATAGTTGAAATCATCAAGCAGCGGTCAGTATTTCCATTGTATACGTTGACAGATGCATTTTGGTGATTACATTTTATCTTCACATATATCGAGAAGTGCATATCATCTGGACTTTAAATTGCTTCTCACATCTCTGTAATTTTGGTCAAGAAAGTCGCTTGGCAGCTTCCTGAAACCGAAATCTCCGTCTGACCAATATAGTGTAAAATGTGTGTTCCTTCGTGGCCTCTAGATTACAGGCAGCCTACCCTGGTGGTACGTATATGCATTTTTCCTGTTTTGAAAGCAGGACAAAGTGTTGTAAAATCTGAATTTAGCAGCCCACCATATCGCAGCTGATAAGGGTCAACGTTTTAAATATATGTGTTATATTAACTGCTTTGAGTAGGATGACAATGGTGAGTGGTCTCTAAGGGGGACGTGGCAAGAGTTAAGGCACCTTTATAAAAGGTGGGGCAAATACCTGTGAAATAGAATACTACGCCTCACAAATTCATAAACGGGGCTTCTGATCATAACAATAACCGGGATCAGTAAGCTCCACACTATGTAGCAGTTTGTATGGCAACTTTACCCTGGGCCATAAGCAATAATGCTGGTGACTGTAGCCTGATATTTCTGGCTTCTATTCTTCCACTGCTTACTTTTCAACCATTACTTTTTTAGGTTTCGGCTGCAAAAAAGCTGCGCAAGCAGCTTTTGCGCAGGAGAAATCTATTGAGTTACAGTATCGTGCTCGGCTGGGGACGCAGGGCACCGGACCGCCCCCTGCAGTGAGTATTGGAGGCACGGGAGGGGCGGGAAGCCCGGGTGTCGGGGATATTCATTGAGCATGGGTTTAGGGAACACGTCCGAAAAATGAGGGTGACCGATCGGTACTCTTTCTTACCACGTGACTGTATAGTGGGCCTTACTTTGCCGCCACCTCTTTGATTCCCTCACTATAATTCAATTGCTCCATTTTATTTATGCCAGTAGCGCATTCACCTGGAGCTTGCCAGTACTTATTTCTAGTAGTCACCGTAACCTACGCGATTTGTTTACTTTTTCCATGTCTATATTTCGCTGGTTTATTACACATGATTTGGGATTTAGGAGGGTGCACTTTAACTTCCAATGTGTGCCCTTGAGCAGAATTTTTTCTTAATAGTTTTATGTTCCTCTCCGGTTCCATTTGTCACGTAAGTCTTGACTAGCCATCATCGCTTTATTTTCGTCAGACTCCTGTATTTTTAAGTGTGTAGGTTTTGTCCCTTAGGCCTCGTTGTCTGGGGTTCTGCTGGCCCCATGTGTCTAGTTGCACGTGGCCAATGGGCATTCCCAATAGGAATAGATCGACCCAGATATGTACATACAATACCATATTGGACGGGTATATCCTAACTTTGTATCAAATGATTCCCCGTTGACTGCAAGTCAAAGGGACACAGCTTTGTAAGTTCTGGGATTTCCTTCATACAATCATTAGTTTCAGACGTGTTGGTCGAATTGAAGTGAATCAGGACTACACATCCCAGAATGCACACGTTTCTAGCTTCTGACTGCCCTCTACAACCAGCAGCGTGTTGCTTTGCCAGAGCCACTCACCTCCTCCTGACTCACCACCTGCAGCATGTTCAGCCGATTCTTGCCCATTTTTGTAGCATGAGCCACTTCTGCCCACCAGAGACATGCCACAAAGGGCGCTAAGATTCGAGCCGACGTCTGGGCTTCGAGTTCTCCTGTGCCTCAGTGAGAGGGTGCACGTGGATCGGTGTTACTCGTGTACACTCTGCGGTGGAGAGTTCCTTGCCTCGATTTACGCTATACATTCAGGGTCCAGTGTGAGAGCTGTGTGTGCTGTGAGAGCTGTGTGTGCTGTGAGAGCTGTGTGTGCTGTGAGAGCTGTGTGTGCTGTGAGAGCTGTGTGGGCTGTGAGTTGTGTGTGCTGTGAGAGCTGTGTGGACTGTGAGAGCTGTGTGGACTGTGAGAGCTGTGTGGACTGTGAGAGCTGTTGGCAATGTAAATAACAATGCCATTTATTTATAAGGAAAAAAAAAAAAAGAAGAAATGTCATGAGCAATGCCAATAGCTCTAACTTTTCCAAAGGCGAAACCATTGCATTGTAAATGCTTGTTTTAATGGTGTAGCAGCGTTTGTGAGAGGTTGACTGGTTTTTAATTTTTAGTCCATTTCTGGTGAGATCGTAGATGCCGGACCTACTGGTTCCATCTCATCTTTCCATTTTTTTAGAGCAGTGCAGGAGCTCAGGTTGCTAAAAGGGAGGATCACTTGTCATTTATTGATGGATTTCGATCAGCTAATCTATATATAGGTGAGACATATTTTTTCTTACTCATTGTCCTAGTAACTGAAAAAACACTGCTACATCTGCGGTTAGCTTTCCTCTCCAGGCATTTCATATATTAATGCAACCTGCTTCTATTTTAGAGTGTCTTTTAGGTTGCTGGTAGCGATTATTTTTAAGTCAGTTGTCTTGACCCTCGTAGGGTAAAAGAGTTTACTTTTGATATAGTGTTTTATGTGAGCTGAGGCATGCTGAGGCACCTGGAAGTGCGCCTAGAAAGATGATGAATTGAAGGCTTCAGGGCAGTGCAACCTACTTTACACTGCCAATGTTGTTTTTAAAGCCTGCTGGGGTAGGTTCAGTGGTTCTGTGATGGGACTTGAAATGAAAATCATCACCCACCTATGAAGTTCTTGTCTGTTGGGACTGTAGGTGGGGACGTCTGAAGATGCATTCAAATAATGATGGGTATCGGTCTGCAGGTCCTGTAAGGACATGGTTATCAATTGCCATGTTCTAGCTGTAAACTCCTGCTAGAAGAGTCATATAGGAATCGTCTGCCGAGCCCGGTAGCTTGTTTATGTGATATGGGGTAGCCTGAATCGCAAGTGTACATTGCAATGGTACACATGAAACATGGTACTCTTGAAGATGTGCTGCTATATCATTGTTTTTACAAAATGTAAAAAAACAGGTTTAATAAAAACATAAGCTAAACTTGCGGATTAGATGCCTGTTGTATACACTTTGCTTTGCTGAAGATCTAATGAATATTGCTCTTCTATTTTTTAACTTTTGTTATTCTGGTTATTTCCTGAGAGCTGTGGGTCAGGAGATTTCATGGCAAGCAGACAAGTGTCCTTTCTGAAATTTTCAACTTGTGATTTAGGAAATTATACCTTCCTTTGTTACTTTTTCATGACATTCAGTTGAACCCTGTATAAACTCCGATATAGGTTCATCCTATTTTTTCATGTTTAGACCAGGGTTAAGAGACACCCATATATTTATTATCAGTACTTATAATAGAAGAAGAACAATAATGGACCTGATGCACAAAAGATTTTTCATTTGCAAAGTCTTCCCATTGACTGCGATTGCAAAATCCCACTTGGCAATACAGAAAAGCGCATTGCTATTCGTAATTCCCAATACAAATCACAGAGATATAGTTTATGTTGAGAAGAGAAACTATGAATAAAATATCCCAAGTTAAATAAATGTCCCATTGCCTAAACCCAGCAATCTGAAGACTGACAAGGTGCTATTTTCGAAGGCGGTTGCTGCATTGGAGGTGTGAGTATCAATAATGTTATGCGTCGTGAATATTGATTAGTCTTGTTTATTGATGAGATTTATTTTGATAAACAACTTTTTTATTGCTGGAAAACAAGTCACAAAAATGGTCCTGAATAAGACTTAAAACCACATCACGACATCAGGATCAGAGCCAATACAATAGAAAAATCAGAACACAATAAGAAGTCAGTGAACATACAAAACATATAATCACAACAACAAATCTGCGCCTCCTCCCTAACCCCCAATCCATTTACCCCAAATCTTTGTGTGCTTGGTCAGACAGTCAAGTGTCTCATAAACAATTTTTTCTTGTGTGTTTCAGTCACCTCCAGATTTCCATTTCAACAGCTTTAGTTGCCTTACAGTGAGAGGCAATTTTCCTCTTAGCGACCAACAGAGCAGTGCCCAGGAAAGCATTGTCTTCTTGTGTGCCGCCCACCCCATAGTCCACTCCCAGTGAAACCAAAAGGGTAGAAAGCTGTATCGATATGTCTAAAACATCTGAGATCTCAGCTAATACTTCCTTCTAATACCATGCTACAATCGAAAAAGACCATACCATATGAAAGACGGCTGCTGGGCAATGCACGCAATGGCTACAGTTAGGATTCAATCTTAGCCCTGCTCGGGACATCCTTTCGGGGGTGAGATACGTACAGTGTAAATAGTATGTTTGTATCAAGTGGAGCTTGGTGGAGACTGTGAGGACCTTGGGAGCCATCAAAGCATCTCGCCAGTCTTCGTCATCCTGAGGCTCTAACCAGGTCTCCCAAAAGATTCTCAGACCGTGGAGTGTATTGGGAGTATTTTTAATTAAGGTACAATAGATCTGGGAGACACCACCCATATCCAGGGCTCTCATTATTGATGAGATATTGGTATAGGTTGATGGTGACACAGTGTACCGTGCTGTTAGAGGTCAGTTGTTGTGTGACCTCTATTTTTAAGTCCGTTGTCTTGACCCTCGTAAGGTAAAAGAGTATACTTTTGATATAGTGTTTTATGTGAGCTGAGGCATTGAGATTGCTAATTGAGTCTTCAACTATTAAAAGCTTTAACAGAAAAAAAATTCTTACATTTATGGAAAAGAATAAAAACATGTGCCCATTGAATTTTGTTACTGTTATTTTATTGAATGATCTGAAGTTGTGCAATGCTTGAAGAGCATAAAGAATTTTGTGAAAGGTGATGTAACAATTACAGTCAGAAAGGTGAGACGGCACCTCCTGAGGGTATGCCTGCACATTATATGCCACACATGTGGGCTTTCCGACATGATTATGGCTTTGTCAAAGGTGCAAGATCTCTGAGAATAAAGGCCCTTTGACTTTTCCAAAATATGGGACATTAGATCTGAGAGTAATTGAGTGATTAAGGGATAAGCTTTACAAAGCCGCCACCTAGGCCTACACAGTATGAAGCATTAAATATTTGGGTGAAAATAGCACATGCTAGGGAGAGAGAAAAATATCAGAGTAAGACTAGAAAAATAGTGCACAATTATGCAGATTCTCGATGGGATGAGCAACAATCGAGATGGAGTAAAGCTATAGTCAAAGGGACAAGGCTGTATCCAGCCATTACTACTGATAAACCTTAGAAACCAACTAAGGATAAGATATCGAAGGAGGAGGAGGGATCTGCTAAGAATTCAGATTCTGAAAGTGATACAGGGAATTAAATATTGGCTGCATTGTTAGCTGCACGTCCACCATCATGTGTGGTCTCTGTAACTAATGCTGAGGGAACAGTGGCTACAGCCCCTGTTGATCCGCATTTAGTACCAATTGAAAGACCATTACACTTGACACAGTCCATTGTCCAGCATGTTATAACATTTATAGGGCCTTCAAGAAATGAAACTGCTTTTACAGTGATGCCTCCAAGTGTTACTGCACAAATTGTAACCTTACCAGCACCAATGACAAGGTATTTTTTTGCTAAAAGATATTTTATTCGTCAATTTGCATATGCACAGCAGATACGTGTGCTGAATCAAACCATATGTAACCGTGAAAGCAATCGACTTTTGTGAGCAAAATCAAAAATGTATAGCAAGGACATACTGAATGATATACCCCCCCAAACTCTCCCCCTCCCTAGCCCCGCCCCTTGAGATCGCACTGAGTCCGCATATTTCTGTCCACAGCCCATATTTGTAATCAAAGAATCCTAGCATGGTAGCATGTACCCCTGTCCCCCCTCCCCCCACCAGCCCACATCCCTCCCTGCACCTCTACAGAACAATAATCTACTCCAGTGAATGAATCTCCGCCTCCGCTGGCGGCTTCAAACATAGGCTCCGATAGTTCGCTCAACGTTTCCAAGTTTTATAGTGTTTGTGGGGGCATCCCCTGGCTACAAAAATCGGTTGCTCCAACCCCATGCAAAAATCCAATCCATGCAGCCACCGAGGGGTCCGCGTCGCCTTCCAAGCTTTAGCAATGTCTTGCTTCGCTAATGAGAAGCCTAAGAGCTTGAGGTATCGTTGGTATACATTGCCCCCTATGACATGAAGCCAATGACAAGGGTTTTAACAGCACAACCATTGGAGATTCGCACATCTGCTACTACTATTAATGTAGTACCCGGAAGTGTACCTCAAGGAGCTGTTGGAGGAACTCCAGTAACAGTGTTTATCACAACATCACAGAATTCACCGATTGTCACTTGCACACCACCACAAACCGTTCAGTGATTAAGAGAAGGGAGAAGGAATTACCTTACAACAGCAATGAAGCAGGGTGAGATAAATGTGTTCGAAGGTGGGATTTTTCCACCAGTGTTTGAAGAAATTGCAGAGGATAATAAGATAGTCAGATTATCATTACACAACAGCCAGAGAAGGAGAATAAAGGAGAAATAATAGAGGTTGTTTGGAACTCAATAAACTGAATCAGTACCAAGAGAAAGCATTGATATACATGTGCAAAGAAATTACTAGACATGCTGCAATCAAACATGAGAACTTGAGAGATTTGGCTTGAAAATATGATGGCAATATTTCAAAGAGTGCTTCATTTCAGAACAGTTTCAGAGTGCAATTCGATGATGAATATATTGAGATAATGCATTCATCAGGAATGATGTCACACATCACAGAATTAATAAAATGGTTTAGTAGATGGGGGGGTGGGGGATTTTGAGAAATTGGATAAAAGTGGGAAAAGAAAAAGAAACAATGTGGAGACACAGGTTCCCCTGAAGGAGTATATTAGGCATATCATTTGAGAGAAATACAGGGAGAGACATATGTTCACGTGTCTTGGAGTAGAGATCTTGTAGCATTTACAAACAATTTTCCTATATTAAAAAACAAACCTGTGCAGTGGTACACACAAGTTAACAGGTTTGTTTAAAATTTCAAAGGTGCTGTGGATTGATTTGAATACATTTTTTGACATTGTAGTGCTAAATTATTTGTGGGCTGAATATAAGGTTGAAATACACTGGCCTTGTGCAGAGCAAACTAGGGATACATGAACTAATGCCCCATCTCCTGAGCTTATGGGGAAATATGAATCAGTGATTACATTTCTGAAAGGTAAAGTTCCTCCAAAGGATCTTAAGTGGGTAAAGATTAAGAGAACCTCCCAAAAGCCAAAAGAGTCAGTGCGTGATTACTATGCAGGGAGGAAACACAGAGCCCCACACACTTAGGCATTCGATTTACATTGAATCCAGGGTTTCCCATATTCTGTGGAATCATTTGGGCTTGTGTAACCTGCCTCATTGGTATCTGTTTTTCCATTGGATGTACATGCCTAAGGCAAATATAGACCCATTACAGAATCAGAGCGCACTTCAGTAATTCCTGATGTTAGACAATGACAGTTTATGGCTCAGAAAAATTCCCATTAATGGTGCCTGAGGGGGGAGGAAGATTGCGTGCTTGGCGCAGTCTTGGCGGTAGACTATTGTGAACCATTTGTAGAAGGAGAGGTAAATGGCCACCAAGTGTAATTTTTGATTGTCCCAGGAGCTACCAGATCTACTGTAAAAATACCAGAAGTCTCAGACATAGTCCTCTTGGGAAAGAAGATCCAAGTAGTAGGAGTTTCAAATAAATAAATAACAAATACAGTTTCGGAAAAAGTCCCAGTAAAAATAGGATAATTTGAAGAAAGGCATCAGTTTTTAGTTTGTGATTCAAATCTCGTAAACCTGTTAGGCAGAGACCTATTGTGCAAGCTGAATTACACTATTTACTGTTCTCCAAATAGTGTTGAGTTTCGGACATATGATAAGGATGTGGAGTTCCAAATGGCCGACGAAACAGCTGTCGGATTATTTTGAGTGAGGATAGTGGAAGAGCTGCCTCCTGATTTAAAAGAAACAGTGAAAACAAAAATCTGGGATTCACAGTGAAATATAATAGATTAATGAAAGGCATACACCTTATCAGAATTACACTAATACCTTATACAGTGTATCCAAGGACACCACCTTACACTTTGACTGCAGAAACCATTGCAGGAATAACTCCTGTGATTAAAGATATGTTGAGGAAAGGAAATTTGAAGGTGATCATGGGAAGTCCTTGTGAGTCTCTAATCATGGGTTTACAGAAACATGATGGAAAATATTGGGTTGTGCAAGATCTCCTAGAAATTAACCGTATTGTTGTTTGTTTTTTTTAAGTCTTTTTATTAACAGTCGTCGACTTCAAATAAAATATGGCACGTTACAATAGTGTTCATTTTTCAATTCAGGCACATACAAAGTTAATAATGACATAGCACTTTGTATAGTGTGAGGCCACTCAAGGTGAAGGTATGTCTTCCGGGTCTGCGTGCTGTGGCAGGGTACAGTTATTACCTCTGTAGCGGTTCCAGGGACCCCGTATCCGGGTCTATTTCTCGGGCCTCCCCATGCCATATAGACTGTTTTTTACAGAACATGCACCAGTCCATGTTGATCTTCCAATCTTTTAGCGCCGGAGGGGCGGCTGACCCCCAAGCCTGGGCTATGTTCCTTTTTGCAATCCTAAAGCCAAGATTGGCCCATTGTGTTTGTCTCACATTCAAATCAGTAGGTTCCCATATATTGAGCAGACACCTACGCGCCTCTGGGAGCAAGGGGATTCCCAGGACGTTCCCCACCACTCTATGGATCGCGCTCCAGTAGGTCTGGACAAGTGAGCACTCCCAGATGATGTGAAGGAATGTGCCCAGCTGGCCACACTCCCTACGTCAATCTCCTGTGAATGCCCTTCCCATCAACACTAGTCTAGGTCCCGTCATGTATATTCTGTGTAGTATTTTAGTTGAACCAGTCGCAATCTAGCGGGGATAGCCACCACCCTAGGAGAGGACACAGCCTCCTGCCAGTCTTCGTCGTCAAGCTCAATACCGTCCGCCGTCCATTTTCGTCGAAGCTGTGTGAGAGGGTCCTCCATGTTGTGTATTAATTTATTATAAATAAGAGAGAAGGATGTCTCGGGGAGGTACCCGTCTAATATCCTGCTTTCCAGTGGAGAGGACTCTGGGGGGGAGGGAGGGGGGGGGGGGGGGAGAGCCCTTGGGAAAGGCAGAGCGCAGGGCATGCCAAATTTGTCTGTAGCGAAAGTGTTATGAACCGGCTAGGTCATGCTGCTCCTGCAGAGAAGCGAATGTTTTTATGTCCCCCTTTTCCCACATGTCCTGAACGCGGGAAATACCTATCATGTCCAACCTATTGAAACCCTTTGTCTGCCGTAGGTGTCCCAGCTTAGCGGAGTCCCACAGGGGGGTGGCCAATGTCAATCTACCCTCCCAACCAAGTGATCTAGGGGCAGTGTGCCAGACTGATACAGAGTGTCCAGTGGGGCCAGATAGAGCAGGACGAGTTGGTTTGGAATGTAGTGTTCTGTAGTACTTCCCATCCGGGAGCAGCCACCTGTCCATTTGATAGCCAGGATCTTCAGGGGATCCATAGGTGCCATGATTAATGGCGGCCAGGTGGGCGGCTCAATTATATTTCATAAATGTCCAGGAGGGAAATACCTCCATCGTACCATTTCAGAGTCAACTTGCTGAGGGCAATGTGTGGATGTCCGTTCCACAGAAGCTCCCTCTGAAGTCGTTCAATCTCTTTAAAGTAAGGGGACCACTGAAAGTGATTTATGAAGGGCGTAAAGGAAGCGGGGGAGGGACATCATTTTGAAAATTGCAGCCCTTCCCTCTTGGGAAGGGCCTTTTTTTTATATTTTTATTTTTATTTAAAAAAAAAAAATTTATGCATAATGTTAGCCTCCGTATGTCTTTAATGAAATCAAGATTCTCTCTTCATGTTAATTGGAGAATCATCATTCTACTGGTATCCCATTAGGGCCAGAGGGCTTACCAGATTGAAGCGACCTGATGGCCAGGGCGATTTCGTCCGTGGTCCGAGAACTGTCCAGTAGCTGCTTGTCTGTCGATTTAAAAGTTCTGCGGAGTACTCCTCAGTATGAGGCATCCCCGCCATGTAATCCGCTTCAAAGTGAGCGGCAAATTGAGAGGCCATGGCTTGGGGGTCTACAATATCAACTTTAAGGGTGTCATGAAGGACCGGAACCAATCTATTTGCCCATTCTCGCTTGTCCAGTCAAGCTATCAATTTCCCTGCCTTGTCACCCAATTCATAGATTCTCCCAAGCTTTTCCTGACCCAAAGTTCGAGCTGATTCCATGAAAAGGGCTTTGTATTCAGATTGCTTACGCCGCAGTAGATGGAGCATCTCTGGAGAGTCACAATCCACCAACTCCCTTTCAAGTCGTAGGATGTCAGCTTCTATGTCTGATACTACCTTCCAGTGCTCTCGTTTGTGACCCGATATCAAGGACAGGGCTTCCCCTCTGATGACCGTTTTAAAGGCCTGCCATAGTGTTAGGCTAGAGGTCACAGTAACCACATTTTCCGTGAAGTAGCTATCCGTTGCGACTAAGAGTTCTTTGCGTAGTTTGGGGTTACGAAGGTGCCAAGGGTTGATGGGGGTGATGCGACCCACCTGCAAATGGTCCAGGAGAAAGTGAACCTAAAGTGGTGAGTGATCGGAGATGCCTCTAGCTAAGTGTCGAACCTCCCTAATGTGTGATGTTTGGGAGATGGGAATCAGGATGTAATTAAGTCAAGAAAAACTGTGGTGGACCCCAGAGTGAAATGGGTTTTGGGATGTATGATATTACAACGCATGCTTTTACCACGCATGCCTTAACAACGCGGTTTTTACAACGAAAACCTTTACAATGCATAGCGCTTTGGGGTGCTGGATAGTGAATAGTTTAATTTACTATTCCAACTCCAGTCCCCGTGGACACTAGGGAAGGTGTTGGATAGTAAATTAAACTTATTCCCTATCGTAGAGCGCCCCCCCAGTGCAATGCTTTGTAATGGTTTGCGTTGTAAAAGTTGCGTCATAAAGGCACTGCGTGGTAAAAGTTGCGTTGTAAAGGATGTTTCCCATGTATTGCTTTGTTTCAGGGTTGAACATGCGCCAGGTATCTATCAGTCCCATGGTTCGAGAAGGTGCGGCAAGCCACGGGAGGAGGGCCCCAGCTTGCGCGGGGGATGCCGATCAAGGTCCTCTGAGCACACAGAATTAAAGTCACCCCCAGCACCTGTAGGCCCTCTGGTAGCGAGAGAAGAGTAGTGTAAGGTCTTGGAACGTTGTCGATTGGAGACCAGGTGGGATGTAAATAGAGAGCAGTGTTAGGATCCGGAGCTCCCAGGAGCCAGACACACCCACTTAACGAACCCTGTCATCGGACCAGGTGGAATCTACACTGAGGGGGAATGCTTTCCGAACCATAATGCCCACCCCTCTTGAGCCAGTCGTATACCCTGCATGTGCCACTAGTTTGTAACCGTACCGGTCCATTGCCCTACAGGAGTGGCCCATGAGGCGAGTTTCTTGAAGGAGCACGACATCCAGGCTCTGATTCCTGATGTATTGTAGGACTACACTCCACTTGATTTTATTCCCCAGCCCATTGACATTCCAGCTCAATATTTTAATGCTTCCCACCAGTGTGTGTGCATTAGAGTCGTAGTCAGTCTTTTGAGCCTTTGCCGTGCCAGTAATTGTGAGTCGATGTAAACAAAGAACAATAACAAAACCTCCCCTCACAAACCCACCTGCCGACAACCACGACCCTCCCCTTTACCCTGCCCTCTGGACTTTAAACTGCCCATACCAACTAGCAGAGTGCCTGTCGCCCAATTCCTAAGACTACAAAAATAACTAAAAGTAGAAAAGAGGAGGAAGGCCAGTACTCCGTCCCCCCATCCCCCCGACACATTTAGACATCAATTGTTCCCAGTTAGACCGTCTTTAGACATTCTCCGATTGGAGAGGGAGCCTGGCAGGATCGTGTCCAGCTGCGAGGCCCCAGAGTCCCGTTACCTGACCAAGATTGCGCAAAAAAAACTGGGACATCCGGCGTCTCTCAGTCCCGGTCCTGCGAGTTTGGGTCGTCATCTCCGTCACCGCCTCCAAAGCTATTACCGATCCGACTATCCAGCCAGTCTGAAACCACTTCCGGAATGTCAAAGAACCATGCCCGTCCCCCGGATTCCACCTGGAGGCGAACCGGAAACATCATGGCATACTTGAGCCCCTTCTCCCTGAGTTTTTTCTTGACTGCCATGAACGTTCTGCGCTGTCTCTGCACCAGCTGCGTAAAGTCCGGAAAGAAGGTTAAGGTGGCATTCTCGTAGTGAAGAGGGGGTGCGGTTCTCGCATGCTGCAGAATTGCGTCCCTGAAGTTCAGGACGCGAGCGATTAGTGGGTGCGGCGGCGCCCCTGGTTTATGTCTCCCTCCCGGAATTCGGTGTGCACGTTCAATAGTGAAGGACTTTCCCAGTCCCATAGGTTTGAGGTGATTCAAGATAAGATCCTGTACAAACAGGTCCGGTGCAGGCCCCTGTGATTTTTCGGGCACCCCAAGAATGCGGACATTGTTGCGTCGGGCACGGCCTTCATAGTCTTTCAGTTTGCACTCTGCCGCCTCACAGGAGGATTTGAGATCTCGTACTTCATGCTGGAGCAGGGACACGTCCTCTGTAAGGCTAGCTGTCTTGATGTCCAGGGTTTGAACTTTCTCATTTATGTTTTTGAGATCCACCCGAATGAGATTGACGTCAATGGAGATTGTATCTATGGATGATTTGATCCATAGATAAGATCCTGTACAAACCGGTCCGGTGCAGGCCCCTGTGATTTTTCGGGCACCCCAAGAATGCGGACATTGTTGCGTCGGGCACGGCCTTCATAGTCTTTCAGTTTGCACTCTGCCGCCTCACAGGAGGATTTGAGATCTCGTACTTCATGCTGGAGCAGGGACACGTCCTCTGTAAGGCTAGCTGTCTTGATGTCCAGGGTTTGAACTTTCTCATTTATGTTTTTGAGATCCACCCGAATGAGATTGACGTCAATGGAGATTGTATCTATGGATGATTTGATCCCGCTGATAGCTGCCATGACATCCTGGAGCGTAAGCTCCGGGGTGGCGTTCTCCAGCTCCTTCACTGCTTTAGGAGTGTGGCACGGGTCAGAGGGCGAACCCTTGGGAAGGTTGTAGCGTGTTTGACTGGACTTGTTTAGAGGTCCTGGGACCCCGAGCCGGGCCCTTGTCCGCATCATGTCTCCCCGCCATTGCGCCTCCAAACCTTGAGAGTCCACCAACCGCATCGCCGCCGAGCTCACCTCTACTGAGATGGAGGGGAGACAAGGGAAGGGGAGGGCAGCCGAGTTCTGTCTGGCGACTTATCCAGGCCCCAGGGGCATGCGAGTAGGGCAATGGAGGTGAGCGGCACACAAGAGGAAGCCGACTGTCCGAAGATCAATGCCTGCGTTCCTCACTCCAAGGGACGCTTTCACGCTTCAGCAGCTGCGCCACGGCCCTGATCAGATCGCACTCAGGAGGAAGATGGCAGCGCAGGTTAGCAAGTGGTGATCAGCTGCAGGGATGCAGGGGTGTCTGCGTGTGCTCCTCATCTCGAATCCAGTACTCGCTGTGGCACCGATGGGTCGACGTGGGAGCGTCTAGTTCAGGTGGTTCACATGGTCCCCGGGAATTCTGTAGGGCCCCTCCATCCAATCTGCGTGCTGGTGGGCTAGGAGCTACCAGTGGCTCCAATAGTCAAAGTTCTGGCAGATGCAGGCCCCAGAATAAATCCGTCCGCGGGGTAAGTCTCCCCTCGCCTCCAGGCACCCCCACGGATGGCAGTCACCCCCGAGGACGGCAGTACAATGCAGCAGGAACAACAAAGAAGATTATGGAGCAGAGGCCTCCCTGGATCAGCAGCCCTGCTCCAGCCCACACGAGTCAATACACCTCCGAACACTCCCAGGGGACTCAGCAGATGCGGGCCCCCAGATGATTCCAGGCCACGCGGTGTGCCCCTACTCGCCACTTGGCACCCCCACAAACTGTAAAGTTAGGCAACCGGGAAGACAAAGTGGGCTGCAAAGCGGAGGACGCCTTGGATCGGCAACTCCGCTTCCAGCCCTTGCGAGGCAGTGCGGCTCCACACACCTCAAGCTCTAAGGGGGCGCCGCTCCAGCGTCAGTGTATACACCAGAAGCACCCCCCCTAGGCGTCTCTGAGACAGCGGGTCCACCGGGCTCTCTCCGACCGGCGACCTCCGGTCCGACCAGTCGGATTGGCCGCACTTCCTGCAGGCAGCCATGCTACTATATGCCCTGGCTCAACAAGCATGTACAGGCCCAGGACTATGGGACCCGTAACTTCATCACCGGGCGTTGCACAGTGTTCAGGATTGCTCCTGGCGACACCGCTTGATCGCCGCTATCGTCCGGTGTGTCTCTGGAGCAGGATCAAGGACAGGGTGTTGGTGTCGGGGAAACGTTGCGGCGGAGCCGAGGTCTCAGGCGGCCATCTTGGTCCGATGCTAGGCCACTCCCCCAATTAAACGTATTGTTGTTCCATGTTGTTGATGTAAATATATAATTTACCGTCTTAATTTCTATGCAGGTAAGTACTTAATCAATAATAACTCAAATCGGAAAGAAAAAACCAGAGTCCGTGGTGTTAGAGTTCTCAGGGGTTTTATTCCTCAAAAAGGAATGGTCAAGACCAAGATATCATGTTCTTCCCACCACAGGGGTGGAAGAAGGGATAGAGCGCTACATTTTATTGACAGTACATAGCTTATATACTTAATTCATGTCATAGAGAGCAATACAGTAGGCGTAACAGCTGAGAGAAGACAAGATAACAGTATCCACGTGTTACTAGTACGTAATCAGAAGGCGTGGACTAGGCGTGAACTGGAGGTGTGTGCTAGAAACGTCACAGGTAGGTGTCACAAAAGGAGTGGCACTAACAGAAATGTTGCAATGTCAGCAGAAATCGGAAGCTTGGATGCGCACGCAGCTGCATGACGTGTGATTGACGTGAAACTGGAGGGTGCAGGGGACTTGACATTTACACTGACGGAAAGAGACAGAAGTCTGGCATGTCAGATCAACTTGTACTTCTATCATATCTGATATCTGATGTTTGGGAACCACATTATCTGGACGGGAAAGGTCTCTGGGGCAGAAGCTATTCTATACTGACTGTGAGTGCGTGTATATGCGCCTGAGTGTCTGCATGAGAAGCGTGGGGGCAAGGGGCCTTCCATGGGAGCATGGTAACAGAGGCTATGAATTACTTGCACTGAGACAGGTCGGCCCTTTGGCTCTGTAGCTGAGGGGGATGTTTACTGAAGCTAGTAGGCAGGAATGTATTTTCGAGGAGCGAAACAGATAACTCGAAGGTTATAGTCAGTCTTGGCAGGCAGCAGGCTGAGCTGAGCGCGGTGGGCCGCGCTGGAAGTAAGTCAGAGTTCACGGGTACAGAGGCAGCCTGGAAGTAAGTCAGAGTTCACGGGTACAGAGGCAGCCTGGGCTGAGGCTTTCAGAGTCAGAAGCCAGAAAAAAGGCTCGATGGCAGAAATTCAGGGCCTACTTTGCCAGAGCAGAAAAACGTGTAAGGTACACTACAAAAAGACGTTGGCATAGCATACTTAGGAACGGACTAATTAACCCATTCAGGGTGGGTCTGAAAGAGGACATGTTGACGTTGGACGCAAATGTATTTGCGTCTTCATAGCTGGCACAGGAGGGAAGTTACATGCACTTTAAGCTGGTACATGGAGACGGTGGGGTACGCGCTAGGGAACACAACTTGACCATTAAAATGTATATTTCCTCATTCCCTCCTTGTTCCCTACGGACCCTTCATGATATATCGATCCTCATGAACCAATCAGTTTGTTCTTGTAACATTATTTGCTCCTCTTTCTTTCTTTTGCGTTTTGAAAGGAAACTGGAATGTTCAATGCATGGCGTGGCACACAGTCCACAAATCGCTGGCCCACACTGCAGGCACAGGCAGCAACTGAATACTAGGACTAGGCCAATGCCTAGGAAGGATAGGATCTTCCATCCCCAAGCGGTTAACGTTGTCCAGAACCAACCGGACCAAGTCCAGGTGCCTGGATTCTGATGTATCAGATTAGCAATTTTATGAAGACGTGTAATAGCTTTGTATACAGATGGTGCGTTTTCTGGAATGAAAACACAGCAACTTGACCCGATGACCTTACAGGCTCCACCTCTATCTGCCAAGATGACGTCAATAACAAGACGATTCTGAAGGACAACAACCCGCATGGCGGACTGCTCTTCGGTTAAGTTACCTAGGGCGGAGGCAGTTTCATTCACTACTGCTTCAAGTGTTCTAGTTAATCTGCGTATTAATTTACTATTCTGAACAGGTCCTAAAAAGAAAAAGAATCCTTTATTAAAATCGGTGTACTGTTCCCATGCCGTTTCTGTGTAGTCGACAAGTGGGATATCTCTTCTGAGTCTATTCTTTACTAGATTTGTATTTCTGTGGTAATCAGGAGGGGCTAGAAAAACAGGTGGCAGAAGGAATGCAATATAACAGGTACCATCCCAGTCGGGAGGTAGGCGTATGTATGCGGTATGACCACAAACAAAATAGGAATGACTGATAGCTTTAAAGGACGATTTACCATGATCACTGAATTCGACCACAGTAGTACATTTACTATGACCTAAGTATACTGAACCTTTCTTCCTGACACATAATTCACCAGTGACTGGTAGTACTGACATAACGGGCAGAACTGGTGCAGCTTCGGATTCAACAGTAAGAATCATAAGGTTAATTGTGTAATTACCTAATCCATACACTTCATTCTCTAGATCAGTTCCTATTCTGGTGGGGAGTCCCTCCTTATCAGGGTAACAGACGTCGAGCAGAACCAAGTTCAAGTTTCCCCAAACCCAGCCCCCATCGAAAACAGCAATATCAGGATCTAAGGAATTAATTATTTTAAACCATGCACCACAGGAGCCATTGTGAGTGAACGGGTACGGAAAGAGGGGCAGAGCTCCCTTGTAATTCTGGTTGGGAGGGAGTCGGCCACATATCCAGCAATTTGTAGCATTATTGGTCTGATGGGAATGATGTAGCATACTAATGAATGTGTTGTTGCGCAGCGCAAGTCTGTAGGAGAGTTCATGTGGAGGTAACTCGCTAAAAGAATGTTCAGCAGAGACATTGTAAGCAGATTGTTCACGCTTGAAAATAGGGTAATAGATAGGGAGAAGTACACTTGCAACTATTATCAGAAGACTTAGAAAAAACATTATTAACAATGTCACTATACAATGACTACGCAGTGACTTGCAGTATGTACGTTTCTTGAATTGTCTCTCTCTCTCTCTATCTCGATCTAGGGGATACATGTCAGAAACTATTTAACCGATTCACCTAGGGGAGGACTTAAACAATTAAACTGTCTGACTTGCTAGATCGAAGCTTGAGTCGGTACTCCTCTTGGGGAGTTTTCTCTCGTTCGGAAACCTTAAAGTCTCTGGGCTCGATACAGTCTTTGGAAGGGGTGGATGAGCCTGGGTCGGATTTCAGTTCATTGCACAGTTTAACATGGCTCATGTGGATCCACCCCTTTCTGCCCTCAACTTTCACCGCTGTCCTCGTAGTAAGTAGAACGGTCTTCGGCGATTTCCAGCGGGGCTCCAGCGGACTTTTCCTGTCAAAGTTTCTTATGAGAATCAGGTCGCCTGGACGGACATCATGCGGCTTTACATCAGTGTTGTCAGGGAAGGCTGCGGCAACCTGTGAACGACATGATTGGAGTGCAGACATCAAGGAGGCAAGGTAATCTGTCAACATATTGCAATCAACATCAGTAATTTTCTTCGGAATGGGCGTCCCCCACATATTCGGTGGTCTGCCAAAGACCACTTCGTACGGGGATAGTCCTGATCTCGAATGGGCAACCATTCTCATATAGAACAGTGCCACTGGCAGGGCGACTATCCAGTCGACCCCTTTCTCTTTACATATTTTAGCAAGACGGGTCTTTAATGTCTGATTATGCCTCTCTACAAGGCCTGCGGCTTCGGGATGTCGGACACAATGGAATTTCCATTGATATCCTAGCAGCAAGGAAACCTGCTTCATTAATTCGGATGAGAATGGCTGACCGTTATCTGAATATACGACACGAGGCATGCCGTACCGTGGGAAGAATTCACGAACCAACTGCCTGGCAGTGGTCGGGGCAGTATAATCTGGGACTGGATATGCTTCGGTCCAACGGGACAGAGCACAAACAATTACGAGGACATACTTGAATCCTCGACAACGGTCCATCTGGATATAATCCATCTGGAGGACTTCAAAAGGGTGATCGGGAGGATGAAATCCACCTTGCTCTACAGGGACGCTTTTACCTGGATTGAACTGACAACAGATCATGCAAGTACGCACTTTCTGTTTTGCTGCTGCTCGTAAGTGTTTATTGCTCCAAAGATTTTGTAAACTGTCTAACATCGCTTTTTCTCCTAGATGTGCTGGACTATGTGCTGTATTAATCATGACTTGAACCATAGAGTCAGGGAGAAACCATGTAGGTTTTCCTTTCGTCATCCAACCTTGATCTGTCTGGATCCCTCCTAGTTCAATCCATTTCTTTATTTCTTCTGGGGTAGCATGTGTCTGAATATCGATAACATCTAGTGTGGGATCCCTGACTGTCATACAATTTGTCGGTCCTATTGTCTTTGTCATGTCAGTTGTCTGAGTGTGAGTCAATGCTGTATGTTTTGCTGTCTGGTCTGCCAGGTCGTTACCCTGGGAAACAGAATCTGTAACTTTAGTATGTGCTTTACACTTCATGACGGATATGCCTGAAGGCAGATGTATTGCTTCTAACAGTGCTTGAATGAGGGGACCGTGTTGGATCTTGGCACCATGAGAGGTCAGAAAACCTCGTTCTTGCCATAACATGCCGAAGTCGTGTACAACTCCGAACGCATAACGGGAATCAGTGTATATGTTGACATTTCTGTTCTTGGCTAGAATACAGGCTCGGGTCAGAGCAATAAGCTCTGCCGCTTGAGCAGACAGTGTGTCAATACGATGTGTTTCTTTTACTTCGGTTTCAGTGGTCACGGCATATGCGGCCACTAATTCTCCTGTACTTGTTCGCATACATGAACCATCCACATAAAGTGTCAGGTCTGGATTTGTCAATGGAACATCTGTTAAGTCTCGTCGGGGCTTTGTTACTGCATTAATGATCTCTATGCAATCATGCGGGGCTGGATCTGTCATAATTGTAGGTAACAGTGTTGCGGGGTTCAGAATGCTGCAGCGTCTGATTTCTATGTGTGGCTGGAATAGCGTTAATTCGTAACCTGTCAGTCGTGCTATAGTCAAGTGTTGAGTCTGGGTTCTGTTTAACAGAACCTCTACAGAGTGTGGAACTTGTACTGTTAACTGATGTCCTAAAACAATCGAATCGCTCTGTCTTATTGCTAACGCTGTTGCTGCTACTGACTTTAAGCACGCAGGGAGTGCCTGGGCTACTGAATCCAATGTACTTGAAAAATAAGCGCAAGGCTTATGTGAACCTGCTTGGTCTTGAGTGAGGACAGACAATGCTGTACCATCACGTTCTGTAACAAAAAGTGTAAACGGTTTGCTGTAGCATGGTGTCGCTAAAACTGGTGCTTGACATAATGCTTTCTTTAATTCCTCAAAGGCTTGTGTATGTTCCTGAGTCCAAGGGAGGACAGTCGAAGTCGCTGCCTCCTGCGTCGTTAACTGGATGAGTGGTTTAGCTAGAAATGCATATTGAGGAATCCATTGTCTGCAGTACGAGGTGAGGCCTATGAAGGCCCGCACTTCCTTTTGTGTCTGGGGTCGTGGCATATTTATAATTAACTGAATGCGATCGGGAGTGAGCTGTCTCCCCACTTTGGACAGCAAGTGACCCAAGTACACAACTTGCTGAACACAGAATTGAAGCTTCGAAGGAGACACCTTGTGTCCCTTGTCGGCCAGAAAATGTAAAACTGTCAGTGATGCTTGTTCACATTCGGGCTCACTTCGTGCGGTGATCAATAGATCATCGACGTATTGCAGTAAAGCGGTGTTAACTGGCATTTGAATACAATCTAGTTGTCTTTTCAGGGCCTGACTATAGATGCTGGGGCTTTCTGTGAATCCTTGAGGTGCGCGGGAAAATTTGAAGCTTCGTCCATTTAAACTGAATCCGAAGAGATATTGGCTCTCTGGATCAATAGGTACACTGAAGAAAGCGTTCTTGAGATCAATTACAGTAAAGAACGTTGCTGCTGAGTCAATAGCAGTCAATAGGGAAGAGATATCGGGGACCACAGGGTACTGTGGTACAATACATTTATTCAGCTCTCGAAGATCAATCACCAGCCGATATACTGGCGGTGCATTGGGGTCAGTACGTTTAAGAATTGGAATGATGGGTGAATTACAGATATTGGAGTCAGTCTCTACGACCACTCCTTGGGCTATGAGCTCTTCAATGATTTCCAGTAAAGCCACTACAGCATCGGGGGGTAACTTGTATTGTCTGATTCGAGGTAGAACAACTCCTGTCTTGAGTGTAACACGGTATGGTGTGATATGCATACAACCTACATCAGTTGGGCCTTTTGCCCACAGGTGATCTGGTACATTTTTCAATCTGACATCGAATTCTCGCAACACATAATGACCCTTGAAATCCCGTAAAAAGAGTCTAACTCCCTCCGGGGAACAGCAGATTATAGCTCCTAGAGCCTTCAATGTTTTAATTCCTAACAGATTTTCTGGACATGATTTCGTAAGTAACAAGTCTGTAACTCGTGATAATGGACCCACAGCCAGGGGAACTGGTTCAGATACTTCATTTACAATAGGCTGTCCTGAAAAACCAAGGGAAACATTCTGTGAGCCTGAGAGGGGTGCCCCTGGGACTTCATTATGACTGATCGTTGTGCGGCTTGCCCCTGTGTCAATTAAAAACTTTCTATCTTTTCCCAATACTTGACTGTGTACATAAGGACCTTCTTGATCTACAGGAATTTCAATAAGAGGCAAGCCAAACTCCCTCTCTAGGCTGTTTCATGTGTATCGTTGATACTCAGGGTAAGCAGATTGGGCATACTGGTACATCTGTTGGGAAACTTGTTGAGTCGAGGCAGTGGGCTGTGGTACCACTACTGTCTGTGCTGTATGAGATGCAGCATGCATAGGCTGTGTGTTCTGCATGGGCTGTACATTCTGTGAGGTCTGTTGCTGAACCTGATCTTGTCTAGGTGGATGCGGTCTCTCTTTAGTTTTACCTGTTGCTATGTTATGTTTCAGGACTGGACATTCATGTACGTAGTGACCTGGCTGCTTGCAATAATTGCATGTCCCTTTAACGGGACCTGCGGCGTGACCTGTCTGGTTCGTACCCTTTCTGTTTCCGTCGGTATGGACCGACTGGGCTACTAACATTTTCATTTTCGTGTCTTTCATACGTTTCTGTTCCTGATCCTGTTCTTCTCTAATTCTATTCTGATGGTATTGTAACATTTGTAACATCTGGGATGGCGTATTTGCTTGCCATGTACTCTCAACCTTGTATACACGATTTTTGACTGCTAACAGGGAATTCTCAACTAACTTTGATACAAAAAGATGCGGGTACGACTCGCTACTTGGTTTAAGACCACTATTAATAATAAAACATTTCTCGAATCTTGAATAAAAGTCACTAGTATCTTCGTCGGGTTTCTGTTTACATGCTGAAATTGCATCCCAGTCTTCTTTTCTAGTTGTCAATAATCTTGGCAGAACCTGTACTATCAAACCTGGTAATGCTTTAGTTTTGTCCCCAAGGCCTACCCCTGGGACACGTTTATTCTCTTCGTCTTCTATTTCTGCCCATACAATCTTTTTCTCTCCCACCTCCCATTCCTTTTCCTTCAGTTTCTCGTAGATGCCCGTGGGCAGCAGTACTTTTAACATTTTCATGATATCTTCATATGTGTAATCCCCCATCAGTAACATGTCTTTAAGCTCTCTGTGAAAACCTGCAGGGTCTTTATCATGGCTCGGGACTAGTTTCTTCATCTCTAACAGTTCTAACTTAGTCAGTGGCGTGTGTACATATACACGTTTCAAGAGATGATCCTCACCCATAACTGGGTGCACTTCTCGTAAGGGGTTCTGACTTTCAATGCCACTCAGGCGTTGCATGTGATACATTTTCCTTTCTGGGGGCGGAGCGGGAACATATTCAGAGCTTATGAAAGCGTTATATCTATGTTGTTGTTCTAGAATTATTTGTATTAACTTGGTACTGAGACCTCTCCATCTATCCATGAGTAGTGCTTCTAATGTTTCATGTAAGGGACCTGGATCAGAATGTTGGTTTCTGTATTTCGTGAGGAGGTGCTGAATCATGTATACACCTGCTAATTTCTGCTCGTCTGGGGAGAGGTTCAGAAATGTCTGCGCTACTGTGTCATCATTATACATATCCGGATTTTCAGCCCATAATATGGCTGACCGGGCTAGTTCTTGTTCATCCATAGAATTGAGTATGTGGTACCCCACTCGGTCTCGGAGTCTTTTATCAGTCTCCTGGAACTGATGTTCAGAAGAATTCGGGTTTGTTAAGGCAGAGAGAAAAACTCTCTTGCTTTCCGGACGGATACCTTTCCTAAGGTAAGTTCCCTTACCTACATACGCTATAGTATCTGTACTCTTTTCTGGTTCTTCAAGTTCTTCTTCCTCCTCGGAGGAAGCCTTTTCTTTCTCTTTTTGGTGTATTTCTATCACTGTTTTTCTAATTTTCTTGTACATACTGGCTATGCAAGTCCCCTTATCATGTTTTCCTTCAGATATATTTTGACCCCACTTGTTTAGTGCATCTAATTCACTCTGCTCTGTCCCAGGCCTGACTCGTTCTCTTATTAGGCAATTTATGAAAAAACGTAGTATCTGTGCTTGAACGTCAACTTTCTGACGCTCCATGGCCTCCTGAATACTGTCAGGGTCTCTCCCCGTCTGAACAAACTCATATATTCTATCTAGGCGCTCCTTCATTCCTGCATAGCACAGCAGGAAATCAGTAGCAGATCTTAACCGTAGTGATGCCATCATCATTATATTGTCTTTACCGGGTACTGGATCATATCTGCAAACTGAAAGGTTTTCTTTGAATATGTCAAGGCGGGGTGACTTGAACGTAAAAGGATTCCGCAAATCCCCGAGCTGTAACCTGCGTGTTAACGGTGGTGTTTGAAGACCCCCTGCCGCACCCCCTGAGGCGGAAGCTTGGGCATTATCTCTCGGCGGAGTCTGTATCTGAACTTGAATTTGTCTTTTAGTAGGATCAGGTAGAAGTGGTTTCGGTAAATCAACTTTAGGTGCAGGAAGTGGTGGAGGTGGTGGAACAGGAGCATTCTGTTGTGGTACTGGCGGAATATGATCTTGGGGCGGGTTACCACCCCCGTCCCTGTCGTTAGGCAGGGCGCGGACAGGGAGGTTGGTGTAAGCGGGTGCTACATCCTCTAGATAGGAATTCAGGAATATGTCTTTAGTAGTCTTATGCATTACTTTAGTTGGAACTAATGGTGTCGGCAGATTTTTCGGTATTTCAGAAATGGCCTCAGGCGAACCCTCGGCCGCGAGATACATACCGTTTACGAGGTTATTTCGTGCGCGGTCTACTTGCTCTGATTTTACTCGGATCCCCTCGGTAACTAACTCGTTTTCTTGGGCCTTGTCTGATTCTTTAAGTCTGTCTTCTCTACGTAGTGCTTTCTCAGCACGCTTATGTGATTCCTTACGCCAAAACTCTATGGCGTCTTTCTGAGATTGTCTGGCTTTCTTTTTCCATAGTGCTTCCTCTACCTTCATGATGCACTCGGCATCCCATGTTCCGGTAACAGGCCATCTGTGTCTTTCGTCTAGATGCTTAGTATAGTCGGCCCATAAATCTAGATATAATATGGCATCTATGCCATGCTTGTGGTACATAAAGTTTCCTGGAGTGTCCCTAGGGGGGATAGGAATTGCTTCCTCTAGTATCCCTTTCCTAGTTCCTATCTGCTTTAATTTGTCGAAAAACGGCATCTTGTTTACTTAATACTGAGTGCTCAATCCTTACTTACTTAATACTGAATATAGCTGGTTATACAAGAACACAATAATGCACAAAACAGTCACACTCATACCACGACATTTATCACAAAAACATTTCAGACATATATGACTACCCCCTATACTGGATGTACTGCTAAACAGTACAGATACACTGGTAAACAGTGCAGAAACTTGAAATAACGGATGTACTGCTAAACAGTACAGATACACTGTCTGAAAACAGTGCAGACCGGACTTGTGTACCCAAACCCGTCTAGATACGTCCCAGCAATGGTACTCACCGGGAAGCACGGAAACAGAAGGCCTCGGAAATGTAAATGTAAATGTATTTGAGCTTATATAGCGCACAGCTACCCACAAAGGGTTTCCCGGCGCTTGCTTAGGGAACCCGTCCTGGTATTCCCCTGTGAGATAACCCCGGCAGGGTATCCACAAGGTGAAAGCCAGGCATCCCGCCGCGAGGGGCCGTTGTGGAGATTAAGCAAGCTATTGCCCAGAGTCGCAGAGTGTGAACCCTTGAGTTGAGAAGGCACCGGAGCGAGAATTATCGAGTCCGTGGAATTTTTGAGCCCAAGACCCGCCGAGGCGGGGAATTGAACCCTGGTCCAGGGCCGATCTCAGCTTCCGGGTCTGCCGCCTCTAACCCCTGAGCCACACTCGACTGGACTCGACTCGACACTTCGGAAAACTTCGGAAAACTTCGGAAAACTGGTGGGCCTCTTGACACCTCGGACCTTGCTTCTTTCGGCTAGGCTCTGGTCGGGATCCTCCGCACTCCTCACCGCCTCGTCTGGGTACTGATCGCAGTCTTCGTCACCTCCGTGGGCCAGAGGGAGATGCAGGAAATCCTGCCGGTACGCGTAGTTTTCTGTCTAACTGATGGCAGGGGACAGAGCTTGCAACGCACCAACCGGCGCGTGAGGTGGGGGAGGGGTCCCTATTCGGGCGCCAAAATGATGTAAATATATAATTTACCGTCTTAATTTCTATGCAGGTAAGTACTTAATCAATAATAACTCAAATCGGAAAGAAAAAACCAGAGTCCGTGGTGTTAGAGTTCTCAGGGGTTTTATTCCTCAAAAAGGAATGGTCAAGACCAAGATATCATGTTCTTCCCACCACAGGGGTGGAAGAAGGGATAGAGCGCTACATTTTATTGACAGTACATAGCTTATATACTTAATTCATGTCATAGAGAGCAATACAGTAGGCGTAACAGCTGAGAGAAGACAAGATAACAGTATCCACGTGTTACTAGTACGTAATCAGAAGGCGTGGACTAGGCGTGAACTGGAGGTGTGTGCTAGAAACGTCACAGGTAGGTGTCACAAAAGGAGTGGCACTAACAGAAATGTTGCAATGTCAGCAGAAATCGGAAGCTTGGATGCGCACGCAGCTGCATGACGTGTGATTGACGTGAAACTGGAGGGTGCAGGGGACTTGACATTTACACTGACGGAAAGAGACAGAAGTCTGGCATGTCAGATCAACTTGTACTTCTATCATATCTGATATCTGATGTTTGGGAACCACATTATCTGGACGGGAAAGGTCTCTGGGGCAGAAGCTATTCTATACTGACTGTGAGTGCGTGTATATGCGCCTGAGTGTCTGCATGAGAAGCGTGGGGGCAAGGGGCCTTCCATGGGAGCATGGTAACAGAGGCTATGAATTACTTGCACTGAGACAGGTCGGCCCTTTGGCTCTGTAGCTGAGGGGGATGTTTACTGAAGCTAGTAGGCAGGAATGTATTTTCGAGGAGCGAAACAGATAACTCGAAGGTTATAGTCAGTCTTGGCAGGCAGCAGGCTGAGCTGAGCGCGGTGGGCCGCGCTGGAAGTAAGTCAGAGTTCACGGGTACAGAGGCAGCCTGGGCTGAGGCTTTCAGAGTCAGAAGCCAGAAAAAAGGCTCGATGGCAGAAATTCAGGGCCTACTTTGCCAGAGCAGAAAAACGTGTAAGGTACACTACAAAAAGACGTTGGCATAGCATACTTAGGAACGGACTAATTAACCCATTCAGGGTGGGTCTGAAAGAGGACATGTTGACGTTGGACGCAAATGTATTTGCGTCTTCATAGCTGGCACAGGAGGGAAGTTACATGCACTTTAAGCTGGTACATGGAGACGGTGGGGTACGCGCTAGGGAACACAACTTGACCATTAAAATTTATATTTCCTCATTGTCCTGTGGTACTGAATACAGCCACCATACTTTTCCAGGTTGCGTGTACTGCAGAGTGGTTTACGGTCGTGGATCTGTGTCTTTTTTTGTGTTCCATTACATATGGACAGTCAATGCCTGTTTATCTTTGTGCTCAGAAAGAGTGTTTTGGCATATTTTATAGTTCCACCAGGGATATACAGAGAGCCCATACATTTTCAACCAGGTCTTGAAAAAGAATATGAAATATTTGCAAACCCCTTACAGATGAGTTCCATGCAGTGCATTGATGACCTACTTGTGGCATCAGAAACATGAGCAGCATGCAAACAGGACACAATTGCTCTTCTGAATCATTTGGCTGAAAAATGACATAACGTATCACCGGATAAACTGTTGTATTGTCAAAAATAAGTACAGTACCTGAGCCATATTATTGAAAAAGGAGCAAGCGAGGTGTCACCAATGAGGGTGGATTCCATTTTAAAAATGAGCCCACCCAGAATGCATAGAGAAACAATAATGTTTCTGATAGTGGTTAGCCACTGTGAACAGTGGATACAAAACGTTTCCCTAATGGCCAAGCCTGAGGCTAACACTCAAAGATGTGTCTAATCCGTTTCCATGGGACAACGAGTGCTTAAAACCTTTCCTAGAGCTGAGAGAAAGTATGTTGTGCCCTGACCCTAGGAATGCTAAATTACAGTAAGATCTTTACATTATTTTGCAGTGATGGGGAGGGCTGTGCTCTCTCAGTGCTTACACAAACGCATGGAGATTCCTAAAGACCTGTGGCTTACTTTTCAGTCACCCTTGACCCTGTAGCTGCAGGACTGCCCGGCTGCCTTAAGGCAGTTGTGGCAGTGGAGACTAGTCTTTAGAGGTGCAAGAGCATAGTGATGGGACATCCTGTAACTGTTATGGTCCCTCACTCTGTATAAATCTTGCTAACCAGATCGAAAACTCAATACATGACCAGCACAAGACTGACCAGATTCGAGCAACAACTGTTATCCAGTATTTGGGGTGTCTTTCATAGATTCACATGCCTGAATCATTCCCCGTCGCAGAGACGGGAGCCTCCCGTACATAAAAAAGTAATGTCCTATAGACATACATAGAGAAAATAGGCCTAAGGGCCTCCCCTTAGTAGCCTTTCTTTGTCCTTATGTAAAAAGGACCAAACTCTCACAGTCAGCCAATCAGCTCCGACCTCCCTCTAGAACCTTCCTGGGAGGAGCCTCCGTCCCTCAGATTTTCTACCGCACGTTGTGCTAGGGAGTCTCCAGCCTGAGCTCTCCTCAGGTTTTCTTCGAAATCATCTAACTTTCTTTGAAAGTGATTCTTCAATCTCAACTCTTCGAGGACTGCTTCACTACACTGTTTTTTGCAGTACGTGTTGTCTTTCCACTGCTTTCTTCCATGTCGGAATCACAGAAGAAAGCCCTTTTCAAGGCCTGCTCTTCATGTGGGAAGAAAAGGATCCATGCGGATGATAAGCACGATCTGTGCTTATATTGCCTGTACCCGGACCACGTCTCGGACAAATGCAGGATATGTAGGGCTTTCCCTAAAAAGACCGTGAAGGACAGGGAAGGTCGCCTTCTCGTCTGGTTCGACAGGCTTAAGGACAGAGACACTCTGGAATCATCTGAGGGCAATGTTTCCAAGTCCTCAGAAGTCTCTAAAAAGAGGCCTAGGGTAACTTCCCCTGGCCACTCAGACACTCCTCCTAAGAAGGCACACAAGAAGTCTTCAGAGGCAAGATCTACGACATCTTCAGTGTCTGTTCGGGACGATCAAACTTTTAAAAAGCCTGCTCCGTCGTCTTCCAGACATGCCCAGAGGACTACCTCAGTCACTACCACTGTGTCGACGACATCAGCGTTGTCGCCTTCAGCGTCGACGACGACGACTACTTCCTCGTCCTCAGGTAGACCTGTTTCCTCTGTTATTCTACTGCAATCGTCATCGACGACGAAGACCTTGTCGACGACGAAGTCTACACCGACGACGTCAGCGTTGACGAGCCCGTCGTCGTCAAAGGCGTTGCCAAAGAACCCACCGTCGACAGCAAAGACGTCGACGAGGAAGTCGACGACGAAGACGCCGATTACTAAGGCAATATCGACAAAGACGTCGACAACGGGTTCGCCATCGACGTGTGCGCCGACGACGACAACATCGACGTCGAAATCGTCGTCGAAGACCAAAGTGCCGTCGACCACCCCACCGTCGGCGGGGACATCGTCGACTACAGAATCGTCGCCGTCAACGACGAAGACACCGTCGACGGACGACTCGTCGTCTAAGATGGCACTGTCTGAGCCATGGAAAAAATCCAAACTGGTGGAAGTGTCGGCACTCTCGATCACGCCGTCAACGACACCCTCGACGGCAACAGGACTAAATGCCACGTCTGGCAAAACTACCAAACTGCACATTACCCCGGAAACAACGTCTCCAAGCAAAGTGGAAATGCAGCCACCTCAGGAAATCTTCCAGAGTGAAGAATCTGAAGAGGATGACCACCCGGGTCCCGCTACTTCTATCTCGGACCTTAATGTCAAATGCCAAAGCACTGATGAGGAACAGGAGGAGTTCACTTATCAGGAACATTCCGTCCACACTAGTGTCCGCACGGAGGTCACCCCAATGATATGCCTACCGGCGACTCTTGTCAATGACCTGCGGTACCTGGTACAGGATGACAAACAACGCTTCCCAGATGCGGACAGTGGGAATCAGACATCTGGAGCACATACACCAGCGTCTGCCCCAAATCAACCTCTCCCTAAAACCCACCGTGACAAGGTCCAACCTCAGGTGGTGAAACCCCGTGACAAGGTCCAACCTCAGGTGGTGGACTCCTCAGACGACGATGAAGATGAGGAGGAATTGGAAGAAGGAGAGGTCCAGGAGGTCCACTCGAACCAGAATGACAAAGATGGATATGTGGCGTCATCCCCAGCTTCGTCATCCCCAGCTTCGCCACAACCACGCCGAGCGGACTCACCGGCTGTGGACATTGGCGGCTTCCACAAACTTGTGGAAAGGGAGGCTAAGAGATTCCACATGGTCTTGGAATCAGCTGAAACGGAATGCTTCTTGCACGACTTCAAAGAACAGACCCAAAAGTCGGCTAAATCTATTCCAATTATAGAGTTCTTATGGGAACAAGGCAAGAAATTGATGCTAACACCCGCTTCTGTACCCGCAGTTGTTCCACGCCTGGACAAGAAATACAAAGCCCCACTTACAGCGGCGGCGTGCCTCAATGGCCACCCCAAACCTGATTCGGTGGTTACGCAGGCAGCCCAGAAGAACTCCCGCACCCCTTCCTCCCCGCTGTCCGCTCCTCCAGACAAAGAAGGCAGGAAACTTGACACAATAGGAAAAAGGTTCACGACTACATCGGCCATGACCATCAAGGTGGCCAACTCCATTGCTTTGTTGGGGCGTTACAATCGCCAACTCTGGGAGGACATAGCCCCTTACGTGAAAGAACTGCCGGACGCAGTCCAGAGTGAGGTCAAGGCTCTCCTTGTGGAAGGTCAGAATTCGGCTGCGGAAATAATTGACTGTGCTATTGATGCAGCCATGACCGGCTTCCGTCAGCTTGCAGGAGCTGCTGTTCTGCGCCATCAAGGGTGGCTAAAAGCGACGTCATTCCGCCAGGAGGTGCAATCGAAGGTGCTGGACATGCCCTTCGACGGCCAGCATCTTTTTGGTGATAAGATCGACGAGGCACTACAGACCATAAAGAAAGACACCGACACGGCCAGGGCACTGGGCACTTTGCAGTCACGAAACCAGTCCTTTCGAGGCAACCGCTCCAGAGGTCAGTCCTCCTATAGGGGTTCCTATCAGAACAGGTCCTCTTATTCCTACAATAACAAATCGCAATACCAGCACAAGCAGCAACAAGGTCGTCAATCTTCATACGGCAGATCTACCTTCAGAGGCAAAAATCCCAAGAGGGGCACTGGCGGCCGCCAGTGACCGATTACTCCAGCCAGTCCTACCACCCTCTCCATCCTTTCAAATTGGAGGAAAATTGACCCATTTCCTCACCAATTGGCAACACATTACCACGGACCGGTGGGTCCTCCAGATGATACGATTCGGCCATTCTCTCGAATTCACCAACATCCCTCCCAATACGCCTCCCCAAAGACTGGCGCACAGACACCTGCGCCTGCTTCTCCAAGAACTTTCTGTCATGCTACACAAAGGAGCGATCGAACGGGTTCCAGCATCCTTAAAAGGGAAGGGGTTTTATTCCCACTTCTTTCTTGTTCGACAGAAGGAAAACAAGTGGAGGCCCATTCTAGACCTCGGGGCGCTCAACACCTTCCTGCGGAGCCAATCGTTCAGGATGGTGACGATCCAGGAACTCCTGGGCACTCTGGAAAAAGGAGATTTCATGACATCCTTGGATCTCCAAGATGCCTACTACCACATCCCCATCCTCAAGCGTCACAGAAAGTTCCTGAGATTCGAGGTTGCAGGCCGACATTATCAGTTCAAAGTTCTGCCGTTCGGCCTCAAATCCGCGCCACGGATTTTCACGAAGTGCCTTGCACCGGTGGCGGCTTTTCTGCGTCAGCTGGGTCACCAAGTCTTCCCCTACCTAGACGACTGGCTGGTGAAAGCACCCTCACCCGAAGGCGCAGCCGAATCCTCCAACGCCTGCACCAATCTTTTTCAAAGGCTAGGATTGACCCTCAATCTCAAAAAGTCCTGCATTATCCCTACGACAAGGATTACCTTCCTCGGGGCTACCTTGGACACGGAGTGCGCAAGAGCCTTCCCCTCGAAGGAAAGGACGGACAAGATATTGTCCCTAGCCACGGCTGTGGAGACAAAAACACGCATCAAAGTCCGAACTTACACATCCCTACTAGGAATGATGTCTTCCTGTATACTCCTCATCCCTCACTGCAGGCTCAGGATGCGCCCATTACAGGAAGCTCTCATGAGCCAATGGACTCAGAGTACTGGCTCGTTCGAAGACATTGTGCGGATAACGCCAAAAATATCCAAGGGTCTGGAATGGTGGAGACATCGCAAAAATCTAACCATGGGCTTGCCGTTTCTCCTTCCGGCAACGCCTCTAGTGATCACGACGGACGCCTCCCTGGAAGGATGGGGCGCTGTTCTCCAGGACCTTCGGATCAGCGGCAAATGGGAGGATCAGGAAAAGCTGCTCCATATAAACCTTTTGGAGCTGAGGGCTGTCTATCTTGCACTACAGGCCTTCCTACCACGCATCCAGAACTCCCCAGTGCTTGTCAAAACAGACAACACCACGACGATGCACTATCTAAACAAACAAGGGGGAACGCGTTCGCTCTCTCTATCACGCGAATCGCAGAAAATCTGGAACTGGCTGGTGCTACACGGAATCGCTCTCAAAGCGGACTATGTTCCCGGAAAAGACAATACCATCGCGGACGCCCTAAGCAGACAAAGACCCCTCTCCCACGAGTGGGAACTGAGCGACGACGCTCTGGCTCACATCTTCTCTCAATGGGGTGCCCCGAAAATCGACCTGTTCGCCACCAAGGAGAACGCCAAATGCCCAAACTACGCAAGCTGGCACCCCCAACAAGGGTCACTGGGAAATGCTTTTTCCATCGGTTGGTTCAGCGTGTTTGCGTACGCTTTTTCTCCGATTCCGATGATCCCGAGGCTCCTCAGGAAGATGAAAGCGGAGCCCTGTACCCTAATCCTGATTGCCCCGTTCTGGCCGAGACAACACTGGTTCTCGGATCTGCTTCGCCTCTCCATCAGGTCACCGATTCGCCTGAGGCAGCACCCGGACCTCATATCGATGTCCAACGGACAGGTACAGCACCCGAACCTCCAATCGCTCAAGTTATCGGCCTGGCTCCTGAGCACAGAGAGTTCTGTGACCTAAACATCCCACAGGACTGCAGAGATGTTCTGGCGAAAGCGAGAGCGGACAGTACGAACAAAACCTACTCTCTCAAGTGGAAAAGGTTCTGCATTTGGTGTTCAGACCAGGGCCTGCGACCACTCGTTATCACCCCTGAACAGATATTGCCATACCTCCTACATTTGGCACAGTCAGGACTAGCACATGCATCCATTAATGTTCACCTGGCAGCTATTTCTAGGTTCACCAGAACTTTCACAGGACCTTCTCTGTGGTCCAGTAGGCTGGTCAAGCAATTCCTGAAGGGGCTCTACAGATCCTTTCCGAGGCCTCGGAAAGTCCCTCCGACCTGGCAACTGAATCTGGTACTCAACCAACTCATGAGACATCCGTTTGAACCCATTCATCGGGCATCTATCAAATACATCTCCTGGAAAACGGCGCTCTTGCTCGCTCTAACATCGGCCAGGAGGGTTAGCGAGCTACAAGCCTTGTCCATTCAGGAACCATATATGCAATTCAGACAGGACAGGGTGGTGCTGAGACCGAACCCTAAATTCATACCAAAGGTGCCTTCGGACTTTCATCTCAATTAACCGATTGTCCTTAGGTCCTTCTTTGCGAACCCTTCCACAGCAGCAGAAAGGGCACTGCATTCTTTGGATCTCAAAAGATGCATAAAGTTCTACCTGGATAAAACAAAGAATCTCAGGAAGTCTACTCAACTGTTCGTGGCATACAGCAGGCCAAGAATGGGCCTGCCTCTTACAAAACAGAGCATCTCCAGGTGGATCTCCTCGGCGATTGCATTCTGCCACGACCAGGCCGGACGGCCTTTGACTGATCGTGTTACTGCTCATTCCACCAGGGCGATGTCCACGTCAGCAGCACTGTTCGCTGGAGTGCCAATCTTGGACATATGCAGAGCGGCGACCTGGAAGTCACCGCACACTATCTCCAGGCACTACTGCCTGGATATCGAACTTCAGAAGGATGCGGCAGTGGGCCAGGCGATGCTTCGCCATCTCTTTCAGTGAGGTGAGCCTTCCTACATCCCGCCATCCAGGTATGCACATTCTTTGCTCTTGTGATGTTCCATTTATGCTGTCCCCATGTTATATGATAATATATGCATTGTCTAACATGTCTGCAAAGCGACTTACATCACACATGTGCATATCTGATTGCTAGCTACTCTGATTCAGGCATGTGAATCTATGAAAGACACCCCAAATACTGGATAAGAAATGCGTTACTTACCTGTAACAGCAGTTATCCAGTATTGGTGTCTTTCATAGATTCACATGCAACCCTCCCGCCTCCCCTGGAAGGACTCACATCCCTCTCTGACAGTATTACGCCAACTTAGCTGGGTGCGTACGAAAATCTGAGGGACGGAGGCTCCTCCCAGGAAGGTTCTAGAGGGAGGTCGGAGCTGATTGGCTGACTGTGAGAGTTTGGTCCTTTTTACATAAGGACAAAGAAAGGCTACTAAGGGGAGGCCCTTAGGCCTATTTTCTCTATGTATGTCTATAGGACATTACTTTTTTACGTGCCGGAGGCTCCCGTCTCGGCGACGGGGAATGATTCAGGCATGTGAATCTTTGAAAGACACCAATACTGGATAACTGCTGTTACAGGTAAGTGACGCATTTCTTATCCAAGGAAAATGTAGTACTTAAACAGTGACAGATTCTTAATTCTTAATGCCTATAAATGAAGTTGTTGATGGCGATGTTGAACATGATTATCTAGATATCACAAATTTGTACGCCAGGCCCTAAATTGGGCCACATTATGTGATTTTTGTTGATGGCTCATGTTTGAGAAACAATGATGGAATGGTGATAGCAGATTATGCTGTCTGTACAATTCAAGAAATAGTAGAAGCTTCATGGGTTTAAAATGTCACCTTTGCACAAGTTGCAGAACTAGTTGCTCTTACTAGAGCATGCAGCCTAACAGCCCACTTGAGAGTAACTATATTTACAGACAGTCAGTATGGCTTTGGTGTGGTCAATGACTTTGGACAGTTGTGGTACCAGATGGGATCATGACCTCTTCTGGAACCCCAACTAGAAACGGGGTATATGTAAGAAATCTGTTAGAAGTACTTCAGCTGCCAGCAGAAGTGGCAGTGATTAAACGTGAAGCTCACAGTATTAGCAATGGATATGTCACAGTGTAAAACAGATATGCTGATGATGTTGCACGGTGGCCTGCACATTTAATGGGACTTAAACAAATGAGTCAGAAGGCGACATTGCTTTATCAATGTTGTTGTCAGTAGCTGATACTTGGGATGAAGCCTAAAATCTGCTCTGGCTCAGAGCAGGGTGTGAAACAAATGCATATGGATATCAGTAGATGGAAGACCAGGTTACCCGACATCTTCCTGTATCTCATGACATGACACTGCCATTATGCAACACACATAGGGCGAGATGCAATGCTAAGGCTATTCAGTCAAATTTTGTTCAATTCCAAGTTTAGGATGTTTGCAGAAGAGTTGTGCCAAAGATGCGTAACATCTTAACAGATAAATGTGGGGGGAAAAGACACCAGTAACACTGAATCACATAGGGAGATCAGGTGGTCTCTTCAATAAGATGCAAATGGATTTTATCAAAATGCCTATTTGTAACGGGTTGAGATATGTCCTGGTTATAGTGTGCATTTTCTCTCGATTGGTAGAAGCCTACCTAACAACGAGAAATAACAGCCACACTTAAACTGTTGTTGCGTGAGTTACTGGTTTCTTTGGAATTATATCAAGGGACTAATTTCAATAATAAGATCCTGCACCGTTACAGATTGAACAGAGATTACACTGTAGCTATCAACCAGAGGCTTCCAAAATAGTGGAGCAGGTTGATTGGACCATAAAATCCCGATTAGAAAAAGTCTATGCATCTACTTCAATGAAATGGCCTGATGCTTTGTCTTTGGTGTCAATAAGTCACCAATATATTCCAGACAGGAAGACTGGGTTATCCCCTCACAAAATTCTAATGGGGTGTGCAATGAGACTGCCTGCTGTGCCTGCAAATGCACTTTTGAGTATCATGGTATTACAGATGACGTGCTACGATACTACTGCAATTGATTGGCTGATGTTGTAAGGTCTGTCTCTCACCAGGTTGAAACTGCCACTTTAAATCTGCATGAGGAACAGTGCAACGACCTCAGTGCAGACGACTGGGTAGTGGTGAAGAAACACGTTAGGAAGTCCTGTCTGAAATCCAGATGGAAAGCCCCCATACCAGATCATTTAAACTTTAAGCAATGCTGTAACTGTTAAGTGTGGTGGATTACTGAATTGGGTGCATGCTTCGTATACCAGGAGAGTAAGAAATATTTATGAAGAAGGGGTGTTCTATGAACCCGAATGAAGAACACCAGTGACAGAGCAGTCACAAGCTAAAACCACTTGAGACGTAAGACAGCAAAGAGAAGTAAAGGGTGAAGAACGACAAGCAGTTGTACCAATGCAGGTAACTGTGATCACACAAGGTGACATCAAAGTCTCCAGAGAAGAAGAAGAGACAAAAGCCCACCTGAAGAGGCAGTTGAGATGGTAACATAACAGCAAGAAAATCCAGGTGAAGGAACAAGTGCTGAAACAAGAAGAGACATCGAAATGCTGAATGGTCAAGAAACCATGGTCACAGAAAACTGAACTGAAGAGACAGATTCAAGCGGGTTGAGTGACACTGAAACAGAACCACAACAACGAAGGAGATAAAAAAAGAGCACTGGGATGGCTCTTGCTACTCAAAATGAAATGTCCAAATGCTATGTCAATGCTTATGTTTACTGAAGGAAGTCATTTTTACTGGCTGGTGAGGGGCCGGTTTGTAACCATTAATGAAGTTCTAAGCTGTCAGTATCTGAGTGTTTACAATACACTTATTCAGCCTGCAGACATCAGGAGGAGGATGCAGCAGTGCTGTGGACTACTGCTTGTGCTCCTCAATGTCAGCTTCACAATTTGCCACTTTTTAAGTCTAGCTACAGACTGCTTTTCGTTATTATATATGGGGTAACCCAAAGAAAGTCCTAGGACCTGGGTATTGAGTGTTACAGATATGGTGGTCCTAGACGTAAACTCCACACACAATTTTTGATATTATTTCAAAAGAACTTTGTTCAACTCTTATTCAATATGCGAAATTAATCCTGCAATGAAGAATTTTGGAAACATAAAAGAGAAAACACAATAGCCCAAAATTTGCTATATGGTTGACCTCCTGTTGTCAAATCTTCAAAGAAATACAGTAGTACATACCAAGGGAGGGTTGGTCACTTCAGACGTTGGATTTCATGCATTTTATGTGGTTTGCCCTTGCTTGGATGAACATTCCTTCAAGGCCTATGACATTTTAAGGGTGAATACTTTGGCCCATTCATGTTCAGATTTGTTTTTTGGTAATGGGGCATCTCCCTTTTTTACACCAGACTGCAGATTCAACACAAGGCTTGTAATTGTGACCCGAGTTTTTAGGGCTCGGCCTACGCCCCACACGAAGTGTGGGCGGAGCTTCCGAGCCGTTTTGTTAAGGGGCTCAGAAAATGCTCCGAAAAATTCCTTAGTGCGCGAGAATTTTCGTGGTGTTGTCTGCCATCTGCATGGCAATTGGTCCTCTCATGGCTGTGTTTTTGTAAGGTATCACGTAATAGGCCCTAGGAATTTTGCTCTCTCCACTTCCTGCATATTCCGTGCTAACACGTGCATGATAATGCCATAAATTCCCAATTACCAGATGTCAGGGTCCGTTCGCGCATTCACAACTCTGTAGTTTTCTTGAGCTGTGTGTGCACGCATGCTGTCTCCCCATCCAGGAGAATGCCATACATTCTCAATTACCAGCTGTCAGAGGTGCCGGTAATTGAAGGCAGATGCTTGTGGCGTGTTCACTGCTGTGCTTTTATTTTTCTTCAGCTCTGTGTGCGCGCATGGTGGCTCGAGTTTTCATTCAGATTCACCGATTTGCACATCCTGATGGCATATTTTTTTTGCTTTTTAAGAAGAGTTCACCTAAACATTTGCCTTGCTAGAACTATGTCGGGGAATGTTCCAATGTTTGCTTTAGCTTTATTTCGAGCCCCGCGATACAATGGCCTGTTCAGTGAAGGCCATTTTCTTTCTATTGAAACGGAATTACGCAGATTATCTTGAATTTCGTATTGACATGCTTTAACAAAATTCAACAAGACTTGAGCATAAAAAGAATGCGAAGTGATTTGACCAAACATGTAGCATTACATGATGTATGTATACTGCGCTTCTGTCAGTAGTGTTGCTCCATTTCACAGTATGCTAACTTGTTTGTTTTGGCGCAGACCGAAGTATCCATACACGGACGTGTGTGGTTGCAGTGTGGCCGATAAAGAAATAATTTGGTATGAAAGAGGAAGTTATTTGGGGTTGTTTTTATCGTGCACAGTGATACTCTGCTTAGGTGTAAAAATGTCGGGCGGGAATAGTGTGAGGAAAATAGGGCATTCATGCTTACTTTCTTTTAGAGTAGTGTAGAGTGCTGTGAGCTGTAGAGTGCTGTGAGCTGTAGAGTGCTGTGAGCTGTAGAGTGCTGTGTGCTGTAGAGTGCTGTGTGCTGTAGAGTGCTGTGTGCTGTAGAGTGCAGTGTGCTGTAGAGTGCAGTGTGCTGTGTGCTGTAGAGTGCTGTGTGCTGAGAAGTGCTGTGTACTGAGAAGTGCTGTAGAGTGCTGTAGAGTGCTGTGTGCTGTAGAGTGCTGTGTGCAGTTGAGTGCAGGGTGCTGTGTGCTGTTGAGTGTGCAGTTGAGTGCAGAGTGCTGTGTGCAGCTGTGTGCTGTAGAGTGCTGTGTGCTGTAGAGTGCTGTGTCTTGAGAAGTGCTGTGTGCTGTAGAGTGCTGTGTGTTGAGAAGTGCTGTGTGCTGTAGAGTGCTGTGTGCTGTAGAGTGCTGTGTGCTGTAGAGTGCAGAGTGCTGTGTGCTGTTGAGTGCTGTGTGCTGTAGAATGCTGTGTGTAGATAAGTACCAACAGTCAAAATGAGAGTGAATGCAGAGTGAGAGTTATTGCAGAGTGAGAGTGAGTGCAGAGTGTGAGTTAGTGCAGAATGACAGAAGTGAGTGCATAATAAGTGCAAAGGTAAAGTAGAACGACTGCAAAATGAGAGTGAGTGAGTACAGAGTGCGAGTTAGTGCAGAGTGCATGCAGAATGAGTGCAGAGTGACAGTGAGTGAGTGCTGAGAGTGATTTACTGCAGAGCGCATGCACAATTAATGCAGAGTGGCAGTGAGTGCAGAGTGCTGAGTGCAGAGTGAGTGCAGTGGCTAAGTGAATGCAGTTGCAGAGTGAGTGCAGGGTGAGTGCAGGTGCACAGTAAGTGAGTGCAAAGTGAGAGCAGATGCAGAGTGCAGAAAGAGTGAGTGCAGAAAGAGTGAGTACAGAATGAGTGCAGAGTGGCAGTGAGTGCAGAATGCTGAGTGCAGAGTGAGTGCACAGTGAGTGCAGGGGCAAAGTGAATGCAGTTGCAGAGTGAGTGCAGGGTGAGTGCAGGTGCACAGTGAGTGAGTGCAAAGTGAAAGCAGGTGTAGAGAAAGTGAGTGCAGAAAGAGTGAGTGCAGAGTGAGTGCAAGTGCAGAATGACTGCAGTGTGAGTGTGACTGCAGAGTGACTGCAGTGAGTGTGACTGCATAGTGACTGCAGAGTGAGTGTGATTGGAGAGTGAGTGTAGAGTGATGGCAGGTGCAAAGTGAGTGCAGAGTGAGATCAGGTACAGAGTGAGTGCGAGTGCAGAATGACTGCAGAGTAAGTGTGACTCCAGAGTTACTGCAGCGTGAGTGTCACTGCAGAGTGACTGCCGAGTGACTGCAGAGTGAGTGTGACTGCAGAGTAACAGTGACTGCAGAGTGACAGTGACTGCAGCTGTGAGTGTGCAAGGTAAACAGTGTGTGAGTATGTGAGTATGCAGGGTGAACAGTGTGTAAGTGTGCAGGGTGCAAAGTGTGTGAGTGTCCAGGATGAGCAGTGTGTGACTATGCGAATGAACAGTGTGGATGTGCAGAGTGAGTAGTGTATGTGTGTAGGGACACTGTCTGAGTGTGCGGGAGACAAACACTAAAACTAAGTTCACCACACACATACATAGAACCACACACAAACCCACACACCGGGCAAATCTGTGAATCTGAATGAAAACTCTGGAGCCACCATGCGCGCACACAGAGCTGAAGAAAAATAAAAGCACAGCAGTGAACACGCTACAAGCATCTGCCTTCAATTACATACACCACACACACATACCACACCCACACACACTAAACACACACCAGCCTCCAGCCTCTCACCAGCACACACTCATCACTACACACAAAAAAACACACAAAACAACACCCCTCCAGCCGTCAGGGCATACTTTCACCAGGCACAAATACCAACAGCCATCAATGTACGCTTTCACTAAACACAACAATGCATCAGTGCCGCAAATCCACCACACACACAATGTCAGTACATGCTTTCACCAAACACACACACACACCAGCAGCTGTCACTGCACACTTTCATCAGTCACACACAACACCACCAAAGTTCCCTCTTTCAGTAAGCACACTCATCAACAGCTGTCAGTGCACTCTTTTACAAAGCACACGCATCACCATCCATCTCTGTACGCTTCACAGCCACACAAGCACACACACTACCAGCCATCACTGCACAATTCCTACAGGCACACACATCCACCACCCATCAATGAACCTATCAATTGTTAATGCATCCACCATAAAATACTGTAGCAATCGCTCTATGCTACACTTTACCTTTTCAAGATAATGCGTTAAAGCACAGCACGCCACCATTGCTAATATTCAAATGCAAAACACATTTTTCCAACACACACCACATGCTCACACTCCAAGACACATGCCTAAAATACATTGCCATTTACAAGGCCATTTTCTCTAACTCAAAAAAACCCGAGACCTATTGCATTTCTAATGCTTGTTTACTTTGCTGACACAATGATAATGTTTTACTTTGCTGATTTATGTTGTTTTTTCTCGCTTAGGAAGTGCTTTCTCTGTAGATGCCTTAGCTTGTCTTAAAGGCACATTGCTATTCACTAATCACCCAAATGTATTTATTTGTTTCACACTGTTGCAATAAGATATTGGTAGATGTACAGCTTTTTTTTGTTCACAAAGTTAAAACGTGCACACCCATCCTTTCTTAAAGATGCAGTAAAAATAGAGGCAATTTTTCAAAAGGATCTACTATTTAATATTTTACTATGTATGACTTTGAATTTCCCGCTTGATGTGCAAATCTCCTCTTCTAACTCCTTTTCATAACACTTTTTATTGAGGAGACAACTTTACACTGCTGAGGCAGTCTTTTCAGCAAGCAGACCCTACTTCTAGCTTCTGTATTGTTATACACAAACCTGTTGTTTCATTGTGGGACTTTCTTTCTAGGGCAGCTCGGGGCAACGCACACACATTTTGTTGCTCAGCTATTACCAAGCACTCCTAACAAAAAGAATTGCTTTGCAGTGCCTGTTTGCATCCAACTCCTGTCCCATACAAAATACGTTTATCAATCCTGGCACAGTATGAAAGTGAATGATGGCTTGGTGGTCTTCTATGTCATGCAAGTCCTCTCATTCCCACTGTTTGCAGTGAGGCACCAGGTTGATTCCCACCTCATTAAATGTGAGAATCATTCACTGCAAAGCATTGCAATGTGTTCAAAGGTGCACAGCACAACGCAAAGCATTGCAATGTGTTCAAAGGTGCACATGTAAATGCCAAGTAAACGTATAATCATTGGGTTAAGGGACATAAAACGTTTACAGGGATAGTGTTTTCAATATATACGATACTGAACCTCTTTATGGTGCCTTTTTTCAGGATTTTCAGCCTGCACAGTAAAGCCCTGCATTTGGAGACCGCAACGCTTTCAGGTATTTTTTCCTACATTTATTTATTCATTACTGACTTTAACTCGCGTTGAGAGCTGAATTAAGGCAGTAGACTCTACTTTTGAAATGTTGAATGATAAATAACACTAAATCCAAATATTTAATTATTTGTCAAATTTAGGCATAGAAATGTGTGATACAATTTTTTTCTGGATTATTATTGAAAGAAAGTATGAGTTGAAGCATGCTTGATGAAAGAGAAATGTGCTGTAATTCTGGTTAACATATTTATATTATAATTATTTCACCTCTTAACTTTAATTCTTATATTAATACAGCTATCCTTAAATCAAGCACTTTCTACTGACTAATTACTAAGTGCTACCTCCTTGGGCAAATGTCCAGTACATATTCTGCACTATAGCTGCGTAATGGAGCACAAGGAAATGTCACCAGTGAGCGCATTAGCAATGTGATTTTTTTTATATTCCTCGGCATCCAGAACTCCTCGCCAAAATTTACAGGAAATGTGCTGAGGGGGCGCTTGTCAGGCTGTCCATCATCCTGGCAAAAGGCAGGAAGACCTTTGCATTCTACTAAGGTGGGGGTGGCTAAACGGGTGAAGCTTCCAAGTAATTTGCACATTTCCATACTCATAGTTATTTAAAGGGAGAATCAAAGACTCTGCTCTTACCAGGAGAGGACAAGAAAGAACTCACTTGTCACAGTCACATACAGATTGCGCTCCAATAGATCACCGATGCATTCACTTCCACAAAGCATTTCAGATCGTTTTCCTTTATGGAATCGCTGAGAAAACACACTTGTTTTGCAATCACGAAGCCCAGGAGTTACGATAATTTTTCCTTTGTAGAAGTGGAGCTTTATTTGTAAGTGCCTCCCGTAGAGGTTTAATTTCTGTGAAAAGTGCTTTAGGACCAAAACGGGCTCCCAAACCTTAATGGGGAGGGGGCACATGCGCCCCCTCCCCGGGCCGATTTCAGCCCCAGGAACCCCATCTCCTGGGGTCCAGCTAAAATGTAATGGGGGATGGGGGGGGCTGCCTTGCCCCCCTACCCAGGATGATTTTGGCCCTGGGGACCTCATCCACTGGGGCCTGACCATGTTTCCCTGGGTGCCCCAGTGTGTGAATCTGGGGACCGTGGCTGAAGCCTCAAGGTCCCCGCGGACCCAGCTGGCTCCCCACATCCTACGGGAGCCAGCATTGCTATTCCACACAGGGAGCTGCTGGAAATGCAGCTCCCTATGTGCAAGAGCAATAGTTTCATCTCTTTCCAGGCCTGCATGTTTGAGGGCAGGGAAAGAGATGAAACTCTGCTTCCAGCAAGAGTGGGCACTTTGAAAGCTCCTGCTTGCTGTAAGCAGAGTGTTTGATTTAGCTTGGTGGGAGCTGTCAGCTCTCGTGAAGCAAAAGCAAACATCTATGTCCTGGTAGTGGGCACCCCAGGACATAGTAGGGGCAGGCACTAGGGCATGTCGGTTCCAAGGGCCATATATGGCTCCAGGATGGGGGACCTCCTTCATTTCATCTGCATGGGCCAGCCCTGGGGAGGTGGTGGTCCCTGGTGCCGGGGTTGTGGGGGGAGGAGGGGATCTGTGTGGCCCCCCCAGGAATTATTTCATTTATAGTCCTAGGGAGGTGGTGGTCCCCAGAGCATTAACAGTTCCTTGAAAAGTAGGCCTGTGTCCCCCCCTATATTTTTTGATGAATATCAGCATGCCCCCGGGACCTGGCCTGCCCAGGGGCTCTTTTCAAAACAAGCGCAGGAGCCGACGCTTTTTTTTCTTCACATTTTTGCTGGACTTGCGGATCTTTTGTGATTTTCAGTGAAATGTTCTTTTTTAATGTTTTTTTGCTCTGTCGGGTTTCTCTGTGAACCCAGGACCAGAGTTAAGGGGTCAGGGTATTCCTACCCTGCCCCTTTTTCTTTTTAATTTTTTTCAGGGACTTGGCTGAAGCAGAGTCACAAGATGGCTGCCAACAATTCCTGATTGAATTGTCAGCAGCCAATCAGATCTCAGCTCGAGATAGCGAGGGTTTCCGGAGCCTTTGCGTCCCTTGATATCCAAATCTGTTTTTTATTTATTATCTCCCAAACTACTGAGCCGATTTACACAAATTTACAAAATAGGTTGCTTTCTGGCCCAACAGCTACTTTATTGCCAAATTTGGTATAATTCTGTTCAGCGGTTCAGGGTGTAGTCGTGTCTAAAATTCCTATAGGAATTAACATGGGAAATGCAAATTTTTTGCAAATAAAAAACCAAAGGTTTCAGGGAGTTTATAGTTAGGAGATAGAATTTTTTAAAAACTTAGAAATTCACTGAAAAAACCCAAAGGGGACAGGGACGTTATAGTTAGGAAATAGAATTAAAAAAATTACATAATGGAAAGTGACGTAATATCTGAGGTTATACGCTGTGTTTGCAGGGGCATAAGTTATAGTTAGCTCAGGTAAATAACTGCTGAATTTTTGTGGTTTTGCACAAATAAAATCTGAGCCTAACTAGAATGTCCCTATTTCCTAACTATAATGTCCCAGTAAAATTAGTTTTTTTGAGTGAATTTCTAAGATTTTTTTTAATTCTATTTTTTAACTGTAACGTCCCTGTATGCTTTGGTTTATTTTTTGGTGTGAGTGGCTGTATAGGTAAGTGTCTGGGTGTAGGAGTAGCTGTATGGCTCTGTGAGTGGTTGTTTGAATGGCATTATGGGTCTGTGTGTGGATCTGTGAGTGGCGCTATGGGTTTCTGAGTGGGTCTGTCAGTGGCTGAGTGGGTCTGTGAGTGTGTGTGTGTGTGTGAGAGTCTCTGTTGGTCTATGACTGGGACACTGAATGCTGCTATGACTTTGTGAGTGGGGGTGTGTGTCTGTGAGTGGTTGTGTTGTTTCAATAGATTAACACCTATGGATTTATTTTCATTTATTTTTTCCCCGCCACAAACTTTTGCAATACATATTTTCCGTTTTTGCTGAAAAGTCACGAAGATCACATGTTTTTGATAAAGTGTAATACACATATATACACCTTTTGTAATTATTATTTGAGAACAGTTGTTTATTAATATAGTGTTTGAACTTGTATTTATTTTATTATTATCATCAATGTACAGTGCTTTTAAATTGTATTTCGTGTTGACGCCGGTCTTCGCGATGACAACGGTAATCGCAAAGCTCATGTGACCTGGACGCAAAGATATATGATTGGAGGAGAGACGCTTTTCATTAACCTGCATAGAAAGTTCCCCGCTGTTTCTTTTTTCTTGTTGGTTCCAGTAGGTTTTTACTTGTTGCTTAGAGGTAGGCTGTACTGTTTGTGCAGAATTTTGCTCAGGACATTTTTTTGTCATTTTCTAAAATCAAAATGGCAACAGGAGGAAGTGACCAAGACCAGGTGCTACACCAAGCAGAGGAGCAGGATGCAGAGCTGCCTCAAGAAGACTCTGGCGATAAAGGACCACCCCCTAAAAAACAAAGCAAAGCATTACATGGGATTTCTTTACAATTCCATCTGGGGATTCCAAGACAGTGGTGAAGTTCATAAAATGCAGCTATGTGCTCAGCACCTTTCAAGGAGCACCACCAAAAAGTATTCATGCAGAACAACAAGCATGTTATTCCACCTGAAAATGTATCACAGGATGGATCTCAAAAGGGCACAGAAGGAGAGAGCTGGAGAGGGACCATCTACCTCCAGGCCTGCTCCACCTGCTCCCGGAGAGAGAGTGCCAACTGAAGAAGAGAGACAACACCCAGAAATTTCTCCTGAATTATGGCGTGTTGGCACATATTGTCTAGACTGTAGTACTACTCTCGCAGCTGGTGAGCAATCTATCAAAGGTATTCTGGAGACTGCAAGCAAACACATTTACAAATTATTTTGTTTTACTTTGTTTTATTGAGTTTCTTTAAAAAGCATAACAAAAACAAGCAGTGCATAACAAAAACAAGCAGTGCAAAATACGGGTTACAAGTCTTTGGGAATACCACTTTCAACTTTCAGTCATATTCAGTACGAGGTAACAAAGAATAAGCAAGATTCTCACATCTCATTTCCCTCGCCATCACCTGAGCTAGTGTCAACGTCGTCTTTGTAGTTATTAAGAAGTAGCCCCCAGGTCATAGTCGCTTCCTCTACTTTCTCATCAGTATGGGAGTGGGGCATAGGGACCTCCTTTGCTGCACCTCATTCGCACAGGTCCCTAAGCCACAAGTTTATCTGCAGCTGCATTTTGCCCATCCAGACAATGGCTATTGTCAGTTTTGCCAATGGCAATTCAAGCTTAGTGAGTTTGTATGGGTTTTTGTGACCCTTGAGTCTCTTCACCATCTCCAGTAGTCATGCCAGCGGGGTGAGGGGAATCCAATACCATTAGCCCTCACTATGGTTGGCACCACTGCCCTTCAGAACCCCTGTATTTCAGCACAGGTCTAGGTCAGAAGAAAAAAAAGAGGCTCACAGCTCCCCACCAAATGCACAGCTAGCTCCTCTCAGTGGGTCTATCCTATTAAACTGCCTAGCTGTCACATAGGTGTGGTGCAAGAAATTAAAATGCCGTAATTTAAACCTGTGGTTTCAGGACATCCCTCTCACCAATTCGCATGTGCAGGACCAGTACATATCAGGATCCCCCAAATCCCCAGTCCAGGAGCTGTACAGGAGGCACTCCATGTACGCTCGTACTGCACCATAAAACAGAGTGAGCAGGCCGCCAAGAACCTGTGAGAGCCGAGGCGCTGCTGGGAACCCAGCCCACCAATCTCTCGTAGTATTCTCCAATTTGGCATAGTATAGTAAGTAGCCGGGTCCCACCCCAAACAACCCCTGTGCCTTTTGGTATGCGAGGAAAACCTCTCCCGGGTACAAGTCGCCTGCCACTGTGCATCCACCCACCCTCCATTGTTCCATTTATCAATCGCCTGAAAAGGAGCCATGTCCCTCAGGCTGAGCTCCCTGTCAAGGGGTTCTGCGCAGTACCTTTGTGACCACAGCTTCCTAGACCGTCATACCAAATAAGGAACTGGGTGTTCAGAGCGTCCACCTCTCATTAATAGACTCCCCAGTGTATCCCCTCCCAACATGGGGCTGGTCCCCCATCCTCCAAGTCCCATTTAAGGATCGACAACTCCACTCTGCTACGTTGCCACACCCATACTAGTTGGGTAAGTAGGTTATCCAATTTACGTAAGATTTGTGGCCTAATTGGGAACAACGCATTCTTGACTAAATAGAGACACCGAGGAAGGAAGATCGTCTGTGCCACTGCTGCCCTACCCATCACTGATAGGGGAGTTTGATCAAGAAGGCTATAGAGGCATCCAATCGTTCCAGGATGTTGTCCGCATTCAGGTGTTGGAAAACAACTTCCGGTTGGGCCATCTTTATGCCTAGATACCGGAAACCTCTCAATCAATCAGTCCGGGTTTGAAAAGCATAACTACTCACCTGTGAGGCGCTGGAGAGGGGTGGGGGAGGCGGGTGGTACCGTTGAGTGCTGGGGTCCTCCGAAGAGTCCAGTCTTGAGGTCCTTCCTGACCTGGGGTAATGTGGGAGATTGCTGGAGGGAGTAGGGTGTTCCAGGCTTTGGCTGCGAGGTAGCTAGAAGGATTTTCCTCCCTTTCTGGTCTTGTTGATACGTGGGATGGTGGCCAGACAGAGCTGGGCTGATCAAAGGTGTCTTTTGGGTGTATAGAAGGAGAGGCGGCTATTCAGTTATGCAGGTCCGGTTTTGTGAAGGGCCTTGTATGTGAGGGTGAGGAGTTTGAAGGTTATTCTTCTTTCGACCGGAAGCCTTTGGAGATCGCCGAGGTGTTGGGTGATGTGACTGCAACGGGGATGTCAAGGATCAGTCTGGCTGTGGCGTTCTGGACAGTCTGTAGTTTGCAAAGGAGTTTCTTGTTGATTCCGTCGTAGAGTGTTGCCGTAGTCCAGTCTGCTGCTGATGAGTGTGTGCATTACAGTTTTTCTAGATTTGGTTGGAATCCATCTGCAAGTCTTTTGAAGCATGCGGAGGGTTTGGAAGCAGGTCGAGGATACAGTGTTAATTTGGCTCTTCATTGTGAGCGATGAGTCTCGTATGATGCAGAGGTTTGGTGCGCGGTCCGTCGAAGTGGGGTGATTTCCGAGGGCGAAGGGCCTCCAGGAGTTGTCCTATGCAGAGGGGTGGAATCAAGGAGAAGGACTTCTGTCTTTTCTGAGTTGAGTTTCAGGCAGCTATTCTTTATCCAGGGGGCGACGGCTTTCTTCCCTTCTTGATAGCTGTGTTTGGTGACGTTGGGTACATTGATGAAGGAGAGGATCAGCTGGGTTTCGTCGGCGTAAGAGATGATGTTGAGCCCATGGTTCCTGACAATGGTTGCGAGGGGTGCAATGTAGACGTTGAAGAGGATGGAGCTGAGGTTGGGGCTGAGGGAGGAGCCCTGAGGCACTCCACAGTTGGTATCTGTCGGTTCAGAGAGATAGGGAGGGAGTCTGACCTGCTGCGTTCTGCCAGTGAGGAAAAAGCGTATCCAGTTGAGGGCCTTGCAGCGGATGCCGGCATCGTGGAGTCTGGTGGCAAGGGTGCGGTGGGACATGGTGTTGAATACAGGTGAGCAGTCCAGGAGTATGAGGGCTGCTGTTTCGCCCTGGTCGAGGAGGGAGCGGGTGTCATTGTGGCGGCGAGTAGGGCGGTCTCGGTGCTGTGGTTGCTTTGGAATCAGGTTTGGGAGATGCCCAGGACGTTGTTAGATTCAATTAAGTTTGCTAGCTGGGTGTTGTGGTCCTTTCGATGACCTTGGCTGCGAATGGAAGCAAGGAGATCGGCCTGAAGTTCTTAAGGTCTGTCGGGTCCGCAAAGCTTTCCTTCAAAAGGGCGGTTGACTTCAGCGTGTTTTCAGTTGTTGGGAAAAGTGGTGGTACTTGAAGGAGCAGTTGATTGTCCACGTAGTTCGGGTGCGATGGCAGAGGTGGGTCTGTGGAAGATGTAATGTGGGCAGGGGTCTGAGCGTGCTCCGGATTGGATTATTTTCATGGTAATCAAGGTGTTTTCTGTTGTGAGCGGGATCCATTTCAGCAGGGTCAGTTGGGTGGCGGGAACGGTGAGGTGGTCTTGGTTTTTGAAGTTGTCGTAGATCATCTTAATTTTATGGTGGAAGAAGGTGCTGAGTCTGTTGCAGAGGTCTTGCGAGGGTGGGACGGCTGTTGTTTTGCTGCAGGGTTTGGCAAATTCCTTGATGATGTTGAAGACAGACTTCTGTGGTGGTGTGTGCATTGGCGAGGATTCTGTCTTGAAGGGATTTCTTCCTTGTGGATTTGATGAGTTGGTGGTTTGCGGTAGTGGCTGCTTTGTAGACGACATGTGTTTCTGACGTTTTGTTGTTCCTCCATGTCTTTTTGAGACCTCTGCAGGAGCGTCTGGATCCTTGGAGTATAGGAGTGAACCAGCTTGCTTTCTTGATGTGCCTTCCGGTGGCTTTCTTGAGGGGGGCGAGTGTGTTGGCGCAGTTCGTGATCCAGTGGTGAAGGTTGCGTGCTGCAGTGTTTGCGTCGGACGTAGTCGGTGGTGGGGTGCTGACGATGGTAGAGAAGAGCTGGTCTTCGGTGACTTTGTTCCAGCTTCTGCTGGGAAGGCGGTGGGCGTGCTTGTGTACGGTGGGTCTTTTGAAGGAGAAGTGGATGCAGTGATGATCTATCCAGAGGAGTTCCGTGGTGTAGCTGTAGGAGACTGTTTACTTCGGTGAAGACGGGGCGAGTGTGTGCGTGGGGCAGTGACTGCTTGTCTCAGTCCTATGTTGGTGAGGTTCTCTAGGAGAGAGGTGATGTTTGAGTTGTCGTGGTTGTCCAGGTAAAAGTTTAGGTCTCCAAGTAGGATGTAGTCTGTGGGTGCGAGGGCATGGGGTGCGATGAGATCTGTGATTGTGTCGGTAAAGGGAGCGCGGGGTCGGGCGGCCTGTAGAGGAGGATTCTGCGGAGAGTTGTTTTGGGGTTTGTTTGGATCTGGAAATGGAGGTGCTCCATGAGGGTCGTTGTGTCGTCCGGGATGGTGGTCATGCAGAGGGTGCTTTTGTACACAACGGCAATGCCTCCTCCTGGACGGATGGGGCGGTCCTTGCACAAGATTTTGTATCCCTCAAGAATGGCAGTGACGATGTCTGGTGCTGAGTTGGCATTGGTCGAGGTTTTCGCGAGGAAGGCGACGTAGGTGAGTAGGTGTTGAGCGGGTCCCAGATTTCTATGGCTGCCTTGTTTAGGGAACATACGTTGAGGAGGATGCAGTTGAGTGGTTTGTGAGCGGTGATGTTCGGTCGGCTGGGAGATGCTGCTGGGGTACAGAGGTGGGCGAAGGTGCGGCAGCAGTGTAAGCTGGAGAGAGGACCGTGGATGTTGATTAGTGTTGAGAACTGGCAGTTGTTGTTGCGTGGAATGTGCTTGAGTTCTAGCGGAGGCGAGTCAGAGGACCATGCCCCCTGGCGCTGTTTGCGGACAGGCGCAGATGGACTTGCCTTTGGCTCGCCAGCGGTGCGCGGCCACCATTAATGAGGGGTCGGGGCGAGTCCGCTGGGAGGCGGAAAGGGCACACTAGAGGAGGGAAGGGCCGCAGGGGCTGCAGCAACCAGGAAAAACCAGGGAAAAACAAAGAAAAAGAGATGGGTGACAGAAGGGCAATGAAGGAAAGAGAAAGAGGAGAAAAGGAAAGAGACAAAGAGGACACAAAAGGAAAGAGGCAAGAGAGGCAGAACAGCAGAAGCGCACAGTGCTCTTCCGCTGGACCACCAAGGATGAGGCCTAGGCAGGAGACTGCGGGTGCAAGTAGGCCTCGAACACCCTGCAACTGTGAGCTAAGAGGCGCCGGGGACCACACTTATCGGTTGAGCAGCACAGGGGAGAGCAGGGGGAGAGCAGTCACACTAACCAGGTCAGTGGTCTTACTCTTCTTGCTGTGCAGAAGCCACCATTATGTAGGGATCAGCTGGAGGGCATGGTCAGCTCTCCCCCCTCAGTTTCCCATTGGAAGCCCAGCTCTGGCAGTCGGGCTGGTGGCGTCCCAACCAGGCTCACAAGCAGAAACAACAGTGATTTACAGACTTTGACCCGAAGCCCAGACAACCATCCAAAGGTAGTGAGTACGCTCATTAAAATGAGCAAAGCAGGGGTAAATTAGCACATCATCCGCATATGGGAAGACAATATGCAGAGAGCACACTATTTGGATCCCCCACTGCTCCAACTCCCTACATAACAGCAAGGCAAGGGGTTCAATTGCGAGAGCGAAGAGCAAGGGTGACGGGGGTCATCCCTGTCTTGCCCCCCTCCCACCGCCCATGGTTCCAAGAGGTCGCATCCAACTCTAATTTGGACCTTAGAGCCAGCGTATAAAAGTCACACCCAGCTACAGAACACTGGTCTAAATCCAATATGATTCAGAACCGCAAGCAGGTAAACCCATTCCATGGTATCCAAGTCTAGGGAGGCCAGAGCCAGCTTTTGATTTTCATCAATGGTTTCATGTAGTACGTGACTGAGCCTACGTAAATTACTATACTGCAGGCCTGCATGAAGCCGCATTGATCTTCACGCACCAATCCTTGAATCACCCCTGCCAGTCTAGTCGCAAGAAGTTTACACAGAATCTTAATATCCGTATTAAGCATTATGAGGGGTCTGTACAAGGAAGGATCTGCAGTGTCCCCTCCCGGTTTCGGCATAACACTAACAACTCCCTCCCTCATGGTGGGTGGAAGAGCACCAATCCTCCGCTCCTGCTGAAAAACCTCTGATAGTCTCTTTTTAAGTATTGTGGAATATGTCTGACAAAATTCAATGGGTAAGCCATCCCAACCTGGGGCCTTAGATCTATTAAGGGCCCTAATGGGCTCACCAAATTCTTCCAGGGAGATTTCCCTCTCCAGTTCCTGTACAAGATCTGGTGTGAGGGTGGCCAGGAATTCCTCAATGATCCCCTCGGGGACTACCTCCCATGCCTACAAAGACATCCATGATAGCTTGACAACTGGTCACTAGGGCGCCGCCAGGTGCACAAATGTGAAGAACAGGAAGGGTGTCTTGCTCCCACTGTAGTACCCAGACTAACATCCTACCATATTTTTACCTCTCTCTGTGGAGGCATTGATGGTAAGCATGCAGCGCACATTTATCCAGGGTATCCTAGACACGCAGCACCTCCCTACAGACCTTAAGTTTCTCCACCCGTGCTTCCGGTGTAGTCAGTTCTGAGCTCTGGAGTTCCATCAAGCAGCGCTCCTGGTCTACAAGGTCAGCGTCTTGTTGTCTCCCATCCTCGCATGTGGTACCAATGCATGCCCCCTTATCTGCCTTGAGAGCCTCCCAGTCTAGTGTCCTGGTGGTAGTTGCCCCAATTAATCGATAAGTCTGTGAAAGAGGTCGCCAGTCCCTCCCAGCACACCACAGCTGTCAAGAGGTAAGACGGCATGCGTCATCAATGCTCTCAATGTGGGGCATCCCCCCATCGCATGCGTAACATCACTGCTGCATTTTCAGGGAGACATCTCCCCCGGTCAGTCGCCGCTTGCAATCTCCTGGGATCCACCCCGCGATCCATAGGTAGTCCAACAAACTAGAAGTGTTGTGTGTAGGCAAATGGCAAGTATATTCATGATGCCCTGGGTGTAATAATCGCCAATCCCTGAACCCCAGGTTATGCATGATCATGGTAAGAGATTCGGTCATTAGAGGTTTAGTTTCGTTCTTGGCTGGTTTCTGATCCTTGTCCTCATCCAGAATACAATTATAATATCCTGCCCATATCACTGGGCTCCCCACACTATCTTCTAGCAAATCCTGGATACAGTCAAAGAAGTGTTTATCATCAATGTTGGGTGCGTACGTGTTGAGGAGTGTGATGGTCCTCCCATCCAGTGTACCCTGTATCAGTAGATATCGACCCTCCATGTCCGTCTCACTATACTTGTATTTAAATGGGACCCCGGGTGCAATGCAGATAGCCACCCCTCTCGCATAAGTGGAGTAAGACTAAGTGTCTGAGAATAATTGACCCCTCCAATTCATGTGCAGCCTCTGAGCTTCTTCGCCATTGAGGTGGGTCTCCTGGAGACAGGCTAGCTGCACCTTGTAACGCCACAGGAAGGAGTGGACCCTATATCGCTTGGTGTATTCTTTCAAACTCCGCTCATTCCACATTACAATATTTTTTTAATTAGCCATACTTTAGCGGTGCTTGACCCATAGGAAGTCATTACCATCTGACCCAGATCCGGAACCATTACCATTACCATTATGTGTCACTCTGAACGGCAATAAATACCCAGACAATGGTTTTGGGGCACTGCAGTTAACACTCAACACTCTACAACCTGTGGTAGTACAAAATAATGTAACCTTTTTAACAACCCGCACCCTGGACAGATAGTAGAACAACAATAGCAACGCATACTGACACATACATTGTTCTCCTTGCTGCTAGGACCCACAGCCTAAACCCCAAACTGTAGCCTTCCACAACTGTGGAGGTAGTAACCCCTGCACCGCAAACAACACAATACAATACCATAGCCATCTTAAAATACACAGCTGGTCATCCTATGGCGACCACCACTAGAACAGTATTAACAGTAAAGATACAGCTAGGAAACACATGTTGAACCCAATTGTCATGCACAATTCTAGGAGTAGGATATGCCCGCCACCCTGCTACCCCCGAAAAGGAAAGGAGCGGAGAGACAAGAAGAGAAAGGCAGACAGAGAAATTATGAGACACTGCAAAAAGTTAAGAGGTTAGGTAGAAGCATCTCCATAGCCAGCTCCAAAATATCTGCTGACTCTCCTGCACTGGACACAGAATCATGTAGCACCAACGCCATGGTACCGTCTACCTGAATTTGTTTTTTTTTCTTCTTTGATATCACATAAAAATGTATTTATAATGCTAAAGTAAATGTAGGAGCAACACTTTCTCTTTAGCTACTCCAACTCCTTTTTAACTGTTCTGCAGATGTCTTCTTTTTGGAACTGCTTGCAAGTCTTGGTCTCATTTACTGCTCTATGGTGCTGGGAAGCTGTGCCACTGGACAACAAAACACACAAGATGATGGACGGAATGCTGCACGTTGGCAAAACATTCACCGCCAGTCACTGATCTGTTTTTTTTTTGTAAAAGAGCTGATCTGGTTTTAATCCATTGTTATTTTGCTCACCACGCCCCCCCAGTTCAGACATGGCCATATGCAAATCAGTCTTGACCCTGTGCCTCATGGGAGCAGTCCAGCCCGAACTGCCAAGCCATGTCTTCCCTAGACCGGAGTCAAGCATCCTAGGACCGGTTTCTGGCTATCAGCCGTCATCAGCCAGGATAGCTTGACTCCAGTGGCGTAGTGAGCACGGGACCCACGTCTGGGCATACTCTTCCCACATAGGGGGAACAGCAAAACACCCAAGATGATGGACGGAATGTTGCACGTTGGCAAAACATTTACCCCCAGTCACAGATCTGGGTTTAATCCATTGTTATTTTGCTCGCCACCCCAGTTCATACATGGCCATATGCAAATCAGTCTGACCCTGTGCCTCGTGGGAACAGTCCAGCCCGAACTGCCAAGCCATGCCTTCCCTGGACCGGAGAAAAGCTACCAAGGACCAGTTTCTGGCATTTCAGCCGTCTTCAGCCCGGCTTGCTTGAATCCAGTGACAAAGTGAGCAAGGGACTCACGTCTGAGCATACCCTGCCAACTTATGGCGAACAAAGAAAAACCAAAGGAAATGATGGACGGAGCGTTGACAATACAAGCACTCACCCCCAGTCAACTGATCTGGGTTTAATCCATCACCGTTCTTTAGCCTACTCTGCCACCCCAGTTCAGACATGGCCATATGCAAATCAGCCTGACCCTGTGCCTCATGGGAACAGTCCAGCCCGAACTGCCAAGCCATGCCTTCCCTAGGCCGGAAACAAGCTACCGAGGACCGGTTTCTGGCATTTCAGCAGTCTTCAGCCCGGCTTGCTTGAATCCAGTGGCAAAGTGTGCAAGGGACTCACGTCTGAGCATACCCTGCCAACTTATGGCGAACAAAGAATAACCAAAGGAAATGATGGACGGAGCGTTGACAATACAAGATCTCGCCCCCAGTCAACTGATCTGGGTTTAATCCATCACCGTTCCTTAGCCCACTCTGCCAACCAGTTCAGACATGGCCATATGCAAATCAGCCTGACCCTGTGCCTCATGGGAACAGTCCAGCCCGAACTGCCAAGCCATGCCTTCCCTGGGCCGGAAACAAGCTACCGAGGACCGGTTTCTGGCATTTCAGCAGTCTTCAGCCCGGCTTGCTTGAATCCAGTGGCAAAGTGTGCAAGGGACTCACGTCTGAGCATACCCTGCCAACTTATGGCGAACAAAGAATAACCAAAGGAAATGATGGACGGAGCGTTGACAATACAAGATCTCGCCCCCAGTCAACTGATCTGGGTTTAATCCATCACCGTTCTTTAGCCCACTCTGCCACCCCAGTTCAGACGTGGCCATATGCAAATTAGTCTGACCCTGTGCCTCATGGGAACAGTCCAGCCCGAACTGCCAAGCCATGCCTTCCCTGGACCGGAAACAAGCTACAGAGGACCAGTTTCTGGCATTTCAGCCGTCTTCAGCCCGGCTTGCTTGAATCCAGTGGCAAAGTGAGCAAGGGACTCACGTCTGAGCATTCCCTGCCAACTTATGGCGAACAAAGAAAAACCAAAGGAAATGATGGACGGAGCGTTGACAATACAAGCACTCACCCCCAGTCAACTGATCTGGGTTTAATCCATCACCGTTCTTTAGCCCACTCTGCCACCGCAGTTCAGACATGGCAATATGCAAATCAGTCTGACCCTGTGCCTCATGGGAACAGTTCAGCCCGAACTGCCAAGCCATGCCTTCCCTGGACCGGAAACAAGCTACCGAGGACCAGTTTCTGGCATTTCAGCCGTCTTCAGCCCGGCTTGCTTGAATCCAGTGGCAAAGTGAGCAAGGGACTCACGTCTGAGCATACCCTGCCAACTTATGGCGAACAAAGAAAAACCAAAGGAAATTATGGACGGAGCGTTGACAATACAAGCACTCACCCCCAGTCAACTGATCTGGGTTTAATCCATCACCGTTCTTTAGCCCACTCTGCCACCCCAGTTCAGACATGGCCATATGCAAATCAGTCTGACCCTGTGCCTCAAGGGAACAGTCCAGCCCGAACTGCCAAACCATGCCTTCCCTGGACCGGAAACAAGCTACCGAGGAGCGGTTTCTGGCATTTCAGCCGTCTTCAGCCCATCTTGCTTGAATCCAGTGGCAGAGTGAGCAAGGGACTCACGTCTGAGCATACCCTGCCAACTTATGGCGAACAAAGAAAAACCAAAGGAAATGATGGACGGAGCGTTGACAATACAAGCACTCACCCCCAGTCAACTGATCTGGGTTTAATCCATCACCGTTCTTTTGCCCACTCTGCCACCTGATGAACGATATGAAATTCAACACTAATAAACAACTGTTGGTGACACTGGATATTATCTCACTATATACAAGTATCCCTCAACAACCAGCATTGGACACCATGACACAGGCACTTGACAGAAGACCCCAACCAACTAACGTCCCCACGGAATTCATAGTGGAACTCCTGGAGGTTGCGATGATGAAGAACTACTTTGTTTTTCAAAATGAATTCTTTATACAAAGTAAAGGTGTGGCTATGGGGGCAGCATTCGCCCCGGACTTAGCAATCCTTTTCATGGACAACTATGAAGATCACCATATACTGTCATCAGAGAACCCATTCGTGAACCACGTCATCAAATGGAGAAGATATATAGACAATGTCCTCCTTATCTGGACAGGTGACAATGCCAAATTGACAACTTTTTTTGACTGGTTAAACACCCGGTCCAACAACATCAAGTTCACCATACATATGGACAGGCACACAATCGATTTCTTGGATATAAGCATAAGAATAACAGGTGACCACCTCTATACCACTCTCTACAGGAAACCGGCAGAACGTAACACACTACTGAGATACACGAGCCATCACACCCGAGGACTCCGAGATAACCTGCCATTTGGCCAGTTCCTCCGGATACGGAGGAACTGCTTGCTGAAAGAGGACTTTTTCAGTGAATCGGATAATCTGAAAGAGGATATCCTAAGAGACTGGTCAAGAGGGTGAGAAAAGGAGCTTGGTATAATAACAGAGAGACTTTACTGACACCTAAACAACGCCCTGCAGACCACAATAGAATGATATGTGTAACCACCTACTGTACCAAGAGTAACAACATTAAAAAGATAATTAACGGACACTGGGGACTGATTTCAAACGACTGAGAAGTTCAGGATCCTCCAATGTATGCTTTTAAGAAAGCTAACAATATTAGAGACCAAGTTGTCAGCTCACTCCTAGACATGCCACCTAAACCGACCATCCAAACAATTTGGAATCTACCGGAAGTTGTAGGACACTTTAAATGTACCAAATGTAAGGCATGCACAATGTGTATTAAAACCAAAACGCTCAGTTACAGACATCATACCATAGATCTGAAAGTACACACCAACTGCAATACATCCTATGTAATTCTGTGCCCCTGCAACTAGCTGTACATTGGACAAACCAGGCTGAAAATAAAGACACAAATCCTACAGCATTGTAGTAGAATCAGATGCAAGACAGAAGGGGCCCCCCTTGTAGAACATTTCACAAACCACATGCACACCCCCAAATCCATTAAGTGGCTGGTGCTGGAGAAGGTATCTCTGGGACAACGGGGTGGCGACATATGCCTTATCCTCAACATAAGAGAGTGCAAGTGGATGTACCGGTTATACACAGTAACTAATAGACTGAATGAGCACGATGGTACAAATGCCCAGCTAGCGGGACTACGAACAGAGTAACTAAGTGACATTGATGGTCACACGGACCATCTCACCAGTTATGCACTGATTGTGCACACTTAAGTGGAGATGTGATTTAGACCCTTGCTTTGGCACACATAGTCCAATAGCGATACATACTATACACACTGTTGAATATTAGACCTCAGACTGAGCAATGAAATGTGTAATGATACCACTGAGCACTGACCTTAAACGCATTTTAGGCGATGCGTGTATTGCATTCTTGAATCACCATGCAGGCTCCTAGTTCATCCCCCCAAAAAATGTTATGTAACACTGTCTCTACACAAACTGATTGAATGTATGTACGGATACACATTGACCACGTGGACAAGCAGGAACTACTTGATTACAATGCATTACAATGTCACTCTGTGACAGAAGGGATAAATGTGTTAATAGCTTAGGCCAAATATCGGAAAATGTTTTGACTGTGTATCATTTTTAATGCTGGTGCACTCCACTTACTTTGTAAAAATACACATAGGCGATTCGGGTTAACATCTGAGAACAGCTTTGACCACACATTACATCGAGTAACAATGTAGGAATGCTTTCACTGCACATCTCGTTAATATGTTGGCACGATGCTTTCCCTAATGACGACACTCTGCTTATTTGATACATTTCACCTTTGACAAATCGCCATAGTAATTTATTTTTATATGTGTCCTCCTAAGATGACGTTATCATGTGATTTTCTACCCACTGTGTGACGGGAGCTTTTACCAAACAGCTAACTCCGCCCCTTTTTCCTACCATTGGCCGTCCTCTGACGAACCCCCGGGACTCATCCAGCGGCTGCACCTCGCGGTGCACGCGCGCCTTGTCTCTCACTACAAGAAGCGTGAGACTTGACTGTCTGGCGCATTTCAGAGCTGAGCGCCCGTCAGAGTGTTAAGCACGAGTGTTATGCTCGTCATGCCTGTCATCCTTTTCCCCTATTTTTTTTTTTGTTTAAGAAATTTTTATTAAAGTTTACAAGAAATAGTACAATGGAATACAAGTACTAATTTGAGAAAAAAATATACAAAATATATTCAATGATAAAAATTAGTACAGAGAGAAGCAAATGCATACGGAAACAATACATTGAGAAAGGAAGGAAATGAATGAGAGAGAGAAAGAAGGGAAAGAGTGGAAGAAAGAGGGAGAAAAAGAGATAAAGAGAAGGAAGAAAGTAAAAGGGGGGAGGAAAAGAAAAGAGAAGAGAGGAGGAGACTAAACGAGAGCAAAAGATAGGCAGCTATGGAGCAGGAGGAAAGTTGGAAAGATAAGTAGTAAAAGGTAACCAGAGAAGGTCAGATTTTATTTTACTAGAAAGGGAAAGAGAAGAGACAGTAGAAAGCCTATGTTCATCACAAACAAAATTCCACCATGTTGTAATTGAAATGTTAGACGTATCTTTCCAAGAAGACAAAATAACTTTAAAAGCAAGTGCAATAAAGAGGTCAAATAACAAGGAAATAGGAGATGAAGCAGTAATATCTGGTGATAAGGATCCTAAGAAAACATTTTGAAAAGACAACGGAATAGCACATTGAAAAACTTTCATACAAATATCCCAAACTGTTTTCCAAAACGAGGAAACATTAAAACAATCGTACAATTGATGCAATAGGGTACCTTTAACAGTGGAACATGACCAACACATCTCAGATGAGGATGGGGGAAATTTAGAAATGCAAACAGGAGTAATAACAGCTCTATTATAAATAAAATACAGGGATTGCGTAATACGTGCAGCAGGAGAAGTTTTAAACACTTTAGCCCACAGCCTATCCCATGTGGAGATGGAAAGGGAAATAGCTAAATCATTTTCCCAGGCAAGCTCAGTAGGGGATTTAGGCCGCTCAGCGATATTAGACAACAATACCGTATAAACATGAGCTGCCTTAGGTCTATGAGTGGGGAAGAGTGAGAATAAAGGAGAAAGGGTAAGTGGAGGTGTATCTACAGGGATGTCAAGGGTTGACAGATGGGATTGTAAAGCACCGGAAATAATGGTATATTGAGCCAGGAAGGAATCGGGTAAGTGGTAGGTAGTTTGAAGGATAGGAAAAGGGATAACAGATCCAAGATGCACCAGCTGATGCACATGAAGGATACCCTTCTCCCTCTAATATTTGAAGTAAAGGATTTACCCTTATATTTAAGTAATTTATTAAACCAGAGAGATGATAACCGAAAACATCGTAGCGGTGTGAAACCATCGGAAAAGGTATTATATAACAGGTATTTTGAGTATTTTAATGTTGAAATAGCAGACAAAAAGGTACTGTTAGACATGAAAATAACATCCTGAAATGAAAAATCTTTAAGGAGAGAGCGTTCATAACTAACCCAGGTCGGAATAGGAATGTCCCCAAAACCAAACGCTAAGGCAAAAGATTGTTTGAGCAAAAAAGCAGACTGATACAATTTAAAATTGGGAAACCGTACCCCACCTTCTCCCTTAGGACGAAAAAGCTTGGCAAGGTCAACACGTGGATGTTTGTCGTTCCACAAAAACTTTAAACAAACAGAATTGAGTTGGGAGAAGTAAGAGAGGGGAATTTCTAAAGGAAGCATGGAGAGTGTGTACAAAACATGGGGCGAAATCATCATTGTTACGGTGTCCAATCTACCCCACCATGATAAAAACAAAGGAGACCAATTAAGTAAGAGTGACTTAAGCTTGGAGAGGAGATCAGCAAAAGTAAGTTTAAGTGTATCCCGTATGGAGGGGGCAAACCAAATTCCAAGATATTTTATTTTGGAGGGACACCAAGCAAATTCAGTGTCATCAAACATGTATTGGAAACAGGAAGAGTTCAAGGGCAACACTTCAGTTTTGGACAGGTTCAATTTATACCCAGATATACTAGAGTATAGCCGGACTTCCTCCAGGAAGGGTGGAAGGGAGTTAATGGGATCAGACTTGTAAATTAACACGTCATCAGCATAAGCAGAAAGCTTTGTAGCATGGAAGTTATGTTGAAAACCTTTGATTTGTGTATTAATACGGATACGCTCTAAGAATGGTTCAAGGCAAAGGATGAAGAGCAGTGGGAAAAGGGCAACCTTGTCTGGTACCCCTTGATAAGGGAAAATATTTAGAGAAATGATTATTAACAAAAATACTAGCTCTGGGACCAGAGTATAATAATTTAACAAAGGAAATAAGAGGGCCCAAAACCAAACCACTGAAGAGTTGCAAACATAAATTGCCAATTGATGCGATCAAAGGCCTTCTTCGCATCTAAAGAGAGGGCTGCAAGGGGGATTTGAATTTTTTAGCAAAAGAAATAACATTAGCAAACATTCTTGCATTATCTGATGCCAATCTACCCTTTACAAAACTTACTTGGTCAGTTTTAATTAACAGGGGGATTATATTTTCAAGACGAGTGGCAAGAATTTTCGCGAAGATTTTACAGTCATAATTTATTAAAGAGATGGGACGGTAATTTTTACAGTATGAGTGGTCTTTGTCAGGTTTGGGGATGATAATAATCAATGCATCCATAAAGGAGCCAGAGGCCTTAGCGTCAGAGATAAAAGAATTAAAGAGCGTAAGGAGGCGTGGAATAAAAATGGAGGAGAAAGTGGTATAAAACTCAGCGGTAAGGCCATCAGGTCCCAGAGCTTTGGACTTTTTTAGTGATTTTATCGCATTGAATATCTCTTGGGAAGAGATATCGGCTTCCAAAGTATGAAATTCATCAGGCAGGGAGGGTGGAGAGGGAAGACCTGAAAAAAAATTAGTCAGATCCTGGGAAGACGGGAAGGTATCATCGGAATAAAGGGATTGGTAGTACTTATGGAAAACATCCGCAATGTCTTCATCCGATGAAACCAATTTGTTAGAGGATTCATTCAGGATAGGGCCAATCGTTTTACGTTCTGATTTGATCTTTAAATAGTTTGCTAACATAGACCAGCTTTGTTTTGCCCTCCATTGTATTTAGACTTTATTTTGAGAAGTATGTTACAAGCATCAATCGTAGCCAGTTTATTGAGGTCCGACTTCGCTTTGATCAGTTGACGTAGGGCAGAGGACGATTTGGAAGAGAAATATGTGTGCTCCAACTCCTTAATATGGCTAAGTTGGGCTTCATATTTTTTCCGTGTTGCCTTCCTTTTACGAGAAACGTATGAAATGACAAAGGCACGGAAAGAAGCCTTGAAGGCATCCCAATTATTGGGATTAGTAGTGTCAATGGGGTCATTTAAAGTAAAAAATTCATTAGTATGGGCAATGGCCTCATTGATAAAAACAGGGTCAGACAATAAGGAAATGTTTAACTTCCATCGACTAAATTGAGAGGAAGGGAGGGAAAAATCAAAAATAGCATTGACAGGAGCATGATCAGAATTAAAAATAGAACCTATATCCGAGGCCTGGATGGACGGTAACAAAGATTTACTAACAAGAATATAATCAATCCGGGACCTCGTGTGATGTACATTCGAATAAAAGGTATATTCAAGCAAATCAGGGTTGCATGTCTTCCAAGCATCATACAAAGGACGAGAGGTGATGGCAGACTGAAAGGCTTTGTGAGTTTTGTCCGGGTTAAATTTGGATTTTGATAGCCTGTCAGAAAAGGGGTCCAACCATTGATTGAAATCACCAGCAACAATCACATTGGGGCAATCAAGTGATGAAAGTAAAATTTTAATACTATTCCAAAATTGAGGGTCAGGTTTAACCGGGCCGTAAATATTCAATAACACAAGGGTTTTATTTTGAAAAACAATCTTCGCCTTCACCCATCGACCATCATCATCAGCTTGAGTAGATAAAATTTGTACACAGACAATGATTTATGAAATAAGATAGTAATTAAAAACCTTTTTTGTTGGAAGTAGAGGAATGAACAACCTGACCAACCCATTGTCTCTTCAACTTAAGAGATTCGGAAACAGTGCAATGCGTTTCTTAGAGGAAAAGAATACGGGAATTAATTTTGGACAAATGAGACAGTACCTTTTGATGCTTAATCGGGTTTCCAATACCACGAACATTCCACGAAACAAGTTTACACATAATGGAGGGAAGGGGAGGAAGTATACGAAGGGGTGTAAAACACTTCGGGATAACACCTGAAAGAAAAAACAAACAATGTAAGGAGAGGAAAGGCAACAAATGTTACAACGAATACCAGAACTTCCAAAAAGTGTATAAAATAACCAAGAGGGAGAGACATTGTAGAACAAGAACATGTAATAATATCCCAACCAGAAGAGGGATACATCAGAAAAGGGGATACGCACAAAAAGAGATTTGAAAATGTGGAGGAGACATAGAAGAAGTGAAGATAGAAAGAAAGAAGAAGGAAGAAAGAGTAGCAGGAAAATAAAAGAAAAGTGAACAGATCAAGGCAATAGAGCCTGGTCTGAGGAGAAGAGAGAAATCAAAATGGCAGGAGCATGGAAACGCCGAGGAGGAAGCGAACCCCCACGAGCAACACATAAGAAACAAGGAAAATCAAAACCTCAAGAAGGCGAAGAATGCAAAAGGGTAGAGGAGAGCAGAGGAGGAAGGAAGAACATAAAATACAAGACTCTCAACCGGAAGAGTGACAAGAAGAAAAAGATAAATCAATCATTAGTGTCCATGCCAGAAGAAGATACATTTTGCAAAAATGACTGGAGTTTCTGCGGGTCATCAAATGAGCGAGTACGACCATTATGCGTGATTTTACAAAAACATGGATGAAGGATGCCATACTGAATGTTCAATTGTCTCATCTGAGGACGAAGATTCAGAAATTCTTTGCGTCGAGCATTCGTTGCATTGGAGAGATCTTGAGAAAGAAAAATATTGTGGCCAGACCATATAAGACGCCTTTTAAGTTTAGCAGCCTTCAACACTTGCATTAATTCAGTATACTCAAGAAAAAGCATAAAAATACCACGGGGTTTCAGAGCATTAGGTTGAGGACGACCTAAACGATGAGCTCTTTGGATATTGAGAGGATGCGCTGAAGGTTGGAGTTCAAGAAGATCCATCAGGAATTTTTGTAGTAAGGGCACCATATCGGACCCCTCCACATTTTCTGGAAGGCCATACAGGCGTAGGTTATTCCTCCGATTGCGATTTTCAAGGTCCTCGGTGTGGAGTTTCAGTTTGTGAATTTCCTGTTCCAACGCAGGGATTTTGGAGGATACATCTTGGATGTCGCTAACACGTTGCTCCAACTCCAGAACTTTACCATCCATAACAGCCAGTTTTGCCTCAATTTGAGTGAGCTTAACATTGGAAGCAGACATAAATGGTTGAAGACCACGCACTTCTTCTAGGATGGAATCCAGAACAGGATTTGGCGAAGAAATGGGAGACGGTGGGTCCTTTTTTGGTCTCTTAACTTTAGCTCCAGAGGCAGAATGCTTCGGGTGGCAGACTCAATAGACATGTTGAAAGCTTCAATTAAATGTATATAGTACAGCTAGTCTCGCTCAAAACGATGCAAGAAAAAGACAAATGCGTAAAAATACGACACGCATAATAAAAGGCAGAAGTCAATCAGACAGGTAGCCGAGATACTATTCAGTATATTCCATCAGGGAAATGAACATATTAGATAGCAGTCACTGAGATTTCAATAGCATCCAATGCAACATAAGGAAGCAATGAGGAATAAGAGGCAGTCAAAGTAAATTGATGACCATATTGCGCAAAAAACAGCAAAGCAGACAGTGCGCAAGGGAGAAAATGAGCATTTATGACAGAGCGTAGATTAGTGATAGGCAGTAGTATACTTAGATTGCAGAAACTGCTGGGAGCCAAATTGCCAGAAGCAGGAGCGCAGGGACATCACGCAGTATACCACAGTGCTGGAGATGAGTGAGGTGGCGGTTACATAAAGTGATTTTTAAACTTGGCACTGACAATGCCCAAAATAACCAACAGCATGGGGAACGTTGATCTTGTCAGAGTATGAGTAACAGCTAAGCTGAAGCCGCAAAATAGGCGGAAAACGGGCTTATACAGCACCGTACAAAATGGTGGGCATTAAAACTACACTGCCGTGTGGAAGGACAGCTGAGAAGCACTTCACTCACAACTCCCATAAACAAAACTTCAAAAATGGGTGAAATCCACATGAGAGCATAGGGGAGTCCGAAAAAAAAAGAATGCAGCGGGTCATTGCTGAGGCGCTGTAACTTCCGACATAGTTATCTCTCTCATGTATAGGAAGGACGCGGGCACGGCAGTACAAAATGGCGGCCGCCCGCGCCTCCAAGTGAAGCAAATTACCGGGATGAATTCGGAGCTTCTGGGGCTCAGCCGGAGCCTATCATGGATATCCTCTATTACTCGGGATCATCCGACATCTGTATACAGCCGTAGAAGCCTCTACATGCCACGACGAGGTCCAATAATCGTGCCGAAGGGTCGCCGCTTCCCGGAGCTTACTGAGGACGCGCCATTCCTTGCTGTCGCCTAAGCCACGCCCCCCTTTTCCCCTATTTTTAAGCGCGTATTCCCAATGTTACATGTCAAGGTTTACAGGGCTCACTGGTGTCAGTCCGTGGACCCTTTACTCAATTATGCTTTCGATACCGACACAGTATGAGCTCACTGTGCAGCACGCGCTAGCCGCACTAGACAGCTCTTGAATGTCTGGAGCAGCACGTGGATTGCCTTTCAACCTCAGTCTGTCTCAAATTGAGTTCCACGACACAGAGGTCTTCACTCTGTTCGATAATATCCAATATCATTCATTGATTACAGGACGCAGCGATCATGTTCGCACGGCCATCTGTTATAATTGCAGAGCCCCCTCCTCCCCCGTTTACAGAACGCTACATCTGATCAGGGACTGTCTACCCTTCCATTGTTTCAACCAGTTCTTCTTCCCTCTCTGGACGTTTCAGAGCCTGTTAGTTATTTGTTATTCTTGTTTGAACCTGCGATTCTTCCTAATTGACCCCCTCTCCTTGTTAACACTGTTTTGGATTGATTCTTTGCTGTGGGAGATTCATCTCCCCGTCAGCAACCTCTTCTACCTAGTGAGTTTCCACTCGGTTGTCCGAATTGAGTTCAGTGAGTGAGATGTCCCACCACCACTTTTTGACATCTTACATTGATACATTTCCTTTTCTTTAGATTTCAGGAGCTACTTGATAGCCCACAAGAGAACGCACACTGATTGTTCTTCCCACTGTAAGTAGGTGACCGTTACCTCACCTCTCCTAGCATTCACCCTTTACATGCATACCACCACTACACTGACCCTTTTTTCGATTATTCTTAGGTGCTCTTTCCTGCCCTGCCGAAGACCCCTACGTGAGGATTAAATCACCCTCTAATTCCAGGGGTCGAAACATAGCAAATTTACAACCTATTCACAAGCTCAAAGTATTGACCAATAAGAACAATATGTATTTTTGAGCGATGTTCACATATGGGACATTAATAAATGTGTATATGTCACTATACCTTTACCCTGTCTCTCACCCACCAACTCACTACCATTTACCCTACCCTTCCTTTTCTTCACAATGAGAGCACTGTAAATATTGAAAGCACTTCTATTGATTGGAGCAACTGTGTTGCAAATCATTAATGCTTTGACTTTATATTGCATTCAATGCCTGTGTAATTTATGGAATTAAATTCCTGATTTTGAGCATCGTACTGAAGTTTTAAGCGCTGAATGTGTCTTCCATGGTTTGTCTCAAAAATACTGCCATGACCACTACTATAGTATACTGCTGATGTTACAGTGGGCACATTATCAGAGGAATCTCACTTACATGGGCCAGATCCCGAAAGGCACTACAAAAGATCTGCAGCAGTGGCTAATGGACTGCATTTGGGTCCTCTCCCTTCCCCAAACAAATCTCACTGTAGTAACAGATGATTCACACCTGGAATAAGGTGGACATTGGGGAAAGGTTGAGATCAGAGGACTCTGGTCTGTGGTTTAATCCGGACTCCACATATACCTGTTAGAGATCTGTGTGATCCAATTGTCATTGAAAGCCTTTCTACCCTCCATCAAGAGAAGGCTAGTGCAGGTGTTCATGGACAACACTACTGCCATGTGGTACTGCAACAAACATGTCAGGGTGTTGTCGTGGACCCTGTGTGAGGAGGCCCTGTGCCTCTGGACATGGCTGGAACATCAGGGCATTTCCCTGGAAGTTCATCACCTGGCAGGCTCTCTAAGTGCCAGAGCAGATGAACTCCGCCAAAGATGTCTAGCGGATCATGAACGGTGTCCCCAACCGGAGGTGGTGCAAGCGCTCTTTCAGCAGTTGGGAGAGCCTTGGTTAGATCTGTTCACCACCGCCCAGAATGCATAATGTCGGCAGTTCTGTACGCTGGAGTTTCCAAGCCAGCTCTCTCATGTACACACTTTTTGTCTTGACTGGAGATTTGGCTGTGTGTACGCCTTTCTGACAATACCATTCCTGCTCAGAGTTTTCAAGAAAATCAGGAGCGACCAGGCCCAAGTCACCCTTGTGGTTTACTGGGCTCGTAAGGTCTGGTATCCCGAGCTGTTAAGCATGTCTATTGGTCCTCCGATCATGCTGCTCCTCGGGGAGGTTCTCCTGTCGCTGTAGCAAGGGAAGGTTCTTCACCTGGAAATGTCAACTGTCCACCTTGATGCATAGCGAATGAGCGTGAGCAGTTGACAACTTTCGACCTTCCACCTGAAGTCTGTAATGTAATTTTGGCAAACACAGGGAGATGTTTGCTGTGTCATTTTGGCAGCCAGGTGTCATGCCACCAAAATGGTTTATGCCTGCCATTGGGGCAAGTTGCATGGTGTGCAGAAAAGCAGGTTGTCCCCCATCTGCTTCCCATTCCCAGGTTCTTCTGTTTATTCTTTCCTTTCTCTGCTTTGGGCACCTTAAAAGGCAATCTTTCTGCCATCTTGGCCTTTCTATGGTTGTCAGAACAGGTATCCCTACTCGGCTACCATAGTGTACATAGGTTTTTGAAAGATCGTCAACACATGTCCTGACCTACACTCTTCATCATGCCTCAGTGGAGCCTGAATTTTGTCTTAACCTTTGTGATGTGTTCTCCCTTTGACCGATTACACAACTCCTCTATCAGACTTCTTACTCGAAAAATGTTCTTTCTAGTGGCAATAAGATATGCTTGGATGGTTAGTGAGCTTCAAGCTTTGTCATCTCAGTCTCCATATCTTAACATCTACCCAGACAAGCTGGTTCTTCAGACTAGAGCATCCTTCATACCGAAGGTGGTCTCTCCCACTCATGTAAGATAGTCTATCACCCTGCCTACTTTTTAGTCTGCGCCTCATCCATCTAAGAAAGAGCTGTGACTCCACCGGTTGGATCCATAAAGAGCGTTGTCGTTCCTCCTAGATCGCACAAAAGAGATCTGGGTGGGCAACCAACACTTTGTGAGGTATGTCAGTGCTCAGAAAGGGAAGGCAGCACAGAAACGGACTATCTCACATGAGATTGTGATGCATTGGTCTAGAAGCATACCCCTGAAGTCTTCCATGCTCATTCCGCCAGGGCCAGAGCTACAAACACTGCGTTAGCATGTGGAGCCCCAGTCCTGGACATCTGCCAGGCAGCAACTTGTGCATCTCTGCCCACGTTTTACCAAGCACTGCTGCCTCGACAACCATGTCCACAAGGATGGGCATTTTGCTGCTCAGCCCTGCAGGATTTCTTCGTGGGAAATCATTTCCCAGGCCCACATCCGTGGTATATTTCTTGAGTATCTATTCCAATGTAAAAAATCTGTGGCTAGAACTCTCTATCTGATGAACAAATTACTTGCCTTTGGAAACCCCTTATCTGGTAGAGACTCTATCTTGCCGCAGATTCCTTACTCGCCCACCCATTATTCCCGCTCTGCGAACAGATTTATATATAAATTGCTGTTCCCCTTTCAAGGCCCTAGTTTCACACACCAGTGGTTAGTACTGTTCATGGTTCAGCGCTTCTAGCATAGAGAATCGCGAAAAGACACTGACGTCAGCACACTGTGGTGGTGCCCATATAGGTACCGCACATGCCACTTCCAACAATGCCACATAGAGCTGAATGACGCCACCTATCATCACCTGGGGTGCTGCCCATGAAAAATGTCCAGATCCAGTCTGACGCCTGGGGACTATTCTTTTTTTTTTTAAACTCTATTTTCAGTTTTATATTGTTACAGTCATAAAACACCCCCCCTCCCCCAATTGGCATCAGAACAGCACATATACACATCGACTGACTCATTAAGGCACTTTTGTTGACTTGAGGCTTCACCGAGATACACGAACACTCAGAAGGCATAGCAGAATAACATACATATAAACAAATATCATTGTGAGTACATAACCAGACCATACACTATACAGTCTACTAGCGATAACTTAGGGGACCCCCCCGGCCTCCTCCTCCGATCCCGATCCCTGCGGCGAGAATAGCTTGCCACTCGTCCCTTCTGAATCGCTTTAGGAAGTGTGTCCCCGTACTCCCAATCCTATAGCACACATAGCTTGCCAGGCCAGTAGGTCCTCTTGTAATTTCTCATCTCTACTGCAGCTCTGCATATGTGTTTCCTCTGCTAGGGACCATTCTAGCACATCCCTGATCCACGTGGGTATCTCTGGGGCCCACTGTCCCATCCAAGTAACAGCCACCCTGTGTCTGGCCAACACCAACATCAATTGCATCAATCTATAGGACAAATTTCGTTTCTTTGGCCTAGGGGCCAGCGCCAGCAGGCAGTGCAAAGGTGTTAGTGTGATACGGAGTCCCGTAGTGGCAGATATGTGCTCTACAACGCTTGCCCAAAAGCTCCGGATTAGCGGGCAATCCCAAGCCAAATGCAGGAACCCGGCCCCTTCTGCGCCACATCTGGGACAATTATCTCCCCTGTCTGGGGAATAACGCTTCAATAAAATCGGAGTGAGGTAGGTGCGGTGCAAGAAATTAAAATGTGTTAACTTAAAGCGTGCATTACAAGATACCTTCTGTGTTAGGGCCCCTATTCGCTTACGCTGCCCCTGGTCCAGTGGTGTACCTAAGTCCGCTTCCCAGGCCGCCCACGCTGGTGGCACCGGCGGGGCCGAGTCCCGACGCATGGCTGCATATAGTAGGGAAATAAGTCTGCGTCCGTTGCCACAGGACAGAATAATATTCAAGGTGTGAGTCATTGGGGGCGCCTTGGGATACTGAGCCCAAAGCGACTTCACTACATCGGGCAGCCCCTGATAATGCAGGTACTGCCGTCTTCGAAGACCGAAGGCCTCCTCCGCTTGTTCATAGGTTAGAAAGGTCTCGGTGGGGTATAGGTCGGCCAGGGATTCACATCCCCCCTCTCGCCAGGCCCGGAAGGACATATGTTGTTCCATTGTCACCACGGGCGCCAGGATCCAAATCGGCAGGTCCCTGTGGAAGGGCGCTGTGCGCAACACTCTTTCTATGAATCGTGCCAAACGCTCGCCGTGTGCCTCACGACGTAGGGCAAAGTCTCACTTGCCCCCCTGCCCCGCATCAAAGCCACCCGTAGATCCTGTACCGTTGCTCTCCCCGCCAATAGTTGCGTCTCCCAAACGTCTGCATCCGCAAACCACCTGGCAGACGATAGCAGCTGCGCAGCATAATATAATAAATCAAAGCGCAGGGCCTCTAGGCCTCCCTCCTCATCGGAGCGCACCACTGTATGAAGAGCCACTCTACTACGCCGGTCCGCCCAGAGTAGGGACGTAAGCAGTATGTTCCGGGTCCGAAAGACCCTAGGGGAAAGAGGACATAGCGTGTTCTGAAGGATATAAAGTGTCCTAGGCAGCATCACCATCTTAGCGACAGCCAGCCGACCAATGAGAGATAACGGCAGGGTGTTCCAGAAGGACACAGAGCGCTGCAGGGACTTAATCACGGCGAGGTCAACGGATACCAGTACAGTCTGTTCTACTGACCCCTGGACCTCGTGTGTGATGTGATTTAAGCTCCGTAGGTTCATGGCGGTGTTATGCCCAGGAATAAAGCCGCATTGGTCCTGGTGGACCAAATGCGCCATATGCGGTGCCAGACGGGTGGCCAATAACTTAGTCAAAATTTTCACATCTGTATTGATCATAGTGATCGGGCGATACGCGGAAGGGTTGAGTTTGTTCCCCCCTGGTTTAAGGATCATGCAAATCTCCCCACTTGACATGCTCTGCGCTGGGGACTATTCTAAGGTAAGGAACTGCGACTTGATAGAGTCTCTACCAGATAAGGCGTTATAGAAGATAAGTAACTTGTTTGTTAGGATATTGTGAAAGAATGTCTGGCCGTTTCTCAAGGAGACACGCTTGGTTGCTCTGGTAAATTTACATACATTGCAGCCACCATAGAGGTAAGTGGCCTTTAGGTTTAAGTAGGCTGGTTTGGTCCTTTGCCCATACTGGTCTGTGATTTGTATTGACAAGACAATCTTTAATATTTTTGTGTTCAATGGAATGTGAGCCATGGAGGTGGAATAGCATGGGGTCAGCTATTCAGTAAATCCCAATTCCTACTGATGATGATCTGGGCTTGTGAAGGTTGAGTATTAAGAGTCATCATCACTTTTATGTGGTCTGCGCTAGGTCCCACATTTTTCTCCAGAAGTGTCTGTCTCTGGGTGTTCAATGCCCTTTTTCGGGTCTTGTGTATTATCCATGTAGGATAGGACCTCTGGAAAACATGGTTCTCCTGCTCCATTGATTGCTTCTTATATGTGGCAGTTTCTGAGCAGTTATGGTGTTACCTCAAAAATTGACCCACCAGGAGATTATCGTTTACAACCCTCGAGTGAAATGATGTATAATGTAGAAGGGCACTCTTGGCTGTAGGCTTCTGATGGACTGATAAACTATTACCCTCTCTCTCTCTCTATATATATATATATATATATATATATATATATATATATAGAGGGTAATAGTTAGATAGATATATATCTATATATATATATATATCCACCAAGAATTACGCGCAGCCCTTAGCAGCGTAAAAGCCGACCACAACAGCATGATTTCGGATCTTTTATTCCCAGGCAAGATGGTTACAACAAGCAGGATGGCATGACGCGTTTCGAGGTCAGTTACCTCTTCCTCATATGCATAGTATCAAGGGCGGGTTCGTTAGACATTTAAAACGTAGCTGGGACATTGAAGAAGGACAACAGTCCATACATTTTAAAGAGGCAGTCAGTTAGTGCGTTAATTGCAGTTTTGTTCGAGTTCAGGTAAAAAAGTGCCCAAAGTCAATCTTTTATCTTGTTAAATACAAATGTTCACTTTCCATATCGTTGGTTTACCTTAACTCCCTTTTGCAGTCTTAATCACTTTATTTCGACTTCAAGGTCCACAATGCCTCTTACTGCACATCCGGCATTATTCTTTTCTCCAATGTCGATCGTGGCAAACTCTCCACAGCGTCAGCTCTAGCCAAATGCAAAATGCTTTCAATCGGCAGAGTTTAATCCTCATTATAATCCGATGGTCAGAGCGACGCCGGAGCAGGTTACGACCACCCAGGATAATATCTCCTTACTTGCCATCACGGAATTATTCACAGAATCATGTTGTGCTTTTAGGAAGTCCTTAAGCAAACTCTAGCTGTCTCATCAGTTCACTTCCATGGTGAGGCGGGCCGCACTCGGGGCCCTTCCATTCAGCCCTTTCAGTAACAAATGCTTTCAGCCGGCGGGCGCTTCTGTACCTGTTTCACACAGAGTTGCAAAGTCCTGACAAAAGAGGCGCCTCTCCCTTACGAGTCTGGGTCGGTTCACGGGGTGTGTCAGACACTCCAAAAAATCCACCAAGAATTACGCGCAGCCCTTAGCAGCGTAAAAGCCGACCACAACAGCATGATTTCGGATCTTTTATTCCCAGGCAAGATGGTTACAACAAGCAGGATGGCATGACGCGTTTCGAGGTCAGTTACCTCTTCCTCATATGCATAGTATCAAGGGCGGGTTCGTTAGACATTTAAAACGTAGCTGGGACATTGAAGAAGGACAACAGTCCATACATTTTAAAGAGGCAGTCAGTTAGTGCGTTAATTGCAGTTTTGTTCGAGTTCAGGTAAAAAAGTGCCCAAAGTCAATCTTTTATCTTGTTAAATACAAATGTTCACTTTCCATATCGTTGGTTTACCTTAACTCCCTTTTGCAGTCTTAATCACTTTATTTCGACTTCAAGGTCCACAATGCCTCTTACTGCACATCCGGCATTATTCTTTTCTCCAATGTCGATCGTGGCAAACTCTCCACAGCGTCAGCTCTAGCCAAATGCAAAATGCTTTCAATCGGCAGAGTTTAATCCTCATTATAATCCGATGGTCAGAGCGACGCCGGAGCAGGTTACGACCACCCAGGATAATATCTCCTTACTTGCCATCACGGAATTATTCACAGAATCATGTTGTGCTTTTAGGAAGTCCTTAAGCAAACTCTAGCTGTCTCATCAGTTCACTTCCATGGTGAGGCGGGCCGCACTCGGGGCCCTTCCATTCAGCCCTTTCAGTAACAAATGCTTTCAGCCGGCGGGCGCTTCTGTACCTGTTTCACACAGAGTTGCAAAGTCCTGACAAAAGAGGCGCCTCTCCCTTACGAGTCTGGGTCGGTTCACGGGGTGTGTCAGACACTCCAAAAAATCCACCAAGAATTACGCGCAGCCCTTAGCAGCGTAAAAGCCGACCACAACAGCATGATTTCGGATCTTTTATTCCCAGGCTAGATGGTTACAACAAGCAGGATGGCATGACGCGTTTCGAGGTCAGTTACCTCTTCCTCATATGCATAGTATCAAGGGCGGGTTCGTTAGACATTTAAAACGTAGCTGGGACATTGAAGAAGGACAACAGTCCATACATTTTAAAGAGGCAGTCAGTTAGTGCGTTAATTGCAGTTTTGTTCGAGTTCAGGTAAAAAAGTGCCCAAAGTCAATCTTTTATCTTGTTAAATACAAATGTTCACTTTCCATATCGTTGGTTTACCTTAACTCCCTTTTGCAGTCTTAATCACTTTATTTCGACTTCAAGGTCCACAATGCCTCTTACTGCACATCCGGCATTATTCTTTTCTCCAATGTCGATCGTGGCAAACTCTCCACAGCGTCAGCTCTAGCCAAATGCAAAATGCTTTCAATCGGCAGAGTTTAATCCTCATTATAATCCGATGGTCAGAGCGACACCGGAGCAGGTTACGACCACCCAGGATAATATCTCCTTACTTGCCATCACGGAATTATTCACAGAATCATGTTGTGCTTTTAGGAAGTCCTTAAGCAAACTCTAGCTGTCTCATCAGTTCACTTCCATTGTGAGGCGGGCCGCACTCGGGGCCCTTCCATTCAGCCCTTTCAGTAACAAATGCTTTCAGCCGGCGGGCGCTTCTGTACCTGTTTCACACAGAGTTGCAAAGTCCTGACAAAAGAGGCGCCTCTCCCTTACGAGTCTGGGTCGGTTCACGGGGTGTGTCAGACACTCCAAAAAATCCACCAAGAATTACGCGCAGCCCTTAGCAGCGTAAAAGCCGACCACAACAGCATGATTTCGGATCTTTTATTCCCAGGCAAGATGGTTACAACAAGCAGGATGGCATGACGCGTTTCGAGGTCAGTTACCTCTTCCTCATATGCATAGTATCAAGGGCGGGTTCGTTAGACATTTAAAACGTAGCTGGGACATTGAAGAAGGACAACAGTCCATACATTTTAAAGAGGCAGTCGGTTAGTGCGTTAATTGCAGTTTTGTTCGAGTTCAGGTAAAAAAGTGCCCAAAGTCAATCTTTTATCTTGTTAAATACAAATGTTCACTTTCCATATCGTTGGTTTACCTTAACTCCCTTTTGCAGTCTTAATCACTTTATTTCGACTTCAAGGTCCACAATGCCTCTTACTGCACATCCGGCATTATTCTTTTCTCCAATGTCGATCGTGGCAAACTCTCCACAGCGTCAGCTCTAGCCAAATGCAAAATGCTTTCAATCGGCAGAGTTTAATCCTCATTATAATCCGATGGTCAGAGCGACGCCGGAGCAGGTTACGACCACCCAGGATAATATCTCCTTACTTGCCATCACGGAATTATTCACAGAATCATGTTGTGCTTTTAGGAAGTCCTTAAGCAAACTCTAGCTGTCTCATCAGTTCACTTCCATGGTGAGGCGGGCCGCACTCGGGGCCCTTCCATTCAGCCCTTTCAGTAACAAATGCTTTCAGCCGGCGGGCGCTTCTGTACCTGTTTCACACAGAGTTGCAAAGTCCTGACAAAAGAGGCGCCTCTCCCTTACGAGTCTGGGTCGGTTCACGGGGTGTGTCAGACACTCCAAAAAATCCACCAAGAATTACGCGCAGCCCTTAGCAGCGTAAAAGCCGACCACAACAGCATGATTTCGGATCTTTTATTCCCAGGCAAGATGGTTACAACAAGCAGGATGGCATGACGCGTTTCGAGGTCAGTTACCTCTTCCTCATATGCATAGTATCAAGGGCGGGTTCGTTAGACATTTAAAACGTAGCTGGGACATTGAAGAAGGACAACAGTCCATACATTTTAAAGAGGCAGTCAGTTAGTGCGTTAATTGCAGTTTTGTTCGAGTTCAGGTAAAAAAGTGCCCAAAGTCAATCTTTTATCTTGTTAAATACAAATGTTCACTTTCCATATCGTTGGTTTACCTTAACTCCCTTTTGCAGTCTTAATCACTTTATTTCGACTTCAAGGTCCACAATGCCTCTTACTGCACATCCGGCATTATTCTTTTCTCCAATGTCGATCGTGGCAAACTCTCCACAGCGTCAGCTCTAGCCAAATGCAAAATGCTTTCAATCGGCAGAGTTTAATCCTCATTATAATCCGATGGTCAGAGCGACGCCGGAGCAGGTTACGACCACCCAGGATAATATCTCCTTACTTGCCATCACGGAATTATTCACAGAATCATGTTGTGCTTTTAGGAAGTCCTTAAGCAAACTCTAGCTGTCTCATCAGTTCACTTCCATGGTGAGGCGGGCCGCACTCGGGGCCCTTCCATTCAGCCCTTTCAGTAACAAATGCTTTCAGCCGGCGGGCGCTTCTGTACCTGTTTCACACAGAGTTGCAAAGTCCTGACAAAAGAGGCGCCTCTCCCTTACGAGTCTGGGTCGGTTCACGGGGTGTGTCAGACACTCCAAAAAATCCACCAAGAATTACGCGCAGCCCTTAGCAGCGTAAAAGCCGACCACAACAGCATGATTTCGGATCTTTTATTCCCAGGCAAGATGGTTACAACAAGCAGGATGGCATGACGCGTTTCGAGGTCAGTTACCTCTTCCTCATATGCATAGTATCAAGGGCGGGTTCGTTAGACATTTAAAACGTAGCTGGGACATTGAAGAAGGACAACAGTCCATACATTTTAAAGAGGCAGTCAGTTAGTGCGTTAATTGCAGTTTTGTTCGAGTTCAGGTAAAAAAGTGCCCAAAGTCAATCTTTTATCTTGTTAAATACAAATGTTCACTTTCCATATCGTTGGTTTACCTTAACTCCCTTTTGCAGTCTTAATCACTTTATTTCGACTTCAAGGTCCACAATGCCTCTTACTGCACATCCGGCATTATTCTTTTCTCCAATGTCGATCGTGGCAAACTCTCCACAGCGTCAGCTCTAGCCAAATGCAAAATGCTTTCAATCGGCAGAGTTTAATCCTCATTATAATCCGATGGTCAGAGCGACGCCGGAGCAGGTTACGACCACCCAGGATAATATCTCCTTACTTGCCATCACGGAATTATTCACAGAATCATGTTGTGCTTTTAGGAAGTCCTTAAGCAAACTCTAGCTGTCTCATCAGTTCACTTCCATGGTGAGGCGGGCCGCACTCGGGGCCCTTCCATTCAGCCCTTTCAGTAACAAATGCTTTCAGCCGGCGGGCGCTTCTGTACCTGTTTCACACAGAGTTGCAAAGTCCTGACAAAAGAGGCGCCTCTCCCTTACGAGTCTGGGTCGGTTCACGGGGTGTGTCAGACACTCCAAAAAATCCACCAAGAATTACGCGCAGCCCTTAGCAGCGTAAAAGCCGACCACAACAGCATGATTTCGGATCTTTTATTCCCAGGCAAGATGGTTACAACAAGCAGGATGGCATGACGCGTTTCGAGGTCAGTTACCTCTTCCTCATATGCATAGTATCAAGGGCGGGTTCGTTAGACATTTAAAACGTAGCTGGGACATTGAAGAAGGACAACAGTCCATACATTTTAAAGAGGCAGTCAGTTAGTGCGTTAATTGCAGTTTTGTTCGAGTTCAGGTAAAAAAGTGCCCAAAGTCAATCTTTTATCTTGTTAAATACAAATGTTCACTTTCCATATCGTTGGTTTACCTTAACTCCCTTTTGCAGTCTTAATCACTTTATTTCGACTTCAAGGTCCACAATGCCTCTTACTGCACATCCGGCATTATTCTTTTCTCCAATGTCGATCGTGGCAAACTCTCCACAGCGTCAGCTCTAGCCAAATGCAAAATGCTTTCAATCGGCAGAGTTTAATCCTCATTATAATCCGATGGTCAGAGCGACGCCGGAGCAGGTTACGACCACCCAGGATAATATCTCCTTACTTGCCATCACGGAATTATTCACAGAATCATGTTGTGCTTTTAGGAAGTCCTTAAGCAAACTCTAGCTGTCTCATCAGTTCACTTCCATGGTGAGGCGGGCCGCACTCGGGGCCCTTCCATTCAGCCCTTTCAGTAACAAATGCTTTCAGCCGGCGGGCGCTTCTGTACCTGTTCTGAGCAGTTATGGTGTTACCTCAAAAATTGACCCACCAGGAGATTATCGTTTACAACCCTCGAGTGAAATGATGTATAATGTAGAAGGGCACTCTTGGCTGTAGGCTTCTGATGGACTGATAAACTATTACCCTCTCTCTCTCTATATATATATATATATATATATATATATATATATATATATATATATATATATATATAGAGGGTAATAGTTAGATAGATATATATCTATATCTATATATATATATATATATATATATATATATATATATATATATATATATCCAACCAAAACCTTCTCCAGTAAAGAAAAGAAATCCGGGCCACTTGGAAGTGCAAAGCGTGATTTTTATTCAATGGCTTTCTCGACGCGTTTCGCAGTCAATTCTGCTTTTTCACGAGACAGAAACCAAACAGGAAGTACTGATTATATACAGTCACATGGTATTAGATTCATACTCATGGAAAACAGACTACAGGTAAGTTCACGGGCTGAGTCCGGTGTAAACAAACACTCGCTGTGCAGCAGAATGGACAAAAGCAATCGCATATGTGAAATACATATTGAGTCTTGCACATTACATACACTCGCTGTGCAGCAAAATGAACAAATAGCAATCGTGTATGTGAAACAAAAATAAAGTTGCAGATATGCAGTCTTGCACATTAGATTCACATTAAATCCTAATCATGCAGCCCCTGTGGGCACATTAATCGCAACCTTTGCGTGCAGCAGTTGTCCGATTCAGATGTAACTGCAACCAAGGCCTGTAAGCCATATACTCGTCATTAATAGAGTAATTGTGCCCCAGTGGGCACCATGACAGCCATGAATTCATTCATTCATACTGTCCAAGCAATTTCAGGCGTGCGAAGCCTAATTCATACTGCTCTGATTGCGCCCAAGTGGGCAAAGCCAAATAGTTCAAAAGTTCAGCGAAGTCCATTCATACAATTCACGCTCATCCGAGGCTCATAGTAATCGGACAGATTCCCAAGATTGGTCACCAGGCAACTCTGTAAACCAAAAAGTGAGAGATATGCAATCAGTGACTGTAATGTGAGTGATAAAGTGATAAAGAAAACATTGTAAGTTAAAAAACGGCAGAAATATACACAGACAAACCGACAGGTTAACCTAAATGCACACTCAATTCCTCATGTAAATTGTGGCCATTGGGTTGGGTGGTCCTATACTTGATAATAAGTCTGGATTCAAGTCTCCTCATCTCCTTTATGCGGTCTCCCCCTCGTTCTCTTAAAGGGACTGTCTCCAGAACACAGAATGATAGCAAGTTAGCATTGCTCTTGTGGTGCGTGGCGAAATGCCTGGCAATGGGATACTGCTTATCTCCATTGGTTATGGCTCGCATGTGTTCGAGCACTCTTTTCTTAGCCTGGTGTTTGGAGCTGCCAATATAATGCAACTGGCAGGGGCATTTCAATGCGTATACCACATGGTCGGTAAGACATGTCACATGCTTGGTGATTTTAAATTTGCTGGCATCTTTGGACAGTTGTATTTCCTTAATGTTTTTGCTGTTGCGACAGGCTTTACACCTGCCACAAATGTAAAAACCTTGTACTGGGTTTCTCTGTTTGATTGTCTTAGGTAAGAGAGTCGAACAGAGAAAGTCTTTAAGGGATTTGGGTCTCCTGAAGGTGAGTTGGGGATGCTCAGAGATAGCTGGGGCTAGGTCCTTGTCAAGTTTTAAAATGTTCCAGTATTTGCTCAAAGCATTCCTCACTCCCCTAGATTCACAGTTGTAATCAGTGATAAATCTACTGATCACGCCTTCATTGGGCTGGCTTTCTAGTGCAGTGGGGTTGAGGAGGCTTGTTCTGTCTCTTTCTTTTACCTTAGCCAGGGCTCTGGCTATGCATTTGCGACCATACCCTCGGTGTTTGAACCTTTCACTCATGAGGGTTACTTCTCTGTTGTAGTCCAATTCGTTAGAGCAATTTCGTTTAGCTCTAAGGAATTCCCCTACAGGGATGGAATTAATGAGATTGGTCGGGTGACAACTCGAGGCGTGCAGTAAGCGGTTCCCAGCCGTACTTTTGCGGAATAGGGTCGCGGTAAGAGTGTTATTTTTGTTCTCAACCCTGACATCCAAGAATTCAATGGCTGTGGGATTTGTATGGCAGGTGAAGCTAAGATTAAAGTCATTGGAATTCAAATCATTAAAAAAATCCACCGCCTCTTGTTGGCTACCACTCCAGACAATGAAAATATCGTCTATGTAGCGTAGCCAACAAACAACTTTGGTTGAAAACGCCGGGGACTGGTAGACCACCTTCTCCTCCCACAGTCCCAGGTAAAGACAGGCAAAACTCGGCGCAAAACAAGTCCCCATTGCCGTGCCAAGCAGCTGATGGTAGACAGTTTCATTAAATAGGAAAAAATTCTTAGTGAGGCAAGTGTATGCCATCTCAAGAATCATCTCAGTATGGAGAAGATAAGAGATAGACCGAGTTTTGAGGACGTGTCTGCATGCGTCGATCCCTTGCTGATGCGGAATACAAGTGTAAAGGCTATTTACATCAAGGGTCATGAACAGCCAATCAGGGTCCCAGGGCATGTTGTTAATTTTCTGTAGAAAATGGCCTGAGTCTCTGATATATGAGGGTAAGTTCAACACCAGGGGTTGAAAAAAGAAGTCCACATATCTTGAGGTGTTTTCCCAACAACTGCCCCTGGATGTTACAATGGGTCGACCGGGGGGATTAGTTATATTTTTGTGGACTTTAGGTAGGAGGTAGAGGGCAGGCATTTTAGGGTGTCTGTTGAGAATGAAATTAAATTCCTCTTTGCTAATCAGCTTCCTTTCCCTCCAATCATTAAGTTGTTCCGTGTATTTTGAAACACAGGCAAGATAAATTGCCCTACTGCTTTTTTCATACTTAGTGCAGTCACTTAACTGGGACAAACCCTCATTGATATACATGTCACGGGGTAACACCACCATGTTTCCCCCTTTGTCAGATTTCTTGATGACGATTTGTCTGTCATCGCACAGGGATCTGATAGCCTCAAATTGTGCAACAGTTAAATTGTGCCTCACATGGTTATTAGCCCTAGACAATCTTTCAAATTCTTTAACCATTGCTTTTTCAAATATGTCGATTGATTCGTTAACAATTTGCGGTAAAAACACAGATTTGGGTCTAAAACCGCTTGTGAAATTCAAACCAATATCCACATCATCGGGTATAACATTAAGCATAGGGTTATCGAGCGTGTCCAAGTCTCCTTCCAGTTCATGGAGTAGATGCAGCGTTTCCACATCTTCACCTGTGATACTGGTAGGCACTTGTGCAGACTCGCAGGTCTCGGTGGAAAGTTTTGTGGCATGCCACTTCTTTAAGCGCAACTTACGGGTAAAGTAAAAGAGATCAATGCGACTTTGGGTATAGTCAAAGGAGGAGGTGGGGCAGAAAGATAATCCTAAGGAAAGTACCTCTTTCTCAGCCGTGTTCAGCTCCCGGGTAGATAAGTTGATAATTGTGTTGGACTCCATTATTTTCCTCTCCTCTGGCCCCTTGTCCTGGATCCCACTGGGCTCGATATGTTGCTGGTGTTCATGTTTGCGTTTTTTCTTCCGGCGCCTTTCAAGCCTTGACCGCGTCCTTTTCCTCCTCCGGGTGGTTTGTTTTGCCCAGTAAGTCTTCCCTGGGCTACCATAGCAAACTCCATTAAAATCTTCTCTTTTGGGCTCATAAGCTCAGGATTATGTGCTGATAGGGTGCTTGGCCCAGCTGGAGCTGCAGCTTGTTCCCTTGAATCAACCTGATCCCTTGTTTTTGTGGCATTAGTTCCGTTAGAAGAAGGACATGGTGTGGACTCCTGTGTGGTGTTTGAACGCAGATGATCGTATCTTTTGGCAAAGGTCAACACTTGGCCGCGCTCATAGTCATTGCGGTCTCGTATGAATTTGCTTTCTTTCTTGTCACGTATTTCTTTCTCCAGCTTTTCAAGTTTCATTTCAAACTTTGCCATTTCGATGTCAAAGTCTTTTTCATTCTCGAACAGGCTTTTTAATTGATTTGTAATGGCCTCTATCTCTGAGGCCAGTTTTTCACAGTGTTTATTTGCATATTTCACGAGAATTTTGAGCATTCTTATAGAACATTCGTGACTGTTCCCCGCCCATTCTTCCACCATGTCTGGGTCCGGGTCTGCGAGGGTCGGTGTGGTGTAGATCCTCAACCCCCTTGGTACTCTGTCTACTTCAATATACTTCTGAAGTGTGGTGGCTTCCCACCATTTACTTTGTTCTGTCACCAGCAGCTTCCACAAGGTATTCCACAGGTTCTGTTTGTTTGGGCCAGTGCTCCTCTGATTTACATTCTCAGAGGTATTGCTGGAGGTGGGTGAGTCAAGATCGGTGAACATGCGGCTTGCTGCTTCATTCCGCCGTTGGTTCCTATTAGAAGCCATTATAGGTACAGTTTGTTTAGGTGCATGCGGGAAATATGAGCTTCCGCCTGCTTTGCCTTCGTGACACACTCACGCAAAGGAAATGCGTAATGTGTATCAAGCCTTAAGCCTCTCTGAACAACGCTGAGATGTTATTGCTCGTGATCGACGGTGTCGGTACAAACATCCGTCAGTAACGGAATACGACAGAATACACAGGAACTCACCAATGCAACTGGCGAAGACTGGAAGCGAGTTTCTGCTCGTACTAAAGTTGTCCTCCGTAACTGACTTGGAGAAATATTTTCCAAGCGATTGTCCGTTGTTTGTAACCAGCGTTGACACAATGTTGCCGTGTCCAGGTTCAAAAGGGCGGGCGGGGTTCTTTTTCAATCAGAGCAGTATGAATTAGGCTTCGCACGCCTGAAATTGCTTGGACAGTATGAATGAATGAATTCATGGCTGTCATGGTGCCCACTGGGGCACAATTACTCTATTAATGACGAGTATATGGCTTATAGCCCTTGGTTGCAGTTACATCTGAATCGGACAACTGCTGCACGCAAAGGTTGTGATTAATGTGCCCACAGGGGCTGCATGATTAGGATTTAATGTGAATCTAATGTGCAAGACTGCATATCTGCAACTTTATTTTTGTTTCACATACACGATTGCTATTTGTTCATTTTGCTGCACAGCGAGTGTATGTAATGTGCAAGACTCAATATGTATTTCACATATGCGATTGCTTTTGTCCATTCTGCTGCACAGCGAGTGTTTGTTTACACCGGACTCAGCCCGTGAACTTACCTGTAGTCTGTTTTCCATGAGTATGAATCTAATACCATGTGACTGTATATAATCAGTACTTCCTGTTTGGTTTCTGTCTCGTGAAAAAGCAGAATTGACTGCGAAACGCGTCGAGAAAGCCATTGAATAAAAATCACGCTTTGCACTTCCAAGTGGCCCGGATTTCTTTTCTTTACTGGAGAAGGTTTTGGTTGGATACATTGGGACTCGCTATCCCATCCGAGGCCCGCCTTTGGCAAGCGGCAGGGTTCTATAGCGACGTGTTTGGTTGGATATATATATATATATATATATATATATATATATATATATATATATATGTGTGTGATTCTCAAAGTTTTGCCGCAATAAGCATCACACGCACTCGGAAAAAGTACAGCTAGTGAGCATTTATTTCCAAAGTAACGCTACGTGTTTCAGCACAGAAGTGCCTTGGTCACACGTTTAACTTGCAACTAGTGAGGAACCATCTTAAGTACAAGCTTACTGATCACAAAGTAAAGTAAACATAAAAGATGTACATTGTAAACAAAGAAACTGGTGCGGCCATTTGTAAACAGAATGAGTCACATAGGTCCTCTATAGAAGTGTGGGTTCTCTAATGATTGTGTATTCGAAAATCATATTATACAGTTAAAGCAATTCATATGCATTGTTAATGATTCAAAAAGTTAAAAGAGGATCTCTGGTTAGAGCTATTAGGAACTCGCTCAAACCTCAATGTGACATCAAATGAAATTAGCCCGTAAATCCACCATTTTTGAACGGGTAATCGTCATTGAACTAACTATAACGAAAAAGCACAGTGAACTCAAACTGTTTTTGAGTAGTAATTCAAGGGAACATAATTTGCATCAAATTATTATATTAATACATATTTTCCCATTTGCACTGTGCGAAACATAATTTCTGTATTATTCACTCGGTCTAGTGCCCGAAAAAAACATATTGTCACTCAATTTAGGAGTTAAAACAGTTAGAAGCAAGAACCCCATGTATGACAAAAGTGAGTTAGCCTGTAAAAAGAAAACCAGTCTCTATAGTTGGTGATCAATTTGAGCTTGTCAATCAATGTCCCGTCAATCTAGATCAGAGTGCAATAAGATCCATGGGATCAAAAAATTGTATTTTTTTACAATAAAAATGAAGGTGAATATCTTAGCTTAACGTAGTGAGGTGATAGTCTTCAATTCTTGGAAGCCGTGTGGGGGTCAGTGCAGTGCTCAAAATTAATAAGAGATAGTGTCCCACAATCATGCTCCTGGAAGACAAATTACAAAAAATTGAAATTGGTTTAAAAACACAATAGTTATACTAATTTGTCACATAATAATGCAGAAATATTCAAATTACACACAATACAAGTATAGACACTATTGTCCCAGATTGGACTAAACCGATCAAATTTACAATTAGACACTGGTAGAGTTAATCCATATGGAGATGGGTTGCAAGTTCCTCATCCAAATTGTGCCCCCCAGGGAATTTTGTTTCCAGTTCTAATATCCATTTGGATTCTTTTTTCCTCAGGGCAAGTTCACGATTTCCGCCCCGTTTGCCAATGTTAACCTGTTCAATTGCGTAATACCTTAGAAGTTCATTGTTCGATTGATGCACCTCTTGGAAATGTCTGGCAATAGGATACTTAGGGTCTTTGTTGGTAATTGCCCTTAGGTGTTCTTGAACCCTTTTCTTTGCCATGCAGGACGTGCTGCCCACATACCTTCTCTGGCATGGACATTCCGAGATGTATATGACATAGGTGGAACTACAGGTTAAAAATTGCTTGATTTGTCGTTTGATTTGTGTCCCTGGTACTTCAAAATCCTTAACCATAACACTAGTTCGGCAGGCCCTGCAGTGTCCACAGGTATAAAATCCCCTTAACCCTTGAATGTGTTGGCCCTTTTTGTCTGTTATGTCACCTTTGACCAACATATCCCTCAAATTACGACCTCTTCTGTATGTTATTAGGGGTCTCTTTGTAAGTTTGGGGCCTATGATAGTATCTGCTTTCAGGATTTTCCAATTGTCAGCCATTATTTTTTGGACCTTGTTAGACTTCTGATTGAATGTTGTGATAAATCTAGGAGGTTCTGTTGTTTTAGTAGGTTTAGGTTTAGGGGTCAGAGTATCAGATCAAAGAACTGTAGAGGCTTTTTCAACTGCCCAGCGCCGAGACACCCTCGGGTATTTGTGCGCTTAACAAATTTCCTAAATAAATAAAATAAAATACCCACTCTGGATAACCCCTTTCTCTGAACCGTTTAAGTATGTTGTTGGTTTCTTGTATATAATCCTCCTCTCTGGTACAGTTTCTTTTAGCCCTTAGGAGTTCCCCATACGGAATACTCCATTTAAGAGGATCAGGATGGGCGCTGAGGGCATGCAGTAGGCTATTGCCTGCAGTTTCCTTACTATGCAGCTTAGAGATCAGTTTGCCCTCCTGGACCTCAATACTGGTGACCAAGAATTCAATCCGACCTCTATTGATGTTGTATGTTAATTGGATATTGTAGCTGTTCTGGTTTAACTTGGCAATAAAGTTTACTGCTTCTTTTTCTGTACCTTGCCAGATGACAAAAAGGTCATCTATGTATCTAATCCATGTGTGTACTTTCTTAAAGTCCTCACTCAATCCTTCATCTGTCATAATTTCTTCTTCCCACTTGCCCAAAAAAAATTAGCAAAGTTGGGAGAAATAGCTGAGACCATAGCCGCGCCGCAAATTTGTTTGAAGAATACACCATCAAACATAAATATATTATTCCGCAGGCACAGTTTCATCATCTCAATGAGCATTACAGTGTGATTCCTAAATCCTAGTTCTCTGTTTTTTAGAAAATGGTAGCAGGCCTCCATGCCCTGAGTGTGGTCAATGATGGTATATAAGGCACTCATGTCCATGGTTATTAATATGGAGCCTTCTGTCCATACAATAGTGTCTATTTTGGTTAAAAAATCAGTAGTGGGGGGGCGTGGCCAAGATGGCGGGGTGAGCGGACGCTTCCTCCCGTAGCTCCTCCAGCCCGGCTCAGCTCGAGCCCCGATTCCTGCGCCTCTCTCCCCCCGCGGCCGCACTGCGGGCGAGGGTGTTGTGCCGGAGTTCCTGGGGCACATTTTGGTGCCACTTTGACTTCTGAAGCCCCGGGGGAAGTTCCCGAAAAGTTTATTCGGAGATCGCTCCGAGGATTAGAGCCAGGGCCGCCCCGAAGAGAGGAGCCTGGAGGCGGAGCGTAGCGCGGCGCTGTCCGCGCGCCTTGGCTGGCCCGAGTGCTGAACAGCGGAACGCCGGAGATCCCGAAGGAGCGGACTAGACGGACTCCGCGGAGCGAGTTGGCTTCCTGGCTGTGCCCCGGAGGCAAGCACCATTGCTGGGAGACGGACTTTAGCCTGTACCGGCGATCCCCCCACTATCCGGGGTCTTGAGGGGCGACGCCTTGCGAACTCCGCGCCCGGAGGCGCTGGACGGCGGAGTCTGAGCAGTGCCCGTGCCGGGCAATCGACTGGTGATCAGGGGAGGCACCGGGTTCGCACTTTCCGGACCCGTTATCACTTGAGAGTTGCCCACGGACTTGCTGGCCCGGGCTGCCTTCCTGGGTCCCACCCTCCCGCCATCTTGTCTTTGTGTGGCTGTGCCCGGTGGCCCCTGCCCGCGCCCTTCTCACACGGGAGCCTTGACTCGTTCTGGTGCCAGCTCATCTACTGCCCTCCCTGGGTACACGATACGGGAGGCCTACTCTTCGGACATTGCTACCTGCCCTGCTGGCCCGAGAGCCGTCTTGCCCATGCCCGGACCGCCATTTTGTCGCCTGTGACGCACTACTCTTGTCCTCGGCGAAGGCCTCACATCTGGTGCCCGCGAGCGGTGGCGCTCGCCTACAACAACTGATTCTAGGCTTTGCCGGGACCCAAGATGACTGGAAGACGTGGCGCGGCATGGGGTGATCGCACCTTGCCGGAAATGCTCGGCAGGTCCCAGCAACTACGCGACAGGACGCAGCCGTCCCCGGGGGCCTCCCGGGCATCAACGGACGCAACTGCGGGTGAGCCGCCGGTCACGCGGTCCTTCATGGAGGACTTATTCACCTCCCTCAAGGAGGAATTTCAGACTCTCAAGACCGAAGTGGCTGGAGAGGTCCGGGAGGTGCGCAGGGAAGTTGAGGGCCTGGGCGAACGGGTCGAGACTATGGAGACGGCGGCTCAACGCCGCGACGAGGAGATAACCCATCTCCAACAGGACGTCCTCCGCCTCCGGGAGCAATGTGTCGAGCTCCAGGCCCACTCGGAGGACCTCGAGAACAGGTCCAGGAGGAACAACATCCGGATCCGAGGTGTTCCATCCGCTGATGAGGGTGCGGACCTGGTGGCATATCTGCAGGACCTGTTCCGTGACATCTTGGAGGAGGGCGAGGATTTCCCCGTCCGCATTGACAGAGCACACAGGGTGGGCCGCCAGCGCCAGTCATCGGCACCCCCGCCTGATATCCTGGCATTCTTGCCGGATTTCCCTCTAAAGGAGCGCATCATGGCTGAGGCCCGTAGGAAGCAACCATTGACCTTCCGCGACAGACCTGTGGCGCTCTATCAGGACCTGTCTGCCATCACACTGCAAAAGCGCAGGTCTTTCCGCATCGCTACGGACTTCCTGCGAGAGCACGAGACAGCCTACTCCTGGGGTCACCCCTTCCGTCTTATCTTTCGATGGAATGGGGTGTTGCATCAGCTACGCTCCTTACAAGATGTCTGCGGGGTGCTGGGTCTTACTGCTACGGAGGAGGACGGGGCTACACCCGCATGGAGGCGCCCTGAGCGGCGGGGCCGGCGGAGGTCGAGAAGGCGCCCATCGTCAGCGCCGGTGAGTCGCCCGGACTCGCCCACCATCAGAGCTGACATGGCGGAGGCCCTGAGGACTGCGGCCAGGAACTTGCCTGAATCTACTGGAGTGGCCTTGACGGCCTAATTTTCTCCGGGGGGAGAGACTCTTAGCTTTCACGATGCTGGGCTGGGGGCTGGGGGGCGGGGGGGTGGTGTGTGGCTGGACGTCCACTTGATTTTTTCTCTGCAGACTCGCCCATCTGGGCTAGACTGAGACTATGGGGTGTGGTTTTTTGCTTTTTGTTTTGGCTGGTTGCCATCAATGGTTTTTGGGGGGGTTTCATTGTTGGTTTGTCGTGGGGGGGGTCCTGTCCGAAGTTGTCCGAATGAGTACGATGCCGCCTCTGGCCTTCCCTGCGCCCCTACCCCGCGCGCCCCCTCCGCTGATCCCCCGCCTGCTGCATAGCGTGCTGTTTCCCTGGAGGCGATGCCACCCTTGAAGGTAGTGACCCTTAATGTCAAGGGTCTGAATAACCCCGTAAAGCGTAGGGCGATCCTCTCCCTATTGGAGGGGTCGCAGGCGGATATTTGCCTCCTGCAGGAGACCCATTTACTCTCCAGGGATTGCCATAGGTTGCGCTCTGCCAAGTTCCCCACGCAACTTTTTTCCTCTGCTGCGACTAAGACCGCTGGGGTGGCCATTCTCCTAGCCAGTTCCTTTAGGGGGGAGGTGCTGTATAAACATGCCGAGCAGAAGGGGAGGCTCTTAGTGTATCGCATGCGCTTAGGGGGTGTTGCCTTTACGGTTGGTTCGGTCTACAGCCCAAACGACCACCAGGATCGTTTCCTGGACTCGGTGTTGGTGGACGTCACTGCCTCGCCCGACCGCCATGTCATCTTGGGGGGAGACCTGAATATGGTCTTCGACTCCGCTCTTGATAGGTCTGCCCAACGTTTTCCGCAGACAGGGGAGCTTTCTAAAGCGGTGCGGGACCAGATTGCAGAGATGGACCTGCATGATCTCTGGCGCACCATGCATCCCACCGATAGGGACTACTCCTACTTTTCCCACGCACACCGCACTTATTCGCGGTTGGATTATCTTTTGATGAGCGGCCCACTTCGCTCGGCCGCTACGGCGGCGGACATCGGGGTCTTGTCTCTGTCCGATCATGCGCCGGTCTCCGGAGTTTTTGCGTGGCCGGCGCCCCCCCCCTCGAGAGGGATGTGGCGGCTTCGGGACACGCTTCTTCATAAGAAAGCGGTGGTGAAGCGAGTGGAGGAGGTCATCCAGGACTACCTGACCCACAATAGCAACTCTGACACGTCCCTGGCTACACAGTGGGCGGCTTTGAAAGCGGTCGTCAGGGGAGAGTTTATCTCCATTTCCTCGGCGGACAATAAGGAACGCCAGCGCAAGAGGGAGGAACTGACGGCGCAGGTTAGGGAGCTTGAGCAGGTCCACCGCCGGACGGGGGCACCTCGGGTTTGGAAGCAACTGAAGGCGGCACGGAAACTCCTCTCTGCGCTGGATCTGGATCGGGCGGAATACGCAGCGCTGCGCCTGAGACATGCCTTTTACACCGGCGGAGACAGGTGCGGTAAGCTCCTGGCCCATAGGCTTAGGGTTGCGCAGCAACGCAATGTGGTGAAGGAGCTGGTGGGTGTGGATGGGATCCCGGTTTCTGGTGACGCGGAGGTGGCGGATACCTTTCGATCCTTTTACGAGGCACTGTACGCTTCAGAATCTTCCCCACCGGGAGAGGCTGAGGCCTATCTGGAATCCGTGACCCTCCCGGCCTTGGACCCCTCCCAGGCGGACCATCTAGAGAGGGACATTCACGTGGAGGAGGTTATCTCCGCGATCGCACGGCTGAAGCATGGCAAGGCCCCGGGCCCGGATGGTTACACGGCCTTGTTCTACAAGACCTTCTGTCCCACTATCGCCCCTCTCCTGGCTCGCTTGTTCAACTCCTTCTCCGAACCGGGCGCCATCCCACCGGACCTCCTCTCGGCGACTGTGTCGGTTATCCCCAAACCGGGGAAGGACCGGACCTTGTGCGGCTCGTACCGGCCCATTTCGCTCCTAAATGTGGACCTCAAGCTTTATACCGGAATCTTGGCGGCCAGATTGGGTCTACACTTACCAGGTTTGGTGGAGGCAGATCAGGCCGGTTTCGTACCCGGTAGGCAGACGGTCGACAACACGAAGAGAGTGACGCACGTCCTGGAAAAGGCCTCACGCATTCCGGGGGAGCGGATGCTGCTATCAGTCGACGCGGAGAAGGCCTTTGATAGAGTTCATTGGCCATACCTCGAGCTGGTCCTTGGGAAACTGGGGATCGGCGAGAAGTTCCGCACCATGGTCTTTAACTGCTACAGGAGACCGTCGGCGTCAGTGCGGGTCAATGGACATAGCTCCGGCAGCTTCACCATTGAGCGCGGCACGAGACAGGGTTGCCCTCTCTCGCCGCTCCTCTTTGCCCTTTATATGGAGCCGTTTGCGCAGAGGATTCGCGACAACCCGGACGCTATTGGGGTGAAGATGGGGCAATACACACACACTGTCAGCTTATACGCGGACGATGTCTTGTTGACCCTAGATGACCCCAGGCGGTCGCTCCCTGCCTGCGTCCAGGAGTTGAACGCTTTTGCCCGCGTTGCGGGCTTTAAAATGAACATGACCAAATCGGCTGCACTGGATGTGTCGCTCTCCGCCGACACCAGACGGGACCTTCAAAGTCTCTTCCCTTTGCAGTGGTCCTCCTCCACGGTGCCTTATTTGGGCATTTTGCTTGCTCCCACCCTGCCTACCATGGTCGCAGCTAACTATTCCTCTCTGGGCACGAAGATAAAGGAGGAACTCGGCCGTTGGAACAAGGGCCTGCTTTCGTGGCTGGGCCGTATTGCGGCGGTGAAGATGACGATATTGCCCCAGATCCTGTACCTTTTCCGCGCTCTACCTCTTCAGCCCCCCGTGGGCTGGATACGGCAGGCGCAGGCAGACATCTCCCGCTTTGTGTGGCAGGGCCGTAAGCCTCGGATGAAGCGGGTCCTCTCCATGCTTGCCCCAGAGGCGGGAGGTCTCGGAATCCCGGACCTCCGGAAGTACTTTCAGGCGGCGCAGCTCCGGTACCTGGTGGAATGGAGCCGGTGGGAATCGGACAAACACTGGCTTTTTCAAGACCAGGCAGTTGCGGGCCGTACCCTCCAGGAGGTCCCGTTCCTACGGCGTGCTCACCGCCCGCCTAATCTCTACGCTTCCTTTATCACCCGGGTCCCGCTACGAGTGTGGGACGCGGTGAGTGAGCTGCGGGAGCTCACCACTTTTCCGTCGCCGTTCTCTCCCATTGCTGACAACCCGGACTTCACTCCGGGCCTGGAGCCGGGGGCCTTTTCCCACTGGGTGAGTGCGGGATGTAGAGCGCTCTTCCAGATTTACGGGCCGGAGGGCGTGCTCCCCTTCCAGCAGCTCCGACAGGAGTTTGGCCTGACGGAGGGGGACAGACTGCGTTACATGCAGGTCCGCCACTGGGCTCTTCAACCCTCGGTGCGTGACGTCGCCGCCCGTACGATTACACCCTATGAGCGATGGTTGGTGACCCGGGCCTCGGACGCCAAACTCATCACTGATTTGTATAAATTTCTCCAACCCCCGCCGTTTCACTACCATAACCCGGGGAGGGAACGCTGGCACAGGGAACTAGGAAGGACCCTGAGCCACAAGGAGTGGGACAAGATTGCGTATCGGGCGAGGCACTCTGCGTACCACACTGGGCTGACGGAAACCTTCACTAAAGTGTCCACCTATTGGTACTACACCCCGGAGCGGCTCTACGAGATGCGCAAACTAGGCGATAAGGGTTGCTGGCGCGGCTGCGGACAGGAGGGCACCCTCACGCACATTCTCTGGGAGTGCCCGGTGCTGTCGGCCTACTGGAAGGAAGTCTTAGATGAGGTGGATAGGCATTTTGAGATTGAGCTCCCGCGCTTCCCCGCGTATGTCTTGCTTGGCCTCCCCAATGACTTGATGTACCCGCTGAAATCCCGCAGGGGCAGGCAGATTGCGATTGCGCTTGGCTCAGCCGTTCAGAACATACTTGTCCTCTGGCGCACCCCCACTGCCCCCTCTATCACTGGGTGGTTGCATAGGCTCTGGCAGGTACTGGGTATGGAGAAGATATCACTAACGGTGGCTGGGAATGTTGATCAGTTCGAGGAGCTCTGGCATCCCTTTTTGGCACTGCTGTCCACGGAATTTCGCGAGCTGACGTGCCCACGGTACTTGCGCCTCCTTAGGCTGACTCCACCGGCGCCTGCTGCGGAGTGATTGTGCGGATTGGGGACCGGGGGCTGGGGGAGGGGAGTGGGGCTATATATTTCTAATGCTGCTTTCGGACGGGGATGTTGGGGTGTTGTTTTCCTTTCTTTCCTCCTTGCTTTTCTTTCTTCTCCTTTTCTGGGGTCGAGGGGCTGGTGGTGTGGTATGCTTCTTTTTTGCTGTGCCGCAGAGTGTTATTTTGGCTTGGCCTTGCTTAGGGAGTGGGGGCCTATGGGGGGTTGTTTACAGTGCCTTACTGCCTCATGCTTTTTGCCTTGTTACCCTCTGGGGCACCCTGCCTCCCTCTTCTTCTGCTGACTCGCTGCAACGTTTCGCTTTTTGTAATGTATGTTTGCCTGACCTCCTGCTCCCCTCCCCGTGTTTTTATGCCTTAATAAAATACTTTAAACCAAAAAAATCAGTAGTGTCTTTTATGTAGGAAGGAAGTTTGGTAACGTATTCCCGAAGGAAGTGGTCAATGTACACAGAAAGGTTTTCATTGGCACTTCCTATAGAGGATATGATGGGTCTACCTGGGGGCTCTGACAGATTTTTGTGGACCTTCGGGAGTAAATAAAAGATGGGTAATTTAGGATAGTCCCGTTTAAGAAAACAAAATTCATGCCAAGAGAGGAGCCCCTCTATTTGCCATTCATGTAATTTGTCCCAAGTCTCCTCAATGCTGTTATTATACTCATTAGAGTTAGACCTAGTATAAAATATATTGCCCTCTAGTTGTCTTAGGGCTTCCTTTATATACAAATTTCTTCCCCATAGAACAATGTTACCTCCTTTATCTGAGGGTCTCAGCACAATAGAATTATCATCAGCCAGAGAGAAGATGAAATCTTGTTCTTGTTTAGATAGATTCCTGTTCTATTGATCACTATTGCGCTGTTTGTCTTTCAATTTAACTAGTTCTTTGCTGACCACTTCCTGGAAGGTGTCAATGGGGTCATGTGGCATGATTGGGTAAAAGACTGATTTAGGTTTGAAACTCGTACATGCTGCCCTACCCATATTGGTTTCTCTCACCCCTACAATTTGGTCATCCTGTTGGCTATCGGATGTGACTTCACCCAGAGAATATACGTCCCGTAACAAGTCTTGATCATTAATAGAGAGTTCAGGTAAACCCATTTCCACAGCGGGCACATCAATGCATTGTTTGGTCGTAATAAGTGCCATTTTTGTAGTTTGAGTTTTCTTACAAACTTAAAAATGTCTATCCGAGTGTCAGAATAGCTAAACAGCTCACTAGGACAAAAAGTCAATCCTAAACAGAGGATACGTTTCTCTTTAAGAGTTAATGTTCTAGAAGACAGGTTAATTATTGTTTTATTTACCATTTCATCATCCATAGTTAACGTCTTCTTCTGTAGCCGCCCCTTTTGGATCCCACCAGCTTTGTATTCTTTCCGTCTTCTCTGCTGGAACTTGAGTCGTCTCTTTTGTGATCGGCTATTCCTCTTGCTTGTCCTCTTGGTCTCCCACGGGTTGGTGTTTTCTGGAATGACTGTTTCTGTTGTAATTCCGCCTCCTTTTTCCGTCTTGTTCGGAGGACCCTGAACTCCTCTAAAAAAGTTGCAGGTTTCTTGATGATCTCTGTGTCCGAAGCCGTGCTAGTAGATTGTCGTGACGCATCTGACTCAGGTTCGCTTGCAATGATTGTAGGTGAGCTTTCTCCTCTAGTTTCCGGAGGTTCTGATGTCTCCGTCACTATGTTGGTTTGTTTGTATAAGTAGTCGTATTTAGGACTATAAGTTAATATTCGGCCACTGTCATAGTCCCCACAGTCTCTATGTAGCTTTCGTTGTTTGCGATATTTTATGTCTTCTTCATTCTTCTTGAGGCGCCCTTTTAAATCATCCTTGAATTTATTTATCATGTCTTGATTGGGGTGTTTGCTAAATTCTTCCTCAAGTTCTTTCAATTGTTTTAATATTAACTCACGATCTTCCCATGCGTATTTGATCAAAATGCAGAGCATATTTTTACTGCTAGCGGCTGAATTCTGTGACCATTCCTCTAGCATTTTAGCATTGGGGGATTCATGTGACTGGGTTATATAGATTCTCAACCCCCGCTGTACCATATTTTTGTCCACATAGTCTTGAAGAGAAGTGGCCTCCCACCATTTTGAGGTTTCTTGTTTCTTCAGCTTTTCGTATTTCCTTAATTGTGATGTTAAGGAGCTGCTATCAGTTTTTTCAAATACAGCTGGACCTATTCCCCCTTTGCCTGGTCCTCTAGCAAACAACGTAGCTGCCTTTCTCCTACGTTCGTCCTCTTCCTCCATTCTACTTCGGTAATTTGAATACTATTCTGCGAGTATAACACGTGTTCAATGATGGAAAATGCACTCATAGGTTATACCTTGGAAACTAACGGTGTGCATCACCGTATTGATTTTCTTAACAGCGCTGTACTATTTCCTCGCTCGAATCAGCAGTTCCTGATGCCGCTTAGTTATCACTTCTCCCCGGGGATATGGCCAGAGATATACGGGTTTCTGAAGTAATGTGTCTTCAGTTAGTAATCTTGTAAATTCAGATATTCCACCCGTCTCTTCTCCCGCTTGCCCTAGGCATCAACCTGCTCCCAAATGCCACCACGCTGAGCTAAAGCCCCGTCGCCTCGCGCCGGTGCCTCGTCCAGCTAAGGCAGAAATCCAAGAACAGATCTTACCGTCAGGGCAGATAGCGGTCGCCTTTCCTCTTCGGGTTTTAGACGTCAGTCGTCTTTTCTTGCGGCCGGTGTGGATCCCTCCATTGATTAATGAAAACACAGCAAGAGGGTTAATGTTATGTTAAGTTATGTTAAGTGCCATTTGTAAAGCGCACTGACGCCGAAGCTTCCTGGCGCTGCTAGACAGGTGAGAGAGACAGAAATACACAAAACCTAACATAAGGATGGGAACAGATGGGTCTTTAAGAGTTTCCTGAAGGAGAGAAGAGAGAGGGAGGATTTGATGGACAGGGGGAGAGAATTCCAGAGAGTGGGGGCTAGATAAGAAAAACGGCGGCCACCAAATTTCTTGGTTTTATTTTTTGGGGTGATTAGTAGGTCATTACGGGCAGAGCGTAGATTACGTGTAGGGCGGTAGGGGCGGATGAGGGAGTTGAGAAACCCAGGACTAGGGCAGTGAAGACATTTGAAAGTGAGGCAAGCCACCTTAAAGGCGACCCTTTGATTCACAGGGAGCCAGTGAAGGCTATGGAGCAAAGGTTTAGCGGATTGCCAACGAGGTAGTCCATGGATCAGGCGAGCTGCCTGGTTTTGGACGACCTGGAGGCGATTCAGCAGATAAAGTGGAAGGCCGTGATAAATAGAGTTAGAAAAATCAAGACGTGAGAGTACCAGTGAAGTGACAGATTGGGTGAGTGCTGCAGGGGGGAGGAAGTGACGAACTTTGCGAATCCTTCGAAGCTGGAACATGCATGATGAAATTACCGCTCCAACTTGGGCTTTGAGGGTAATTTCGGTGTCAATAATTACGCCCAGACTTTTTATTGTTTTAGCAGGGGTGGGGGGGGAACCAAGCTCCGGCGGCCAGAACTGAGGGCCCCAATGGGTATGGCTGAGGCCAGGAAGAAGAAGCTCAGTTTTTCCTGGGTTGAGTTTTAATTGGTTCTGGTCCATCCAGAGTTGTATGTGAGTCATTACAGCATGGAACGTATTGATGGCCAGAGGGGAATTAAGTGAAAAAACAAGCTGCAAATCATCAGCATAATTAAAAATTGTGATGTCCCATTTGAGGAGGGATTGAATCAGTGGCCGGAGATACAAATTAAATAGAAGCGGGGAAAGAGAGGAGCCCTGGGGGACTCCGCAGACCGTGGGAGATTTTTTTGCCGTAAAAGGACCCAAGCGGACTGCCTGTGTTCTGCCAGTGAGGAAGGATCTGACCCAATCGAGGGCCACGCCTCGGATGCCGGCCTGTTCGACACGGTGGAGAAGGATGTTATGATCCACCGTGTCGAACGCAGCAGACAGATCCAGGAGGACAAGGGCTTGAGGGTTCCCGATATCAGCGTTGTACCTGAGTATATCGAGAACTGCTAAAATGACCGCCTCCGTCGAGTGGGCGGGTCGGAAACCCGCCTGGTTGGGCTCAAGGTACTGGGAAGATTCGACAAAGTTTGATAAGCTGCGGGTGACATGAGCCTCCAGGATTTTAGAGAGGTAGGGAAGGAGGGAAATAGGACGGTAGTTTGATGGCTCAATGGGGTCTGCATCAGGCTTCTTAAGAAGGGGCACCAAGATGGCCTCCTTAAAAGAGGTGGGGACACTGCCACTGGTGAGTGAGCTATTGAGCAAGTGTAGAATGTTGTCTGGTAGATTGAGGCAGATACTGCGCAGAACAGAGGGAGGGCAGCAGTCATTGGGGGAGCCTGATTTCACACGGGTGGCAAGTTCCACTAAGGAAGTCGTGTCTATAACAGGAAAGGTGGTGAAAGTCGACGTATTATCAAGGGAGGGATCAAGAGGGGGAAACTGGGTGGGGGGAGGGATAGAATTTTTAATTTTGATGACTTTTTCCAGGAAAAAGGAGTTCAGAGTATCACAAGTGTCCTGGGTAGGAGTCTGAGCTGGGAGTGATCTATCATCCGTAGTTAGCTCGTTTAGGACTCTAAACACTTCCTTGGATTTATTAGTAGCTGACACAATCCTGCTGGAGAAGTGTTCCATTTTTGCTGACCTGATAGCGGATTTGTAATTATTACGAGTGATCAGGTAGACCTGTCTGGCAGAGTCAGAGTAGTCGTGCCTCCAAATACGTTCTGATTGACGTGTTTTTAATTTCAAGGTCTTGAGATCGTCGGAAAACCACCTGTGAGCGTACCGGTGCCTAGTACGAGGGAAGGTAACCAAGGGGGCAAACTGGTCGCTGGCCGACTCCAGCCAGGAGCCGATTTCTTGTTCCAGGTGATCAATGTTACTGGACGGAAGAGGGTTCCCGTAGTCAGGTGGCGTGTTCTCTCGGCAAACCCCACCGCTGAGTATTTTCAATGATTCTCAAAGTTTTGCCGCAATAAGCATCACACGCACTCGGAAAAAGTACAGCTAGTGAGCGTTTATTTCCAAAGTAACGCTACGCGTTTCAGCACAGAAGTGCCTTGGTCACACGTTTAACCTGCATCTAGTGAGGAACCATCTTAAGTACAAGCTTACTGATCACAAAGTAAAGTAAACATAAAAGATGTACATTGTAAACAAAAAAACTGGTGCGGCCATTTGTAAACAGAATGAGTCACATAGCTCCTCTATAGAAGCGTGGGCTCTCTAATGATTGTGTATTCGAAAATCATATTATACAGTTAAAGCAATTCATATGCATTGTTAATGATTCAAAAAGTTAAGAGGATCTCTGGTTAGAGCTATTAGGAACTCGCTCAAACCTCGATGTGACATCAAATGAAATTAGCCCGTAAATCCGCCATTTTGGAACGGGTAATCGTCATTGAACTAACTATAACGAAAAAGCACAGTGAACTCAAACTGTTTTTGAGTAGTAATTCAAGGGAACATCATTTGCATCAAATTATTATATTAATATATATCTTCCCATTTGCACTGTGCGAAACATAATTTATACTTCGCACAGCTAAACATCTGAACACACATCCAGGAAAAACTTGGAAAGATATGAAATACTCGGGAATAGCCATGGTTGGTGAAAATGAAAGAGGAGGTGATCGAACAACTAATTTGAGAAGGCTTGAGTCAAAACTAATAATAAGATTTAAAACCAGAAGCCCGTGGGGTCTCAACGCCGATGAGGAACTTTATGTACACTTATCATTTTTTAACATATTGACAGTGCAAATTCCTTTTTTTTTTTTTTTTGAAAGAAAAAAAGTATACACCAATAGTGAAGTAATCTCTGTTTCCATGAATAAGCAACATGAATTTAATGTATGTGACACATAGATAATGTAACTTGATTTTAATTATCCATGCACTGTGACTACTGTTGATCTAAAGCAGGAAACGACACAATCAAACTCTAAGGCACTTAGCCATTACTATGAATATGGACACTCAGTCCATTACACTTTAATTCAATGGTGATAATTTGCGCTAAACAATGTGAGCTAAACCAGCCACACTATGAACAGTCCTTTGGACAAATAATTTGCGCACTGGTATTCACCGTTATTAATACTCAATAGAGTTTAAATTGTGTCGCGTGAATGCTTGAATCCGGTAACTCACATTGCACGGTTTGGAATTATACTGATCCATAAGACTACTGTGCCCACAATGCACCATAATTGCCAAGTGGTGTCTACAGGTATTTAATCTAAACAGCAATGATGGACTATTGTTTGTACCATGATCAGGGACAGCTTCATGTCCGAAACGCGTAGGTGGGGAACCTACAGAAAATAAACTAAGAATTCAACAAACGGAGTAGTGTGCGGCGTGTTTCTCTTTTGAAACGTTTTTGCTAAAAGATATATATATATATATATATATATATATATATATATATATATATAATCAAGGTAGGTGATCAAGTTATGACTAACTGTCCTTGTGAAGTCTAGATCTAGATCCAGTTGTTTCAGCCATCACAGGAAGGAATCCAGTTGAACTTCAGATTCTGCCTAAATACACTGGACATCTTCTATATATCTATTCCATAGGGTTACATGGTATAATTGTAGGTTTAGTTAGTTTCTAACATGCCAACGCAGATGCATGCCAGACTGGGGGAGAAAGTAGCACCCATCGCAGTACCATATATCTCTATATTTAAGTGGTTTTCAAATCAGAAAGAATTCCTTCTAAGAGTAAACTGAAGGATGAGTGTGTGTTGTCTGTCAGAAAACCAGTCCCGACTGGGCAGGTCCCTTGCAGCACCTTCCAAAGTGCCATCATGAGGGATGATCGTGCAAAGTGGCTCTATGTCCACAGTCCCCAGGAGCTGATTGTCGGTGTCAAATTCCAAATCCTGTATTAAATGCGGGACATTTGTGGTATCTTTAAGATAGGCTGGTTAGATAATAACGTGTCCCCTCTGAAAGCAGAGCACCCTCAATTTGCGCTCTCCAAGTTAGTCTGGAAGCCCGTGCCTGTTCTCTCCAACCCCGCAACACAGCTCAGGTTGGAGAGGTTTTCAGTGCACATGACAATTTGGCCCTCCTGAGACAGCTGGCCAAACCATCAAGCACACTGATAATAGTGCAAAACACTCCCCCTAGCGCCTGTCATCCTGCTAGCCCCGACCCCAAGCTTCTGCTCCGAGAGCAAAAAGTAAAATAAAAGTTTTTGATAAAAAAGGGTTTATTATCGTTTCGGTTTTCATTTTTTTGGCTGCTGGCGGGGTGGGGGTGATAATTTCCAGCTACGATCGCTGGAAATTATCGAATGGTGGCACAGGCTGCAAGACTGAGGTGATCCCGGAAATGATGTGTCTCTCCGGTGGTAGATGTTTGGGTTCGTGTATTTCTGGCAGAACATAAAATTCAGATATCTATGTCTGCACTGAGAAGAAACTCCTCTTCTTTTTTGGAGAACCACTGCCTCTCCTCTGCCTCATCAACCATAGTTTAATAATGGAGATATGTTCTGGTGCAGGATCCTTCTTTATGGGAGCACAGTTCTTTCTAACACCCAGGGATCATAGAACGTCTCCTTCGTAATCATCTGAGGCAAGGATAAAAATAGCGCCACCTTTATCTGCTGGTTTCAACACAATGGAATTGCTGTCTTGGTTGGAAATTTTTAATAGCCAATCTCACTTCTTTCGTGGTGTTATGGAAAGTGTGAGATTTCGTTTTTTTCTAATGCAGTTACTCTATCGAGTGTATCAGCTGTTCAATTGTAGCAACTTCAGGTCTCTTTGGAGCCAATAACCCTCGCATGTGCCTATTCCGTGGAGACCCTAGCATACCTACTTACCGGCCCCCGCATCCTGCTGTTGCCAATGGTGGGAAATAATGTCAGCCAACAATAACTGGTATTAGTGGTGGTCGTTGTTGGCCGCAGTTTATTAATAACCAAAGACATATTAATAGCACAAACTGGTTTTAAGCAATCTTCCATTTTGCGAACAGTAATCATCAATCATACATGTCATATTACAAATTATGACACCATCTTGTGATAACAGGTGTCAGTCTTTTTGTGCCCTCCTTAGTTCGAAAATGGGACTTGTACACAAACCAGTTTGTTGCCAGTCTATTGGTGCTCCAGTGGTTGGTTGCCCACGCCTTCTGCGTGTTGCGGAGGGGAGCTTACCTGTCGGGAGTTAGGTCCCCAGCTCGCTACCATTTGCGCCCTGCCGTCCGGCGGGGACTGGGCCGCGAGTGCCGTCTCCTCCTGTTACTCCCCTCCTTTATGCCGCCACGTCACCCTGCCGTGCGGCATTCAAAAGTGAGTGGCCATCCTCTTACACACCGCCCGCCGGTGTGTTTTCTTAGCCAACCAGTGTAGGATTTCCGCTAGCGCCCCTTCCCTTATCCAGCACTGCGACTTTGCTGTTCCTTAGGTGTGGGTGGGTGGGCTTCAGTCGTTGTTGCTGTCGCGCCGTTCTCCCAGCTCCTCGAAGGCGTTGTGCTTCTGCTGGGAGGGCGGCGGCGCTTAAATCCTCTTGAGCCCTCCATGAAGGCCTCAGGTGAGTCCCCCTGATTAGGGGGCTCAAATAACGCCAGGTTGACCATTGGGCGCCCTTTGGGGGCGCCCAGGTCAAAGGGTCACTTCCGGTCGGGTGACTGGTGCGCACCCCGCTTCCGCTGGTTCCTGGGCGCATCAAGGCGCCCAGAACCAGTTTACCCCACTGGTGGCACCACGAGGATTATGGCGCCGGCCTTCAAGCCTCCCCCCCCCCTACGGGGGGGGTGCGGCGGCCTCTGCAATAACCCTCGCATGTGCCTATTCCGTGGAGACCCTAGCATACCTACTTACCGGCCCCCGCATCCTGCTGTTGCCAATGGTGGGAAATAATGTCAGCCAACAATAACTGGTATTAGTGGTGGTCGTTGTTGCCGCAGTTTATTAATAACCAAAGACATATTAATAACACAAACTGGTTTTAAGCAATCTTCCATTTTGCGAACAGTAATCATCAATCATACATGTCATATTACAAATTATGACACCATCTTGTGATAACAGGTGTCAGTCTTTTTGTGCCCTCCTTAGTTCGAAAATGGGACTTGTACACAAACCAGTTTGTTGCCAGTCTATTGGTGCTCCAGTGGTTGGTTGCCCACGCCTTCTGCGTGTTGCGGAGGGGAGCTTACCTGTCGGGAGTTAGGTCCCCAGCTCGCTACCATTTGCGCCCTGCCGTCCGGCGGGGTCTGGGCCGCGAGTGCCGTCTCCTCCTGTTACTCCCCTCCTTTATGCCGCCACGTCACCCTGCCGTGCGGCATTCAAAAGTGAGTGGCCATCCTCTTACACACCGCCCGCCGGTGTGTTTTCTTAGCCAACCAGTGTAGGATTTCCGCCACGCCGCAGGGAGGCTCACGTCTTACTGCGGCTCCCCCCCTGCACCTGGTTCGTGGCTCCCACCTTTTTCCACCTTATTTTTTTTTTTTTTATTGCAACCTGCGAGTGTCATTGCACCCCACAAGTTATCCCAGAACACCTTCATCCCCTTTTCGGAGAGGTGCACCCCGTCTTGCCCATAAAGTTCCGGGCGGCCCGGGTGGATGAGGCCGTGCCGGATTGATTCCAGGCCGTTGGCGTAGCAAAACTTGTGCATCGCGATATTTAATTTCCTCCTTGCGTTATCGACGGCCTTGTTGGAATCAGCACCTCTCCAATGTTTCCTGCTGATCATTTCGGACCAGACTACCGTTGTGGGGCCCAGCCACGCTGCTGCTTTGGTGAGATCCTTTTGGATGGCCTGCCCGACTGCTTTTCGCCCTAGCCGGGTCAGGTCGTTGCCCCCAAGGTGGATGATCAGGACGTCGCGCAGCCAGGCCGAATCTGCCATGAGGCCGTCCAGCGTCGGCAGTAGCTGCTCCCATCTCATACCTGGCTGCCCTATCCAGCGGATGTACGTTGATTTGGGCCTGCTTGTGCTGTGACCCAATTGCCGCCACCAAGACTCCATTCGGGACACGAATGAATGTCCCACCACCCAGACCAGCCGCGGGCGTCCCCCTGTCGAGAGAAAGCATTCTGTTAAGGTGGCCTTCTGCGCACCGGGTGTGGTTGAGGGGGGGCTATCACCCTGCCGTGCGGCATTCCAAAGTGACTACCTCCCCTTCTCCCCCCTTGGGTTTTTCTTTCTTTTTTTTTTTTTTTTTAATACGAGGTGAGGGCGTATGTATGACCTGTACGCCCTGGAGCGCCATCTGCCCACCGCCTGAATCCTGTCCTCTGGCATGCCATGCTGCGCTGCCAAGGTCGCTGCGCCGATCCTAAATGAGTGAGAGGCAAACGATGCCGCGCGATACCCGGCTTTACCAAGGCCGTGGCGCATTATGGCCGTAAACTGGAACTTACTCAGGTTCCTTCCATCCTTATGTAAAAAGAGGGGGCCCTCGCCAGCCGGGCGAGCCACCATGTACTTAAATAGCCATACCGCGCAGAGCCCAGCCTCTGGGATGCAATGGAGACGTATCGTCGTCCCCCTCCTTGCCCTGTCTGTCTTGGACTGTCTCAGTGTTAATTCCACAGCCTTCACCATTGGTTTGATGTCCCTCGCCTGCAGGCATTGCTGCGCTGGGCCCGATTTGTTGGGAGCTACTAGTTCGCTGATTCGGAATGCCCCGAAGAAGGCCGTGGTGAATGCTGCCCTAAATAATAGCAGCTCGTATTTATCTGATATTATGCCTGCGAGGGCTCCTAGGATCTGCCCCAGCTTGGCGAAATCGATGGGACGCCTGTTGTCCTTCTTTTTCCCTTCAAACCTTCTCCAACCTTTTAAGGCTGTCTTTAGATAGGCCGAGGTAGTGGGGTCCTCGCCTGTGTAAAGCCTGGCAAAGTGGGCGATGGCGGACAAGTGCGCCTGGGCCCACGATCTCGTTTTCCTCGAGTTGAATGCCCATTGTACGAATTTCTCGACTGCTGTGCGAGTTTCTGCCCTGTCTTCCAGCGATTTTATGCCCCCAACTCTCATTACCGTGCTCGCGTAGGTCCTGTATCTTCTGTTTGCCTCTGCGGTAAGTGAGTGCCCTATTAGCCAGGACAAGTCTACTCCCCCAGGTCCCAAAGGCACAGTGGAAAGGGGGTCATCTCCCTGTCCGCCCCGGGTACCAGTTCTCTGAACCGCTTCATTTGGGACCGGGAAAGTGCGTCTGCTGCCGTGTTCTCTCACCCTGGCACGTGGCGTGCCTTCAGCTCCAGATTCCCCTCCAGCTGTAATTTAATTAAGCGCCGCATTAGCCTCAACATGTCAGGGCATCTCGCTGCGCCTCTGTTAATGGCCTGCACTACTCCCATGTTATCTGACCAAAGCGTGAGTTTCAGGTTTTTTATATTTTCCATCCAGATGGTCAGTGCCACAATTATCGGGAACAGCTCGAGAAACGCGATGTTCCTAGTGAGCCCCTGCGCATGCCACTTGTCCGGCCACTGGCTGGCGCACCAACTGTTTCCCAGGACCGCGCCGAACCCCAGGCTTCCGGCTGCGTCCGTGTAAAGAGCTATCTGTTCGGCCGTCACCCACCCCTCTCTCCAAATCCGCACCCCATTGAAATCCTGTAGGAACTCGTCCCACACCTGCAGGTCCTGTTTCACGCCTGCACTCAGCCGGATGTGGTGGTGTTTGTGGGTGACGCCGGCCGTTAACCCTGTTAGGCGCCTAGAAAATACCCTGGCGGGAGGGATTACCCGAGCCGCGAAGATAAGTCTACCTATTACTCCTTGGATATCCCTCAGGGTGGCTTTCTTCCGGCCCTGTAGCTTCGACACTTCTTCGCGAAATTCCTTTACTTTGTCTGGAGGCAGCCTGGCCGTTCCTGCTATAGAATCCAATTCTATGCCCAGGAACGTGAGTCTCGTGGTCGGGCCTGTCGTTTTCTCCTTTGCGAGGGGGACCCCTAGAGACCTGGCTAATTCCTCGAAGGCTGCCAGCGTTCTAGCGCACACCGAGGATCCTGCCGGGCCTGTGAACAGGAAATCGTCTAGGTAGTGCAGTTTTCCTCCTTCCTGGTGCCGGTCGTGAAGCGCCCATTCTAAGAAAGTGGCGAACTGCTCAAAATAGGCGCATGATATTGCGCAGCCCATGGGCATGGCCTTGTCAATAAACACATCCTCCCCCCATTGGAAACCCAGTAGGTGAAAACTGGAGGGGTGGACCGGCAATAGGCGGAACGCTGATTCAATATCCGCTTTCGCCATGAGGGATCCTATGCCTGACGCCTTCACCAGCTCAATTGCGTCGTCGACTGACGCGTAGCCCACTAAGCAAGCTTCGGGGTCAATACCGTCGTTCACGGAGGAACCTTCCGGAAATGATAGGAAGTGTATCAGCCTGAATTGCCCTTTTTCTTTCTTGGGGACCACGCCCAGCGGGGAGACCACTATGCCCTCGTGCAACTCCTTTGGGAGGGGGCCCTCGACTCTACCCAGGTTCAATTCTTTCTCTATCTTAGCGCTAACAACCTCGGGGTGTTGCCTTGCTGACTTCAAGTTGCTCGCCCCCGCTAAGGGGAGTGGGCCCTGGAATGGGATAACAAAGCCTTCCTCAAAGCCATCCACCAGTAACCTGGCATCTGCTCTGTTCGGATATTTGTTCGCCAATCTGCGCAGCTGTTGTGTAATAATGGGGGATCTGGCCAGCTGGCATTTACGAATGTCCACCAGATCCCCTTCTCTCCCTGTGTTAGGGCTAACGCTTCTTGCTCCTCTCTTTCTTTTCCCCTTTTGACTCGCGCTTGGAACCTTTGCATGCAACGGTAGCGTGCCTGCCCCCGCAGCTAGCGCATGCGTGTTGGAACTTACAAGAAGAGCCCCATGAGCAATCCCCCGCCTCGTATCTCCAACAGATCGCCTTAGTTGCGGTTGGGGAGTAAGATCTCCCGGTAGACCGCCTCTGATATGTACTATTCTTCCCCTTTTGGTACGAGCTCCGAAAGGGCTGGTCGCTTTTGCCCGCCCAGGCCCTCACCTCTTTGGCTGTAAGCATCTTGTGGATGAACCCCGAGACATCTTCCTCATTCCACTCCATTTCGGGGTGCCTCTGCATTTTTAATCTAAACCCTTTATCGTACTCTAACCAGGCATCCCCAGGGAACTGCCTCTGTGCTAGGTGGATGTTGGCCTCGTACAGCCACAAATCAGCAGCGCAATGGGGGAACCTTTCCACTATAATGCATGCCATGATTCTGAATGCATCTAACCAATTGTCGAAGGTGCGCTCCTTTCTGGCCCCGCGCCTTTCTCTCCTGTCCTCATCCTTCCTGTTGCACGTGGTTAGATCGAGCCCCTCTAGCTGTATTTCCAGTAGTGAAAATATGTCTATGAATTCCTTGCGCCATATCCTCTCTTTAACCGCAGGGGGGATGAGACATGCTAAGCCGGTGGCTTTCGTAGTCAGGGACGCCGTACCAGGGGATGGCCTGATGTAAGGATCGTTGACTAGCCCGCCCGGAGGTGGGCTTCCCGACACGGGGCCGTAACCCCACCCGAGTAGCGGGGAAATTTGTTCACCTTGGGCGGACAAGCCTACCTGCTCTTGCACTCTTGTCTGCCGGGCCCACCCCGGGTCGACCATATGCCAAGTCAGACCTGCCGCTTCTTCTGCGCGCGCTCCCTAGGCCCTGCTAATACTTGCCCTGTGCCATTAAGCAACCCCGGCGCCAGCGATTTCAAGCATTCTTTTACGATGTTGCTAATATGCTCACCCTTTTTCTTTTTGCCGGTCGTCTCACCTTGGTCGCCGCCCTCCGGTCTCGACGGAAGAGGTTTCTGACGTACTTTCCTCGGAGGGTTCCTCTTGGATGTTCTTTTCATCGGCGTGCTTTTGGGCTTCTTGGGTGCGGAAGGCCCTGGTTCTTCGTCTGCCTGGTCCACTGGTCTGTTCTCCTTCCCTTTACCCAAGTGAGGGTGGAGCCAGTCGTCACCGTGGATGGCCGATAATTCGCGGATCTTCTTCAGTACCTCTGCCATCTCGTCTGGCTGGCCTTCCGACATGTCGTGAGCCTCTGCGCACTTTTGTGTGGCTTCTTGGTTTCTCGCGTCTGCGTCAGGTCGTCGGCTGGGGCACCGCCAAATGCGTGTGCTCACCCCGGGCTCTGAGCTTGCTGCCGTTTTACCTGAAGCGATCTGGCGCCTTCGAAACCTTCGCGCTAATTTTTGCTTCGGGGGAGCTGGAACGGCGCGCCGTACTCCACGAGGTGTCCTCGGCGACGAGGACCTGGATCTCTGACAGGGCCTCGCCTTCTTCAGCTTCGTCCTCTGCCGCGTCGACTCCTTCTCTTCAGTCGTTGTTGCTGTCGCGCCGTTCTCCCAGCTCCTCGAAGGCGTTGTGCTTCTGCTGGGAGGGCGGCGGCGCTTAAATCCTCTTGAGCCCTCCATGAAGGCCTCAGGTTAGTCCCCCTGATTGGGGGGTTCAAATAACGCCAGGTTGACCATTGGGCGCCCTTTGGGGTCGCCCAGGTCAAAGGGTCACTTCCGGTCGGGTGGCTGGTGCGCACCCCGCTTCCGCTGGTTCCTGGGCGCATCAAGGCGCCCAAAACCAGTTTATCCCACTGGTGGCACCACGAGGATTATGGCGCCGGCCTTCAAGCCTCCCCCCCCCCCTACGGGGGGGGGCGGCGGCCTCTGCAATGCAGGTGGTAGGGTCGAAGGCTTCTGCAGATTGGATAACGGCAAGGTTTTTTCCAGAGAAAAATTATATAATTTGATTTTACGAGTTGTTGCCTGAAATTTTACGCCTTGTTTCCTGAAATTCAAGGGGAAATCTAGAAGGACCATGAGCAGATGTGTGAATAAAGCTGAGCCCTTTGTTTATGGACTTAACTTTCCGACTCGGTCAAGAGATAGTTAGAAATATTCACTGTTTGATAGAATGGCATCTGACGGCTTCCTGTGCCCCTGGGCAACGGAGGGAGTATGTTCACCAGTGTTGCTTTTAATGAGCTCTTCCTTGTCCCTTGTGTCTGCCACCTCTCCTCATGCTCTTCTTCCCTAAAAACGGCCTGATCGAGTTTCTTAGGTGGTTGTCTGTCTGTCTATTCTGTGAGGCTAAGGACCTTTTGTACTGTTGAGGTAGATGCTTGTTAGTTACCACATGTAGTAAAGTATGACTGTGCTTTGGGACACATTTATAAACCATTATGACACTGGATGTGTATAGGATGTCTTTATGAAAAAGTACCAAACACTGAGCAATGACTTGGCGTGACTAATAGACGTGGCACTGACAGTTACTAGTAGTATACACTAGTTACTACATTGGACTGACAAAGACTAGATGGCCAGCCCTTCACCCTTGCACACAAAGGAGTACACCAATGATGAGAAGCCCATACAACAAGAATGAGTATATGCTGTCGCCATCTTGCTTGCTTACATGAGGTGTGTCCCGTTTTTTGTTTTTTTACTGCATGATAATCATCGCTGTTTACTGTTACAACGGATAGCACCTAAAATATGCCCCACTAAACCAGATGGCGACTTGTCTAATACGCTTTGCCTGCCCAGTTGCTTTGAGTTGGAATGACGGGCAAAGGGTAATAAATCTCAAGTAATAACACAGTGTGTACTAGAGATGGGCTTTTTGTGTTGATTGTGGTCCAGCCAGGGACATGGGGTACTTGTTGGTATTACCCTATATGATTCATTCAAATCACAACTCCTTCGTTCATTTGACGACAGCTAATGAGTCATATTGTGCAATACCACAGATTGCTAATTTGCTTGTGTGGAGAATTAGCATGAACAAGCTCATTGATGTGTGTCGAAAATCATGGGTTTTTCTGTTGTATCCAGTACTGTGTTTAGGTAACCTGCGGGATAAACTGGCCTTAGATTATATCAGACCATTTTTGGTGTTAGTTAAGGCACGTCAGTACATTGTCATGTTGCTGGACTATCACTATGGGTGGTTTGAGGTCAGATCGGTGACAGAGATGACTGCTAAGGTGGTTGTGCCAGTTTTGGATTGAAGGGATTGTCTAAGCTGATTGTAGTCTTGAGCCCGGCAGTAATATTAGGACCATAGCTAAATCCAGCACTGCAGCACTTTATTGCACCATTCTAAATCAATCGGTGTGGTTGAAAGAATGAATTGGTTGATAAAAATGTGTGTGTAGTTGGCAGTCTAGAGGTTAGCACCTTATGAGGATACTCGGCAATTACCTTTCATCATAATGGCTGGCCATGTTCCAGGGGAGAAATAGATTATCAGTATAGATGGAACGAGGTGGAAAGCCCGACGTGGATTTGAAAGACGTTGTTGAAAGGATGCACCTGAGACAAAAGTCAAAGGCTAATGTAATGCAAAGGAAAGAAAGGGTTTTTTATCTGTGTGTGTACAGGCTGTGATACAGTGTCGATACCAAATGTGATGCATCAGGGGCGCGTAACATGTGATGCAGTGGGGCAACAGTAGGGGGCTCTAGCGGATAGGATGGCGTGTACGCTTTCACCCCGTCGCAAGCGCACGTACAAGAATATATCAATAAAGGAGGTGGGTGTACCCGGAAAGAGTTGTGACGAGTCTTTAAATTTGCCGTGTATATACAAGTCCCCCCAATTCTGAATATGGATCTTGGATTTAGTTCTGGAGAAGAGCCCCTCTCATAATCAGGGGGGGGAAAGGATCACTAGTCCTGCTTGAACTAAGGTTTTGCAGGTCGGTAAGTAGGTATCTCCCAAAAAAGACCCTCATACACATGTATATTGGAATAATCTCGTAGCGGTATATAATGTATCACCGCTTTTGTTTACACGTGCGTGCGTAATCATCGGATCGTTTTTTGTGTGTGCACCCTCCACCAGGAGGTTTTACCTTTGGTTTAAGGCAGTAGTGATCATCGATAAGTGGTGAGGTAAGTGGTGATTTAAAAAAAGTCCAGACAGCCAGAGAAGGAAGTTTTAATGATTCTGGATTCGGACAATTAATAAGATAATTCGTGCAGCTTTAGAATGAGTTAGGGTTTCGAGCGCACTTCATTCGTGGGTTAAAAAGGTCAACATGTTTCAGCCTTAAGTTGACGACAGGTCAATAGGCTTTCGTCAGGACCATTAGGGGTGAAAACGTGAAAAAATTTATAAAGAATATAGAATAGGTGAATTGTAACCTGATTCTTCAGGGAGTAGAAGGCATCATTGTACCTCTACAATGTGGAAGAAGTACTTCCTCGGGGATACGGCAGGAAAGAGAGAGGCCTCACTCCGGTCCTTCTTCTCAGTCCTGGCAGCTTGTGCTGTCTCTGCCAAAGATCGCCCGGAAATGTAGAGGTACAATGATGCCTTCTACTCCCTGAAGAATCAGGTTACAATTCACCTATTCTATATTCTTTATACATTTTTGACCTTTTTAACCCACGAATGAAGTGCGCTCGAAACCCTAACTCATTCTAAAGCTGCACGAATTATCTTATTAATTGTCCGAATCCAGAATCATTAAAACTTCCTTCTCTGGCTGTCCGGACTTTTTTTAAATCACCACTTACCTCCCTACTTATCGATGATCACTACTGCCTTAAACCAAAGGTAAAACCTCCTGGTGGAGGGTGCACACACAAAAAAACGACCCGATGATTACGCACGCACGTGTAAACAAAAGCGGGGACACATTATATACCGCTACGAGATTATTCCAACATACACGTGTATGAGGGTCTATTTTGGGAGATACCTACTTACTGACCTGCAAAACCTTGGTTCAAGCAGGACTAGTGATCCTTCCCCCCCCCCCTGATTATGAGATATCACAACGGAGACTGAAAGGATTCATACTCTGACTCCCCCCTCCTATTGATTATACGAAGAGCCCCTCTGCCAGCACCGGCATCTGTGGATGATATGCAAGGGGGAGCAGCTGGGAATATAGCCTTGGCACTTTCAGCATATGAAGAAGACTCCATTTTTGGAAAAGGTGATGGACAGAGTTTCTGAATGATGCAGAATACTCCTACCCAGTCAAGAGATCAGGGCTTGATCCATCACCATTTTTAGCTCACTGCACCATCCCAGCTCAGAACCTGGCTATATGCAAATTAGTCTGTTCCTGTCCCAGTGCATGATGGGAACAGGGCAGACCAAACTACTAAGCCAATTCTTCACCAGAAAGGAGACAAGCTACCGGGGACCGGTTTCTGGCATTTCAGCCGTCATCGGCCCGGCTTGCTTGAATCCTGATGGTGCAATGAGCTAGGGACTCACATCTGAGTATACCCTCCCGCACGTAGTGTGGATAAAATCAATTTTGGAAAAGGTGATGGACAGAGTTTCTGAATGATGCAGAATGCTCCTACCCAGTCAAGAGATCAGGGCTTGATCCATCACCGTTTTTTAGCTCACTGCACCATCCCAGCTCAGAACCTGGCTATATGCAAATTAGTCTGTTCCTGTCCCAGTGCATGATGGGAACAGGGCAGACCAAACTACCAAGCCAATTCTTCACCAGAAAGGAGACAAGCTACCGGGGACCGGTTTCTGGCATTTCAGCCGTCATCGGCCCGGCTTGCTTGAATCCTGATGGTGCAATGAGCTAGGGACTCACGTCTGAGTATACCCTCCCACACTTAGTGTGGATAAAATCAATTTTGGAAAAGGTGATGGACAGAGTTTCTGAATGATAGTTTGGTGTGCCCTGTTCCCATCATGCACTGCGACAGGAACAGACTAATTTGCATATAGCCAGGTTCTGAGCTGGAATGGTGCAGTGAGCTAAAAAACGGTGATGGATCAAGCCCTGATCTCTTGACTGGGTAGGAGTATTCTGCATCATTCAGAAACTCTGTCCATCACCTTTTCCAAAATTGATTTTATCCACACTAAGTGTGGGAGGGTATACTCAGACGTGAGTCCCTAGCTCATTGCACCATCAGGATTCAAGCAAGCCGGGCCGACGACGGCTGAAATGCCAGAAACCGGTCCCCGGAAGCTTGTCTCCTTCCCAGTATAAGAATTGGCTTGGTAGTTTGGTTTGCCCTGTTCCCATCATGCACTGGGACAGGAACAGACTAATTTGCATATAGCCAGGTTCTGAGCTGGGATGGTGCAGTGAGCTAAAAAACGGTGATGGATCAAGCCCTGATCTCTTGACTGGGTAGGAGTATTCTGCATCATTCAGATACTCTGTCCATCACCTTTTCCAAAATATGAAGAAGACTCCGCCAGGCCTTCATAGTGCAACCCACAGATAAGGTACCACCAGGTCTACTTTCAGGCTCGGCAAGAATGACTCCTTCCAATGGTTTGGGGTGCGCAAGCCAATGCTCAGTGGCAACCTGGGACGTGTATCTGGGAGGATGGAACCAATAGTGTGCAAAATGCCCCTGCGTGCAGAGATAATACAATTTGAAATTTGGCACATCAAAACCTCCATACGAGGACGGCCCGGTCAAAGTCTCCCACTGCAACCGAGGTTGCTTGCCTTCCCAGACAAGGCAAATAAGTTCTGACCGAAGCATGTTAAAAAAGGGGTGTCCTGGGTAGAGCAGGATGTTTAAAATAAGGTATAAAAATTTAGGGAGAATGACCATTTTAATGAGTGATACCCGGCCTGCCATGGTAAGGGGAAGCGCTATCCACCTAGGGATGCAATTGGTGACATGCTCTAGAGTACGCCCATAATTACTGCGCAGCAATTCATCACGGTCATTAGTAATGTGTATGCCCACATATTTCACCCCCTCATCACACCATAAAATAGGGTAATCAGTGGGGAAAGATTGTGCCACCGCGGTGAGCAGGAAAAACTGCGACTTAGACCAGTTGATGCCCGATAGTCCGCCAAAACGTATGAATTCCCTCAACAGTGGATTGAGGTTATGTATCGGGTCTTTGACATACAGCGTGAAGTCGTCTGCATATAAGAAGACTAGGATCGGCCACAAGAAGCATCTTAGGGCTTTCTCCGGGTGGTGCTGCCGGAGTCTTGCCGCTGGGGGTTGATTGCTAGGGCAAATAATAACGGGGAGAGGGGACACCCCTGCGTGGTACACCTCGTGAGCATAATAGAGGCCGAGACATGTCCGTTGATTTGCACCCGGGTCGTGGTTGATGTGTACAGTAGCTGGATCCACGACAGAAACAGAACCGGGAATCCCATACATCTGAACACAGTAAACAAGCAATCCCACTCCACTGAGTCAAATGCTTTTGTGGCATCTAGAAAGACCGCCACAAGCGCCAGCTGTGGGTCCACACTGTGCATTACCGAGAATAAGGTGCGTAAATTATGGGAAGTGGCCCTCCCAGGTATAAATCCCGTCTGGTCCGGCAAGACCAGTTTCTCCATTAACATTCTAAGCCTGTTCGCCAAAAGCTTTTCCAGGATCTTCACATCAGTATTAATCCGAGATAGAGGTCTGTACGAGTCACAGCGGTCGGTGGGTTTTCCTGCCTTTGGCAAGGAGATGATTAGGGCTTCCCTCATCGAAGGAGGGAGAACCTGAGACTCCAGCGCCTCTTTGTATACCTCACATAAGACTGGCAACAACTGCTCAAGGTACATTTTGTAAAAATCTACGGGTAGCCCGTCTGAGCCCGGAGCTTTGCCGGATTTCATGTGCATCACTGCATCTCGAAATTCGTCCTTCTGGAAAGGCTCGGCAAGGAACTCCCTTTGGGAATCTCCCAGCCAACCCAGGGTAATATCTCGCAAGAAGGGGGCAAAATCAGGGGGCGCAGTACGTTTGGAGGTATACAATGTTTCATAGTAGGTGGTGAATGTGTCAGGATGGTCTGGCTGTCTTTCTGGTGATTACCCATTTCGTCTAAAATGTCAAGGATGTAGATAGAAAATTTAGGCTTTTGTATGTCCCAAGCAAGTGCCTTTCCTGGCCTTTTCCCCTCCCCATACCGGTGCGCAGTAAAGTGATTCCCCCGTAATCGCGCCTCTCCGTCTGCGGTGTCTGTAAATTCGGTAAGCTTAGATTGGAGCGTGGCCCTATGTTCGCCCGATGAATCCCGCCACATGTCCGCTTCCAATTGTTTCAGTTCACCCTCCAGTTTATGCAGACTGCGCTTGATGTCTCTGAGCACCCCAGAGCTCTTCGCCATGTAGAAGCCTCGAATAGTCACTTTAAAGGCTTCCACCGCTGTGCCTATGCTTAGGACCGAGTTTCTATTGCGGGAGAAAAACCCTGAGATCTCTTCCCCCAGTTCTGTCTGAAAAACCATATCTAATAGCGCTTCAGGGATCAGTCTCCAACTGAAGGGGGGAGCAACTGTGTATGGGAGTGCGAGTTTCAGGAGCACTGGCACGTGGTCAGAGAACGTTCTAGCCATGTGTGTGACTGACTGTATCCACGATGCCACCCCCTGCTGATCAACCAGTAATCAAGCTGCGACCATGTCGCATGAGCCGTCGTGAAGTAGGTGCCCTCTTTCTGCCAAGGATGCCAATGCTTCCACGCATCTATCAGGCCATGAGCAGTAAGGATTTGTGCAAGCGTCTCCTGAGTCCGTGTATAGTGATGAGGTTGAGGGTGGGATCTGTCTAGGGGTGAGCACAGTGTCGTGTTAAAATCCCCCCCCCCCCCCCCCCCCCCCCCACACAGAATGTGTGTGGAACCTATTTTCATGATCTGGCCCCATAGAGAGATGTAGTAGGTAGGATCATCTACGTTGGGCCCATAGCAGCAGACCAGTGTCAAGGATTGTGCGCCTAGCTGGCCCCATAATATACAATGCCTTCCTGAAGCATCAACCTCCGAGTCTCCCAGCAAAAAGGGGTACCCTTCTTGATTAAAATTACAGTACCTCTTGAACACGATGAGTAGGAGGAGACTATTCGGATTGATGCCCACCTACTGCCGAAACTAGAGCTCCCTGTGGGAGTAGTGTGCGTTTCTTGCAAAACTGCAATTTGTATGTGATGCCTGTCTAGATAGATCAATTGTCGGCCTTTGCGGGGGTCGCCCAACGCTCTGACATTCCACATCAGGAGGTTGAGTCTCTGGGGTCAGTGGACGCCGAAATGTTTGTGTTTGTTATAGAAACTGCAGAACAACTGGTGTACGGGTCGGAGTCGATTCCAGAGGTCTGTGTTGATGTGTTTAGCTGATGACGTGGGATGTAGGAACTATCAAAGTGCCAGAACAAACTGCCCCCCCACCCACCAGGGCCCCCAAATCGTGCCGGGAACCACCCACCCTATCCCAATTCAGCGAGATTAAAGTACAATGCGTGGCAACATGCCTGAAGTATGTGACAATGAGTTCCAATAACCAATAAAGGGGAATGCCCATAGAGGGGGTCGCCAGTGCAGCACGGAAAGCAACCCGATCCTCTCTTCGTCACAAGCCATCAGTAGATGTTGCGACGGGAGTCAAAACGGCCCAGTCAGAGGAGGAAGGGGCGGTCACCTGGCTCAATAATGAATAGTACCTGCTGCCGTGTTAAAACCTGAATGTCATTAGTAAAAGTGAGAACAGATAGCATATTCTGTTGCAATGCAAAGTCATTTAAACTATAGTCCACCGCGTGGAGCGCCCAAGCTAGCCCCAGGTCATGGCATCTGCTACATCATACATACGTGGACCGTGATCTGGGGTGTCGCATGTCTGTTAGGCCGCCGTGGAAGTCCTGTAGAGTCTCTCTCTTTATTTCTCCAGTTCTATGTCTCTCCCGGTGTGTCAGTCCGCTTGTGGGGAGGGCGATTGCAAAGCTGATGCTCTACCCGAAGAGCGGTGTTGGATTGTCTTGAGGAATTCTTCCACCTGGTGTGGGTTCATGAAGACGTTTCTTTTCCCCTTGTAGGTAACTCGCAATCGTGCCGTGTAGAGTAGGGCGTATTCAATCTGTGCTTTCCTGAGTTTTTGTTTCACGCCGAGAAATTTGCGGCGGGCTTCCTGCACTGCCACCGTAAAATCAACGGAATATAGAGAAGTGCACACTGTTGTATTAAAGATCCTTGTGGTCCCTGGCCATCTTTGGAGCGGGATCGCGGTCCCGGTAGTTTAGAAGTCGTGCCACTATTGGTCTGGATGGCCCTCCGGGAGGTGGTCTTGGGCCCAGAGAGCAGTGAGCCCTCTCTACAATGAATTGGGGAGAGAAGGGATCCTCATTGCATGCACCACGTATTTGTTTCTCCACACATTCTTTCATGCCGCCCGTGCTCTCCGGAATTCCCATAATTTGTATGTTGTTTCTACGGCCACAGGCTTCCAAGTCCTCGTTTTTTGCCGCGATAACTTTAAGCAGCTTATCCATATGTGATATTTGCTGTTGCAGCTGTGTAGTGAAGTCTTCATTTTCAGAGATGCGGCGTTCAGCTTCTTTTAGCTGGCCATCGTGCTTGTCGACTTTTTGAACCAGAAAATCCTACCTCATGTTCATGGTGTCCATCTTGCCGGATAGGTCCGACATGCTATGCTGTAGGGCTAGCAGTAAGGATTTAACCTTGTCTCCCTGGCCCGGCGGTTGTGAGTGCACCATGTAGTCCACCGCCTGGTTTGTGTCTTCAGGAGTGGAGCATGTGACTGCTTTCTTGCCTTCAAAGACCAACTTCGATTGTCTACCCTCCAGCTTGCAAAAAACATAAGAGTGTCAAAGGGTCTAAAAAGTCTAACTAACAGAACAGTGTCAATTCATCTAACCGTGATAGGAAGACTTTGCAGTGCAAATCAGTCACCCACTAATTCAATTGATGGGTAGTTTGTAACACTCTACCACTATTGGCCATCACTTGGTTCTCAGGAGGTTATACCAACTGACCCCCATTTGAACCAGTGGTGTACCAATTTTTGTGGCCAACAGGAATGCCAAATGATGAAGGGTGGTTCCGAGGGGTGACTGATGGATATCCTGTGAGTTATCACTGGTATCCACCAATGTCTTCCTATCACGGTTAGATGAATTGACACTGTTCTGTTAGTTTAATGAACCACACATAGACTTTGTAGACCCTTTGACACTCATGTTTTTTGCGAATGTGTCTCTGCCTGGTCTTTAAAAATCCCTGAGGCCCTCCCCAACCCTTTTTGTTTCCTTACCCTCCAGCTTGTCCATGTCTCAAGGGTGTAGATCCTGCCTCAGGGGCCCGCATTGTGTAACACCAGTTGTGTGGACAGAATTCCCAAGCAGAAGTGGCTGTCACCCTGCAGGTGAGGTGTTGGTGATTACTAATAACAGGATGCCCCTGCTACAGGAAGGATGTTCGCCCAGACTCCCCTCCAATTGCACAGCTCCATAGTGCGACCACGGTTATGGGTGTGAGGAGATGCAGGGGGACCAATATTATGTAAACATCAAATTTCTCTGCGTATCATAGGTTCCCCCAATGTGCAGATGGTCTCTATACCAGTATAAGGCAAGCCCAAACAGAAATACAGGGGCCCCAGTGGTGTCCCACATGCTAGGGTACAATAGTGCCAGGAGACTAGCTGATATTAGATAATAGCGGGACCCTCCCGCTTTACAACCGCACTCCACGCAGTGTGTCCAGACAATGCTTGGAGCCAGCGCTCCCGCTGCCATTCACAGCACGTCCGCCTGCATGACAAAAATGGCTGTCGCCTCACCGCCGCTTAAGGGTTCCGCAGCGAGGCTCAACGAATGGCCCACAGCGCCTGCACAGCCCACGTTATGCACAGCCAGCTCCCAGTCGAGTCCCGCTCACCCGCTAATCATCAGATCGATGTTCCAAGATGGGTCGGCGGAACAGCGGGGCACAGCAGCTCTGCTTCTTCGCGGTGGGGGTCGGGTGGCCCAGCGCGCACATGTGAAGCCGTGGCGCTCGAGTGGCAGCCAGCCTAGACCGTGCCCCAGGCAGACGGGCTCCGCCTCCCGCAGCTTACAGTCTTCGGCTCCGGGCACCACCGCAAGTCGAGTATTACAGCATATGTCGGCACCCGAGGAAGCGGCACAGTTGGCAGGTTGCTACAGCAGCTTGAAACTCAAAATTCTTGCAGCAGAGGCGGCGGATAAATGAAATATAAGAGGCCAGGTAGCCGGAGTCTCACAAGTGTGCGGCCATCATGGTTGTGCGCCACCTATCGCCCTGGATTTGTCAAATCCTCTGTGTGCCATGCAGGTTAGCAATGTAGTGTAATTTGTTTTACTTTATGGAGAGAAATAGTATCAGTTGTTGTTGAGGTTATGAACATCACATGTACTTTCAATTCTGAACAATGATGTTGGGTATATAGGATTATCAGTTTGAAGCTTTCTGCGAGCAAGGCCTTCTCTGCGCTGGGTATATTTTCTTGAGTTATACCATATTAATCGTTATTTATTTGGTGTACACTTACATATCGATGTTACCATTTAAGATCTGGTTCCTCAATGGGATTTAAATCATGCTTTAGTCTCTCTGATGTACAAACAATTTAACTGTATTACCTTGTGTGACATGGATTTGTTGATTTGAAATCTTCTGTTTTTAGTAGCAAGTACTTCTTTCAGAAGAACCAGTGAGCTTAAGGCTCTCTTCTCCAAAAATCCCTGCATAGGCTTCAACAAATTCTCGGGTGAATTCTGGATCCTTCCTTTGTTTATTTGAAAAGACCTTACTGATTTTCAACTAAATCGAGTGATCGTTCTTCCCTTTTAGCGGCCACAACCAATCACTTTTTCATCAAAGGAAAACAAACAGGACCACGTATGTTCCTCCTACAATCGAAATTGAATAAAATGAGAGGGGCCTCACAACCCAAAGGGACAGGCCTCCATATAAGACTGTCAAGTCACACGTTTTTCCCTTTGGGACCACACTTCACCACACCAATTGTACCACCTGTTCATTCATATATTCATTTGTAAAGTCTTATACACCATGCATTCATAACCCCAATCCTGAGTAACTCAAGTGCCACAAAGAATTCCAAAGATTTTTCTCACGGGTTTAATAACAAATCTTTTCACAATAGTTACAAATAATGTATTAAAAAGACCTTTTAGAAAAACTACATCACAAGAAGAAGTCATTTAAAAATAAGTTTTTTGTTAAAATTTAAAATACAGAAAATAACACTCAAAATTAAACAAATTAATGACCATGGAAAAGAGAGAGAACACACAATACAATTACATTTGCCTTAACCCTTTGGATGCGTCAGACGGCTGGCGTGTGCAGCCGATGTGTGCGCCGAGAGCCGTCCGATTTGCGCACACGTGAAATTTTGGCTGCATCCAAAGGGTTAAAATTTGCACATTCGTGCAAATCAAGAACAGCTGCACATGATTCTTAAAAAATCATCTTCTAATGATCCCGTTGTTTCGTAAAACAATAATATTTTAATGATCCCATTGGTTCTAATTTAGCACAACATGGGCGCGACACGTTTCGGTTGTTTAGTGCATTTTTTGTGACGACCTTCGAGACAATAGAATTTCTCACAAAAATTCCTATTATTAAAAATCCTGCATAGAAACATATAGATGCAACCAGTATCATAAATGTACCCTCATAAATACTTATACAAATCAAAAATAAAATGTGTTATCAAAGAAATAAAATGTGTTATAAAGAAAATGATCTATTTAATAAATGCCATTTTATGCATTTGGAATTAGTCATATATAGGCACAATACTACACTGTGGACGAGGGGTTCCCAGATTCAGACATATAAAATGACTTGCATACCATTATAGCTTGTCACACAACTTAGCGCCTCTAACATTTCATGCCTTTTATAGTTAATCATATACTAGCACAATCCCGTTCCCAGATAAAAAGAAATCTCAAATTCATAATGGAGTGAATTGTATATTCTTACTAATACATATGGTATGACACCTCTATTCCATTCATTACATACTCAACCCTCAAAGGAAAACAAACAGGATCACGTATGGTCCTCCTACAATCGAAATCGAAATTGAAATGATTAACTCTAAAAAAGGATGAAATGTTAATAGGTATGCAAGTCCTCTTATATGTGTGAATCTGGGAACGCCCCGTCCTCAGTGTAGCATTGTGCCTATCTATGTATAATTCCAAAGGCATAAAATGTCATTAATAGATGCTTGTTAAGAGTTAGATTACTGTCATTTAATAAATAGAAAATGTTTTTTTATAATTGATGATAACACGTTTAATTTTTGATTTGCATAAGTGTATTCATGATGGGACTTTTAATAATTGGAATTCTTGTGAGAGAAATTCTGTTGTCTTGAAGGTGGTCAAAAAATGCACCAAACCCCGAAATGCACCATCGCCCATGTTGTGCTAAATTTGAGAAAAAGATAGGCACATTAGAAGAGGGGTTTTTTTACAAATCATTTGTCGTTTTTGATCTGCAAAAATTAGCAAGTTTTAAGACAAATGTAATTGTCTTGTGTGTTCTCTTTCTTTCCCATTATTATTAATTTGTTTAATTTTGAGTGTTGTTTTCTGTATTATACATATAAACAAAAGGTGTTTTTTAAACAACTCATTTCATATGTTGGCTTTTTTTTAACGGACTTTTTGATACGTTTTTTGTAACGTATTGTGAAAAGATATGTTATTAAATCCTTGAGAAAAATCTTAGGAATTTTTCGTGGCACTTCACTTACTCAGGCTTGGGGTTATGAATGCAGTCTATTAGACTTTACCTTTGAATAAATGAACGAACAGCTGAATTGGTGTGGTGAAGTGTGGTTCAACAGGGAAACACTTGTGACTTGACAGCCTCCTGCAACTGAAGCCAATGCTCGACATTCACATCAACTAAGGTACACAGCCTTAATAAAAAAAGACCAAGGCACAGTACCGGAAACGGATCAGCATGTGATTGGTCATGGACTCATGGTTAATTCTCTGGTGTAACCTGTTAACTATGTGGAAACTCACATTTGCCAAAGCCTCATGGAACCAGGTGCATTGCAGCGATACTAATGTTTACAATCTAACATTTCTGGAGCTCTAACATTTTTGTTAGAGAGAACAGTTCGTTTTAGAGTTTCTGAACATGGGTTCATCGTTTATTTGGGGTTTTTTCCTCAGGCTAAAAAGCGTGGGAAACCACCACGGATTTAAAGTGTACAGTTGTATACTCTCCTGCATTACAAAATCCCATGAGATTGCAGGAGTCCGGCTCATCAGAGGGTGTGTGCTGATTTCACCAATTTGAAAAAATCAGTCACCTCCTAAAGACATATACCCGTTACAGAGATTTACAGGACAGCGGCATAGCTGCCCTATTCTATTTTTAAAGCATTGCGTCTTTATGCTTCGTTCAGGAAAGAGAGCTTTAGGATTTTAATAGCTGCGCAGGTATGTATTTGCTTCAAGGCTGTTGAGTGGGCACGTTCTTTCGTTTCCTCGAATCATTTTGGAATTAGATCCCCAATCAGTTGGAAAGCTAAGGAGGGAGTGACAGGGTAAGGAGATATTCATTTCATGGTGAGTCGGGAACTTTTCCTTCAGGCTCTCCCTCCTTCACAACAGCCAGGCTTCTTCACTTGGAGCATATGCTGGGGGTCAACCTTGCATCTTGGAAACACAGCGTGGAACTGGGTGGGGGCACTTGGAGGTGCAAGTGCACGAGCAGAGTGTATTTATGTGTACGGGAAGGTCTACAAAAAATGAAGGTAGCGGCGTTCTTTTAGAGGAACTCGTAAATCAGAAATGGTTGTGAAGGAAGTCAAGTACGAATTACGTTTTCTTGGTTTCACTGTGAAGATCATTTTCCAGTAGTCAAGGTCTTCGATATGGAGGAGCGAAATTCAAGTAGCTTTGGAAAACAAACAATGTAATTGTTTTGGAAGAGTGGAATAATAGGGGAAGGTTCACACACCTTGTCCAGGCTCACCTCTGCTATAACCCCGAGAAATCTAGTACTAATCTGTGCATATTATGTACACATTTAGCAGAGTGGTAACGTTGCACAGGCTTCGGAAAACTGAGCGTGAACAGAAGTGGTAAAAGAAATTCACCCTTTTAGTCATTCAAATACTTTTATTTAGGCATGCATCTCACACTGACCTGAGAACCAAACTTACACAGTCAAAGATCTTGTGTAGCTCAGAAAGTTTTGACGTTATTTTTTTTAACATAGTAGGGGCGTTAGTGTTGGCAAACAAATGTTATTTTGACGGGCACGTTTTATGCACAGTTAGGGTTAGGGAATTGAGCTCGTCACCTTTGAACGTTGATCTCTCTACATAGAAACAAACATGTTCTTTACAGGTTTATGGCTATTCTTAATCGACCCCTGTATAGTGCACAATTTGCCATTAGTGAGAAATCCTAGCCTGTTTCACAAAGGAATGAACATGAATATTCAACACACCGTATGTGCATATCTTGGGTAAGGTAGCCCCATATCGACTTTACCTCCGTCAGTAGATGAGTTTGCATAAGGGGAGAGTGACAAGTGGGTACAACTGTTCATTCAATAGTGACAACAAAAGACACCTCGTATGATTTAGGGGACAAAAAGGTGGCAATACAACTTGGGATATATGTTTACTTATAAGTTTAATGTTAAATCAACTCGGAATGTTATGTTCTTTTCAAATATCTCACATAAAAGGCGACCATATTCTAATTTTTCATTGAAGTGAAGATATAATATTTGTAAGCACTAGGTGGCGCTGTTGTATAATAGGCTTTTTAAATCGTACTTAAAGTGCATTTGAAAACAATTTACTACAAATGTGTTCTTTTTATTATAGCTTTTAAGGAGAACCAGAAAGTGCGTGCATAAAATCATCAGCATTTCAAGAAGTTTCTTTTTGGATTAACAACCGCTTACGTCGACATCAGGTAAAAACGGTCATGAATGTCCGGCAAGGCTTTTGCTTTGGTTTACTGTTCAGGCTGATAAAACGTTTCCTTACATTATGCGTTTCAAACTAGCGAATGCGTATAAGAAGACAACTGCAATAATGTGCTCATTTACAAGTGGCCGCTTTCTTAAGCTTTGACTGAACAGGCTTCCCTTACTTCAAGTACACCTGAACATGCCTAAGGTTTAAAGCAATTATCTTCGATATTATATTTCGTACACTCAGCCTGCTTGTTGATTAGGTTAAAACATGAAATGCAGGTTTTTTTCTTGGCACAGTTCGCGCGTTCCCATCATTTCGTGTCTGTTTTACCAAAATGTGCATTCCTAAGTTAAACCTGGACAAATAAAACAATTCTTTGGCATGGTTACAGTTTTTATAATGGAACTTAAATATGTTCATTGTATCCCTTTGTTTCTTAAAAAAGAGAAGGCAGTTGTTTTTTTATTTTATTAGCCGTTCTTGAATCTCAGTAGTTTTGTAGGTTGTGGTTAGATAAGTCAGAAGCCCATTTTACTATGATTAGAATTTGGATTTCTCTATTATGTTTTCGCTTGAACTTGTTACTTTTAAAAGCATAGGCTCAGTTGCACTCACTGCTGAAAAACGGTATGTGATCTGATGGCCACAGGTTCGAACAAATCCTGGTGGGGTTATCTAGCCCCTAATCCTTCCAGGGTATTTTTAATAATTTCACCTATTACCAATACCTAGAACTGATATCGGTTTCTGTAGAATGCTGCTAATGTCTAAGACTGAATTGCATATAGCTGCGTCCAAATTGAGGTGACTTGGTGTGCAAAATAACGATGGATTGGGATGCGGCTGAGTAATTACCAGTGGCTGAGAATTCACGCATTCCATCCTTCCTTTGTTTGCATACTTTTAGTGTGTCGCCCTAAGTGGGACGGGTATACCCAGATGTGGGTCCCGTGCACACTGTCACTGGAACCAACTTGTACCTGGCTGATGAGCCCATAATTAGGGCAACACTGGTCCCCGGTCTTTTGGTCCTGGGTTGCTTGTGTTCCGGTTCAGGGAGGATCTGCCTTGGCAGTGAGGCCTGGACTATTACAATTGGAGCAGGGTCAATAGTGATTTGCATGTGGTTGGGCCGAAACAGAGGTGACATGGTGTGCAAAATAAAAAAGTTATGTGGATGCAACCCGAGTAATTATAAGTGGGTGAGATTAATTCAATCATTCCATCCATCACTTTTTTATATACTTTAGAGTGGATGAGTTGAGCAGGTGGCGCCTGGCGTATCACAAGTGGCATCTACACCTGAAGGTGGTACAGGGCCTCTTCCAACAGTCAGGAGAGACCTGGCTAGATCTTTTTGCAAGTGTCGAGGACTCACAATGTCGAATGCTGTGTGCATTGAAGTTTTCGCAAGAACACTCGCTAGAAAAGGGATTCCACCTGGATTGGAACGTAGGACTTCTCTTTACACCTTCCTGCCCATGCCTCTCCTGCTTCTGAAAAATATAAATAACGACCCGGTCCACGTCATTCTAGTGGCTCTGGATTGGGCCAGGAGAGTATTACCTGGAACTTCCAGGCATGAGCACCTGTCCTTCGATCAGGCTACCACTTAGGGAGGCTATTCTGTTACAGCAACAGGGCAGGGTAGTCCACCTGAATCTGTGCAGTTTACACCTTTATGTATGGACATTGAGCTACAGCAACTGACTATGTTGACCTGCCCGAGGTGGTTAATGTCTTCCTTGCCGCCAGGTGCTATTCCACTAAATACATTTATGCTGGGATCTGGGACAAATTTGTGACCTGGTCTGGCACTTGTGAGAAAGACCTCTGTCAGACTTCTTTTTGTGTGATTTATCTTTAGCCTAGCAAGACATTGTGGTGGGACCTATTAAATATAATTTTTCTGCCCTTTTGACCTTTCTGTGTTTAAAGGACCAACCATCCTTTTTTAAATCACCAATTGTAATGAGATGTATTAAAAGTTTGACACACGCGTCCCCCAAAGCAGTTTTGGTTTACACCTTAACTTGATGTTTCTCATGAGTATTCCCTCGAGCCGATGCATAGTTGCCGTCTGCATCTCATGACTTCGAAGAGTGTTTCCTCATCATGATTATGCCAGCTTATCACTTGAGTGAACTCAGGCACTTCCACTGCAACTGCCAAGCACCACCTTTTTCCTGGATAAGTTGGTGCTGAGGAGTCTGGTGACGTTCTTGCTGTAAGTTGTGACTCCCTTTCACTTATGGCAAGCCAACACCTTGCCTGTGTTCTTTGCTTTAACTCACCCCTCGAAAGAGGAGAGGCTCTATCTGATGGCTCCCAAAAAAGCTTCAAGCTTTTTTGTTCTTGCCATAAAGCATCTTGTGATTGATAAACTTTTTGTGTGGCCCACCAAGGTGAAGAAAGGGAAGGCTGCGCAGAAGAGGAGACCCTGTTACGATTGATAGTCTCCCTGCATCAGCATCTGCTATGCACGACCCCCCCCGCTGCACTTGAACATGTGTTAACTGATCATTCCCATGGAAGTTAATCATGCACCTTTACAGTATCACACAACGTACCTCCCCAGTAGTTGTCTCAAGGGCTTTGGATAGCTGGCGTTTAGATGTGGAATCACCTATCACCGACGTGCAGTGGCTATTCTGTTGCGGCCAACTAGAACACCTCTCCGCTAACTATAGATTGAAACGTATTCACTTGAAGTTCCCGCACGGCAATTATTGAACCCCACTGCACATTAACCGCATGGATCTCAGAACAGATGCTAACTTTTGGAGGTGCCAGACACCACAAGCTACATTTCTATATCTAGCATGGCAGGGCCTGCCAATAGCGGAACACCTGGGCAAGGTATATGACATTATCCAGGAGGTCACGGGAACGGAACTGAGCCACACAGCTCTGGTGGGATTGCTGGTTATGTCAAAGATGCTCCCCCTGCAGATCGCCGCCTCCTCGCCATGATGCTCTTATTGGTGAAGCGTAGAGTAGCCATACATTGGGGTAAGCGCTCTGCTCCCTCAACTCACACATGGATACAGGATATCACATTCTGACCAGAACAGTTTGTCCACGTTTTGGGAGCTAATGCCCCCTTCGACCAGACCCAAAGATATTTGGGTTCGATTTGCAGCCTGGCTATGACAGAGAGAGTCCGATCCCTCCATACCATCTGGAACATCCTGAGCATTATCCCGCCTAAAAGCACTAAAAGTCTCCACTGCTGCAATGAATACGGGCATAACAATGCCATTGACACTGAATGTTGAGGGAATATGTTTATGCTGTTGCGGCCATGCTTGAATGTAATGTTGCAATCTGAGATGATTGAAACTTTAAATCCTTATTCAACTATTACCGACTGCCTTTATGTTTCACTAAGTTGTGAATTTGCGCCATCCATCGACTATATATGTTATCTGCGATGAGTTCCCTTAGTCTCCTCCCCTTTCTGTTGTTGACTTTATTTCTGTCAGCCATGCATTTATCCATTACTTATGTCAGATTGTAGAATATTGTATGGCTATGAAAACTTAAATATTATTTTTTTTAAAAACATCTGCTATGCACTGGCGAGAAGCAGCCCCCTCAAAGTCTGAGAGGCCATTCCACCATGGCTCAGGCAGCTATCACTGCTTTAACTCGCAGAGTACCTGTTCTTGACATCTGCCATGCTATGAATTGGGCATCAGTGCATATGTTCTCAAAGCACTACTGCCTTGATGGGCAGGTCTGCTTAAAACTACACTTCACCCTTATGGTCCTGCAGGAGTTTTCGGTCGGTGTCCACTCATGTGTCTTCCACCTGACGAAGCACTGTTTTGTATATATTCTAATGTGCGGAATCTGCGATTAGAAGTATCCAACAGAGCAGGCAACTTACCTTTGATAACGCACTTTCTGGTGGATACTCTTATCTTGCCTCGATGCTTCACTTAAATGCGCACCACCTAGTGTTAAGGAGTACTGCTGAAGAATGGTTTTCATATCCAGTCCAAGGGGTTTTCTAAGGGGAATCTGCGGTTAGATTGATTATTCTCCAGAAAAAGCCCACCGAAGGTAAGTAAATAGTTCATCAATTCAGACAGTGGAACCTACATTTTGTGGCCAACAAAAATTATTTAAAATTATGGTATAAGTTTTAATTATGCATTTTATTTTTGGATCTTATATCAAACACATACTATAATCCTCATTTCTACATTTTTTTAATTGGAAACCTAGAATAACTTTTGTTAAGCTAACAGATGATCAATCACATATATTGTACTGTTGAAGTTATGCATCTTAAAAATGTGGGTAAATTGGTCATTTTCCTTTGACTGTGAATCAACCTGCTGTTGAATTTGTTCTTGGTTGCCATAAAATTCTGAAAGATGTAGCAACGGTGTAAATGTAAAATTAGCATAGTGAGGAGCCCAGGAATGATACACATATCATGTGCAGGTCACGGTCGTCCTAGTATGGTGATGCATATACACACATGCATCATCACGCATGCATGTGCATACGTCATGATGTGGCAGCCATTTTGTTTTTGTTTATAATTTGCTTTTCGAAGATGGCGGACTCCCAAATTAAAAAATATATAAAAGTGTGGCGTTGCAGCAAAATTAGGCAACCAGGCCTTCCCAAAAAATAAAACCGTAAATATGAAAAAAAGAAGAATGCCACAGGGAGGGGCCAATAGTGAAGCAAGCGTGGTGCCAGTACAACTGGATTACACAGTGATGAGTGGCTGGAGCAGGAAGGGAGCAATAGAGTCGCTGGGTGTCGGTGTTAAACTAAAAAAAATAAATACAAATAAGCAGGATTGGGAGGTGCAGGGGAAATAATGATGAGCTTAGGGGGGATGGGCAACTACATGGAGTGCCTATGGGTGATAATTTAAGGCGAGCAATAGCACACGAGGGAGAGAGCAAGGAAACACAGGCACTGTCATTAAACGCTGAAAAAAAAGAAGAAAGTTTGTTTCCTGAATGTAAGCAGTGCAAAGAAACAAGTCATCCATTCACAGGGATGGTAAGAAAACGCTATGCTTCACATGAGGGACAAACACAAGAAGAAGAGGAAAGCCGTTGAAAATGCAGCAAGCAACGAGAGTGACAAGAAAGTAAATTAATGAGATCACTAATTATTGGTAGGGTTTACAATAAGTCTTGGACAGCTAAAAGCTATCTGTAGATGATACCTCGATCACATTATCAACTGCTCGCACTTCTACCCCCTTTTCCATCTACACAAGAAGGCTTCCCTCTAAAAGGCACTACGTCCAATTAATAAGAAAGGGATTACATTTGGGTCGGCGAGTCCGCATACGGTCTTCTGAGGGGTACTATGTCATTAGACTAACTCTTCCTTTGGTTTAGTGATCTGTGAAGCTTCAGAACCTCTCTGTCTTTAGCAGGCTTATGTTTTTTTTCCACGCAGCCTATAATAATTCCTGATTTTAGTTCAAGATTAAAAATACTTTATAATCACATGGAGAACAATTTCAGAAATACATATCTAGAAGCGAAAACGCATTTAGTAGTGAGTAAGTCATAATCACATAAGCGTATCCGATGAAATCTTTTAAAAGCTGCTGTTAGTTCCCTCATCCCAGTGTTATCCACACAAGAGGAGTTAGCAGAAATCCCTTAAAACGTTCCATTGAAAACACATCTATGCTTTTTATATTTTATGTCGCAAATTGTTGAAGGACTCATTAGGTTTTGCAAATACAGACCGTGCTGTTTTGTGAGAAGTTCTCAAACAATATTGCATGTGATTGTAGATGGTTGAATTAACTATAAAAATGTCCTAAGTTGGTTTTGTTGGCCTGTGTATCTGTGTGGGTCAAGTTGAACTTAAGCAAAATGGATGCAGTGCCCCATGTTCACAGGTAAAAAGCATGTGTATTTACTTGTATGTAAAGATGACTTTGGAATTGAGAGGTGAGTGATGTCCCAGTAAGTGAAAACAACGAAATTAATAACTGCATTGACAGCAGGGAGAGTGCTGGATGAATGAATCCAACCGGCCGAAAATTTAATTCGTCAGATTTGTGGCCAACATTTACTTCACAGCAAAGGGAAAATCATCTCCATTTCCCCACAAACAGATTTGCCTGTGAAAATGGAAAATTCTATTTGAGGGTAAAACAAATCAATACTAAAAAGAGCAAATTCGTTGTTTGAAAAAAAATAACCTATTTTTGAAGAAAACAATTATTTTTGATGCATTGAATGACTTAATAAATTTTTTTTAAAGTATTTTGCTGATTTCCTGATTCGGTGTCTGCGCCAAACTCTGTGATTTCTTGTTTCTTAAGATTTGTATTCCATTTTACAATTAAAAAAATACATTTTCTGATCTGTAGTGTGGAAGCATTAAACTGAGCCTGTAAACGCTGGTCATATTCTGACCACTTGTTTAGGTCAGGAGGGAAATGTGCTATGCTGCTTTCCTATAGTGGACCTCTCAGTTGAGAATGTCTTAAAAAATTGTGTTTTCCTGGACAAAACACCTAAATCTGTTGATGCCTGAATATATCATGCATGAATAAGAAACTGTGTGTGTTTGGCATTTCCCAGAAGTAAAAGGCCATTTACGTTGCTTGTCTGTTTAATCCGGCCACTCCCAAGATGTTTAAAGCAAACTTTCTAAAAAGAATTGAAAGCTGGAGAAACCCTACACGGAGTGATTTTATAAATCAGCTTAAGAGAACGTGTCCTTTGATAATAACACCAAATCGGACCAAACACACTGCAACGGGAACAGGAAAACAATATATTTCTCTAGTACTACAAAAGGTACTCTGGTACTGTGAAACATGAGAACTGGGGACATGGGGCTAGGTAGAAGAGTGTTTAGAACCCAGGAAGGATGAATGCCCTAACTGAGCTTAATGAAGCACCTAGTCCCTTAGCTGAAGGAAGGATCAGTCAATTTTATTGTAAGGCCACATCTGGGTTCAATCGAAGAATGTCTAACCTAAGCTATTGGTTGCTTGCTCTTCCCCTCCATTACAAGCATTATTGTCAAAGTATCGGAAAGGCAGAAAAAAGAGCCTGTACTGTTGCAGGTCTGAGTCCCCAATCGACAGGCTACACTTCACAGTTGATTTTCATTAAGGGACTGGTTATGATGGGAGCAGCAATCAGCCCTGGCATTCTGCTCGACCAACCCCGGTAGCCGGGGAGGATGGAAGGGGGTGTGTGCTAGTGAGAAGCACCGCTCACGCTTTCGTTGCAGGGGGCCGATATTGCAGAACTGCTTCAAAACCGGCCCCACTGGTTCAAAATCGGCCCCATCCTTCCGGCCAACTGGGAAAACGCCTGGTGCCTGCTACAGCCAGTCCAGCCCTGGCGGTTGGGTCACCAACAGGCCGTCGGTGGCAGTCTGACCTCTGACATCCCTTCGGTCCAAAAGCCGCATTACGATGCTGGCGAAAGGACACGAGACTGCCTCCTCCTCCAGGATCAGAGATCTCTATGAAGCGGCAGTTGGAGCTACGTCCTACAATGGTGGTGGTGCCCGAGGCAGGTATTGCTGTCGGGATTACAATATCCCTTTCCAACAGCCTTTTCATGGCAGGAACACCGCATGAACAAGTTGTCGGGAAGAGATATGAGGCCCTTAAACAGGGCCCCCGTTCATCGTGGGCCTCTGAAAAGTGACCCTGGGGGCACATTTAGTGCCCCCACTAATCTCCGTGCACCATGTGCCAAGCACAATCTGGTGCATGGCACACGGTGCACAGACGTGAAGAAGGTGCATGCACAGCATCGGCATGTGCTGCAGCCCTTTCCCACAGCAGCAGAAATCCCCTGCCATGTTTTCGTCCACCAGCTCAGCAGTCGCATCCAAATAGGGCGGTCAGACCGCCTGCATGCCGATAGGCGGTCTTTTGACCGCTGCAATAGCATCCGGCGGTCCGACTGCCTGACATCAAAAAGATGCCCTAAGTGTCTAGTAAGAAGGCCTGCACCCCCATTGCGATGTACCGGAGGGACACTCCAAACAAATTTCTACTCCACACAGGTTTGGGCATAAGGTTGTATGCCCACCCACCCCATGCCCGCAGTCGGCTGGAAAAGCCTTGATTTGATTCCTTATCACTCTTACTTCTTAGGCTAGTGCATGTGTGCACTGACTGCTACTCCATGGAGCCCTGCCTTTTGGGTTGAGCCGAAAGCTGTTGACAAGCTGTGCTCCAAAGCGCTACCAAACCAGGAGACTGGGGAAAAAAAAGGACTGTGTCCTTCAGAAAAATGAAAATAATTTCTGGTGTTAAAGGAAAATCAAAGGTTTGTTAAATCAGAACTACATTTAATGTTATTTTATTTAGCTAAGTAGGAGTCTTTGTTCACTTTTGATGCTGGACTTGGGGCAGCAAGAGACCTGAGACAGAATGGAGCTCAGTGGCATTACCCGTCACATGATTTCACAGTAGAACATAAATGTTTAGTGCCTGCAGCACTGTAAATTCCTCTAGATCCTAGAACAACAAGGCTGTGATTGAGAAACTGTCCTAACAGTACTTATATTTAAAGGTGATGCCTAAATAAAACTGGTGTTGCCAGCTCCGGGAGAACATGACTAGGTGTAGGTGTAGGACTTTGGATGATGGATTAAACCCAGATCCTTGTGACTGAGGTGAATGTTTGCATTGTCTAGCATTCCGTCCGTCAATTGTTTCTTTTGCATATGTAAAATATCCGCAGCATCAGAAAATAATTGTTTTACTCCGTTGAGGAACAAGTAGTTGAAGATTCATATCTGCTATTTTGTTGAATAATAGTCCACCTTGGAGCCCAAACGCCTGTGCAAACCTAACCACATATATGAACCTGTTTGTGAATCCTAAAAGCGAACTTGTTTGTGAATCCTAGATATATGCTTGTTTGCCTGCATTGGTAAATATTTTTTTACCATTTTTTTTTTTTTTACTCGTTATGCTCTTAAGTAATTTATCTGTTTTGTGCTGCTTTGTGTGTCTACATAGACGTGTTTTAACATGTTAATCCCACATGGCTGTGGATAAAGTAATAATGGTATCTGCTGCAGTTTAATTCCTTGACAAAAGTATATGGTTCATGAAGCGTAGTCAAAATGTATGTTGATCAGGTATTGCTGTACATTCTGTTAATTTGTCCTGCTGTGTAAAATATCTATGGGAAAACACAGGGGCATAAAAACCAGCTGCACCGTTAACCTCTTAAGCATTCACTGCTTTGACGAATGTGGAGCCTTATAGGAGACTTCTCGTCACACCGAAACGTAACAGTGGCTACACTGGTATTGTGTGTACTATCAATCTATATGTAATTTGTAGGCCATAGTAATCTACATATCCAACTCGTTTTCTACAACAGAACAGGCTTCAAAAAACCTCTTTAACTCTACCACCCAGAGAAATTGGCTTTGTGTACCAGAGGAATTTTTCTATGTAATCTGTTCCAGCCTTTTGTACAGTACTCAAGTGCTCGTTGGGTTGGATTCCTTTTTCTTGAGAAAAAAAAGTACAATTCAATGCACAAATTGCCTTTTGTTGGGGAATAGTGGCACTTTTTTTGTCAGATCTAATCTACGCATTCATACTTCAGTTTCATGCAAAGCGGAGGAATTTAAACCTCAAGAGGAAAATGATCTTGTGCCGGAGAGCCGTTTGGGATAAACAAGCAGTGAGCATGCTTTGTTTGCCAGCCTCTTTAAAAGGAGAGGAGATTTTCTATTAAATCGGATCCCTAGCTTTAGCGAGGATTAGTACGTCAGAGACAGACCTGCAGCCGCTACTGTCTGAGTAACACGGCTTTTAGGTATAATGTGTCGGTAACACCGCCATTTCTCTGCGAGTCTTTCAGCCAGTAACCATCTGTTTGAAATGGCCTGATTGAAATCCTTCAAATTAGTTGTGGCAAGGCACAAATCCCGATTGTATTAAACAATGTTTTTATGGGAGTGATGTTTCCATGTTGTTTGGATCTCGTATAAATCTCTGTTAATGCACCTCAGATCTGAAGATTGTGCAACTGCGGACGTCCGAGCCCTGCAATTGTGCTTGTCAGACCCGCAATTTGTACCTGACAGTATGCTGATTTCCGCCCCGCGTTCATAGGTTCCGGTCTGTGCGCGAGGAGGCGCGCAGGGGAAGTGAAGTCACAGATCAGCGACTGTGTGTTACTGCAGATAAGCAGACGCTCGTGGTCTGTGAAATCTGTTTTGAGCCCAGTGGATATTGATTGGCCAGCGAAGGTGGTCTGTCAGTGATAACATGACATGCAGTGGTGGGTTCTCAGAGGGCTCCCAATCTATGAATGAAAAAAAGGGGTGTCAATTGTGAATTTACAAGAAAAATAGCGAATATGTCTTTTATTTGTTTAAAGTAAGAGGCGTTTTATCTATTTATTATGATTATTATTTTTATTAATGTTATTTCAGTTATTATTGTTAATATTTCAGTTATTATTGTTTATATTGGTATTGATAATGTTAATATTAATTCCACCAATACTGCTAATGAAAATAAGGCATTCACCTGCCATGTAAGGTTTCTAGAGTGACCATTTGAACCGCAGCAGTACACTTATAGCCCTAGGTAGATATAGTTTATTCCATCGAATGAAGACAGAGTGACGTGTAATTGTTTCCATCAATGGATGCTGAAGGTAAATAGAAAAACTTGAGATGGGCAGAAGGTTGCCGAGATCAGCTCTAAGGGGCTGCTGCTGTTCAGCATTTCTACATTTTGAGACAGTCCTCAAATATTCATATCATTGTTGTTAAATGTACTGATGTCGCAAAATTAGCAACAACACAAATTAAGTGGGAGGATAGTCGACATTCTTAATGTAGCAAGAAGGTTGAGCAGGTTGAAATGTTATAAGATTTGAGTCAACTTAATGTGATGTAATCACTTATAGGGTAAATAAAAATGTTCTACTCTACGGGATTAAAGAAGAGGTGCAGCAGGTAAAGCTGTAACAGTAATGCATTGGATGTAACCACATTAAGAATAATGCATTTTTCTCTGGTCACCATATTAACAAATGAAAAACGTATGTAAACTTAAAAATAATAATTTAAAGGGGAGAGAACTAAAAAGAGGCCTGGTCTCTTTAACATAGTATTACGATGAAAAACAAAAGAAGTTTGCTCTTTGTACCACTAAAAAAGAGGGCTGCTATGGGACATATTTGCTATACATTTGCGACTGTTGTATCTAAAAAGTTCCTTTCGAAAATCTTAGAAACCTATGAGGTTACTTACACATCCCTTTTTACATGCCATACGGGTTACTGAATTCCTTGTAAGACACAAGGATCGAACCACACAGCGATTGAACCACCGTCCACCCTAACGTTTGGTATGTTCCCTCTGTATCCAGCAGATCTTTCGGATGCAATATGTCAAAACAATTTGGAATTCATACTGTGGCATTACAGCAAACCCAAAGGCTTCCTGCAAATTTTGGCACACAACTGTTTAAGCAGCTTAGTTTAAGACTCTATCAAAGACGGCTGGCTCTGCGTGTTAAAATCTGTGGTAATGTGCACATAGATACATGCTCTCCTGTCCTTCATGCCAACAGAGCACTAAATAAACCTAGGGTTATAACTATTGCCTTATCTTCTGGTTACTGTCAACCGTAAGTAAACATTGAAAGGCTTCTGAAACAATCGCTCACTGATTTAGTGTTTAAACAATATATTCTTGAGAGCTGCTCTTCGATGTCTTCTCCTGTCTAGAACACCAGGCGTCCTGTCTTCATAGTTAAATAGTAACCACTTACTGCTGTAAAGCAGCAGTGTCTGTTCATTTGATATAGTTAGTAATGTTACTACTTGAGTGTAATAATTAAATTACGGACGAAATTCATATAATAGATGGTTTGGAACTGGAAAAAGAAATTTGGATGAATTGCTAGGGAAAATGTACCTGCCCCCAGTGCAGGTACTCGGTGAAATACCATCCCCATGTGGTAGCTGAATTTCATTGCTAATAGGCGTCAAACACTGTTTTCAAAAGGAGACGGGTACATCAGTGCAGCAATACTTCTAGTACCACAGCTGGCCATGATGCAACAATGGAAGTCTTTCCATTTTAAGTTCTATGATAGCACATGGGCTACCAGGGCTAGTTGAAAGAAAACTATTAATTAGAAGAATATTGAATAGTGCGTATTTGAAAATTGTGGATGGTAAGAACAAGACTCCCAATAAATAACAAACATTAAGAAAGCTGATAGGTCTGGTTTTAATATGCTAATGCACACAGCCTAAACACATTAAAGCAAGTCAAGAAACTAATGGCAGACTATATTGAAGGCTCTATCATTGTGAATTAGTCCCTAATGCAGTTTAGTGCAATCCAACGGGTGAAGGCAGAAGGATACACCTGAACAGCCAATAACATTAAGTGAAAGATTAATACTATTAATGTTGTTGACAAAGTCACAAGCCAGTGGCTGAAAAAGGGGAATCAAGGAAAGCCAATGGTTGAATGAAGCAGACCCACAACCCACTCTGTGTATCTGTTGAGCTTCACAGTTGCCTTGTCATACACCGGGTCATAAAATAATGAATCTCGAAAAATTATTTATAGCAAACAAGTATATTCTGAATAATCCGCAGCAGCGATTTTCAAAACTAATATCTGCTAATTATTCATATTGTTTTTTGTTGTTGTAAAGTGTTCATAGAAAGAGGAATCTGGTGAATAGGTTTGTATGAACTATGAATATGTCAGTTTTCAACATGATAGTCTCAAAGCTGCGTCGGGTTTTAGCAGAATTAATGGTCAAAGAGCGATTTGCTGCTTTCTAGCAACATCTATGTGTTTCTACAGTCACAGGAGACAGACTTTTTATTTTAATTTTATTTGTTTATTGTTTTTTTAACATTTACAAACAAATGACATATAACATGTATTCCACATCGCGTTTGTACATACAGGGGCTCTGCAAATTGTATCTTTTTCCGCAGCTTAAAAGATTTTTCTTTTACGTGCTTTGGGTCAAGCCCTCCTACCCACATGTTTTCGTTGTATATTTCATGTAAGCGTGGAGTCTTAAGTCTTATCTGTGTTACTGCTTGAGTACCTGGAGGAGTATTGAGAGGCATTTTTGGAAGGGCATCCAGAGGAGTTTCATGAGCCCCTCTGCTGATCCTTCAGAGTAGGGACCTGTACAATATGTCCACAAACAATATCCACTAGAAATATCTGCATAGTAGACACTAATAGCTCCCAAATATGGAAGTTACTAGTAGTAACTTAGTACACATAAGGAGAGATCTCCGCCACCACAGCAGAGATCTCCCTGTAGGAAATTACTGGGAATATGAATAACGTTTTCATTTTACTACAAATGTTTTAATATTAAATATTAATATAATTGAATTTAATTTTTTATTCATAACGTTGAACTGATACAATGTCACAGCACCATTAATTTAATAACTGTGTAGTAAATAAATGATTAATTTAACTATTTTAGTGTATTCAATTGAGCAATAATTAAAAAAAATCCTACCTTCAATAAAGTTTTTATTTATATTTAACTTGTAGTAAATGTTTTGCATAATTAATTTGAAGTATTTTTTTATTTTTTAATAAGCTTAAACCTTTATAACTTTGAGGATAACATTATTAGTGTGTTTGTGTGCAACGAGTACTGATGGGTGTGTGCTTATATTAACAAGCCCCTCCTTCAATTCTTTCAAAGCCCTCTCATTTAGAAGTAAGTTCCTTATTTTCCAGCCATTGCCTCTTGCCCCGCCCACAATTACTACTCGCATGCACATACAAGATAAGGGAGGCAGAGTTCTCTGTAAGTGGGTTTGTGAATAGCATTTGGTAGCATGTAGGTAGAACTTCTGTAGTTCTCCTCTATGCACCCCCAACTTCCGTTTTGTGAATAGACTCCGACATTTTGATTTCCATTTACCAAAGCTCTAAAAAGATAACAATGACAATGTGTAATTAAACGTTACTACACATTTCTCCGAATCCAATGGAGGAGTAGAAGGTCGCACTGGATTCTCGCACTGTAATTCAGACTTTTCAGTAGAGAGATCGTCTTCATCAAGAAACAAACCCTGTGTGCTAAATCCGAAATACTTGCCTTCCAGGGCTTCATATGTATGAGCATGGGGATTAACAATACGCCTTTGCAAGCTCACTGCATGCAGACAATACAGATTATCAGATTATCATTGGAAAAACATGTCCGCTTGTAAGAAAAGAGATCTCCTGCTCTGTTGTTCCTTTACATTGCAAAGGAACATCCTGCAGATACCACCTTGTGCTGAGACTTTCATGATTTTGAGCCCAGCATCAATGTGTGCAACTTGTGCATCTTGTACAGTGCGGAGTAGTATGAGAAAGCATCATCACCAATTGAGTTGGATATTTGTTCACATATATTAAAGGAGCAGGGCTTGTTGTCCAGTTTAACATTTTTTAAACACCCAAGCACTGCATTCTTGAGAGGAGTCACCTTATGGGGAAAGTCCTTTCTGCTAGTTCAAAATCTGGAACAAATGACTTGGCTACACCACGGGACACAGGGCCAGATATACTACTGTTTTTAGCGGATGCAATCCGGAAATTAGCCCACTTATGACCACTAAAAAGGGTTGTAGCATGTACCAAACTTATTACCGACTTGCAAAATAGGTTTTGCAAGTCGCTATTATGAAGAGGTGTGCCAAGGGCTTCCATTCCTAATAGCGAGTCGCAGGAAGATGTAAGATTGTTTTCCGACCCCAAATGTGATTGGCTGCGAAAATGTTTAAGAGCACGGAACATTGCCTGCTGTTAAATAAATGAAACTGAAACGTTTCATTTTTATTTTTGAAACGCATCCCATTTTCCTTTAAGGAAAATGGCCTGTATTTAAAAAAAAAAAAAGTTGCTTTATTTAAAAAGAAAACACAAACATCGGTGTCTGCTGTCCCCAGCATGCCACCATCACTTTGTTATTGCCTATTCCCAATTGGTCTCAAATTGCGACCTGCCTCATGAATATTGATAATCAGGTCATTTGCGACCCCAGTGGGAATCGCAAAATGTGTCTGCGATACATTAGCATGTTTCGTTATGTGACTCACAAAATGCGAGTCGCTAAAATTAGAAAATTATGAGTTGCAAAAGGAAATGGTTGTACACCTGGCCCCTAGATTGTAAATATTCAGACGGCACGCAGGGAATTTGCCATGTTCTCCAACACTGAGGGGCCTAATAACAGCCTGCATTTTATAGTAGGTTTTTGTAATGCTACTTACATACTGTTAAATATTCTTCACAAACCTACATGCAGAGGTCGATTCTTCCTCCTCCTCTATCTTTTATGTGTGGAGATCGCTGTCCCTTACGTGGTGATCTCCGTACACATAGGTACATATTTCGTTGTAAATGTGAGAGGGACAGGGAAGAGTGGGTGGTGAATGGGGAATATTTACTACTACAGGACGGGGTTAAGGGAGTAGTAAGGAGGGGTTTAGGGAGGGACGAGCACCAACCCACTAAAGAGTAAGCCCATTCCTATTCACAAAGTGCACTTCTATATTTAATACTTTCAAAAACGATCCAAAATAATCGTAAAAGTACTCCACCTCAGAGATGGAGTAAGTTCAACACCACAGATTGTACATCACTGGTACTGCAACACACACCCCATACAAAATAAGGGAGTCAGGGACTTAATATATGAGCCCACAGGAAATAATGTTAAAGTAAATTAACTTAGTTTAACATTTTAAAAATATAACTAAATTTGATTTAATGTTAAAGTGTATATAACCTGGTTACTAACCTTTTTTAACTTGAAAATGTAATATTGAGGTCCGTACTCTGAAGGATCGATGTCATGCAAAAAGTCTTTTGTATGCAGATCTTGTTCCAATTAGAGCACTGGATAGACCACCAAGGAGCATTATCTCACTTGCAAGCAGGATTTTGAAACAAAATGAGCCCCATAGACTAGGTCTCTGGGTTTATGTCCATATATTGGTAGACCGTGCTCATTGAGAAATACCATTTATACCTGGTCTTTGTTGACCTGAAGTCAGCATTTGACTTGGTCCCCCGCTTCAAACTATGGGAGGTCCTAAAATAGATCGAGGTACCTCCAGATCTTTTGGACATTATAAGGCACTTGCATAATGACACCTACCCGTGGGTTCGCTGGGGTACTAGGGGTGAATTTACAGACCGGATAGGGATTTATAAGTGCATACGGCAGGGGTGTGTCCTTTGGGGGGGGGGCTGTTTTCATTATATCTTAACAGGGTGGTTTCCTATTTATAAGATTGTGTTTCACACATCTGGGTTGTTGGTCAGGAAGATCCCCTCCTCCTATTTGCCGATAAAACCCTCTTAATTTTCAAAAACCCGAGAGGCCTCCAAACACTGCATAATAGATTTGAGGAGTTGAAATTAAATGAAATGAAAACGGGTATTTAGTAGAGCGCACAGCTACACAAACAAGAGTGTCCTGGTGCTTGCACAGCGATAAGAGAGGAGTGAAAGGGGCCAGTATTTTATTGAAACAGCCATGTCTTTAGGCTCTTTCTAAAAAAAAGTAAGTTAGGGTCATGCCTCAAAGATTCCGGCAGGTTTTTCCATAATTTTGCACCCAGGAAACCAAAGGATCTGCCGCCTGTACGAGTACGACGTATTTTAGGCAGAGTGGCCAAATTAGTATTGGAGGACCGTAAGGGTCTGGACGTTGAATACCGGTTGACACATTTATTAAGGTACACACCACCACCCTTGAGAAAAGCTTTAAGGAAGATGGTCAAGCCCTTAAAGTCAATACGCTCTTTAATGAGGAGCCAGTGCAAAGATTTAAGAACCTGGGTCATACAGGTTCTAAGTCTCTATCGCGTGATGGCTCTGGCAGCCGCATTTTGGAACACTTGCAGACACTGGGTCAGAGATTTAGGGATACTAAGGTACAGACAATTGACATATTCAAGCTTAGATGTCTCAAGAGCCTGCACAACGATCCTTCCACTCTCCAGCGGTAGGAGCGGCAAAAACTTTTTCCACATTCTAAGTAAACCGAAACAAACGCCTGAGAGGTATTGGATCTGAGGACGCATCAACAATGATTTATCAATGATTATTCCTAGATTTTTTACTTTCTCTTTTTCAACGGGCCGAGGTGGCAAATCCTTAGGCCACCAAGATTTCCATGTAGGAGAGTAGGGTCTGCTTCCTATGGTTACCCCCACTGTTTGCTGTGATTCTCTGGTTTTTCGACTTTAGTCTGGCTGCGGCTCTGCTAATCAGGCCCACAGCCTAGCTGTTCTCTCTCTAAATTGATACCATGTACTTTAGGTACATACCAGATTGGTTACTGTGTCACCCTTGTGAGCCCCTGTATAGTGTACCCTAGGTACCCAGGGCATAGGTGCACCCTAGGCCTACCATGGGCTGCAGCATGTATTGTGCCACCCCTGGTTTGCCTTCCAAACTGACACCACAGGTCAGTTCACACAGCCTGGGTAAGGTGGTGTACTCACTTAGATATAGTATACCTATATCTGCATACATATATAGACACATATACACCTATAAGTCACTCCTATGGCAGACCTCGACAATCCTTGAGGTAGAGTGCTTGGTTTTATGTGAGAGGGCGCCCTAGCATGAGCTGAGCCCCTCTGCAGCTTTCTGAACCATCTCTATGATATAGCCATGCCATATACTCTTAAGTGCATTATAATCCTCACGGTTATTGCTAACTTTGGTTTGGCTTTATCAAAACATGTTGCGTAAGGTGTCAAACACTTTGGAATACTACCCCTCTGCCAATCCTGGGAGCTGGAGTAGCATTCCACCCTTCTAGAGGGAGAAGACATGTAGTTACTGGTAAACCCGGTTAAAGTTAAACAGAGCCTCAGCATCCCAAAATAGATGCTGCTGCCACAGACACGAGTCTGCCCTCCTGCTGCTGGACGAAACTCCGGCAAGGGAGGCCTGAACAATAGGTTTCCTGTCCAGGGTGGTGCTGGCACCTCCCCAGACAGGCTTTTGTGTATTGGGGCAGGGAGGGCTGCATTCAGTGAATGCTTTCCAGACACTGCCTGGGGCACACTAGGTGCGCCATGCATTTCCCAGTTCAAACCGGTTAATGGGGCACTCTGCCCCATCTCTGGCGCAAAACTGGACAAAGGGAAAGGGGTGTAACCACCCCCTTCCCAGGTCCACCCATAGGAGGGACCTTAAAGGTAGTCCAGCCCTTAAACTTAGTATAAGTATAGGATCCCAGTCCCTAGGACTTTAGATTACCCTGGAGGAAACTCTGAAACATAAATCCTGGACCTTCGACATTCCATTTCGACTGGAAGACGGAAGTCATCTCCTTTGTGGTCAAGTAGTGACCACCCTGTTCAAACAGGCACCAACAGCAACTTTGCCGGTCTGCATTTTCGAGGCTCCCCCGGGTCTCGAACAATCTGCGACTCAGGACACTGACTTCCAGACATCTCTGACCCGACCATCTGAGGTTCCGTGACAATTGTAAGTGGTGCATTGGACTCGCACGAATATGGTCGAGTCTGGTATCTATTAACCGCAAATGACGAGTTTAGTAAGTGTGCGCAGTTTCGCTGCGCTAACTTAAACCGTTCGTCTGTTACGTGGGTATTTCTATCTGTACCCACGGGTTCCATCTTAGATACGGCATCCATTTTGTTTCTTGCCCTCAAGTAGCCAGCGAACGGACGTTGTCCGCTTCACGACCCTGGGACTCCCAAGATATTTGCGGAAGACACATGTTCTTTGTAAGTGTCTTTATGACGAGGGGGATGCTACTGTAAGGCAGATGGCGCCGCTTGAGGCTCATCTTGCCGCACGGACTTATTGTCTCAGCCGTGCATCTCATTAGGCACGTCCCTTTGATGCCTGTATCTCGTGTTTCCCGATACCTCCCCTTTTACACCCTTTCCGATCTCCCCACTGTCTCCGTCTTCCTCTGCACCTGTCTTTGTTCCTATTTCGATCTGTTTTACTGCCGATTGGAATTCGCTAATGTTGGGAAGATGGGTTTTTACAGTTGGGAACCGCCAAATGTTTCCGCACTTATGTTCCGGACCTGATGTGTTTCAAAGTGACCAAAGCGACCCCTCTGGGGGATAATGGTGGGAACCGGGTTGTAAACTTTTGTGTTCAATGTAACTCTATGGGTAAAAACTGTATAAAAGGAGCGATCCACAGAACCAATTTGAAGCAGTCTCCCCAAGTTGCACGTGGTGTACTTGTCGTGACTTCTGTGTTCCCTGCAGCAAATAAACCTTGAATCTTTGACGTCGAAGGAAGTGTCCCGTGTCTCTGTGATTCGTACGCCGGAGCAGGTTACCCACGAAGGTTTCAGGTGTTGTGCCCTGGCACCGCTGGGTCTTAAAGAACCCAGTCCTTCACATCGCTCACAGCAAAGCTGAGACCTGTGGTGGACACGAGAGACGTGGGACCGGAACTCCTGGACATTCTGCATTTTGGAAGCTGCACTAACTTTACGAGGTATCTCGAAGTTGTGCATTGGGGTGCTTGAAGCCCCAGACCCGAGCACCATTTGCATCGAAGCTCAGAGGCCCCCACTCCACGCCTGTCCCGTGGGCCCCGCTTTTGCATTTCAGCTCGATTCGTCTTCCCGGTTCCTAGTCCGTTGGCTAGGGAGCCCCCGAAAGACTTTCTTTTGAATCTAACTTGCTTTCCTGGTTGCTCTAGGCTTGCTCCAGCTTCCCTACAAAGAAGAGGTGCCACAGACCTTGCTGGTCTGTAACAAAGCCAATCTTGACATCCTGCTTGGGTTTCGTTTGCCAAGGCTTGTTGGATCCAATCCGGATACCGACACCGCAGTCAACTATATCCTTCGTGGGTCAGCTCGAATCCAGCTCCTGGTTGTCGTTGACGCCTCCTGGACCTCTTGGCTGAAAAGACAAGCTTCACCTTCTCACCTGAAATCACCCGACATTGGCTGGCAGCTTTCCATCGCCATCCTGGTCACTGGCAAGTGACCCAGACTCTGTCCCTTCTGCTTTTTAGGTTCTTCAGATCTTCGATCCTCCCTTGGATCCACCCGGACACTTTTCCTCTGGTCGCCTGCAGCTCTTCTTTGCAGCTTTCCATTGAATTCGACGAAGAAACCCGACACCAAAAGACACCTATGCACACTGCTTCCGTGGGTGAGGTAACACGAGTACTCTGGTAGTCTCAAGGGTATTGGCCCTCCAAGTGTCTAAGTCTAAAAGGGTTCCATCGTAGTCCATTCGGAAGTATCCTTACATTTTAAAATTGTTACTTGTTTGATTCCCATTAAAGTCAATGGTAACTCACGGCTGTGTTTAGACACTGCACGTGTCTCCCGTGGGCCTCCTACTTAATAACCCTTGGTTGTTCCTAGAAGCCCCAGCGATTCCCCAGGCCCTAGGCCTACTTTCTATCCCAGACGTGGTTCTTATACCACTATTTTAGTATATGGTTTGTGAGGCCCACAGGGCAAAACGTATACTGTGCAACTTATCGTATGCTAATTAAGTAACTTGTATTGTACTTTTACCTTTGACCTCATAAAGAGTGCAGAGGGTTGCGTTTAGAATAAATACATATATATTTGATATATACCTTGTGTGGTGTCCTTTCATTTGGTACTCAAGGGATTATAATTGGTAAAACAACTTGCTTAATGCACTCTCTGAAGACTTAGCCTGATGACTCCTGGTCCATGCTACCACTAGGATAGCTTTCTATAAGGTTGACTTTACAACCACCATCAATAAAGATCGATTAGACTGGTGCAAGGTGCCCAATAGAACTTGTGGACATCATATGCCAGGCTAACTTTTCACACTCCTATCAGGTGTTTTAAGACTACCAAAGAAAACCACCTCTGTGTTGTCCGTATTGCATTTCAGCAGTTTTACCTTGAGCCAATTGAAAACCTGAACATGGCGGCCGCAATATGATCGGCCGCGGGCTCGCCTCCCTCGGACTTCTCATGGCGGACAAGGAACTGAGGCTCAGATGCCTATCCAGATGCCTGCTTGACGATGTGCTTCCTTGCTGCCTGATTTTTCTTTTTGTTTGTTCGTTGGTCTTGGCTCCGGCGTTTGTTTGTTTGCTGACCCAGCGATGCGAGAGGACCCGTGGAGGTACTGGCAAACCCACTCCCCCGGGGTTGCGGTCAGCGCTGCAGGCTTCCAGGGCTGGAGGTGGGAGGCGGCGGCGGCCGCATGAGGGCACAGCGGATCACACTCTGCTCCTGCGGTGCTTGGGGAGAGGAGCCGCCCGCCTGGAGTTTGGCTCCTCGGTCTTGGTGCAGGTGGGAGGACCCGGTCGGTGCAAGAGGCTGAGACCGAGGTCTCCAAGAGTGTGGGTATTTTGTCGGGACGCCGATTGTCTGGTTGTTTGCCCTGCTGGTCTGGGTCAATCAAAGAGAGCACCCGAAGTTTGTGTGAATATAGGGGGGGAAGCAGTGTGGAGGAGGGGTCTGGTTGTTTCATAGACTGCATGGAGAGGGGCACAAACAACCAAGAGGGCCTATCCCCCCCCCTCAAATTGAATAGATACACACTACGAGGGAGGGCAGCGCATTTGGTTGCTAACAGGGATATTACACACTCTGGCTTTCCCCAGCAAGTATCCCCACCAGTAGCAGCAGCAGCAGAAGTTAGAGCTGAACCTAGAACAGTATCAAGGCAGCGCAGGCAGGGGCTGGGGGCCCAAGACTCCCCTGGGGGAATAACTCTAGCTAAGCAGCAACAAGGCAAGGTGAAATTACAGGAAAGGAAAAAGAAATCTGCAACAAAACTCAAATTTACTCCATCCTTGAAATCCTTTTATCAGGTTATGTCACTCTCGTCTTCAGCCAAACCACATCAATCACCAAACAAACTTATGCTCAGCTCTACCCAGGGGGGCACCCCAACCCACTCGTCGGTAGTTAAATTAAACACGCTATCTTCGGCCCCTGCCCCGGCCCTCAATCCCTCTCCTAAAGAGAAGGTGGCGACGGTAAAGACGGTAAAGACTGGTGAACCTACACAATTAAACCAAGGTCAAATCGCCAAGCCTTCAAAATCTGCTTCAGCAAGTACGGTAGAACGGGATATCCACCCAGAGATTATTCTCACCAATAGATTGGAGAAGTGTGGCTCAATGATTAGAGCGGCAGACCCTGATGCAGAGGTATAGCCCGGGACCAGGGTTCAATTCCGCGCCTCGGCGGGTCTTGGGCTCAAAATTCCACGGACTTGATATTTCTCGCCTCGGTGCCTATTCCAATCATGGAGTCCCACTCTGCAACTCTGGGCAATAGCTTGCTTAATCTCCACAACGGCCCCCACAACGCTAAAAGAAGCCTGGCCTTCACCTTGGAGGTGCCCAGGAGTGGACGCCTTACAGGGAAAGCCGGGATGGGTTCCACAGCGGTATTCGTAAAAGCGCCTTGAGACCCTTGCGGGTGAGTAGTGCGCTATACAAGTATCAATTTACATTTACATTTACATACTCTGTGCTGGAGGAACAGGAAGATGTAGAACAAGAAATTGACCGAGATCGGGGTCAAGAACAAGGGAAGGCTGAAGTGGGGCAAGACCCCAATCAGCAGGATTCAAGCCCCTCCACCTCAAGTTTAAATCCTCACTCATTAGCAGATCTACTCTTGGCTATGAAGGAAGAGATGGCATGTAGATTCACAGTCGCTGAAGCAAATCAGGCAGAAATGGTCAGAAGATTCATCTTCTCAGAGGCAAATCAGGCTGCAATCTGGTCATCTTATGGGATCCTTACAAAAAAATTAGAGGAGATCACGGCAAGGACTGAAACGCTCGAGGAAGAGATGCCAAAATTGAAAGAATCAATACTATCCACTACATTCCGGTTAGAGACTCTCTCCTCCTAGAATAAGGAATTGAAGGACAATCTGGAACGCCTAGAGAACCACTCAAGGAGAAATAATTTGAAACTCCAAAATGTTCCGGAAGCAGTGGACGGGGAGGACATAAAGGGGTTTTTGATTACCATATTGAAGGGCACAGTCCTTAATAACCATCCGAATATTGATGTCAATTATGAAATTCAAAGAGTCCACAGGGATCCTTTCAAAAGAAGATTGGGGAAGCAGAAACCACGTAAGATCTTGGTGCATTTTCTATCATATTGTGTCAAGGAGCTCATCTTGTCAGCTGCATTAAAGGAAGGGATAATCTACTCTGCACTTTCCGACCAACCCCCCTGTGGTAGCAGGCCTCAGCCAGACCCGCTAGTGCAAGGGGTTCGCCCTTCTCTGCACAAAGTCCTCAGACCAATAGGAAGAAGTTGGCACACAAACTGGAATAGAAAAAGTAACATTTATTACACCTCATGAGGTGGTGCTACGGTTCAAACAGTACCCTTCGGTATTGCAAGAAGTAGCACCACGAGCTAAGAAAGCATGGTTTATTTATACCCGCACAGGGGCTCGAAAAGAAGGCGATACAAACACAAGAGCACAGTTTATGTACATATAAGGCACTATCGAGAGACACAATCGATCAGTGGGAGGAGCTAACAGTTTTGGGGGTCGACAAGCACATTCCTATCTGGAACTAATCACTAACAGATGTGGACCTTACTTGACATGCGCGGAAGTGAGGGATGCTAAATATAACTTGTTGCCGGGCAGATTTCAAGCGCTGTGGACAGGAAGAAAAGCACATGGTCGGCACGAGGCTGTATTATTCAGACAAGATGGCTGCTGTAAATACAAAATGGAGTCCGTTAAATGTCAAGATAACGGCCAGAACTAAGATGTCTTCTGCTAATGCTTAATCTAATCGCTGTCAAATTACTACAGACGACCCTTTCAGCTTTAACTGAAGACATTCGCTTTTCTAGGATAATCTAAATAGTCATCCTGTATATTTATTCGCATCGTGTCAGCTACTTCTTTATCTAACATGTGTTGTACTTTCGTTTTTACAATATTCTTCCTAGTTGGCATACAAGCAATAATGCACATGGAACATAGCATTGGGCCACAATGAATACACATACAACAGGTGAAAATCACTGCAATAACGATACATAGAACAGTCAGTAGTTTCCAACCCCAAGCAGAGACTAGAGCCTAAAACCATCCAGTAAAAGACCAAGTGCCATTCTTTGTGTGAATGTCTGTAGCTATCTTATGCAGTTTAAAAATTGCATCATACACTGAGGGCGAATTATCAGGGATGAACACACAACAACTACTACCGATAATTTTACATGCCCCTCCTCGATCTGCTAGCATCACATCTAGAACCATCCTGTTCTGGAGCGCTACAATTCTAGCAACTTGCAGTTCTTCAGTAATGTTTCCTAGCGCTATAGCAGTCTGATTAGTGACAGCTTCTAGAACTCTAGTTAACCGTCTCACTTTCCTGCTATTCAGTGCAGTGCCCACAAAAGTAAACAGACCCAAATTAAAATCAACGTGTATTGCTGTAGACTAGTATCTGTCTGGTCTTCTTCATCAGTACTTATGGTCCTCTTGTTTCTATTCAATAAAACATTTTTGTACAGTTTAAAATCTCGATGATGTGATGTGGGTGCCAAGAAAACAGGAGGTAACAAAGATACATAACATACACCTGACCACCCAACTGGTAGTCGATAGTATCCATTACTGCCACACACTAGATATGTGTTATGAGAAGCTAAAAAAGAACTATTATTTGCTCCATCTATTTTTAATACAGTAATACATTCACTGACTGGGATATGTCCAATGCTTTGTACACATAAGTCTGCTTTAGTCTTTGTAACAGCAATCACAAATTGTTCACTTTTGGCAAAGTCTCTTGTGTGGGTGAAAACGTATGGCGTAGAAAAATTGTCCGGTCGGTATTCCTCCCATTCCCATATAGTTCCATTGGCTTGAGGATACCCATCGTTGTCCTGATAACACTCTTTATTCAAACGAAAAAGAAGTCCACCTACTGCAGGTTTCCTAGTTGCGAACAAGAGCGTGTACCAGGCTCGACAAGAGCCATTGTGCGAGAAAGGAAGTGGAATAAAAGGCATTCCTCCTTTCTTTTGATGAGCTGGAATCATCCCACATACCCAACAGTTAGTGATGTTCGTAGCGTCATGGGTATGATGAAGCATCTGAACAAAAGTGTTATTAAGAAACGATTGACGGTGTTTCTGCCCATGATACGGAAGATTAAAATGCTGGTGCTCCTCTGGGACTGGAGTAGAACCAAAAAAAACTCACGAGCAGGAGTCATCATTTCAACAGACCAGGTGATCACTGCTATAATTGTCAAAACAGCAAAAAACCCTATAAGACCTATATTTTCCTTTGTTTATTCATTTTAGGCAAAAAAATCAAATCTCTCTAAAAAAAAAAAAAACGAAAAATAATTGAAGGAGCTCTTCTCCCGTGGTTAGACGTTGGTTTCTTCTCCGAAGCTCAAGACGGGTGTCACTACACTACGCAGGGCTGATACCCCCCCTTGTCATATCGGCATTCCGTTTCCACTACCCAAGGCGCTGCTCAACCTGTCTCTTTCAAAACTGTAGATTTTTTTCTCGACCTCAAGTTGTATCGCGATGCTCCAGGGATCGTCTGGTCCGGGTAAAACTCCGCAGAGTCATCAGGTGATACAGCGTGGCCTTTCTCCGTAGTCAAGATCTCTCGATGATGGGTCAGCACAGCAGGTTCCACCAAGGCCGACACTACCTTGCGACAATGGGTACTATGCACCCAATTTTTAGGTCTCGTAGAACCAACGCGCATGCGTTGTTCTGCGAGAGTATAGTAGGCAAAACAAACTCTTGAAACCAGCCAGGATTGTCCCCAATGCATGTGAGGTACTCAACCGCGACGCTTCCCCAGTGCGTGCTTGGCCTCACTTCTCAATCACCCCCATATGGTGTTCCCTCCCACTCTCTCGCACATCAAAGGCTGCTGCTCCCCCGCCAATGCGCTCCCGCCCCGCCCCCCACAGCATTTCCAGGAGCTGTTTGTTGACAACTTTTGCAAGCAAGCTGCTCGACACTCTCTCTTTCTTACACACGCCCTCTGAGGCGCTCATTCACACACGTGCACATACTTTCACGCACACTCCCTCTCAGACAATCATGAAGACACTCTAACACACACTTTTTCTTTGTTTCATCCTCTCTCTTTGTTTCACCCTCTCTCTCACTATTTCCCATGGTAATCCTTTCTTTGTTCCTCTTTCTCGATATTTCACATCATTGCTTATTTCTCTCTCTTTCACACAAACATACACAAACACTCGTTCACACCTGCACTCTTGCACTCTTCCCCTTGCTCTGCCTTCCACTTTCTCCCTCGCGATCTCTTTCCTAGACCGTTTCTGCCTCTCTCGTAGTCTTAATCTACACTGTCTCTTCACACTGTTCGCCTCTGACTCTGCGATTAGCTGGCTCGCGGTGTGAAATGTGCTCGCCTGCCCAGCCGTGTTTCTCCAGCACATGCCAAGGAGAGTTTGGCAGTATGCAGATGACATTTCATCTCCGAATCCCTGTTGCACCCTTCTTGCACTTTCAGATACTCGGTAATCATTGCAAATGAGAAGCTCGGCTCCTCTTTTCCTCTCCAGTACAGATGCTCCCCGCAGCCCTACCAACCCAACTCTGTTTGGATTCCAGTGTCAATTATATCATTAACACACAACTCGGGCACCAACTTAGACACAAGCTCTTCCCTACGCAATTCATTAATTCTTTTCGTTTTCACCACGATAATAATAAATACACAATGTTGGTCATGCTAAAAACAATTTCAGCTAACTACTGTTTAAAGCAGACCACATAAACGTTTTGCTGTCCGTTAGCCTACAAACGCTTCAGCAGATATGGGTTAGAGTACAGATTGAACTCCTCAACTTCGAATATTACAGTACGGATGCAAACCTACAATACTATACTTTATAGCGAAATTGTTTCCGGGGTGTTAAAAACAGGAACATGAAGTGCAGCTTTAGCTCGTTCTGTTACGCTAACAGTGAAATTGATTCTGATCGGAAGTTCCAGAACACATTTCCATAAAACCTTGGCACTCGCAGTCCCAGTATTGTATAGGAACTAAACTGTACTTAACACAGTGACAACTCGAATGTGGTACGCTGCATCAATTTTCATTCAGCGTATGCTTTCAGCACAAGTCTTGTTTTAAATATGTACGCGATTACCTTCACTTTTACGGCCCAGCAATCAGTTTCACTTTCGCGGCGCCGCAATGTATTGCTGGTCAACTCAACTCCTTATATCCCGTATATATGCCTTATTTGTATGTGTTATTTTCATTAAAATGCTTGCTCTCAAAGAGAGATGGACAGCTCTGATCGGAAATCACGGTTGCTGCAGGGCAAGTCTGCTTCCTACCACATCAGCACTTTTGATTGAAAAAAAGTCAGTTTAAACCTGAATGCATAAGATGTACGTAGTGTGGGAACGCTGAGAGCAACACAGACCATATGGGATGGGGGAAACATTAGGCTGAGAACAAGTGGAGTAAGCAACCGATGAGCTGGAGGTGTAGTGAGAAGGGATCAACACTGAGCACTTGGGGTGTCAAAGCACTATTTCTATTATTATAGTACCACCTCTGTAATGGTTTATTTTGCAGCCACTTGTTAGATGTTTAAAATACCCAAAGCGCATGATTTCTTTAATCACTCCAGGGTTTAAATGTGAGAACGCACCGTTTAGTTATATTGATATTTCACCCTTCACACTTTATCCTCCCTCTTCGCCGCCTTGTTTATTTGAAGCATATTGTTTCCTTTACCAACAACTGCATTATTGAATGAAACAGGGATAACACTGCGGGTGATGTACCCAGCAGTACACTACCAGCCGCCAGTGCACGCGTTCACCGTATTTAAGCATTACAGTGGATTCCTGTCACACACAAAACCACAACCACACATACAGCTATACACACAACCACACCGTCAGTGCACACTTTCACCAGGCACAGACACCATCAGTCGTCAGTGCACGCTTTCACCGGGCACACACCACCAGCCGTCAGTACACGCTTTCACCAGGCACACACACACACCACCAGCCGTCAGTGCACGCTTTCACCAGGCACACACCACCAGCCATCATTGCAATGAAATGAAATGAAATGAAATGAAATGAAATGAAATGAAAACAATATTTAATAAAGCGCACTGCTGCCAAGCGGCTTCCTGGCGCTGGGAGACCTGGGTCAGAACTCACAGAGGGGGACAAAGGGAACCTAAGAAGGAAAAGCCAAAGAAAAAAGAAAAGTTTTTAAGGCTTTACGGAAATGACTAAAGATCGGGATGGAGCGAAGATGAAGTGGGAGACTGTTCCAGAACTGGGGGGCCAAGACAGAAAGACGAGTGCCCCCGGATCTGGCTTTGCGGAAACGGGGAATGTGAAGAAGGGAGAGAGAAGAAGACCGGAGGGTACGGCTAGGAACGTAGGAAGAAATAAGGGAAGTGATGTAAGCTGGGGCAGAGCGAGAGTGGGCACGAAAGGCAAAGCAGGCTAATTTGAAAAGGGATCTGAAGCGGATGGGGAGCCAGTGAAGGGATTTCAAAGCCGGAGTGATGCGAGAGGATTTGGGGAGGGAAAGAATGAGACGAGCAGCTTGGTTTTGAATGGCCTGTAAACGTCGAGATTCGTGGGAAGGGATACCCACGTACAGGCCATTGCCATAGTCTAGGCGAGAGATGACTAAAGCCAGGACTATGGTTTTAAGCGCGTCGATGGTAAAAAAACGAGAGATTTTGCGGATGAGGCGAAGGGAAAGGAAACATGAGGACACAACAGAGCTAATCTGGCTGTGCATGGTTAAGTCAGAGCTGACTTTAATACCAAGGGTACGAACGGAGGAGGAGGGCGTGGGGGGGGGACCAAAAGAAGGGGGCCAGTGAGCAGGGGACCAAGGGTTGGAAGGGCCACCCGTGAGAACAAGTTCTGTTTTATCAGGGTTGAGCTTGAGATGGTTAGCGCTCATCCACTCAGAGATAAAAATAAGAGTGGAACTGAACTTGGGAATAGAGTCGGGAGAAGAAGACAGATCAAAGACAAGCTGGAGGTCATCTGCGTAGTTATATACAGAGACCCCCAGCTTGAGAAGGGAAGAAACAAGAGGACAAATGTACAGATTAAAGAGGAGAGGGGAAAGAGAGGAGCCCTGAGGAACACCACAGGTGACCGGACGGGAGGGGGCAGAGAAACCAGAGAGATGAACGGCCTGATGTCTATCCTGAAGAAAGGATGCTAGCCAGGAGAAGGCCGCGCCCCGAATGCCCGCTGCGCTGACACGGTCGAGGAGAATAGAGTGGTCGACCGTGTCAAACGCAGCGGACAAGTCGAGAAGCACCAGGGCTTGGGGAAGGTTAACATCTGCCTTGCCCTTAAGTTCATCCAAAACCGCGAGAACCACCGCTTCTGTAGAGTGGCCAGGGCGGAAGCCTGCCTGGTGGGAAGCTAAGAGGCCATTGTCCTCGATGTATGAGGAGAGGCAGGAGGTAACATGGGTCTCTAGGATCTTACCCAGGTAGGGGAGAAGGGAAATGGGACGGAAGTTAGCGGGAAGGGAGGGATCTAGGCCAGATTTTTTTAGAATAGGGAGGACAACAGCGGATTTAAAGGAAGAGGGGACAGCACCGGAGGCCAGTGAGGAGTTGAGAAGAGTGAGGGGAGGGCCAGGGCAATTGGTGAAAAGGGTTTTGAGAATGCGCGCAGGAGCGCCGTCCACAGGAGAGCCAGATTTGACTTTAGTCAGGTAGTTGTGAAACAAGTCAGAGGAGATAGGGGGAAAAATGTCGAGGGAAGAGGAAGAGGGAGTGACAGGGCTGGTGAGGATAGGCTGAGGCACAGAAGGAATGTTAGCTTTAATTTTCGCAATCTTGTCAATAAAAAAGTTATTGAGTGAAAGACAGAGGGATTGAGAGGGAACCAAGCCGGGGGAGGAGCGATCGGAAGTGGCAAGATTGCGGACCAAAGAGAAGATTTCGCGGGGTTTATTCACGGAGAGCGATACTCTCTCCGTGAAATAGGAGGTTTTGGCGTTAAGGACTGCTTTTTTGTAGTTGGTAAGAAGTTGTCTATACTGAACGCGCAGAGGGGGGGAATACTGGCGTCTCCAGAGGCGTTCCGCCCGCCTGAGATCAAGTTTTAGTGCACGCTTTCACCAGGCACCCACACACCACCAGCAGTCAGTGCACGCTTTCACAAGGCACACACCACCAGTCGTCAGTGTACGCTTTCACCAGGCACACACACCACCAGCCGTCAGTGCACGCTTCCACCAGGCACACACACACCATCAGCTGGCAATGGACTCCTCCACCAGGCACACACACCACCAGCCATCCATCAGTGCACAATTTCTTCAGGCACCCACACCACCAGCCATCAGTGCACACATCAATTGTTAATGCATCCACAATTAGCTATTGTAGCAATCGCAGTATGGCCCACTTTACTTTTAAACATATTCATCTAAAACGCAGCATGACACCATTGCTAAAAAAAAGACACATTTTTTGGGCCTACAATTTATAGACTTTTGTTGCAATTGGTGTTGCAATATTTAGCAATGCCAATAGCTCAAACTTAATTAATGCGAGACCTATTGCATTGCAAATGCTTGTTCTTGTTGGTGACTCGAACCGCTGTTCTTGTGGCAAGGAGCACCTGTTCTGGTCCACGCCACCTCGGCTCCAAGCTGCATGACCTCTCAAATACCTTAATCATAACGCGGTCACCAGGTCGGAGTGCATGGCCTTCACCTGTAGATCTGTCGGGGAGTGCTTCTCAAACCTGTTGATGAATAGAAACCAAGCTGTCAGTTAATTGTGCCAGATAGTCATTCATTAAGACACAAGCTACATCACACACAGAACTCGGTTTCAGAACTCCCCAAGTATTCATAGGCCTTCCAAATACCACTTCATATGGAGTGAGGCCTGTTCGAGAATACAGTACTGATCTAATAGACAACAATGCCAGAGGCAACGCATCCGGCCAAGTCAAAGATGTGGAAGCCTGAATCTTCGCTATTTTCAACTTCAGAGTAGCATTATATCTTTCCACCAATCCTGCTGATTGTGGATGGAACACTGCATGGAACTTCTGTTTAATTCCTAATCCTTTCAGGACATGTTTGATAACTTCCCCAACAAAATGAGGTCCGTTATCATTCCATAAGAATTTGCAAACACCAAATCTCTGGAAGAATTCCTTCAACAACACCTTTGCAGTAGTAATAGGAGTATTATCCTTCGTGGGGTACGCCTCGATCCATTTACTGAAGGCACAGACCACCACTAAGACATACTTTAAATTATTACAACGCTCAAGCTGGATATAATCCATTTGCAAGACTTCAAAAGGTGCAGTTGGTGTAGCAAATCCTCCAGCTGGAGTTCGCGTCCCTTTTCCAGGATTATATTGTAAACAGATCAAACAAGACTGCACTACTCTCTTAGCTGTGCTAGCAATTTCTGGATGCTCCCAAACTTGTGTAAGCAATCTCGTTATTGCTGAAGCTCCAACATGTGATAGCCCATGTGCCATTTGAACCATAGGTTGTACAAAGGCTATAGGCAGCTTCCATCTATCCATCTGCTTGTTCCGCCAACAACCTTCATCATCCAACTCTCCCGCTTCAGACCATCGTTCACGTTCCTTTACAGAAGCAGATTTCTGTATCTCTCGTACTTCTTGCCTGGCATCATGCCAACGCTCAGCTTGTGACTTCACTACATACATAGAAGTAGTGCTACTCTGCGTCGCAGTCTCACGTGCCACGTGATCTGCAAAGGCATTCCCTTGTCCAATCTTATCTGTCACTTTCTTATGCGCACTGCACTTCACAATAGCTATTTTCTTTGGGTATGTCAATGCAGTCAAAAGATTATGTACTAAATCTCAGTGCATTATCTGCATTCCGTGAGATGTAAGAAAGCCTCTTTCCTTCCAGAGTAGGCTAAAATCATGCGCCACTCCAAAAGAATAGCGGCTATCTGTATAAATATTCACACATAGATCAGCACTAAGCTCACATGCTCGTGTCAAGGCTATCAATTCAGCTGCTTGAGCCGATTTCTGTGGTATGCGAGCTGTCTCCACTATTGTCTCAAGCGTGGTGATTGCATGCGCGGCTGAGGTCATGCTATCCGGCAATTTCAAACAAGACCCATCAACCCACAATTCACCATCCACATCTGGAAGGGGCGTATCTTGCAAATCAATACGACCCTTTGTCTGTTCCTCAGTCAGGAATATACAATCATGTGTTTCTTGTGACTGAGGCTGAGTCGCCGGATATGGCAACAAAGTAGCTGGGTTTAAAGTTGCACATCTCTTCAATGTAATGTGAGGAGCTAGCAATGTTAGTTCATATCCTGTCAGACGAGAGCTAGTTAAGTGCTGCGTCTTTGTCTGATATAGGAGAGCATCAACAGCATGGGGTACCAACACTAACAGCTTATGTGACAAAACTATTCCTTCACTCTTGTCGTATTGACACAGCGGTTGCTGCAACTGAGCGAAAACACTCAGGCAACGCTCGGGCAACAGGATCAAGGACTGCTGAAAAATAAGCACAGGGACGTTGCTTATCGCCATGTAACTGAACTAAAACTTACAACGCGCATCCATCTTTCTCATGCACGTAGAGTGTAAAAGGCTTCGTGTAATCTGGTGTACCTAACACTGGTGCTGGACAAAGGGCTTGTCGTAACTGCCGAAAGGCAGTTTCACATTCATCTGTCCATGGAAGGGGTATTGGAGTATCTTTTGTCAAAAGTGCTAGCAAGGGTTTAACAATGTAGGGAAACCCTAAAATCCATTGTCCACAAAAAGAAGTAAGACCAAGAAATGCACGTACTTCTTTCTGTGCCGAAGGTACTGGTGTATCTAAAATTGCTTTTATGCGATCTGATGTCAATGCACGTCCCTCCTTAGACAAAAGGTGACCTAAATAGGTTACCTTTGGTCTACAATATTGCAATTTCTTTCGTGACACTTTGATGATGTGAAGCAAGAAAAGAAAGCAAAGACAGAGTACACGTTTCACATTGTTCAGGGGTATCGGCTGCCAACAAGATGTCATCGACATATTGTATGAGAGCCACACCTTCAGGCAAAGCAAAAGAATCAAGCTCTCTTTTCAATGCTTGACTGTAAATACTCGGACTCTCGGTATAGCCTTGAGGAACTCTACAAAATCTATTCGATCGATTATCAAAAGTGAAACCGAACAAATATCGGCTATCAGGATGAATAGGGATCGAAAAGAAAGCATTCTTCAAGTCTATAACAGAGAACGTGGTTGTTGTTGGAGGAACCAAAGTAAAGAGTGTCGTAATATCAGAAACCACAGGGTATTGTGGTACTACGATCTTGTTCACCTCTCTAAGGTCTATAATGAACCTGTAAACTCTAGTATCAGTATCTTTTTTCAAAATCGGAAGAATCGGGCTGTTACAAACGTTAAATGGAACTTCTTCAACAACTCCAACTTGAATGAGGTCATGTACAATTCGTATGAGTGCTTCCTCACCCTCCTGTGAAATTCTGTATTGAGGCAAACGTGGTAACACAGCTCCCTCCTTGACGCTAATGTGTACCGGTGGGATAACCATTTGGCCCACATCAGTGTCTGAGGTAGCCCACAAAGTTTCAGGGAGTGAAGCTAATGCAATATCCTCTTTAACAAGACAAGCTCTCTCAGGCACAGAGTGATTATCATTCAAAATGACACGCACTCCTTCAGGAGAGCATCGTATTGTGGCTCTGAAATACTTGAGCATGTCGAGACCCACAATATTGTCTGGTGTGTTTGGGGAAAGCAAAAACGGACATGGAGCGCTAAATTTATCAACATGAAATGCAAGTGGCTGTGACAATGGGCTAAGGGAAGGTGTTCCATCGAAACCTATCGAAGTAATAGTTACGCCAGACAGGGGAGCCCTTGGAACCAATTGTTTAGACAAAGCGCTACGAGTAGCTCCTGTATCAACCAGAAACCGATCAGTAGAACCCAAAACATGTGCTGTAACATAGGGACCCCTCTGATCTACTGGAACTTCAACTGATTCCTTACCCCATCCTAGCCAATCCTATGCATGAACAAAATCGTAAAGGTCAGGCTGCACATAATCGGACATTTGATACTGATTTCGTCTATCAAAGGTGTTGAACCTATCCTGTGTTCGTACATTGTTGTCGAATCGAGCACGATCATTCACATTTCCCTTAGGCCCTGAATAACCTGAACGATTTCTCATTTGTCTCGACCTCGTGAATTCTGTTGGGCACGCAACACTGGACAATAGGCCATCCAATGGCCAAATTGCTTACAATACGCACATTGATTAATAGACTGATTCAAACGTATGTAGGGGGAATTAAAAGATCCACGTCCGCCTCTATCATAACATCTAGAGGGCAGACCATAAACTTGAGCTAACATGACCTTTGTTTTCAGATCTTTAGATTTCTTGTCTTCATTGCCTTTCGCTTTTAATTCTTGACGCTCATAATACTGAGCCATCGTTAAAACAGATGCTGGAGAAGATGTAGTCCAAGAACTTTCACTGGCTTTTAAACGGCTAGCTATCCCTGGTAACAGATTCGTAACATATTCATCGACAAAAAGATGTCTGCCTGTATCATCTGTCAAGGACTGACCGCTAAAATCGTGAAAAGCTTCCTCAAAACGGGTAAAGAAATCAGAAACCGATTCATCTACCTTTTCTTTGCACGATGCTAAAACAGTCCAATCAATCTTTTTAGGGGGAATAGCTGTTTTAAGCTTAGTTATTATAGCTGCAGGGAGATCTAATATTAACTTATGTGGCTTTTTAGCGGGTTCCCTCTCCACATCCAATTGTTCTAATTCTTTCCATTCCGCGCCAAAAGTAGCACGATCGTTAATTCTACGAACAGTCCTCCACATATCCGGTGGTAATATTAACCCAAAAAATAAATCAATGTCACACAAAGTCATAGTACAGGAATTTATAGCGCCTTCAACTTCCTCATAGAAAGCGGCTGGATTTTTACGTGGATCGGGTAATGCTGCTTTAAGCGCCATTACATCTGCCCTATTCCAAGGAGTATAGACCCAATTATAAATAAAATAACCTTTAGCATCAACAGAATTTTTATCATCATTGTCACCCGCTCCTTTAGGGGGAACATACAAGGGCGCGGCTTCCCGCATGGGCTTCATATAAACCGCCATTAGCTTATCTGTTCCGAGGATAGAAGACTGCGACCCTCCGGTCTGAGATTTCTGCACAGCTTCGTCTGCAAGCTTTTTCTTCTCCTTCAAGTGAACCGCATCAGTTCGTAATTTAACCAACTGTCTAATCGTATCAGCCACCTGAGGGAAATCAAAAAGACCATCACGCATGTTCGTACAATCAGCTGCTACATCATCAGGTTCTAAATCTGGAGAGAATTTCCGAAATAACTCAACGACTTCTGAAGCAAACGTCTCAGTGAAATATATCCGCTCCCTTTCCGACCACCCCTGTATACTAGCTAAGAGATCGGAAGCAGAATCAGTGCTACATAATGCTTTACGAGCAGCTTGTCTAATATCAGCTGCACGTTGTGCGGACAGCATAGAACGAGTGTCCCGCGCCTTTCGTTGATCTGAATCGGAATCCTCACCACCTTTGGACGGAGTGGACGGAACGGCATACGTAGGTGGAGGTCGATCTAATAACAAAAAATCATCTTGTGGTTTATTAAGAACAGGATAGAGAGGTTGTCGGACAGGGTATTGGCCAGATACCTGCAATCTGTGTTCTTTCTCCTCTCTCTTTCAGCTCTTTCACTTCTTTCTTTCTCAACTCCAGCGCTTTCTCATACACATTCTTCCTCTGCTCTTTCTCAATCAATGCTTGCTCACGTCTCGCTCGTTCACGCACTTCTTTCTCCCACATACGTATACATTCAAACATATCACGTCTAGACTTCCGCTCAAACATACATCGCTCCACATACTCAATCTTTCGTATATCAAATGACCCATGCATAGGCCAACGTAACTCAGGATCTTTATGGGTATATTTATTCCATAATGTGCTGTACATTATGGAAGAAAGACCAAATTTTATATACATATCCCTATTAGGCGTCCCCTCTAGGGGAGCCGGTTGCGATTCTTCGAGTCTAAGTCAGGTCCCATTACAAAATCAGCACATCCTTCGAAGTGCGCTAAAAACAGGCATGCCAAAAATAATGCAGAATATGCAGTATTATACACCAAGTGGCACTTAAGGTACTTCTAGTACGTTGTGCCTTTCAAATTTGACTTATTGAAGAAAAATCTCCACATTGCCTGCCTATATGTGTTATAACGCATATATCAAATCATACAAATACAAATACAAATAAGACTAGTCTTTACCAAATACCAAATATGCCACGGTAAGTGTTCCTAAAACTACCATACCCTACAAGGGCATCCAAAACCCATAGTATGTGGCGTAAAACGGCCCTTACCAATCATAGGGTGTCCAGATTACAACTGCCAAGTTCTAAATTCGACCAAACGGCCACTGCACGGCAAATGGAAAGAAGAGATCTCAGTAGAAGACCGGCGCCACCTGGATGGTCAGATCGGAAAGAAGGGAAGAACGCCTTGGTTTGCCAAGACTCGGGTCTCCTCGGGCAATGATCGTCCGCGTCGATATATCCCAATCCTTCGTCGCGACCACTCCTTCGGGCATCCGAGTCACCGATGAGCCACACGTGTCGGGCGCCAATTTGTGGTAGCAGGCCTCAGCCAGACCCACTAGTGCAAGGGGTTCGCCCTTCTCTGCACAAAGTCCTCAGACCAATAGGAAGAAGTTGGCACAGAAACTGGAATAGAAAAAGTAACATTTATTACACCTCATGAGGTGGAGCTACGGTTCAAACAGTACCCTTCGGTATTGCAAGAAGTAGCACCACGAGCTAAGAAAGCATGGTTTATTTATACCCGCACAGGGGCTCGAAAAGAAGGCGGTACAAACGCAAAAGCACAGTTTATGTACATATAAGACTATATTGAGTGGCACAATCGATCAGTGGGAGGAGCTAACAGTTTTGGGGGTCGACAAGCACATTCCTATCTGGAACTAATCACTAACAGATGTGGACCTTACTTGACATGCGCAGAAGTGAGGGATGCTAAATATAAGTTGTTGCCGGGCAGATTTCAAGCGCCGTGGACAGGAAGATAGAACAATGCACATGGTCGGCACGAGGCAGCATGTAGCAGAGAAGATGGCTGCCGTAATTACAAAATGGAGTCCGCTAAATGTCAAGATAATGGCCAGAACTAAGATGTCTTCTGCTAATGCTTAATCTAATCGCTGGCAAATTACTACACCCCGTCTCTTTTTCCATCAGATCCGACATCTCACACATAACGGGCACAAGGCAGTGGGAGTTGGGGAAAAGATTGGACAAGCTTAACAGTCTTGGGGCAAAAGCCCAGTTAAGGTTTCCTGCTACCCTACGGGTAATGTGGAATAACCACATGCAATGATACGATCCTCAGAAAAAGTTGATACACTCATTGCCAAAATCCAGCATGAAAAATAGGGTGGGAAGTAAGTTAGTGACATCGCAGCTTTGTCTGGGAGCTTGGTTTCCCTGGCCCAGGATACATATTTAGTTTTCAGTAAGGTAAAGGAGTCCGAGGGAGCAATGTCCGAATAGGCGAAGCATATTGGAAGGGAGGGTTCCTCAGGGTAAAGGGAGGTGTGAGGGTTTTAGGGGGCACCAAGGGGAGGGTAAAGGGGAAGGAGGGTGGGGAGCAGCGGGTGGGCAGCAGAATAGGGGGGAAAAATGCCTCATCTCATCTGTTCAAAAAGGAAGCACTTCATTATTCAACTGAAGATCTCCACAGCCATGATATATAATATGAAAGATGGTCGTAAGATTAACTGTATTTCTTGGAATCTGAATGGCCTGAGGTGCCCGTGCAGGCAAAGACTAATTTTAAAGTATTTAGAGCTTTCATCAGCACAGATAGGTCTGTTGCAGGAGACCCGCCTAAATCCAACAGAGTTTCAGTCTGTCTTTTCCAAGATTCCTTGGGTACAGTGTTTTTGTGCCTCGCAACAATCATTGAGCAGTCGTGGGGTAGCAATGGTGGTTAAGAATGGTGTTCCTTGTAGGATCAAGTCAGCTCAAACTGATCAATCAGGCAGATGGGCAATAGCCCTCTTGGATTTTTTTTGGGGGGGAGGAGGGGGCGAAGTTGACTTGTTCATCCTACTATGGTCTAAACACTGCCGAGCCTGCATTTTTTGTTAAACTACAAGAAAGTTTAATAATGGGAAACCCCCCCCCCCTTTGGTAATAGGAGGGGATTTTAATGTTAGGCTCGATCCAGTAAAAGACAGATCCAACTTAAGGTACACAACAGCACCTCCTAAATCACGTAGGGTCATGAAAAACTTAATATCTAATATACATTTAGTGGATCTATGGAGATCCAAGATGGGTGATGCCCAAGGGTTTACTTATTATAGCAAAAAGTTTAAACACTCCTCAAGGATAGACTACGTGTTGGTCAATAAAGAAGCCCTTAACAACTTTGAGTATTTCAATTTTGCCAACCCATTTATCTGACCATGCCTCTGATAAGTTGGGTGCGGCAACGGCACCTGCTTAATGAGTAATAGACCAAAATGGCCCTAACTCAAACGTCCTATGATTACACCAGTCCTCAAATACATGAGGAAGGCCTGGGGGCCTAGACGACGCAGTGAGCCGCATGGCGTCTCCCAGAAGCGGAAAAATCGGCTTGTTAAACCTGTGAATGTCTTTGGTGAGATAAGGACAAAAAAAGAAAAAAAAACCTTAAAGAGGCAGGAATTAATCATTGCCCCATCAAAGTCGGAGCCTTTGTCACACGAGAAAATAAGCTGCGTGTCATCAGCGTAAGAGATAATTTTGGCGCCCGCTTCCTCCACCAAGGATGCTAAGAGAGAGAGGTATATATTAAAAAGGGTTGGGCTAAGAATAGAGCCTTGGGGGACGCCAACATTGATAGCAGTGGTAAGTGTAAAAAGGGGTCCCCGCAAGGAGAACGTGTTGGGTGAAACACACACACTAACACAATTGTGAAACAATTAATCAAAGATAATCAAGGATGACTTATAAACAAATGTTGTCATTTATTCAACAACACTAAGTATCAATCAGTGAGACATAACATTCACGTTTGAAGAGTAAATAGCCCCAAAACGGGAGAGGGAAAGGGAAGAAATTGTGCTCAAAGCGGTGTAAAGTAAAGAAAAGTACACCGACTCAAAGAAAATAGGTTATTACAATCTTCAAATCGTAATTGGTATTATTCCAAAAACAGAAGGCCTATACAACTTGTGGCATACATTGTAACATAATTAACCTGGGGACATTCTACGGTCACGGACACAGCTTAATGTAATCAGGGGAGTGTGCCGGAGGTCCCAAAGGGAAAGTCGTCGACGTTTCGACCCCTAAACGTAGGCTACATTAAGTCCTTTACCGGGGTCTTCATCAGGACGGGTACAGCGGGGGGGAGGACGAAGTGGGGCCGTCCTATCTGTGAAATTAAAAACCAATATCAAATCAATGAATTCATAAGAGTTGACAGTCATCGTCCTGTCTAACAAAGTACTTCATTAATAGAGTAAGACTAAACCATGGTTACGTTTAGGGGTCTGTGTACTTTTCTTTACTTTACACCGCTTTGAGCACAATTTCTTCCCTTTCCCTCTCCCGTTTTGGGGCTATTTACTCTTCAAACATGAATGTTATGTCTCACTGATTGATACTTAGTGTTGTTGAATAAATGACAACATTTGTTTATAAGTCATCCTTGATTATCTTTGATTAATTGTTTCACAATTGTGTTAGTGTGTGTGTTTCACCCAACACGTTCTCCTTGCGGGGACCCCTTTTTACACTTACCACATAACGCCCAGGTCCCCGCGACTGCATGGGTTCAACCCCCCTCTATTGTAATAACATTGATAGCAGTGACTGGAGAGGAAAAAGGTGGAAACCAGATGTCCTGAGATCTATTTTCCAAATAGGAAGACATCCACTTGAGAACGGTTCAACCAAGGCCAATGTTCTTAGGTCTATTTGAGAGCCTCTCATGTGGGACCGTATCAAAGGCCGCTGACAGATGAAGCAGTATCAGAATGGCCTTGCCTCCCACATCCAGTCTGCCCCTAATAAACTCAGTAACTTCCAACAATGCATTCTGTATGGTAAGAGGGCTTGTGATCGACCACTTCAAAACAACGTTTATGAGCATTAGCCTGCACAAGTCCTTTACGGGCTCATTGATGGCACAGAAGGTTTCGGAATTCACTTACCTGGGAATTATGCTAACTAAGAACATGCCTAGGTTCCCTCAGTGGAACAAAAGTGCCTTAAATCTCACTCATCAGGCCTCCGCAATTCACAGACCTTATAAAGCCTCCAAACATTAGCGTGTCTCACCTGCCCTAAAGACATACAGGGTCAAGGCTGAGTCTAATACTCTAAATGGGGCTGAGATCAGGGGCTGCTCAAACCTCGTGGAACTAACTGTAGCCGAAAAATAACTTTCTAAGGGCCATATGTATCAAGCCTTTTTCCTGTTTGCAAACGGGCAGATTCTCAGAATCAGCCCGTTTGCGAATTGAAAACAGCCTTTTGGGATGTATCATTCCAAAAGGCCATCGCAAAATAGAGAATTGCAAAATTTGTGATTCTCTCTTTTGCGAATGCAATTAAGGAATTGGAAATTGCGATTCCTTAAATGCAATTCTGGAAGCACCAGAAATTTGCTATTTGTCCTTAAGGAATTGCCAATTACTACCAACTTCAAGTTGGTGGTAATTTGTGATTTTCTTTAAAAATGCACTTTTTTGATTTTTTAAATGTGCCAAATGTTGCACACACATGCCCTTAGGGCATGTATGTGCGCAAAATGTGCGCACATGCATATTTCAGAGGTGCAACAGGTTGTCCTTTTGGTACCCTTGCAACCTTGAAATTGCATTCTCAATTTGGGATTCTCTAATTGGTAATCGCAAATTGAGAATGTCGTCCCATTGAATGGGAATGTATTCCTTAATTGCAATTCTCAATTTGCGATTCGCAAATAAGGAATATGTTGGATTCGCAATTTTTTTTGCAAATCCTACATACATTGCATTTTGAATTTCTCTAATCGCAGTTCGCTAAAAATCGCAATTTGAGAATCACAAAACTCTTTTTTGATACATATGGCCCTGAGAGTTTTAGTAAATCCTACCAAAAGCACCCACTTATTACCTCTGCTGTGTGACATAGGGCTCGAACCGCTTGCTTCAAAGACACAGTTCTGACCTTTTCTTGGTTGGCACAGACTCATATACAACTGGGCCCTCTCTGAATACTACAAAGCTTTCACAGAGGTTGTGTCATTAGTTGAATTGTATGGAATGAAATGGTTATGCTACGTGAAAAACATACTGGCTGATCTGAATTTTAGTGATTTTTGGCCTTAGAGCTCGCCAACTCTTTCCAAGGAGCTTCTCAAGAATAACTTTTGGAATAGAAATGGGAGGGGGGGGTTGGGGGAAAGCCATGCAAAAGGTGACCCATGGTTCCCTTACTGATGCCTTTCTTGACATCAAACCCAATGCAGATTTTGAGCCATTCCTTGACTATTTGGCAACGCCGGGTGCTAAGCACCTGTTTTTTAAAGTTTAGGTACGGAACACTCCTGGTCTTAACATTCAATTCAAAGTGGCATCCTAGTGAATCTGGTAATAATCTGTGCCCGGTATGTTTGCAGGCGGAAGAGTCCCTGTTGCACTTTATTTTATTCTGCACCCGCTATAGCCGACCCAAGAAAAATGGGATTATCCCTATTTGTAGGATGTTAGGCTATAGTTAGTCTCGTCCAACGCTGAAGCTTCTACGTACTGAAACAAAGGAATATGTGGTGTGTGTGGTGGCTATGTTTCACCAGTGGAGCTGGGCTATTAGGGCTAAAGTATTGGTTTAGTCCCTGTCGCTTTTTCCATCTAAAACTTTTGTATTATATTAACTGTTTTTATGTAATGTCCAACTTGGTTCTAAAACTTTTTATTGTGTTTTAATATGGAAGTCTACTGTGTAACATAATTTGGATTTTATGTGTTATTTTTAATGTGCTTTTATGGGTTTTTAATAATTGAATAAAGCAATATTTGATTTGAAATTAATGTAACTGCTTTTTTAAATAAAATTATTAAATTAAATGTATCCACCACACAACTTTAATAATTTTTACTACATAATAAATAAATATAAATGTTATACTTTAATTTGGATTTTTTATTTAAATATTGTGAGAAAAAAAATTAAATTTAACATTTTCAAAATGTACATATTTAATTCAACATTTATTTAATGCTGAATCTTTTTCTTTTGCTGTATATTTAAAATAAAATTTTTATATTTATTAACATTATTAGAGACCTCTAGCTGTAGATTCTTCACCTTTTGAATATTCCCCTGGCGTCAGACTGGATCTGGAAACTTTTCAGCAATACCTCTGCGTGCCCGACGGTGGTTTTGTGTGGGTCTGTACTGACACAGCTCCGAATGTGACATGTGGGGCCTGTGTAAGCGCCACTTCTGTGTGCTGGCATCAGTTCCTTTCTTTTTGCGCTACCAGACATGGATCCGGAGCTTCTGTCATCTCTGAAAGACTATTACATTATCTTTTTGTCTAGGAAAATGTTTACTTTTCTCTTCATTGTGCAAGGGATGTTGCCCCCCCCTTCCCAAGAAAACAGGTTTTAAAGTATGTACAGTCTGACACAAGCAGATGCTGATGACAGAGTCCCACCAGGTATGCTTCTGGGTTCTGGGGTCGGACCACAACTTCAAGACCTGCGGAGACTGCGCATCAATGAATCCCAAGGCCATCAGTGAGCGCAAGGCAAAGCTATTTGTAGCCAAGCACAAAAAATATCATATCTGGCCGTACCAAGTCCCGCTTCAAGTCAAAGTCCCGTTCCACGAAGTTTCTGTAGCCTCTAACAAGGCCGTTCTTCATCACGCTCAAAATCTTTAGGTAAGCACAGGAAGACCAAGTTCTCCCTTTTGCCATTCTCACTCCCTTAATGACGCGCGGGAGCAGCGTCAACCATCATGTTCGCGCTTCCGAAGTTGGCCAACTTCGGAGCCAATTTACTGCTGGTTCTGCAGCAACCAAATTCCCAGGGCCTTCAGCCATGCTACACCAGATTGAAGAGTTCTGTGCTGCCATGCTCCAGCTCTTTGGCTCTCTGCAGTCTTCCTCTGGTGCACCTTTGGGCCCCTAGGAGCCAAGAGGTTCCCCATCTGGTTTCTCGCTAGGGGGTTTTCCCTTGGCTCCAGCTGTTCCCTTCCGAGCCCTTTTCTGGCACCACACCATGCTCCTCTACCCACCTGGGACTAGCATACTTTGAGCCTGATTCTGATTTGGATTTTGGCGGACAGGAATACTCAGTCTCAAACATGACGGACAGCTCATCTGTCGTATTACCATCCAGTTATATAATATGGAGATCGTAATACTGCGGACAGAATATCCGTCACATTTGTGACGGAGTATTCCATCCGCCAAGATCTAAATAAGCCCCTTAGACACCGAGACAGACTTTGACCCCCGTGGAACAGACCCCGATTATCCTCTCTGATGTTGATTCGACAACAGGCCAAATCTGACCAATGTCGCACCTGATTTCGGCAAAGACACAGTTGCTTGCCCTCAATCCTCCACAAGGCAGGCAACATTCCCTACATTTGCTCTTTGGCACAGATTTAGATGCTGACTATGATCCCATGCGTGAGTGCCCTCAACCCTGTACTGAGGATAATTGGTACATGGACTTGTAACGGAGAAGTGGTATTAACACCTCACTCAAGACTGCTCTTTTCTCCCCTGACCCTATCACAGAAGAGTGTGATTAATATGCTATGGTCATGTGTAGGGTGACCGAGTAGCTGAAATTCCAGCTCCTCACCATGGAGGTGAAAACAAACGTTCTTATGGAAGTACTCCAAACATGTCAGACCACTTCTGAGCCCCTTATGCACTTCAAAGAGGCCCCCACAGATATTCTTTTTGGGGCTTGGGCCAAGCCTTGCACTGGCCTGCCAGTTAACCGGCAGAATTCCCGGCGCCTTCAAACCACTCTTGGTGACCCAGCGTTATTATCTCAGTCCTTCTATGGGAGAGCCTTGTGGTGCAGGTCCACCTGTCCAACCCCAATAACTTATTTATTTATTTTAAGTTTTATAGAGCGCAAATCAGACCCATGAGGATATCCGAGCGCTTTACAGGGTTTGCTGGTTGTGTACAAAAGACTTAGGAGGGCAGGATACCATTGGGATACAAAGGAGTAGATACATAATACTGGAAAAACAAGCAGTCTCAAATCCAGGATACTTTTGGGATGAAAACAGGTAGATTCATTATACAATAAAATAAGCAGTCTCAACTCCCGGCTGGAATGCCCAAAAGGGAAGGGAAGGTATCACCTGGAAAAGCCATGGATAATGCCTTAATGGTAGGGGAACAAGGTCGTTGAAGTGATTGTAATTGTAATGCGATCCTTAGGCGAGGAATTTGCCCATTAGGAAAATTGGTTGGAGCAAAAGGTCTCTGGCAGACCGGGAGTTTCTGGCTCCTCCGGATATTACGAGTTTCTGGGCGAGGAATTGGAGTATAGAGCCTTGTGAGTAATGCAGGCCATCTTAAGTTGGATTCTGTACTCAAGAGGAAGCCAGTTCAGAGCTTTAGGTGGGGAGAGATGTGGTTGAATTTCTTTGAACCGGTTAGGAGTCTGGCGGCGGCGTTAAGGCAGGCTTTCAGTGGGTCCAGAGAGTTTTTGGGCAGACCTGCGAGAGTAGAGCATCCATATTCTAGTCTGGAGATGACTAGTGCCTGGATTGCCATTTTTAGGTCGGGAGGGTTGAGGAAGGGTTTCAAGTTTCTTAGGTAACTCAGGTGAAATCTGGCTGCTTTGGCCATCGAATTGATATGGCCATGCATGTTCAAGCTGCCGTCTAGAGTTATTCCAAGGGATTTAGCAGAGTCCACAATGGTAGGAAGGCAGTTTAGCACTGTGATAGCCTTGATTGGTTTTGGGTTTGGAGATAAGAAGAAACTCAGTTTTTTTGCATTAAGTTTGAGCTGGTTAGAGGTGAGCTAGTGAACAGTCAGCTTAAAGGAGAGAATGTCCTTAGGAGAAGAGATTTTAATTTAGATCTGTGTGTCGTCGGTATACATGTGCTAGGAGATATTGGCGGTGCGTAGCACCTCTGTGAGCGGTTCAAGGTAAAGATTGAAAAGGGTAGGGGACAGTGTTGAGCCTTGGGAGACTCCCACCCTGATCGGAGAGGGAGCGGATAGGTTGCCCTTGATTCGGACTCTCTGTGATCGATTCTGGAGGAAAGACATAAACCATTCAAGAGCAGTGCCATCCAAACCCATCCTGAGTTTGAGGCGTTCAAGGAGTGTTTCTTGGTTAACCTTATCGAAAGCCGAGGATAGGTCTAGGAGGATAAGGAGGCAGGTTTTGCCTTGGTCCAGGGCTTGGACGGCATCATCCATGATGAGAAGGAGGGTGGTTTCACTGCTGTGACCAGGTCTGAACCCGGATTGGAAGTAGTCTAGTAAGTGGAAGTTGGTGATGTGTAGGCTCAGCTGCTGTTGCACACATTTCTCCAGAACGGTGGCTAGGAGTGGGATGTTGGATATAGGTCTATAGTTGTCAGGGGAGGTAGGATCCAGCGTAGGTTTTTTAAGATGGGGACAACTTGGCCGGCTTTAAGAGATTCAGGTATTGATCCCTGTAGGAGGGAAGCGTTGATTATTACAGTCCAGGAAAGGATGATAGCGTGAGAGGCGGCGGCTAGGCAGTTAGAGGGGAGAGGATCATTGAAGTGATTGTTCGGGTTTAAGGAGGATAGAATTTTCGAGACAGAGTGTTCGTCATAGACTTTAAAGTGAGACCAGTGCGCTTGGTTTTTGGGTGAAGACTGGTTGGGCAGTGCAGAGGGAGGAGGTAGAGCCAACTGAATTTGGGAGAAAGTTGCAGATTTAAGTTTGTTTCCTAGGGAAGACATTTTGACGCAGAAGAAGGAAGAAAAGTCTTCGCAAGATATTAGTGATTTAGGGGTTTCCTTGGAGGTTTTTGCTAGTTATTTATTTATTTATTTTAAGGTTTTATAGAGCGCGAACCAGACCCGTGAGGGTATCAGAGCGCTTTACTGGATTGAGGGGGTGGTATACAAAGGGCATAGGAGGGAAGGATATCAAAAGGATTCAAGGGTTATGTACATTGTGCAGGAAAAACAGGCAGTCTCAAGTTCCGGATAAATTTGGGATAAAAACAGGTAGTCATTATACAAAAAAATAGGTAGTCTCAGCTCCCGGGTGTGAAGCCCAGAAGGGCCAGGAGGTATCATTTGGGGAAGTCCAGGATAATGCGGTCACGGCGGGTGGTACAAGATCGCAGAGGAGATTGTAATGCGATCGTTAGACGAGGAATTTGCCCATAAAGAAAATGTTGGTCTTCTTTTTGAAGCGTGCAAAAGATGACAGTCTTCTGATGGTGGGTGGGAGAGAGTTCCATATTCTTGGAGCGGCCCCAGAGAAGGCCCGATTGTAGGTTTTCTTTTTCCGGAAAAAAGCTGGTTAGAGCAGAAGGTCTCTGGCAGACCGTGAGTTTCTTGCCCCTTCGGATATCACGAGTTTCTGGGCAAGGAATGCAGGGGAATTAGAGTATAGAGCACTGTGAGTAATGCAGGCCATCTTAAGTTGTATTCTGGCCTCGAGAGGAAGCCAATTCCGGGCTTTCAGGTGGGGAGAGATGTGGTCGAATTTCCTTGAACTGGTTAGGAGTCTGGCGGCGGCGTTGAGGAAGGCTTTCAGTGGGGCCAGAGAGTCCTTAGGTAGACCTGCAAGAGTAGAGAAACCGTATTCTAGACTAGAGATGACTAGTGCCTGGGTTGCCATTTTTAGGTCGGGAGGGTAGAGGAAGGGTTTCAAGTTTCTTAGGTAACTCAGGTGAAATCTGGCTGCTTTGGCCATCGAATTGATATGGCCACGAATGTTCAAGCTACCGTCTAGAGTTATTCTCAGGGATTTAGCAGTCCACAATGGTAGGAGAGCAGTTTAGCGCTGTGATGGCCTTGATCCATTCTTGGATGTCTGGATTAGTTTTGGGTGGGCAGATAAAGAAAAAAATCGGTTTTCTTTGTGTTACGTTTGAGCTGGTTAGAGGTGAGCCAGTGGACAGTCCACTTCAAGGCCTTATTTAGGGAGAGAATGTCCCTAGGAGAAGATATTTTTATGTAGATCTGTGTGTCGTCAGCATACATGTGTTAGGCGATATTGGCGGTGCATAGCACCTCTGCAAGTGGTTCCAGGTAAAGATTGAAAAGAGTAGGGGACAGGGTTGAGCCTTGAGGGACTCCCACCGTGATCGGGGAGGGAGCGGATAGGTTGCCGTTAATTAGGATTCTCTGTGAGCGATTCTGGAGGAAGGACCTAAACCATTCAAGAAAGGTGTCATCCAAACCCATCCTGAGTTTGAGACGTTCAAGGAGTGTTTTGTGGTTGACCGCGTCGAAAGCCGAAGATAGATCTAGGAGGATAAGGAGACAGATATTGCCTTTGTCCAGGGCTTGAAGGGCATCATCCACAATGTGGAGGAGAGTGGTTTTGGTGCTGTGCCCAGGTCTGAACCAGGATTGGAAGTCGTCCAGTAAGTAGAAGTTAGTGATGTGTAGGCTCAGCTGCTGTTGCACACATTTTTCCAGAACTTTGGCTAGGAGTGGGATGTTGGATATTGGTCTATAGTTGTCAAGGGAGGAAGGATCCAGCATAGGTTCTTTTAAAATGGGGGCGACTTGGCCAGCTTTGAGAGAGTCCCGTATCGATCCCTGTAGGAGGGAGGCGTTGAATATTGCAGTCCAGGAAGGGATGATAGCTTGAGAGGCGGCGGCTAGGCAGTTAGAGGGGAGAGGATCATTGAAGTGAATGTTCGGGTTTAGGGGGGATAGAATTTTCGAGACAGAGTGGTTGTCATAGACTTTAAAGCTGGACCAATGATAAGTTTGACTGCTGATTCCTTGGCGATGATCCAGTCTAGAGTGGCGCCTTTCGTGAGAGTAGGGAGTGTGCAGGCTTGGGTAAGGGCTTGGTCGGCCAGGAAGTCTCTGATGGCATTGACCTCCGGGTCTTTCGGGTTGTTCCAGTGCGAGTTTAAATCACCAAGGAAAATGTCATTAGAGTTAGGGGAAGCGTGGTTGTGATGATTAGTGTGTTGTATTGGTGTTTGACCAAATCAAATAACTTGCCAGGTCTATTCTTGCGTTCTCTAGTTCTGTTCTGAAGAATTCTTTTTTCGAGCTCAGGATTTTCTTATTGTAGGCATTTCTGGCCTGGCGGAGAAGTTTTAGATGGGCTGCTGACGGGTCTGGTTTCCAGTTACGTTCTGTCTGCCGAAGGGATCTCCTCTCCTTGTTGAGGGATTTGTTGAACCAGGGATTCCTGTCTTTGATGTGGGTTCATTTGAGTTTTAGCGGAGCAAGGTCATCGAGAATGTCAGATATAGTAGAGGAATAATGTTCCGTGAGGCTGTTGACCGAGTTGAGATGAGGAAAGGGGAGGTCAGTCTCACAGCGCTCAGCCAATTTCCTGTGATCTAGGTTTTTGGTGTCTCCAACCCATCATTTGGGGATCACGGGTTGTTGTGTCCATGTCTTGTGGGTGCCAGGCAGAAGGAAGGAGATAGCGTGGTGATCCGACCTATCACATGGGTCTATAGAGATAAGTTTGACCGCTACTTCCTTAGCTATGATCCAGTCTACAGTGGCGCCTTTCAAGTGAGTAGGGAGTGCGCAGGCTTGGGTAAGGGCTTGTCTCTGATGGCGTTGACCTGAGGGTCCTTGGGATCGTTCCAGTGCAAGTTGAAATCGCCAAGGAAAATGTCATTAGAGTTAGGGGAAGCTTTGGCTGTGATGATTTCCATGAGGTGGTCAGTGAAGGTGTCATTCTAGCCTGGGGGGGTGGTAAGATATGTAGTCTGCATAGTTGGGTGGTGTTGTTGCACATGGAGACTGCAAGGCATTCGCAGGAGTCTGTCGGATCAGCCAGAAGTTCAGTAACAAGGAGGTTTGAGCGGTAGATGCAGGCAATGCCTCCTTTTTTTTTATTTTTATTGCCTGTCCAGCCTTACGATGTTGTAATTGGGCGGGTCTAAGAGTTCTGGGCAGGGCGATGAGGATTCGTTGAGCCAAGATTCAGTCAAGATCGCTAAGTCCGATTTTTGGCTCCGAGTCCCACCTATGGTTTCTGCTGTCTGCCTCCTTTGTTTGTATTTACAAAATCCCAAGGATGGTCATCTATGCTGGTGGCAGATGTGTAGGTGCACTCTCCCTCTCCCTAACTACTGCGGTCCTCTGCTCTTAATTTTTGTGTACCTCAAAATCCCAATAGCTGTTCTGTTTCCCCTCTGAGAATACCTATGTTCCCAGGCCTAACCTTAAACTCAAGGCTGCAGAAAATGTGCAATTCAGGCAAGATTTCTGCACCTGTTTGGACATTTGGCTTGTACGCTCGCCAGTCCTGACTTATGGAAATTGTATTTGGGAAAGCTCACCCCAAGTTCTAATTTTTGAGGTTTCAGTTGGCAATCACAACCACAGAAACGCCTATGAAACAGGGTTTGCATCTTCAACAGAGTGTGTTTTGAAAAAGGTTCCCCAGCAGTAATTCAGCCTATTACAGTTTCATCACAGCCAGCACGTTATCAGGTGACTGCCCTTCTTTATAGGGAAAATTCTTCCATCTGGAAACTAAGTCTGGGCATTGTTCCGTTTGTCAACAACAAGTTGGCGAGTGCAAGCAATGAAAATCCACCTCCCGGCGAGATTTTTCCTCGTTCGCGATTGTCACCATCAAGTTGGCAAGCGCGGAAAATCTCAGCGAGATTTCTCAACACGGGCTGTCAGATTTCTAATCGCGAGTGGTCGCGTATGCTCGTGACCGCTCTCGTTGAGAAACCGTCTGTTCGCATTGAGAAAGCTGCCGCTCAAGTAAAAATCTACTCAAGCGCCAGAAAGGAAGCTGCGCCCGCCCGCTTGCGCTGTGTATGATGCTGTTCGCGATGATTGCACAGTGCGGACAAGCACCTGGCACTGAAAATCACCACAAACCGCATTTATCTAACGCACTCCACCTCTTGCGGAGCTCCGCTTAGCACGGTGTTTTTTTTTTTGCACTTTGCGGAGTTCCATGTAACTCCGCCCAGGCTTACTGGAAACTCGGCTATTGGACAGGTTAGGTTAGGTTTAGGGCACTAACATCAACTAGACATTTGGTAAGAAATACCCTTTCCTAATTTATATAATTAATAATCCACATACATTATATATAATTAGCAATTCAAAAAACTCAGCTATAGATAAATTACATTGGAATCCCTCCGTGATAGTCTTTTCTTACTGTTTGTCATGAGTATTTAAATTACCTCGCCATGTTCTTTATTTTAAGGGTAAACAACTCATGAAGAAGCTTATGCTAGCTAATGGAAAATAGAATTCTGGGTACTGACTGAATAGTCCCAGCATCCCTACTCTGTTTTGCGGTGCATCTGCTGATGCTCTTCCACAGCTGGATGTGTTTTTTTGGTACTCTCGAAAGTGAACTGTATGTCACCTAATTTGTCTAAAGGCCTGTAGCGCCAACTCAGCTCCACATTTGCGCCTTTGGTAATCAATAACATAATTTGGAAAAGTGGGGGTGGAAGGGGTTCAGGGTAGATTTTAGGGGGTTGGGGGGGGGGGGTTCAGGGTAGTTGTTAGGGGGTGGGAGGGGTATGGGATAGTTTTTAGGGGGTGGGAGGTTTGGGGTAGTTTTTAGGGGTGGGGAGGGGTGTGGGGTCGTTGTTAGGGGGTGGTGTAGTTTGGGGGATAAATTCAGAATATTGCTGGCCAGTCAAGGAGACTGTGGCTGCGAGTTTGAGTCTTTGACTGAGTAGTTAGGTTTCTAGTGCAAGTCATTTTCCCCTTTCCAACTTTCTTCACTTATTAAAAGGTCACTGCCGTGTTCATTAAGAACAGTTTTCAAAGTTCACGATTGCCCCGTGTAAGACGTGGTGTAGAGGTGGCACAATAGAGCACTGTTTTAAATCGCAAGGTTTGGCTCTGTTATGGAAACATTTCTTTTCTCAGCCACGATACTATTTTGCGACTAATACTGGGCCGCCTTATGTTGTTGGGGCTCCGTTTCGTGTTGCTAGGATTCCGTGGATAAATACGAGCACTCTTTCTTGTAATGTGACTGGGATGTCTGTAAACATTGCTTCAGCAGACTGTATTACAAGCCAACTGTGTATTACACACATTTTGGAAAGCGCCAGCTCGCTTGGACCAGCATAGCTCAGCAGATATAAGAGTCTAGTTTTTGCTCTTCGACCCAGGGACATAACGCAGGGCCCCCTGACACGTAGGGTCACCAACTGGCATCGGTGCAAATTCAGGACGGTAAGTGTGAAAATTCAGGTCAAAGGGTAAAAATGCAGGACAGGCGGTCAAAATTCATGACAAAACTTCGGGACAAAAGGTAAGTTTTACAGTCACATCAGAGGAGGTCGCGCAATAGTATATAAGTAAGCCTATCCATATCCAAACATATTCAACTATTTGCAGACCTATTCATCATGTACCCTTCCGTCCATCATTTCAGTTACCCTTCGTTCCATCCACCCTTTCACTCATCTATCCATTATCCATCCATCCACCCTTTCACCCTATCCATCCGTACACTCATCCATCCACTCTTCCACCCATCCATCCATTCACTCAGGGGAACATTCTGAACGACGACTCCGCAACAACCTGTTCTGGAGTAACACAAGCCAGATAAAGACTTGCCCGAAAAACTACTTGGCCTTAACCACGCATGTGCGTGGTTAAGGCTGAATCGTTCTAATATTCGGGATGGGCGGGGAGAAAGGAGTGTCGGACAGGAAGAGGACAGGTAAGAGGGGTTTACTAGTTAGAAGCGGCAGACTCTGAAGCAGAGATCAGGCCTGGGACCAGGGTTCAATTCCCGACGCGGCAGGGTCTTGGGCTCAATGTCCGCGGACTCGATAATTCTCGCCACGGCGCCTACTCTAATCATGGGTCCCATGCTGCAACTCTGGGCAATAGCTTGCTTAATCTCCACAACGGCCCCAACAACACTGGGAGGCCTGGCTTCACCTTGGGGGTGCCCAGGAGGGGCATCTCATAGGGAGACCCAGGAAGGGTTCCACAGCGTTATACAGCGCCGGGACGCCCCGTTGCTGGGGCAGCTGTGCGCTTTACAAGTATACTACATTTACATTTACATAGTATTTTGGGGGTGGGAGGGGTTCAGGGTTGTTTTTTGGGGCGGAGGAGTTTCAGGGTCGTTTTCAGGGGGTGGAAGGGGTTCAGGGTAGGTTTTAGGGGTGGGGGGTGTGGGGTAGTTGTTAGGGGTGGGAGGGGTATGGGATATTTTTTAGGGGGTGGGAGGTTTGGGGTAGTTTTTAAGGGGTGGGAAGGGGTTTGGGGTAGTTTTTAGGGGGTGGGGAGTTTAGGGTCGTTTTAAGGGCTAGTTAGGAGTTTGGGGTCGTTTTTAGGGGGTGGTGGTTTGAGTTCGTTTTTTGGGGGTGGGGAATGGGATAGTTATTAGGGGGTTGGGGGGATCGGGGTAGTTTTTAAGAGGTTGGGGGTTTATTTAGGGCTCAGGGGGAGAAGGAGGGTGGTCGTAAGGTGGTTACGACGCGGTCGTAGTAGAGACCACGTTGTTAAGGTAGTCGTCGTTGAGGATCTCGTTGTTCCAACATACAACCATTCACTCATCCATCCAGCCAGTTACCCGTTCACCCATCCAGCCATTCTTTCACTTACTCATCCATCCACCCAGTCACTCATCCTTCTACCCATTCATCTTTTCAGTCATCCATCCATCCTCCCTTTCTCTCTCCATCAAACCTTTCACTTAGCCATCCTTCCTTCTATCCACCCACCCATCCACTCATCCACCAATGAATCCATCCATTGATCCTTTCTCTCATCCATCCACCCTTTCACTTATCTATCCATCCTTTTGTCCATCTACCCTCCCTTTGAGTCACTCATCCATCCTTATATCTGCCTTTTCACTCATCAGCCCATCCATTCACCCTTTCACTTATCAATTAATCAATCCATCAATCATTTTACTCATCCTTCATCCACCCTTTCCCTCATCCATCCTTTCACTCATCCATCCACTCTTTTACACATCCATCTACCCTTCCACCCATACATCCATCTATTTATCTTTTCTCTCATCCATCCTTCCACTCACTCATCCATCCTTTCTCTCATTATCCATCCATTCACACTTTCATTCATCGATTCACCCTTTAACTAATCCATCCATCCAGCCATCTACCCATCCCTTCACTTACTCATTCGCCTACCTTTTCATAGTAATTATCAGCTGAACCTTTGCTTGCAGAGTTGCAGACAGAAGAGGCCCATCAAGAATTTCACCCTTGCTGTAGTTCCTAAAGCAAAGGGTGGGGCAGGGGGTAGGGTTCACTTTGCCCCTGCACATAGGCAATCTGAAGAGTGGAAGTCATGAGGCATGCATGATGCACAGTGCCAGGCCATGAGTTTACTGTGACATGATGTTGTTTCCAGGACTTTAAGTCGGATGAAAAAACTGGGGGTCGCTCTAAAGGAGGTGTTAGGTGTTTTAAGCCATGCCCTTAATTACATCGAAGCTGAAAATCTGTCCTTAGTATAGTGTACCGCCAGACTCTCTCCTTAGTATAGTGTACCGCCAGACTTGTATTTTGCTTTTACTGTCATTGTATCCAGGAATATAACACAACAAGTAACGTTACACCTACAACAAGCCAGAACTATTGGCTTTGTCAATGGTTGTTGGTTGCATAAAATAAAAAAGCAGCAACCATGCCTCAGTTGAATATAATATTGAAAATGCATCAGATCTAAAATGATGAGACTGGGAAAGAACTCTAGCCCCTTCTTTTTAACTTCTTTCACCAGCTTCTTTTCTTGAACTGGATTCTCATGTAGCAGCATTGGCATTTTTGCACATTTCTTCCATCTGACAGAATGCCCTACCCTAGAACAATGCTGGGGAAGGCCAACCACATGCTTTGCAGTCCAGACTGGCCCATTGTCATTCTGTATGTGGCAATCATGAGCCGGCATACAGAATGACAAAGGGCAGGGTGGGGCTGCTCTTGTGCTCCGAGGAGGAGTGCGAGGCGGCCCCATCAGGGAGTTGAGGCTTCATGCAGGGGAACAGTGCTGTTCCCTGCAATGGCCAAAATTTTAGACAAAAGGTGTCCGTAAAAGGGAACATCATGGACAACGGATGTGAGATCCAAATTACGGACGGTCCGCAAAATTTACAGACAGTTGGTCACCCTACAGACAAGAGGCTCACCATTATTTTTAATTTTTTTTTATTTGGAGTTTTACATTGCGCAAACTCGACACGAAGGTATCAGAACACTTTACATGAGCACCAGTTGCTGTGGCCAGCATCGCAGGGTGTTGAGCCGACTCCAATGCTCGAACCCGGTTCCCCAGCTCCGTTGATGACTGCTCTTGCAGTTAGGCCACATCATTCAGGAGAAACCTCCCCCCGCCCCTGCCCCATTCTAAATCGTATGCACATTAGGGAGATGTGGGGCACCATTTTTGCGTTAAGCAACTGTTTTCATCAGATCTTGTTAACTGATCCGTTCATGGAAGGCCACAACAGAAATGCAGGGTATACTGTGCGAGGGCCACATAGCTGCTGCGAGGCATTCTTGAGCTCAGTGTGTGCCATCCTGTAAGTTACTCTCACTCATTTCGTATCCTATTACTGGTGCTCTACATATTCTCTACTATGGTTACAGCTTTGCTCAAATTAGGATTACTCACCAGTAATTTTTCTTGCACACGTCTGTTGTTTGTGCAACACACCAATTGGTCCCTGATCAGAGGGTCAGTTAGGATGTCAAATTCACTTGTGGTGCAAGAGTGTGCAAAAATAAAACATGGTTGCCAACATTTTCAGTTTTACCCTGAAGCTCCTGCAAAGAATTAGTGTCTGTCTGACAACACATTCATTCTGGAATCAAAATGTTTGCTCAGCATTGCGACAAGATCTCTCATGAATATCCCTTGGCTCTCCATCAGCATCTTCCACGCGTATGAGTTCCAAACTGTCAGAAATGTTTCTTCCTTCCACTCCAAGGTTGTGCAGTAAGACTCCCTGTTTTCTGGTTGTTCGAAATTTCTCACCATCTATTGCCAAAAGATAGGTTTCCTGGTTTAAAAGCTGGTGGTTGAAACATGCTGCCTACTGCGAGTTCCAAAACACAAAGAGTCAACCAATCAATGTGTAAATGACCCCAAATATTTATATTGCTGCTCTGGATAAACATATTCTATTAGGCTTGTGTCCAAAGAGGAGTTGAGACCAGAGCGCCGTTAGGTGATGTGCTCAGAGAGATGTTGCGGGCAATTCGCAACACACCAAACTCCGAACCACCCGTCTCTTAATTTTTGTGTTTTCAGAGGTAGAGGGGGTTGCACTAAAATGAATCTAGCTTGGATGGGTGTAGTGATTCAGACTGAAAATCAGAGAGACAAGCATTTGCAATGAAATCGGTCTCGCATTTGCAAGAGTTAGAGCTCAGCGTTGAAAATGACAATGTATTTTACCTTTTTGTTTTGTGGTATGCAATGGATTGATGATATTTGCATAGCGCTATTGCTATTCGTATGACCTTGCAGCGCTGGAGAACCAGAAAATGGGAAATAGGTTATAAGGGAAGGGAGACACGAGTAATATGCTGGCTGAAAAAAACAAGCATTTACAATGCAATAGGTCTCGCAGCATTTAAGTTTGAGTTATTGGCATTGTGTATGACAATGCCAATACTTATAACTTTCGCAAATGTGACACCTATTGCATTTGTACTGCAATATGTGTTGAGAGGGAGTGAGTCAGTGAGTGAGAATGAGTGGGCGAATCAGTCAGTGAGTGAGTCAGTTAGTGAGTGAGAGAGAGTGGGTGAGTCAGTCAGTGAGTCTGGACAGTGAGTGAGTTAGTGAGTGGGAGAGTCAGTCAGTGAGAGTGTTAGTGACACTGAGTGAGTGCGAGAGTGGGAGAGTCTGTCAGTGATAGTGAGAGAATCAGTGTGAGTGAGAGGCAGTGTGAGTGAGAGTCAGTGTGAGTGAGAGTCAGTGTGAGTGAGAGTCAGTGTCAGTGATCCTCTTTTTACTTTACATCTTATGCATACCTTCCATTTGTCATACCTGCCTTAATCCTTCTTAATGTAATTCTGCAACTGGCGGATACTCCTCTTTAAAACCCTATCCCTTTAATATAATATTACCTAAACTTCGCTAGCCTTTCCATCTCACTAACCATTCACCTGAAACCACACAGCCCCCACTAACGATCACACCTCCCTGGTATTAAAATATCACAAAGTAACAAGTACATTCACAAAATTCTTTATTGAGAGCACATAACTAATTTCAATAACTAATATTCCTGGGTTCAGAAGTAGCGTGCTACTTTCCCTAAACCGCTTAAACACCTATATAGGCGCTATATAAATCCAGTCACAATTACAAAGCAGCCCAACTGGGAAAATGCAAATGGCACACAGGCTAGTCTGGTTCCGAAACACAATCTTGGACATCTGACCACTCATGTTCATTTTTTGTATTTCTCTCTCAAGTCACAAATCTATTCCATAATGTCCTCCCTCATCTCTCACGCCCATTCACATATCGCTCACCCACTTAATCGAGTGCTACTTGAACCCAAATGTTCCTCACAATCCAACACTAACAATGAATATCCTCTCTGTCAGTCTCATTCCTAGTTTGCTTGTGGTCTCATCCATAGTCTGGAGTCCATTTTTCTTTGCCCATATCGACCTTCATTCACCTTTTGCTCTTCCTGTTACCTACAATCTCATGCACATGTTGACCTCTGGTCTAGGCCCAGACCTCCACTCTCCATCCCATGGCTGTGTACCATCTCCAGCCTATCACGTGCTGATGTTACGGTCCTGACAACTCAAACAATGAACCGCCTTCAGATTACAAAATGTAAACCATGCACACTTTTAATAGTGGCCAGCAAGAGTGATGAGCCTGAGTTTGAAAATAATCTTGAAAACAGTCTGCGCAGGGCTACGAGAGCAGTATTTGTGGAAAACGACAAGGGCGGTGAAAATCAACTTTAGGGTGCATCGTTGATACAATAACTCTTAAGTTATACATTTATAAAGTTCATTCCAGTATTTCCAAAATATTACTCTAGAAGGCAAGCGAAGGGTTTGTCACTTTGAAATTTGAGAGTTGATCCCCATCCTGGCCCCCCTCCCGCCTCCGTGTTGCAATGTAAAATAAGTACAGCGGTGTCAGACTTCTTATTTATGAGCACCTGAGTGCATCAACTGGATAGATGTGGTTGCACGTAATGACACTGGCAGGAAATGGGCACAGCCATGCAGAGCGGCCGAGCAGACTTACTGGCCCGCCATAAACACCCATTCATCAGCAGCTCGGCGGACGATCACACGTCCTGCGACACTTTGAAGTGTGCAGGGGGAGCGCGTCACCTCACCACACCAGGGGGCACAGTGTACCAACACACATGTGTGCATGTTGTCCGTCATTTTGCGACTCCTGTCGAGTTACCAAACATAAAACACAAGCGTAATACTTACTGCAATTTGTTGGCTGTTCGAACAATAAATAAACAGATTACTTTATTACGCTTTAGAAACTCAAGAGAAAAAAAGCCTTCACCCCTGTCCAGCAGAACAGCAGAAGCGGGGCACTGTGGCTGTACTGCGGAGAAGACGGCGCCATTAAAAAACAAGCAGGAAAGAAACTTTGAAAATTCAACTAGGATAGATGTGGCTATACAACCAAAACACTGGAGTGTTAATTCAGTCACAACCCTACGATTCTACAAACAAAAGGACAAAACAAAACCTATTGTGGGGCGGGACTGACAAAACAAAACCTATTGTGGGGCGGGACTGACAAAACGAAACCTATCGTGGGGCGGGACTTCCGTTTTGTGAAGCCCGCGCCCACGGAGTGCCTGGAGGAGCACGGAGGGAGAGCCCCGCGGTCGGAGGCTGCACAAGTCCGGAGGGCCGTTGACCGGTGAGCGGGGAAGGGGGGGATGCCTGTATGTGTGTGTGTGTGTGTCTGTGTGTGTCTGTGTGTGCGACGGCGGAGGGGTGGGGGGGGGGATGTCTCTCCGTGCGTGTGTGTGCTTGTGTATGTGTGTGCGCATGCGTGCAGGGGGAAGTGTGCCTGTGTATGTATGTGAAAGTTGAAGAAATTGATGTACATAGACAGCATTCATTCCCCTTCTTCCCCCACTCCTCTCCCTGTGAGCACCATGAATACCGTAAACTATTGACTGTATCACTCTGCCAGTAAGAGCCCATACCCCTATGCATATGTACAGCCAGTTTAGGCACCATGGCCTATTTACCCATTGGAACCCCCGGCTTCCCTCCTGCGCATATCCTAAACCCCCTCTCTTATGCGTAAGCCATGAAACCCTCTCCCCCTGTGCGACCCCGCTGCGAAAGGCGACTCTCCTGCTTGACCCGCACAAACCCCCCATCCCCCCCTTGAAGAAGCATCCTTCGCCTTGGCTGACATAGCCCTCCCCAGCTGCACCTGGCTGCCCCCGCTCTCTCATGTACGGGTCATAAGATCTCTCTCTCTCTCTCTGTGTGACTCTGTCCCTGTGACCTCCCTGGCTACCCCTCCCTTCTCCTCACATGGGCAAGTCATAAACCTTCTTCTTCTGCAAGGCCCTGTCCTTGAGAGTCACGGCCGCGCCTGACCAACACCTCCTTCCCCTCCATGAATGCCCCTCTGTTGACAAGCCTTCCCTCCGCGCTCGATTGTCCACGCGGCATGAATACCACTCCTTTGATGACCCCTTCCCCCGAGTCCGGCTGACCACACATGTCCGAGGCCATCGCCTAAGCCAGGAGATACCATTTACTGCCCTTATTGTATGAAGTCACTCCTCCTCAAGAGACCCACTATTGATCCTAGCCACCCCACCCCCTGGGCTATGATCAGGCGTACACATCCTACGAAAACACTCAGCTGCGTGATTGCCCTCCCCTCTTATCAGCAGGTCAAGGGTCCCCATTGTGAACACGTGTGGGGTAGGATTGACACGAGGATTATAGGGATGTCTTTCTTTTGCGTCATACTGTCCTGATTGTGTTATCAAGTGTTCTGTAAGATATAAAAGCAAGAGTCTCAGCTCACTTGTTAGAGCACCTCCCGAAAGACACTGTGTTTCGTGTCCGAAATGACTGGCTCTCCTCATGAGAATTAAACTCTGTTCTTGATTCCTGCTTCCAGCGCCCGTCTCTTTATTTGGTAATTATTCACATGGGAACTAAGAGGCGGTTTGCGCCAGCGGCCTGGGCATCGATAGGATTATGGGCTCATTTTCCACAATTGGCGTCCCAACGCGGGGTCCATCAGTGACATAGGGTCCGATAAGAGAGATCCAGACGAAGAAGTGAACATCTAAATGATCGGGGTATGCCTGCCTTGAGAGGGCCCTCGCCCGGCTGCCGATCGACAGAACTTCACCAATTCTGAACTGACCTCTCTTGAGTGACCTATTGTCCTGACTGGAATCCCATAGGAATGCTACATGGAGTAAGAGAACGATCGGGCGCTGGAGGAGGAAGTCGAAGAACTATCCGTATGGTCCGGTCCGGGTAAGATTAAGTAGGGTGTTTTTACGCCTGATTGGTAGGGTGGCTCTGTCCACCTGATTGATTGATTGTTTGTATTGGAATCGGTATTTGTATACTGATATTGTTGGTATTGGTTCATTTAGCTTTGAAGGCTACTTGACATATTGGTTCTCTTCTGAGAACGAGACATTCTCTGTTTGCAAACAGCGGCGAATAGGAACGTCGTCCCTCTTTGCAGATAGAGAAGGGTAGGTAATGCAGACTTTTTGTCCCCGTTGTAATTCGTCATGCCTACTTTTCTCCCCACTGGATTGTTTGAAGTCGATTAATAATCGATTGTTGTTCTTTGAGATCTTCCCTGTCTACAAACTGAGACGAGTAGAAATATTCTGTCTTCCTTTTTGGATAGCGAAGGGCAGGTAATGCAGACATTTGTCCCCGTTGTAATCCGTCATGCCTGTTTTTCTCCCCACTGATTGGTTGGTTGCCTGGACATTGTTGTTCCAGGAATTGTTTCGTTTGAGGTATTTTCTGCCTGCAAACAACGTGGAATAGAAATATTCTATCTAGTCTTTGCAAGTAGTAAAGGGTAGGTTATGCCCCTTTGTGAATTCGTCAGTCCTACCCACTCCCCACTGTTTGGTTATTTGGGGGGTAGCTCGCATGGTCCGCCCAGGAGACTACCCTTATGGAGGACATATGCTCCCCGCTCATGGGCCATTTAGTGGAAGTAGATCATCTGGTCCGTCCAGGAGGCTACCCTAGTAAATGGAAGTACATCGCTCGGTCTGTCCAGGATGATACCCTAATGAAGGAATATATGTTCCCCTTTCGATCGATAATCTCGTTCCACCCCGGACCATTTATTGGAGGGAACTCGTCTGGTCCGTCCAGAAGTACCCCCTAGTGAAAAGGACACATAAAAAATATGAAGTGATCACCGTTCCCTACTAATAGAAAGCTTTAGCTCGAAACACGCTAAGGAAGAAAAAGAAAAATAAAAAGAAATCAGGCTAAGTCAGTAACCCCCTGATGAGCTTTTGACTTCACTAAAAATAAGAAACATTAGAAATAGTTCATAATAAGAAATATAAAATGGCGAAAAGTTTGGCAGCAAAAATAGCCACGAGGTAGCTAGGCTTCACTGCCTGTTCCTGCTCCCAACATGCCTGCCTCATTGCCCGCCACGCCCAAATAACGGTCACATGAAATAGAAACAATCCAATAGGTACCTACCCCCATTCCGGAAGCTCCCGAAGTGCAACAGGTCCGCGGTTACGCCCATCCGGAAGGCGAGGCCTCGAGGCACGAGGGGCTCGCCTGGCCACGGTCGGGAGGAGATGATGTTGGGCAGGCGGTCCAAAAAAATGACAGAGACCTCTCCTTCTCTCCTCTTCTGCTGCCCTGCAGGCCACGGGGGGGGCTGTCTTGCCTCAGCCACCGACCACCCCCCCCCCTTCTGTCTCTCGCCTGGTCCGACCCACGAAGAAGGCCGAAGCCAAAAGCGAGAATGGCGGCGCTTTCAAGTAGTCCCGCCACATGTCAAATTCCTGGATAGTTACAGGTAGTGCCGCCACATGTCGACGCCTGGACAGTTCCAGGTAGTCCCGCCACATGTCAAGAGAAAAGGGGGGGCTGTCTTGCCTCAGCCGCCGACCACCCCCCCCCCATCTTCAATAGCCAGCACGGCCAATATCGAAGCGACGGAGCCGAGGAACGGCGCGGGGTCGCTGGAAGGGGGAGGTGACGCGAACGAGCCTCCCCCACCTCCCTCCAGGTGGAGGCTTCCAGCGACACCCCAATGCTCTTACTTAAAGAGGGTCAACATCAAAAAGCGGTCTTCTGCCCAGGACGGGCACACGCTCCATGCCTTCTCTCCTCGACCTTGAAGATTCTATGAGAGCCGGGGGGGCACCCCGATCCCTCCACATGGGCGCCCCCGTCCCCCTCACTGGGAACCGCGACATCGACGCACTCCTGCCAGCGCCGGCTTCAGTTTGGAAATGGCTAAGGTGCAGCCACGGCACAGACTTGTTCAGTTCCGGAGGAACACCAGGATGACCCGGTAGGAAAATTGTTGCCGCCCTTCCCACTCTTTGACTCATGGTCCATATTGTTAGACTGTTAACCACATAGCACAAAACTTTTTGAACTGCCAACGGAAGGTTCTGGGCCAACCATGCGAGACTAGAGACATTCTGACTATGCTGGAACTCGCCTGACCCCTCCCAAAATGGCGCCAACACAAAATGAGACGTTTTGAATAAACTTTGTTGCACCCTGATTGCGCAGCTTGTTGTCCCGAGATCTATATGCAGTTTTTGGATAATGAAAGTAGATATGAAGGATGTTGAGTATGTGCTTGGATAATGAACTGACTTAGGGTGGGTACTGATTATGATTTGGAAAATGAATTGGTGTAATTTAGATAAAGAATGAGTATTGGATAATGAATTTATGAATTAATTAAAACTGAATTCTTGACATGCATCATGCTTGCTCTGTAAGAAAATTTTAATACAATTTTATTGCACTGCTGCACTTTATGCAATGAACTGCCACCAATTTCGTTTATTAAAAGTATTTTGAAAAAGAAAGCATGGTTGTAGCAGTTGCATTAATGAGTTTTGGATGCCCTACTACTGTGAGCAAAGAATAAGTATGATAAAGGATGTAGATCAAAAGGGATCAGATATTTAGCAGCTACATTATGTATCGCAGGCAGCCAGGAAAAGTGTTTTAGACACCCTTAAAACGACACCACAGAAATGCCACCTGGCCGTCACCCTTGCACCCGACAGAGAGGGTTACGACCGAGTAACTCATGTAGATATGTAGATCGTCAATGATCATCTATCTGACATTACTGGTCCCCCTAGGCTTAAACGCCGAGATGGTAAAGGAATGCAGTACGCGGAGATAGGTCGAGTAGGTGGTAGGTAAAAACATTTTTGGACTACTACATGCTGATGTACTTTGAATGCTGCCCCCCCCACCCCTTCTTTTCCCTCCCTTCTGCAGGTCACGTCAGAACGTCGGCTGAAGTGTGGAAGAGCGACGGTCGGACCACCGACGAAAAAGGGAAAGAGGGAATATGTGTGTAGTCGTTATAACGATAAGTTTTTAAAAGACGTAGGCTTAACATGACTGTTCCTCCTTAGGACATAGCGACTGAGAGGATGGACTGACATAGAAACTGGACAGGTACTGAATGACGAAAAATTGACTAGAAATGACGTGTTAAATAATGTAACTGGACGTTTGACTAGGTAGGGAAAGGACAAAGAAAAATTATACGGGTAAGGGTTGCCACGGCACCACCCGTCTAGGAAGTTAGAAATGTTGCTGATGTTCAAAATGCACTACCCCCTTTCTCACACTCTTATAGATATAGCCAAGCTGTCCGACTGTTCTCCCGATCAATACTTGCCGTTGCCTCAGCCTGGAGAACTTCCCACCAAAGGAGGGAACAGAAAATGGTTTAAGATCCAGCCATGGGTAACTAGCACGACCAGGTTAATTACTGATCGACCAACCGAGGTGTGAGTATTGGTGATTGGGAACGCTCGCAGGCGTGACAAGCGAGAAGGGAAAGGGGGGAAGGGTAGAGAGAGCTAAGCACGTAGATAAATAGGATAGTAAAGATACGTAGGATATATATAAATAAACAGATCTTGTAGGCTAACAACTGTTTCCTGTCTTGTCGTGAATGTCTTGTATATGTGTAATACATGTGCCGTCTTCCCTGTCTGAGTTTGTGTGTGTGTAATGTACGAATTTATGTCTTCCCTCTGTCTGTATCTGCGTGTTACCTGACCTTTGCTGTTCCGTGTTGTGAGCGCACTAAATGACCTATTTTCGTACACGTCTCTCTCTCTCTCTCTCTCTCTCACTCTCCACCCCCTTATCTCTCTCTCTACATGTCATACGTGTACCGAATGGCTCGTTTAGATTGCGGACGACTCTCACTCTCTATGAGAGTCTCCCTATTTTCTCTCCCTCTTTTTGGTAAAACTGTACCCCACCGGTACCAGTCTGATTTGATACATATTGAACGCGAAGGTGTTCAGCGAAATTGACCGAAAACTAAAATGACTGTATCTCGCCATATTACTGCCTCTCCTTTCTGCAAAATGAATGAACTTGAATTGGCTGAGAAGGAAAGGACAGGTAAGACGACTAAAGTCCCCCAAATCTGGCCATTTATGGGGGAACTGTATGTCAATGGCACCTTATGTCTGTTCTTCAGAGACGAACGCCAACGTCTAGATTGACCCCCAATGCCCAGATTGCCCCACCCCCCTTTTTGCACCGAAGCGTAAGCGCCCGAAGCATCCCCGCCCCATTTTTATAGAACCCGGTTGCTGTCCCGGATATAAACATGATGACCATGAGTAGCTGTTGACCCTCGAGAAAATCTTGTTTTACCTGACTGTCGATGATGGCACCCCCGCCCTGTCTGAAAATGTTAGCCAGTCCTGAAGGGAAATGCTCCGTAATATTGAATATGATGTAACGCACAGTTGATGGGAATCTCATTTATCCTCACTTGAGTTATAAACAGGACAATGAATAAACCTGCCATAAACTCAGTAGGAACGCTGACACATGCACTGCTTGGTAATAGGACCTCTGACTGTGACCAATGAGCGTATCTCCCAAATGCGTAGAATTGAGGGAGGAATTCACATGCGTAGATATCTTCTTCTGCCATTTCTCTAAAACTTTGTCTTGTACCTATTCAAAGATTCACGATCACCGAAGGAGATGGGTCAGATGTGACGTACAGCCTGACTGCGGATCTTGGGACTCGTGTGACCTCGACCAAAGGTGGAGCCGCAGAGCAACAGGATACGGGACGAGACCGCAATTTCAACGGGGAAAATGGAAAACGATGGGCCGCCTCGAAGCCCCCCCCCCGCCTGCTAACCCACGTGTGCCTGGAGTCTCCGTCCCCCTTCTTTGGGCCCGATGGATGGGCCTGCCTGCTTGTTATCCTTTGCTCCCTTGGTCCCTTTTGCGTGTCCCAGGAACTCTGACCCAACTCCGCCCTCTCACCTATCGACTATTTGAACCACACTCACCCTCTTTTCCACGTGACTTTTTGCCAAGGGAAAGAACCGCATCCCACTGGGAATAGGGTGCTGCCATAGAACTATGGGTGCCGAGCGTAAGGCGCCACCAACCGGATTGTTTAGGGAACAGGACTGTGGTCTAACAGCAGAGGACTGACCGCACCCTGCAACGCGTAAGGATAGAACCGAGCTGGACCTATAGCTTCACCGCCGGTGCTCAACAGCGCCAACGAAAGTACACGGACTAGAGCCTACCAGTGATGGCTCACTGACAAAAAGACACTGGGACGAAGAAATATTGTGTATTGAACTGAAGTCCGCTCTCAACTACCTGGTCAAAACTGTTCATTGGTCACATTTTTTACGTCAGAAAGATTTTTTGCTATGTAGTGCGTTTAATTGTTAGGAACTCAACGAAAAGCAATTTTCTATGTACTGCATTCTGCCCATCACCTTAACTGTCTATGATTGTACGCCAAATGTTAGTATCGACAAAATGCTAATTCATCAACGATGCCTGTCTACCTGTAAACCCATCAATTGCTAAAATGACTGCTGTTATGTAAAAAGGGGCGACTGTGAAAGTTGAAGAAATTGATGTACATAGACAGCATTCATTCCCCTTCTTCCCCCACTCCTCTCCCTGTGAGCACCATGAATACCGTAAACTATTGACTGTATCACTCTGCCAGTAAGAGCCCATACCCCTATGCATATGTACAGCCAGTTTAGGCACCATGGCCTATTTACCCATTGGAACCCCCGGCTTCCCTCCTGCGCATATCCTAAACCCCCTCTCTTATGCGTAAGCCATGAAACCCTCTCCCCCTGTGCGACCCCGCTGCGAAAGGCGACTCTCCTGCTTGACCCGCACAAACCCCCCATCCCCCCCTTGAAGAAGCATCCTTCGCCTTGGCTGACATAGCCCTCCCCAGCTGCACCTGGCTGCCCCCGCTCTCTCATGTACGGGTCATAAGATCTCTCTCTCTCTCTCTGTGTGACTCTGTCCCTGTGACCTCCCTGGCTACCCCTCCCTTCTCCTCACATGGGCAAGTCATAAACCTTCTTCTTCTGCAAGGCCCTGTCCTTGAGAGTCACGGCCGCGCCTGACCAACACCTCCTTCCCCTCCATGAATGCCCCTCTGTTGACAAGCCTTCCCTCCGCGCTCGATTGTCCACGCGGCATGAATACCACTCCTTTGATGACCCCTTCCCCCGAGTCCGGCTGACCACACATGTCCGAGGCCATCGCCTAAGCCAGGAGATACCATTTACTGCCCTTATTGTATGAAGTCACTCCTCCTCAAGAGACCCACTATTGATCCTAGCCACCCCACCCCCTGGGCTATGATCAGGCGTACACATCCTACGAAAACACTCAGCTGCGTGATTGCCCTCCCCTCTTATCAGCAGGTCAAGGGTCCCCATTGTGAACACGTGTGGGGTAGGATTGACACGAGGATTATAGGGATGTCTTTCTTTTGCGTCATACTGTCCTGATTGTGTTATCAAGTGTTCTGTAAGATATAAAAGCAAGAGTCTCAGCTCACTTGTTAGAGCACCTCCCGAAAGACACTGTGTTTCGTGTCCGAAATGACTGGCTCTCCTCATGAGAATTAAACTCTGTTCTTGATTCCTGCTTCCAGCGCCCGTCTCTTTATTTGGTAATTATTCACATGGGAACTAAGAGGCGGTTTGCGCCAGCGGCCTGGGCATCGATAGGATTATGGGCTCATTTTCCACAGTATGCGCTTCCCAGGAGACAGACACGGCGAGCGCGCGCGCGTGGCCTGCACCGATCGCCTTTTGCTACATGCGCGCGGCCGGCACTGTCTCCTGGGAAGCAGGGTCAGCAACAAAAGATCTCTGGCGAGACACAGCGCTTACGCGCTGTGTTTTCGCTACGAGACCTAAAAAGTAACAACAATAAGTGCTCCCACGTTTCCGTAGGTCATAGCACGCCTCGTTCCGCGGCGGGACGGGAAAAACCCAATGATGAAACGTGCCATCAAGGGGCAACCCTGGTGGGTGAGGATTATTTTAGGAAAATACACAATTTTTCCTTTATATAAACCTACTAGTGGAAAGAAAAAGAACCATCTCTTGCAACAGAGGAACAGAGGGGCTCTCTATGATTATCACGTGTTTGTTTGGATGGATGGGCCCTCCTGTTTTTCCCTCTATCTCCCCCTTTTTCGAACTACTTTTCACATCGCACCATGTCTACCTGTAACTGCTTCTGTATCCCCTACACATGCCCCTTATGACCGCTTTCATCGTCTCCCACTCATTTGCCCTACTAATCGTTGTGACCCAATTACGTTCCATGTATGTTGTCAGTCAAGGACTCCATACATGAGACATCAATGAGGACGTCTGGGTAGAAACACCGTTGTTTCCCTCCATTGCTACCCTTCTGCCACAAACAACAGCACAGGAATGGAGCATGGTCCGACAAGAGTCGTCTCTGGTGTGCCACCTCACTCAATGCGTCAGTGGGGCTCCCTGACACTAGAATACGATTCAGCCAACTATAGGTGTGGTGTGTCAATGAGTGGCAGATGTATTCTTTATTTTGGGAGTGAACTTCCAACTTTTTTAGGAGCTCAAGATTATGCATAAGAGTGACCCAGTGATCAATGGTTTGGTGCCCACCCGAGGTGGATGTAGATTATTCTCACCACCTATCATGCAGTTGAAATTTCCCACCCAGAGTATCGGGGAGTCATTGCTGTCCCAAAGAATATCCTGAATCTCCAGGAAGAAGTCCCGATCATCAGTGTTGGGTGCATAAGTGTTCAGGTTAATGATGCTCTTCCCATCTAGTGCGCCGTGTACCAGCACATACCTCCCCTCCACATCCACCTCAGAGTATGTGTGATAGAATAGCACCCCAAGCGCTACCCATATAAGCACTCCTCTAGTGTAAGAGGAATATGTGATGTAGTAGATCTGCCCCCTCCATTTCTTTGCCAATTTTTGGACTTCATCTTGTATAAGGTGTGTCTCTTGCCGGTATGCGATATGAACTTTTGTACATTTTAAGAATGATTGGACCCTATAGCGTTTGGTATATCTACCTAACCATCTGGCATTCCAGGAAAGAACATTACTGGTTTTCATAATCTATCCTCACGTAAACGCCCACCCCCACCTATGCCCATATTTCTCTTGATGGAGGCTATCCCCACTCCATATCATGGTGCAACAGTGAATCTTTTGAAGCAACACAACCAAGGAGAACCCTCTCGGAGATAACTCTATAACTAATTACGAACCAACAATCCCTTATTCCCCCCCAAACCCCAAGCAACAAATCAGTAAGAAACACTCCTGTTCACCCACCCACTCACAGCTGACAGGACCAGCAGCATAACCCCCATCCACAACAAAGCAAAAACAGAGCCTACCACTAATCTGAGAGTGAGCTCCCCTCCCTGTACATTAGTGTATTTGTGAGTATCAGAAATAAAAAGAAAGCATACCCTTTCTGGATCCTCAATCAATAGGTCAAACTTTAAGCACAGTTCACATCCCCCCCCCCCCCCCCTCCCCTCCAATCCCCCTCAATTGTGGCGGGCACAGGGCGACCCAGAGACTCACTGTGTTCAATCTAGTTCCAACCTACATTTCCTCCCAGAACGGTCCACCATGCTTGTCGAGGCAATGATAATCAATAAACCCCTTTCTCTTTTCAGTGCACCACCTTACTCTTCAAGCTCACAGGCCTCTGGGTCCTCTGTGGTGGCAGCTGAACCGCTCACAGTCCCAAGCCCAGAGTCCAGAGCCATGGTGCCATTTCTTCTCCAGTTTGGAGACTCCTCCCTCGACGCCGTCTCTTCCTCCTGCTACAACACCCTCTGCATGCTTCGCAGGATCTACAAGTGGATCCCGACCAAAACCAGAAGAACAGTGACCCAAGCCCTCGTCAGCAGCAGACTGGACTACGACAACACACTCTACGCAGGAATCCCGACCAAACAACTACAACTACTGCAACGCATCCAGAACGCCTCTGCCCGCCTGATCCTCAACATCCCTCGACGCAGCCGCATCACCTCCCACCTAAGAGACCTGCACTGGCTGCCCGTTGACAAGAGGATCACCTTCAAGCTCCTCACCCACGCACACAAAAAGCACTCCACAACACCGGACCAGCCTACCTGAACAACAGACTCAACTTCTATACCACCTGTAACTCGCTGATTCAACTAATATAACTATGTATCCTGTAACTTGCTGATCCTCATGTAAAGTGCTCTGATACCTCCGGGTTTAGCCAGCGCTATATAAAACTTTGCAAATAAACTCTGCTCCGCCAGCCTCGCCCTCGCCGCTGTCCCGCGCATCCAACGGACAACCTCCGGTGGCAGATCCTTCTCATTCCTCGACGCCAAGACCTGGAACACCCTCCCCACCAACCTGCGACAGACCCAGGACCTGCTCACCTTCATGAAGCTACTCAAGACCTGTCTCTTCGAGCAGTAGAAGCACCCCTCCCCTCAGCGCCTTGAGACCCTCACTGGTAAGTAGCGGCTCTACAAATTCAGTGATTGATTGATTGATTGATATTTATAGATAACATCTTAGCTATACCCATCAAATGCCAAATCAAACAACTAATAATCCCCTTATGTGTTAGGATAACAATAGAAACGTTTAGCCAATCCTAAAGGCCAGCATTACTCATGTGTCTCACATGAAAGAGACCATATATATCCTGTCCCAAACAGACCCTGAAGTCCTCGGTACCTCTGGTGAGTCAGTTTGAGCTAACATATTTTTGATTGCTCCTTAGAATTCTCTAGTGCTTTGGTTGCCCCCATACGCCCCCCCCCATCACCACCACCACCACCACCTCCCTCACCTCATCATCCCAACCCAGGCCCCTGGCCCAAAAGACCAGCGTGGCCACCATTACTTCAAAATAATTTGCTTATCTATATTTTCATTGTCAAAATTTGTATATCCAATCTTAGTACATCACTTAGGTTAGAACACTTATTAACAGCTAGCACCTGGTAGTCTGGGTTCTTTGTAAGCACTTGGAGAACTGTTTATGCTAAGGAATCATCTCTTGCCACCTTGCTGGGAGGCCTTGTCATCACTAGCGTCTTGTTGATTGTCTAATATTTGAAATCCCTGCTAAATGGAGTGGGAGGGGGAGGCCGTCAGGAGGCTTGGCAATCTGGATAGCGAGTCACATTGGGTGCCCGGCGGAAAAGATGCATACGTCTTCGCAGGACATCCAGTGTGTGCTGCTCACATGGCCTGGCAAACCACCGTGAGCCATTGTTAATGTCTACTCGCGACCAGTTGCCGCACCAAATGAATCACCCACCCTAAACGAACTGTCCTCCTTCCTGGGTCAACTGCCAGGAGACTACAAGGTAGTGCTGGGAGGAGACTTTAACTGTCACTTTGAACCCTTGGAAGGTCTACTGGAGGGTGCCCTCACTGCTGAGGATGACTACTGGGGGGTCCCACCCTCGTCCTCGCCCCACCCTAAAGCCTGGTCCCCTCTAGCAGTACAACTCACGTCCCTCACCTTGAACTTCGCACTGAGGGCTTGTAATGGTCGTACTCCTTCCGATACCCCCTCAGCGTGTACTTTCAACAGAAAGGGCCATGAGTCGAGGCTAGATTATATTATGATAGACATCACACTGTGGCCAAAAGTCCTCGACTTCAGGGTGATAAATAGGTCAGACAGTGACCACAATGCCCTCTGCTTAAACATCCAGCAGCCCCTGCCCCTAGCGGGCCTGCCCGCCGAAACTGGCGGAGAGGACATGGGAGATATGCTTCTCACAACAAATAGGCGTCGGGTCAAATGGGGAAAGCTCTTGAGCTCAGAAGATGCCATCAATAAGTTATACGGTCTGGCACTCCCTAGGTTCATGGAGGTGGATGCGCTTTTAAATGAACCAAGAACCCCAGAATATAATGAGAAACTTGGTAGCATTCACCAGGAATTAGTGAGGGATCTGGCAGAGGTATTCCATCCGGTGGTACCAACCCGAAAGAAAAAGACCCGTGTTCCCACCTGGTACACCTCCTCCTGCAGGGCAGTTAAATCTGAGCTCATTGCCACAATCAAGGAGGGGTCAAATAAGGCCAAGGTACGAGACCTTAGGAGGGAGTACAAATCAGTAATGGCTAATGCAAGGGCCTAGTGGGATTGGAACCACTGGCACGACCTCCATGATGCGCTAAAAGCTAGAGACTCTAGGAAATTCTGGGCCTTGGTAAACAATGGGATGGGGGAACTCAAAACAGCAATTGAACCTAATATCGCCCCCTCGCTTTGGGAGGCTCACTTTGGGGCACTCTATCAAGACACTAATACTTGGCCAGACGGAGTCTTGTCAGTGCCCACAAGCACCCCGGACTCGGCCCTGGAACTTTCTTTAGGGGAGGTGGAGTCTGCTCTGGAGCACTTAACGTTGGGGAAGGCGCCGGGGCTGGACAAGTTACCGGGGGATCTCTTTAGGCATCATCCGGACATCTGGGGTCCGTACCTCCTTATTCTTTTTAATGCCATTCTAGGAGGTATGGCGATCCCCGGCTCTTGGCTGGGGGCAGAGATTGTACCGATTCACAAGAAGGGGTCTCCTCTGCTTCCGGCCAACTATAGGCCGATTAGCCTAATAGATGTACCCCAAAAGCTCTTTGCGCGCCTTATTCTTAACCATCTGCTGGATTGGGTGGAGGATAACGACATCATGAGCCCCCTCCAGGCTGGCTTCAGAAGGAACACGTCCACCATGGACCAGATCTTCCGCCTCCTCCTCCTCTATTGGAAGACGGTGACGTTAGAGGGGGGAAGGCTGTACATGGTCTTCGTGGATCTGAGGTCAGCCTTCGATCTAGTCCCTCGAAGGAAATTATGGGAGGTTTTGGAAAAGCTAGGAGTACCCCCTCAATTACTCAGCATTATAATCAGGTTGCATAAGAACAACTATGCACAAGTGAGGTGTGGGAGGGATGGTAAGCTCTCGTCCAGGTTTCCGGTCCACTGAGGAGTCAGGCAGGGCTGTGTCCTGGCACCGACCCTGTTCTGTCTTTTCATTAACAGCGTTATACTGCATCTAGATAACGTCAAGGACAATGATGCCCCACTCCTGGCAGGCAGGAGGGTCCCGGCAATAATGTTTGCTGACGATACCCTCCTGCTTTCCAAATCCCCCATGGGGATTCAGAGGATCGTGAACGGTTTTGGCCTTTTCTGTCGCCAACACGGGTTGGAGGTGAACACAGAAAAGACCAAGTTTATGATTTTCAATCCTCCCACCAAAACCAGACCCAACCCCACCTTGGGAACAGTTAGCCTTGAGAGGGTGTCGACCTTTATATATTTGGGGGTAACACTCCAGGAAAACCTCTCATGGGACTGCCAGATAGCTAGATCAAGGGTAAAACTGTCCCAGCTATCGGGTGCAATTCTGAAGGCGGCAAACAAGTCCACCTTTAAGCCCGGCCCTGGAAACATATAGGTCTCAAGCCAAGGCAGCAGCCATGTATGGCAGTGAGTTATGGGGCCATAAAGCAGGGAAAGTTTTGGCAGGAGTGGAAAACAGTTTTCTAAGACGCCTACTTGGTCTCCCGCAAGGCACGCCACTTCTGCCCTTAAGACTAGACATGGGTCTTCCCTCCATTGCTGAAGATCTTGTGTCAAAGCCCGTGAAGTTTTGGCACCGGCTTTGGTCCACTGACGAACTGCACCACTACAGACAGGACCTTATTCACGTAATGAGCTTGAACGGCAACAATAAAATCCCCTGGCTCGCCTTCATCAAGAAGGAATTGCTCAGTATGAACTTGCCAGACCTATGGGACGATCCAGCTCAAGGTTGCCAAAGGATTACCCGCAAAACCCTGGCCCAGATCTATAAGAATAAGAACCTGTCTCATATGGAAAATGCTCACATTAGTGGCACCCTGACGGCATGTTTTATGGAATCCAAAAATTCTTATGTCTTTGAACCTTTCATGGATTTTATCTTCCCTGTCCTGGCGAGGAAATTGTTCGTGCAATGGAGGTTCGGCACACTTCCTACTAAAACATTTACTTGCAAATGGTCCATAGGGGGTGACAAACTGTGCCCATGCTGCAACGCCCATGAGGAAGATGACCTCCATATAATGTTTGTATGCCATGCTTACCATAGACCCAGGAAACACTGGATAGCACCGCTCTGCAGAAACCTGGGGTTCAGGAAGTACCTACAGGCATACAGGGTCATGAAAACCAGCACTCTGGGCCACATTGTGTTTGCCGTATCCAAATTCTTAATGGCAGCATGGTTAATCAGAAAGAAAATGTCCCCCTGAATTGGTACTGTCTTGCAGCCTCTATTCCTCGCTGGTCCAGTGAGACTTTTTACATGTATTTAATTTTGTATTTTAAATGTATGTATTGTATTTTTATTGCATCTTTTATGGCCTATATGGCCGAAATAAAGAATTTTTGGATTGGATTGGATTGTCTAAGGTAAGGAATCTGCAGCTATATAGAACCTCTACCAGAGATGGTGTTACCAAATGAAAGTAATTTGCTCATCTAGTCAAAACAACAGCGCTCAGATCATTATCCAACAACTCCAAATCTCTTCCTTTATTATGTGGCAGACAGTTCATTTCTTTACTTAGGTACACATCTAGAAAAATGTAATTCAGGCACCTTATGTCAATCTTATTTTATTATTTACTCTTGTTGTAATCTGTACTCTGTCAACCAACTTTAATGAAGCTTGATAAAAAGTCTAGTAAAAGAGTACTGCATAACAGAACGTGAAATCTATACACATTGCTGATCGTCCAGTTTATGTTCAGGTGAAAAAGATTCATTTAGATAACTTTCTATTCTGTTATATTTAACAGTGCTTCGGATTATCTTTTATTTTTTGACTCACCTATTTTCCATGCACTTTCCTACACTCTGTTACAGAAAATAAGCAAGGAAAGAAATAAAACCTAATCCACATGACACACACCGCTTGTCTGAAGCTAGAGTTCTTTACTGGGTCTGTCATCACAATATAAACCTGTAATGGCGAACAAATCCTGTTTTACAGTGACCTCAGTGGGCAGCACAGATTATTCGTGGGGACCAGTCTCTTTAAAAGGAACTTTACCCCTCAAGGAGCTCAGCCCTCCAAATCCCACCACAGTCACAGAATCCACAAGTGTTCATTTTCAGTAGGTGATTTAGAAGGCCTGTGATGTAAAGTAGACACAAAATCCTAGAAAACTGTTATTCCGGTCGAAGCTTGCTCCTAAAAAAACTGAAATCCATTTCTGCCTTCTCTGAATAAAACTTTAAGAGTGTTTCACAGCGGGATAATCAAGTGTAACTAGTCCCGGCGATAGTGAGACGGACTCTTTGTTGGGGTTCCGGCGCTCCGGCGAAGCATACGGGAGCCGCCAGATAGCAGCACGGTTTACCCCGGGATTGGGAGCCGGATTTCAAGGCGGCCTCTGTAAAGGGAGATGCCTGACTGGGGAGGTGGAAGAGGGAAGCGGCTTAGATGGGCTGATACCGCCTGCTCAGGCACTGATACCTGCAATGTTAACATGGACGGCAGACTAATTCTGGTTAAAAAAAAACACAGTACAGAAAATCCTTTGAGGCACCCCTTTCTACAATAAATATAATGTACTTGCAAACATCTTATTTTGTTAGATTTTAATATTCAACCGGAAGCCGCGTCATGGTCAGATACCGTAGTCGTACCGTTAGTGCCAAGTGTGCCCTGCCACAACACCGCTTGACGTGACCTGATTAGTGAAAAAGGAATCAAAGGGAATTATTAAATATTGTGATCATGTGCTTTAAGTGGGCCGGGTCTCACCGGTGTTGAGCACCGGCAGTTTTATAAAGAGGGCCTCGAAACGGGTCTCTATCGGGCTGTTTTGAGCCTTGGCATTGGCGGTCCATTTTTTTCCGGACTGCAGTGACTGCAGGCAAGGTGATGTGCGCGTGCTCACACTGCTCAATGCAACTAACAACCATTGACAAAGCCAATAGTCCTGACTTCTTGTAGGTATGATGTTACTTGTAACATATCTGGGTGCAATGACAGAAACCGCAAAATACAAGTTGGGCGGCACACTATGCTAAGCACACACAGATTTTTAGCTTATGTGTTTTTGAGACGCCCTTAATTACATTAGCCACGCCCCTTTGAGAGCCCTCCCCCCCCCCCCCCCCATTTCTTTCATCCCACTAAGAGCTCTGTGTGTACCCAGAGGCTTCAATTGGATTTCTGGGAACGCCCTGCAATATCAGAGAACTGCTGTTCCTTGGCACATTTCAAATAGTTCTACTTTTGCTACCGGTATTAGAATTCGCCACCATTCAAGGAGATCACGTGTACTCTTTAAAATAACTTTTCAATGTCTTTGTTTTCATGAATTTTTTTAAGAAACTGAAAGATTGCCAGCAGGGGTATTCGAGAAGACGTTCTGCTATCAAAGATCATTAGGATTTTTGAAAGAAAAAAATGCCTTGTGTTTATCCCTTGATAGTTCTTTATTAATCTGTTTGTTAATGTCCTAATAGTATCTTCATCAGAAGATGGGGCAGTGGTACTGGTACTGAAACTAGATGAACTTATCGTACAGTTTTAAAAAATGTATCTTTCTTCATCACTGCAATTCTTACACATATAGGATATATATCATTGAAGTATTGGTCCAGGACTACATGTTCATTCACGCTCAGCCAAGGCTAGAGAGTGGAGTTCTGAAAGTGAGACATAAGGGGTTGAGAAACTGAATAATTTACATTTTCCTCTCAGACTTCAGATCCTGCATCATGCCACATTTCCAATGGATGCAAGAAGGCGGACACGCCCTCTAAAATTCAGATTTTCTAGATTACTCTGAACCAGGTAGTCAACTTGAAATTGTGACTTTCCTTAACATCTCCATTCACTTTACATGAAAGTGCCAGATTTTTTAATCCGTGTCAGAAATCAAGCAGGTTTTAATTACATTTACACACATAAATATAATGATACAAATACTGACTGCCATAAAATATGAACTTTGCACTCGATAATAGAATTACATCATTATTGAATGTGTTGTAAAACGTTTGAAAGATGGTGAGTAACAAGTTGAGATAAATAAAAAATATTAGGCGACCTTTGTTTAAAAGAAAGTGCTGTCTTCTTTAGCATGAATAACAAACACGTTCTATATTCTCAGTTCACCCAGCATAATCATAGGTTCTGCATAATATAGACCATGGGTACTCACAAACTTTCTCTCGGGGGCCAAATTTACAGTGTGGTTTGTGTCCGAGGGCCGCACTGGTGGGGGCGGGGTCAGTGGGGAAGGGGCGGGGCTAGAGCAACAAAAAAACAGTGACCAGAAGGTTGATCATAGGTCCCTGCAGCGGACGCCTTCGTCCACTGAGCCACCAGACCCGGCATAGACACACATCTCTCTCCCTCTCCCTCCCTCTCCCTCTCTCTCCCTCTCTCCCCCTCTCTCTCCCTCTCTCCCCCTCTCTCTCCCTCTCTCTCCCTCTCTCTCCCTCCCTCTCCCTCGCCCTCTACCTCTCTCTGTCTCCCTCTGACTCTCTCTCTCTCTCCATCTCTCGCCATCTCTCCATCTCTCCCTCTGTCTCACTCACTCTGACTCTCTCACTCCCTCTCTTCCTCTGTCTCACCCACTCTCTCTGTCTCCCTCCCTCTCTCCCTCTCTCTCCCTCTCCCTCTCACTCCCTCCCTCTCCCTCTCCCTCCCCTCTCCCTTTCCCTCTCCCTCTCCCTCTCCCTCTCTCTCTCTGTCTCCCTCTGACCCTGTCTCCCTCTGACTCTCTCTCTCTCCATCTCTCCCTCTCTCCCTCTGTCTCACTCACTCTGACTCTCTCACTCCCTCCCTCCCTCTGTCTCCCTCCCTCTCTCTGTCTCCCTCCCTCCCTCCCTCTGTCTCCCTCCCTCCCTCCCTCCCTCCCTCTGTCTCCCTCCCTCCCTCTGTCTCCCTCCCTCTCTCTGTCTCCCTCCCTGTATCTGTCTCCCTCCCTCTATCTGTGTCCGAGGGCCGCACTGGTGGGGCGGGGTCAGTGGGGAAGGGGCGGGGCTAGAGCAACAAAAAAAACTGTGACCATAAGGTTGATCATAGGTCCCTGCAGCGGACGCCTTCGTCCACTGAGCCACCAGACCCGGCATAGACACACATCTCTCTCCCTCTCCCTCTCTCTCCCTCTCTCCCCCTCTCTCTCCCTCTTTCCCCCTCTCTCTCCCTCTCTCTCCCTCTCTCCCCCTCTCTCTCCCTCTCTCTCCCCTCCCTCTCTCCCTCCCTCTCCCTCGCCCTCTCTCTGTCTCCCTCTGACTCTCTCCAACTCCATCTCTCGCCATCTCTCCATCTCTCCCTCTGTCTCACTCACTCTGACTCTCTCACTCCCTCCCTCCCTCTGCCTGCCTCCCTCTCTCTGTCTCCCTCCCTCCCTCCCTCTCTGTCTCCCTCCCTCCCCCTGTCTCCCTCCCTCTCTGTCTCCCTCCCTCTCTCTGTCTCCCTCCCTCTCTCTGTCTCCCTCCCTCTGCCTCCCTCCCTCTGTCTCTCTGTCTCCCTCCCTCTCTCTCTCTGTCTCCCTCTCTCTCTCTGTCTCCCTCCCTCTCTCTGTCTCCCTCCCTCTCTCTGTCTCCCTCCCTCTCTCTGTCTCCCTCCCTCTCTCTGTCTCCCTCCCTGTCTCCCTCCCTCCGTCTGCCTCCCTTTCCCTCCCTCCCTCGCTTTCTATCCCTCCCTCGCTTTCCATCCCTCCCTCGCTCCTTTTCCCTCCCTCGCTCTCCCTCCCTCGCTCTTCTCTTCCCCTCCCTCTCCCTCCCTCGCTCTCCCGCCCTTTCCCTCCCTCACTTTCCCTCTCCCTCTCTTTCCCTCCCTCTAGCTCTCCCTCCCTCTCTCTCCCTCTCCCTCCCTTTTCCTCCCTCTGTCTCCCTCCCTCTGTCTGCCTTCCTTTCTCTCCCTCCCTCCTACTTTAACAAAGGTAAGGTCCATCAGATTGGTTTCGACGTCTTCAGTGAATTTGGACATCCGAAGACAAATATGCAGATAGATACAAATGGATGTCCTCATAGTATGGGCAACGGAGTAGAGCTGTGTCCAGTCCAGATTTATTGATATGGCTGGAAGCATTCTGACAATCTGCATTGACCTCCTGAAATGCTCCTTCATGTTTGCGGGATTATATACCCCATAATAAAGCATGGGTAGAACAGGCGAGAAGGCAGTTGGCCTTTAACGATTTCAGGGCTGTACTCCCTGCTGAGAAGGCTTTCTTGCTCCATGCTTCCAGTCTTTTAGACTCCCTATCTGAATGTACAGTAAATAAGGCACCACTCAGTTGTGTACTGGAGAAAGAAGCTTAAATAACCAGGCTCTCTGGAGATGGGTGTGTGGAGAGAAAAAGTGAGTTGCTGCCTGGTACCGAACTGTACCTCTATGACGCAAGTCTATCCACCGCTGGCATAGATGTGGCTTTTCCCAAGCTGTCACGACAGCCTCATTGAAGGACAGCTAAGGTTCTGATGTGGCTGATGATGGCATGAGAATCTCGTTAAGAACATTGGACTTGGTCTCTGCTGAACGGAAATCCAAAGATCTCCACGGCATGTAGCACTATTCCCTCCCTCGCTTTCCCCCCCTCCCTCCCTCTGTCTCCCTCCCTTTTTTTTTTTAAAGGCTGTCTGCAACCAGAGCTCGACTCAGAGACTCTGCTGCCTGTGGGGGCCGGGCGATTTCCGCCGTAGTCAGAGTGGGGCTGCAGGGGCGCTGAGAGGTGAAAATAGCCTCATTAACATGCTAATGGTCAGACCATTAGCATGTTAATGAGGTCGAGCTCTGGTTGCAGACAGCCTTTAAATTAAAAAAAATAACTCGGGTAGATGTCTGAAAGGTCCGCGGGCCGCCAGAGAAGGCTTGCCGGGCCGCCAGCGGCCTGCGGGCCGTACTATGAGTACCCCTGATATAGACCGAAAGGAGAGAGAGCGTGTGTGAACGAGTCAGAAACTAGTCAAGCTGCTGCCTACTGAACTTGTGTGATGGAAAACTGGACTACTGCTGTCTGTGCTGTCCCCCTGTTGTTTAAGATTATTTTATTAATACCGGCACTGCTTTGTTTGTGGGGAAAGTTTCCATTGCCTGTGGTGTGTGCTTGAGCAGAGAAGGTTGAACTTAAGTTGTGTGTGGCGTATTTGTGCTTTGGACATTACACTGCTACTGTGTGTTGAATTGTGCACCTGTGTGTGCAGATGTTTCATTGTTACTGCGCGTGCTGTTGTACCAATTGCTGTATGGGTGTGACTAATCATTAGTGTAAGCTCCTGCTCCTCATGTAATTTGGCAAGGAGTACAGTAATCATGGGATCTCCAGTAGTGTAAATTAATCAAAATAACATGAAATTCGTTAAATAATCAAGTAATTTGAGTTATCTTCTGTAATCAAATACGCTCATAGTAACTGTCCTTTGAATTAATGTAGCGTAAAGCAATCAAAGTGATAATACACTTGCATAATAAAGTAAAGGCAAGTAATGGAGTAATTGCCTTCCAAAATCTTATGCATCATAAAGCAGTGATACTAATCACCCACCGTGCAGTAATGCAGGGTACAGCAAAGTAATATTTTGTAATTCAAGCAAAGGTATAATACTCTGAGAAATCAGCGTGTAATATAAATCAAGTAAAGTAAAGCAGAGTAATTTAAAATTTGGTACAGGATTAAGTAATCAGTAATGTCAGTATGAAATCTAACATAGTCAATCTCTCTCTGCAATCTTGTAAATGGTCAACAGTTTACATAATTGTCTGTTGTGATGGATAAAGTAATCTGAAAAACGGCGTATTCTAATGCAGGTTAAAGTAATTGGAGTACTCTTCAAACTAATGGAGGGTAAGCTATCCAGAGGCGTTTTGTACAATAATGCTGGATAAAGAAATCGGAGTAATGCCCTGCAGCTAAAAAGAGTCAAGTAATCGGAGTAGTATTTCTTGTAATATGCTGCTAAATAAAGTAGTAACAACATTTTCTATAATCCAGTGTAGGTCAGTGTAAGTAGAGTCATTATTTGTAAACTAATGCTCAGTAATACACTGTTATTATTAATCAAAAGGTAAGGCATTTTGAGTATTTTCCTGCAATCAAATCCAGGATAATGAAATCGGAGTTAAATAATTAATTAATGAAATGCACCTTCTCTGATGTAAGGCAGGGGGAAAAAAGCAATCTTTTATCATTTAATGCAGAGTAAAGCAATCATGATAATCCCCTTTTGTAAACCATTAAAGGATAAGGGAGTCAAAGTAGTCTGCATTCAAACTGAGGGTACAGTAAATAAGAATGATCTCATAGTTTAACCCAGTGAATGTAATGTAAGCACAACATTCTATAACCAGTGCAAAATAATCATGGTATTTTTCCGTAATCTAATATAAATTGAAGTACTAATTTGAATATTTATATATAATGCAGGGTAACATTGAGCAATTATTTTCTGTGATCTAAAACAGACTAAAAATATTTTAACAATATAATGCAATCTCTACCGTAAACAAAGTAATTTTCTGTAATCTAATTCAGAGTAAATTAATCTGAGTAGGTGTATCTAGAACGAAATAGTGCTATAGTGGTATTCTGTTGCATAAATCAATGTACAGTGACAACATTCATCTGTATTCTAATGTGGGGTAAAGTTGTCAGGGCAATCATTCTGTGATCTGTCAAACAGTGGGGCTGTCAATCTAATCTTCCATCATTCATCGAAAGGTAAAGATAATGGAATACTCATCTGCAACTAAATTTATTGTAAGCAGTGACATCTCTGGGCATGTATTGCAAGGTAAAGCAGATGAAAGAAATCTCCTGTAATCCAGTGAAGGTTACAGTAATCTGAGTAATAATCATTCAAATACCCTGCATTAGATCCCAGTTGGTTATATTTATTTTGCTTTATATTACAGAAGATGAATACTACTATTGCTTTGTTTTATATGAGATGAAATTACTCTTCTGATTGATCTGCATTAGATTACAGAAGATTACTCTGGTTACTTTACATTGTATTAGACTAAAAGAGAAATTATTCTAATTTCTTTACTCTATTTTAGCTTACAGGAAGAGGTTGCCCCGATTGCATCCTTCTACATTACATTAAAGAAAGAGGTTTCATTATAGGTGCAAACAGTAGTGAATGTTATAATGATACTGTGAGACGGCGTCCCCGCCGCCCCTCACCGGAGACCGCCCTCCCTCGCACCTACCTCCGTCCCTTCCACCGGGATTGCGAATGTGCAAGCCAGACATCATGAGACAAACAGGAATCGGCGGGCCAGCCATAACCAACGCCTCCCCGCCCCTCTCTCTTCTTCAGGGACCAACCAGAACAACGTGCACCGAGGAACCATATCCCTCCGGACCCGGAAGTCCCGCCCTCGGGGCGGAGTCAACCCAGGATAAAACCAGGACGCGAGAAGAGCACAGGGTCGGAGTATCGTGGCAGGAGGCTCAGACTAGCGCTGGAGAAGAAGAAGTGACGGCTGACGACGAGGAGTGGACCGAAGAGTGGTGGAGCCCACAGGAGGTGGCTGAAGAGCGGCCGTAACTCACTTGGAGAGTTACGGCGGACCGGGTGAGTGTCTTAAGCCTTCCCTAAACCCCGCTCACTAGGAGTTCCTGTAAAGCCCTGTAAATAACCCTTCTCTTTAGCAATCACGACCCCTGCACTGTAAATATCAATATACAGCACTCGCACTGTTTGTGTGACGACCGTTTACTGCTTCCTCGCACCCCCCACCCAGACACCCTTTCTATCAACCCTTCCCTGTGTTCCAGCCTTCCCGTGTCCCCCTTTCCTCACGGTATCTCTTCCTTTCCCCTCCCTTTATCACTTCCCGGGTGACGGTGTTCGGCATATAGCTTTGAAAGCCAAGGATAAGACTAACGGTCCTTTTGTTTCCTCTCTTATCGCCCTCCGTGGACCTCCCCTACATCGGAGCTGTCGGTGAAGTTTCCGAAGACCCAGGACTACACGCAAGACCCGGAGCGGAGAGCGGATACGGACCCCCCTGATCTTTCATGTGCTGTGACATTCCATCTGCCTTTTTGTGAAATAAAACTGCACTATAGCTCACTATATACGGCCTCCTCGCCTGCTTTTCCGGCCCGCAGTACGCCCACCATCACATCTGGTGTCAGAAGTGGGATTAGCTGGAAGCATGGAGGCCGTGGTTAAGCAGATGGCGGAATCCCAGGAGCAATTTGGCAAGCTTATGGAACAATTCCTAAAGACCGCTGAAAACGATAGGGGACAGCTCCACGATGTCCTAAAGGGCCAGGGGGCGACCCATGAACAAACCATGGAAAAACTGACAACAGCCCTGGGACAACCAAGACCAGTCTCCTCATTTCCGTCAGTTGTCCTGCAGAAGTACGTCCCGGGGGAGGACCCGGACTACTTCTTCACCAATTTTGAAAGACTAGCACAAGCCGCCAACTGGCCTGTAGATCGTTGGGGTCAATACCTGGGTCCCCTTCTGACCGGCGATTTGCAGGCGGCCTACCAGCAGGCCAATATACAAGGCACCACCCCTTATGCGGACATCAAACGTTGTATCCTTGAACGCCTTGGCATTGATGACGACACCTATAGAGTTAAATTGCGGCAAGCCAAGGAGAGGCCCCAGGAAAACCCAAGGGCCCTCTCCTTTCGAATCAAAGATCTCGCCAACAGGTGGCTTCGACCCGAGACGGCTACCAAAGACAATATTCTAGAGAAAATTTATTTGGAGCAGTTTTTGAACTCCTTGCACCCGGCCACCCAGCGTTGGGTGAGGCAGCACTCCAGGCTCACTCTCGAAACTGCTATAGAGATAGCCTCCGCCTACAGCAGGGCACACGAGCTCCAGCGGGGAAAAGAGGAACCCACAACCAGGAATGTGAATCCTATGACCACACGTCCTTCTCGGCCCCAACCGATGAAAAGAACCGAACCATCTTCCCTCTTGGGTCCACCGGTCCTGTTCCGACCCCCCAACCCTGGACCCCAGTGTTACTCCTGTGGCGGGTTCGGCCACATCGCCCGGATGTGTCCCCAGAAGGAGGAACCCATGGACATTGGATTTGTAAGGAACTATCTGTGCAACCCTCCTGGCTCCACTCCCCCGCCGTTTCACTGTCCGGTGACTGTGAACGGACAACGACTCATGGCCCTTGCTGATTCCGGGTGCCGCCAGAGCGTACTCAGACCACAAGATCTGGCTCAACCCGTCCATGGCCCTACGGGTGTAGTAGCCATCCAATGTGTACACGGGGACACCAAGCGGTACCCTACCACTCAAGTACGAGTACAACATAAGATGGACCCCGGAACGAACCTAACCGTAGGTCTTGTCCCCGCACTACCTGAGCAGGCTATTCTCGGTAGTGATTACCCGGGATTGCCTACGCTCCTTCATGATACGTCAGAGTCCCTGACCCAGTGGTGGAAGGACGCTCCTTATCCGGGACAAACTCCTCCTGATAGACCGCCCAAACCACATAAACCAAAGAGTCAGAAGAGAAAGGAGAAGAAGGAGTATATCAGTGCCTACCCCGTGTTAACAGAGGAACACCCATGGCAGACCGATAGAGAGTTCAGGGCGGCCCAACAGGAAGACCCGCTCTTACAGGAAGCTTGGGGAAGGGCCCTTGACCACGAAGACCCCTTACAAGTAGGTCCATATTTTTTTAAGAGAAATGGGTTGCTGTATAGGGGAGGGGGGGCCCAACAGACCGCACAGTTGCTCATTCCCGGTCCCTTCCAAGACAAAGTCCTCTTCCTTGCCCATAGCCATCTTTTAGGGGGCCATTTCGGGGATGAGAAGACCAGTCAGGCAGTCTTAGATAAGTTCTATTGGCCGGGAGTGCATCAGATGATTAAAACCTACTGTCGCGAATGTGTAGTCTGTCAGAAAAACAGTCGTCACAGACCCCCGAGAGTACCATTACAACCCCTACCTCTCATAGATGTCCCCTTCAGCAGGATAGGTATGGATATCATAGGGCCTCTCCTACCCTCCCGCAGCGGGTGTCGCTATGCTTTGGTGATAGTTGACTATGCCACCCGCTTCCCAGAAGCTATTCCCCTACGTCAGCCTACCACCCAGACAATAGCGAAAGCCCTGATCACCCTATTCTCTCGAGTGGGGTTTCCCCGGGAAATCCTGACGGATCAGGGTACCCCCTTTGTTTCATCTCTTATGAAACGGGTTTGTGCTGAGCTGGGAATAAAGCAAATTCGTACCTCGGCATACCATCCGCAAACGGATGGTTTGGTAGAGCGTTACAATGCCACCATAAAACAGACCCTGAAAAAACTCTTGGGCCTAGAAGCCAAAAGGTGGGAGGACATTCTGCCCTTAGCTCTGTTCGCCATACGCTGTAAGAAGCAGAGCAGCACCGGCTACTCCCCTTATGAGCTCCTGTATGGCCGTCCCCCCCGTACCCTCCTAGACATGGCCCAAGAGGCCTGGGAAACCGAGCCGGATCGAACACGACCGCTCCCGGAGTATATGGAAAACCTAAAAACTCACCTAGCCATGATCCGGAACATAGTCCGACAGAATCTTGAGAGTGCCCAAACCAGCCAGAAGAAGCAATACGACAAGGGCACTCGTCCCCGGGTTTTTGCTGACAACGATCTTGTTTTACTCATGATGCCCTCCTCCGACCAGAAGCTCTTGGGGAGGTGGCAAGGCCCATACACCATACTCCGGCAGGTGACGCCAGTTACCTATGAGGTGGAATTAGACGCCATACGTGGTACCACCCAGATATTCCACGTGAATCTGCTAAAAAAGTGGGAGGGTCCCCGTCCGGTGTTGTTAGGAGCCAACAATTCCCTGGCCTGTCCGTTTGACCCGTGTCTGGACCCCGACCTACCTCCTCTACAAGCCCAAGAACTGCGCAGAGCCCTGGGGCCTCTTAACGGGGTCTTCTCTTCTACCCCTGGTCGTACCAGTGTCACGGAACATACCATCGAAACCGAACCCGGGAAAATAGTCAGATTAAGACCCTATAGAGTCCCCGAGGCCCGTCGGGCAGTGATAAAGCAAGAGATAGACGACATGCTAAGGATGGGTATAATAGAGCCTTCCGTCAGTGAGTGGAACTCCCCTATCGTCCTTGTCCCAAAACCCGATGGATCGGTCCGCTTCTGCATAGATTTCCGGGAGGTTAACAAAGTGTCCACCTTTGACACCTATCCCTTGCCTCGGGTGGATGAAATGATTGAAAGGATAGGGAAAGCAAAGTATATTTCAACCCTAGATCTTTGCAAGGGATATTGGCAGATACCCCTCCGGGAACAAGACAAAAAAAAGACCGCCTTTTCCACCCCGGAGGGGTTATACCAATTCCTGGTAATGCCCTTTGGTCTTCATGGCGCACCCGCCACATTTCAACGAGCTATGAATCGTGTCCTGAGACCCCATGCACAGTACGCGGGCGCCTACCTGGACGATATCGTCATATTCAGCGATAGTTGGCCCCAACATGTGAAGCATCTCTGTGATGTTATCTCTTCCCTAGGCTACTTTGGTTTCGCCATAAACCCTGCCAAAACCACTCTAGCGGCCAGAACGGTCAAGTATCTGGGATATCTACTAGGGGAGGGTTTGATAAGACCCCAGGAAAGTAAAACCATAGCTATTCAGTCCCTGTCCTTTCCCCAAAAAAAAAAAGACCTCCGAGCATTCTTGGGCCTTCTAGGGTATTATCGGCGGTTTGTGCCTAATTTCTCTCAGAGAGCCGCTGCTCTGACGGATCTCCTGAAGAAAACTAACCGCTCAGATGAGCTGCTACGGAATCCCTCTCCCGAAGCCTGGAACGCATTCACAGACCTGAAAGGTGCCTTGACCTCCAGCCCTGTGTTAGTACCCCCGGACTACTCCCTACCCTTTATTCTGCAAACAGATGCCTCCGAGCATGGTTTGGGGGCCGTCCTGTCCCAGAAGGACGCCCTAGGGAATGAACGACCCATCCTCTACGTGAGTCGCAAACTGTTTCCACGAGAAAAACATTACGCAGTGGTGGAAAAAGAAGCCCTGGCCATAAAATGGGCCATCGACAATCTGCGATATTACTTGGAGGGCAGAGACTTTATCCTTTACACTGACCATGCTCCCTTGGAGTGGATGGCTCGGAACAAGGGTCAAAACGACCGAGTCCTCCGCTGGTTTCTCTCCCTTCAGCCCTTTCACTTCAAAACTCTACATCGAAAGGGGAGTGACCAGGGCAACGCCGACTTCCTTTCTCGTTACCCTCAGAGCCCATCCCGTACAAGAAGGACAGCTAGGGGAGGGGTATGTGAGACGGCGTCCCCGCCGCCCCTCACCGGAGACCGCCCTCCCTCGCACCTACCTCCGTCCCTTCCACCGGGATTGCGAATGTGCAAGCCAGACATCATGAGACAAACAGGAATCGGCGGGCCAGCCATAACCAACGCCTCCCCGCCCCTCTCTCTTCTTCAGGGACCAACCAGAACAACGTGCACCGAGGAACCATATCCCTCCGGACCCGGAAGTCCCGCCCTCGGGGCGGAGTCAACCCAGGATAAAACCAGGACGCGAGAAGAGCACAGGGTCGGAGTATCGTGGCAGGAGGCTCAGACTAGCGCTGGAGAAGAAGAAGTGACGGCTGACGACGAGGAGTGGACCGAAGAGTGGTGGAGCCCACAGGAGGTGGCTGAAGAGCGGCCGTAACTCACTTGGAGAGTTACGGCGGACCGGGTGAGTGTCTTAAGCCTTCCCTAAACCCCGCTCACTAGGAGTTCCTGTAAAGCCCTGTAAATAACCCTTCTCTTTAGCAATCACGACCCCTGCACTGTAAATATCAATATACAGCACTCGCACTGTTTGTGTGACGACCGTTTACTGCTTCCTCGCACCCCCCACCCAGACACCCTTTCTATCAACCCTTCCCTGTGTTCCAGCCTTCCCGTGTCCCCCTTTCCTCACGGTATCTCTTCCTTTCCCCTCCCTTTATCACTTCCCGGGTGACGGTGTTCGGCATATAGCTTTGAAAGCCAAGGATAAGACTAACGGTCCTTTTGTTTCCTCTCTTATCGCCCTCCGTGGACCTCCCCTACATCGGAGCTGTCGGTGAAGTTTCCGAAGACCCAGGACTACACGCAAGACCCGGAGCGGAGAGCGGATACGGACCCCCCTGATCTTTCATGTGCTGTGACATTCCATCTGCCTTTTTGTGAAATAAAACTGCACTATAGCTCACTATATACGGCCTCCTCGCCTGCTTTTCCGGCCCGCAGTACGCCCACCATCACAGATACTAATAGTGTCTATCACAAATATTTTAAGCTAGGATGAAGAAAATAAAATAGTAAAAAGTCGTGTAAAATAAAATACTGTCTTTATGGGCATCTATAATGGAAACGTGTAGTAACTGTAGTTAATCCAAAGAAGCTGAAAGATCTGCATACAGCAGAAAAGCAAATCTGAGATAAAACTAGACCTTAAACTGAGGTCTGTGATCTGTTCCATGACTGGTTTTCTCAAACTGCCGCCCTCGAAAGTTTCTATGTGGTTCCAAGCTAGCTGTAATTTTAGTGATTTGATTTTGTAACTTAGTGCAGGGTAAAATAATTAGAATCTCGATCAATCTAATGAAAATTAAAAAAAATTGTCAGCAGTTTGAGGCAGTGTGAAGTAATCTGTGTCATCTCTTCGTGTGAAAGAAATTCTGCCCACAGGCCAATTGGAAGTCTGACAAGTATTACAAAAATAACATATGTCTTTGAATCACAGAGTCGGGTGCAAGGGAATTGCCCAGCATCTCAAATGAACATATGCTACACAGGCAGCTACAAGATAAAAATGTATAGGTTTTGATTTACAGGGCTCCAATGGTGGTCTTGTGATGAAACCAAAACAAAGGCGTTACACTGCTTCAGGGTTCTAAATTCTTGATAAAGTAAAAGAACAAACTTATGATAGCTATAGAAATGTAAAGATTTGCTCCTGAGCAAGCTAATCAGAAAATCTCCCTTTCTAAGCCAGACATAGAAACAAGAATGTACATGTCCTAATGGACACAACTTGAATGCATGGCTAGCGTGGGCTGAAGATGGCTCAGCCGTTATTGATGCACTTAGGCAAAATAGATGCAGCAGTTATAGATAAACTAAGGGAAGATATTCTTAAGTGTTCACAATCATATGGTGCATGCTAATGGCATGAGACTGTCTATTTTGTAATGCCAGGTGAAGTAATCCATACAATTGTTTGTAATTTGTTGCTGTAGTATGTCTTTCTGGCCATGCTGTGCCTTTTCTATGTGCTTTGAATGACAGCTGTGCATGCTGTCCATGTTGTTGTATCTGAGGGAACTTTGCCTTACTGCTGATGTTCTGTGCTTGTAAATTGTGTATGAAGTAAGCTTGCACATCTGCTGCAAATGTTGTACCTTCTCTACATTGCTCACTTAACCTACTTCCATTTTTGCATTGTGATTACTTTGCGATCATGGAAAGGTAGCTGGACCGTCTCCTTACAAAGAAGATCGGGGAGTCATTCCCATAGTAGCTCTTCTTCTTTGTTGAGGACTTTGTTGTCTAGCTTGCTGCCATAAGTGATGCGTTGAGACAAATGCAATGCATTCAACACAGTGGCTCCCTCAGAGGGAGTGTTGGGCGTAAACCCCCTTGACTGGTGAGACATGTACAACAAAATTAGAAAAGATTCAGTTACCTTCATCTCGGTATAATCAATTTGCTAGCATGAGAAAACCAATGTTTCATACTTTAGGTGCTCCCACAAAAGCGGTACAGTGAGAGTGCATGGTGAAATAAGTGAAAAAAGAGGGCTGGTTCTATATACAAAGCAAAGGTATATACAGCACTAGGGGCTGATAAATGATAGAACTTAAAAAAAAAAAAAATAATAACAGCAGTGTTCAACTAATCGGTAGAGTCTTGCCTGAGTCAGGTGAGGATGAGCTTGAGAGAGTGGACAGAATAACACAGAGACACTGGACATAAATCCCCGTCTCCTTTGATACAACGTTCCAACCGCCGAAAATAACGCATAGCAAGGATATAAGCAGTGCTCTATCAGACTACCATAACTCACTTATCTAAGCCTTTGATACAATTGCCCCTCTCAAACAAGTCTCATCCAACCCCTTCAGGCACCATTCCGCCGGTATTCAGAAAAACTGAGGATTGAGAAAGCAAACAGTAGAAGATTAAAAGGAAAATGGCGGTCAACAAAATCACCTTCAGACAAAAAGGCATCTAAACTAGCGTTTGCAATCTACCATAGGAAAATCAGAGAAGTGCCCAGATACCACATTATTACCAAGGTTGTTCAAGCCGGCAATTCTGCCTAAGAACTAATTAACGTTCTCAATGAATTCACCAAGCTGAAAGCCTGTGCATCTATTCCGGCCTCACAAGAACTGGGCGAATCTCTTGCTGATACACTTTAAGGGGGCAATTATTGAAATCTGTCAGAACTTTTCTACCTATAATTCGCCATCTGCTAATCCCCATGCATCACTGGAGAGGTTTGCACCTATCTCCTGTGAACAAGTGCAGGAGATGCTAGAAAATGTTACATCCGGCTCTCCCTTAGACCCTTGTTGTCCTCAGACGGTTGCTAGCCAGGCACCCATACTTACGCATGCCATCACATCTCTTTTTAATCTATCATTAGACTCTGCGAAACTACCACTGACCTGGAAATCCGCTCAGGTCTCCCCTATTCTAAAGAAAACCAACGCAGATCTCAAGGACCTTGCCAACTGCCAGCCCATTTCACCCCTCCCCATCTTGGACAAGTTTCTTGAGTGTCTTGTTAACCAACAGCTTACATCTTACTTAGAGGAGCATGGCATGCTGGACTCCTCTCAATCTGGCTTTATAGCCTTCCATAGTACGGAGACCGCATTGGTGGCAGTAGTTGACTCTATTAGACTTTCATTGGATGCCTGCACTATGGCTATGCTGGTATTACTCAATCGGTCGCCGCATTGTGACACTGTCTTCCATTCTATTCTGGTACATATGTTACATGAGTCATATATCTATGGTAAAGCCTTGCATTGGTTTATAGACTTTATGAAAAATAGGACCTAGACATTCACACTTGATTCCTTTACATCTCGAAGTATGTCGGTAAACAAGGGAGTGCCTCAGGGTTTTTCCTTGAGCCCCACTTTAAGATCTATATGGACCCCTCCCTCCTCCCTTGCTCAGATTGTCAAATCCTGCAGCTTTGAAACCTTATCCTATGCTGACTGAACCCAATTAATCATTTCATTTGGACTCAACTTTGAGAACGTTAAAATTAGATTTATTAACTGCATGAGGAAAATCACCACTGGGATGATGCACAATTGTCTACAGCTTAATGGGGACAAGACTAAGATTCCGCTGTTTGAGAAGGCATAGATCGTATGGTCGGCAGACTGGTGGAAACCTGAGCTGGAACTTGCCCCCTTTCCCAGAGGCGCAGTTTAAAATCTCGGTATGATGGTGGATGATAATCGTTCTATGGAAGAACATGTTCGGTCTCTATAAGGCACTTGTTTTGCCACCATGCGTCTGCTCAAAAAAGTGTTCCTGTGGCTCCCCTTGAGGTCCAGTAAAACACTAATTCAAGCCCTGACCATGAATCATATTGACCATGGAAGTGCACTCTTGGTAGCAACCAAAGAAGCCCTTCTTTCTAAACTTCAGGTTGTCCAAAACACCGGCACATTTGGCTTTTAATCTCCCTCCTTGTACTCCTTTGGTTCCCACTTTAAAAGCTCTTTAGCTACCGATCGGGTAGCGGTGCTTATTCAAACTTCTCTGTCTTATTCACAAGTCTCCGGTAGGCAAGGGCACAATCTACTTACAAAGGAAGCTCATCATTTATTGTCCCAGCAGAAACTTTAGCTTTAAGAAGAAAGCTCTGCTCAGTTTCCACTCTATACGTACATCGAGACATGGCGGTCGATCTTTCCCCACATTAGTAGAACAAACTGCCTTTTGCTCTTGTACGGATTTTTTCAGATTGAAAAAACTTTTGAACACCTGGTTATTTGAATTGGTTGTCTTGTCCTGACTCTGGTATAGCGCTTTGATACCCCTTTGGGAGTGAGTCACCTGCGTTATACCACATTTCTCATAACATAGAAATTCAAAACACGACACAAAATAACAGTACAGTGAATTCATTGACGTTTTGACCCCCAAAATGATTTTAACAGGATCATCAGGTCAAATGTGGTAGCAACCAAAGGTGATTGATGACTTGGTTCAAGATGTTAGCTATACTGGTCCCCCAATGTCAGCACACTAAGAGAATGGATATGCTTTGAAGAAAGAGTAGTAGTGCAATGGGAGTTAATACTTCAAAAGAAACACTGGCAATGGATCGGTGTCAGACCGCTCCATGCAACAGACAGTATTCAGCAAGCGGCCCTCATTTAGAGAAAACCGCCTAACACCGTTCTGTTGATGGTGTTATTTTGGAGGTCGTGAACGACAACCATCCGTTCCGCAGGCAGTGCTTGGCAATATTAAAGTGACAACAAGTAATAAGGTGAGTAGACAACATCAGGTGGACCTGATAGGGACCAATAGGGACCTGGCAGATGACCTTTCTGAACTCCAGATTACTCATTTGCGTAACTTGACATTGGTTGCACGAGTATTGACTCACTATAGCTTGTTATTAGACCTTTTTTACATCACTCACAACCAGAGTTACAGTTCTTCGGACTACTCGCCTTGAAAAAGCCCCGGCTTACGGGCCACAGGGGGCAAAACACGTGTTGGCTGTGCTGCAGAACATGATTGTTTTATTATGAGCACAAAACACTCCAAATTAAATTTGGAAAATAACAAGGAGTTCACAACCATTTTATTCATTATTTTTCGCAGTGATGATGCTGATTACCAATAGATTTGACTGAATATTGACAAAAAACAGGACTTGTCCAGGTCCCTTTACTTCTATTACTGCATGAATGGGTTGGGGGTTTTCCCATTCCCGTGGACAAGTGACACCGGATTTTGCCTCATTCTCTAACAGGGGGGTTAAACAACTGCTCTTACTATCTCTATTACTACTCTCCCTCCGAGGAGAAAACAGGAGCATGGAGTTGCATTAAGGGCAGAGTTCATGCCTTGAATTTTAGTGGGGCGTTTGATTAATACTGTACTTGCCCTCAGGGGAAAGCTACACACCAACCAGTTCTAGGCTGAGATCGGAGAACCTAAGACGGCAAAGGGATCAAACCGATTCCTTTGGGATGATATGACAGTAAGTTATCACCCCTAGATCCCTCCTTCAGGGTAGTGCCAAGTTCTCCCAATCGACGTAAATCGGGTGCTTACACAGGTCTTTTATCTCTTCCTTACGCAGTGCTTTACCCTCTGCCTCAGCCCACTTGAGGGGGCCTGAAAGTTGCATCACTTTTTCGGGGCACCAGTGTCTTCCATGTCATAGTAAGTCTGCTGATATGTCAGGAACTTCCACTTGTGGAGGTTAAATGGTTCTCAGAGCACATCAAATGAGAGGCACTGGCTGTACTGAAGAAGGTCTCCCAATTACACAATGCCTGCATATTCCTATGGCTTAACGTTACCAGCTGTAGGACGGCCAAGATGTTGGGCAAGACCAAGCAAAGAAATGACAGGGGCACAAGGGACAACGTGCTTAGTGAAGAGATGGCTCAGTGTTAAGTAACATAAGTCCATACATAGCATTTGGGGTAGTACATGCTCTGTCCATCCAAGGCTCTGTCAAGGAAAGCATGTTGCCTATTTGTGGGTATTGCTAAATTAGCAAGCCATTCACACAGGTTTCAACACAACAAAGGGAGGCTGATTGAACCAGGAAATGTGCGCTGCATCAGGAGCCCAGAAGGAGGCCCGGGAAGGTGGACCCAGAGCTAGAGGCCCAAAAGGCTGAAGGTATGGGAGTCCAAAGCAAGCTGGTGCCAGCCAAGGATAGTCCAAGCTTCCCAAGAAAGGCAACCATCCCATCACAAAAGTCATTGGCTATTTGAGGTTATACCACAGAAGAGACTCTGCATCCCGGAGTGGTGTCTCCATGGGAAACTGTTGATGTCGGAAATACCAGCTGAAGTGGAGACTGAGGCCACAGTCAGATCACAAAAGGAGACCGTGTTACAAGTGCCAGTCATCTTCTGTTTTGGGCCTGCTTCAATGAGGGGATGCCCACAGGTGCCACAATCGCTGCCAGACTTAGGTTTGAATCTTTTGTGTCTGCGACGAGTGGCCAGATTTTCCCATCTCTGATGATCTTCCACCTGTGACAAAGTGCCCTACTGCTCTCCCAGTCCCAAGGTGCTTCTGATTCAGTAAAGAAAAGGGCATTTTAAGCTGCTATGATCTTGAGCTTGGCGGGAAAAAGCATGAGCATTTGACGTCCAGCTCTCTAAGTTTCCTTTACACACCCCTAAAAAGATGCTGGACTGCCAGTGTGTAGTCTGGTAAGACGATGAGTGTGTGGTTGTCAGTTTCCAGTCTCTCTGCTTGTTTTGCAACTTGCAGTATTTCATCCTTGTCCTTGAAGTGCTGTGGTTTGGTGACTTTCTGCCTAGGAGGGGAGCTGAGGGATGCCTGCGATCCGGAATCCAATGGTCTCTTTTGATGAAGATGAAGGGAAAGAGTTTATGTCGTGCAACCAAAGATTTAATCCAGTTTTAGAGGAATTAACCTGTAGGCTGCCCTTCTGACCCCTGTCATTCCAACCACCTGATGTTTCTGCATCATAATTGGTCCTCTGTGAGGCCTTCCAAGATGCACATTCCATCCATTAGCCCTGCTACGGATTCAATATGTCCCAGTGGCTCCATACGGGGTCCTCCAGCAGTACTCTGCAGGGGTGCTTCTGCTACCGAACATCCGCCTAACTGTGAAGCTGCTTGCTTTCTGTTAAACCGGACATTCTTGGCGAGGTATCCCCCCAGTTCTTTTTGCCTTCACTCCCCTATTTTTAGGTTTCGCCTGGCCATAGCACTGCGCAGCAGTGCTCTCGCAGGGTGAAATCTTATGATCCTACAGTGTGGGGCTTTGTCCCGCCTCCTCTTCCATTGGCTAGCTCCATAAATGGAGGCTAGCCATTGGAAGAGATGGGTGTCAGTTACTCTTTTCCCGTCCCGACGCGATTCGGGGGCGTTTCTTGCTTTTTTTAAATCTTGGTATTTAATCTTGACGTCACTGCAAGAACACGCTCCCGAATCTTGAAAATGCCGGAGCTTTGTGGCAGCCATTTCAGGCCGACCGCCGCCGGAAGAAGTCCAGGTGAGTGCTTCGGATTTTTTCCCCGCTGTCTGTGTGCCCGTTCCCGCCCCCCCTCCTGCTGTTGATTTGAGTGTTGCTCACGCCGTGTTTGGTTGCGGCCTGCTATTATTTCATCCAGGGTGCTTGTTAATAGTGTGAGACACAAAGGGGGCATTGCATCCCCCCTCCCGAAACCGATCGTCGCCGGCCGTAGATGCGCTCTGTTCTGGTGTAGTGAGTGCAGGGTTCCCCGGAAGACATTTGGTGTCACTGTAAGGATGCGTTTATCTCCTCTGCCTCACTCCCTCCCCCCTCCCTCCATGCTTAATTCACTCGCTGCTATTCAAGCAGAGAGCAGAAAAAAAAATCCCTTTTGCGCCGGAACATGCCTGCAGACGCCGACACGGCCGCGGCTTCCCCATCACTTGCCGAGCCCGGCCACGAAACGCGGGAATGAATTTTTGGGGGAACAGGTGACACCTGTGGCAGGCCGAGCGAGTGGATTCTTTTCAGCTCGCATTAGGGGGAGCGGTGGAGAGATCGAAGTTTTAGGGCTGTAGGCCAATCGATCGTGGAAGAGGGCCTGGGGGAATAAACTCCTCTGTTCCACCTTGGAGGGCACATCCCCCCCCCCCCCCAACTGAGGGACAGATCTTCTAACGGGTGTGTATGGTGGGGTTCCTATTCCACTGCCAAATCCAGGAACGACCCTCCGAGTCTCAGGAACTCTAACAAGGCGGATGAGTTTTACCCCCACCTTTTGGGCAGATGCTACTATTCTTCCAAAGCATCTGAAAATCAAACATGGTACATGTCCTGCATTCCTCTTCCACTTCACGGGAATACCAAGACTCTTCGGGTACACCGACAAGATGTCTATTTCCCCCGCCTTTGGGAGAGATCTTCTGACACGCCGACATAAGTGAAATGTCCATCTTTTTCCTGCCTCCAGCCTGCACCCTCCAAGCCTTCAGGAGCACTGACAGGACAGACTTTTAACCCCCTCCCTCAAAACAAACTTTTGGGACAGATCTTCCGAATCGTTTTACACACCTGGAAACCCGAACTTCTGAGCCCACCTATTATACTGCTGCTTTTGTGTTTCACCAAGATCCACTGAATATTGAGTCTCTTCCGCCAAACCTGTGAGGCTGGACACTCATTTGCCCCTCTACCAACCCCTACTCCAGGGAAGAGCCACCTGCTACCCCCTCTGGACAGATTCTTGATTTCGTCCACCCACAGCGGATGAACTCGTCCAACACTCACGCAAAGCAGCATGCAACCTCCGGCTTCACTTATACAAGATGGAGTTTTCTTGTCTCCACCACCTGTAAGGAAGACCTTTTGATCCTTCTGGGACGCCCACAGTTTGGGTTCGGTGCCTTCTCCACCTGTGAGGCAGGTTTTCTGCCCTCTGCATCTCTAAAGAAGATTCTCCGAGTTTTCGGGCACCCCCCAAGGCAAAACTGTGCTCTTACACAATCAAAGAGGAATTTCAGCCCCCCCCCCCCCAGGCGAGGAATTCTCCGCGTCTGTCAGCGCACCCGCAAGGTGGATTTCCTGTCTCCCCCTATCTGCAAGGACCGACTTCGGTTGCTCCTCGCTCTCTACCAAGGATGCTTCAGGAGGGGGGAAGGGAGCCGCAGTCCAGAGGGGACGGAGTTACCACTGTGCCCCTCAATTTCGCGCTGCCGCATCGGCAGACACTTCAGTTGCTGTATTCGAAAAGATTTTTCGTGAGGCAGCTGTTTTTTTCGAGTTTGGTGCTGGTCGGGAAAAGCAACTTTTTTGACCACCTAGGTCTGCTTTTTGGCGCACTTCGCCTCGCAGCCCGGGATGGATTGCCCTCTGGAGAGACGACGCTGACTGCCCGTCCATAGTCAGGTAGGTGGGGTGAGAGTGTGTGTGTGTGGGGGGAGGTGAAGTGGGGTGGGCAAGGTGTATCTTTCACATACCCTGTCTCCCTTAGCAGGATATTGCGATCGGCATTCGTATTGCGATATCTTCCGTTAGACCGGCACCCTGGCACTTGTCGCTGAATGATGGTTTTCTCTCCAAGCCCCCTCTTCACCCACCGCCGTCTCGCGCTCGTTGACCCCTTTCCAAGCACCGCTCCGACCCCTTTACCTCTCAGTACAGGTCCCGTGCTCCCTCACTTACCTCTCCCTGTCCCCTCATTTTGTCACTCACTCCCCATTGTGCACTGTCAAATAAATATTATTCACTCTACGCTTGAAGTGGTAACATTTAGTTTCCGACTTTTCTTATTTTACCGGGCTGCTGCTTTGCAATTTTAAAATTACCACCATCTTGCGCTTTATTCTATGCTTTACGTTTAGTAATACAAAAAACGAAACTTTAGCATTATATTACAGTGCAGGGTATTTATGATAATTAATGCTGCTCTGTGTCGTGGCTTGCTCTTTAGCTTCATATTTAGTCATAACATACCTATAAATTGTCCAGGCACAGCATGTTAGTGGGGGTCGATATCATTTAAAAGCAGGGGGTCTGTGTGGTGGGTGGGTGCGTGTGGCTCTGTGTGTGTGTGTGTGTGGCTCGGTGTGGTTCTGTGTGTGTGGGTGCAAATGCAATAGATCACGCATTTGCGAGAGATTAATCTATTGGCATTGTAAATGACAATGCCATTTATTTATCTGTTTTCAAAAACAACACATAAATAAAACGTTTGTCATTTACAATGCCAATAGCTCTAACTTTTGCAAAGGCGAAACCGTTGCATTGTAAATGCTTGTTTCTGAACTTGTTTTTGTTGTCTTTAGTGCTTCTTTTCTCTCCCTTAAACATGGTGAACTTGACAGACATCTAATTGGCACATTTAATTTACTTGTAAGTTACTAGTATATGTTACTACCTGTACCCAGGGCCTGTAAATTAAATGCTACCAGTGGGCTGCAACCCTCTTTGTGCTACCTACCCACCTAGCACTGCAAAATATGTCTGCCACTTCTTCCTGTAGTACAGATTTAAACTGCCATTTGTCGATGCAAACCGTCCTTTTTAGTACTTATAAATCACCCCCTAAGGTAGGCCCTAAAGGTTCATAGGGCAGAGTGCATGGTACTTAAAAAGCAGTATATGATTACTTAAGTATTACATGTCCTGACCGTGAAAATCTCCTATGGTTATATTTCACTGTAGTAAGGCTTACTCTCTCTTAGACTAACACTGTGCTACCTTATTACACTTTGCACATCAAGATATGTCTTTGGAATTATGTGTTCAAACAGACGTATCATAGGTTTCCGTTTGCTTATATGTGACATTTTCATGGCTTAAGTGTGTTCATGTGTGGCATTTCAATTCTGTATGGGACTCTGAGACTTTACCACGAGTTGAACAATGCATTCATTTAAAAGTTAGTAATCTGGTTAATGGCAGAAATTGCCCCTTTTGTTGTATGTAATGATCAAGAAACTACATTAAAACAGCTTCAGTGCTCTCACTTTCATATATATGGCTGTAGTTACAATTATGGTGCCACGATAAACAAGTCATCTGTTGGTAGTATCTTTGTTTTTTTAAGCCATGTGCTTGGGGAAACTTGAAAGCTCTGTTCTAGGAACAGCAAACAGCAAAGAGAATTGATGTTTTATTGTATCAGTAGCTGGGCAGGCATCTCAGCTGCCTAAGTGTCACACAGGCTCAGCTGACTCGCGCCTAGACAGGCTGAACACCATTATTCTCACAGGCTGAGGTCGGCGCAGTAATCTCCCTGTCCCATACAACATAGCCGACAGCTATGACTGTCAGAAACCTGTTAAAATTACCCCCGGCGGTTTTGAGAAATAAACCACAAACATAAGGTGGCCAGAAACACACACTTGTCACAGCCCGGGCCGCGGACGGCAGCCTTGCCTGCAGCCATGCCAGGGTAAGTCAGAACTTCTGACCAGCACTACAGTGAGTTCTGTAACACGTCACGACCGGCACTCACTGACTGCAGGCAGCTGCCGATTGCGCGCTGCACCCACCTGAAGGAATTAGTTGTAATTTAAATAATTAAACACACACACACTTGGGTGTGTGGCTGCACTCCACCACTCTGTCTCACTTACCAACTACACTTGCAGCGACTCTGCTCTGTGAGGCATGCTCAGGCTGCAAGCCAGTGAGGCAATTATTACCGTTTGCCCGCCGCCAGAGAGTCCTCTTGGCCAGGCCTGTTGTGAGAGACAGTCCTGGCCGCTGCGATGCCGATCACTCCAGTCACCCTCTCTCAGCAATTGAATTTGCCAGGGTGCGGCTGGGGGTCAAATTTACTGCAGCTCATACTGACACAGCTGAGCCAGGCGGCAGCCGACAGTGCGAGCATGCAGTGCTGCCAGCCTGCTTTGATGATTTGCTGCAAAGGAGCTCAGCGCCTCCCATAAGTTAACTCCGGCAGCAGCACATGATGTCCTGTCCCAGCGGCACCTAAGTGTATTACACAATGAATCTGACTGAACTGTCATATGTCAGTAGTAACCATTGGGCACTGCCTCAATGTGTCAATCTGAGAGCCGTGATACAGCAAAACTGAGTCTCCCTCTGAGAATTCAACTTCTGATACATTGTAGCATTAAGCAGCACACTGAAATGCTTTAGTCTAACGCCTGATGCATGGTACTTGGCTGGATTGGCCAATCCTTCCACTTCTAGTCCACTGAGCTGCCCGCTGCACAATCCCCAGCGAGTCTCTCACAGTGAGGCCTAATAGGTTGGGATTACCACCACTGTGGACCGCCCCGCCACCCAGTTTCCGCTCAAATTCAGGCTCCTGCCATGCTCCTCGGCTTTCTACAGCCTGCTGAGGGGTGCTGCAATCTCTTCGGATCTGGCCTCTGGGGGGTGTCAGGCATGCTGGGCAATCATCTGCCTGGTCCACGTTCACAATCTACTCTGTATTAGCCTTGCCTCCAAGGAAGAGGCATGATCTTATGCAAATTCCTAAGTGACACTGAATAATGGGTATAGCCGGTTACGGCTCTAGGTTTCATGAACCTTTCTGAATGTCTTTTATCTTCTAGTAAAACTGAATCCGACTGATCAAGCTCCAGTTTCTACCCACGGACTTATTGGAGGAAGCTTTGGAAATTACTGTTCTGTGCATCTTTCAAAAGTGATGAAGCATTAGGGGCCGCATTGCTCGAAGGGTGCGCTGTCCTTGTTTGGGCTGCGGCATTCCTTTAGTCTGATGTGCCGGGTGCAGACGGACAGTGCTCCAGGACTAACTTGAACTCAGAGCTAGTGCATTTTGGGAATATTTACAACAAGGGGTGGTGAGGGACAGAGTCTCTGAATTAATCAGAAAGCTCTCACCCAGTCAAGAGATCAGGGCTAGATCCAACACCGTTTTTTAGCTCACTGCACCATCCCAGTTTCAGAACCTGGCTGTATGCAAATTAGTCTGTTCCTGTCCCAGTGCATGATGGGAACAGGGCAAACCAAACTACAAAAGCCAATTCTTACACTGGGAAGGAAACAAGCTCCCGGGGACCGGTTTCTGGCATTACAGCCGTCTTCGGCCCGGTTTGCTTGAATCCTGATGGTGCAATGAGCAAGGGTCTCACATCTGAGAATACCCTTCCACGCTTAGGGTGGACAAAAATATTTACAACAAGGGGTGGTGAGGGACAGAGTCTCTGAATTAAGCAGAAAGCTCTCACCCAGTCAAGAGATCAGGGCTAGATCCAACACCGTTTTTTAGCTCACTGCACCATCCCAGTTTCAGAACCTGGCTGTATGCAAATTAGTCTGTTCCTGTCCCCGTGCATGATGGGAACAGGGCAAACCAAACTACAAAAGCCAATTCTTACACTGGGAAGGAAACAAGCTCCCGGGGACCGGTTTCTGGCATTACAGCCGTCTTCGGCCCGGTTTGCTTAAATCCTGATGGTGCAATGAGCAAGGGTCTCACATCTGAGAATACCCTTCCACGCTTAGGGTGGACAAAAATATTTACAACAAGGGGTGGTGAGGGACAGAGTCTCTGAATTAAGCAGAAAGCTCTCACCCAGTCAAGAGATCAGGGCTAGATCCAACACCGTTTTTTAGCTCACTGCACTATCCCAGTTTCAGAACCTGGCTGTATGCAAATTAGTCTGTTCCTGTCCCAGTGCATGATGGGAACAGGGCAAACCAAACTACAAAAGCCAATTCTTACAGTGGGAAGGAAACAAGCTCCCGGGGACCGGTTTCTGGCATTACAGCCGTCTTCGGCCCGGTTTGCTTGAATCCTGATGGTGCAATGAGCAAGGGTCTCACATCTGAGAATACCCTTCCACGCTTAGGGTGGACACAAGTTCTGAGCTGGGATGGGGCAGTGAGATAAATAACGGTGATGGATCAAGCCCTGATCTTTGGACTGGGTAAGAGTGGTCTGTTTAACTCAGACACTCTGTTCATCACCACCCCCTTTTTTTAAATCGTTTTTGGCCACTATAGGTGTGGCAGGGTATACTCAGACATGAGTCCCTTTCTCACTGCTCCATCAGGATTCAAGCAAACCGGGCCGAAGAAGGCTGAAATGCCAGAAACCGGTCCCCGGTAGCTTGTCTCCTTTCTGGTGAAGAATTGGCTTGGTAGTTTAGTCTGCCCTGTTCCCATGATGCACTGGGCCAGGGACAGACTGATTTGCATATAGCCAGGTTCTGAGCTGGGATGGGGCAGTGAGATAAATAACGGTGATGGATCAAGCCCTGATCTTTGGACTGGGTAAGAGTGGTCTGTTTAACTCAGACACTCTGTTCATCACCACCCCCTTTTTGTAAATCGTTTTTGGCCACTATAGGTGTGGCAGGGTATACTCAGACATGAGTCCCTTTCTCACTGCTCCATCAGGATTCAAGCAAGCCGGGCCGAAGAAGGCTGAAATGCCAGAAACCGGTCCCCGGTAGCTTGTCTCCTTTCTGGTGAAGAATTGGCTTGGTAGTTTAGTCTGCCCTGTTCCCATGATGCACTGGGCCAGGGACAGACTGATTTGCATATAGCCAGGTTCTGAGCTGGGATGGGGCAGTGAGATAAATAACGGTGATGGATCAAGCCCTGATCTTTGGACTGGGTAAGAGTGGTCTGTTTAACTCAGACACTCTGTTCATCACCACCCCCTTTTTGTAAATCGTTTTTGGCCACTATAGGTGTGGCAGGGTATACTCAGACATGAGTCCCTTTCTCACTGCTCCATCAGGATTCAAGCAAGCCGGGCCGAAGAAGGCTGAAATGCCAGAAACCGGTCCCCGGTAGCTTGTCTCCTTTCTGGTGAAGAATTGGCTTGGTAGTTTAGTCTGCCCTGTTCCCATGATGCACTGGGCCAGGGACAGACTGATTTGCATATAGCCAGGTTCTGAGCTGGGATGGGGCAGTGAGATAAATAACGGTGATGGATCAAGCCCTGATCTTTGGACTGGGTAAGAGTGGTCTGTTTAACTCAGACACTCTGTTCATCACCACCCCCTTTTTGTAAATAGTGCATTTTGGGAAGTTATCTTCCAGCAAGGCCTCACTATATGTCTAAGTGAGCCATTCTATGCAGTCTAATACAGTGCTTTAAATGGGCCGGTACTCACCGGTACTGAGTACCGGCACTTCTAAATTTTCTGCGCTTGAGTACCGGAACTTTTTCTTGTCTCAAAGACCGTACCGGTACTCAAGGAGCAGCAGCCCAACTTAATTTGGCTTCTAAAAAAAAGCACGACACACAGCTAACGAGTCTGTCCGCTTTTGTGAAGCACTCGAGTGCTAATCTCCCCTTAACATCTCCTAATTGAGCAATGCCCCTCCTCCTGTTGTGCTCTCTAGCCCGGGCTGCTGCAGCCTCCTGGACACAGGGGATTCTTTCAGCAGACCTGCACGCTGGGCTATTGTGCTCTGTTGGCCATCCAAACACCTTTGAAAAGTGGCGAAAGCTTTGTTTTTTTTTAATTTCTTCATGTGCCCCCTGTTGTCCAGTTCCCTTCAACCCATTTGCAAGGTGTAAACGACTTGGTGTGGGACAGATGAAAGGCCAAATTTGCATCTCACCCCTCTCCCTACTGATAAACACACAGCTTGTCAGAGCATAACTTATAAAGAGGAGAAATAATATACATGCTTTTCCTTTCAAATGTAATTGATCAAGAAAGTTTATGATATTGTGTTATGTATGTTTGATTTCTATAGCACTTTTCCAATGCTTGTGAGATCCAAGGCGCTATTACACTGGAAACAATTTAAAAGTAAAATTAAAAGTAAAATATTTATGACATTAGAAAATATTTTAGTGCACTTTTTTCTTCCTGCCTTTGAAACAATTTCTAACATAAAGCGCCAATGAAACAAAATCTTAAATGAAGAGTTTCCTTTGGCCATGAGTTTTTAGCAATGATTTTAATTAATGGCCCCTTAGCACTACCCGTGGCCCCGCCCCCATGGCTCCACCCCCGTAGCCCTGCCCGCCCCTAACCCCGCCCACATCTCAATTTGGTGAGTACCTGCACTTATTTTTTTCCATTTAAAGAACTGGTCTAATAGACATAAAAGAAAGTAGTGCACACCATGGTCGGAACGTGGGCACTCGGGAAATGGCTGACGGGCCGGTAGCCGAGTTCTAGCTGTGGGCCCCTTTTTTGGGAAGCCTTTGGGCAGTCTGTGTGGTTAAGATACCGCCAGGGGCGCAGTGGGTGCCTAAGTGACCTTTCTAAAAGAGGCAGATGGGCGGAGTTACCACTCCCTTTCTCTCGCTGGGCCGGCCCATTCATGTATGCTGATTGAGCGGGGGCAGGGGCCTGAGCAGAAGTGGTCTCACTTGCTTTGTGTGTGGCTCAGCAGTGTGAACTAATCTGTGCATTTATTTTATCTAATTGAAGTTAATAAAACATGCCCCCACCCGCTTTCTTTTCATAAAACTTCGCCGAAGCAGTGTTTTGCAGAAAGGCAATATGCAAATGTGGGCCAAGTGTTTTGGTGTGCCCATCCCAATCCAACCCTGCTGAACACTGTAGTACAAGTCTTTGAAAGTTAGGTTTGTTTGAGGGGCGTGGCTTGGATGGCAAGGAGGCAGCATACCTAAGTCCGGAGCTCCCGACCCCCAAGTCGAACTAGCGGCAAGCAACGAGGAAAAAACTCGGAAAAGAAGATCAGAAGCGAACAAAGGGGTGCATGAACCCAAGCAGCACCCGACTAGAGGTCCCACAGATCCGAAGGAGGTACAACAGAGACAGTAGCGGGGGAAAACAGGCAGTGAAGGAACAGAGGAAGGCACCCTAAGATGGCGGTGTGAGGTGGGAGGTAGAGGAGGAAGCGCGGAACAAGCCACCCACCGTAGAGATCTCTCAAGAGCCTCCTAGCTCCACCAAGGAGGCTGCAGAGGCAGAAGCAGGCGAAGCAGAAACAGGCAACAGCAGACCCGAGGCAGCACACGTGGGGAACGAACTCGGCAGCAAAAGAGACCCCGTGGGGGTACACGAGAACCAAAACCGAAACACAGCAGAGCGAGAGCCACCATCTTAAATCTGGCTCGCGAGCTGAGAACGAAGCGGGAGAAAGGGGCAGCTGTGACACCAGGGGCTACCTCAGCCACGAGCCGCACAAACAAGCACGGGCCAACTAGGACCGGAGAAGCGGCACAACTGGTTGACACTTGGGCACAAGCAGATCGGGGGGAGAAGCGGGGCAGAATCCCACGCCACGCAGTTGGGGCAAGAGCCGGCAGCACTCGACAGCTTGTGTAAGCGGCGGCCTCCAATCCGACCCTACCACGGACGGGCCTGTACCACCAGAAGCACGGCACTCACCGGGGGTGAGCGGCGGCGAACGAGGCGGCCATCTTGGTACAGGACAACAACAGACCGGCAGTCACAAAGCAGCAGAGAGCTGCAAGTAAGAGCGTTACAGCGAGCAAGCTAAGCGAGCGCAAACTGGTGGCACAGATAACAATACAGCACCGGCATAAAGTGCAGCAGCCAAAGCAGCCGCCCACTCGCAGCGAATCGGAGCCAACAGACACCGCAGCAGCCATCTTGGTAAAGGTAAAGAGGCACTGAGCGCAATCATCCCGCCTCAGCCTAGCACGGCGATCGAGCTTTCACACTCGAAGACGAGCAAGCGCACAGCAGCAAGAGTAGAGCCCCGAGTAGCGCCCGAAAAGGAACAAACAAATAAAAAGAAAAAAAGAAAAAGACGTCAGAGTAGCTCTGGCGGCCATCTTGGTGCAGGCAGAAGCGGCGGCAGCCATCTTTGAAAGGGAGGAAGAGGCCTACTCCACCAGCAGAGGCGAAGAAGTACGTGAGAAGTGCTCAGACAACGCCCAGCGCACGGAAGAGGGCTAATAGTGCAGAGCCAAGTAGAGGTAGCGGCGAGGGGGGTCAACTGAGCAAGCAACAAAAATCCCCTCCAAGAGGCCGAACCAAGCCAGCACTCGGGTCTAGCTGGCCAGGGAGGCGAAAGAAGCGAGCGCATGACTAGACAAGCCACGTCAAAGGCCAGGGGCCAAGGGCCGTCCAAGACCACACAGAGGAGGCTGGCACCAAGGCAGGCACCAAGGGGAGCACAAGAACGACACAGACAAACGCCATAGGACCAGCAAGTGGCACAAAACCCCCAGCTGAGAGCGCACCCGACAAACCAAAGAGGGGAGCACAACGAGACAAAGGAAATCTAGCCGCATGCCCAAAGTCAAGGAGCGACAACTCAGGTTAACACCAGGGCACACCAGACGGAGGCCACACGCAGAAGACTGGCGGGAACAAAGACCAGAACCCGTACCATCAAGTGGCCATGCAGATTCAGGGAAGGAACCCCTCCCCCACCGAGAAGCAACACCACCAAAGCAACCAAAGACCCGAGGGTAGAGCCAACCAAACGGCAACAAAAGGAAGGCAGACTCCTGACCCACCAAGTCAGAAGAGGCTTCGACATCATGGCAGGGAAAGACAAGAAGAAGATCTCGAACAACCCGAAGAAAAGCAGAAACGAATACCCAGACTCCCCATGCAAAAACAAAAATGGCCAATGCAGCGAAACAATAACGCTCGATATGCTACTGAAGAAAATCACAGAAGGCAACGACCTAACAAAAGCCACAAAAAAGACAGTGGACAATATTCAAATGGAGCTAATCGCCATAAGGGCGGAGCAAAGCAAGGCAAATGGAAGGATTGATGAAGCAGAGAAAAGAGTGAGCGACCTAGAAGACCGCACCGGGACAAAGCACAAAGACCTGGGCATAGTAATAAGGAGAACGACAGCCCTACAAAGATTACTTGCGGAACAAGAAGACAAAAGCTGTAAGGGGAATGTCAGACTACTGGGAGTCCCCGAAGGGGAGGAGGATACCCCGGGAGCGTGTGCCCTCATGCTAGAGAACATAATACCCAAACTTACAGGCCTCAAATTCGACAGACCTTTTGAGATCGAGAACGCCTACCGCATCCCAGCAAGAAAGCCGCTAACAGCAACAACCCAAGGCCAATAATCTGTAAGCCTCTACGCGCAAACCACACTGACGCAATATTCGCGGAAGCAAGGAAAGGCCTGCCACTACTGATAAATGGCCAGAAAGTAACAATCACTCAGGACTACTCCAAACTCACGGTGGAAGTGAGAAAGGGGTTCTTAGCCCTACGTGATCAAATGCGCAGAAGCAACATAGCCTTCACTTTCGCTGGGCCCTCCAAGATGAAAATAACAGACAGGAATGGCGGCAGACTTTTTGAGGACCCCAACGAACTAAGGAGATACATGAAAGGCCCAGAGCCTGAGGAAAGGGTCCAACAGAGCCCAGGAGTGAAACGAAGAGCGTCATCCGACGGGGCGGAGGGCGATGGGGAGTGAACAAGGGGCATGAGGAAGCAAGCACTTTGTCAAACCATAACCCCACTACCAAGACTAACACCTGCACAACAAAACTGACCACCACCAACTGCAACAACCCCCAGCGGGGGGAGACCACAATCAGAAGACCCCAAGGAGGGCCAATACGAATGCACAGTTGCACAGAACCAACGACACCCACCTCAAGGAACGCACGGTGTGTATGTACATAAAGTCAACCATATCTACCTCAAAGACGAAGAGTACCTCAATGGCAGACCAACCCTGACTGCAAGCAGCGGAGAAGAGAACACCAGCGACGGAACGCAACAGACCAGCCATATCCTTTTTACCTAAACCGAGTGACAGAGACTAAACGAACTAAGTAGACAACCCACTATGCAAGACACAAGGGCAACAATTCCACACCATCCTAACAGACAGAGACTTGGGGGGGGAGAGAGTGGGAGGACCCTTGCTGTCACACGCTCACAGTTCTAAAGGCGGAGGGTGGGGGGGAGGGGGGAGGGGGGTGGCGAGGGGGACGGGGGGAAATGTAGAACCACAGCCGAATGGTACGGTACGTAAACTTGCATCTTTTTCTTTGTATATCTCTTTTCCACCTATCACTCCACTTCCCATACCCTATGCCCCGGGGGGGACAACTCGAGGAGACAACCAAGGACCAACGCCGACTCCAGCCAAACACCGAACCAAACGCCTGACAGATAGCGAAAGCCCAAAACCACCATGAACGATACAACACAATCCAAACTAACCACAAACCTCAAAGTAGTGTTCATGAATGTCAAGGGCCTCAACCACCCAATCAAACGAAGGAAAGTATTAGATCACTTAGCCAAGCTGAAAGGAGACATTTATGCACTGCAAGAAACCAAACTCACAGAAGAAGCAGCAAAACACTTGAAAGCACGATGGATAGGGGAGGTTATCTGCTCGCCAGCCAACAAAAAGAAACGGGGGGGGTCATCACCATAGTGAGTAAGAAGGCAAACCTAACCCAGAAATATCACACGCAGACGAGGAAATAAGAATACTAATATCCAGCCTGGTAAAAGGAGAGGAACAAATACACATAGCCAATATATATGGTCCAAATTCATAAGACAGGCAGTTCTGGCAAAAAGTAGACACGTTGCTCTCCGCAGTCCCCCAAGAAGACCTCCTGTTGGTAGCGGGAGATATGAACCAAGTACTAGACCAAGCCACAGACAGACGCCCACACAGAACAAGCCACGACTCCCACAACACCAACACCCTGAAAGACCTATGCTCTAAGCTCCACCTTGCAGACCCGTGGAGACTACAGAACCCAAGTGCGCGAGAATACACCTTCTACTCGCACCCACACAACTCCTACAGCAGGATAGACTGCATACTGATGTCCAACACACACACACACACCTGATTGACCATACAGAAATCGCACCAATCACCATCTCAGACCACGCACACATCACACTATCACTAAGCGGCAGACATAATGAGAAGCCAACCAGCAGATGGAGATTGAACAGCGATATCCTACAAAATGAAGGCAACGTGAAGGAAATTGCAGGCGCAATAAGTGAATACTTGGACCACAACGACAACGAGGAGGTGGGAAAAAGTACTATTTGGGACGCCCTGAAACCAACGTTAAGAGGCAAGCTAATCAACATCAAAGCAAGAATGAACAGGGGGAGAAACAAGAAAATCAAAGAACTGGAAGATGAAATCACTCAGCTAGAGAGAGGGCACTGCGCAAACATAACAGACAAAAATACCCTGACAACACTAACAAAGAAGAAATATGAGCTGAACAAGATCCTAAGTGAGAGGGCAGGTACGTGGATAAACAAATTTAAATCCATCAACCTGTGTGCTGCAAACAAGGCTGGGAAACAACTAGCATCATACTTGAAAGCGAAGCAGAGGCAACACACAATCGCAGCCATAACGGACAAAACGAACAAGTCACAAACCACAAACAAAGGTATCCTCGAGGTATTCAGGCAGTTCTACCAAGAACTATACAGCGAGGACAAGAGTCTAAAAACCGATGGCGGCGCCGCCCTGCTCAGCAAGACGAACGTGCCGGAGCTTACGGCAGACCAAAGAGAGTCACTAGAGGAGGACATAACAGATGCGGAAATTGAAGCAGCCATCAACCAACTCAAACCAAACAAAGCACCAGGGCCAGACGGATACACAACAACATTCTACAAGACATTCATTCAACAGCTCAAACCTATAATGGCGGACACATACACACACTGCATACAAAGGGGCAGAATGACCGAGTCCATGGCCGAGGCAAACATTATCGTAATCCCTAAAGAAGGGAAGGACCCACAATTCCCGCAGAACTACAGACCCATATCGCTCATAAATGTAGACTGCAAGATCTACGCGAAGATACTAGCCAACAGACTAAACAGGGTCCTTCCTGCCCTCATCCACAACTCACAGGTAGAATACATCAAGAACAGACTATCGCAAGACAACACACGACTACTCTGTCACCTTATCAACCACACAACACACAGCGATGAACAGGCGGTGATGATAGCACTGGATGCAGAGAAAGCATTCGACAGTCTCCTGCCCATTCCTGAACAACTGCATGGACAAGTTCGGACTAGGAGCCAAATACAGAACCATGGTGATGGCCCTGTACAACGAGCCAAGAGCAAAAGCTGTGGTAAATGGAGGCACATCGGAAGCACTAACGCTGGGGAGAGGCACCAGGCAAGGATGCCCCCTCTCACCAGGTCTCTTTCTACTGGCACTAGAACCACTACTAGCCAGAATAAGGGACAACAACGGGATAACAAGTGTCACAATCAAAGACAAAACTGTCAAACTCGCAGCATACGCGGACGACATCCTCATCACAACCACCAAGCCGTCAACATCGATCACAGCCCTAATGGACACAATAGGAGAATACGCAGAAGCCTCAGGATACAAGCTCAACAAAGATAAATCGGAATGCAAGCCAATGAACATACATTCCGCAAAAGAGGTACTTGGAGACTCGGGTCTGGCTTGGCAAACAAAACCCCTTAAATACCTAGGCCTGCTGTTCGGGAGAGACCTAAAATCCCCCTTAGAACACAACGAGGACGCAGCCCTGAAAAGGATAAAGGAGAGACTGGACCTGTGGTCACCCAAATACATAAGCTGGTGGGGCAGGATCGAAACAATAAAAATGATAGTCACGCCCGCCATCAACTACACACTCAGCATGCTACCGCTGGCAATGACAGATGCTTTCCATAAAAAACTGGACAAACTCATAAACAACTTCGTGTGGAGAGGTAAGAAGCCAAGAATCAATCTACAAAAGCTAAGACTAACAAAAGACCTGGGTGGCCTCAACCTAACGAACTTCAAGAACTTCCAAACTGCGTGCTTAGCGAAGGAAGGAATATTCACCCAAAGCTACGAACCTGTATGGCTGGAAGTAGAAAGGAACATCCTGGGGGGAATCAATCCCATAGCGCTACTCACAGCAAACAAACACCCCCAAAGACTCATCCCAATCCTGAAACACACCAAAGAGGCACTAATGAAAATAGATAAAAAAGATGGGACAGAGAATGAAAGGTACAACATGGGAATCAATCTGGCTCAACACGAAGATAACGTACCAAGGGAAAACACTGCACAACGAAACATGGATGGAGAAAGGAATAACTCTCCCAAACCAACTAGAAGCAAAACACTCGCCAATAACATTCCAAACTCTTCAACAACTACACGCGCTCCAAGAAGGCGAACTATACACATTCCTGAAAATCAAAACTGACATAACGAAAGCAAACCTAAGCAAAGAAGAACCTACCATCATCAAATACATGCAAAGCCTGAACACGACGGGCCACCAAACGGCAAAAATATACAAGCTCCTCAGCCCCACCACATCCGCATTGAACAAGAAAACAACGAGCACATGGGAACAACTCCTGGGCAGGCGGCTAAACGAGGACGAAAAGAGCAAACTGTGACGTTCGTTGTCAAGAAATAAGGCAACCCCACAACTAGCACAGACAAAATTCTGGCTCCTCCACAGAGCATACTGGACCCCGGCAAAACTCCACAAAGCTGGCATAAGAGACACGGATAGCTGCTGGAACTGCGAAAAAGAGAAAGGCACCCTAGAACACCTGATCTTCGAGTGCCCCAAAGTCAAGAAGTTTTGGTCAAGGGTGAACAACTTCATCAATGACATCTTCACCAAAGACATAACGATCAGCTTTGTGAGCCTTGCCACGGAATACATGACGGCAGACCTAAACAGCAAAGAGGAAAGAGACCTAATGGACATACTGCTAACAGCAGCTCTAAAAGTTATCCTGACAAACTGGAAAAACACAGCCAAAGCGAATTTTAAAACTTGGATAAACTGGGGACATTTCTCACAGGAGCAGACAATATAACCGGCAAGTTCTCAAAGGAGCACAATGCTAAGGAGGTGATGTGGGAACGCCTCGACGCACACCTGAACACCCCAAACACTGGATAAGAAACAGCCCCCTCTTGCTCCTTCCTTTTCTCCTTTTCTCCTCTTACGACAACGGCGCCGCAGTTCTATTATGTTTACTATACTGTACTGTATATATAACCTCTGATATGCACATTTTATATTTTAATAAAAACATTTGAAATAAAAAAAAAGAAAGTTAGGTTTGTTTTCTACATACACTTGAACGTTACAGCAGTTTCGAGGGTCACAAGGACACAATAGCATTTTGACTTTCCTTCTGTTCTGGGTCCATTGACATGTGTCCGTAAAGCGATGACCCGCGTCTCCCCCCACCCCCCCCCCCCCCCCCTCCCCCTTCACACACAAACCTCGCTGGTGTCATATTTCCGCGACACATTTTTGACAGGCCCTGTTGGATCCGTGGGCTTTTGAACCGTGAACTTTCTGTGAACCGACGAACGGCTCTAATTATACCTGTATCCTCGCTGACCTCTTTCACTTTTCACACCCCTCCCGTCAGACGACTTTTGCCGAGTCCTTGCCCGGAGTATCCGTTCAGCAGCGAGCTGTGGACCTCTTTAATGTTGTCAGAGGTGTGAGTGACTGATGCAGACGCTGAATGCGCCTCCTCGCTGAATAGTGTTCCTTAAGTTCATTCTGTTTGGTCGTCTTTAATCCTATTGTTCCTGTGATTAGTCACTGGCGGACTCTGAAAGGAGTATATATATCAAGGGCAGGTCATGCATGCACTGCCGTGTTTTCCTTAGATCATGCGAGGAAGACACAAATCTATGCGGCGCCAGTCCACTTTCAGATAATGTGATACATTTTGTCTTCCTCAACCTTAAAACTACAGACACCCTTTCCATGTAACCATTCAGGTCGTTTGAAGCCCTCCAGTCATTCCCCTCGCACCCAAAATGTACCACAGTTCCATCTGATTCCATTCAGACAGGCCTGGTAACTCTAGGGGGAGAGCGGGTCCTTAGAAAAACATTATAATGTGATGTACGTTGAATATTGCACCTTGGAGTCCAGCCAGTGAGTGGGTCATACTCTGCGCGTGGCATCCTGTCTGATGGCAAAGGGGTGCTTAGTCAAGGCTGAGGTAAATATTGGGCTGAGTGCACAAGTGGGGGTGATGTCACCAGTGGAACTACATGAGTGGGGCCAATAACACTATTGTGGTGGTTTGCATAAGGTTTGGGGTGGCAATCAACGTCTTTGAACACTAGTATGAGGATCCATATTACTGGGCTGACCACAGTATGCAGTGACCATTTATTAATACGCAAAGGGGATGGCGCGAGCTGGCGGTTGTGTGTGATTGGCGGCCATGGCAGGAGAACACCTTTCACTTCTACTCAAAAAGTGGAACTGACCCTTTTTGATATTTTCCCTAGCCCAGTTGCCATGCTTGGGAACCTCCCCAACTCTGTGCACTCTTTCTATGCCTGTTATCATTGAAGTATGTGCTCCAGATTGGCCCTGGCTCTGAAAGGGTTTCAGTTTGACGGAAAACAGCCCTCAAAGTGGATCATTGCTCTCTAGAGCACATACTTCAATGATAACAGGCATAGAAAGAGATGTTTGATGCACAGGACGCTGCATCAGAGATGACCTGTCGGGAGCTCCCTTCCGGTGGAACTCGGGAGTTGGGGGGGCCAGCTGCCCAGATCTGTCCAGGAGGGGCTGGGACTTCGCCCGTGTAGCCGAGCTTGGATTCTCCAGTCAGACTGTCAGTGAAGGGCAGAGGCAATGAGCAATCCCCGCAAAAAGCGAGCTGGGCACCAACTGAGGTTCTGCGACTCCAAATATAAAGAGTATACTTCAGTTCACCCCGTTACAGCTCACTTGTAATCATGGCTCTAGGAGAAAAATAATGCTTTGTTCACAGCTTGGTTCACGCACTGGTCCAGGGACCAACTTCTAAGCAGACAGCTAAGGCCGGCCTCCATGCACCATCTAACAGTGGACTGACTGAGATAAAAATGGTGTGGTGTTCGTCTCTGCATCAAATCTGGAATTCTGTCCCCATTGTCTCTTCATGGTAAACCACACATCAAATCATTTTGTAAGCATCTGAAGGCCTACCTCTTTCACCAAGCATTTACTTCTGACCGGGGCGGTCTGGCCGTGGCGGGCATCAGGCGTTTCCCCAGGAGGCTGGAAGGGTGGGGACGTTTTTGCAGTGGTGGTGGCCAGTTTTGTAACCATGCTGCAATATCGGCCCCAGTAACAAAAGCAGCAAGCAGCCATTTCCAGCCTCGCCAGGGACAGGCAGGGCTTCCTCTGGGGCTGATCCAAGAAAATTGCCAGAGCTGCTTTGGGTTTCCTGTCCGGCTCTGACTCTTGAATGACTTTAACCTGCATGTTCTAACTCCAATACTTTCTTCCTGTGGGTGCATTATATAGTCCTTTGGTTATATGAGTGGGTTATAAAAAAAAACAGCAAACAAAATAAAAAAAGAAATCATTTTACCCAAAAGGAGAGTCTGAAATCAAAAAAGTCTTGTCATTGTGAGTTTTGAGACCCAGACTATCGAACTTCTGAGTTAAATTTATCATTTTTGCCCCACTGCCATTACCAGCTTTGAGAACCAGCAGCGAGCCTCGTTATTGGCTCTTGAACCTAATCCTGAAGAAAAAGGGTGGGGCTGTGTTTAAGCCGGGTGAATGCACACCACCACCTAGGGTATAAAGAACGACTCCCCACAGCATGGTGGCGAGAGTCATTTTGCCCAACATCGCAAGTTAAAATAATGAAATAATGTTCGTAAATCAGCATTCTTGGTGCTTAAACTTACTTATTTCTCAGTATTCAAATTGTGCTGTACCCTGTTAGTATAGGCTGATTAGAAGGTCTGTTAGGCCCACTCAGAAAACACAAACAATTTGTTAAAATGGGGCCACAAAAGGGGGGGGGCATAAGGAACAGGATCTCTGCATCCAGAGTCCACTACCTGTGGTGTGAGGGGGTGTCGATATATTGATTGTACACCTTTGATATCCCTGGCTTGGCCAGAACAAGGCGAGATGGCCACAGCAGCACAATCCGTGCCTTCAGGAGCCCTCTTCCCCTGTCAATTTCCCAAAACGTGTCCAAGAGCCCTGCAAAGTTGATGCCCTCTCCCATCTCCAGCTCTCTGGCTTTTCCCAAGGACTGGGGAGCAGGGGGTGTACACTTTCAATGCTTCCGCTCCCTGAGGTAAACTGGAGGTGCCCTTATCGGCCTTGCATCTTCTTCCTCCTCGTTAAGTGGTTCCAAAGTCAGTAACAAAATCCCTGTTGGCTTTATTTGTGCGTATTAAACCCCATGTTAATCTTGCCTTCTGTTACATCCGATGCACCAGGACAGATAATGCACACCAAACTTTGCATGAAGAAGACACGTCATTTATCTGGTTTATTGTACATTGTTTGGTACTTATTTTCATTTTTGAAGTTAATAAATTGACAACCCAGGCTTGAAAGAGAGAGTTTTTTTTACATGCATTGGTTGCCAAGTTAGCCGGTTCACGCACCGACGTTGCACTACGTTGGTGTTTTGCAGTCAAACCTTATCTGATTGGCCTAGAACAAACGATATTTTTTTGTCCATCTGCCATAGCACCATTCGCAAACCAAACCCTGCGGTTCTTAACCCCTTGCTACAAAAACTTTGTAAATAGCTTCTTAATCGGTATGGTGATCACAGACTGACCCCAAGTGGAATGCCCTCTACAGATCGGTAGAAATTGCTCTAATTATACAAGAAAAACGAAATAAATTAGAGTACGGTTTCTGAACTTGCGTCTAGTGTCTTGAAGCAGGCTGGAGTCCTTGTAGGGAGTTCAAAACAATTGACAAACCATAAAGCATAGGTTCACGTATGAAACACTGATAGGGATCACATACAATTCCCTTGAGCCCCTTCATAAACCCCTGACATATTTATAGAGCGAGCAATCCCTTATGGTTCACAATCGGAAAACCAGGTCTCGACCAGAAGCCCTGTTAGCTAAACAAACGCCCCTTTCAAGCCAGCACAGCCAGTTGTGGTTGGTGAACCGCTGAACCCCATTTGAGTTACTTTAATAAGCGAACATCAAAAGTAATTAGCATTACTAAATTAAATGAAAAAAACTTTGTAAGGAAGACTATTGTTGAGATATAAAATGAACACTAAAAAACTCAGACCCATGAGCCGTTCATCAGTTTCTTAATTTTTATTCCATATCTCAACCGCAGCTGCACCTAGTGTAAGTTGTTTTCTGTGTGTGTAAATTGTGATGTTTTTATACATAAATATGTGCGTGTACAAATGCTTTTTATACATATATACATATGTATATGTGTGTATGTGTATATATATATATATATATATATATTTATTTATCCCGCTCACTCTCCGTACTCTATAAAGAGATGGGCACTCATTTGATAAAGGCAGCAGCCGAAATGAGTTATGTTTTGCCGAAGATAACAATAAACAAGCATTTACAATGCAATGGTCTCGGCATCATTAAAGGTAGAGCTATTGGCATTGCTCATGACATTTCTTTTTTTTTTCTTTAAATCATAAATAAATGGCATTGTCATTTACATTGCCAATACACAGCACTCAACAGCACTATGCACTCACTACTCTGCACTCACTACTCTGCACTCACTGTGATGGAATTGTTGGATGAGTAAAAGGGTGGCTGGATGGACTGCATGAAAGGGTGGGAGGAAGAACGTAAGAATGGATGTGTTGAAGGATTGATGGATGAGTGAAGCGGCAGATGGATTGATGGATAGAATAAATGGGTGGATGGATGGACTGAGTGAAAGGGTGGATGATTGAAAGTATCGATGGATGGATGATTAAAAGGATTAGTGTAAAGATAGATGAGTGAAAGAATGGATGAGTGATAAATCTCAGACCCAAACAGTGTATTCAATTACTACTTAATATTCATAGCTGTCCACTCCTAACAGTAATTAGCCCACCTAGTAATTGGGACTTTTCCTAAAATAAATTGTAGAAATTGAGACCTTTAATACGATCTGATTTTCTGCACACACACCCACAGGAATTTTGGATAATATTCTTCAAGTTTCCTTCCTGCGTAAGTTAAAAAAAAATAACCTGATCTCTACAACGTGGACCCAAATTAAGTAACTGTCTTTTATAGTTCAAGTCCAAAAACAGCTGCCCCCCTCTTTGACGCAGATACATTTACCTCTGGCATTACTTTGTTAAAAGTCACCATGGTGACAAATAAGTTAACTTCCCCTTCAAACGCTTTACAAGATACAGCTAATGCCTATTAAACTGCCTTTAAAAAAAAGCTGCGCTTTTGAACATTCGCTAAGTGCAAGTCGAGCTTACTGAGGTTTTTCCCTTTCCAAAAGCAAAGATGCAACACACCTAGCGTGTTTATACAGCGATATGTGATTACGAATTATGTTTGGTAAGAGGGCACAACACAAATTAAAAACCTAAAGGGTGAAAGACACTGAGTGACGAATCTACAGGTAAATATGCTTTGAAGAGAGATTTTCTGATTAGAGCAGTAATTAAACTACAGGCTGTGTAAGCCAACCTCCAGATATCAACACAGATTTCAGACATGAATTCACGCCAACATAACGGTAGTGGCAGCCTAACTATTGTAGTATCTGCCCTGGAAACATCTTGACGAGCCCAATTTGATATTACCATAATCCACTTTGAAACATTTTCCAGAGAATTCTGTCCCATGGTACATTCACATATTTGCAGTTTGCGTGGCGTTGACCCTGTGCCGTATAGTGCCCACTAACAAGCGTTAGATCTGACTGCGCTCACCTGGATTTCCCCCGTGGGTGGGCAATTATCATTAAACTTTATTTTATCATCAAGTCACTGACGTCTTAGCATTTAGATGGTACATACAAGCATCTAAATGAAAGGAAACAATCTCAGACATTTGAAAATGGAGCCTCTGGGTGCCATTGCCAAACGTTTAATGACGTTGTTGTTTTGCAGCACACAGCGGGGGTGTTCCTTTCCACATAATATAGTCGCAAAGACAATGGGCGAGCTTTGTAAACACGAGGGCCTGACAGCTCTACTTTTAACCCATGCGCCTTAGGAGGGTCCCCGACCCTGAGAGGTTCGCCTTCACCCATGCACACTTTGTGGCCCGGCAGCAGCCCCCCATTTCCACTCCGCGTGTACCCTCGCCCCAAGTGGTGCTGTCTCTCACACAAGGAGTGCAGAGGTCGGCCTGGGTGTGATCCAACAGGGTGCCCAGGAGGACACACGACTCGTGAAATGCGCACCGATTACCACATAAATGAAGGCCGCGGAGCCGCCGGCGGTGGCTGAAGGGGGCATAATGCCCTTGGACAGCACTGTCCTAACCTGCTCTGGTACCTAACAGGGAGCCATTCTGCCCGAACACCAGCACTGCCTCCGCTCCCTTCTGCTGATAAAAAGCAGCCGCCCCATGAGGGACGGATGCCCGGCTGTCTGTTTGTAGGCCATGCTCCATCACTTTAACAAAGAAAAAAAGCTTACTGTAATAACTCCGGGATGTTGAACATGTGTTCGGGGAGGGCCCCTGGCTCGGGAGGTGGTACTTTCCTCAGCGGGGAGGGCCGCTGCTGCCCGGGCTCCGTGTGCGATCCTGCAAAGCGGGGCCTATTAATTCCCCCAGCCCTAAAGAAACAGCTTAGGATGGGCTGTCTCAACTGAATGGCTCTGACAAATCTGTGCCTGCAGCAGCCCGGGTTAGGAGAGCCAATGGCGGACACAAGCCAGGCACGGCCTGGCTCCGACTCCAGGGCTCGGCTCTGAAAGGGGCCGGGGACGGACGCGCCGAGGGTCCCTTTGTGCCGGGCCACGCTACGCTGTGTGTCACGATGCCAGGGAGGGAACCCGGACAGAGGTATGACTCGGTCTGCGGGCGGAGGGAGGGAACACGGACAGAGGAGAGCTGCGGGTGGAGGGAGGGAACCCGGACAGAGGAGAGCTGCGGGCGGAGGGAGGGGGGGAGCCGGAAAGAGGAGAGCTGCGGAGGGAGGGAGGGGGGGGGGTAAGCGGGACGGAGGAGAGCTGCGGGCAAGAGGACAGCGAGACAAAATGGCGCGAGGCTCACCTTCATTGAATGGCGGCCGGCAAGCTCCGTCTTTTCAGATTTGGGGGCGTGTTCGGTGGGCGTGGCTAAAAAGTGGAAAGAAGCACACCGAACACACCTCCAAATCCGAAAAGGACGGAGCCTATTCGGAGTGACGGCTCTCTCCTGCAATGGCTGGCCTCCATTTAGGAAGCCAGCCAATGGGAGAGAGCCAAAATTAGAGGCGGGATGAAGAGCCCCTCTAAGTAGTAGTAAGCTTTATTTCGATATAAAAACATATCATAAAAGCAACATGACAGCATAAAAACAATAGTCGAGACAAAGCAGTTTACAATTCATATTACCGTTAAAACATTCATATTTACACGAGAGAAACATAGAATTTATACAAATGAAAAGGGACACTCTACTGTATCATCAGTTGTTTAGCAGATCTTATGCGCCAGGCCCAGCCTAGGAATTTAGCCAAACAAATAGCAAAAAAGGGTCTTGTGTCAGAGAGCAGAATTCTTAAAGCTTCCAGATGCGAGCGAGTTCCCAGGCTCCTGCAAAGAGGCTTCAACCACCTCCGTCTAGGGGCCTTATAAGTTTGACACTCAAATAGAAAGTGTGCAACAGATTCCATTTTTAGCTCGCAGAATGGGCAATACGGTACAGTTTGCAATGGCGGTTTCCAGGTGGAGGTAAACTGACATAAAGGTAAGACCCCAACCCTGAATTTAAAATATAATGCCCTGTCGTATGAACTGTGGATCAAATCCAAGTATTGCTCTCTGGAGGGAATATCTTTAACCATTAAGAAATTGGCAACAGATTTTGGGTGATTCAATTCTCTCATTATCCACCCAAGACCAGTAAGCCTTCTTCAGTTCTTGTTTGGGAGGTGCTGTTTTATTTTCCCATGCGGCTTCTAGACCGAGTTTGCACAATGCCCTCTTAACCTCTCTGAGCCAGGCGATCTTATGCCAGCCAGGTAAGGACAGGACATCTTTTAGGGCGTCTGCATAACTGCGTAGCTCGGGGACGTTCCAGATTCTAGACCACAGAAGTAAGGGGCGTAATTTTGCTTGTTCGCAGATTGGGCGAGTACCTGCGTCAAGCAAGATGGGGATTGTGGGGGTGCTCTGGGGTAGCCTCATCAGATCTTTGTGAAATTTATTTTCTAGGTGGGCCAAAGTATCCACTCTCTGGGTACCCCAAAGTTCTGCACCATACAGTGCTGCACTCACAACCCTGCCCCTGTAAATATCAAGAAGTGCCCCAATAGGTTTTATGGAGGAAGCACGCTGCTCTTTTAGTAAAGCACCAACAGTCCTCTTATGGGTTAGAAACACTTTCTGGTGATGGGCCTTCCAGCTCATACTATCACAAAGACGTATGCCTAGATAGTCAAATTCTCTGACCCGTTCTAATGCAACAGAGTCTAGAGTGGGGGGTTTAACCGATTTCTTAGGGGGGTTGAGGACAAGAAATTTGGTCTTGCCGATGTTTATGGCCAGTCCCTTGATGTCACAGAAGGCCTTAAAGCTGGAAAGTAGTGACTGTATGCCTGCGGGTGATTTCGAAATCAGGAGGGTGTCATCCGCAAACAGAAGCGTCGGGATTCTCCTTCCGGCCAGGGATGGTGCATCTGCAGGATGTTGGAGAAGGTGCTCCACCACTCCATTGACGTAAAGCGAAAACAGAGTGGGGGCAAGCACACACCCCTGGCGGACGCCTCTGTCTACTGGAATACACGGGGTTTTTTCGCCCTGGGCACCCCATCTGATTTGGGCAAAGTTGTTTTCATGAAATTTTATCAGCAAGGCCAACAGGTAGGGAGGTAGACCTAACTCGTCAAGGACCTTCCACAATAACGCTCTTGGAACCAGGTCAAAGGCTGTTTTTAAGTCTATAAAGACTAAATATAAACTGCCCCCTCCTAGCACCACTACCTTCCAATAGAGCATTAAAAGGCGGAATGTCTGCTCGACGGTACCTGTCCCTGATCTAAAACCCGCTTGGAAATCAGACAATATCTGATTTTCTTCCACCCACTCCAGAATCCTGCCCAATACCACTTTCCCCGCTACCTTTTGCGTTGAATCCAGCAAACTGATGGGGCGGTAATTGGCTGGGTCCTCCCTGCTACCTTTCTTGAAAATGGGGACTACTTCAGCCCTCCTCCAAGAGTCAGGGAAAGACCCCCCCAACACAACCTCATTAAGAAGAGCAGCAATTAGTCTGCTCCAGGATGGGGGATTATTTTTTATCAGGTCGCCCGGGATCCCATCAGGGCCTGCCGCTTTGTTAGGAACGATGCACCTGATTGCCTTCTCTACTTCCAAGGTGGTGAATGGGACTTCATTTAGTGGGAGATCTGTGGAGCTGAGCATTAGGAGCGGGTCTGGTTTCGAAGGCCCTGTATGAGCCGAATACAATTTCGAAAAGTGGGCAAACCAGGCAACACCAGGGATATTACAGGTCAGTTGTTGATCAATGGGCTTGTCTCTTGATCTAAGCAAGTCCCAGAACCCCTTAGCATCTTTCCTTGTGCTCGCCTCCGTTAAGTCGCACCAAAAATTGAAATCATATGTCCGCTTAGCCTCAGTCACAGTTTTCCTATAAAGTTGCCTTGCAGACCTGATGGTAGCTTGGTCTTTTCCTTTTACTGCAGCAACAAGATTACCCTTAGCAAGTCGACATTTGGCTGTGAACCACTTTTCACTTGTTCTCAGGGTCCCCTTTGAAGCAGTTCTGGAGCTGGGTTTGGGAATGATGAACAGCCCACTTAGTGCCGTTACAGTCTCCGTGAATAACGATAAAAACATCTTACTATCGCTATTGGTGACGTCAAGCCTAGATTCAGCCTTTAATAAGATAGTTTCAGCATGTGACATCCTAGCCTCATCCGCTGAGACTCTTGCCCATTTAAGACGTCTGCCACAGTTTGAGGGAAGAATCTCATGTGAGGCTTTCCATACCCGGTTGGTAGGTTCTTGAGACCCAGATTGCCAGAGGGCAGAGATGGTTAAAGCGAGAGGGTTGTGGTCACTGTCACAGGTCTCTATAACCTCCATGTCTTGGTGATATGGCCAGAGGTTATAGTTGAGCATAACAAAGTCAATTCTGGATGAGTGACCCGTCCTATTGTATGTATGGGCACCCATAGGATCTGATTTGGAACGCCCATTCGTTGCTCTCAAGTTATGTTCCATGCAAAGAGCGTTTATGTCGATCGCCTGTTGTGTTCATTTAGGGATCGGTTCAAGATTCAAAATAGGAATGCCCCTCCTATTGTCCTCCTCATAGGTATCCAGAATGTCGTCTTTGGCTAAAGGCTCAAAACAGCAGTTAAAATCGCCTGCCAGCAGGACAAGAGAGTTGGCGTCACAGGCAGAAAGGTTGTTACTTAAGCCTAAAGAGTTTAGAGATCCTCCGTTCCTGTTGCCCCTTAAGTAAAGGTTAAATAGCTCTAGTTTCCTTCCTCCTTTGTATTGCAGTGTTAGCCATTGTAGGTCAGGTGTTTCGGTGGTCCTTTGTGAAACACTGAGGTCTATTGCAATGTTAATCCAAATAAGGAGACCGCCGGATGGACGTCCTTTAGAACCTTGATGACATACAGCCGGTACATAGAAGGTCGAAAACCCCACTCTGTGTCTAGGTTCCTGGCACCATGTTTCCTGTAGCAAACAAATGTCATAGGGTGCCAGGAAAGTAATCCATTCCGGGTTGTCAAAGTTACGTGCCAGGCCAGCCACATTCCAGCATAAGACCCTCAAAGAGGGATCACCTGGAGAGGCAGTACTAACAGGCAGGTCGATCTCCATGGGATTAGGTTGTACAGGAAGAGGCGAGATCGAACAGGGGCTATCTGGCCTCGTTTCCACTCTTTCGTGATCTAAATAAGCCATTTTGGTTAGTTCCGTGGCCCGGGCAGGAAAGTCAGAAGCCCGTCTTGGCTTTTTGGAGGGCCGTTGGTTGGATTTCCAACTATGTCTGTAACCTGTGGAGACGGTACTTTTACTAGTTGTGGGCAAACTGGAAACATAAAGAGTCAATCGACCTCCTCCAGGCCTCCATATCTATTGTAGGTTGAGAGGCCATTCCAGTGCAGAAGTGTATTTTTTTGCCTCGTAGGGTGGACGTTCCATGGATGATGCTGCACCAAGGACCAGTTATCCACTTGGGTATGCACTGGGCGTGGGGGATAAAAATAGGATAACGGCCTTGGTATAACTAAGGAATCTTCGCTGGTTGGCCAGGAACAGATATGGTGTGCCGTGTGTGGGTCTTCGAAAGTTACAACTACACAGTCCCCTTGCTTAGATTTCTTGGTTGGGCCCACCCAAGGTATTCTACGGACCATCATCACTCGGCTTCTATTGCCATTGGGGATCGGTCTGTTGACGTTAAGCCAGTGCATAGTTTTGTTTTTCAATGACCAGTGGTTTTCGTGTTGATCAGTGCCGATCACAGGGACGCCTGTCAACACGACCACGTAGTCATTGGCCTCTGGAGGAAGATCTATATAACCACCTCTAAAATTTTCTTTTGGGCGAGAACCCTGAGTTTCGGCAGAGTGGGGTCTGGAGGGTGCTACCAGGTTTGAATTTGCTTTTTCAGGCTTAGAGTTCCGTGTGGGAATCTGCGGTTTGGTGGCCTGAGGTTTAGCGGTCATGGAAACTTGGTCCACAGCCACAGTCCTCGGCTTAGGAACAGGCCTTACAGCAACAGGTACTGGTGGGGGGTGCTGCTCGACTTGCGAAACAGGTGCTGGCAAATGTGGGTCAGATAAGGACACGCCCTGGTTTTCGAGACTTCTCAGACCAAGAGTGGCCAGAGCAATAATGCTCTTCTCCATCTCGAGTAGATTGTTTTCAATCCTAGACAATCTTAAGTCGAGTGGAGAGAGAAGTTTTTTTAATGTTTCCCAGACTTGATCTATAAATTCCTTATCATTCCTTCCCTGGTCCTGTACCTGTGCTCCCCCATTGTCTTCTGGGGTTGTGTTGGCTGGACCCTCTCCCATACTTTGGCATACTGACTGCGTGCTCGGGGAACCCTCAGGTACAACATTACAGGCTTGAGCGTTGGTCATTGTAAGCTGGTGGGAGCCTGCCACCTTAGCCTTTTTACGAGAGTAGGCTGAGCGTGATTGGCGTTTCCTTTTGGGTTGTGCGCCACTAACACGGGAAGTAGTTGGGAATACTTGGGGAGAGGGATTAAGGGTGGGAGTCTGAACGTGTGAAGGTGCAGGGAAACTTAGCTCATCTGTAATACATGGTTGTTCTAAGGGCGGAGTGAGATTAGAAGTGATCGGGGGCTGGTGTAAATCAACCTGGGTGGTAATACTATTTGGACGGACGGGGCGTGCTGGCGTGACAGCAGAGGCTATATGTCCTAGGGATGATTTTTTCGAAAGGGCAATTACCTCAGACAGCCTACGTGCAGCTACCAATTCTAGGGATACCCGGGATTGAAGTTTGGATATTTCCTCATCAATGGCTATATTTGTGCGGGTGATGAAGTCGTCCATAGGGCCACAGATTTGTGAACCGCCTTTGGAGGCTTTGCTACGTGTCATCCTAGTACTCATTGTGCTTACGATGTTATCTAGATCTATTACTTAATAGGGATCTTTAGTTTAAACTAACCTGTCTCTGCACGGTGATACAATAATAAGCAGGTTAGGAGCAAAAAAGGGGGATGGGCCAGGGCCGTCCTCTGCCGTCCTCGAACGGCCCGCTCTTTGCCCGGTCTTCGCCCCGGCCGTTGCCCCGCGCGCGTCCCGCGTGCGCGTTGTTACGGCTGCTTATCAGAGAGTGGAAGAGGAGGAGGGGGCGGGAAGAGGACCAGCTACGACCGATCAGCGCCGCTGAGCAGGCTGGTCCTCGCAGTCCCGCCTCTGTTCCTGGGGTCAGCTGCCAAGTCCCTCACAGCGCGTTGGTGCCCTGAAGCACGAGAATAGACCCAGGTGGTGGCTCTTGACAAAGTCTCTAGCCTACGAGCGGCACCCGCGGAGCGGGGGCCGCGAGGCGTGGCAAAGTGGCCGGAAAGGCGGACAAGAAAGCAGGCGATGCTCTCACAACAAGGTCAGTGGTGAGTCCCAGGGAAGGCTCTCTCTGTGGTGGTTTTACTGGAGGAGGGGGCGGGAAGAGGACCAGCTGCGGCCGATCAGCGCCGCTGAGCAGGCTGGTCCTCGCAGTCCCGCCTCTGTTCCTGGGGTCAGCTGCCAAGTCCCTCACAGCGCGTTGGTGCCCTGAAGCACGAGAATAGACCCAGGTGGTGGCTCTTGACAAGGTCTCTAGCCTACGAGCGGCTCCCGCGGAGCGGGGGCCGCGAGGCGTGGCAAAGTGGCCGGAAAGGCGGACAAGAAAGCAGGCGATGCTCCCACAACAAGGTCAGTGGTGAGTCCCAGGGAAGGCTCTCTCCGTGGTGGTTTTACTGGAGGAGGGGGCGGGAAGAGGACCAGCTGCGGCCGATCAGCGCCGCTGAGCAGGCTGGTCCTCGCAGTCCCGCCTCTGTTCCTGGGGTCAGCTGCCAAGTCCCTCACAGCGCGTTGGTGCCCTGAAGCACGAGAATAGACCCAGGTGGTGGCTCTTGACAAAGTCTCTAGCCTACGAGCGGCTCCCGCGGAGCGGGGGCCGCGAGGCGTGGCAAAGTGGCCGGAAAGGCAGACAAGAAAGCAGGCGATGCTCCCACAACAAGGTCAGTGGTGAGTCCCCTCTAAGTAAGATAAGATCTCGCTACTTCCGGTTCTGACGAACCGGATAGTAGCCTCGACCTAAAAACGGATGATAACGAGCCCCGCGAGTGCCTATCTCTTTATAGAGTACGGAAAGTTAGCAGGATAGGTGACGCGCAGCACCGCCGCGACATTGGCACCTGTTTGGGAGTGCACCTTTTCGGTTCGAAGGACCAGCATATATATATTTACCATTGCGGTCTGCGTGAACTTGTGACTATTACTCCCTCCCTGCGCCTAAGAGGGGACTCCGTCTCCTGGGACACTGCTGTCCAGTGCCCGACAAATGTAATTCCCTGCCCACAATCTCCCGGGCAGGTAACACAACTTTGCTACCGCCTGTGGGAGTAGAGAAATAAGCTGCTCTCGCTCTGGTGAGAGCAAAGGAATGGAGCCTGCTCCCATCGCCACCCACAACGGGTGCTTGCTGGGGAGCTAACAGGGCATGGGGCACTTAGGGCTCTCCCTTGGCTCCCAACATTGGACATGCTGTGGGTGCCCGGGAGGGGCACTGGGGCACCCACTTTAAAATAATGGCTGACTCCTGCCAGCAGCCACTATAAGTGGTGGCTGGAGAACCTGTGGGGGCCTTGGTGGCTCCCCTGGGCCCAATGTTTAAAATAAAAATAATTTAAAAGAAAAATAGCATTAGGAGCCGCTCATTTTTCACTATTCCAAGCAAGGAGCACACCATAATGCCCCGAAAGGGCTTTTTTTAAATGTTTTTGGATCCTGGTGGTGATCCTAGAAGGCGCACCACCAAGCATTTTTTCAATGTTGTGGATGGCTTCAGAGAGCTCCTCCGCTCCCCCAGTACATTAACCCCTTGCATGCTGATGACGGCCCCCGTCCGTCATGCATCACCGTGGGCTTGTGCTGATGACGGCTGAGGGCCGTCATGAACCCGCCCACTCTTCAAAACGGCTGCACAGGCGCAGAATCACGGCCACGCCCAAGGGGTTAAAAAAACACAGCAAGTCTCTTGGGCCATTGAATCCATGACCCTAGGAAAGCTTACCAAATGTTTTTTGAAGCACTCCGAGCTGGATGCTCTTCAGCTGGGCTACAGGAACTCCTTCTGGTTGGTTCTATCGCTGCACTTTACAGCCTGGAAAAAAAAAATGTAAAAAAGATTCCAAAATGTTTCATGTTTTCTTAATGTTTTATTGAAAATATTTTGTGAGAATCACTATTAAATGTTTTAATGTGTGAATTTACTAAATATACATTTGATTATAGTTATTGGTGACTTTTTGATAAAGTCAATCCGACTGCCGCTTTTTATATTGTGATATTCTGGCCCTTTGACAAAGCCAGTAGGTATGTCTAATTTAAAATGATACCTTTTATACTGTTACATGAAATAGTCGTGCATGGCGGAAGATAGGCACCCAACCCTGCACAGTGTGGAAGAGGGGAGTTGGGCACCTAACCCCACTCCAGGCACAACTATGGACATCTTTATGTTAAACAGAGAGCTTCACTGGAAAAACAAAGGTTTAAATGATGTTATAGCTAGGAACTGTAATAATATCTTAGTTTACATTAAAAAATTAAACCCTTAGAAATTCACTGAAAAAGCGATGGTTAAAGGGACGTTATAGTTAAGAGGAAATGTCAGTTAAGACATACCGTTTCAAACTAGCAAAACCACTGAATTTCACCAGGTATAGTTATCTCAAGTAACTATAACTTGTGCCCTACACTAACTATGACTCACACCCACACCATACACTGCTACTTGCCTCACACATTACATCACTCATTCACATGTTCTGTTAGAAATTGAGTTGTTGGTTGACTGGGATGTGATCCCTAGTCAAGCAGCAAACAATCCTTATCGGAGTAAGGGACAAGCAAACCCCAAATTAACCTGCACTCCATCCCTTGGTCGCTTGGCACAGAGCAGTCAGGCTTAACTTAGAGGTAATATGTAACATGTTTGTGCCACACTTCAAACAGTAATACAGTGGAAACACCCCACAAAAAGTATCTCCCACCAGTTTAGAAAAATGAAGATGAATTTAATAAATAAAACCAGACCAATACAACAAAAAGACAATCAGTAGAACCAGAGTTATGAATTTTTAAATAATAAACAGTAAAATACCGCCTAAAAGCAGAAAGTACCAACCGCAGCTATCTGGTCGCGCTGAACTGGGTCATAGTCACAAGTTCACGCCGACCGCAATGGAGCGCAGGTAGAATACAGTCCCAGATTCATCCTGCTGAAGTTTTACCTTTCCAAATTTCGCCCCAAGTGTTCAGTTTCTGTTGAAGAGGGTCACAGGGAGCTAGGAGAGTGTGGCAGGAAGTGATCAGCGTGACGCGAAGAGCAGGCTGAGCATTGCAGACGGGTGGGCTGGAGCCTGATGGTGGTGGTCCTCCGCGGTCCATCGATCCTTACTGTACTCTGAACTACGATGTGAGTGGCATGGTTCCAGTGCAAACTGGCTCATTCTCAGTTGTGAAGAGCCCAAGCGCTTAATTTCAAGAGTCCATGAGCCACATCAATGGTCCACTTGGGGGTCAGGAACTCGCCACAGCTGGGTCCAGGAGCTTGTTAGAGAGCCTTTTATGTCCCTGAGTTCAGATCAGAAGGACAGCTGACTAGCCCTTTGAGTCACTCTGTGGTCTTGTGTTCAAGGTGATGTTGCAGGTCCATTTCTGCTTCCCCAGGCAAGTGGGCAGCAGGTCAGCATAGCAAGGCAGCAGTTCCTTTAGAGCAGCAGTCCAGCAGAGTGGCAGTCCTTTTAGCAGCACAGCAGTCCTTCTTCCTGGCAAAGTATCCACAGGTCCATAAGTGTACTGAAGAATTTGTGTCTGAGGTCCTTACCCTGGTGCCTTGGTTCTGGAAGGTGGATGAAGCTTCTAGACAGTGGCTTTGAATTGTATGGAATTTCCTGCCTCCCCTGCCCTGACTCAAGGCTTCCTGAAGTGACAATGCAGGGTTGTTAGGCCCTTTGTGTGAGATTAAGGTGTAGATGTGGCTGTGTCCAGCTTCGCCCCCCATCCTGCCAGCAGATTTCCCACTCATGCACACCTAATCCCTCTATTATGTGACTGTCTGGGAGGAGTTCACAAAGTCTGTCAGGTATACCCAGTCATGTAAACCAGGCCAGGCTATAGGCACAAAACGGTTAAGGGCAGAAAAATGTCAACTTTCTAAAAGTGCCATTTTTAAAATTGTGATAAAAAAACCTGACTTCACCACTAATTAGGGCTTTTCACCCCAATTCCAAAGACACCAAACAAGCACTGGTTAACCCCTCCCATTTGGAAATTACACTTATAAAATGTAATAAGGCAACTCCAATATTATCCTATGGGACAGATAGGCTTTGAATGAGTGAAACTTGAATTTAAGAGTTTTTCATACCAGGTCATGTAACACTTAAAGGTACATGTTCAACTTTTTAAATACACTGCACCATGCCCTTGAGGCTGTCCAGGACTTCCATAGGGTGACTTATATGTACTAAAAGGGAAGATTTGGGCCTGGCAAAAGGTTAAATTTGCCAGGTGGACACAGCAGTTTAAAACTGCACACACACACAGGCTGCCATGGCAGGCCTGAGACAAGTTTAAAGGGCTACTTATGTGGGTGGCACAATCAGTGCTGCATGCAAGCTAGTAGCATTTATTTTACAGGCCTTGAGTCCATGTAGTACCACTTTACTAGGGCCTTACAAGTAAATAAAATATGCCAATTAGGTATAAGCCAATCTAACAAGTTCTAGTCAGAGAGCACAAGCACTTTAGCACTGGTTAGCAGTGGTAAAGTGCCCAGATTCCTAAGGCCAATAAAAGTAGGTCCAGCAAAATGGAAGAGAGGCAAAAGGTTTGGGGGAAGACCCCCTAAGGCTGACAGGTCTAACATGTTCAATGACGTAATTGATAACATTACCGCAAAATCTGAAATGTAAGCATTGATACACTCTGCATTGCTGGGGTGCGAACTATAGTTACTTTAGGGCACAAGTTATAGTTACTTGAGATAAATAGAACTGGTGACTTTCAATAGTTTATCTCATTTAAAATACTATGTTTGAACTGACATTGTCACCTAACTATAATGGCATTATATATATATATATATATATCACAGCAACCTGCGCTCCTTCAGCAGCACAGAACGGACCACGCCAACAATGCTTGCAGAAAAGGTTCTTTTTATTTCAAGACCAACAGGCATTACGCGTTTCGAGTCTAGCGACTCTTAATCATATGCCACGCCGTTACATCAGTGGGTTCGTTTGGTTCTTAAAACGTAACTTCCTAGACATTGAAAAAGGACAAACGTCTGTTCTTCCAATCTCGATTTAAATTTAAAGGGCAGTCAGTTGTTTGTTTAAGTTCGTGGTTTGTGCAATTATTACCAGTGCTGCGAGGGTGAGTACAATTTTATAGTTCAGGTAATTGATAACATTACCGCAAAATCTGAAATGTAAGCATTGATACACTCTGCATTGCTGGGGTGCGAACTATAGTTACTTTAGGGCACAAGTTATAGTTACTTGAGATAAATAGAACTGGTGACTTTCAATAGTTTATCTCATTTAAAATACTATGTTTGAACTGACATTGTCACCTAACTATAATGGCATTATATATATATATATATATATATATATATATATATATATATATATATATATATATATATATATATATATATATATATATATATATATATATATATATATATATATATATATATATATATATACACACACACACACACACACACACTCGCACACACACAGCTGATAGCCTAAACATAGATGTGCCCCTATCTTGGTTTGTATGAGTAGCTTGAGGAGTTCACTGGCCAGATCTGAGCAGCAAAGAGACTTTCTGTTCTGCTGGTAATAGGGGATAATTAATGTGCTCTCTGTTTCTTTGCTTCCCTTGCCAGGACGAAGTTTCCGTCTGCCATCAGATGTCTTTCTGCCTGGCTGAGCTGCACCTGTGGTCTTTGAAGAAAACCTTGCACGTTGGGGGTAAATCCGCCGCTGCCCGGCTCCATTATTTTTCTCCAGCAGATTGCAAAAGTGTTCAGTGAACATTCAACTGATGCAGGAGTCAGAGTCCCCAAGAGAGGGACGTTGCTTAGATGTTGGCTCCAGGGGACAGCGAGTGCTCGACAGTCATTATGTGCATGAGAGGATGGTCTTTTAGCCATGCTTTCAAGCCTAGAGTGCAGAAACAGGAGACCGAACAAGATGGGTGTTTGAAAAGTAGGCGGGTTACATTTTTTTCAGTTTTATCTTTTAATAATCACTTTTTTCCATCAATATATCCGTATTGCAATTTTATCAAGTACAGATATAACTCAGTTGGGCCTACCTCAAAAGCACTTGCATCCAAAAACATAACAAGGCAAAAGAAACAGAGAAGCACTTCTGAACAGTGCAGTTTCTTGAGGACATGACCACCAGAATCGGGTTCGAGTACCTCCACCTCTACTCGGCGTTGACTACAGGGCCAACATTTAACCACTTGTGCTCTTGTATTTTTCCCATTGATGTGAAAAAGATATAGCTTTGTTAGCACCTACCAGTAGAAGTGAGAAAAAAAGGAAGCAGCGCCTTAAGTGCTAGTTCCCCAAAATCGAGGCTTTTCCTACGGTGCCATCCTGACCCCCTCCTGTACTCTGTAATCCAAGGATCAATTCTGCCTCTTTGCCACACTCACATTGAGGCCACATCATGTCCCGGGTCCCAGAAAGCAGGCTGTCTATCTTCACACACTTATCTCAGTTTCGCTGGGGGCAATCTATCCCTCCAGGGTCCCCAGGAGAACTGCTCATGTCTGTGAAAATGATCTTTTGAGTGTCACTGTACAGTGCTTTTGCCCTCTTTGTAACAGCCCAGAATCTGCTCCCAGACCAACTACCTATCACGACATAGTGGTCATAGCTTCCTGCTGCCCCATTTGGCCCCTGTGCTGTTAGGTCTGAGCCCGTATTGCTGCAGAGTCCAGAGGCCTAAACACTCCTGTCTCAGTTCATAGTGTTTCTCCAGTCAGACCTCCAGAAAAAAAACTCTAACCTGTCCCTTCCACACACACAGACACGCGGATGAACTGAAAGTATGAAGCCGCCACTTGGTTTTCTCAGCACACACTGGTAATTTCACCAGCATGTTGTTTGCTTTTGCTTGACCACTGCTCATATCTCCAACCTCCTTAATTTCTTAGGCCTGCTCTCACGATCTTGCCTGCTGAAGTCTAAAAGTGCCCGCCATCTGGTTCACCCCTTTCTCATTCAAAAGTGTTTCATTCAGTTTGTCCACCTTTGAATCCGTTCCAGATCAGTGTTGCACTATCCATACTGCCAACTGGGCTTTTCCTCTGGACACTGCAGGGCTGGTCAGGGTGTTTTCAGAGCAGGATGTGCTGCTATGAGCCAACTTGCCTCATGGGTGCATGATCTAGTAGTGGCCTTCTGGAGTTGGTTTACACGTTTTTGCCAGGACTGATTTAAGCCTCCAGTCCCGCTCTGTTTTTGACTAAAGTCAGTCAGTCAGTCATAAGCTTTTATTCGATATGCAGAGATATCTTATAAGCACAATTAAAATACAATCAATACAATGTACAAAAAAGAAAATAAAAACAAACAAAAAACATTGCCACAAGAAGTCAGTATGAAATATTAAAAGAGATAAAAAGATATAAAGGTCCGTTTATAAATTAGCTAAAAAGAGAATTAAACAGCTACTGACAATCTCTTGCATCGAATAAGCCAAAACTGCTTTAAAAATTTGGCTAAGCCACACACAATGGGGGGGAGAGGTGTCCGTGCTTAGGATACGCAAGGCTACTAAATGACTGCGTGTGCCCATATTACAGCAAAGTGGTTTCAGCCAGAATCTCCTAGGCCTTGCATAATCCGGGCATTCAAATAAAACATGCGCAATGGACTCAACCCTACTCGGGCAACATGCACAGTTAGGAGAAATACGGTCCGCCATTGCCCATTTTGATACCAGAGCACCCAGCGGGAGGGAACCAACTCTGAATTTAAAATAGAGAGCTCGGTCAAAGGGGAGAGTGATCAAGTCCAGATAGGGTTCAGTAGCAACAGTGTCTTTAATTTGTAAAAAGGCGGCAGTGGACCTACAGTGGTTGGAGCTAGTAATTAGGCGCTCCGCAGTCCATTTCCTATACAGCGACTTGACAACTTCTTTTGGGGGGGCTGAACGGGATGACCAGCAATCTCCTAGACCAATATTCTCCAGAAGTTTTTTGGTGTCATTTAACCATCTTATCTTGGCCCAACCCCCCTGGCTCATTATGTCTCCCAGGGCATCAGCATAGGATTTTAATTCTTCACATCTCCAAATCCGTGTCCACAACAGGAGCGGGCGAAGCTGGGCCTGTTCTTTAATGTTTTTGCAACCCGTGTCCATCCACACTGGTACTGACGGAGTGCTCAGTGGAACAGAGATGAAGGATTTTAAGAGCTTGCTCTCTGCTGTGACTAGAGCATCCAGTCGACAGTGGCCCCACAGTTCTGCCCCATACAAGGCTGATGTCACTACTTTGGCCTTGTAGATGTCGAGTACTGGGGTAGTTGATCTTCTAGTTGAGGCCCTGTATTCCCTCATAAGAGCTCCTCCTACTCTCCTGTGGTTAAGCACCATTTTTTCGATGTGGCTAGCCCAAGTCATCCTGTCCGTAATCCGGATACCAAGGTAGTCGAATTCGGCTACTTTCTCTAGGGGAATAGAATTGAGTGTAGGTGGGCGGCTCAATTTTTTAGGTGGGTTAACAACTAAGTATTTGGTTTTGTCCACATTTATTATTAGCCCTTTAGCATCACAGAACTCCTGGAATCGTGCTAAAAGTTTCTGTAGGCCTTGTGGGGTCTTCGAAATCAGGAGCGTGTCGTCCGCAAAGAGCAGGGTTGGGATGCGGACACCTCCAAGACAGGGGGCGTCGGCTGGTTCTTGTTGAAGGTGTTTTACCACCCCATTCAGATATAACGAAAATAGGGTGGGTGCCAAGACGCAGCCCTGTCTTACGCCCCTAGACACTGGTATCTTTTCAGTGAGCTCTCCGTTTTTGCCCCAGCGGACCTGTGCAAAGGTGTGGTCATGAAGGGTTATGAGAAGGGACAAGATGTAAGGTGGTAGTCCCAACTCACGAAGAACCCGCCAGAGCTCTTCCCGGGGAACTAGGTCAAAGGCAGTCTTCAAGTCTATAAAGGCTAAATAAAGACTACCCTTGCCTAGTTCCACCACCTTCCACCCCAATAGGGACAACCTAAACACCTGCTCTATAGTCCCCATACCAGCCCGGAAACCTGCCTGAAGGTCTGATAGAATTTTATTCTCCTCCACCCAATGGAGGATCCTACCAAGGATAGCTTTACCAGCTATCTTTTGGGTGGAGTCTATCAGACTTATGGGGCGATAGTTTCCTGGGGTTTCCCTACACCCTTTTTTATAAATAGGGACAACCACCGCCCCTTTCCAGGATTCTGGTACTACTCCTCCCCTCATAATGTCATTTAGGAGAGCTGCTATGATCCTTCCCCATTCCGCTGGGTAAGCCCTCATGAGATCACCCGGCAGGCCGTCCGGGCCTGGTGCCTTGCGTGGTGCTACCCAGCCTATAACCCCCTCGATCTCTAGTGGAGTAAAGAGGTCATAGGCATGGGGTTCGATTGCTAGTGTGAAGTCTATTCCCACAGACAGTTCCCCATTTGGTGGGAGGTATAGAGATCCAAAGTGTTTTACCCAGCTTTGGGGCGGGATATTGCAGGGTCTCATGGCTGCGTCGGGTCTGCTCCGTTTACCTATAAGGTTCCAAAAAACCCCTGAATCCCTAACCTTGCTAGCCTGGAGCAGGTCTTCCCAGTATTTATCCTCCCACTCCCTTTTAGCCAAATTAAGGGACTTTTTATAGGCCTTCCTCGATTCCTGGATCACACTTTGAGATTTAGATTTGACTGCCTCAACCAACTTTGCCTTATGGGCCCTACATACTTGGGTGTACCACCCCTCCACTGGTTTTTTAAATCCTATATTACCCGGCTTTTTAGAGTACATGGTAAAGACGTTGGTTAGGGTTTCAATCAGGGAGGCAAACAACCCACTCGCTTTACCCACCCCTTCTAGGGAGGTTCCAAGAGCTGCCACTGCGCGGTTTAGATGAGATTGAATTTCCCCAACCTTTGCCTCTGATAGGACCAGTTTCGCCCACTTAATTCTTCTACCACATAGGGAGACTTCTGATTCGTCTAGTGGTGCGGGTGCCACTTTGGCATTAGACTTCCCTAAGGGTTGCCACCATTGTTCCATTTTTAGGGATAGAGGGTTGTGGTCACTTTCTGTCGAAGGGACCACCTGCATATCCCTTACATAAGGCCATAAGCACACATCCACTAGAATATAATCCAGCCTAGAGGTGTGCCCTGGTCTATTGTAGGTATGCGCACCCCCCCTATCCGAGGAAGTCCTCCCATTCGCTGCCCTTAGATTAAATTCCAGGCTCAGGGAGTATATCTGGAGTACCACTTCTGTCCACCTTTTGATCGGTGGGATGTCCAATGCTGGGATCTCCCTCCTAGCATCCTCCTCATCTTGGTCCAGGGAAACATCCGAGCCCAAGGGCTCGAACGTGCAGTTCATATCACCTGCAACCAAGGTGCGGGTCTTATGGGGGGTGTTATTTAACAGGGTCTCGAGGAGAGCTATTACTGGAGACTTTCTCCCACCCTTTGTACCCCGTGCATACACATTAAAGAGATTTAAAACAATTCTTCCCCTTTGGTCTATAAGGGTAATGTTTTGTATGTCCGGGGAACCTGTTGGAAAGTCCACTACTCTACAGTTTAGAGAAGCCGCAACCCAGATGAGAAGGCCGCCCGAGGGTCGGCCTCTCCCAGATTCCGAGACCCGTGCAGGAGAGGAGTATGAGGAGAATCCCACCCTATGGACCGGTACCAGACTCCAAGTTTCCTGGAATAGGCACAAGGAGTGCTCATCCACCCAAGCAGTAAAATCGGGAAGGACTAAAGGAAACTGAGAGACGAGGTGGTAGATTCATTGTGGTACTGCGGAGGACACATATTGTTGAATGAGGAGAAAAACATAGAGTGGGTATGAGTTATAATCTTATTTGTGGTGAGGATGTGTGATTTTGGATGAGAAACGTGGTCTTCAGGGTGGATGCATGAAGTTGGATGAGAAATACGCCTGGGCATAATTGAAACTATACTTTGTGGTGTTGAAGGGTTCAGGTGGTTGGATGAGGATTAGCTCAGAGTTGGTGTGAGTTGTAATACACTTTGTGGTGTTGTGGAACGGTTGGCTGAAGAATAGATCATAAATTAGGTATGAGTTATAATCTACTTTGTGGTGTTGGTGGATCGTGCATGAGGAATAGATCATATAATACGCATGAGTTTTGGTGTTGCATAAGGAACTGATCACATAGTGGGAATGAGTTAAAGTCTACTTTGTTGGTGTTCAGAAGGGTGCCTGTGGTTGGATGAAGAATAGAGCATAGGATGAGGGATGGTTTGTAATCTACTTTGTGGTTTTGGGGCGGGTACATGCGTATAGATCCTAGTTGTGTGCATGATTTATAATCCACTTTGTGGGTTTGCTGGAAGGTGCATGAGGCTGGATGAGGCACTTTGTGGTGCTGGTGCACGTGATTGGACGAGCAACTGATCATAGAGTGCGCATGGTTTATCATCTTTGTCGTGTTGGGGGCTGTTGCATGAGGTTGGATAAAGAATAGATCCTACCGTGGGCATGATTTAGAATTTACTCTGTGGTGCTGGATGGCAGTGCATGGGGTTGGATGAGTATTAGATCATGGTGTTGGGATGTATTCTGCACAGGTTTGTAGTGATGGAGAAGTAGCTTGATGTTGATCATCCTTTTTCATACAGCGTCTTGAAAGCGAACATTTGACATGTTAATGTGGGTGGTTTCAATCCTGAAATAAAACTATTACCAAATATTTTTTTCTGGAACTAATACTACATTCACATCTGCATTTAGTATATAGTGCACTGGTACTAGCACACCACTTCAGTGATGAAGTCTCTATGGGTCTCTAAAGCAGAGATCTTCAAACAGTGGGGTGCGCCCCCTGGAGGTCTGTACTAGCATTCCCAGGAGGGCACAAATGCCTCAGCAAAGAAGTGTAAATGAAGATCGCCTGGCAGTGTGCCCTTCTTTATTGTGTGCACTTCCAGGCCGTTTTAATTTACAAACGGACTTGAAGTTCATTAAAAAAGTATCGAAACCGTGATCCGGACTGGGTTGGGGCTGGGGTCATTGAATGTGGAGGCAAGGTCAAAGAGGTGGCTAAAAAGAACAAACTGTTCTGTAAGTATTTTGATATTTTATATGCAGTTACATGAAGGCAAAAAAATAAAATACACACAGTGAAATGAAAAATAAATGCAAGTTCAACGTCCTGTTTTTCTTGGCATATCACGTAATCTCTTATGCCTCAAAATGAATGTAATGTAGTTGGTGCTCATGTAAAGCGCTGGATATCGGGTCAAATGTTGTTATATAAAACTACCACAAAAAATATCTAGTCAGTGGCAAATGTGACATCTCAGTATATCAACGTGCTCACTCCAGATGTCTGTGTGTGGGACCAGACAGGCACAGAATTGAATCCTAGTTGGTGCAGTGTGTAATATGGATTTATGGATTTATAGTGCAAGTCCGAGCCGGTGACAGAAAACACTGTGAATACGTAGGTCATTATTTTCAATTCGTTTTGCACATAGTGTAAGTTAGGGTGCCACAAATTTATTTTTTTTGCAGTTTTTTATAGTGCAGACCCAAAGGTGTTGGAGCACTTTACATGTGCACCAGTTACAGTACACATGGTCACAGCATTTTTTTAGGCACAGGTAGATTAAGTGATTTGCCCAAAATCAAAGGATGTTGAGCATCTGCTGGGAAATCAAACCTGGTTCCACAATTCCAAAATCGGCACTTCTAGCTGCAATGCCACATCCTGAAGTAGTTTGACATTTTTAAAAAAGTGCTTTCAAAATGTATATTTTGCCAATAAGTAATCAGACTGCATCTAGTGGCAACATTTCAGTAAGTGTCTGATTTACTCCAGAACTCAACTGATAACCTTACATTACCTCTTCAAAAGAATACATTTGTGTAATCATGAAGCCATAAGGGACTCCATAAATTTAAGGCTGGTGATAAGGCCTTTTTTTGTCTTTAGCTCTTTGTACCCCACCACCCCCTTCGATTTTAGACGAAAGCACCTCAAGGTCTGCATTAACCGCTCAAGGACCTCTGTTTTGTAAATAAGTCAAGAGGGTGGTTGGGAAGAGGCAAACAGGGCTGCATTCTGATGCAGGGCACTAATCCTTCGGGCCTCAATGGAGACACGAACCATGTGTAGTGTAAAAGATATGGCCCACAAGAAAAGGCACAATGTGAGGGCTCATTTGTCCATTTACAAATGAACAGAGACCACATCTTCAGAGAGATTCCCCGAAGGAAGGGGATGCTTCATAGGGGCTTCTGTTTAATTTTTTTTTTTTTTAAAGGCCATCGCTATCATTAGTGTAATAGGTACTGAGGCAAGGGTTTAAGATCCCCAAATATGTCTTTCTTACTATAACATTAGAGGGCAGAAAATATCATTGGTGCTGCAGGTACAATGGCACCAGGCCCCCATTGAATGAGGAACCAACTAAACCCTAATCATGGCAGCTTTACCATCCTCCTTTCCTTACATTAGGGCCCAGTGCACACTTGCTATGTCGGTGCTGCTTTTAGCCTCAGAGCAATGGCTCAAGGGAGGGGACAATTGAGGCAGATGAAGACACCTTAGATTAGCGTAGGCGAGTAAGGCAAGAGGGGAGCCCTGTTTTTAACAAATGGCAGAGGAGGCAGCCCACTTTGCGAGGCAGACACTAGCTTTAGTGCATCAGGCGCAGACGCACTGGGTCCAGGGTTCACTGCATCACATTAATGACATTCACTTTAAAAAGGGAGCATGGGGAGATCAAAGGAGTGGTGGCTGGGGCGGGGAACGAGACAGGGGTGCCCCCTCTCGCCTCTACTTTTTGCCCTAGCTATAGAGCTGTTCGCGGTCAGGGTTCGCACTGACCTGCGGCAATGGGGTACCAAGGTGGGCAACACGTGCAATGTCCTGTCGTTATATGCGGATGACGCACTGTTTTACCTGACCACCCCAAGGGAGGCGCTCCCACGGTTGTTAAATCTCCTAGATTGTTTGGTGAGGCGTCGGGCTTGCGGCTTAATCGCAGTAAGTCCCTAATTTTCCTGCTGAGGACTTGCCGGAGCTTGGGTTGAGATGGGAACAAACCAGCTTCCGATAATTGGGCATCCACGTGGCCTCGACAGAGGAGAAGTCCCTCGCTTGTAATGCAATAGGGTGCTCACATCTCTGTGCCAATCGTTAACATTCTGGAACACACTGCCACTGTCCCTAATGGGGCGGTTGGCCATCGCTAAAATGGTGATGCTGCCAAGGACACTGTATATCCTCCAGAATACGTTGTGCCCTCTTCCACCGAGGGTATTCCGAACCCTCAACACGCTGCTTTACATCCCTGCCGTGGGCGGGACGGCGTAGCAGAGTGGCCCTCGGCACCGTTGTGCGCTCCTTTGAGGAAGGGGGATTGGAGGCCCAGCGCTTCGATCTCTATTATTACGTAACACAGCTCCTCCCGGCAGCTAGATGGTTCGCGGACACGGAGGTGTGGGAGACGCGATTGTTGGCAGGTCGGGCCACGGTGCGGAAGCTCCAGATGGCACTGATGCGTGGGTTGGGGGCTCAGGCCGAGCTCCCTTATGTGGTGCTGCAGACAGCTAGTGTGTGGCAACGATATGTAGAAAGGGTCCTGCGTTCAGCGCCATTCCATAGGGAGTTACCGATTTAGATCTTGGCCCCTATGGTGGATGTGGAGAACCATTTGTCCTTTCATGAATGGAGGGAAGGGGGTTGTGAGCTCCTTGCAGACCTGTACCCCTCGGAGAGCTTCCTGACATACGAGCAGGCGGAGGAGTCATTTGGCCTTAGAGGCGGACAATATCTCCAATACCAAGGCTTAAGCTCCATTGTGGGATCGGTCTGGCCGCAGTGTCTGGAGATACCCCAGATGACCCATACTCTACATATATTGTTGTCCTCTGGCAGGGGACGTAGATTGATTGCCTTATTATATAACGTGATTCCGCCCCTCCGGTCCCACTGTCATGGGCGGCCTGGGAGGACGACCTGGGTGCGCTTCTAGACCAAGGACAGAGCAAGCGCATAGGGATCTTGACACGGCGAGTGCCCTGCAATGCTCGTTTCAAGCTCATTCACTCCAATTTCCTCCATCGCACCTACCTCACCCCAAAACCTGTGAGTCGTTACTCAGCAGACAGAATGGATAACTGCCCCAGGTGTGGCACGGGGGCGGGATTTCTGCATCTGGCCTGGGAATATCCGTTGGTGGGGAGCTTTTGGTTGGGAGTCGTGGGTCGTATAGCGGCCACTACTGGCCTCCGAATTGATTTGTCCCCCTTACACTGTATGTTGGGATCGGTACCCAAGCCCAGGAAAAGGAAACTTCCATATAAACTGCTGCAACTGATGTTAGTACTGGCTAGGCGCAGGGTCGCTATCACATGGATGGGACAGAGAGCCCCTGGGGTAGCTACTTGGCTTAAGGATGTGAGGGAATGGACACTCGCAGAGGAAACACACATGCAACACACTAGAAAGGATGAAAAATTGCAGGATGATCTGTTGGCATGGCGTACCATGTGTATGGTAGGACTCCCCGCGGAGACACACACTGATTCAGAGGGGACCAGTGGCAAATTATTTTCAGCACCTGACTCAGAGCCTGAGGGAGAAGGGGGCGTAGACCACTGAGGAGTTGCCTGCGGGGTGCATGACATGAGACCTGGCCAGTATTCCTCACGAGTCTCGTAATGCGCTGCTCAATATGGTACTGTGCCACATGAACTTCCTTGTTTTCAGATGTTGTCCTATTCTGTGATGTGCCATAATGAGTCAGTCGACCGGTATGCAACTGTTTTTAATTATGCCTGTGTGGGGGGGTGGGGGGTATTGTCTCTTGTATTTTTCAAAATTGAAAATAAAGTTTAAAAAAAAAAGGGAGCATGGGGACGTATTTGCAAATGCATTAGGGCATCCTTGCAGAAAAAACGATGGACGTCATCTGGCAGCTCCATTTTTTCCTGAAATGGACAGAGAGCCTGTTGCAAGCTTAGCGTGATGGTCAAGCAAGGTGGGGAAGAGGTGAACGAGGCAAGGGTGATAGCCTGCTACTCAGGGCCTTACTTACCGTTAGTGCAGCAGGTGCAGTTGCACTGGTGCCCAAGACTGCAAGGGGGCTAACACCACCCCTATTATGGGGTAGCTAATTTTTTGGGTCAATTTCTGGTTTTGTTTGCTGTATTTGCTGTTTTATAAGTCTCACACTCGGTGTAGACCATGAACTACAGAAAAAGTACCACCGAAATGGTCTCATAGGTCTTGCGCCCTGCGCTCATCCCCGTCTCTACTGCTCCCCCCCAATCCTTCTCATGAAGCTTTGCAGGGGGTCCCGACTTCAACACATCTTGCTTAGGTGGGCTCAAAGCAAAGCACGCTTGAAGCCCTCTTTGTGAAGGTACCTGCATGGACTTCCGTTAATCCTGCATTGTGTCGCAGCGGGTGACTGCACGCACAGCTCATTCTCTGCTGCTAAGCCTACACATCCTTCCATGTGTCCTGTGCATGTTTCTTCACTTAAACCTGCAGCCTCTTTAGCAGGTCTGCGCAGAGTGCGGCTGAATGAAATGCCCTTCCCTCAGAGGGCCAACTTCAGGGGTCTTTTGTATGGAACGTGTAGGGATTCAGTGAATTTCTGCGCCCCGTTCCTTGGTGTCAGCGCTATTCTGCAGAGGATTACAAGGCCTGTGTGTATATTTCAGCAGAGTGCATCAGAAGTGGTAGAGTGGTTTGGCATGCTGTAAAAACAGAAGAGTTCCCCGTTATGGCGCCTTTCTGTTCCCTGTCCCCAGCTGTCGCCCTCTATATAATTTAGGAATTGCCAAAGATAATTACGCCGTGGTGGTCTTTCGCCCTTGGGGGGAGGGGGGGGAGGGGGGGCCTGGTAACTCCCTTCCAAATCTTGCGCCTAATTTAGTAGCTAGACTCAATGTTTATGCGACCTTAACTTTGTATTTTCTCGTGTTCCTCCACAGATGAAGACCTCGGCGTGTACCAGTACCATGACAAGAAAGACCCAGGTAACACGAGCCCTGCTGAAATAATTACGAGATCATTTAGAGTTTCCCGATTTTTGTATGCAGAAAAAAAGCAAACCACTAAGGGGGGGGGGGGGGGGGGGGACATTATTGCACCTTTGGGTTACGTTGCTGCTTTGGCAGCAAAGCGCGCCAGTCATGTTGCCCCTGAAGTTACCAATGCCAGACGTTTCTGCAGCTGCAGGGTGTTCAATTCATTATCTTCCTTATATGATTGGTGCCTGATTGTCGCAGTACAAGTCTGAATTACCGTAGGAATTGGGTATGCTGCCCTGTGCATTTCACCATTTGGGACGTTTTTCCCGTAGATTTTACTAGTGGAATTTTCGGGGAGGATGGATATTACCACTAATGCGGTATGTCCGCAGTTCGTTATAATTCCCGATTTGGCCCCAAAAGACCCTCTCTCCCCGGCTTGGATATTACACCGGACTGAGCAATGGACCCTCGGTGTGGTTTTGTTGTTTTACTGCACGTTAGAGCTTGACGCTTTCGTCATTACGACCGGTTTCCCTTGCAGATGTGGCAGGTGATACCGGCGGAACATTAACGTTGAGGCTAGCGGCCGACTTTGAATCTGGGGAACCGGGTTCGAGCCTGGCAGGGGGCTCTAAGATCTTTTTCAACCGACTTTAGATTTCGCACCGGGCTCACGAGTACATTTCTAATAAATTTCGTTCGTAGCCTAAAGCCAACTTTAAGATGTTTTGTGTTGTGCCGTATATAACAGAAATAACAATGGCTGCTAACTTTATTTTGAAACGACTGAGTTCTGGGTGTTTTTTCACGTTGAAAAATGTTTTCAGGTCTTGTGTAAAAAAAATAATAATAATATGATTTCCTAACAATATGCCTGACGGTCTATGATTTACTCTTAATTAGTTTGCCTTTGAATTTCTGCCGTATTTCAGATGCGCACGAGCCTTTAGCTGGCTGGTGGCCGGCAGTGGCCTTCCTGTTCCCAGCAGATGGCAACATCACCGCGCGGGAAGGGAGCCTGCCGCTTCCCTCCTCCTCATCTGCAATTTGAAATGGGGATTTTCGAGCGAACTATCCATTTTCTTTATCTGATTAATTCGGCTAATCCTGGAAGTTTCAGGACGGGCCAAAAGGTCTCCAGGGCAGCGACGGCTTCCTGTCCGAGGCCTGTGTGGGCAGCCCTTGTACAGAGCCCGGTGGTTAATATGCGCGCCCCGTGCCTGCGATGACAGGCCGAGGCAGCCTTTTCCCTGGATTTGGTTGCGAGTCAGTCTCTGCTGTCCGACGAGATTGGCGGCTCCATAAAATGGGCCCACCTGTTGAGCTAGCTAAGGCCTTCTTTCACTGTGAATTAAGGATCGCTGACCAGCAGGCGAAAACATCAACTTTGCCCCCAGATTGTATGAGCTGGAGGTGTTGTTTCTCTTCGGCTTAACCTGTGGATTTTTGCTAAATGAACATTTGTTGACAGCTGTGAGGAAGATTTCCATTCATCTTTTTGTGCATTATTATTTATTTCTTCTTTTTTTTTTTAGTGCCTCAGACAAACTTTGGCTACTCAGAAGAGAAGCAGCAAGTGGCAGAATGTAAGAGTCTTTATGATGATCTGGGCTACAATTTCAGCTTTTGGTTTGTAATGTGAAGTGAATTGAGGCAATATTAAAATGCGGGTAATGTGGATTGTCCTTTAAACATGTGCACTTAAATGCAACTCATTTCTATAAAATTGTTCTTTCAGGGCGAACGGTTTATTCTTAGTTTTAGAATACATGAAGTTGCTTTAATGTTCCTTCTATAGACACTTACCTTACTACACCCACACACAGCTCTCTCAAGAGAAGGTTGATGCTTCCTGCGCCCTCTCGGACAACCAAGTTGCAAACATAAAAATACCAAAAAAGCAGAAGCTGTAAGACTGCCTAACAGTTTCCCTTTTGAAACGTGTAACTGATCATTTTCAGATTTCAAAATAAGTTTAATGATGGTTTTGCAAAGGACAATTGTACATTGTGCAGGCCCTACATTAAATAGAACTACAACATAACAGTTAGTTTAAACTTGCCTACTTAAAATACATCTCTCTTGATAAATGCTTTACATCCATGGTAGGGGAGTTGCTTAGTGTTTAATGGATCTATAGAGGAATATATTTTGCTCTAAACATTGAAGACAGAGTTGTAAAGCCCAGCTCATGTTGGCTGCCCGTGGTCCAGGTGTCTGGTGCTCCCATTGACCCTGCTGTTCTGGGTCTCCTTCAAGAAAGGCGGGCTTGCTCCCAACTGGTAATCTCAGTTGGTGATGGCCTGGGAACGTAAATCCTGATACTACTGTTTTTGGGATAGGAATATATCCCACTTGAGTGGCAGGACTTGCTGCAATAGTGTTAAGTCACAATATTGAGGTCAGTAATATCGACCTGCACATATACCGACTCCACAATAACAATTGCATCTGTATTGTCAAGGTAATATCCCCAAAAAAGACATAAACAAAAAGCCCTCTCTCGTTTCTTCTCAGGGAATGCCCCAAAAATCTGGAACTCTCTCCCTACCCACATCAGGACTAACCCTTCCTTCACGAACCTCAAGAGACAACTAAAAGAACTTCTCCTCATCTCTATGCATCTGGTCAATGACCACGATCTATGTGACCTTCAGTACTCTAGATGCTAGTCACTATATTCAAATGTTTATGTTTCTATACTTGTATGCAGCTGTACAGCGCACTGATACCCCTTGGGACTGTAAACGCTATATAAAACTCCAAAATAAAATAAATAAATAATAAAGGTAAGGATGTTTAGAATTGTGTACATATATTATTCTTCATACGTTGAAAATATAGTGGTAATCGATACTATAGAGAAGACACAAGCGCAGGCCTACTTTAAAACTTCAATATTGTGACCCCACCACTTTTACTTAGTGAATCTATAATGTCTTCCTTTCAGTGGACAAGAGGCAGTAGTCATTTGAGACCGGGAAGTCGGTTATGACACCCACTGCTCATTCACCGCCTTGGAAGCTTTTTCAAAATTCCTATAAATATTTCACACCTGCTTATTGTTGGTGGTTCCCACATAGTACTTCTGCATTTCCTGCGGTGAGAGCAGAAGCCACTGGAAAGAATTGATAAATAAAAGCAGAGTAACGTCTCTACTGTGATGGAGAGGTGTGAGCAGGAAATTGATAACAAGAGTGAGCCAATGTCACCAAGAAGCAGGTCTCTGCACTGCACCGTGCTGCTCATCTCCACTTCAGCTGTGGGTATCTTCGTTCCTCTAGATTGTGACTTCCGGTTGATCTGGGCTGCCTTTTCCACAAAAGGCCCTTGTTTCCAGGAGTCAGGTTTGAGTCTCATTAAAAGATACAGATCGATATCTGAGCTTAAAACCATACCTGGATTAGTAGTTGGCCAGCGTATCATACTGTACAGCGTTCTAATAACCTTTGAACCCCGAGGGTGTCTGCACGCTAATAAAGAAGATATTGTCAGGGGGGTGGCTGGCATGTACATCTCAGATACGGCCTCTGTGATAGCTGATCAGCTCGGCACTGGGGAGATAAGGGGAGGCTGCAGCCTGCAATGTATCCATGTGAAGTGAATTGGTCCCATGCCAGCATGCGCTACCTATCCAACCCTGGGTGGTGATGATGGGGGAAGAGAAGCACTTTATGGCAGGGGTTTCCATCCTAGGTCCAGGAAGGCAGGATCCATGTCAAGTTTTAGCATAACCACTTAATAGGAAGGTGATTTTCTATTTAGATTCGCTGTGTGTACATTTATCTTCGATGGATATCCTAAAAAATCTTGACTGGGTCTGGTACTCGGGGACTGAGTTAAACACAACACCCTTTGCTTCGATGGAGAAGGGGGGGGGGTGCTTTTACATTGTTTGTGGTTTTCCAGGTTCCATTTAAAAGGAAGGGTGCACACTTTCCAGCGAACTGAGTAAAATCAACTAGCGCTCTTATTCAGATTGTAAAGTCAGGAGAAGGGTTACAGCTGTTGGGGGGATGGGGAGATGGGGTTAATACAGAAGGAAATACTTTTGAGTTTTGCAATGGTAGAATTGTCCGGTGCCAACGTGAGGCAGTGTAAACACGGATCAGAGCCGCACGATTTTAGAAAGCGCCGCCCTCAAACCGCCCCTGTAGTTCTGCTCGACTGCGGGATCCACGGAATTAGCTCCAGTGGCTTCCACCATGTCACGTGCGGCCTGGCCCGGCTTGTCTCCACCAGCAGCAGAGGGAAGAGGACACGGTGTCACCTCAGGACGTGTGCCCATTGTCAGGGCTTCTGCCTCAGCGCTCATTGAACTGGGGCAGCAGGTTCGGTACAGTTCTTTCCTGGCACCTGCTCTGAAGATCAAACCTGAGTGTGGGAGGCGAGGCAACACAAACAGGAAGGCCTTCGTTTGGTCGTGCCGGCCTAGCTTCCGATTAGAGTTGAATTTATCGACTTGTTTACATACATATCTGTTGTACCTTTCACAAAAATGCACCCCCAAAGACATATCTAGTGGTTACCACTATTTTCATTTTTTTCTTCTAGCCCGGGATTATCCTTGGATTCTTAAGAACCGACGCCCTGAAAAACTACGAGACGCCCTCAAGGAGCTTGAGGTAACTTCTCGAACATTCGCGAAGGAGGATGACGACTAGCTAAGTCGAGTTATGTCTTAGCATAAGTAGTAGTTTTAATTTTCATAAAGGCTCAGTCCCGCCTGTCATCCTAATGGTGCTTTTATCCAGTAGGCTTCTCTCAACCGTTGCATCTTTGTTTATGCAGCATTCTAATCTCTCTGCTTGGAAAAAAACTCGACGCATTTCAACCGTCCGAGGATGTGTGCAGCCCAGTCCATGCTCTTTCTTTTCTCTGTTGTCTTTCAGGAGCGGATGCAAAACTGCGAGTGTGTGCTGAGCAAATGGAAGAACAGATCTGTCTGTCAGGTAAGATGTTTTGACATGCTGTTAGCATGTTGCGTCAACAGAGGCCCGCAACTGTTCCGCCATTGACAGAGCCGTGTCCCACTGTTATGTGATGCAACAACCCGCGCTGCCCTCGGCTTTTATGTCTCGTCCAGCCCGAAGGCCTGGTCGTGATTCGTCGATGCCAGTAGGAAGTCGAGCTCATTGCCAACCAGCAGGCTGCAGCGCAGACACAAGTAGATCATAAAAAAGACAGAATGATTTTGAAGTCGTCCATTTTGTCTTTTTAGCCTACAAATAGGTGTTTTCCAGTAAGTTACATTAAAAAAAATTTAGAAACAAAAGCCAATTTGATGGAAAGTCGATTTATGTAGATATGCTTCATTTCCAAATAGATATGAACATTTGTGTAACACAAACAACAAAATGGGGGCTGCACCACAAGTACCTGCTATAAATCATGCCTGTTATAAATCATACCTGTTATAAATCCAACTGGAGCACAGTAACAGTTTCATTTGCATTCACTCCAAAACTGAAGGGTAGTGTATAATTTGATGTGTTATACAATGTTATGTTAAACAGTTTGATTAGTGCGGCAAATGTCCCTAAGAGCATACTGGCCCTAAAGGATAAGCAATTACAAGGGAATAAATCATGCTTGGTGGAAAAAACAGGCTTTAATCTTCTTTTTGAACTGAAAGGGCATGACATTTTCATTTTGAACTTGGGAAGAGAGTTGCAGTGTTTGGCCACAAGTTGGAAAAAGTAACAGCCACCATTGCAGGCAGAATTTAAGCCTGGGATAAACTCCTGGTTAATAAAAGCTCAGCACGAGTGGGATGATGGGGTATGAATTTATGCCCCAGGGTAAATTGTCCCCAAATTGTTAAGGGCTTTGTGAATTACATGAAACAACCTCCCTCTGCTCCTCAGAGCCTCACCTTCGCTCCAGCTGTTCAAGAAGGACCTCAAGACCTGGATGTTCGACCATTGGGACCACGGGCAGCACGAGCATGGTCCCCCAGCACCTTGAGATCCTCACAGGTGATCCAGCTGCGCTTTACTATTCCTGATTAATTGAATTCGGAAAAGCGATTTCAAAACAATTTCTGTTTGGGGAGCTAATGCAGCTATCTAAGATGGAAAGAGATGGTAGACATTTTGAGGACTAGATGAGCAGCTGCATTCTCCGCAGTTTGCTAGCAATGAATAAGACAGGCCGGAATGCCCAAGCACAAGGAATTGACATAGTCAAGTTTAGAAGTAATCATGAAAGTTACTTTCTTTTCAGGCAGTTTGAGGAAGAAACAAATCATAAGTAGAGAGAAACAGATGGCTGAAATCTGACTCGCCTGTAGAGAAAATGTGAAATTACCCTCACTAAGAAAGCCTAAATTGCCGGTAGAGTCATCTCGAACCAGAGTAGGTCCAAGCTCTGTGGGCCACCAACATGGTGACCAAGTAAAAGTTTGCCTCCCAAACATAAGTACCTAGGGCAGTTATTTTCATCCAAATGGCCATTAAGGACATGCAAGGACATACTTTTTCTTGGAAGTAAGAGGGAATGTCAGATATGGAAATAATTTGAGTTTCTTCTGCATACAACATGATCTCAAAACCAAAGAAGCAGACAAGAGATGCTGCTGGGGTGAGGCAGACATTAAACAGCATGGGGCTTCCTGACAAACGCGTAGGGAGCCTGCTTGAGATGGAATCAGTCTCTGAGCAAAAGGGTAATAGAGATTGCGCCCTGGAAGACCGAAAGTAGCACAGGCACTAGAGTGCTTGTTTAATAGGCTCTTAATAAGAATGTAGAATGGTATTTGATGCAGCCGATAGAGTCATTAAAACTGAGGTGGCAGAGCAAACTTACACTTATGAATCTGTATAATACAGACTAGATTCTTATGGCTTATAACTCAGTCGAGTTTAAGGGCCAAAGGTCATGCGGATCCAGGTTTATTTCTTTTTTCCTCCCATGTCATGTAAACCTTGTGCCACCTTGTGTCAGTGCCATACACTGCTCATGAAGCTGTTAACAGCTAAAGCTGTACACAGGTGGTGCTGTGCATGCTTATCCTTGCAAGTGTGTATCCATTCTACCTGTTTAGGAACCTACATCTGTTAAGTGTCATTATTTTCCATTCTTTAAGTTCCCAGATGTCCTTGAAAAAGTATCTATAGTGGATGCAGGAACTTGATATGTGTTCTGTTTTTGTTATATACAGCCAAAGCCCATGTATATAAACATGCTGAAGGAGAATGTGGCTAGGAAGGGCGTTAGTCCAAGGCAGGTCATCCATTTACAGACCGATCCTCTGTCAGTACTACCTTTTCATTTTTGCAGTGCATAAGCAACAACTGCAGACCAATCCTCACCACGGGGGGGGGGGGGGGGGGGGGGGGGGTCCATGCATGTTCCGGTTTACAAGACAATCATAAGCAAGTGCTGATGGAGAAAAAAGTACGAAGGGGAGTGATCCACATATGAACCGATCCTACCTTTTTCAGTCCTACTTTTTTGTTCTAAGTGGATCCTCAGCCTATGATCAAATAATCATCATTCCATTGCATAGGACATGCAGGAATGTTCCATTTTTATATCTATCTAGGGCTAAAATCTATTTGTATGCGAGTGCGGATGGCAAGGAAGGTTAGACGGGGAGTATATCAGATGGAAGTGGTCCACATGATCCACATTTGATTAATTCCTCCCTTGTGATGCTGCGTTTTAGCTTCTATGTCAATCCACAGACTCTGATCGAAACATCATCACTATTAGATAAGAGACATGTTTGCATGTTCCATTTGTAGACATATATATGGCTAAAATCTATTTGTATACAGGTGCTAGTTCTGAAGAAGGTTAGGAAGGTAGTTTGTCAGATGGAGGTGGTCCACATACAAACAGAATCTCTACCTTTTACCTTCTATGCCCACCCACAGACTCCGATGGAAAACTCATCATCACTAGACAGGGGACATTCGAGCAAGTTATGCATATGTACATATGGCTAAAATCCATTCGCACAAAAGTGCTGATGGAAAAGATTAAGAATGGAGGTTCGCCCTGCATAGAGAAGATAATCTGGGCCTACACAAATTTCCGATAGTAGCCGATTGGGAAACTCTCCTAATCGATCTTCAGTTTGCCTTGCAACACGTAAACAATGCCCTAGTTTGTTAAGTGGAGGACGGGACGGGGGCAGCAGAAGAGTGAGGTCTCATTTAGCCACACAGCATTCACTGGACATGCTGCATTCCTCCGTATACATTTATTCCAGGAACTAGAACTGATGCTTTGCCTTGTTTAATCATGGGTTCTCCCGACTAATTACAATGCACGTCGTTGTGTGGAGGGGGTGTGGGCCCGGGTTTCTTCGGCTGTTGTTTTTTTCCAAAATTAGAATAATTTGTTTATTTCTTGATTCATATGTTGTTGAGTTCCTCAGTAGACTTGTATGTGTGAATCAAACCATTTCTACCATGTGATAGTTTATAGTTTGACAAGCAATTGAATACCAATGTATGGACATGTCCATTAGGTGCCGCTTTTTATTGTTGGACACAACTTACTGTAATCCTTAGCAATCCGCTTCTGCGGAGATGTAACAACTGTGTAATTGTTATATTTTTTGTTGTCTAAGCAACTTTGTTAAAATCTGGAAAAAACAATTTACTGATTCAATATTAAAGAAAAGATTAAGGATGGAGGTTTTCAAGGGAAAGGGACACAGGTATGACCAGATCTACTCTGTCGTTTCTGCTGTTTAGCTTATATATTTGTCCACTGGCAGCTATCTATATATTCTTTAATTTGATCTATCACAAACAGGTGAAGTACACTCAGATGATTTTGAGACTAGCATGAGGGCAGGGGGAATCCAACAATGATTTCAGCCAGTGGAATAAGTTTCTTGCCTATATGGCTTCTTGTTTGGTGACAGGAGTGACCTGTGAAGGTCTGCCTTTGATGGAACTCAGTGGGCCTTTGTCTAGTCCTCTTACGGAGAAACTTGGGCCTCCTCATTGATGAGTGATTGCCACTTACCTCTCACGTTAGTGAAGCCTCCAGGTTCTCTTTAAACCACACCAGAATCCTTTGTCAGGTGCTGCCCCTGGTACAGTCTCTGCCTAAGGTTATCAACTTGCTTTCATTGCTCCATGAATGGTCTAGGGAACTGTGGCTTGAATCCCTGCCTTCTTCATGTTGTTCTTTACTGCACTTCCAAAATGTTGCACCTTGTTTGGGGGCTTAGATCAAACTTCACTATATGAATCTGCATTTTCATGCAAAATTTGGGAGCTGGTGGAGACACATTCTGAGTGTGAGGTTTTGCTACCAAGACTACTGGGCAAGCCCAAGGGCTATCTGAGGGCTCAATTACTCCCAAATCCAACATTTTCTGGACTTCAGTCCTGATGCAGTCCCTGCCATGGTCAGGTTGCCTGTAAATTTTATTTTTAACAGGCAGACTGGCACCTGTGTCCACTTCATGAGGGCACCAGGTAATCTGACTTGGAGTCAGTGAGAACATATGTCTGAACTGATTCAGGACTTGCCTACAATCAGTTTGCTGCTGGCCAGTGAGGCTGCCTGCCAAGGCTACACCATCAACTGAACCATCATCTGGGTTCTGTGAGAGCAGGTCAGGGAGTGGATCACTCTTTTCCTCCTGCCCCTCATCAGTAGCCATGAGCAAGCCCATGTTTGTCCTGTCAACATATGGGTTGAGCCTGTTCACATGGAGCACCCTATGGGGGCTCCTGGGAGTTCCAAGGTCCACCAGGTAGTAACCTCTCCCTTCTGCTCAATGATTGTTTGAGGGCCACTCCACTTGTCTTGGAGGGCTGCTGGGGCCACAGGCTTCAACACCCATACTTTCTGTCCTGGCTGATAAACCGTCAACACAGCCTTTTGGTCATGCCCGGCCTTTTGCAATTCCTGCCTAGCCTCAAGGTTTTTGGATGCCTTCTTCATGTACTCAGCCATCCTGGAGCGGAGACCAAGTACATAGTCCACAATACCATGTTTAGGGGGTTTGAGAGGTAACTCCCATCCCTCCTTTACTAGACACAAAGGACCTCTAACTGGATGTCCAAACAGAAGTTCAAAAGGGCTGTAACCAACCCCCTTCAGAGGAACCTCTCTGTGGGCAAAGAGAAGGCAGGGCAAAAGTATGTCCCATCTACTCCTGAGCTTTTCAGGGAGAACTTTAATCATGCACTTGAGGGTTTTGTTGAATCTCTCAACTAACCCATTTCATTGTGGGTGATAAGGGGTGGTACACTTCTTCCACATAGCAGTCAAGTAACCAGACATAAAGTTTGCACTGTCTGATACTACCTCTTTGCGAAATCCACTCTGGAAAATATTCCCAGAAGGGCTCTAGCCACAACAGTAGCTGTGGTTGTCCTAAGAGGGATCGCCTCTGGATAACTAGTGGCACAGTTTACCACCACTAGTATGAATCTGTGCCCAGATGCAGTTTGAGGATCCATGGGACCAACAATGTCAATGCCAACCCTCTCAAAGGGAACCACCACCACAGGTAGAGGTATCAGGGGTGTCTTTATAGTACCACATGCCTTATCACTGGCTTGACAAGTGATACAGGAGCGACACAATTCCTTTGTGTCCTCTGACATATGTGGGCAATGAAAGTGAGGAACAAGTCTGTTCCAAGTCTTGTTTTGACCTAAGTGACCTGCTAATGGAATATCATGTTCCAGTGTCAATAGGAAGCCCCTAAACGTCAGAGGTAAAACAACCCCCTGGCAGCACCAGGCTTGGGGTCTCTACTCTCTGAGTATAAGAGTCCATCATCCCAGTAGATCCTATGGGACCCACTTGCCCAGCAAGCCTCAGCAGCAGATTGCTTGGTTGAGATCGACTGGCTTTTCTGGAGATGTCCAGAACACTTTGATGGACATGCACTTTGATGGCCGTCGACAGAACTCTGCTCTGGGCACTCTTAAGGGCTACCTCTCAGCCATTTCAGCCTTCCTCAGGCTTCCTGATCAGCCTTCTCTTTTCAAGTCCCCTGTTGTAAATAGATTTCTTAAAGGTATTACTCATCTTTTTCCTCCTGTTCCCTTCGTAATGTCTCTGGCACTAGAACTTGGTTCTTACTTATTTGATGTGCGCTCCCTTTGAGCTGCTACATAACTGTCCTCTCAGAATTTTTACTCTGAAAACTGCTTTTCTGGCGGCCATCACCTCTGCGCGCAGGGTGAGTGAGCTACAAGCTCTGTCTTCCAAGCCTCCCTTTCTGGCTGTTCATCCAGACAAGGTCCTCCTCCGAACTCGACCTTCCTTTCTTCCAAAGGTGGTCTCTTCTTTTCATATTGGCCAAAACACCACTTTACTCACCTTCTTTCCGTTTCCGCATCCTTCAAAAGAGGAAGAGAAGCTCCCCCGTCTGGATACAAGACTTGCGCTCTCCTTCTACTTGGATCGCACCAAACAATTCCGGGTGGATGACCAGCTTTTTGTTGGTTACACGGGCGCTAAGAAAGGTCAGGCCCTGCACACACGGACCATTTCGAGGTGGGTCGTTCTTTGCATCAAGGCCTGCTATTCTTTGGCAAAGAAGGAGCCTCCAGTGTGGCTTCGCGCTCATTCCACCAGGGCGTCTGCAGCTACTACTGCTTTAGGACGGGAAGACCCCCTACATTGTAGTGTAGTTCCTATATTCCCAATAGGCTCTGCGCATTGGAAAAACATAAACGGCAGTTTAGACGTAGGACAGAGGTCGACTAGGTCTCTACTGAATATGTTAGACTTAATTAGGTATACCAGCTAGCTCAGAGGTCACTAGAAACTTTCTTGAATGAACAGGGAGGAGTTAACTTTCCTGATTAGACAAGAAGGGATTAGCTTCTGACAACCGCATAAACATGACAACTTTACTCCCTCCAGAATAAGGAGTATATCTCCAGAGTCGTGTGAAAACAATAGATAGCTATTTCACTCAGTCAATCGTGCATGCTTAGTTTCACCAGAGTGCAGAGAAATAGAGAGACAGGTGTTTTCAATAAAAGGTGTTATTTATTGAGCAATCTTCTTTCTCATGCAAGAGAAGTGAATTGCCACAATTGCAATACTTGTCATAAAGTAAAGTGCGTACAGTAAAAAGGAGTATTATGAAATAAGACTGTAAAAGCATTGATATGGTTTCTGAGCCATATGATACTTAAAACGGATAAAATATATACAATTATATACAATGATAAAAGTTGACTAAACGTACTCAACTGGTGCTTCTAAGATACGCCTACCCCAGTGTACCTAACCTAAGCCTAGTACGTGGGAAGGAGTAAGGGAGTTGCAGTTTAAGTTGTTAGTTTTGCCAAGAATCTGAATCAAGAATTCTCTAAGGGTCTAATCAGCTCCGTACCTTGGTTTTAGAATGAAGGAGGTCTTGTATCTCGTTCTCAGGACTCGATCTTCCAGTAACCTGCAAGGGTGACTGGAAACACTGGAGCAGGATTTTCTCGGCAGGAGAAAAGACAGCGTCTTTCTCAGTGCGTCAAATGGGAGGGGCGGCTTCCTTCGGCACTCGCATCAGCTGGGCTTCGGGTAAGTAGCTAGCCGCTCTGCTCCAAACCACCGTGTGTTGCTTAAGGCAAATGCTTGTATATTTCTACCTGGAAGGTGCCGTGTTTGACATAAGGTTGGACATAAGACGTCATTAAGAACTGTCATTAAGAACTGGCAGTTCTTTCAGGACTCACAGGAGTTCTAGGACAAATCAAAACAAAAGCAGGGGGAATTCCCGGGTTGCTGGAGGTTTGGTTTTTTAAAGAACTCGTTGTACTTTCTAGGAGTCTAAGGAAGTAGCCTTGCCGTATTTGGACTGCATTGGCTATTACTAAATATGGATATGGTTCTTATGCCTTTATAAGGATATGATTTGTTATAACCACATAAGGGCATACATCGGGAATATTTAATTAGAGTCCTAGACACGTTCACAACACCCACTCCACGTATAATGTCCATCATTACTAAATACTAAGCAATATATAAACATATAAGTATGCATGTGTTTTCCAGCCCACCCCAAAATACATAAAATGCATTTGAAATGGTATAGATACACGAAAATGAGTATTATACTGAACGCTTTAAAGCAGTGGTATCATTCAGGTAACATTTTGTTCATTTAGAATGTTGACTGAATGAATCACAAAATTTACATTCATGAAATGGCTATTAATACAGAAGAAAAGGTCGAGACCATTTCATCACATATTCATACAAGATTGTAAATGTACTAGAGGCTGATTTTAAAATATTTTCTCTAAAAATTGAAGTTCTGTTCTCTAAGAATAGTTCTACTTTAAGCAGAGTATCATGTGCCAAAAAAAAAGTAAATATTTTGGAAATTGGTGGAGAAAAGAAATGATTTCGCTTTCATGGGAAAAATAGTTCCAAACGTTTTCAGCAGTGCTGTTTATCAAAAACTGAAGGCCGAATTAAGAGTTCAGGAAACGCTGTGTGCTCGCTATTTCAAATATTATTCTCATTGTTAGGAGAGAACATTACCTCAGCTAGACCAGCAAAAATGTGTCTACAACAGTAGGTGAAAGTTGGGCCAACACTGACAAATCAGAAATAGTGCATATATGTGATGCATTGCCATTATCGGTGTTTAGATCAGCAATGTTCACAGAAGGTTGTACCTGTGTGGTGCCGCTTTCATCTCGTACTTCACCGCCACCTAATCGTAATGGTGAAGTCTCAACGAAGGCCGTCATCAGAATAGGTAGCCGTTTGGGGACAACACGTTGAATGAGTCGTTACCGGACAAAGCAAAGCATCGATATCCATTGGCACTGCTGATGGGAGTGTAAGACAGACGTCCAACACGCATTCTTCCCCGCTAATCAGACATCGAAGCACAGGTAAGATGCAATTTTGCCAGATTGGTCTGAATGAATGAAACCAGGTAGTATTCAGATCTTAGCCGGGCCAATCCGAGGACCTTAGTGATACGGTCTCAGTATCGTATTGCTAGGATCGTTTCTTCCATCGTAGCCTGAGTTTTGTCTGTGACTTGGCTTGCCATATCGGAGCAGAAGGAACAAAAATAAAATTCCTGCTACGAGTCCCAAAATAAGAGGCAGGCCACCGAAAAGAGAATGCACAAAATTCGGGAAGATGCCCAGAACTGTTTCAAAGGGTGCTAACAGTACTGAAAAAATTGTCTTAAATACATGTGCGATGCCACTGGTATCTGACATGTTTAAGATTTGGCTTAACATTTCTACGAAATGCACGGGGCAATTTGTTGATAATAGTGTATGTATCTCTGCCGCTGTCCTTGCAACTTGCAGGTCATACGTCTCTTTGGACGAGGTTAAAGGCACAGTTTGTAAAAGAATAGACTTCATTCTGCTTAAAGTATCAATTAGAATAGAAGAGATATTCACAGAAGGCCATATTGCTGTCTCCATGCCTGGATTGCTGTTCGGATACAATAGTTGCATACAACAAATGACCCTGGAAGTAACGCTCACGAGATAGACTTTTCCTGGCATCATGCCACAACAGCTGTGGTCACTTAATATAACATAGCTACCGTTGAAAAGTTTTCTGAAAAAGGGCTCTATCTGTGTAGCAGGGGTGCCGTGCCGTGCAGATGACATGAAAGGTTGTTTGATGAACCTTCGCAAGTTAATACCTTGACACAGAAGTGTACCGCTTAGTGATTTTTTTTACAATTGTTACCACTAAGAAATACCTCTTTTTTCCCCTCACTGTAACATCTATGTGTATAAGGCAATTTCCAGGTCGACTTGATGTATCCTTTACCCAACCTTTCATACAGGCCTGCTGGTATATACTTTTGCCAATATTGAAACTGAAAAGTTGTTATCCGGATTGTAATGGTGCCATGTATTATCCATTCAATGACAAGTCTTTCTGATATTGTCAATGGTCATCTTTCTAGTTTTTCAATACTCAGCACCGTATAGTCTGCTCCTTTTTGTGCCAACGAGATTTGTCTACCAGTAAGGTTAAAGATAGAAAATAATGACGTTGTGTTGATTAGACGCCATGGCACGTAGCATGAATGGAGGTTTTGTAACGTCCAGCCTAGCTGTACATTAGAACGTAATTGGGATTGACCACGTTGTAACATTAGCATATCCTGTTCTATTATATCAATAGCAGATGATACAATGTTGTCCAGTGAATAAATTCTGGAGGACAGAGTCGTTAACCCATTGTCCTCTACAGAAAGTGATTTTTCCAAATGAATACGATCAAGTTCTCGTATTTTTTCTGCAGTTTCAATTTGAGTTACTTTCCAAGCCTCATTGTAAGCTGCGTATATACCGGCATATATGAAATGTTTTTTGACGCGGTTTGCGAGGTCCTATTATGAAATCTCGCAAGTCAGCACCTTCTTTAAGTAAAGTTAAGTGTTGCTTAATTTCGGGAAGTGTGGATCTCTGTAGCCAATCGAGGCATAGTTTTCCTTCACTGTATGTTGTAATTCTCCCTGGATGTTGTCTTTGGGAATATCTTGGGTCTGGCCTGTTCTGTTTGAACCCCTGTATTTTGTTCAGGAATCTATCTTGACAGTTATTAGTGTCTGTGGGCCAGATCAACCATTTGTTCCAATCAGGAATTGTTCTGTTTTGTTTTAAAATATATAACACGTCTAACCCCTCATCTGTAGTGGTGTTTCTATCAGGCATAGGCTTTGGTATAGACGGGTTGTTTAAATCTTTTTTCTTGGCTAAACCAAGACATGTTGTTTGTTGAATGGTGTCATTCAAGAATATTATTTGTTCTGGCATCATGCAGGCTCTAAACAATGATTCTAGACCTTGTACCTGCCACTCTTTTGTACCCCAGATGGTTTTTGTCTCAATGTTATTTTTCCAAAATTCAAAACCAAATGTAGACATTTTTTCATACATTTTTTCAGAATAAATCAGTTTAGAATTTGTCAACATGTTTTTCACTCCTGTCTTATTTAACATTTTGTAATAAAACGTTTCTGGATTAGTGTAATTAAACCCTGAGAAGTATGGAAATTTCTCATAAAAAGTTTTTGAACTGCCTTTTGGAGGAGTTGGACAATGTTCCCACTAATTATAACTGAAAACATTTCTAGGATTAGCAGATTTATGCAGATAATGATGCCCAAAGTGATTGAAACAATACATTACCTCATAATTCGATGAACCCTGTAAATAATCATGTTCTGTAAATTTTGCTGACATTTCTAAATCTGACATCATATTATTAATATTTTCAAAGTCCCAATCATCAGAGAAGGTACTAGGTGATACAAAGTCACTTAAGGAGATCTTGAATTGGTGTGGATATTTCAAGAGCTCAACCGGGCCATAGATTTCATAGTCAGTTTTGTCCATCCTATACCACCAGGTATAGGGATGGCTGTGATGTTCACTGATGATAGTTCTCTTTTTTCCATGTGAGAGGATCTGTGTGGTTTCAGGACCAAGTTGATGTTCTGACTTGCTGTGTCCTTTGTACTATATTTTCCATCAATAAATCTACCCAAACTTAAAACTAAGATGAGCCACAGAAGGAGGAAAGGTACACCTAACACAATCCATAAATTAATCCATGGTGAAGTTAGATATGTTTCTCTGAGTTGATGAAAGAGCTCTGTGATTTTCTTTTTGAAAGTTTTTGTTGCTGGCTTGTCTCCATGTTCACTTGGATCATCGGAAAAGTCATCAAAGTTGATAAAGTAGCCAGATGCAGTTCTGTCAATTGGTGGAATTGCTTCCGGATTTCCATTGATCTTTGGATTTTCCTTTGTTACATTTGTATAGTCCGAGGCTACATCGTTGTAGACAGGTGTTTCTTGACGAACTGTTGCAATTTGGGTTTCAAGAGGTACAAGTTCCATGGCTTTGTTGCATAGTCCTTTTTTATTCACTGCATGTTTATCAAATGTGATTAGTCTCTCAGTTTGAACCTCTTGGATTGTAGCAAGATTTGGTCTTCTGCTATTTCTTGGGAGTCCACTGGGCCTACTACTTATGATTGGCCACATGGTTGTGGTTTCACCAGGTCGATTGATACAACTTGGCTCTCCTTTTTTCCAGCAAGGGGCAGTAGTACTACTGATCTTGTTCCGCTGACAGCTAAGACAGGTACTGCTTTTCTATAAGAAGGCCCAAATTCCTTCTTAACCGCGATCTTTTCTCTGACCAGATCCCTAATCTTTGGAATCCAGACAGGTCTTGCTGGGACAGGTGGTTTTTCTTCAATGGTCGTTGGCTTTAGCTTTTCGTTACTCAGACTTATCCTAGTTTCATTTAAGTCCTGTAAAACAGCCAAACGATCTTTGATATCAAAGGTTTTTTGTTTCACCACTGAAGTCTGACAATCCAAATCATGGATGATCATTCTAGTACCAAATAAAAGTTTGTACGGACTGATACCTCCTAGAGAATTTCTTGGCATGTTATTAAGACTACGTTGGACACTTATTAGATGTTTGACCCACCCGTCACCCGAACCTAATACCCTCGCTGTTATAGATTGCTTTATGTCACGTTTTTTTCTCTCCACTACTGCATTTCCCTTGGGATGGAATTGACTAGAATACCGCAATGCAATGGCCATGCTGGCAATGGCCTCCTTGTAAGCCCGAGAGCTAAATGCAGGACCATGGTCAGAATGTAGCATGCCAATTGCGTATGTGCCGATAAAAACTCGCAAATCTTTTATAACAGTTCTGGCGTCAGCCAAGCGCTGGGGCCACATCCAAATGAATCTCGTCTTAATAATTATGGGATCGCATTTTTCCGTCTGGATGTCTGCGCATAGATAGCCTGATGCTGTCTAATAGTGGCGTCTGGGCAGGTGTCTGGTCCGGTTCACAACTGCGATCTCTGTTGCAGTCCTGACAATTCATTGCAAAGTAATTCATTTGCACACTCCTCCCCGGCCACCAGTATTTTGATTGTAATTCTATTAGAGATTTCAGGATCTCTTGGTGCCTCAGACCCAATCCCATGTGTGCTTCTTCAATCAAGAAGACTCTCCGGTTTGTGTTTGGTTACTCTATCCCCCACTCCAGGGATTTGAGCAAACGGAACAGAGTTCGCATCAATTATGTATGTATTTCCGAGTGGATAATTTAGAGGTAACGCCGCATAATTGCCTTCCATTGAGGCTTTTACTGCAAGCAGCGTTTCGCCATCTATTTGTTTTCTCGTACGCTTTTTTGTAGCTACGGAAGACGAGTGATCAGCTGCCGCTGTGGCTCTGTCAGCCAATGAATTCCCTGCAACGTGAACGCCATCATGTTGAAGACTCTGCGTATGTATCACGTGAGTCTTTTGTACTTCTTTCTGCAAAAGAACTACTTGTTCCCATAGGTTTTTATGCTTTATTGTGGCACTTGTCTCATCTTTGTAACCGTTTTTTATCCAGGTCTGCATGATAGTATTGTAAGACCGGACGCAGTAATGCGAATCGCACACTATTAGTGTCGGGAATTCGCGATCAGCATTTTCAAGCGCCATCTTTAAAGATCTTATTTCAGCTTGCTGAGCTGTACAGTTTCTGAGTGATTCAGTTTTAGTGACCATCTGTCTGAATTTACCTAATCGCCAGCGACCTTTAACAATTACGCATGCTGCATTGTAAATTTGTTTTTCCACAACGTAGTGTTGTGCAAATCTGTCCGTGTAGATTACACAGGTGTTCTGTTCGAGAGGCAGAATTTCGATTGACAGAGGGCATTCATGTTCGTATTCTAGATCTTCTAGTTTTTTCATTTTCGGATCAAAAGCGTGTTTCACGTCTTCTGTAGCAAGAGAATTTTCCCATTGTATCCATTTTGGATCTAGAGCTATAGCATTTGGAATGCCTGGTCTTGTTACTGCCTCAAGGGCTGATACTGCTGTTAAAACAGATATCCTTTTCCCTTGGGCTAGGGCTCTTTCCTTTCCTACAGCAGTTTGAACCACAGTTAGAATTGTTTCAGTAGAACTGAATGTCATTTCAACTTGTGTGTACAATTGTGATTTGTAAGCTATTGGTACCGTTTCTCCCTCATTAGAGGTCAGGTATGTGAATCCGCATCTTCCTGGGATGACTCGGATTACAAGGTTGCGTTCGTTTGCGCGTGTTTGCAGTTTTGTTTTAGTTAACATGTCTGTCTGTAATGATCTTAACATTTCTGTGTGTTTTTGAGTCCAACTAATTGGTTTGAAATCAGCTTTTATTAATTCATAGAGAGGTTTAACCCTCTGTGCATAATTTAGAATGTATGTTCTTCCGAAATTCAGGAAACCTAGTATTGATTGTAAGTTTTTCAGCGTTTTTGGAGCTTGGAGTACTGCACACTTCTCTAAGAAGTTGTCTACTAGGCTTTTGCCTTCACTTGATAATTCACATCCTAAAAATAGGACAGTTAGATGGGCAATTCGTGATTTTTTAAAGTTAAATTTGTACCCTTCATATGCGAACCCAAGTATTATGGTGTTCACTCTTTTCAAGTGAGTCTGCAGGTCATCGTCTGTAAGGTAGATGTCATCGACATAACATAATGCCTCATCATCATATATTTGTAGTAACTCTGTTACCCTGGCTGAAAATAATCCTGGGCTATTCTTGAATCCCTGTGGGAGACGACAACATTTTTTTGGGTCCCCTTGCTGGAGAAAGCGGTCAAATATCTGCTTTCAGGTGCTATGTTTTGACAGAAGAAACCATTTGAAATATCTAATGTAACTTTATATTTCTTGCGCACAATGTTATTCATTAGTGCTGCACTGTGTGAGTTTTGTACTGTGAATGTTTTATAGCAGGAGTTTAAGTGTCTGTAGTCCAAAACTAGACAATATGAATCGTCTGGCTTGGAGACAGGAAACAAAGGATTGTTCATTTGCGAGGTGCATGTTTCAATCACCCCCTGATATTCAAGTTGATCTAAAATTTCTCTTACTTGTTTTTTAGCTTCTTGCTTAACAGGATACTGCCTCTGTGCAATAGGTTGATTTTTTAACTGGATTTTATGTTGAAGAGAGTCCTCATCCCATCCTACATGATTTTTATATAATGGAGGTGCTTGGGTCACTGCCCATTTTCTACCCCAGTGTACCTAACCTAAGCCCAGTACGTGGGAAGGAGTAAGGGAGTTGCAGTTTAAGTTAAGTTAGTTTTGCCAAGAATCTGAATCAAGAATTCTCTAAGGGTCTAATCAGCTCCGTACCTTGGTTTTATAATGAAGGAGGTCTTGTATCTCGTTTTCAGGACTCGATCTCCCAGTCACCCGCAAAGGTGACTGGAAACACTGGAGCTGGATTTTCTCAGCAGGAGAAAAGACAGCGTCTTTCTCAGTGCGTCAAATGGGAGGGGTGGCTTCCTTCGGCACTCGCATCAGCTGGGCTTCGGGTAAGTAGATAGCCGCTCTGCTCCAAACCACTGTGTGTTGCTTAAGGCAAATGCTTGTATATTTATACCTGGAAGGTGCCGTGTTTGACGTAAGGTTGGACATAAGACATCAATAAGAACTGTCACTAAGAACTGGTAGTTCTTTCAGGACTCGCAGGAGTTCTAGGACAATCCCAAAACAAAAGCAGGGGGAATTCCCGGGTTACTGGAGGTTTGGTTTGTTTAAAGAACTCGTTGTACATTCTAGGAGTCTAAGGAAGTAGCCTTGCCGTATTTGGACTGCATTGGCTATTACTAAATATGGATATGATTCTTATGCCTTTATAAGGATATAATTTGTTATAACCACATAAGGGCATAAATCGGGAATATTTAATTAGGGTCCTAGATACGTTCACAACAACATGACATCTGTCAGGCAGCTACGTGGGCATCACTGCACACGTTCACCAAGCACTACTGCCTGGACAGCCAAGTCCGGAGAGATGGCTTCTTTTGCCGTTCTGTTCTTCAGGACTTCCTGGTGTGAACTTAGTTCACAGACCCACCTCCGGGGTTGTTATTGCTGGGTTATCTATTCTAAAATAACAAATCTATAACTAACTGTTGTTTTCAGATGAACAAGTTACTTACCTTCGGAAACAATATATCTGTAAGAAACATAGGTTAGTTATAGATTCCTTACCGCTCTACCCATCCTCCCCATTCTGTGAAAAGACTTCTAGGGTTAAGGAAATCCTTTCAGGGCCCTAGTTTTGTGCACCAGTGGTCAGTGTCTTGCATGGCTCTGCGCTTCTGGCGTGGAAAGTTTTGTAGAGAACTGTTGTCAGCGCACGAGGGCGGCGTCTAAGTAGCTACAGCAACGTCATCCCGGCGACCACGACGCTAATGACGAACACGGAGCCGACCAACGCCACTTTTCGACGCGCAGGGGTACTGCTAAAGAAAAACTTTCCGGATCCAGTCTGACGCCTGGGGGTAATTCTAAGGTAAGGAATCTTTAAGTAACCTATGTTTTTTACAGATATATGGTTACCGAAGGTAAGTAACTTTTTCAATAAGACCACAACGACAAACATCCAATGTGCAGAAGTTGAGATACTGAATTGTGAAGAATTAAATGCAGTATAGCGCTTAAAAGCAGAAGCGCTAAAAGGTTACTTTAGGTTGCAATGAACTGGGGCGAAGTCAGAGTTCAGGCCAACCTCATGAAAGCGCACAGGCTAGCTGCAAGACCCATCCTGGCCTCAATAAACAAAGTACAAAGGGCACTGTGTCAGTTCCGATCGGCACAGTGTTGATGATGCATCAATTTTGTAGCAAAATAGCTGCAGAACTCCCTTCTCAGGCCCAGAACTTGGAGGGGGCACCTCAGGCAAGGGTAGGACTCGCAGAAAGCAGAGGCCAGCAGGATTGCAGGGAGTCGTTGGTGTCCCTGAGACCTCAGAAAACAGGAGGCAAGCCCTTGGAGATCACTTGACCGAAGGCAGAGTCCAGCTCTCATTCAGCAGAGTCAAGGAGCAGCAGGGCAACAAGCAGAAGAGCAGTCCTTCCAGGGTGCTACTCCACCCGCATATGGAATTAGGATCGGTATGACAAATTTGGAGGCCATTACTTTAGATTTTACCGGTGAACCTCTATTGTGAGTTTTTGATGTAGCTCATTATATCTATACAACTAGTATATATTGATCATTCTAGTTGATCATTCTATTTGTCCATATAAACAGATGAATGAGGACATTCTTTTGTATTTACTGGATATGCTTTTTCGGTGTGATAATACATATATAGAGGTGAGCTGGTATGCATACATCTGGATACACTAATAACTTTTAAGTCAACAAAGTGTGATCAGGGGTGGTTTTTTTCTGGAGCACTTTTTCTACTGTGACACTTACATTGTGCAAAACACATGGAACATAATATTGGTTTTATACTCATTGTCTAACTGCATGTGAACAGTAATATGAGACACTATATAATATATTATTTGACCTTGGAAAGACCACAATCTGTCGGTGATAATTGGGATTAAATGACTTTGCCATTATAACTAACTCACCACGGGTCTGGACATAGTTTCTTAGTTTCCATTTTAGTTTCTATTTTGCTTATTTTCATTTTGTAGTATAAACGACATAGAGCATGTCTTGTTGTGACACCTCAGAGAGACTATGTTTTGATGTAATCTATTTGAGACTACAATATGGCTCATTTCTTTTGTAGCCCTGATGAAGTCACTTGGGTTAATGTACCAATGATAAAACATGTGCTGGCTACAATTTAAACTGAAGTGAATTCTGGAACGCAGAAGTGATTTGCAATTGATGAAGGAAGAATAAAAAAACAAAGGATTACAAAAAAAGAACACAAATATGTTTTTTATTTATTCTTGAATGATGTGTTGCTCAGAGGCTGTATGTATTTGTTCTGGTTGTGGACCATGTCCACTTCACATTTTGAGAGTATAGGCGGGTACCCCTGTCCCCTAGGAGCACTGTAAGGTTGGATGCAATTTACAAGAGGATACTGATAGGTGTGCACAACAGATACCCATGCCACTGACAATCTTTTAGAAAAGCAGTCCAGTTCTTTGAGCAGCACAGCGGTTCGTGTGACAGGGGTTCGGTTTAAGATCCAGTAGTTTGTCTGATTTGTGTGGGTCAGGGATCCAGTAGTTGTACCCAAACGTGCCTCTAAAGTGGAGGTGACATCAAAGGCTGGCCTCTAAAGTGCATACACTCCTTTTCAGCCCAGTCCTGTCTGCCAGGCTGACCCTGGGGGGGTGAATCAGTGCTTTGTGTGTTGACAGTGCTATGCAAACAAATGATGGACGGAATGCTGAATAAATCATACATTCACCCCCAGTCAAGAGATCTGGGTTAAATCCATTGTTCTTTTGCTCACCATGCCACCCCAGTTTAGACCCAGCAAGGGACCCACATCTGGGCATACCCATCCCACTTAGGGTGAAAAGTGCTACGCAAACAAATGATGGACGGAATGCTGAATAAATCATCCATTCACCCCCAGGGGGTGAATGGATGACATTGTTCTGCATTCTGTCCATCAATTGTTTTTTTTGCATTTGTCACCCCGAATGGGATGGGTATTCCCAGGCGTGGGTCCCATGCTCTCTATGCCACTAGAGTCAAGCTGTCCTGGCTGATGAGGGCTGATACTGTCTGACCTCTCACACCTTTTTTCTTCTCTATTTGTGATGTGAGACTGTGTATGGTGGGTTGACAGACCCTTAAAGTTTATAATACAGAACACTCAGTCGGGCACGACTGGTTACGTAGTAGAGCCTGCCCTAGGTAGAAATTGGTTACAAAACTGCCCCTTTTACATTGAAAGTTTATAGTGTTCTCTATAATCAAGTCATTTGTGTATGGCTCAGTGAGTGGAGGGCGACCTGGTTATTATCCTTCTGTTGCTCCACCTTATTTGATGACTAACATGTGTCCCCCCTATCTGATAATGGGGACAGCTACTCAGCCCCTTGGGAGCTCTCTTCATTAAGGCGGAAATATCAGGAGAGACCATCATTGGTATGGTCAGTCCCTGGGCAATACTCCTCCGTAAAGTCCATTCCCTGTATAGCGATGGACCACCTCAAGAGTTTAGGGGTTTCACCCCATATCTGCAAGAACCATCTGAGGGGCTTGTGGTCTGTCTGAACCAGGAAGTGAGTCCCAAACAGGCATGGTCTCAATGCCCAGACCACACCAAAAGCTTCTCTTTCAAGAGCATTCCACCTCTGTTCCAGTGGAAGTAACCTCCTGCTAATGTAGACTACCGGTTGGTCTAGACCCTCCTCATTCAACTGTGCTAAGGCTTTCCCTGTGCCATACTCCGAAGCTTCCGCCTATACGATGAACTCCTTGGAGAAATCAGGGACCCTGAGCACAGGTGCTGTGCACTTGGCGTCCTTGAGAGAATCAAAAACTTTTTGACAAGCCTCTGTCAAAATCACAAATCTAAGCTGCTTCTTAGAAGTCTGCTCAGTTAAGGGGGAAACAGTGGTGCCATGTCCCTTAACAAATCTACGGTAGTAGCCAGTGAGTCCTAGCAAGGCTCTCACTTCTGTTTGGGGTTGTTGCTCGTGTTGGATTTCTTTAAAAAACACAAGACAAGAGGCTTGTGGCAAAACAGTTACAGTTTGTTTAATTAACCATTTCGGCCTGGAGAACAGTTACTGCACTAGGTCTGAGAACTGCCTCCATTTACATCGAATTTGAGGTTTCTTTATATACAATATTGCAACAGGAATAAAAGGTTTCCGGTGTACCATGTATGGTGAGGAATGTTGGTTGCTGTCTTTATGGTCATAGATTAATGGTCTTTGGTTACTTCAGGTGGGTCTTGAACTGTGTGGGGATATTGTAACCAGTGGTGAATGTCCAGATTTCCAGTATGGGGAGCGTGTGATCACTATTTGTGATTGGCCCTGATTGGCAATGTGTTCCTAACTCATGTGGCATCTGACTTTATGGTGTTTTTAGGAGCCTGTACCCCCACCGTCCATGTTCGCTTTATTGGAGCAATCTCCCCTGACCATTGTAATGTTGCTGCGCCTATCTGTGGAATTGATCTAGAGTTCCCTGCCTGAGTGTGTGCCTGCCAGCTGTGCATCCTCCCACCTGAGACCCATCAAACAGTAATCCCGGGCATAGGTCACAGAGCCTGTCTGACCACGTACTTGTGTGTCGAGGTAGATGTGGAATTCAGAACGGATGATTCTAGTGATACAGATGTTTTTTTTGTCGACTAACACAATGATATCCATATTGATATTCCCCCCTCTAGTTAATAATTCAGCTACACTATCCTCATGCGTTTGAGCCATTATTCTATCTCGGTCCTGCTGTTCCCTATGTTTGCTTTTGACTATTACAACATTCCTAATTACTTGCATTTTACCTAGTTTGAGGACTTTGTTTTTACAGCAGGTGATCCACAATTGGGTAACCCCGCAAACAAATAGAACACAACGATAACGGGCATCAGTGATTTACACAGACCGTATATCCACCGTGTGAACCAGGAGAATCATTTCAAGAACCAGGTGTCGTCGAATCAACAGAAGAGATCTCAGTCGAGGACCGGCACCACCTGGATGGTCAGATCAGAAAGAGAGGGAAAACGCTGTGGTTTGCCAAGACGCGGGTGTCCTCGGGCAATGATCATCCGTAGCGAGATTCCAATCCTTCGTTTCGACCACTCCTTCGGGCATCCGAGTCGCCGATGAGCCCCACTGGTTGGGCACCAATTTGTCGTGGTGGGCCTTAGCCAGGCATACCAGTGCTAGGGGTTCGCCCTTCTCTGCACAAGTCCTCAGACCAATAGGAAAAAAGTTGGCACGGAAACTGCAATATAAAACAGAGCGCTTTATTAACCTCAAGAGGTGGAACTACATTCACACAACACCCTTCGGTAGTGTATGAAGTAGCACACTGAACAGAAGAAACATGCTCCTTTTATACCCACACAGGGGCTCAAAAGAAGGCAGTACAAGTACAAAAGAGAAGGGTTAAATACTTAAAAGGTCATACAGAAATGCACAGTCAACAAGTGGGAGGAGCTAGCAATTACTAATTCTAGTAAACACATGCTGACAGTTACACACTAAGGACAGGTGTATGGGCAGTCAGTCTCCTCTGCGCATGTGCAGAGTAGCAGAGCCTAAATATAGTCTGTCTCTAAGCAGAGTAAAAGAGCAAATGACAGCAAGGTAGGACAGAGCACATGGTGAGCACATGGCAGACAAGATGGCTGCCGAATACAAGATGGCTTCAGCTAAAAGCTAACCCCGATCGCTGCCAAATTACAACACAGGGGCGCGTCCTTCATGCATGCTTCCCTATAGATTATGCAGTGCTTGGATGGCAAGTGTCCATGTTCCATTGTTAATTTCTTCCTTGATCGAATTGAGGCCGAGATCAGTGCTGTTCATCATTTTGAGCATTTCCCATCAGATAATTTGGAGCCACGGTGCGCTTGCATTTATCGATAGGGTGAAGAAGGGTATCAACCATCCTACCCCAGCTGTGTTTCTGTGAACAGCCTGATTTCTTCTGGAATGTCTTTGAAGTGTGCCCAGCCAAAATAGTCCTTTGCTCTCTTTTTGTGAGCTTGGTGCAGCAAGGTTTTTTTTTCTTTAACGGGTACAACTCTGTTAGTTCTTTGTGAAATGACCAGGGTTGGGGTGTGCAAGGTCATAAGGGGAATATAGTCCCCTCCAGCTGGGAACCAGTAGGATGTAGGCGTGTTTACTGCACTGCCAGTGGAAATCCATCATTGCATATCTGGAATGTGCAGTATCACTCCACAGTTAACATTCGTGCCCATTGGAAGCGTTCCTTTTCCTCTGAAACATAGGGAATACAGGTTAAGTTTCTGTACAATTGGGTTGACATTTCCATTCTAGCCAAGTGTATTCAACCACCTTGGGTGCCAGATTTCCTGGCGTGGTTTAGTCATACTTTCATTGAACCCTCCCCCATGCAACCCATTCCCCTTTTTATTCCCGAGCTGTACGGCACTACAAATGACTTCCATGTTGGGAGACCAGTGTTGTTAAAGACGACCACCCTAGATACGCTAAGGGCCACCTTTGGTCTACAAATGGATGCTGGAGTGGACGTATTTGTGCACTGAGTTGGGGTTTTTGCTACCTCCAAGAGTCTATTCTCTGGGAAGTGTCAGGGCCAAACAGTATCTCCCCCTATCATGCCCATCCTACGCATCCTGTCCAGCTCTATTTGGATATCATTGGGTTCAGTGAAGAGGTATAAACTCTTGTGTTGGTGTCGTATTGTGTCAGGATTACAACTACCCTATGTGGTTCTATCGGATTAGACTGGATCTTGGCCCTTATCCTATATAAGTAAAGGTGAATGAGGCACTTTGCTTTTTCGGGGGCTACCTCTTTGGATAGGTGAAACCCATCAGCACCTACCGCATTGGGGATCAGCAAACAGGCATAACATGACCTGACTGATGCTTTGGACCCGACTGAGGTCATGTTTTGGTACCATGTATTATGTAGGAGTGCGCTATGTAGTGTGTGCTAATATTCTGTTTAGTGTAATTGTAGGTGACATATGAGAGGTACCTATGCAGGTGCTCTAGTTCCCCATTTTTTAATCTCTTCTGACCCGGCAGATTCCTCACCATCCTCAAGTATGGGACTACCCATAGTAGACATAGGGTGTATATACACAGAAATATAAAAACATTTGTTGTAATATTGTAGTTCGAGCTGCATGTCCCCTGGGAGTTCTCTATGCCCCTCCAAAAGCGGTGTTCCTCCTGATCAGTTCCCAAAAATATTTTTGAGGTTTTTAGTTCATGGAAGGTTCCTCTGGAGAAGGTTTTAGCCATACGTCGGAGAGAAGGACTCACTCACTTTTTCCCTCCACGTTGAGGGGCGTGCGTGTCACAAAATGTACCCGTTTATAACCATCAAATTTGACCTCTCTCCATTTTCTCACTAAGCTCCAAGTGTGCACTTCTTATCCAGGTGTTTGATTTAGCAGCTTAGTGTTGGTACACTTGAGTGTTCGGTGGCTGACCTGTTTGGATAGGAGCCTAGTAGTTTTGGCTAGTTCTGACAGATATATATATGCAATTCGTCTCCCAATGCTCTGGAGCTAGTCTCAGAACTTTACCTGGTCCTGGTTTTCGGGATGACGTTCCCATCTGTCTACTAATCACGATCTGGTGTTGTATGAGATGGTGATGTTGCGTGCTTATCTAGGTTCCTGATCGATACTGTGACCTTATGCCCCTATTCGGCTATAAATCCATTTATTCCCTATATTGGCATAACCGTTCAAGTGCGATTTTCTGAAAAGTCATCTCTGGCCTCACACGAACAGAGCCACATTCCAGCATGACTCTCTGCTACTTCCTTTGCGACCAATTAGTGCAATGACAGAGCAGCAGTCACTATCTGATATTCCTAGATAACACTCCGAGTTCTTCAACAAGATAAAAACTTAGCAAACCTGGAAATCCCCGCTTGCTATGTTTTGATTAGTAATGGAACTCTAATGAGCAACTGATAACTGTCACTTCCTAGTGACATCTTTAATTGACGTCTTATGTCCAGCAAACTTGCGTCAAACCCGGCACCTGTCAGGTATAAATATTACCAACGTTGCCTTAAGCAATGAGAAAGATACGAGCTGCGAGTTCGTTCCCTGTTGCTGATGCCAGCTGCCTGCATGACCCTGTGTTGGTAAAAACTAGCACTCTGTCGCTGCAGCCTGCTATCCTGTGGTGGTGAAGCTGCTGATTACCATTATCGCCGCTACAGCGCGAACTATGGTGCAGTACGCTTGAGGAGCCGAGCAGCCGTCCTCTGCGAAGACATCCAGCCCAGCTGCCCGCGGACGCTGTCACCCCTCCTTCCTCGACGCGCTGAGAGAAGCCGCTGCCTTTCTCGTCCAGAGAAATCCAGTCCCGGCGCTTCCGGTTTACCCTCGCGGGTGACTGGGATATCGAGAGAGACCCCTGAAGGAGATACCAATCCTCCATCATTCTATTCAGAGGTATGGTGTTGACTAAACCCTTAGACGAGAATTCTTGAAACAAACCTTGGCAAAACCAACTTAACTTAAGCTACTTACTTACTTCCCCTTCCACGTGTTAGGCTTAGGTCAGGCACACTGGGGTAGGCTTAGTTAGAAGCACCAGTTGAGTATGTTAGCCTAATGTATATATGACTGTATATATGTTTTATTACTTTTAAACCATTGTATGGCTAAGAAACCATATCAATGCTTTTACAGTTCTATTTCGCAATACTTATCTTACTGTACGTACTTTTTATAATAACAGTTATTGCAATTGTGGCAATACATTTCTCTTGTACGAGAAGAAAGACTGTTCAATAAATGTTAACCCTTTATTGATACACGCCCGTCTCTCTATTCTCTACATACTGTGAAAGTAAACTGCACTAGACTGACTGAGTGAAATCTGTGTCTATTGTTTCACACGACCCTAGAGATCGACTCTTGATCTGAGGAGCAAAGTTGTCATGTTGCACGGTTGTTGGAAAGCTGAATCCCTTCTTGTCTGTGCCAAGGAAGCTGATCACTTCCTATGCAGAGAAGAAAGTTTCCAGTGACCTCTGAGCTAGTTGGTAACACAACCCAATTAAGTTTAGCATAGTCAGTGGAGGCCTGGAATATCCGCAGTTCCACGTCGATACTACTGTTTATGTTATTCCAATGCGCAGGGCCTAGTGGGAAACTAGGAACTACACTACATGGCGCCCTAACGTTTGGTAAGGCGATAAACTAACGCAAGACTTGTAGAGTAACTCAGTCGTGCATATTTCACACCCCTTTCTCCCGTAAATACTCCAATAGACGTCTGGAGTGGGTGAAAGGTTAAAATCCGCCCGACCTTAGTAGGAAGAGATTCCTATGTAAAGCTCTGGTTTATTCAACGTTGAAGGATACAGTGTTCCAAAATATTGTGCACCTAATCTTTGTCTCCTTGGAGACCTACTCTGCAAAACCTGCATTTATACAATGTCAGTAGAAAACAACGGAACCCCTGGGGCCGCAGCAGATGCGACTCAGCAAGGTCCCGAATACACAGACCCGGGTGCTATTATCATCCCGGTCCAGTTAAGAAGATCTATAACTTTAAAACTTATAGAAAACGGACTGACACCTCAAGGTGGTACAGTAATTTTCGTGATAGAGGCTCACGAATATCGGCAGACAGAGGTATTCTATTCATGGATAAACTTTCCAGCGGTAAACGCTATAACACAAGAGTTTCACTATTACAAAATAGAGAAACCTCCGGAAGAGTACGCTCCTTTCGAGGAGATTGAAATTCCACTTAAATTTCAAGAGCAGCTGCTCTGGTTTAATGGCGCCCTAAAACACAATGATCACATAACTAGGCTCGGTCCACTAGGTAGACCAGGAGCCACGTGGCCGGTTCTAGCCAGCTACACACCACATCCTGACATTGCAAAAATGTCTAAAGAAGAGCTGTTAGCACAGCTCAACACATTAATAAAAATACATAGGCAATTAGTCCAATATGTAATGCGGACTGCAACAGTCCAGCCAGCTGTTAATTCACACCAGCTGACCCCTCATCAGGGGAACACAAATAAAATTACACCACAGAACATACAGTCATGTCTTGGTAAAACACCCGTAAAACGGGAACAAATTCCTTTCTGGTTAGCCCAGAAAATCACTCAAATAGAGGCAGTATTTCCTGATACTACCCCTATTGAGAAACACAGAATCTTGACCATCTGCCTTCCTATGGGAATCGCACCACACGTGGAGGACTGTGACACTTGGGGTACAGTCTTTGCTTCCATTTACACAAAAACACACGGTGTTCCGTCTATGGCGGTAATACCAGAAGTGCTAAAACAGATTCAAAATGAATTCGGTCCAGAGCCCGCTTTAAATCTAGGTATGAAATTACTGAAAGATTTCAAGCAGGTCACGGCTATATTATTAGCCAACATAAAGGGAGAAGCAGCATCTGTGGCGATTCGCCAGAAGTTGAGGGAAACGGATATAAAAGATCCTGTTGAGCTTGCAAAAATCATAGAAAAATGCTATGAAGAATTAGGTAGAGACAGCTTGGGTGGAAAACCAGTTAAGCCCCAACTGCTCGAAAATCCAGAAAAATTATTTATTAAAAATAATTTAAACACTCCTAAAAAGAGCTGGGATGGAAATAAACAATCCACTCCCAAGGAAAAAGTTTTCCAGTCCAGAGGAAGGTCTCCTCGACGGAGGGAAAGAACTCCGACTCGAGAACGCCAGTCTCCCCAACGGGAGCCCTCTGAGAAAAGATATAACCTTAGAAATAGGGATAATATAAAAAAACCTGATAGATATCAAAGTATTGATACACGTCCCTCTCGATCTTTTCCACAGAATTCGGAAAGAAGAGGACGGTCAGACCCAGGAGAGCACACCAAGTCCAAAGACAAGGAACCTGCTCAAAATAAGAAATCTCAATTTCAGAAAAAGAAGGTAGCCAGTATTAGAGTAATCAACCATGCCGAGAATACTGAGGACACAGTTGAAAAACGGGGAGTGGGCATTGACAATGTTGGACAGTGCAGCAGAAATCAGTATAGCGCGCAAGATCTTGATGAGTCATCTGGAGACAGTGGACACGAATGAATACATTCAGGTTGAAACTGCCGACGCCAGGCTTAGCGAGCCCCATAAAATATACGAAATAACATTGCGTATAGAGGGTGATAAGACTAGGAAAATTAAAGGTCTATTTTAGGATAAGCTCTCAAAAGGCTATGATATTCTGTTAGCTGAAAAAGATTGGCCCCCGGAGTTTGTCAGGGAGTGCCCTCGTGGCGAAGAAGTGATTATGCCTGCCTTCTCGAATCACATACCGATTCATAAAAAATACACATATGCAAGGAAATGGGCAGTGGCCCAGGCACCTGCATTGTATAAAAATCATGTAGGATGGGATGAGGATTCACCGCCTCACAAAATCCAATTAAAAAGTGAACCAACTGCCCAACGGCAGTATCCCATAAAGCAAGAAGCTAAAAAACAAGTCAGGGAGATCTTAGATCAACTTGAGTACCAGGGGGTGATTGAAACATGCACCTCTCAAATGAACAATCCTTTGTTTCCTGTCTCCAAGCCAGACAATTCATATCGTCTAGTTTTGGACTACAGACACCTTAATACATGTTGCAAAACTTTTGCAGTACAAAACTCGCATAGTGCAGCCCTAATGAATAACATAGTTAGGAAAAAATATAAAACAACATTAGACATTTCTAATGGATTCTTTTGTCAAAACATTGCACCAGAAAGCAGATATTTGACTGCTTTCTCCGCATTTGGGTCACAGAAAAAATTCTGTCGACTCCCACAGGGGTTCAAGAACAGCCCAGGACTATTCTCAGCTAGGGTAACAGAGTTACTACAAATCTATGATGATGAAGCATTGTCTTACGTAGATGATATTTATCTCACAGACGACGACGTGGATACTCACTTGAAAAGAGTGAACACCATTATACTTGGGTTCGCAGCAGAGGGTTACAAATTCAACTTTAAAAAGTCCCGAATTGCCCATCTGACAGTACTATTCTTAGGGTACGAATTATCAAGTGAAGGGAAAAGCCTAGCGGACAACTTCTTAGAGAAGTGCGCTGTACTCCAAGCTCCAAAAACGCTGAAGAATTTACAATCAATACTAGGTTTTCTGAATTTCGGAAGAACTTACATTCTAAATTACGCAGAGAGGGTTAAACCTCTCTACGAACTAATTAAACCTGATTTAAAACAAATCAATTGGACTCAAAAACACACAGAAATTTTGAGATCACTGCAAACAGACATGTTAGCAAAAACAAAATTAGATACACGTGACAACACACGTGATCTTGTAATCCGAGTCATCCCAGGAAGATCCGGATTCACGTACCTAACCTCTAATGAGGGAGAAAAGGTACCAATTTCAATTAAATCCCACTTGTACACACAAGCAGAAAAAGCATTCAGTCACACAGAAAGAACTGTGAACGCAGTGCAAATCGCATTAGCAAATGAAAGAGAACTAGCACACGGCAAACGGATTAATATCCTTACAGCGGAATCCGCCTTCGAGGCGCTATTCAGCCCAGTAAACCTGCCTACAGTGTCACTGGATCCGAAATGGATACAGTGCATAGATTCTCTAGGAGCGGAAGATGTGAAGTACTATTTCGCCCCGCAATACAAAGAACTGAATGATTTAGAATATGAAGAAGAATATCCTCTGCCAATCGAAATTCTGCCTCTCCCACAATACGCCTGTATAATCTATACAGATAGCTTTGTACAGCATTTCAACGTAGAGAGCAAATCCTATGATGCAGCATGTGCGATCATTAAAGGTCGTTGGCTGTGCGGTAAATTCAGACCGAAAATAACAAAAACCGAATCAGTAAAGTACTGTTCGGCTCAAAGAACTGAAATCAGATCTTTAAAGATGGCGCTCGAAAATGCAGAACGTGAATTCCCGACACTTATAGTGTGCGATTCTCATTTTTGCGTCAACTCTTACAACAATAAACTGCAGAGTTGGATCGAAAACGACTACAAAGATGACACAGGTGCCACAATAAAGCATAAAAAGCTCTGGAACGAGGTAGCTCTTTTACACAAAGAACTACAAAAGACTCACGTGATTCACGCACAGAGTCTTCAACGTGATGGCGTTCACGTTGCAGGGAATTCATTGGCTAATACAGCCACAGCGGAAGCAACTAACCCGGCTTCCGTAGCCACAAAAAAGCGTACAGATAAGTACATAGACGGGGAAACCATGCTGGCAGTAAAAACGACCATAAAAGGCGACTGTGCAGCACTACCCGTAAACTATCCACTCAATTATGCATACATAATCGATGCAAACTCCGTTCCTTTTGCTTGAATCCCTGGAGTGGGGGATAGAGTAATTCCAAACATGAACAGGAGAATATTTTTAATAGCAGACGCACACATGGGTTTGGGTCTAAGGCACAGAGAGATCAAGGAATCACTGACTGAATTACAATCAGTATTCTGGTGGCCGGGAATGAGTGTAGAACACCAAATATATGCAAACAACTGTGAAAACTGCAATAGGGATCGCAGTAGCGAACCTTGCTACCGGCTACCAGTCAGAAAGAGCGTAACGCTGCCTGCACCCCATCCTGCGTCCTATTAACAGTTAAGACATGGCACTTAAAAAATGAGGTCCCCAGCGCTCGGCTGACGCTAGAACGGTTATAAAAGATTTGCGAGTCTTTATCGGCACATACGCAATTACCACGTTCCATTCTGACCAGGGTCCTGCTTTCAGCTCTCGAGCCTATAAGGAGGTCATGGCTAGCATGGGAATTGGGTTGCGGTATTCTTGTCCGTCGCACCCCGAAGGGAATAGTGTGGTAGAAAGAAAAAACCGTGACATAAAGCAATCTATAACAGCGAAGGTATTAGGTTCAGGCGCTGGGTGGGTCAAACATTTAATAAGTGTCCAGACTAGTCTTAACAACATGCCAAGAAATTCTCTAAAAGGTTTCAGCCCATACGAACTATTGTTCGGAATTAGAATGAACGTTCAGGACCTCGATAGTCAGATGTCAGTGGTACAAGAAGAAAAAACGCACTTTGATGTAAAAGACCGTTTGGCTGTTTTACAGGAACTGAATGAAACAAGAAAATCATTAAGCAACATAAAGTTAAAGCAACAGCCAAGTACCACTGACGAGGCACCACCAGCAACAGCCCCAGCAAGGCCTGTCTGGATTCCAAAGATTGGGGATCTAGTCAGAGAAAAGATCGCGGTTAAGAAGGAATTTGGGCCTTCTTACAGAAAAGCAGTACCTGTCTTAGCAGTCACCGGAACAAGATCAGTTGTGCTACCGCCCCTTGCTGGTAAAAAGGAGAACAGAGTCGTGTCCACCGATCTGGTAAAACCACAAGCATGTGGCCTATAATCAACAGTAGGCCCAGTGGACTCCCAAGAAACAACAGAATACCCAAACTTGCAACAATCCAAGAGGTTCAAACTGAAAGACTAATCACATTCGATCAGCCTGCAGTGCACAATGAAGGACTATGCAATACAGCCATGGAACTCGTGCCTCTTGAAACACAGATTGAAACAGTTCGTCATGAAACAACACCAGTCTACAATGATGTGGCATCAGAAAGTTCTACCGAGAGACAGATTGAAAGAACAATCCCATCAATTGACAGAACTGCCTCTGGTTATTTCATCAACTTCGACAACTTCTCTGAAGATTTAAACGACCCAGAAGTGATGCCAGAAACAAAAAAGTATTCTAAAGAAAATACAACAGGACTCCTTCAACAAATCAAAGAATTATATCTGGATTCACCGTTGATTGAGCATTGGATTATCTCAGGGGTATTCATACTCCTACTCTGCCTAATTTTAGTTTTAATTTTAGGAAAGTTCATTACAATTGAATGGACACACCAAGTCAGAACATCAACCTAGTCCTGAAACCACACAGATCATCCCACGTGAAGAAAAGAGAACTGTCAACAGTAAATGTCACAGCAATTCCAATACCTGGTGGGGTAGTATGGGAGAAAACAGACTATGAGATATATGGTCCGGTCGAAATCCTGAAGTATCCTCATCAACTAAAGGTTTCCTTAAGTGACTTTGTGACACCAAGTACATTCTCTGATGATTGGGACTTTAACAGTATTAATGACATGATGTCTGATTTAGTAATGTCAGCTAGATTCACAGATCATGATTATTTACAAGGTTCATCTAGTTATGAGCAGTTATTCTGTTATACCCACTATGGGGATCATTACCTGCATAAATCTGCACAGCCTAGAAATGTTTTTATGTATAATCAATGGGAACATTGTTCTACACCACCTAAAAGCAGTTCTAAAGCATTTTTTGAGAAATTCAAATATTTTTCAGGGTTTAACACCAGTGATGCAGAAACGTTTTATTATAAACTGTTAGATAAAACAGGAATGAAAACAATGCTGACAAATTCTAAATTGATATATTCAGAAGCATTTTATGACAAAATGATGACATTTGGTTTTGATTATTGGAAAAATAATATTGAAACGAAAACAATTTGGGGTACAAAAGATTGGCAGGTGCAAGGCATAGAAGCACTGTTTAGAACCTGCATGATACCAGAACAAATGTTATTTTTAAATGACACAATACACCAAACATCTTGTCTTGTCCTAGCTAAGAACAAAGACCTTAAAGCACCGTCTATACCAAAGCCAATACCTGAAAATGCAACAGCTGATATTGAGTTAGACGTGTCACAAATTTTACATTTCAACAGAACACATCCTGATTGGAAAAAGTGGTTAATCTGGCCTACAGACACAAATAGCTGTCAAGATAGATTCCTGAATAAAACACAGGGTTTAAAAATGACCAGATTAGACCCTAGATATTCCCAGAGACAACATCCAGGGATTATAACAACATACAGTGTAGGGAAACTCTGCCTAGAATGGCTAACTACATCCACACTGGCTGAAATTAAGCAACACTTGTCTTTATTAAAAGATGGTGCTGATTTGCGCGACTTCATTCTTGGACCACGCAAACAGCGTCAAAAGCGTTTCATAGCGACCAGTGTCTATGCTGCTTACAACGAGGCTTGGAAAGTAAAGCAAATTGAAACTGCTGAAAAAATACGAGAAATTGATCGTATTAATTTGGAGAAATCACTTTCTGTGGTAGACAACGGGTTAATGACTCTGTCTTCCAGAATATATTCTTTGGACAATATTGTATCCTCTGCCTTTGATGTGATAGACAGAGATTTGCTAATGTTACAACATGGCCAGTCTCAATTACGCTCTATTATAGAATTAGGCTGGACGCTGCAAAATCTTCGTTCAGGCTATGTGCCTTGGCGTTTGATAAACACAACGTCATTATTTTCCAGTTTTAACCTTACTGATAAACAGATCAGTTTGGCACAGAAAGGAGCAGACTATACAATCCTGAGCATCGAAAAACTCGAGAGATTACCATTGACAATGTCAGAGAGTCCTGTCATTGAATGGATAATACACGGAATTATCACAATTCCGATAACAACTTTCCGATTTCATAAATGCCTTGAGTACATACCTGCTGGCCAATATGAACAATTGGGTAAAGGATATGTTAAATCTATATGGAAATTACCATACACTCATTCTTGCTATAGTGACAGCGACAAAAATGTATTTCTTAGTGGTGACAACTGTAAACACTCACTAAGCGGTATACTTTTGTGTCAGGGTATTAATTTACACGGAGCATGTGATGGAAATTCAAACAACCTTTCATGCCACCAGCTAGTCACACCTGCAACTCAGATAGAGCCCTTCTTTATGCAACTCGCAAACGGGAGTTACATTCTTAGAACGGATCACAGGTGTTGTGGCCTCGCACCCGGAAAAAGTTATCTAGTACAAGTAACGTCCATGGTCAAATGTTGTATGCAAGCATTGTTTCCGAGCGGGCCTCCAGACATAGTGACTCCTCTCTGGCCTCGTCTGAATCTCTATTCTATACGAATTGATACATTAAGCAAAATGAAATCTGTGCTTTTACAGACAACAGTGCCTATAACGTCATCTAAAGAGACGTATGATCTTCTAGTCGCAAGGACGGCTACTGAAGTCCATGACCTTTTATCAACAAATTGCCCCGTGCATTTCGTAGAAATGTTCAGCCAACTCCTTAACATGTCTAGTGCAACAAGCATCCCAGGCATATTTAAGACAGTCTTTACGGGACTGCTAACACCCTTCCAGGCAATTTTGGGAATCTTTCCTAATTTTGTGCACTCCATTTTTGGCGGCATTCCACTATTTTTGGGACTCATCGCAGGGATTCTATTTTTGACCATCCTGCTACGTTATGGCAAGCCTCGGCTCAGACATAGCTCCCATGGGAATGGAAGAGACAATCCTAGCAATGCGCTACAGGGACAGGATAACTAACGTCCTCGGATTGGCCAGGCTGAGAGATCTAAACATGACCTGGTTCCTTTCATTCAGACCGATATGGCAAAATTGCATTTTACCTGTGCTACGGTGTATGCTTTGCGGCGATGAATGCGTGTTGGACATCTGTCTTTCACTTCCATCAGCAGTACCATTGGACGTCGATACTTTGCTAAGTCCAATAACGGCTCACGCATTGTGTTGTCCCCAGCGGCTACCAATCCTGATGACGGCATTCGTGGAGACTCCTGTACTACAGCCAAGTGGTAACAGTGGAGCGAGTGACAAAAGCAACATCATCCAGGTACAACGTTCTGTGAGCATTGCTGGTCCTGCCTTCGATGACAGCAATCATTCTCACACCTGCCAAGTTACAGCGCTATCTAATTTGGTTGAACTATCACCTGATTTTGTAGACCAATTCTTTGCGAGCCTGTCTGATACGATGTTCTCACCCACAGAGAAACAATAACTTTTTGAGAAGCTTTCCGACACACAGTGTTCCCATGAACTCTGAATTCGGCCTTCAGTTTTGATCAACAAAAACTGCCAGGAGCTTTGGAAATCTATTTTCTTTGAATTGGACAATTTTTTCTAATATTGACCTTTTTTTTGGCACGAACAATTCTTTGCTTAACGTAAAAACTATTCTTAGAGAACAGAAGCTTCACACTTCTATTTCTAAACACATCTAGAGACATAACAACATGACACCAGCCTCTAGCACACATGTTATTACAATGCATTTTTATGTGATGATTTATCTCGCATTTCTTCTGTCAGAGATACTTCATGTGTAATTCTTTATGCATAATCGTTCATTGATTTCATATGCAATAATTTTTTGAATGATTACTATGCTTTAAAAAACGTACAGTACCTAAATTCCATGTATTACAAGTACGCCTATTTCGAATGCATTTATGTATTTTGGGGTGGGCAATGTTACACATGCATCTAATTGCTTAGTTTTAGTAATTTTGATGGACATGAAAACGTGGAGTGGGTGTTGCGTGCTTATCTAGGTTCCTGATCGATACTGTGACCTTATGCCCCTATTCGGCTATAAATCCATTTATTCCCTATATTGGCATAACCGTTCAAGTGCGATTTTCTGAAAAGTCATCTCTGGCCTCACACGAACAGAGCCACATTCCAGCATGACTCTCTGCTACTTCCTTTGCGACCAATTAGTGCAATGACAGAGCAGCAGTCACTATCTGATATTCCTAGATAACACTCCGAGTTCTTCAACAAGATAAAAACTTAGCAAACCTGGAAATCCCCGCTTGCTATGTTTTGATTAGTAATGGAACTCTAATGAGCAACTGATAACTGTCACTTCCTAGTGACATCTTTAATTGACGTCTTATGTCCAGCAAACTTGCGTCAAACCCGGCACCTGTCAGGTATAAATATTACCAACGTTGCCTTAAGCAATGAGAAAGATACGAGCTGCGAGTTCGTTCCCTGTTGCTGATGCCAGCTGCCTGCATGACCCTGTGTTGGTAAAAACTAGCACTCTGTCGCTGCAGCCTGCTATCCTGTGGTGGTGAAGCTGCTGATTACCATTATCGCCGCTACAGCGCGAACTATGGTGCAGTACGCTTGAGGAGCAGAGCAGCCGTCCTCTGCGAAGACATCCAGCCCAGCTGCCCGCGGACGCTGTCACCCCTCCTTCCTCGACGCGCTGAGAGAAGCCGCTGCCTTTCTCGTCCAGAGAAATCCAGTCCCGGCGCTTCCGGTTTACCCTCGCGGGTGACTGGGATATCGAGAGAGACCCCTGAAGGAGATACCAATCCTCCATCATTCTATTCAGAGGTATGGTGTTGACTAAACCCTTAGACGAGAATTCTTGAAACAAACCTTGGCAAAACCAACTTAACTTAAGCTACTTACTTACTTCCCCTTCCACGTGTTAGGCTTAGGTCAGGCACACTGGGGTAGGCTTAGTTAGAAGCACCAGTTGAGTATGTTAGCCTAATGTATATATGACTGTATATATGTTTTATTACTTTTAAACCATTGTATGGCTAAGAAACCATATCAATGCTTTTACAGTTCTATTTCGCAATACTTATCTTACTGTACGTACTTTTTATAATAACAGTTATTGCAATTGTGGCAATACATTTCTCTTGTACGAGAAGAAAGACTGTTCAATAAATGTTAACCCTTTATTGATACACGCCCGTCTCTCTATTCTCTACATACTGTGAAAGTAAACTGCACTAGACTGACTGAGTGAAATCTGTGTCTATTGTTTCACACGACCCTAGAGATCGACTCTTGATCTGAGGAGCAAAGTTGTCATGTTGCACGGTTGTTGGAAAGCTGAATCCCTTCTTGTCTGTGCCAAGGAAGCTGATCACTTCCTATGCAGAGAAGAAAGTTTCCAGTGACCTCTGAGCTAGTTGGTAACACAACCCAATTAAGTTTAGCATAGTCAGTGGAGGCCTGGAATATCCGCAGTTCCACGTCGATACTACTGTTTATGTTATTCCAATGCGCAGGGCCTAGTGGGAAACTAGGAACTACACTACAGTGATCGCTGCTAGTTGTGCATCTTAGTGCTAATAAGGCTAGGCTCAGACAGTGGAGCCACTTCATTTTAAGAGTGGTGCAAATTTTACTTATTTTATTTTTTTAACTGGGCATTGAGCCTTTCTACGATGCCATTACTTTGAAGGAGGTAGGCTGATGCTAAGTTGTGTGATTCGTATCAGGGTTCAGATGTTTTTCCCATTGTCTGATCTTATTACGTCTGGCATTCCCCACCATGGTATTACCTTCCTAACCAGAAAGGTTGCCACTGCTTTGGCATCACAGTGCATGCAAGGGCCAGCTTCGATCTATCTAGAGTATGGACAACAATTACAATTAAATGCCTGTAATTAGCACATCAATCAGTCATGTTGATAGTTGACCTGCAATGCCTTTAAGGGTCCAGTTTGTCTAGGGATGGATGATGCTATGACCTTGAGTGTGGGTTTGGTTGAGTATAATTGGCAAATGGCGCACTCGTTTGAGTACAATGTGAGAAAGTGGCTCTATATATACTGGACCAGAATAAGGTACAGTGTGTATAGAGTCCACAAACCCCAGAGGTATAACCGAGGTTAAAGCCATGTGTGACCTTACTCTCTAAAGTGGTAGCTTGGTCGAGCAGTAAGGCAATACCAGAGGACAGTGTAAAGCATTTGTTGCACACACTCAGTCAGCAAAATGTTTCACACACTCAAGAACTGAACTCTAGGCCAATTGTTTTTATAGCCAAAGATTTAGTTGTTTTATTTTTAGAACTAACAGGTATCAAAATATACTTTTCTCGATATGAGTACTCTCATGTAATTACTTTGCAAAGGGGCAATAAACTTTGTAAACACAATAGGTACAATGGTTGCAGTAGGCAACACAATTCTATACACAATTTACCATTGAGCTCAATGGGTTTTTCTACATAAATGCAATTGATTACTTTATAGATTACTTTTGTAACTTCATAACTCGAGCCTAGATTCAGTCCTGGGGGTCTAAGCTGAAAACAGTTTAGTAAAAACGTTTTAGTTATTGCAATGATTTCTAAAGAATATAAAGGTATTTTTTTTTAAAGTTGACACTAAAAAACTTTTTAGTGCAAAACCAGCAATGTTATCCAATGGAAGGAAATTCAAAACAGGTAAAGTAGGTTCTCGTTACTTTTGTAATCCAGTATTGGACTCTTAGGGTTTAGCACTGGGGTCTCTACCTAAGACAGGTAAATAATGACGTTTTAGTAGTTGGTACGATCTTTAAGGAATATTTGTAACTTTTTTTAATTTTATTTTTATATATATTTTTATTGATTTTCTTGACAGGATACAGATATACATATAACATTTAGAGCGTATCGCTGATACACTGGGCATGCACGTATTACATAAAAAGCGTTCGGTGGTTTGTTTTTGGTCTTTGTTTGAATTGTCCAACGCGATAGTCGTGAGGTTGGTTGTAACATATGTAACGGAAACATATAACATATAAGTGATCATCTGGCGGTTGTAGGTCGACCGTCATGCACTGCGGCTAGTTGTCGGTGTTTGCTTTCTCGCTACTGTCTACGGTAGCTTGTGTGGGTCTAGGAAGCTATCTAAGGATGTCCACATCCCTCTGTTACTTTTCCTCCAGGGTGTGTGTCTTAGTGCAGTTGTGTCTGCCCCTCTTAGGTACGTCACCCAGTTCATCCATTGTTTAAAGGTGGCTTTGGAGGTGTCCTTCCATTTGGCTAGTACTGTTTTTTTTGCGCTAGTGAGAAGGAAGTCAAGTAGGTCTCTGTCTTGTTGTGAGTGAACGTCTGTGCAGATGTGTGCTGTGGTTAAAGTGCCGAATTCTTTTTTTAGGGTACAGCCTAGGACCTTATTGATATAGTCAAAAACCTTCCTCCCGAATGTGCTGTCCTTGCTGCAGTGGAAGATAAGGTGGGCTAGGTCTCCTATTTCTTTGTCGCAGTTCCAGCATCGGTTGTTGTCTTTTAGGCCTCGCTTTGCTAATTTAGCTGGTGTCCAATATGCTTGGTGAAGCAGCCAGAATTTTGTTTGTGCAAGTACTTGTGATATTATGTTGCGTGTAGGGGCCCGCCATATGGTCTGTAATTCTTGTTCTGTCAGTTTCGAGCCTATCTGTGTTTCCCAGTATTCTGTGTTTTTGGCATTGAGTTTTGTGGATGTTGGGCGGAGGAGTTTGTACAGCTGTGATACCTAGTGGCCGGTTTTGTTTATGTTTTCCATGTATTGGAATATTGATGGGGTCCGCCTATCCAGATTTGCTTTGGTGATTGCTGCTTTAATCGCCAGGAAGTTGTATAGCTCTCGGTCTGGGAAAGCATGTTTTTCCTTCATGTTGTTGAACGTGAGGGGCATTCCCTTCTCCTCCATCTGAGCTGGGTGCAAGAGCCCTGTTTCTTTCCATGTTATGTCGAGGGGTCTGCCTCTTTATTTGATTTTGGGATTTATCCAGAGTGCTACCCATAGTGAGTTTCTGATGCTTATCTCAAGTTTTTGGTGTACCTTGAGTAGAGCTTGTTTTGCTAGTTTGAAAATCGGGTTCCCTTTTAGTGCTTTTTTGTTGGTGGTTAGGAGAGTGAGAGGATCGGTGTTGCAGAGGATGACTTTTTCTAATAGTAGCCAAGTCGGGTGTATTGTTGATTGTTGAGCACCCAGTGCATCCCCAGCCTGGCTACTGCGGCCAACTGGAAGGTTCTAGGTTCTGCTACGTTAAGGCCCCCTTGCTCTTTCTTTAGTCTCAGTTTTGCAAGGCTTATTCTCGGTTTTTTAACTCTCCTTAGAATTTGTTAAGAGTTTGGTCTGTTTTCTTGTGGAAGTAATTGGTTAGTTCTAGTGAAAGCATGCTGACTAGGTAGTTGACAATTGGGGTGATCATCATTTTGACCGTTTCTATTCTTCTCCACCAGGTGATGGATTTGGGCGACCATTTTTCGAGCAGTCCCTTTATCTTGTCTAGGGTGTTTTTCTCGTTCTGTTGTAGGGTGCTTTTTAGGTTCCTCCCGAAACTGATGCCTAGGTATTTGATAGATCTAGCTTGCCATGCTAGCCCTGAGTTACCTAGTGCCTCTTTCGTTGTGTGTATGTTTAGGGGCATACACTCTGTCTTTACTCTGTTAAGTTTGTAACCGGAGTGAGATGCGTAGGTGTCTATGGTGTGCATGAGGGCAGGTAGCGACTTGGCTGGGTCTTCTGTTGTGATTAGTAAGTCATCTGCATAGGCAGCTAATTTGGCTGTGGTTTTGTTTATTGTTATGCCCGCTATGTTCTCGTTGGCGATGATGTCTCTGATCAGTGGTTCTAATGCTAATAGGAACAGCAGTGGAGATAGTGGGCAGCCTTGCCTGGTCCCTCTCTGTAGGTCAAAAGGGGTTGAGGTCGTGCCATAGATAGCGATCTGTGCTATGGGGTTTTTGTAAAGGGCCATGACCTTCTTTATGAAGTTGTCTCCCAGATTGTTCGCCTTCATGCATTGTTCTAAGAAGTGCCAGGAGACTCTCTCGAAGGACTTTTCTGCATCGAGCGTTATTGCGACTGCAGAGTTGTGTGAATTCGAGCAGTGCTCAGTGATTTGACAGAGGAGTCTCATGTTATCGCTTGACATTCGTGTTTTCATGTATCCTACCTGTATGTTTCCTATTAGCTGTGGGAGCAATCTGTTGAGTTTTGTAGCTAGTATTTTGGCATATATTTTGCAGTCTAGGTTAATGAGTGAAATTGGCTGGTAGTTTTTTTGGCCATTGTGCGCCTTTGCCCTCTTTGGAGATGACTATGATGTTGGCCTGAGACATAGTCTCTTTTTTTTTTTTTCTTTTTTTTTTCCTCATTTGCCGACTCACCACCCATAACTTCTAACTTAATCCACCACTGGGCTTTTATTTATCTCATTAGCTGGTTAGAGTAGTGCGGCGTAGACATCACCTATTTTTGAATCCGGCCTTTCTCTAAACGGTCCTTCTTGGCCGCCTGACTCAACAAGTGTGTCTTCCTCCTGCTCTGTTTTCCGTCTTGGGATACCATATATAAGATACCAGCGAGATAGGCGCGGGCTTAATCATCGGAAATCATAGTAAAATATTTTCAACCAAAACATAGAAGGAAGGGTACCCAAAATCCTCGATTTCTCATAGTATGATCTAAAATATCAAGCTTAGCCATATACCTCATAGCTAAAATCCAATCCATTAAATTAGGGCTGAGTGGTGAGACCCATAACTTGCATATCTCTCTACGCGCTAGCAACATAGCATAAAAAGTAAGTCTAACATTATTATTCATGCTTTTGTTTTCTAAATCATATCTTCCTGTTATAATTAATTCGGGGCTTACCTCAATGTGCAGGTTCAGAGATTTGGATAAGGAATTACTTACATCCAGCCAGAATTGCCTTATATTTGGACAAGAGACGAACATATGTAGGTCATCCACATTTGGGGCTTTACATTTCGGACACCCAACAACTCCGCCAACTTTAAATTTGGAAAGTCTATAAGGAGACCAATATGCCCTGTGGATGGTAAACAAAAGATTTTGCCTTAGGTTTGCAGGTTTGACAATACTATAAAGCATAGACATTGTTACTTGCCATTGGTTTTCTGTCGCGATCCTTGGCAAGCTGTCCATCCACAGGGTCTCTGGTAGAACAAATGGTCCATCTTCCATTTCCAATATCGTTCAGTACCAAATGGCCACTTCCTTCTTAAAGATCCCTATCTCCAGCTTCAACTCAAAGTCATTCTTAGTTCCAATCACAGTTTCCGAATCATTAGCCCAACTTTGGATCTGTAGATACTTGTATCTCGAAAACACCAAACCCCACATTTGTTGGCATTGGCCCCATGACAAAAGTTTACCATCCTGAAACAAATCTTTCCATCTTTGCAAGGCAGGTTCCTTTTTCAAATGTAGTGCTAACGCATCTTTTGTCCAAAATGGAGCACCAGGAGAGTCCCAAATTGGAGCCATATAACTAAAGTAAGGCAATTTTAATAACTTTCTTATTTTGTACCATATTTCAGCCAGATCCCGCAAAATCTTAAGTCTCACCTTTTAAAAAAATTTGGGATCAGCAAACTTATACAGAAAACCAAAATCATCATATCCAGAACTTTTCAACAGGATTCCAAATATTTCTCCAATCGTAGATTTAAGTAGGGTACCCAACAACATCCTACAGTTTTTTAAACAAAAGGCCCATGCATATATTTGAATATCTGGGGCCGCCAAACCTCCTTTATTAATTCTCCTCCTTAACATTTTCCATGATATCCGAGAGCCCTTTGATGCCCAAATAAATGATGTTATCTCGCTCTGTAGTTTAACCAACCATTCTTTTTTAAATCCAAGTGGGATAGTCTCAAACAAAAATGTAATTTTTGGTACAATCACCATTTTTACAAGGTTAGTCCGGCCATATATCGAAAGGGGTAGATTCATCCAACCTTTTAATGTGGCCGCGACTTCTATTTTAATCCTGTCAAAATTAGTTTTAGCTAATTCTTCCATATTTTGTGTAATCCTAACTCCCAGATATCTCATTTCTGATTTAGTATTTACCCCCTCCGTATCAAGATTCCAGGCCATTATTTCAGTCTTATCCTGATTTATCTGGTATCCAGAGATCTTTCCAAATTCTTTCGTTATTTTGACTAGATTCTCCAAAGAAGACATCAAATTAGAAGAATAAATAATATCATCTGCGTATAAACCAAGTTTTTTTGACCAATCATTAACCACAAAAGGGGGTATCTCTTCTGTAGCTCTAATTCTACAAGCCAGAGGCTCTATATACAAGTTGAAAAGCAAGGGTGATAGAGGACACCCTTGTCTAGTACCCCGCATTACTTTGATAGGATGGGTGAGAATTCCGTTAACTAAAACACGCGATATTGGTGAGCAATACAATGAAAAAAGAGATTGCGTGAAATTCTCTCCTAAATTAAGATATTGCAATAATATTTTCAAGTATGTAAAAGTCTATCAGCTAAAATTTGTGAAAAGAGTTTATAGTCACAGTTCAAAAGTGAAATGGGTCTGTAAGCATCTAAACTACTTGGAGATTTTCCTGGCTTAAGTATTAGGGTGATTGTTGCCTCGTTCCATGAACTTGGTATTGTTGCCTCCCCTCTAAAAACTTTATTAAACAGGTGACATAGCGTGGGAGCAATTATATCCCCTAACACTTTATATACCTCAGCTGGGAGACCATCCAGGCCGGGTGCTTTCCCTCTTTTGCTCTCCTTAATCACTTTAAACACTTCATCTTCTGTGATTTCCTTATTTAACTCCTCCGCCCAATTAGCTGAAAGTGGTTTCACCAGGGGTAGCCAGCTTTCTATCTCTGTTTTGCTAGGGCAGAGATCCTCTGTATAAACATTTACAAAGTAATCGTAAAGTTTCTGCAATTTCTTTACTTTCTGTTATGACTTCTCCTGAATCTGCCTTTTTAATCTCCTTTATTTGATTACGTACAAGATCTTTTTTTGCTTTCCAGGCCAGTAATTTGCCACATCCTTCCCCATATGAGAAGTGGGCCAACTGACTGGCTTCCCATCTTTCTTTAACTCTTTGTGTAAGTACTGCTGTGAGTTCTATCTTTAGATCTAGAAGTTTATTTTTAGCTGCCTCTTCAGATATGTTTCCCCCCTGTAAGGTTTGACCGACTTCCCAAGCTCAAATTTCTTTCTCCAAATTAGTAATTGTATTATGATATAGCCTCCGGCTCTTTGCCCCCTGAGCTCCCAGTCTCCCTCTCAGGAATGCCTTACATGTCTCCCAGACTATATCGTCCTTAGCTGATCCTTCATTCACATCCAGGAAGACTCGTAACTCATCCTTTAAGGATTCTAAATACTCTTCATCCGCTAAAATAGTGCGGTCCAGCCTCCAGACAGAACTCAATTCATCTGTTACTAGTTCTAGATTTAGACTCACAGCTGAATGATCTGATAGATGCGCTCCTATATGTACCACTTTCATAACTCGGTCTTTCAACCTGATATCTACTAAAAAGAAATCTATTCGTGAACTGTGATTGTGTTTTTTATTATAGAAGGTGAATCCTGTTTGCTGTACTGCTTTCAATCTCCATATGTCACATAGACCTTGCTGTGCCATAATCATCCTTAACTTGGCTGCCATTTTACCATTTACTATTGCCCTGTTATTTCCCGTTCTATCTAACTTCCAATCTAACACTGTGTTAAAGTCTCCGGCCATAATTATTTTTCCTGAAAATTCCATTAATTCTATCTCAATTTTATCTAGTATTGTTGGATCATTAACGTTCGGGCCATAATATCCAACTATTACAAATACTTCCCCTGCCATTCTTAACTTGACGATCACCCATCTTCCCCTTCTGTCTACTGATTTATCTTCAATAACAATGTCAGCCCCTTTCCTAATCAAAATTGCCACCCCCTTTGTTACTATATCTTGAGATGTAAAGATGGCATTAGCAATCCATTTTTGAGCACTGAAAATCTCCTTACTTTCTTTCTCAGTTAAATGGGTCTCTTGTAAAATAATCACATGAGCAAGGGAGTCTTCTAAATATTTCAATATCGATAGTCTCCTTATTTTAACCCGAAGACCATTCACATTCCATGTAAGGAACCTTAGCTCCTTATTCTTAGCCCCTCTCATAATAGCTCGCCCATATTTCCTATTTTCTCATTTGACGGCGAGAAAGCTCCTGAGGAATATTTTTCTTGTTTTCTCCCCTTACCCTCCCCCTCCCCTCCATCCCCCTACCTCTACTCCTAACCCTACCCCCACCCCAAAGCCTACCTACACTATCACCCACCCCTCTTCCCTCCCTGGAAAACCCAACCAAAACTCCCAAGGCCTAGGCCAGTGGATGTCACAGCAGCGGTGCCTCTATTTATCCATATAATTTATTTAAAAAAAAAAATATATATATATATATATATATATATATATATATACATATATATATATATATATATATATATATATATATATATATATATTTTTTTTCTCTTTTTTTTAATCTTTCCTTAAAAGGTATAATCAGCGATCAGAGCATTTACTATTAACCTTCTTGAGAGAGATCCAGAAAGGCATCTACCTCTTCCACTGTACGAAACGTGTGCATCTTATTTTGCCACATTACTTTAAAAAAGGCAGGGAATTTCAACTGAGCCGTTGCCCCTATTGCTCTAAGGGGTACCAATCGTTTTCCTAATTCCCACTGTCTACTGGCTATGGCAGGTGACAAATCTGACCTGATATCAACTGCAATTCCGTCCACCAGTATATTCTTTTTCTTGAGAGCCGCTGTCAGAATCTTCTCTTTTAGAGTATATGTTAAAAAATTAATCAAAATTTTTCTTGGTTTGGTGCAATTTGGGTTAAACCGGAAGGGGTCTCGATGCACTCTCTGAATATCACGTAGCAACATTTCTTCTGTCTCCACTATCTGTAATTCCTTTTTCAACAATTGCACTACATAACTTTTTATATCTGACCCCTCCTTCCCTTCAGGCACTTTTAGAATTTTCAAATTATTACGTCTTTGCATATTCTCCAATCTCTCAACTCTCTCATCAGATTCTCTATCTCTGAATTTTATATTCTCAATTTCCTTGCGATTATCCAAAATTCTTCCCTGCATAACTTTCATCTCTGACTCAATAACTTCCGTACGAGTACTTAATTTGTCAATTTTATCCTCTAGTAAAGTGCATGTGGCACTTATACGTTCCTGATTTCTTCTGGAGGCTTCAAAATCCAAATGGATATCTTTTTCCAATTTCCTTAGCAGTGCCAAAACTGACGTATCAGGTGTGTCTAAGTTGTCTTGCTGAACAAAATTCTGCTCTTTTTCAGATACTTCTAGGGATATCAACGCTTTTTCAATGTTTGACCTATCTGTTATCATTGAGGGTGTAACATCACCCATATCTTTTACTAGCCCCAACAGTTCTTCAGAGACTTCTGAGACTTCCTCTCCTGTTGTATTTTGTAGTCTTTCAGGGGTTTGTGATATAATCAACTGTTGGGACCCCTCCTCGTTGATCACTTCTGCAGACATTATAACATTTTCTCCCTTGTCTGTTTACATCTCAATTGCGAGTACCTGAAAGGGATTTGGAGTTAACAGAGTCGACCAATCTTGTTCTTCTATGGACTCAGGCGGAGGCTGCACTGACTCACAAGTAAAGTCTTGAGCCTGGGATATGAGATGTGGTTTCAAGACCAGTACCTTAGGAACTGGTTTAAAATATGAATTTAACGAAGGGGTTGTTGCAAGCTTATATCCTGCCCCTTTTTGCCTCCCTTTTTTTTTTCCTTTCTTAAAGAGCACTCTCCAGATTTATTGGGTTTAGCATCTTTTTCCAAGCGCTTTTTAACGTTTTGACCAGAGCATGTGGATTTGGTGCAGTTAGTACGAAAATCGACGAGGCGGGGAAAACATGGCGGCCGGCTAGCTAGCGGGTCGCGGATGTCGGGAGCAGTAGCGGTGCCGTGCTGAGGCAGCTGTCAGCGGTGGAGCACATACGCAGTTCCAAAAAGGAGTTTACCATCCCGAGGAGCGGGCTTTGCCCGCAGAGGTTCCACTACGAGCTATCGGGCAATTTTGGAGGCCGTTTGTCGGCCGATTCTTGGCGTTTCACAACGCATGGCGGAGGCCTCAGCCCAGCCGAGTGCGAGGAGGCGGAGTCACGTCCTTCAGTGGAGGAGGTCGTGGGAGAGGAGAAAAAAATTTGACTAACTCACCCCCTGTCACCATGGTGGTGAGAAGCGCTGAAGGTTTACCGGCGCTTACACAGGCAGCAGAAGCAGATGCAGAGGCAGATTTAAAGCAAGTAAGGAGAGGGGCAGATGCGAAGGGGCAGTTGTTGGGGCATCCTAGGTATTTATTAAGGAGCAATAAATCTGATAACACCAACAATTTTGATAATAAAGAATTTGCTCTGGGGAAGCCTAAAACATTACAATTGCAAAAAAACGTTAAAAAGGCCTGAGACATAGTCTCAGTGACTTCCCCTTTCTTTCCACAGTGGTTGAAGACTTTCATTAATATTGGTGTTAGTTGGTCTTGGAAGGATTTATAGAATGGTGCAGTGTACCTGTCTGGTCCCGGTGCTTTGTTGTCTTTAAGGCTCTTAATGGCTGTCGTGACTTCTAGAGTTTTGATGTCTTGGCCTATCACTAGTGCTTCTTCGTTTGTTATCTTGAGTAAGTTTAGATTTTCAAGGTAGGTCTTTGTTCCTTCATTGTCCATGTTCTCATCTTTGTTGTACAGCCCCTTGTAAAATTCTGTGAATGTGTGTACGATGTCTATGTGGCGGGTGTGAGTCTTGTTGTTGGTGTCCGTGATTGTTGTGATATAGCGTTGTCTCTGCTTGTGCTTGACGTATGATGCTAGTGTTTTGCCAGCCTTGTTTGCCTCACACAGGTTTATCTCCTTGTACTTCCTTATCCATAGCCCTGCTCTTTTGCATAGAATTCTGTTGTATTTGTATTTATTCTTTGTAAGTTCCATCAGTGTGTTTTGGTTAGCTGTGTCTTTTATGTGTCGAGCCTCTAGCCTTTTGATTTCATTTTCCAGCTGGGACAGTTGGGCCTTCGCCTCCCTGTCTCTTCTGGCCTTGATTTCTATTAATATGCTTCTAATGGTTGCCTTGAGTGCTTCCCACAGGATTTTGGGGTCTACCTCTGGTGTGTCATTGTTTTTGATGTAATCGTCAATGGCGTTCAGTACTTTGCTCTTATCTTCTTGCTTGGCGATGGTAGTTAGGTTGAGTCGCCATCTCCGGGATGTGTGTTCATTCTGTCTTCCTGTGAGATGCAGGCTAATGCAGGCATGGTCAGATATAGTTCTGGCAGCGATATCTGTGTGTTCTATTAGGTGTGTGTGTGTTCCTGATATGAGAATGTAGTCTATTCTGCTGTATGAGTTGTGTGGGTTCGAATAGGTGTAGTCTCTGGTGTCAGGGTGTTGTAACCGCCATGGGTCTGCTAAGTTGAATCTGCTGCATATGTTCGTTAGTGTCTTGTGGGACGTCGGTGTGCGTGCTTGTGTTTTTGATTGTCTGTCCAGCACTTAGTCTAGTGCCATGTTGAAGTCGCCCGCTACGACCGTCATGCTATTCGTGTTGTTGGTCTCCAGATTCTTCGTTACCCCCTCCCAGAATGGTTTGTCATCGGTGTTTGGTGCATAGATGTTTATCACTAGTATTGTCTCTTCTCTTTGAAGATGTGTGGTCAGAAGTCTGCCTTCATTGTCGTGTTCTACCTTCTCTATCTTAATATTTGATTTACTGCTGGTCAGAGTAATGACCCCTCTCTTTTTGCCCATCGCCGGCGAGCAGGCTACCTGACCGATCCATTTCGCTCTGAGTTTGCCTGCTTCCTCAGTGGAAAGTTTGGTTTCTTGTAGCAAGATTATGTCCCCTTTGGTCTAGGCTAAGTAGTCTAGTATCGTTTTCTCTTGATAGGATGGTTAAGGCCCTTGACGTTGAGGGAGACGATCTTAAGGTCTGATGATAGTGTGTTGTTAGTAGACTGCGTCATTTTTAATACTGCTGTGCGCTGTGTGTGTTCTCTTTGCAAGTATCCTAAAGCTCACTGGTCTGTGGTTTGGGCTCGCTGCATGTGTGTGCTCTGGTGTACTCGGTGTTGACGGTGGTCTAACCACAATAATAGCGGTGGCTGCGCCAAGGACATAGACTGGACATACTTGACGGACAAGACTTGACAAGACATGACAAACAGGACGGGCATCTCCCCTCACCCCTCCTTCAAGTCACTTCTCCCTCCCCTCCCTCCCCCCCTCCCCCTCATACTACTGCTTTGTGCTGTGGGCCTGCAACAGCAAGGTCTCCTCCGCCCGTCATTACCCCGGGATATTGAGTCTGAGGTAGAGTGTTGCGATCTGACATAAACTCTTAATGTGAAACGTTAAAAGGATATATAGCTCTGTGGAAAAAGTCACTTTGGTCTGAGGTAGATTTTGTTGCATTTCTGTGGCTTGGAAAGTCCGGATCGAGAGGTAGTTGGAGGGTCTTGTTTGATTGTGCTCCGCCTCTTTCTTTTCGGCCGCTGGGCCTTAGTCCTTGTGTGGATTTGTTGATGCACCTCTCTTGGCCGTAGGTACTGAGGCTTCCATGTCCGGTGACAGTTCTCCTGGATACTCCAAAGTTAGTGTGGCCCCCTTGTTGAATATTTTGAATCTTGTGGGGCCTGCAAAGGAGAAAATGTTTTTTCTTCTCAGCTTGTCTCTCTGGGCAAGAAACCCTTTTCTAATGTCCACTGTCGGTTTCGAGTAGTCTTGCGTGAGGATGATTTTGTGTCCGTTCCATAGCAGATTGGAATTCTTCCTCGTTACTCCAAAGATGGCGTCTGGTTGGTGCGATCTGATAGGCTTGCATATTATAGGCCTGGGACCTGCTCTGCTGGCTTGTCTGTTGGCTGGGACTCTGTACTCCTTGTCCAGCTCGAGGGGGCTGTCGAATTGGAGTTTTGTGAGTTCGGGTATGAGTTTCTGTATTAGAGTCACGCATGATCCGGCTTTGTCTTCTTCTCCTTCTGGAACTCCTAGAATTCTTATGTTGCCTTTTCTGTTTCAATCTTCGAGCTCTGCTGCTTGTCTGCGTAGTTCGGCCGTTGCTTTGGCGATGTTGCCTATGGCCTTCCCTGTGAGTAGGGATCTGTCCTCAATGTCACTTACTCTTTGTTCCACCGCTTCGACTTAATTGTTCGTTGCATGGATGTCTGCCCTTATTGCTGCCAGTTCTAATTCAATCTTGTCTGCTGTCTTTTTTGTGGACTTCGCAAGGTCGTGTACCTCTGCCAGCTTTTTGAGGATACTGTCTAAGGTGCTACTAATGTCTGCTTTTAGTTTTATGGGTGATTCTGCACCAATCTCTGGTCTGTTTTTCTTTAGTTGTTGGGCCAGTTTGTCTTCCCTTCCCGCCATTCTGACCGCTGCTTTTTGCCTGTTGTGTTGTCCGACAGGGTGTCGCGATCCGTGTTTGGCTGCCCTCTCTTCCTTGGTTTCTCCTGTCTCTGCCTCCTGTTGTTGGCCTGTGTCCCGCTAGTGCATTTCTTGTAGGTTTCCGCTTGTTAATGTCTTTATTTTGCTATGATTTTCCCCTTTTTGGGCCCCCTTTCTTCTGTTGTTTGCCTCGACTGATTTGGGAAGTAAGCTTCTCTTGTAAATCTCTTCTGGGTCGGCTCTTGTTTGGGGCGTTTGATTCCTACCCCGCTTACGAAAGTGGCGCCTCTCAGGGGAGTACAGGTTTCGGTTTCGCTTCCCTGTGTTAGGTTATTCTTTATATGCCTGACAGGTTGTGACAGAAGAAACGAAGAAAGGACTAATAGCACAGAAAACAACAAGTTTTGCAAAGAGCTCCAACAATCTGACCACAAAACAAAATGGCGCCAGAGGGAGTCGTGGAGGTCGCCGCAGCATAAGCGCACCGCCGCAGACTGAAACAACAGGAACCTGCAACCGGACCCCAACACGCACCACACAAACCAAAACAGTGAGTGGATGCCATCCACAGCAGCGCAACAACCTACCGCTCACAGCACAAGGATATAAATAGACCCAGGCACAGGCAAGCAAACCTGAAACCCACACTCCCCTGGGCGGCGCCATTTTGGAAAGGGAAAAAACAATGCCCCAGAACTACGCCACTTAGAGCGTACGCCACAACAATAACCTGCACATACCTAAGGGCAGAGAATGGCAACAGGCCCCGCCAGCACAGTAGAACGGCCTCCCGCTTGCAGCGCCAACACAGTGGGGGAACCCAAGCACAAGCAAACAAATCCGGAACCCACGGGTTGCGCCATCTTGAAAAGGGAAACGAACGACTACAACCCTATCAATGGTTTCCTATGGCAGAAATTTAGATTACTAGCAAACACGGTTGTGATTATTTTTGCGGTTCAGTACTGGGCTACAAGGTACAGTACTGACTTCTCTCCTGATCCCAGGTGAGTATTTCGAAATCTGTTATTCGGCTGATTTTAGATGAATATTTTAAAGTTTCAAAACTTCACACTTAGAAGACATTTCGAGTCGAACCAGTCAATGTTATCCTATGGCAGGAAAGTGAGTCATCGGTTTTCAGGTGAGTACTCGACTGGTGAAGTTAAGGTTCTGGGCATAGACTCAGGGGCCCCCAGGGTCAGGTAGGTACAGTTGGTACACCCTCAGCGGCACAGGGGTGGCCGGGTGCAGAGGTAGTTAGGCCCAATCTTATCCAATGAGAGGCAGGGGGCCTTCGGTGGGTGGCTGCTGGCTAGCAGGCCACGCGGCTGTGGGAGCTGGGCTCCTGGTCACTTGCTCAGGGCAAATGGGGAAGTAGAATAGGGTACAGGTTGCACTCCCAGGGGCACTCTGGCGGCGGGGTGCAGAGTGCTTTTGAGCCGTGGGGCGCTCAATGTTATTCAATTAGGATCTGGAAAAGGGAACAAAGGCTGCAGGCTCGGGGACGGAGGATCTTCTGGAGCGACCAACACTTCGAGAGGTAAGTTGGGATCTTGGAGGATAGGTAGGCACCCATGAGTTGGGCACAGGAGGCCGTGGGGCGCTGGGTGCAGGGGTGTCTTTTGAGGTCGGGAAATCTTACCCCCTTCTAGTCGCGGGCGGAGGGATCCTTTGTCCTGAGGCTGCAGGCTTCGTCAGGGTCTTCGAGGAGGGTCTTGGGCACTGGATTCCAGGTCAGAATCGCCGGAGGGACGTCCTCAGGGTCTTGATTCACTCTGGCACAGGCCAGGCTGGGCGGGTGCGGAGTGTTCAGGGTTCGCGGTTCCGGGCTGATGCCAGGGCTTGTTACTTGCTTTGAGCAGTACCACTGCTCGTGGGAGACCCAGGTAGTCAGAGTCACAAGGCAGTCAGGTCCTCCGGGGTCTTTGAGGTTGCTGACCACTGGAGATGCTGGAGTTTAATAGGAGCAGGTTTGAGGGTCGACAGGCCGGTAGGGCTGGAGCCAAATCAGTTGGGTTCTTCCTCTTTTTAGCAGCTGCACTGCAGGTCTTCGTGTTCCTTGATCTTCTTTCTTGTTTTGTAATCTTGATCTGAGGAAGAAAGGTTCAGGGAGCCCCTAAATACCGAATTTAGGGGTGTTACAGGTAGGGCAAGCGCAGGGACCAATGGGTCCCTGTCCTGGGGTGGGTACACCACCTAGCCTGCTCCTCTCCTATGGGAGGGGGGCAGGAGCCTAGCTGTGATTGGGCAGGGCTCCACATCTTCAAGATGGCCGGAGCCCGGGGTCGTGCTTCACCTAGTCTCCCCCACTTGAGGGGTGGGGTTGGCATGGGCTGGCACACCCCCTTTCCTGACGTAGTTTTTCCCGCCAGTCTTCCTGCCGGAGTGGGGGTCAGAACTGGTGGGGGCCAGTTGCTGGGTAGAGCAAATGGTCTGGAGAAGCACACAGAGGAGGCATGCCTTTGAAGCTTCCCCCTGCCTGTCTTTGGGGAGGAGACCTAGAACCTCGCCCAGGATGTGCATTGTTGGAGGCCCTGGAGAGCGGGGAGATCACCACCCAAGGGTCCAGCAACATGTCTGCTGTGTGGCAGCCTCTGCAGCCTCTCAGCCCAGACGTGGATTGTAGGTTAGGTTTTCTGGGGGCATCTCTAAGATGCCCTCTGGTGCATTTTACATTAAATCCCACACTGGCATCAGTATCGGTTTAATGTGCTGAGAAGTTTGGTACCAAACTTGTCAGTCTTCAGTGTAACCATTATGGTGCTGTGGAGTTCGTAATGACAACCTCCCAGCACCATATACTCTGAATGGCATCACTGCACTTACAGTGCCCAGGAAAGGCCCTGGGTACTGTAGGGGCACAGGGCTCATGCACCGGTGCCCACACCTCTGGCATAGGGCATCCAGCTAGAGGGGTGACTGAAGTATGCCAGGGCAGTGGGTTCTGTGGTCATGGCACACAGGGATGTGTGCCATGTCGCCTCTTTGTTTAGTTCTGTACTTCAACACTCAGTCTGCAAAGGCAGTGTGTGGTTGTCATGGTACAGGGCCCTCTGACGGTGGCACAATAAGTGCTGCAGTCCTCAGGGGTCTTCTCTGGTCACCATGCCCTTGGTACCTAGGGTGAGATAATGGAAGGAAGGCACTCCTTTCTTTTACAATATGTAATTTTGTTCCTCTATTTTTCACATGCGTGCTGCAGCGGTGGCACGTTTGTCCTGCTTCCGTGCCTGCTAAACTACCAACCTAACTTGAGTGGATGAACCTCTCAACCTCTGCGCACTGTTGCTGCTAGTGAATCACACTAGAAAAATCATCATTTTCAATTTCATTTCATTTCTTTCAAAAATAAAATTATTTTCACATAACCAAATTCACCTTTCTTCTTTGAAAGTATGATATTTAATCATCAGTTCTTTTGCAATAAATTCAAACATATAAACAAGAAACACAACAGTTCATAATTTCACTGTTTCAGCAAAATACAATCTTTTCTTGACAACTTATAGTTGATGTAGCCCGATGCATTTCGAGTCCTTGATGGACTCTTCCTCAGGGGCCTAAAAATATGAAAATCTTATATCAGCAATTTCAGTATAATATCCAGTTTTTTCTTATCAGTTTCAAGTTACAAAAACCTACAGATGCTCACAACAACGAAATATCATGTACAGAAAATAATGGCTGCATCATGCACTTTTTAAACCTTTTACATCTGGAAACCACCACCATTACACCTCAAAACGTGAATGTGCTGAAGAAAATATATACTCACAACCAAACCACGAGGTTGTGATACCTGTAAACAGAAGTTCTGACTGTAAATGCATGCTGAAAACGTTTACCAATACCCTAAATCTAAAAACCGCCTCGTGGAGCGTCCGCTTACCTCGAGTCTTTGTAAGTGGGAAACCACCGCGTTTCCGTATCAATTCAAAAATGCCACCTACAACGGAAGTATGACAATCCTTAGCTTCGTGCTACAAACTTCTGTGTTTTCTTCTGCTAACCCCCACGGACGCCCGTTCTTACCTCGACGCTAAACACCAACTCCTAACTCCACTCCCTGCCGATTACAAGCCCAACACCGGGCTCGCCAGGTTAAAAACACGTAGTTTCTCAGGAGACAGTGAAAACGGACTGATTCAAAACTCTCGGGCGTGCCATTTTAGTAAAGTCTGACAAAACGAAGCCATCAACACTCGGGGAAATATACTCAACGGCCAAAAGCCAAACGGAATCACTAAATTACTACCCTAATAAAAACCATGAATACCTCTCACTACCAATTGTGCTCAAGGCAAAATGATAAATAATGAAAAACGTGAAAAAATAATAAGGTGCTCAAAAATAAAAATTGCATGAAGATTATTTACAATATAAATATAGTACATTTAGTGCATTTCAACCATGTATGGAGTGTACATGTATGGAAAATGTGGTCAAAAATTCACATGCTAAAGAGAGGCTTGGCCAAAACCTCTACATGAATCTAGCCTGGCATACAGTGTCTTTCTTACAAAAAGCATGTGTAATCTATCTTTTCATTTAAACCTTTAGGTTCCTGGGTCCCTAGGTACCGAATCCAAAATATCTCTCTTTGTAGGAGGCATCTGGTGAGATCCACTCCTTCTCGTGATTCAGTTTTCTCCAAAACTGAAAACTGTAGCTGGGAGATGTTGTGCCTATTTTCTGTCCAATGTTTAGCTAAATTACTCTTGATGTTAACATTCCTGATAGTACTTTTGTGTTCGGATATTCTTGTTTTTAGTTTTCTTTCCGTTTTCCCCACGTACAATTTGCCACAAGGACATTTGATGAAGTAGATCACACTTTTGGAGTTGCAATCACTGTCATGATGTAAATCGATGGTTTTCCCTGTCTGGGGATGATGCAAAGTATTCCCAACAATCACATTATGGCAATGCACACAGTTCATGCATCTTTTCATTCCTTTATGGGTTAATCTTCTTTTGATTATGGGTGTTTTCAACAACTCCTTTAAGTTTTTCGATCTGTTATATGCAAACATCGGTTTTTGTGTCAGTAAAACGTCCAGAAATGCTAAAAAATTTTCTTGCAACAGAATGGAACATCAATGGGATTTGCGGGGGCCCCCGCATATGCCAACACGTACATGGCTAAATTTGAAGCAGACTATATTTACTCGGATAAAGAATGGCAGGATCACAGCCTGATATATCAAAGATTTATCGATGATATTTTTGTATTATGGTCAGGCAACAGAGAAATGTTGGAGGAAAAAATCATGATTTTAAACACTCATGTAGATCAAATCAAGTTCACTCACACCATCAGTGACCACGAAATAGCATTTCTGGACGGTTTACTGACATTGAAAAATGGAACATTACAAACTGAAGTGTTTCGGAAAGAGACCGATGTTAACAATTCTTTATTGTTTCAGAGTTTTCATCCTCAGAATTTAAAAATGAATTTGCCCTTGTCGCAATACATGAGAATAAAACGGATATGTTCAGAATCTGAGACCTTGGAAAAACATTTGGAAATACAAGAAGGAAAATATGCATCTAGAGGTTACCCGGAGAGTGTACTAAAGCAAACCAAGGACAAGGTAGCCAGGTTCAATAGGGAGAATCTCCTGGAAAAGAAACCAAAGAAGACCCTGGACAGACAGGTGTTTGTTTCAAAATACTCCACAAGCTCATCAAAAATAAAAAAACATAATAATAAGACACTGGGAACTTTTGTTACACGAACCAGACTTTGGAGGCATTTTTCTGCAAAAACCGATGTTTGCATATAACAGATCGAAAAACTTAAAGGAGTTGTTGAAAACACCCATAATCAAAAGAAGATTAACCCATAAAGGAATGAAAAGATGCATGAACTGTGTGCATTGCCATAATGTGATTGTTGGGAATACTTTGCATCATCCCCAGACAGGGAAAACCATCGATTTACATCATGACAGTGATTGCAACTCCAAAAGTGTGATCTACTTCATCAAATGTCCTTGTGGCAAATTGTACGTGGGGAAAACGGAAAGAAAACTAAAAACAAGAATATCCGAACACAAAAGTACTATCAGGAATGTTAACATCAAGAGTAATTTAGCTAAACATTGGACAGAAAATAGGCACAACATCTCCCAGCTACAGTTTTCAGTTTTGGAGAAAACTGAATCACGAGAAGGAGTGGATCTCACCAGATGCCTCCTACAAAGAGAGATATTTTGGATTCGGTACCTAGGGACCCAGGAACCTAAAGGTTTAAATGAAAAGATAGATTACACATGCTTTTTGTAAGAAAGACACTGTATGCCAGGCTAGATTCATGTAGAGGTTTTGGCCAAGCCTCTCTTTAGCATGTGAATTTTTGACCACATTTTCCATACATGTACACTCCATACATGGTTGAAATGCACTAAATGTACTATATTTATATTGTAAATAATCTTCATGCAATTTTTATTTTTGAGCACCTTATTATTTTTTCACGTTTTTCATTATTTATCATTTTGCCTTGAGCACAATTGGTAGTGAGAGGTATTCATGGTTTTTATTAGGGTAGTAATTTAGTGATTCCGTTTGGCTTTTGGCCGTTGAGTATATTTCCCCGAGTGTTGATGGCTTCGTTTTGTCAGACTTTACTAAAATGGCGCGCCCGAGAGTTTTGAATCAGTCCGTTTTCACTGTCTCCTGAGAAACTACGTGTTTTTAACCTGGCGAGCCCGGTGTTGGGCTTGTAATCGGCAGGGAGTGGAGTTAGGAGTTGGTGTTTAGCGTCGAGGTAAGAACGGGCGTCCGTGGGGGTTAGCAGAAGAAAACACAGAAGTTTGTAGCACGAAGCTAAGGATTGTCATACTTCCGTTGTAGGTGGCATTTTTGAATTGATACGGAAACGCGGTGGTTTCCCACTTACAAAGACTCGAGGTAAGCGGACGCTCCACGAGGCGGTTTTTAGATTTAGGGTATTGGTAAACGTTTTCAGCATGCATTTACAGTCAGAACTTCTGTTTACAGGTATCACAACCTCGTGGTTTGGTTGTGAGTATATATTTTCTTCAGCACATTCACGTTTTGAGGTGTAATGGTGGTGGTTTCCAGATGTAAAAGGTTTAAAAAGTGCATGATGCAGCCATTATTTTCTGTACATGATATTTCGTTGTTGTGAGCATCTGTAGGTTTTTGTAACTTGAAACTGATAAGAAAAAACTGGATATTATACTGAAATTGCTGATATAAGATTTTCATATTTTTAGGCCCCTGAGGAAGAGTCCATCAAGGACTCGAAATGCATCGGGCTACATCAACTATAAGTTGTCAAGAAAAGATTGTATTTTGCTGAAACAGTGAAATTATGAACTGTTGTGTTTCTTGTTTATATGTTTGAATTTATTGCAAAAGAACTGATGATTAAATATCATACTTTCAAAGAAGAAAGGTGAATTTGGTTATGTGAAAATAATTTTATTTTTGAAAGAAATGAAATGAAATTGAAAATGATGATTTTTCTAGTGTGATTCACTAGCAGCAACAGTGCGCAGAGGTTGAGAGGTTCATCCACTCAAGTTAGCTTGGTACCTAGGGTACCATTTACTAGGGGCTGATAGGTGTCCAGAGATGCCAATTGGGTTTTAGTTTCAACACAGTTTTAGGGAAGGAACACAGGCCCTGGGTACCTGGTTGACAGGAACCCGGGGCACACTCAGTCAAAGCACATCAGCAGTTCAGAAAAAAGTAGGGGCATACCAAGGCAAGAAAGATGGCACTTTCTCACATACATTGTTACCACCTCCGTGACGTTGGGGATGAACCAGTCAGTCTGAAGTTCCACCAACATATATATTTTTTTGCAGTGTGGGTGCTGGAAGGTGCAATTTAGGCAATGCTATGTTTACTAAGTTCTGGGGCATGACTGCTTTCCTGTGGGTGTGCATCGATATATGAGGTTGTCTAATGTCTGTGTGTAACCCCTGGCTTCCGATAGCTCTTTCTCGTGCGATAATGCTGTTTCTTGCAACTTCATCAAATATAATGTTGCAGACTCTGTGTATGGTCTGTCCTGAGTGAGTTAGGTCTCTGCTGCATGCTGTAAGGGGAGAGTGTGTGTCTCCTCAACAGCTCTGTAAGCTGCCCTTTTTTCCATCTAGTCAACTAGTGCATTTCCCCATGAAATAAAGTCCTTGCCTCGGTATGCGCGGCACATTTTACTACAGCTGCAGGTATAGTGCATTGATTATTAGTTTGAGGAGGTCCTTGCGAATGACGGTGTACATCCAATTCCAGGAAGCCTTGCCTTTTCCCCCTACCTATGCTCGGATACACCGTGGTGGCGACATAGGTTGAGTAAGAGTAGATTGTTACTGTCTTTCCCATGCAGGCTGAGTAAGAGTAGATTGTTACTGTCTTTTCCATGCTCTGGGTGAGGGCTTCAATCAGCAATATCAACTCTGCCGCCTGTGTGAAGCGGTGTAGTAGAAGAGTTAACTGTGCAGTGTCTTGCAGCATTTCCGAAGGTGCTGTCTAAGATAGGATCCTCCTCTGCCTGGCTGGTCCCATCAGGGGTATACGTTGCACAATCATGGATCTCCTCCCCTTCCGGAACTTCATGGGCTACAATGAAGTCTAGGTTCACCAGGTGACATTGCTCTACTTTTAATATGGATGGGAGTGCAACAGTTCTTATCCTGACACCCGTTGCATAGTCAGCATGCTCTTGCTCTTTTGTATTACCGCAATACTGATGTTCTTCATACAGTGTCACGCACGTAGGGGGTTAGGGTCCCAAGTGATATTTCTGCGTCAAGACTGCTGACATGACTCGCCCGTCACTGTGGCTAAATAAGAAATCCTTTTTTTTAACATGTTGTTATTAGCACAGGTGAGCACATTATCTCTGTTTTCAGTATGTAGGTTTCTGATGGATACATCTGCCAGTGGAGTCCTCACCTTGTGAATATCCCCATGCGTCAGCATGGGGATATTCAGGAAATTCTTTTGTAGCTTTCCGCCGACGTGGACGACGTCATACGTCATAGAGGCACGGCATCGCGCGCAGCTCCGCTGACGTCACCAACTCCATAATAGGCCCACGTCGGCGTGATGACATCAGTTCCCTTTTTTCCGCGTCGTCGACGCTAGCGGTTTTCGAGGGATCCTCTGTAGCATTGATAGTAACTTTGTTACTATTGTGATTTTCTGTGTCTTTTCCAGTGTTTCTGACTCCTGTCGTGATGTCGACTAAGAAGACTGGTTTCAAGTCGTGCCCGTGTGGCGAATGCGGGAAGATAATGTCCATCACTGACCCGCATGATGACTGCATATGGGGCCTGAGTTCGGATCACGACGTCCAAGGTTGTCATTCCTGTAGGAAGGTGGTTTCAAGCCGTGCCCGTGTGGCGAATGCGGGAAGATAATGTCAATCACTGACCCGCATGATGACTGCATATGGGGCCTGAGTTCGGATCACGACGTCCAAGGTTGTCATTCCTGTAGGAAGGTGAATACAAAAGCCCTTCGTGAACGTGAGACGAAGCTCCTGGTTGCCAAATTAAAAGGTAAAGAGGCCAAGAAGAGTTTGAGGTCGCGATCGAGGCGGTCGAGGTCCCGGTCGAGGTTGGCTTCGAAGTCGTCATTGGGACATGCTTCCAGATCAACGAAAAAGAAACATAATAAGAGGAAGCATGGGTCAATGCACCATTCAGGAAAGGAGTCGGATGCGAGAGCCAAGTCGCCTAGTAGACAGATTCGAAAGGATATGGTATCTCCTTCTCCGGCACGGGATCCGGAAGGTGAGACCTTGCCCTTGGAGTCGCTGGAGCATTCACCGGCTCAGGTGTCGAATTCCTCTTCGGCTCCGTCTCGGTCTCCAGTTCAGGAGGAGGAAGAGGTTCCCGTTCCTCAGGGTTCGACGACTCCGGCTCACCAACCCGAGTAACAAGAGGAGTCGACTCCGGTGCAGCCTCCTCGAGAGCAGCCGGTTGGTTCGTATCCTCCTTTTCCGGGTCCAGGACAAGACCCTTCGCAGTTCTTAAATGCAATGTATGGTGTTTATGCGAGAACCATGTACCCCTCTGGAGCACCGGCTGGTCCCATGGGTCCTTTGGCATACAATTTGGGAGTTCCCCAAGCTTATGCTCCGGCGCCGGTCTTGCCGTTTATGCCGGCGCCGCCATGGCATCTCTCGGCACCGCCGAAGTCATCGATGCCGTTTCCTGCGTCACCGGCTCCGGACCGACCTCGAGATATCCGGCATGGTCTTCCGACTCGGAGTTCGACGCCGGCTCTGGCTCCTTGTTCGACCCCGGCTCTGGTTCCGGGTTCGATGCCGGCTCCTTCGGAGTCGATTCTGGAACCGATGACGTCTCTCCGGAAGGAGAGGTCGAGGCCTGAAGCCCAGCGCCTTTTGAGGAGCAGAGATATAGGGAAGCTGAGTTTGAAGAGGGTGAGCTTCAAGAGTTGGAGGACTATTTTTATGATTTAAGGGATGCAAGTGGACTGGAACTGTCCCCTGATTGGGATTTAGCCTCGTGTCGGATGCCCCTTCTAAAGATGTGGCCCCCTACCATGTGGTTATCAAGAAGGCAGCAGATCTGCTGAATTTGTCTCTGCCCACTGCGGAGTATAAATCAAACATTTTGACTGAAGTCCTCCATTCTCCCTCGTCTGTGGTGGAACCTATGCTTCCTTTTACTGATGCTTTAACAGATCCTATCCTGGAGGTGAGGAGTAGGCCCCTTACGGCTCCTGCGGTTTCTAAAGCTGCTGCAAGGCGTTCTAGAGTGGCTCCTGGGGACCCAGACTTTTTGTCCTCGCATCCTCTGCCAGAGAGCTTAGTGGTGCAGGCAGTCTGCTCTAAAAGATCTGCAGGTGCATTTCCCTAGGTACCTAGTGATAAGGATTCAAAAAAGCAGGACCAAGCGAAGAAAGTTTTTTCATTAGCAAGTATGGCCCTCAAATCTACGAATACCACTTGCCTCCTGGGACGATATATCCATGCCTTGATGGATACTGTAAAGCAATTGACCCCTAAACTTCCTGAAGAGGACAGACATTTTTAATGAGGTGCTTGCTGACATTCAGGCTGCTGCTCGGCAGGTCATACAGAGCGGAATGGACACAGCGGATTCGGTGGCTAGGGTCATGGGGTCTTCGATTGCCACCAGAAGAGCTGCCTGGTTGAAGACTTCCGAGTTCTCCGCAGATGTTCAGGCTGCTTTAATGGATTTGCCCTTTGATGGCTAAGGCCTTTTTGGTAAAAAGGCTGATGCTGCATTGGAGAGGTTCAAAGACAGCAGGGCAACAACCAGGTCATTGGGTTTGCAAACTAGAGGATCTGTGAGCAAAAGGTATAGGGTCTTTGGAAGATCTTCTTTTTCTCCCTACAAGCAGTCGCAACAGCAGCAGCAGCAGCAAAAATCCGTTGTATAGATCCTACAGGGGCAGGCAAAAAGCTCGTCCTTGGGGACGTCAGGCATCCGCCTCCTCCTCTTCCTCTTCCTCTACCCACCCCCTCCTACAACAGCAGAGCAGCCCTAGATCCGCCATTCCGGATCATGCGGGTCCTGTGGGGGGCCGGCTTACCTATTTTCTGCGGGATTGGGAATCGGTTACATCAGACCTTTGGGTTCTCAATCTTGTGGAGAATGGGTATGCGCTTCCCTTTCGGGACTTTCCCCCAAATTACCCTCCTTGCCAAGGGTTTTGCACGGAGGACCACCTGCTGTTCCTGCAGGAGGAAGTCCTGGCACTGTTAGGAAAAGGTGCGATAGAGGTGGTTCCGGAGCAGGAAAGGGGTCAGGGATGCTACTCCCGGTATTTCCTTATCCCCAAGAAGGATGGCAGACTTTGTCCAATCCTGGATTTCAGGATCTTCAACCTTTACCTGAAGCAGGAGAAGTTCAAGATGTTCACCCTTGCACAGGTTCTTCAAGCGCTGCTGGAAGAAGTCTGGGTGGTGTTGATCGACTTACAGGATGCTTATTTCCACATCCCCTTTCTGAAGTCGCACAGGAAGTATCTCCGTTTCACAGTGGGTTTGCAACATTACCAGTTTGCGGTCCTTACGTTTGGTCTTACTACTGCGCCTCGAGTCATCACCAAGGTGATGGCTGTGGTGGCGGCACATCTCAGGAAGTCAGGGATACCGGTATTCTCTTATTTGGACGATTGGCTGATCAAAGCGGAATCTCCAGAGAAGGTGCTCCATCATCTGCAGGTTACAACTGTTGTACAGGTTGGGTTTTTTGATAAATATACCCAAATCTAGCCTGGAGCCCTCCCAGTGCAACCTGTTCATAGATGCGGTACTGGATACAACTGTATGTCAGGCATTTCCTCCTCCACAACGAATTTGCGACATACAGGAAATGATTCCTTTATTTCACTATGGAGTGGTCGTTCCAGTCCTGAAGGTCCTTCGTCTGCTCGGTCTGATGGCTTCTTGCATTCTGTTGGTCAACCATGCACGCAGGCATATGAGGGTGCTCCAATTGTGCCTCCACAGGCAGTGGTATCAGCACAACGGAGATCTCAGGGAGTCAGTCAGGATCTCCAGAGAAGCTGCGGCGGATTTGACTTGGTGGAGCGTGGAAGGCAATCTGTCTCAAGGAAAGCCTTTTCAACTACCTCCATCGGTGGCCGCAGTGATAACGGATGCATCCACTCTAGGGTGGGGTGCTCATCTGGGGGATCTGGAGGTCAAGGCTCTTTGGTCTCCAGAGGAAATGTTGCTTCACATCAACCTTCTAGAGTTACGGGCGATACGTTTGGCACTCAAGGCCTTCCTTCCTTCCCTTCGCGGTCAGTCGGTGCAAGTCCTGACGGACAACACGACCGCGATGTGGTATGTCAAGAAGCAGGGAGGAGAAGGGTCGCATTGCCTCTGCAGAGAGGCTCTGCGTCTATGGTCCTGGGTTCAGGGCCATCAGATTTGTCTGATGGCAAATCATCTAGCAGGGTTCTGAACATGCCTGCAGACAGTCTCAGTCGGCAGTTCTCAGCCGACCACGAGTGGAGGCTTCACCCAGAGGTGGTTCGTCAAGTCTTTCGGACGTGGGGGACTCCTCTGGTGGACCTGTTTGCCACTCAGGAGAATGGTCACTGCCCGTCATTCTGCAGTCTCCAGTTACTGATGCAAGGAGCGCTGGGAGTTGCGTTTCAGTTGAGTTGGGACTCTCAACTCCTTTACGCGTTTCCTCCCATACCCTTGATTCCTCAGGTTCTGAGGAAGATTCGCCAAAACGGTGCCCAAGTTATATTGATCGCCCCGGATTGGCCAAGAAGGGCGTGGTACACAGATCTTCTCCACCTCTCCTCGTGCCCGCCGCTCTGTCTCCCTCTCAGGGCAGATCTCCTCTCTCAGATGGAGGGGCGGGTTCTACACCCCCACCTACAGACCTTACACCTTCATGCCTGGAGATTGAACGGGGCAACCTGAATTCCTTTTCTCTCCCACATGATGTGGTGGATGTCATCTTATCAGCCAGGCGTGACTCCATCAAGTCTATCTACTCTTATAGGTGGTCTAAATTTGTTGCTTGATGTGGAGAGAAGTCCATCAATCCTTTGAGGGCTCGTTTATCTAACATACTTCAGTTTGCGCTTTCTTTGGCTCAGCAAGGGTTTGCTGTAGCCACAGCCAAAGCTTATCTATCGGCATTGTCGGCATTTCTCTGTTTGCCGAATCAGCCATCTTTATTTAAATCTCCTGTCGATCTGAGGTTTTTAAAAGGCCTTACAAATAAATGTCCTCCTACTCCCTTTATTTTACCTCAATGGGACTTGAATCTTGTGCTCACTTTCTTGATGGGTTCGCCTTTTGAACCTTTGCACAAGTGTCCCTTGAGACTTTTGTCTTTTAAAACGGTCTTCCTGATTGCAATTACCTCGGCAAGGAGAGTAAGTGAGCTTCAAGCTATTAGTTCAAAGCCCCCATTCTTGACCATTCATACTGAAAGAATGGTACTCAGGACCAGGGCTGCTTTTATGCCTAAGGTGGTAACTCCTTTCCATCTGGGGCAGTCCATTACCCATCCTACCTTTTATCCTCCCCTCACCCTTCCAAGGAGGAGGAGAGACTTCATCGCCTGGACCCTAAGAGGGCTGTGATCTCATACCTGGACAGGACCAGAGAGTTCAGAGTGGATGACCAGCTCTTTGTGGGTTTCGTTGGTGCCAGAAGAGCAAGGCGGTGCACAAGCGCACACTTTCGAGGTGGATTGTCTTGTGCATCAAGATATGCTACTCTCTAGCGGGTAAGGAACCTCCTGAAGGTTTAAGAGCTCATTCCACTAGAGCAAGGTCTGCTATATCTGCTCTGTCTAGGGGTGTACCTGTAAAGGCCATTTGTAGAGCTCGACTTGGGCCTCCCTCCCTAATTTTGCGAAGCATTACTGCTTGGATTCCGAAGTGAGGAGGGACGGCCACTTTTCGCGTTCTGTCCTCCAGGATTTTCTGGTATAGGAGAGTGGACACCCTCCTCCGGGAGTGGGGACTGCTGTCGGACTCTATTCACAAGGTGAGGAATCCACTGGCAGATGTATCCATCAGAAGAACAAGTTACTTACCATTGGTAACGCTTTTTTTCTGGTGGATACAGTATCTGCCTGTGTATTCCTCACTGACCCACCCGCCTCCCCGTTGTCCACTCTTCTATACCTGATTTACTGTAATGTTAATATTTTATTGTCAAAAGAATGTGTTATTATAATTGCTTTCCTGCATTGGCTACACACTGTGTGTGGTATTTTGTTTATTTGGTACTATCTACTTGGTGTGTATATCTACTGTTGTTGATCCGTCCGTGTGCCTCGAAGGCACGGAAAAAAGGGCGGAACTGATGTCATCATGCCGACGTGGGCCTATTATGGAGTCTGTGACGTCAGCGGAGCCGCGTGCGATGCCGTGCCTCTATGACGTCGTCCACGTCGGCGCGAAGCTACAAAATAATTTCCGAATTTTGCTGACGCAGGGGGATATTCACAAGGTGAGGAATCCACAGGCAGATACTGTTCCACCAGAAAAAGTGTTACCGAAGGTAAGTAACTTGTTCATTGCACATTCTGGGATGACCTGCCGACCGCCCCCAAGATCAGTTGACCTAGATAATTAACCTCCTGCACATATTGCACCTTGCCCCTCTCCACCTTGTATCCCTTTTCGACTAGTGCAGCAAGGAGAGCTCTGTGTCCTGACGACATTTTGCTTTGGAGGGGCTGCATATTAAGATGTCATCCGCATATTGCTTCAGGATGCTACTCGATTAGCGAGATCCCTCTTATATTGATTCTATTAAAGATACTAGTGGGCTCACAGTACCCTTATGGTAATCTCTATAATAGCAACTGAACCCCTTGAAATGTAAGTGCGGTCAGGTACTTACTGTCGGAATGCAGCAGGATGCTAAAGAATGCATTCTTGATGTCTATTATGGAAAAGTGACTTGCTTCTGCCAGTATATTAGTTAAGATAATGCAGGAGTCTGGTACTATGGGGAACTCTGGGACTACGATGTCATTTCGGGGGCGTAGGTCGTGTACCAAGCGCCACATTTTCCCCCTTTCCTCCTTTTTGACTGGGAAGACCAGCATATTACAGGAGGATACTCCCACATAGAAGATCCCTTGATCAGTTAGTGCCTGGATAGTGGGTGCTATACCCTCATCGGGCATCCTTCGAGAGTGGGTACTAAAGCATTCTGGGTAGGGTGACCCCTTCTCTCAACATTACTTTCACAGGTTTGGTGGTATAAATGAGACCCACATCATAAGGCACCCGCACCCATAGTTGCGGCAGCATTTTTGACCAGTCATGCTCCTAAAAGGTTGTCAGTAACACCAAGGGTACCGGGCCCTATTTTGTAGCTCTACCCTAACCTCAATCGAATCTGTGCAAATAATTTCTGAAGCTCCGGGTCAGTCGCCGAATAGCTGGTCATCTGTTAAGTCCCGTACACTGAGTCTAAGTGTTACAAAGATGACACATGTCCACATCACGTTTGCCTGATTGGTGGCCAGCGCACCCCGTAACCAGGCCGTATTTCAGCTACCTCTAAGCAGTCCAATACTTCCTCATGGTGTCACTCTTGGCGGAATACGGATTATTTGGGCAATTGCAATTTCTGTCCCTGCAATTCTGGCGTATTAGTCATTTACACTTCACCCCAGGAGACCAGAAGGCTGTCTTCAGAGGGTGCAGGAAGGGACGAAGAGAAAAAAGGGTGTGGAGGGGTGGAGGAGGTCCTCCAGTATGTGCCAACTCCAAAATGTAGACGTGAGACCCAGGGGTCTGGTTAGGTTCTGGCAGCCAATAACGAGGGGATAGCAGGTAGAAGGGACCCCGAGGCAGCAAGAAGGACCGGAGCCCTGGGACAGGCACCAGGCAGGCTCGCCATGATGGTGCTCCACCCTCTCAGGACATCCTGTCTTTTGCCTCAACTCCTCAGGTGCAGGACCAGCAAGAAGCAAGGCACTTGTTTGGGAGGTAAACCCAGGCCACCGACCTTCAATCCAGAGCCCTGCAGCATTCTAGTTCACGGCGCCCGCCCCCTCAGGTTTTCAAGTGCCCCGGGATCTGGCCCATTGTCCCTTGTGGGATCTGGGGTCAGTTGTGTTCCAGCCTCTCGGCTCTGATACAGGCGTGAGGGGGCCTACCCCACCACGAGACCAGACCCAGCGCCATGGAGCAGCAGTGGGGTCCAGCCACCATTCCTTTCAGGCTGCCTGAGGAGACAGGTATGGTACGTTCACTTCCACCGGGAATGGTCAGCCATGAAAGTCATGACATCCGTAGTTCTGTGATATGGTGCTTGTGCGGGTCAAGTCCGCGGTGCATAGGAAGCCCGATTATACCCGGATTAGGTCTGATTTTAAGAAGGGAACCGGAGCTCTCAATTAAGCATCCGCCATCAGCCAGGCCATGCCCCTGCTATCGTCATCCTTGCTGCCCATGAGTCTAAACATCTCAGCTGCTACCTGAGCCAGGCCTTTTGATCTTGTACTCCGGTCGACTTCCAGGCCTTAGCTATACAACGCTTTGCCAGGTGCAGGCCCTTGTCTTAGATTTTACATTCGTGTTTTATCTTTGTGGGTCTAGGGATTCGGCTTAAAAGACGTGCTCGGCATGCGCCTAGGGCACTCAACTCCAATGTTTACATTCATCTTATTCAGTCCCTTCCAGGGTCAGGTAGATCTGATGTCATTTAACCAATAATTGTCGCCTTATCATTGTGACTGACTATGAACTGGGCATTTGCATGACACGCAGAATGCACTCATGCTTTGTACATGAAAGGAATCAAGACTTAGGCCAAATCAAGATCCACTGAGTGACAAGTAAATGGTGGGTGTATGACGTTACAACGCATGCTTTTACCACGCATGCCTTTACAACACGGTTTTTACAACGCATGCCTTTACAACGCATAGTGCTTTGGGGCGCTGGATAGTGGATAGTTTAATTTACTATTCCAACTCCAGTCCCCGTGGATAGTAGGGAAGGTGTTGGATAGTAAATTAAACCTATTCCCTATCCTAGAGCGCCCCCCAGCGCAATGCGTTGTAATAGTTTGCGTTGTAAAAGTTGCGTCGTAAAGGCACTGCGTGGTAAAAGTTGCGTTGTAAAGGATGTTTCCCGTAAATGGTAGTTCCCAAATTAGCGGAAGTGGTGCCGAGGTCCGCTGTTTACGGAAGAGAATAGAGGAAGCTACAGAGCAACTTGAATGTGGGTGATTCTGCGGACCATCTGTTTTCCATCAATTCAACCACAGAGGGTCTTAGACGAGGAGACTAGCTTTATCAGCATTTAATCAAAATATGGTGAACAGCAAATTCATAGGCTAATTTCAGGGAAAAGAAGATGGAAAACAAAAAAGAGGGATCATGCTTAACATGATAGAAGATACTTTCACCCACAGAGGAGCCTAGAGCATCTCTTAAAGGACCAATAGGATGGCAAGTAGTGGGTCAAGAGTATATGAAAAACTTGATAATGGGGGACAGTTTGATTATGGAAATAATTACTACTCTGGCAATCACTGTCAAACTGAAAAGACAGGATGTGAAATAGGGTGACAGAGAAGGAGAACGAAGTGTGCGAGGCTGAAGACATTACTGGTGAATAATACATCTGTGCCATAAGTTATATTGTAACTGCTATTGTGAAGTATGCAGTCAAACGCGGGGATTTGGAGCACAAGCTGACCCAGTGAGGAAACACGATCTGCAGGTTGCAAGTTGGAATCCTCACCAGGCCCACTCAGCCTTGCTCCATTCTCAGTTCAGTAAATCAAGTATCATTAAACTGAATTCTAGTAACACCTCTATTTCAAGTTCTTTGAAATGGCAAACGTGTGTTATACAAACACCCCCGCGCACACAGTGTATCATTTAAGCGTATGTTGTACAACATAAAGTTATGTCTGCTCCACGTTTAAAATAAATGTATATGTGCTTAAATGCTACAATTTTAGAGGTCTTCAAGCTGATATAAAAGCAACATGGCAAATGATTAATAAAATGTAACATTATGGGTAAAGGCCACAGGAGTGTTATCATATTCATAGTAAACATCTAATTATTAAGGCACTATTAGTTGTAAATTCCCTTTATCCCGCATAAGAAGTGAATTCCCTAAACAGTCCTCCTTTTAAGTGCCACCTATTTTGAATACTTAATACAACCAACGAATAAACACGAAGTACCACCCCTCCTACTTTTTTTTATTCGTAAGGTGTTTGGATTAGTGAACAAGTCAAATAGTGGTAGAACCAGCCATTTTATATTTCAGTTGTGGTGGTTGCTAAACAATGGTTCTTATTGTTCTGTTGTTCGTTTTTGCCATTCAAGATGGCATTCTAGATAGAAGGACGTTTTCGTCTTTTCCCAACATAGTTCCTGGACTGCTCTAAATGATGATCCTTCTGTTGCCTTATATCAGAGATGGTCAAGTTGTCGGTTTTAAAGGATAAGGGCCATATTACCTTCATCCTAGGAAGACCTGTTTATTGCTCATTCTTAGGGTGTGGGCAGATATGCAAAGATGCTTACATATGTGTCACAACATGTCAGCGATGCAACTAAAACTGGGAATGTGGAGCCAGCAACCAGATGCTCTGCAGATGGATGTCTCTGGACGACAAGGTCCTAATTTTAAAGTGCAAAATCGCATGCAAAATGGTAGTATAAAATGGCTGATGGATCAAAGCAGAGAAATGGTACCTAAGCCGTTCTAAGTGGTTATTAAAAGGTTTCATTTGTTTTATTACGGCACAGTTGCTATATTGGAATTCAGTAACTTAATGAATCTCTGCCTCCGTGACTGACTTTACTTTTCCTATTTAGTTGAAGGCCGCGCCCCTTAGATTATGGGGTTTAATTGCAATATTAGCTGTTTTATTTTGTAATGGTTTTAATTAACTGAGCAGTAAATAAACCAATAATCTGAGTCTAAAATATCTAAGCTCTCACTATTCCTCAATCATGGGCTTTCAAAAGTTAAAACCTGCAGATACTAGTGTCCGACACTCCCTCTGACCCTATCCCCGACCAAGTGGAAAAACTGGGGATACGCAGGGTCAACAGTCCTTTTTCCCTAAGTTCAATTCAAGCAATTTTGGAAAGGAGAGGAAGGTGGTTGGGTCCAGAGCACTTGTCAGATAATGAGGCGGAGTAAATAGAAGTCTCTGAGCCAATCTGGAAATGTGGTATTAATAGTTTTAATTTTCTAATGTTAATTTTAAGATTGTAGTGCCGCATCCTCAGATACTTTAGACCCATGGCAACCGGACCACATTTAAGCCCCCCATGCACTCTGCCTAAGTGTCACCCAGACAAAGCTTCTAAGTGCAGACACCCAATCCAACAATAGCACTTATTCCACCTCATGTTTCTCAGAGAACTTAACAGGCCCACAAGCATCTCACGCAGGGTTACTGCCAGGAATAGTCCAACAAGCCCGTTTCAGTGTGAGAGCATAAGGGATCAGGAGGGTTCATAGTAAAGGGGAAAAGTGCAGTAGGAATCCTCAGTGTATAGGAGAGGGACCTTGAGGAATTAATGGAGCAGTTCCCTTCCCAAACCACAGCTAGAGAATGGCTTTCATAATAAGGCCCCAACGTAGACTGATTGAGAGTCTACATGAAGAAGTCTACAGACAAGCCCATATTCAAAGATTCTGCATTCAGCTTCCAACTCCAAGAGGACTCAAGCATGGCTGTCAAAATAGACCTTGTAACTGCCACCCATGGGAACCTACAGCCAGTCATTTCATGTGATTCTGTTACCCAAGCATATAAGGTGTCACCAGACCTTCTAAACTTTTGAAACGGAATAGGGTCCTGTTCGGGGTGGGACCTGAAGGCAAAGGGTCAACCTCCAGTTTCTGGAAAGATGGTAATGCACCCGTCACCAGAACCTACATAAAACAGCATCTTGTGTCTTAAAGCCGAAAAGCCCAGGATTTACAACACATATATTTATACAATAGTCAGCGACACAAGAAATCTGCTGCCAAGAGAGAACTTAAATATGCTCCTGTAAACAACAAACCACATTCTAATTGAATTTGGGCAGAACAACCTGCATTCCTTAGAAGGAGCCAAAGCATTTAACTTTCTGTGTCAACTGTGAAGAAATCTGCTGATTACAAATGTGCCATAGTCGCCAGTAGAGAACCTAAATATGCTCTTTAATCTTGCGAAGTCGTGTGCACTCGTTCCACTAGAGCAAAAGCTGCTAGCACTGCACTGGCACATGGTGTGTCAGTCCTGGACATTTAAAGCAAACATAAGGAGATGATGGATGGAGCGCTGAAACTTTTTAGGCACTCACCCCAGTCATAGATCTGGGTTGAATCCATCATCGTTCTTTAGCTCACTTCGCCACCTCAGATCAGACCCAGCTATATGCAAATCAGTCTTGACCCTGTGCTTCTTGTTTCCAGTCCAGGGAGGACCTGTCCTGGCAGTTCAGGCTGGACTGTTCCCATTGGGCACAGGGTCAAGACTGATTTGCATATGGCTGGGTCCAAACTGGAATGGCATGGTGAGCAAAAAACTGATGGATTTAGGCCCAGATCTCTGTACTGGGGTGAATTTATGACATTGTTCTGCATTCTGTCCATCAATTGTTCTTTTTTCATTTGTCACCCCGAGTGGGACGGGTATGCCCAGACGTGGGTCCTGTGCTCTCCATGCCACTGGAGTCAAGCTATCCTGGCTGATGAGGCCTCAAAGCCCGAAACTGGCCCTAGGATGTTTGTTTCCAAGTCCAGGGAGGACCTGACCTGGCAGTTCGGGCTTGACAGTTCCCATTGGGCGCAGGGTCAAGACTGATTTAAATATGGCTGGGTCCAAACTGGAATGTCATGGTGAGCAAAAAAACGATGGATTTATACCCAGATCTCTGTACTGGGGGTGAATGTGTGACTTTGTTCTGCATTCTGTCCATCAGTTGTTCTTTTTGCATTTGTCACTCCGAGTGGGACGGGTATGCCCAGACGTGGGTCCCGTGCTCTACATGTCACTGGAGTCAAGCTATCCTGGCTGATAAGGGCTGAAAGCCCGAAACCGGTCCTAGGATGCTTGTTTCCAGTCCAGGGAGGACCTGGCCTGGCAGTTCGGGCTGGACTGTTCCCATTGGGTTCAGAAATAAAGACTGATTTACATATGGCTGTGTCCAAACTGGAATGGCATGGTGAGCAAAAAAATGATGGATTTAGGCCCAGATCTCTGTACTGGGGTGAATGTATGACATTGTTCTGCATTCTGTCCATCAATTGCTCTTTTTGCATTAGTCCTGGACATTTAGCAGGCTGTGACATGGGTGTCTCTCCGCATGTTCACAAAACTTTACTGCCTGGATAGCCAGCTCTGGCAGGACAGGCACTTGGCTCGATCAGTCCTGCAGGATTTATTGGTGAAGGTGTACTGCTTTGGTATCTATTCATGAGGTGAGGAATCTGCGAATAGAAGTCTCTATCAGAACAATTTACTTACCTTCTGTAATGCCTTTTCTGGTAGAGACTCTATCTAACCACAAATTCCTCACCGACCCACCCCCTTGCCCATTCTCTGAAATGAACTTCTATAATCCTTTAACAAGATCCGAATCTGAAAGTCTGCACAATGCTATATACTGTTTTCAGTGGCTCCGCATCTGTTGGCGCGGACGGAGAGCATGGAGAAACTGATGTCAGTGGGCAGAGGTGAAGCAGATCTAGTGGCCCCAGCTGCCCTGTCCGGCACAGGATGGACGCGACGCAGAGCTGAATGACATCACCTGTCGACGCGCAAGGGAATTTCTATGAAAATTTCCGGATCGAGTCTGGTGCGTAGGGAAATTCACAGGGTGAATAATCTGTGGTTAAATAGTCTCCCACAAAAAAGGTGTTTCCAAAAGTAAGTAACTTGTTCTTATATACTTGGATGCACCAAAGCTCATTTGCCGAAATATATGAAAGAAACATAATAAAATAAAATGATTAAGATACAGATGACTTTCTGTGTAAAATTGTTCACATGGTATCATTTAATGGAAATCAATGAAGTAGTAAAGTAGCAAAGAATATGGTTGTACATAAGGCGGGGAGGATTGCAAACTAGTTTTACACGACACCCATCCGATGGGAGATGGACATGCAGAACTGGTGGGCAGAGCTGACCTATCCTCCTTCGTTCTCTTTGCCGGAGGGGTATTGATGAGGGCGTGTCAGAGTCTCTCACTGAATGCCCGTGAAATATCAACTGACAGAAATGAGAGTGCCTGAGGGTAGTGAATGTACTATTTAGCCCATCCTCGGTCACGCCTACTCTTTGCAATAACTCTCTTGGCACCATTATGTTCTCCTGAGGCGTAGCTTATTCTTTATACAACACTCAACTCTTTCATCAACAGCCTCTCAAACATATGCATTTGCTTCTCAGCTGTTAAACACAGGAAGGCAATCCGCTATTCAGAGTTTTTTTTCTCCATCAGTAGTCCTTTATTTCCCTGCATCAACTGCCTCCGAGTTCTACCCATCTATTCTTCATTTCCAACACCATCACAACCTCACTCTGCCAGAAATGTAGGCGCACAGTTCAACTTTAACATGACTTTTGTATCTTTGATCACCCCCAAATGCCACCTGCTTGTAGCTTCTTAATATTTGCAAAATCTACCATCAGTGCCCATCTGAAATGGCCAAATCAGTAATAAATGGAAATAGTTTTCAGAAAAGTGGACTATTCTACTTGCTTACAAAGCGGATTGCTCAAATACACATTGGCTTCTTAAGGGAAAGTAATCACTTCTTCACAAGTCCAAGTAGGATAGCTAGCTGTTAAGCATAGGGCATAGTATAAATATATCAGTGACTCTCTCTCACTGTCAACACGATCCTCAATCAATATTTGAGGGGCCTCATGCATTTGTTCCTTCAAGTCAGCTCCCGGGTGGTGTTTTGTTAAAAGAAGCTCATTTCGGTCAGATTAATGTGGAAGTCGTTTTAGCCCTTGCACTCAGTGTCTTGAAGCTTCTGTCTTGGAAGGCTTCTTAAAGAGTCCCCATAATGTTGTCCACGTTTATTTGGGAGCTTGTCTGTCTATGAATGGAACACATTCTTGAGCATAGTGTCCCTGAGTAATCATCCTATCTTTGTCCGAAAGGTGTTGGCTGAGTTTCACCTTTATTTCTCCGTGCCTAGTTAGGATATGCTATAAAACATTGATGTCAGGCTTGCTTTACTTTACTTTGATAGAACTCTTTCTGCAGATCACCTCTTTGTGACTGTTGGAGGCAGTGAAAGCAGCTGATAAGACATTAAAAACAGGTAGAAATGTAAGTGTGATCTCACTTCATTGCCATATCTCCAATATGGCAGAGGCAATAAAGGAAGCCTCGGTGCCCCGTGCCTCCCTCCCATTATAAAAATAAAATACATAAAGGCCCTGGGGGATGGGGTTCCTGGGGCACCTCCCCTTAAGAAAGTAAAGGCCCCAGGTGATAGGGTCTCCGGGGCCATAAAGGCTTGTTGGGGGTATGGCGGGGGGTGGCGCTCGCACACACTCTCCTTAAAAAAGCAAAAGACTCTGGGGAATGGGGTCCCTAGGGCCCTTAATGGTTCAGCGAGGGGGTGGCCGTGTGACCCCACCCATTTTAAAGACAGATCGGCCCAGGAGATGAGGTCTGCTCGAGTGCAGCCGGACCCTGTGGCCAACCCCACTCTGTGCACGGCTAAGGGGATTGACTACTCAAGCGGGTAGGCCACAGGCACTGCTGACCAAGGCCAAAGGCCTCGCACAGCGCCTGGTTGGTTGCCTGTGAGTGGTTGGCCGCAGGCAGGAACCTGCAGCCAACCTCCCACAGCGCACGGTCAAAGGCTGTGCACGGAGGGGCGTTGGCTTTCTGTAGGGTAATAAATTATTACTTTACATAAAAAACTCTAGAAATTCACAGAAAAAAACCAAAGTTTAAAGTGAATCATGACATGCTCTATAACTTCGTTGATAACATTACTCCAACATTTGAAACCACATAATTGATGACAAGACTGTGCATGGCGAGGGTGTGAGTTATAGTTGCCTTAGGGCATGAGTTATAGTTACTAGAGATGACTATAACGTGAATTTCCATCGATTTTTTTCAGTTTAAAACATTACGTTGCCATTGAAATTTCACCCGACTATAAAGTCATTTTAGAAACTTGTTTTATTTCATTTAATGTGTGAGTGTGTGTATATGTGTGTCTATATATGTATATATCTATACTTTTTTATTGCCGAAAGATTACTTTAATTAAACTGTGACACAGTTGTTCAGTTGTGAAATCGGGTGCCAGAGATGCCGCCCACTGCACAACTTTTGCAAGACCATTATCAGAAACTTTTGTTTCACTTGTACCCTTTCTGTTTTGGAATCTTTAGTGAACATCAATATCTCCTTTTAAACTGTAATTCGTATGGCATTCTGTCGTTTGGACTCTGACAGTAGGAAGCTGAACTTTAGAACCAATCTATGATGTCCGACTTGGTGCATACTTCCACAAATGGGTTCAGTATCTACTGCCATCACCAGTTCCGGTTTTCTGCCTCCAGATGGAAAAGTTTTATTTTACTTTAAATATATTCTCTGTTTTCTAGTATGTCTCAAATTCATTAGTTTATCATCCTCCATAATTCTTACTGTCAGTATTGACACTGTAATAAGCTTTTTCTTTAGCATATCAGATTCCAAAGATGTGTGATTTATAATTAGGGCTCCCGGTTTTACTTCAACATTTCCGTCTGTATTTATCCATATTTATTTTTTGCAAATTTTTTCTGTAGTTGTCCATTTTTATTTTGTGCTTTCTGTATAAAAAAGATGCAATGGGCATTTTTCAACATTTATTTAAGTGATAAATGTATACTTGCATTTGAATGTCGAAAAGGTTTCAGCAGTATACAGTACAATAGAGTTATCGGAAAACACTTGCATTGTATGATCGCATAAATAACTGTAGATCTGCGCCTAATTAAGCTTAATTGGGAAATCTATTGTCATAATCTCCTTTACCTCTCAATCTGAACACCTACTGATTTGTCACTCATGATTGACAGTAGAAAAAAAATATCCAAAGAAGGCCTATATTCTGTATTTTTCTGCATTTAAAAATAAATACAGACTGGAAAATAAATAGTTTTCTGTCTAAATTTATCTGTAAAAATCCGTAAAAATGGAAAACTGGGAACCCTATTTATAATGTGTGCCGTTTTTATTTATAATCCCAAGAGTAGTTGCCACCATGAAGATTAATCTGATTTTTTTCTCACTCAAACACATTTTGAAGATTGATTTCATTGTTAAAGTTTCCCTGATTTGATAGGAGCATGGATTTGCTCGAATCATGCATAGTGCAGTATTTCATTTGGCCAATAGGCGTCATCACCATTACCTTGAAAGCAGTTGCTACAGTACCCAAGGCAACAGGCAGGTCACAATAAACCGGTGAAAATTACACACTGACTATTTGTAATCTGCTTGCCATTTTGCTTAATGTCCGGTTGTAGGGGGTTGCATAACGGCCTGTGTAATGAACATTAATTATGCAGTTTACTATTTACAACCCCTTACAAATGACTACAAACACAGGATGATGGCTTGCAAGGGACAGCAGACCACATTTCCCAAATGGGATAAAAAATGTAAAGCTACTCATGTTCCTTAAAAGAACAAATGTTGCTTTAAATTTTTTTTTCCATTTGGGAAGACATCAGAGCGAGTAGGCTGTAAGCACCACTTTTCTACCCTGGGACTAAACCAGCCTTAACGTCAGCTTACTGTAAATTGTTTCTAGGGAAATGTTCTTCTTTCTGGCCCCAAAACACCCTTCATCTGCTACTAATTGTCGTGGTGGCTTCATATCCTGTTCAACTTGTGGTCAGAAGAGAATCTACAATGATGTCCCACATGAGCAATGTATTTATTTTCTTTATCCACTGCACAAGCCTTTGTGATGTGGCATTTGTCGAACCTTTTCATTAAAAACTCTGAAAGACAGAGAGGAGGATGGCACTGTATCTATTTGAAAAGGAAAAATATCCACCTTCTAAAGTGAATTACCCTTTTTCTTGGGATGATTGTCAGAAATGTTCCTCCAAGGTCTCCACGAAGGCAGCGCAAAAAAGGATGCATATGGACTCTCCTGAGCTGGACTTGCACATTAACGCGCCTGCAGCCACCTCAACACTCAAAAAGGCACGCGGTTCCTCAGAAAAATGTTTCAGGCATGATGATCACCGGCCTGCACACAAAAGTGTTTGGAAATCAAGCTTTCTAGACATTCCAATTGATTTCTAGTCTCCACCAGTGACGTTGATGAGGAAGTGATTCCCACAGTTGGCGAGAATGACATCTTCAACAATAGTTCCATTGCCGTCTAGGGCATTGGACTCAGTCGTCTATGAACATACCGTTGTTGATGTCGACGGCATCAACAATTGGACTGTCGATGACTAGACCCCTAACATCAACTACGCAACCTTCGACAGTTCTGTCAATGTCGAAATCTTAATCGACAAAGACATCGTTGGCAACAACATCAAGAATGACCTTGCGGCCAGTGCAGACTCAGTCGATGATGACCTCTGTTGATGCCAACCTCTATGTCAATATTGTCTGTAGCAGTTTTTCCACAGCCAGTCACTTTCTCACCTATTCAAGTGACTGCAAGTCTTCCTACGCAAATTATGAGCTCTGATTTGGAGGGTGAACTCCGCGACCAAGATGCTTCAGAGACTGTGTATAGTCCTACGTTGTTGGATGTCTGTTGCTACCCGGAATTTGAAGGGGAAACCTTAGATGAAGAAGACTATTATCAGGAGTATGATTATCAGGCTGACCTTTTTCATCAAACATATAATCATTGTCAAGCTATACAGAATCTGAAATGAGTAAGGTGCCTGTTGATTTTTTGACAATGCTACAGATGATGGTCACCTTTAAAAGACTGCATACTAGGAAGCCTATTTCTGCTCCTCCACCACCACCTCCACACCCACCACCCCCCATGCCACCACCCCATCTAAGCCTCCTATTTACCACCTTCTGAATTTAGTTGTACCATAACTGGTCCAGCCAATGTTGAAAGACATGGGAAGACAAACTTTCTTTCGATTCGCAATATTCAGTTATAGAGAAAGAAGAGGGTGAATTACCTAATGTTGACGGAGCCTAAGAATGGGATAATTACATCATGTCTGGATGGTGACAAATTCCCCATCAAACTGAATTCTCCACTTGCCATCATAGCCTCTTTCCACGCACTGATGGAGTGATCTGCTAAAACATTCAACCTTTTAATGTCCTTTGTGGAGCAACACGTTTCTTATATAACTTCAAGGAGCAACCACATAACACTATTAGATGTATACCTATCTTGGACTTTGCCTGGTCAGAAGGCCTGACATTTATCAAAACACCAGTCAGTGTCTGCAGTGCTGATCCTTTGGACAAGAAGTATAGAGACCCAGACACAGACCCAATCTGTTTTATGGGCCATCCTGAACCAGAGTCTGTCATAGTCTCAGCATCTCATCGCAGATCAAAGAATCCCATCACTCCTTCCTCTGCATCCCTGATAGTTATGGCAGGGTCATTGATAATTTGGGCCAGAGAGTTGGATCAATGGCGACAACATTAATCAAGGCCTGAAATGCTTGGTAATTTTAAGCTGTTATGACCGCCAGATGTGCACAATAGCTCACCATTAATAGACCTCATACAAGAGTACAAGAGAGACTCTGCAAAGGCAGTGGTTAAGGAAGGTGCAACATCCTCAGCTGCCATCATTCTCACTGTAATGGATGTCTCAAATGGAGGTTTTTGCCATCTTTCAGGAGGTGGCTGTATTGAGAAGACAATGATATTGCTGATCCATATCTTTCCATCCAGAGGTCCAAACCAAGATACTGGACATGCCATTTGATGTAATCACTTTGTTTGGCAAGCACATGGATGATCCCTCAGAATAGCAAAACGATACTGATACGGTGCAATCCTTTGGCGCCACCCAGTATTGTTTTCCTTGTTTTCCAAATGTTCGTGGCTCATGTAGATCTCGGAAAGAGAGATTGGGCAACCCTAGCAACCCTTGGAGGCTTGGGAGAATTAAGTATTAACAGGTAAAAAGTAAGCCTGGGCGTAGTTCGCGTAGCCGCACTCCGCGAGCTACGCGAAGATGCACTTGCACTCCGCGAAACTACGCATAGCTCCGCGAGCATGCGTAGTAGCTTGCTTGACCCGTTCGCGAGCCATTTTTCGTCTTCGGGAGCGCCGTGGAACTCTGGAACCTGCTCGACACCACATCTCCAGACGTCGCCTTCCTCACGGAAACATTGATGAACGCCTCCTCAGCGCCCGACATCGCCGTCGCCATCCCGGACGGATACAAGATCACCCGGAGAGACCGCGTCAACGAGACAGGAGGAGGCATCACCATCGTACACAAGTACACCATCCGCATCACGACCAACTCAGACGACACCCTCACAGCCGCTTAGCATCTTCACTTCCAGATACACACCGACCCCAAGACCACACTCAGAGGCACCCTCATCTACAGACCCCCAGGACCTTGCACACAATTCAGCGAAGACATCGCAGACTTCATCAGCCCGCACGCCCTCGCCTCCGCTGACTACATCCTCCTAGGGGACCTCAACTTCCACCTGGAGAACAACAACGACAACACCACCACCACCCTGCTGGACAACCTCGCCAACCTCGGACTCATGTAACTGGTGAACACCCCCACCCACTACGCCGGACACACGTTTGACCCAGTCTTCCCCTCCAGCAAGTACATCTCCTTCATCCACTCCACCGGACTCCACTGGACTGACCACAGCTGCGTTCACTTCAGCTTCAGAAAGACCACGACTCACCACCACCCGCAACAGGTTCCCCGCAGGAACTGGAACAAGATCACCACCGACCAGCTCACCACTTCACTGAGCCAGAACCCTCCCGCCAGCTCAACGGACCCCAACCAAGCAGCCAACAACCTCACACAGTGGATCACCAATTGCGCTCACCCAACCAGCCTCGACCACTCGCAGTCCGGCTTCTGCGCCAACCACAGCACCGAGACCGCCCTCATCGCAGCCACTGACAACATCCGAGCCCTGCTCGACAACTGGGAAACAGCGGCCCTCATCCTCCTGGACCTCTCCGCAGCATTCGATACGGTCTGCCACTGCACCCTAGTGCAGCGCCTCAGCAACATCGGAATCCAAGAGAAGGCACTGGAGTGGATCATCTCGTTCCTCACCGGAAGAACCCAGAGAGTCCGCCTCCCCCCGTACAGATCCAAGGCTACCGAAGTCATATGCGGCGTACCACAAGGATCATCACTCAGCCCCACCCTCTTCAACGTCTACATGAGCCCCCTCGCAGCCATCGTACGCCAACACAACCTCAACATCATCTCCTACACCGACGACACCCAGCTGATCCTCTCCCTCACCAACCACTCAGGAACCGCCAGAACCAACCTACACGAAGGGATGAAAGACGTAGTCGAGTGGACGAGGAACAGCCGCCTGAAACTGAACTCAGACAAGACGGAAGTCCTCATCCTTGGATCATCACCCTCCGCCTGGGACAACTCCTGGTGGCCCCCTGCCCTGGGCAGCGCACCCAAACCAACGGACCACGCACGCAACCTGGGCTTCATCCTGGACTCCTCCCTCTGGATGACCAGACAAGTCAACGCCGTCTCATCATCATGCTTCAACATCCTACGCATGCTCCGAAAGACCTTCCGATGGCTCGCCACCGAAACCAGGAAGACGGTCACACAGGCACTCGTCACCAGCCGACTGGAATACGGAAACACCCTCTATACCGGAACCACAGCCAAACTCCAGAAAAGACTCTAACACATCCAGAACGCCTCCGCACGACTCATCTTGGACATCCCCCGACACAGCCACATCTCGGGACACCTGAGAGACCTTCACTGGCTCCCCGTCAGCAAGAGAATCACGTTCTAACTCCTCACCCACGCACACAAGGCCCTCCACGACCTGGGCCCCAGATACCTCAACAACCGCCTGACCTTCTACTCTCCCACCCGCCAGCTACGATCGACCAGCCACGCCCTCGCCGCCGTGCCACGCATCCGAAGATCCACCATGGGAGGAAGATCCTTCTCCTACCTGGCAGCCAAGACTTGGAACTCCCTCCCCATCCACCTCCGCCTGACCCAAGACCACCTCTGCTTCAGGAAGCAACTCAAGACATGGATGTTCGAGCAGTAGCGGACCCCCCACCCCCAAGCGCCTTGAGACCCTTTGGGTGAGTAGCGCGCTATACAAATATCCTGATTGATTGATTGATTGATTGCCTGCATGCTCGGGATGTGTAGCGCGCGAAGTTACCCATGAGGTTTGTCCCGCCCGCTCGCGTCCCCTTATTTCCAGTGACTACTAACGTGTTCGCGAGTTATTCTGTGCCAGATTGCAGTTTCTGCGTGTTCGGCAACTCGATCTTACCGACAAGCATCCTTGCGCACGCGAAAATGCTATTGAGCGCGCGAGAACTACGCTACGCAGCAGTTTGCGGAGTATTCGACAACTTCGCGTTCTCCGCGGAGCGCGGAGTTGCCGAAACTCCGCAAACTCCGCGAACGGAGCGTAGTTCTTCGCCCAGGGTTAGTAAAAAGTGCCTACAAGGGATTCACTTGAACACACTTAGTCTGATAATTCATGCAATGATATATCAATGTTCCAACCGGTAACCTATAGTTAAACAATCTCTATTTCAATATTCAATTTCTTCCCAAAGGATCAATTAATGATACTAATGCAAACGGGTGTGATTTCTTCATTAATCAAATGTATGTGATATAGATATAAAGGGTTCAAAAAGATTGAAACAATACACAAACATGTCCGTGGTTTACACAGTGATTCAATGTTGTTAGTACCTCCAAATCATTTTTGCAAACATCTATTCCAAACCAAATATACATAAACAGAAAAGTGAGTCTGAACAAAGCAGAAAACACTTCCAAGAAGAAAATTAAACAATAAGGAAATATATGAGGTTGTCGACGTTTCGGTCTTATTGGTGTATACATTTGTCAGACCATCTTCAGGAAGATAAAACGGGCTGTTGGGTGAACCTTATGAACATTCTGTTAGTAATTTCCAATCATGATTGAATCTTTAGATTAATAAAACTTCCTGGCATTTATACAGAAGGAAAAGCTATTGAAGAGCTCGTAGAATTGATGCACTTCCCAATAAATTTTAAGGCTTAAATACAATCATCATAGTTAATTAATTGGCGGAGGTGATCACGATTTACAAAAAAGGTGATAGAGAGGACCCTGCCAACTACAGACCAATTAGTTTAATTGATACCATCCAAAAGGTAGTTGGCAGGGTCATTATAAGCAGAGTAGAGACATGGCATATGGATGAAGATGTACTAACACATTTCCAGGCTGGGTTTAGGCAGAATGTTGGTGCAATGGACCAGGTGTTTCGGTTTTGTGCGGTCTATTGGAAGTCAGTAACTATTAATAAGGGCAACCTTTACCTGGCTTTCATAGACCTCAAAACCGCATTTGATGTTATTCCACGTGCTAAACTATGGGAGGTATTATTGTCCATGGGGTTTCCCAGCTATTTGCTGCAACTTGTCATCAAGCTCCATGAGGACAATTTTGCAAGGATACGGTGGGGGAATCAGGGGCAATTGACAAGGAGGGTACCAGTCAACAGAGGGGTGCGGCAGGGATGCGTGATGGCCCCAACGTTGTTCTCCCTCTTTATAAATGGGGTGGTGGACCATTTGAGGGAGGACCCTGCGGACGCGCCCGTCCTTGCAGGAGAGAAGACCCCCACACTCCTCTTTGCGGACGACACCTTCCTGATGTCTAAGACCCCGAAGGGCCTACAAAAATTGCGTGACCGTTTCTCTCTCTTTTGTAAAGAGCGTGGTCTATCGATAAACACCGCGGAAACAAAGTTAATGGTTTTATCCGCAAACAGAAAGGTTAGGAAGGTACATATCTCACTGTTCGGGTCCCATCTGGAGGTGGTGAATGAATTTGACTACCTGGGGGTTAGGCTATCCAACAATATGTCCTGGGGCTCTCATATATCCAAAATGGTACTTAATCTCAAAAGGGTTTCTGGAGCGATACTAAAGAACCAGCGCCTCTCCATTAGCAGACCGGTTGCTCCAGCCTTGGCAGTCTATGAGGGGAAGGCTGTAGCCTCGGCAGTTTACGGTTCTGAACTATGGGGTACCGAAAACATCAAGGCCCTGGCATCTGCAGAGAACAAGTTCATTAGAGATTTGGTATCACTCCCAGTGTCAACCCCTTTGATACCATTATTTTTTGACATGGGCAAAAAATCAATTTCTGATAAAGTCCATTTTAGGCCTCTGTTATTTTGGGTGCGCCTTAGAAGGACTCAGGAATTAACAGAATATGCTTGAGTGCTGGACGAACTAATCTCCTGTAATGTCAACAACAAGATAAAGTGGCTTAATAACCTTAAGTTGCTAGTAACATCTATAGGTTTGGGAGAGTCTTGGGCCTCGCAATGTCCACCTGCTAAACAAATTGTCAAAAAGTTATATTGGGATTGGGTTGAGGCCAAGGTTGATGTCAACCCCAAATTGGGATCCCTGACGATCAAATTCCTTGACCATAAACCATCTTGTAAGTTGGAACCCTTTCTGGACTTTATCCAGCTACGCAGAGACAGGACTTTGTTTTTGAAGTTGAGATATGGTACTCTGCCCCTCAAGAAATTTATGGAAGGGTGGGTAAGCAAGGGGGGGGATGACTTAAATTGCCCAGGCTGCAGCTGCCCGGAGGAAACCCTGGGGCACTTCTTATTCGCATGTACAGCTTATAAGCATGTTAGGAATAAATGGTTGAAACCAGTGTGCAGGGTTCTGAGTGTGAGGGACCATAGATCAGCCCTGCGTATTATGTTAACCAACACTGCTTCTATGTACATCGTCTGTGGGGTTGCAAAATTCCTGGCGGGTGCCTGGATAATTCGTTCCAGGTTACTGGGCAATGCATAATGGTTTATCTAGGACGTTTGTATTGTTTTAAACCCTCCTTTTTTCCTCTACGTTTTTAAATTGTCTGTGCTATTCTGCTGGAAATGTAGTACTATTGGGTAGATTGTTTTTATGTATTTTGTATGTTTGTACTTTTATGATAAATATCTATCGAATAAAGTATTACAACAACAATGAATCTTTACATTAATAAAACTTCCTGGTATTTATACAGAAGGAAAAGCTATTGAAGAGCTCGTAGAATTGATCAATCAATCAATCAAGGCATTTATAGAGCGCACTACTTACCCGGAGGGTATCAAGGCGCTTGGGGGGGGGGGTGCCGCTACTGCTCGAACATCCAGGTCTTGAGTGTCTTCCTGAAGGAGAGGTGGTCTTGGGTCAGGCGAAGGTCGGGAGGGAGGGTGTTCCAGGTCTTGGCGGCCAGGTAGGAGAAGGACCTTCCTCCTGTTGTCTCTCTTCGGATGCGGGGGACGGCGGCAAGGGCGTGGTTGGTCGATCGGAGGTGGCGTTTGGGAGCGTAGAAGTTGAGGCGGAGGTTGAGGTAGCTCGGGCCTTGGTCGTGTAGGGCTTTGTGTGCGTGGGTGAGGAGACGGAAGGTGATTCTCTTGTTGACGGGGAGCCAGTGCAGGTCTCTCAGATGTCCGGAGATGTGGCTGCTCCGGGGGCTGTCGAGGATGAGTCTGGCTGAGGCGTTCTGGATCCGCTGGAGTCTCTTCTGGAGCTTGGCGGTGGTTCCGGCGTAGAGGGCGTTGCCGTAGTCCAGTCGGCTGGTGACGAGGGCCTGGGTGACAGTCTTCCTGGTCTCGGTGGGGATCCACCGGAAGATCTTCCGTAGCATGCGCAGGATGTTAAAACAGGACGCGGAGACGGCGTTGACTTGTCTGGTCATGGAGAGGGAGGAGTCCAGGGTGAAGCCCAGGTTGCGTGCGTGGTCTGTCGGTTTGGGTGCGGTGCCCAGGGCGGGGGGCCACCAGGAGTCGTCCCAGGCGGAGGGCGAGGAGCCCAGGATGAGGACTTCCGTCTTGTCTGAGTTCAGTTTCAGGCGGCTGGTCGTCATCCACTCGGCTACGTCTTTCATCCCTTCGTGGCGGTTGGTTCTGGCGGCGGCGGGGTCGTTGGTCAGGGAGAGGATCAGCTGGGTGTCGTCGGCGTAGGAGATGATGTTGAGGTTGTGTTGGCGTGCGATGGCCGCAAGGGGGCTCATGTAGACGTTGAAGAGGGTGGGGCTGAGCGAGGAGCCCTGAGGAACGCCGCAGATGACTTCCGTGGCTGCAGATCTGAACGGTGGTAGGCGGACTCTCTGTGTCCTTCCAGCGAGGAAGGAGATGATCCACTCCAGTGCCTTCTCCTGGATTCCGGTGTTGCTGAGGCGCTGCACTAGGGTGCGGTGGCAGACAGTGTCGAACGCCGCGGAGAGGTCTAGGAGGATGAGGGCCGCTGTTTCACAGTTGTCCAGCAGGGCTCGGATGTCATCGGTGGCAGCGATGAGGGCGGTCTCGGTGCTGTGGTTGGCTCGGAAGCCAGACTGTGAGGGGTCGAGGGATCCATTCGTCTCGAGGAAGGCGGCCAGCTGCTTGTTGACGGTCTTCTCGATGACTTTGGCTGGGAACGGGAGGAGCGAGATGGGGCGGTAATTCTTGAGTTCGGTGGGGTCCGCTGTTGCTTTCTTTAGTAGAGCGCTGAGTTCGGCGTGCTTCCAGCTCTCAGGGAAGGTGGCGGTGTTGAAGGAGGAGTTGATGATGTCCCGCAGGTGGGGTGCGATGACAGCGTCGGCCTTGTTGAAGACGTGGTGTGGGCACGGGTCGGTCGGGGATCCGGAGTGGATAGAGTTCATCGTGCGGATGGTGTCTTCTGTGTTGATCTGGGTCCAGGCGCTGAGGGTGGTGGTGGGGGGCGTTGGTGCAGTCGTTGGGAGCGTTGTTTGTGGGCTGAAGCTGTTGTGTATGTCCGCGATCTTGTTGTGGAAGTAGGAGGCGAGGGAGTTGCAGAGGTCTTGCGACGGGGTGATGTTGTTGTTTCCGGCGTTGGGGTTGGAGAGCTCTTTCACGATGTTGAAAAGTTCCTTGCAGTTGTGTGCGTTGTTGTCCAGCCGGTCCTTGAATGCTGTTTTCTTGGTGGCGCGGATCAGTTGATGGTGCTTCCGGGTGGCGAGCTTGAGGGTGGTCATGTTGTTCGGTGTTGGCTCCCTTCTCCAGGCTTTCTCGAGGGCTCGGCAGTTCTTCTTGGAGCTCTTGAGTTTGTCGGTGAACCATGGGGCCTTCTTGCTGCCGGGTCTGCTAGGCGGGGTCCTCAGTGGGGCGAGGTCGTCAGCGCAGTTGTTGATCCACTTTGTGAGGTTGTCGGCGGCCTGGCTGGGGTTCGCTGAGCTGGCGGGAGGGTGCTGGCTCAGGGAAGCGGCGAGCTGGTCTGCTGTGATCTTGTTCCAGTTTCTTCGAGCAACCTGTTGCTGTTGGTGGTGGATCGTGGATCTTCTGAAGGTGAAGTGGACGCAGCTGTGGTCCGTCCAGTGGAGTCCGGTGGCGTGGCTGAAGACGATGTCCTTGCTGGATGAGAAGACAGCGTCGAGAGTGTGTCCGGCGAGGTGGGTGGGGGTGGTCACCAGCTGCTTGAGTCCGAGGTTGGCGAGGTTGTCAAGCAGGGTGGTGGTGTTGCGATCGTTGTTGTTCTCCAGGTGGAAGTTGATGTCCCCCAGGAGGATGTAGTCAGCGGATGGGAGGGCGTGCGGGCTGATGAAGTCGGCGATGTCTTCGCTGAATTGTGTGCGTGGTCCCGGGGGTCGGTAGATGAGGGTGCCTCTGAGGGTGGTTCTGGGGTCCGTGTGGATCTGGAAGTGCAGGTGTTCGGCGGTTGTCAGGCTGTCGTCGGTGTTGGTCGTGATGCGGATGGTGTCCCTGTAGATGATGGCGATGCCTCCTCCCGTCTGGTTGCCTCGGTCTCTTTCGGTGATCTTGTAGCCCTCTGGTATGGCGATGGCGATGTCGGGCGCTGAGGAGTCGTTCATCCAGGTTTCCGTGAGGAAGGCGACGTCAGGATCTGTGGTGTCGAGGAGGTTCCAGAATTCGATGATGTGTCTGTGGACGGAGCGGGTGTTGAGTAGGATGCACTTGAGGTGGTTGCTGCTGGTGGTCGGCTTGGTGGGTGCTGGTGCGGGGCAGGTCCGGATGCAGGAGAACTTGCAGGCGTGGCAGCTGAAGGGTCCGTGGGTTCGTCTCGGGGTGGCTCGGTAGCATCCCGGGATTGATGCACTTCCCAACAAATTTTAAGGCTTAAATACAACCATCATAGTTAATTAATTGGCGAATTTGCTCGCAGAAGTCAAGCAAGAGACCGAATGAAACTCCTACGGCACACCACTAGCACTTCAGTCGGCGTCTAACCCATGTAGATCTCAGCGCTATAGAGTGGTCTTCAATCAGTATGGAGGTAAGGGTTTCCCATATTACCCTCCAAGTGTACAAGGATCTGACCAGAGTTATACACCCAATAGAACCCACAGACAAGATTGTGGAAGGTCTTCGGGTTGAAAAAGAAGCACATCACAAACGTGTTCCCAAGACAACCAAAAACGAGCAGGACTAGTTACAGCTACACCCCACATCACAACATCACCTCCACAGCAGGTAGGAGGGAGAATTTTAATTTTTGTCCCTGCGTGGGAACTAACAAAACTTTATTGTATGATAAAGACCTTCTCTGTCAAAAAATCGGTCAAGGGCCCGCATTACAAATCCCTGCTAAACCTAATGTTCTCGTGCATTGCTCTGTGACCCCATAGCAGGCTCCCAATGAGGCCCATCCAAAAAGAATTGGCAAACAATGGAAGCAAGTTCACATTACATGTAATGATACAGTCTAAGTCACAAGCCGTTTGAAGCAAGCGCTAGTGTGGTAGCGGATCCCTACAAATCTCAATGTAGGAATTCCATTCTATCCTTCATCGGACAGAGTGGTACTTCAACAAATGGCCCCATTGAGGACTAGGGAGCTCACATGCCAGAACTGTCAACCAAAGGGCAATGGGCAGATGCAGAAAAGAAGCTTGTCAACATCCTGGAGCTTCAGACCATGCAACTGGGTTTCCAAGCATGTCTTCCAAGACTGGTAGATCAGACAGTACTCCTAAAAACAGACAGCACAAAATCCATGTTTTATATCACCAAGAAAGGTGGAACGAGGTTCAGGCCTCTGTCAAAAGGGACACAGTGACTATGGGACTCTGCCATCTCCCATCACATGGCCATTTCCTTGGAGCATCTCCCAGGCCAGCAAAACGATTAGGCGGACTCTGTCGATAACTATCTGGCTGCCACAAATGGGAATTTCACCAAGACCAAGTGGATTACATCTTCCGCAAATGGGGTCACCCCATGCTGGACTTGTTTGCCACTCAGAACAATAAGAAATGCTGGTATTATGCCAGCAGGTTTTGGCAACCAGGGTCCTAAGGCAATGTAATTTTAAACAAAAGTCCCAATACCTTTCTGTACAGCTTTTCCGCCATTTCCGGGGTCCAGGGGAAAGTGATGGTGGAAAATTGCAGGTTGATTCTCATTGTCCCAGCCTGGCCTCGGCAGTACTGATTCCTGGAGCTCCGGAATCACTCAGTACTGCCATCAATACCATTGAAAATGCATCCCAAACCTCTCCCCAGACACGACAGAAGACGTTCTGCACCACGACCTCCAGTTGCTGAGCCTCACTGCATGGTACTGACGAACTAAAGTATGACCATCAGGATCTCAAAACAGAGTGCAGAAGCATCCTGTCGCAGGCCCATTTGCCAGCTACTACAAGAAACTATAATGCCAAATTGAGGTATTTTTGTCTCCGTTGCAAGGCCAAAGGATGCCGTTCAATAAATATAACACCCCAACAAATAATTCCCTATTTGCTGAGCCTGACCACATATGGTCTAAAATAAAGAGTCCATCTGGTAAGAATCTCATGAACTTCGTCTCTCTGTTGTCTAGGGCATCATAAAACAATTTATGAAAGGGCTTTTGCAGGCAGGCCTTTCCCCCAGTAACGCGCACACTAGTACCCTGGGAACTGAATACTGTCCTGAGCCTACTTATGTTTTATCCTTTCAAGCGCATCCACGGGGAGCATCTAAAATTATTTTGCAGGAAAACAACAATTCTCTTGGCGGAAATACATGCAGTTACAGCGAAGGAACCCTTTCTCTGTTCCACTAAAGACAAAGTTATGTTGCGGACCAATATGAAGTGTATATCCAAAGTCCCTACTGACTTCCATCTGAATGAGCGCACCATTCTGAAGTCCTTTTCCCTATATCTCACAACAATGCCGATAGCCATTTGTACAACTTCCTACAGGAGTAGTCCCATTTTTTTGTAGTAATCAACTTAAGCTGAAGAAAAAAAGGACGGAATTCTCAATTTTAGACCATGACCTGTATGGGAGCTCCCCTTCTGCCTGTCTTGCCTGGGTGACAATAAAATATCTGGGAATTAAATTTGACTCGCTGTTAAACTTGTCCAACCAAAATTAATTCTGTTGTGAATTCCTATCTGTTCCTTCTACATATGCTGAAACGAATCAACCACCTGTTCTGTTTCTCTCCTAGTTAAATTCAAAACTCCTTAATTGCAGCACGTTTAGATTACTGTAGCGCTGTATATCTTGAACTACCTTCAAAATCGCTACATAAATTACAGCAAGTGCAGGACGGGGGCAGACTGACTCTTAATCTCGAGGGATCTAACTCGATTTCACCTGCCTTGGCTTCTCTCCATTGGCTTCCTGTAAAGCGAGAGAGTAGTATTTAAATCTCTCTTTCTGGTGCATACAGCTCTTTTTGATTCAAGAATACACCACTGTTTTAGTGGTTCATTCTCTACAAACCGAGTCAATGTCAGCGGTTCATTCTCTACAAACCGAGTCAATGTCAGCAGTTCATTCTCTACAAACCGAGTCAATGTCAGCGGTTCATTCTCTACAAACCGAGTCAATGTCAGCGGTTCATTCTCTACAAACCGAGTCAATGTCAGCGGTTCATTCCCTACAAACCGAGTCAATGTCTTCTGTTGAGAACTCATAACTGGTGACAGTACTGAAGTTTTGTTGCACTTTCATAGGAGGAAGAGCCTTTTCGGTTCCACCTGCCAAACTTTAGAAGTCTCTTCCGTTATCATGAAGGCCTCAAAGCTCACTACTTCACACCTTTACCTTGTGTCCATGTCTACGCACATCTCTCCCAGGCACATCTCTCGCTACTTCATATATCTCTACTCCTCTTGCTCTCTCTCCCGCTTTCTGGCCTTTCAGTTTACCTTCACATTCTTTCGCTACCTCACCTCTCTACGTTTTGTCCCTTTATAACTCTTTTGCTTCTACCTTAATTCACGGACTACCTTACTCCATTCTCACTTCCTCTTTCTATACTCTTTTCCCCCCTATTATTACCTCATCTCTCCCAGGCACTCTTTTACCTTTCTTCGCACCTACTTATCTAGTTCATCTAATCCTCTCCACCTAACACCCTTAATACATCTCTCAAACTCACTTCTCTGCCTCTACCCCTCTCTCTATATCACCTCTCTCACCCGATTTCTCAACCACTGTATCATCCACACCTCTCCTGTCTTCCTGCTTCCCCTCTTTTCTGCCAGTGCTTCATCTCTTTGTACCCTTCACCCCTCTTTACCTCTTATCTCAATCTACTTCTCTTACTTTCTCACCTGTGTCTGCCTCTATATATCTCTTCCCATACCTTTCTGCACTTCACCTCTGTTTCTACATTACCCCTCTCTCGAACTCACTCCTCGGTGCATTCCGTCCATGTCCCTCACTACATTTCCTTTTCCCTATCTCCAACTCCCTACCGCATCCTAAAACCTTAGCTGCCTCAGTACCTTTCTCTCTTTATAGCACTGTATCTTGTTTTTGGGGCTACATCACAATTTTCTTTTTTCTTTCGTTTCTCCCTACCTCACTTTTCTACCTCCTCTGCCTCTATCTCCTTTTTCACTTTTCTGAACATCTCTTTCTATACCATTCTCTTTACCATTTTTCCTCTTTAGTTCTTCACCGGTCTCTCACTTCTTCCCCATTTCTCTTACTCAAGAGAGCCAGAGGTTGCTGTGGAGGCGGAAACAATCAGGGAAGAGCAGGGAAACCAGAATGGAAGTGGAAAGGGAGAAAATTAAGGAATAAATTAGCAGGCATTCATCCAGTGGAATGGTGAAAATCCTTCGAGCACTACTTGGATTAGCCCTGTTGCAGCTAGAATGCCTCTTGTGACTGGGGATTTGTGTAGGACTAGAACTTCTGACACCGATGCAATCGCAATCACTGTGTGATTTTTGTCCTATTTAATGTTATGCTGTAGTTGACTAGACCTCCACCAAGCCACCTGTATGATGTCTTTATTACAGTGGGAGTAAAAGGTTGATAATGCTCTAGATTCCTCATAAAATATTGTTGCTAAAAGAAAATAACATGTAGATCCAGGTGCAAAAATCGCCTTTTCAGTCCTTATTCAAACTTTATTTTGGTACTCGTTGGCTGGTGACTAGGTGGCAACTTGTGCTTTTCTTGGTTTCTGTGTGCTCCTGTATTAAACAGTTCAACTTATGATTCAAAATTTATTGGCATAGTGGCAGCTTAAATCAGCAAAATGGGTAGTAAATTCCGAAGTGGTAGCATCAAAATATCCTTTGTCCAGCACCCCCAAAGTCCTTAAGATGGCACTTCATCTCTTTGCCCATGAAAATCATATTCCCCTCTCCTCCTCCGTCCTCTTTTCCACTATCATGTTTAACTATACCAATTCTGAAGTGTCGCCATTCATTTTGAAGTCCGAAAAATTTCTAAATGCCTCTAGTTCTTCACAGAGTGATGTCCGGGATTGGATTGTTACCCTTTGTGTCAAAAGAATATCATCTGCAAATAGATATAATTTATATTCTTTGCTCAGGAGTACCACCAATTCTTTTATTGGCTGAAAAAAGGTTCCATTACCTAAGTGAAAAGTAAAAGAGAGAACAAACAATCCTGTTTTTTCCCCTCCTCTATTTGGAACAGAGCTGTGAGATCTCCATCCATGAGGGGTCTAGCTCCCAGCTTAACAAAATTAGCCATGATCCACTTACACATATGGTCCCATAAATCTATCATACACCTATCAATACTGTCAAATTCTTTCCAGCATCAAGAGAGGTTAACAATGTTGGTGCACCCTGAGGCTTCATCTGATTTATTTGCTATTTTGGCTATGTTGTAGCTGTAGTCACAACATGATCTGGTTCCATTAAGAATGGAATAACCCTATTTAATTTTGAGACCGAAACTTTAGTGAACAGTTTAGTGTCAAGATTGATTAATGTTACAAGCCAATACTCAGAACAACATTCTGACTATTACCACATTATGTGGGGCCTGGTAATCATTGCTTCTAACATAGGGCCTGATTTAGAGTTTGGCGTAGGGTTGCAATTTCATACATGATGACTATGCTGTGCACCGTATCAAATGTGCCATAGGATATAATGCACTTGGAATATGTCGGAGGGATGTCAGTCAAGTTTTTGTCTGCATAACTATCCCAAAATAACTCCAATAACTCATGGCACCTCCTTCATCTAAATCGCGAGACTTTCAAGCGTCTCCTCTCCCCCATAAAGCGCAGATTCCTGTCATTCTTCGCAGATTCCACATCAGAGAAGAGAGTCTGACGAGCTGCGTTGGTGGTGAGTTTCATGTGGTGCCATTATTCTTTCAGGGTGAGACTTTCCTTGGATTTGCAGTGTTCTGCTCCCATTTTACCCAGCCATGTTTTCTGGCCCTATTTTGACTGTTACCTTCACGACTTTTATTCCGCTGATTCACACAGCTTTCACAGTGTGAGCCTTTGCGTTTTATCTTCAGTTCAAGGTGTCTTCAATGCGAGTCACTTTATGCTGATTCGCACAGCATTCAAACTTTACTCATTTTCCTTTATTTACTAAAGTTACATTTAGGATCACCTATTGACTTGATTTTTAAATAAATTCTCCACGAGTTTCAGTCGCTGATTTGCACAGCTTTTCCAAATATTTTGCGAATCCTGTGACACTAATTTCATTAATTTTAGTTTATGTTTATTTTATGGTTTACCTGGGTTTGCAACATTTTTAACGTTATTTAATTTTGTTATATACAAAGTCCTACCACATTTTATAAGTTTACCATGCCTACTCCCACAACCAACATAACAGTTAACCCACCCAAAGAATTCATGTGCGTTCCTGGTGACCCTCCTGTTCCTTCAGTACAGTGGAAGGAGTACTTTATTAATTACTTATTTACTATTTACCACGCCAATACGTTTTCAGATGATAGAAAAAAGGTTTATTAATGCATAGTTTAGGACCTGAAGGACTTAGAATATACAACAAACTTAATAAAGATGCTGTGTTGATTTGTGGCTGTTGGCTCACGGAGGCTTCTTGTTCGTTGTTTGGCTGAGTTATTAATAAAGTGGAGTTTAACTCTTTCCATGTAGCCTGGATTCACTACAGCACCACACAAAAGATTCATTAGAAAACCCTAGGTATGCAGCAACTACACTAACCTATACAAACGAAACCTAGTGGTCCTGATTGGTATTTTCCATTTAGTAATCCCTAATTAAAAAGCAATACAACAAGAAAGTAAGGTAATGGAGTCCAGGAGGGTGCGGACACCACCCATAATGCATCACATGTAGCGTCCCTCGACCTGCCCTGATGCCCACTCCCTCATCGACCTGAGACGAGGCACAATAGCATACCGGAAAGATGCCAGGACAGAAGCTCAGAGCTGCGGTGATTTTGGCGGGCAAGATCAGACGCACCACCTCGATCTCCCAAAGGATTAATGGATACTGCAAGCTTTGACCAGGAACTGCCCCATCGCAGCCTTCATCACTTAGACAACGGAATCCTAGAAGTAAGCGGGGGCTGAGTGATTTCATGCGCTGAGCATTCTTAACACATCCCTGCACTAAGATAAGCAATTTGAACTTTGACCCCATGGCACTCAATCTCACAGTCCCCCACAGATAGCTCATCTGTTGGGGGTACGAAGTGAAGCGAGGAGCATGGTAAATAGACATTAGAGCTTTTAAGTGTTGCAAGTATATAAAAAGACACAAAGAATAAAGTGACTGCTAGCACAGATGAACTATGCCTACAAACCTACTTAAAGAGGGAAACCAAGGCATGTATTGCTGGTTTATCTGGGAATAATATTTGGTTGTCAGGGATCAATCCAAGAGGTAGTAGCACTGGTCTTCAAAGCTACTTAAAAGAGAGGCATATGGAAAGTTTGCAAGAGCTGGTGCAGAAGAAGAGGCTAGGCTCAGAAATGGGATAGTCTTCCAGCCAGAAACAGAGGGTTACCCAGTGGGAGAAGCTATGTAATCCAAGACTACAGCACAGGACGAAAGAAGAACCAGTGTGAAATGTGCGACGGCGTAGGGAGTGCGATCAACAGAAAATGGTAAAGAACCCCTTGGAGAAGTGACTAAAAAATTGAAGGAAAGGATCTAAAGAGTAGAAAAGCGCAAGGGGCCTCTTCTCAATCTCTTAGTGCTAATGAGCCCACCTAAACAGCACAAGAAAAGTCTCAAGCGACACAGGGTGCATTGATAAACAATAAATCCACAGAATATTTCCCTCTTTTTGTAAGCAAGCTGAAAACCATTCAACAATGTGGAAAATTCCAGACTTGAAGTTATTTCTCTTATGAAAATGAGACTTGGTGCAGCGCAAAGAGACATTTCCTTGACAAATAAAATTTTGAGAATTTCCGAAAAGCTCTGAAACGGCTAAAGAGCTAGTTGGTCTACCGAATATGGAAAACAAGAAAAAGGGAACCTCAAGGAACGATGCAATAGGAAACTAAATCCTGACTGTTTTGCAAGAGATACTGCACTAGATATTACAGGAAATGAAGCAGAATAAAAGTACACAGCAAGAAATTGCAAAGCCGATGTTAGATCGTCTGTCCAGTCTGGAGAAGAAAATTACTCTGGCACTTGACAGAATGGAGGAAATGGAGCAAAAAATATCAGACTGCCAGGACAAACTTTTTCAGACTACTGGGGAGATGGAGAACCTTGAACTGAGGGCCCTACGTAACAGGAGGAACTAGACAATCATCCCAGAAGGTCCAATTTAAGAATAACAGGAATTCTTGAACACAAAGAAGGCGCTGTAGGACCCATCGCCTATGTGAATGATTTGATTGAAAATGTTGTCCTCGCAGAGCACACAGTATTTAACTATTGCTCGTGCACACCGAGTGCCTTTCCATGCCTCTACAAATGCAAAATGTCCTCTCACTTTTTTAGCCAACTTTGCAGATTTTTGTGTAAAGGAAAGAATTTTAAGTAAAGCAATTCGAGAGAAAACATTCAAAATTAAAAAAGAATTTTCTATTACATTTTTTTCTGACATGACCGTTGACTCGCTGGCACAAAGATTTCAAGTTTGGCTTTGGCCCCTTTGCCTGATAGAGACACAGGCAACCATTATTCAGCCTGATAAGCTTAAAGTAGTGCATAAGGGCCAGTTTAATGCATCTACAACAATGGAAAAGGCACAGGTTTTCCTAAAGGAAATATCACAAAGCCCTGAGGTGTAGAACAAATACATTTCCACAAGAGATTTGTGGGAAGAGGAGGCACGGAGTGGGTGGGGTGGTGGCATGGTGCTAATTGCCAAATCAGACTGGGGACTCTGGGGTCATAATGGGTGGGGCCTCGGAAGGATGAGGTGGAGGAAGCTAAGGGGTAATGGGAGGGAAAGAGCAGATTTAAAATGGAAGAGTTTGCACTGTGAAGTAAAAACCGTACCACAGATTAATGTATTCATTAATGCTACAGTACACCAGAGATATATTGTGAGTTTCTATGTACCTGAGAATTCCTAGTTGTGATGATTTTTACATTTGAAAAGACACAAGGCACTTTAGCGCCATGAATTTTAGATCATCAATATAAATCGAATGCACTTTAGATTTGGTACAGGTTCATCTTTAATGCTTTTTAATAAATGCTGAAAAGTATGAAGAATATGCATTATAATCACCTGGCTGTTTATTAAGTGTTGCTCATCCCGGCTCACTATGTGGAAGAATTACATCAGCTGTTATATATTAAAATTTTTTAATGAAAACATTGGTATGAAATCAGCACAGTACACTTTACACCATCTATTATATATTCCAAAATGTTTATGAAAACATTGGTATGAAATTAGCACAGTGCACTTTAGAGTTTAGCACGTTAATGGATTATACTGTATTGGGCACTTCGGTGCATACCGTATCTTAGCACTTTATGTAATAAATGGCATACAGCACTTTAGTTCTTTGCATTATGTGACATTCCCTGTCCCTAGAACAATTTTTTGAGATCTTGGTGCCTATCTGTTGTTTAGCATTTCCGTAGCAACATGTAATTATGCTCATTTTCATGGGTGGGGTCCCTATAGAGTCATAGGCAAAGTCATAAAATCAAAGCGAGGTGAAGACCCAAAATAAAACTTTGAAGATCATCTTGTTCAATGTTCATGGCTTAAATAATAAACGAAAAACCAAAGTAATTGAAGACAGGATATTTCCCAGATACAGTTTAAATTCAAGAGACTCATTTTGAAGAAGGTACAAAACTTAACAATATTTCAAAACTGGGCTGGGTCTGAATGCATATTTAGTGCGAAGGTAGCCCTCAGAGGTGTAGAAATGTATATATATAGATGATATTTGTACATTACAAATCGATAAAGAGGGTAGATGGGTGTGGGTCAACAGATAGATACACGGGATGCGTAAGAATAACAATTTCAACCATTTATGCTCCGATTTTCAATGACACACCCCCATTAATTGAATTATTTCAGTCATTGATGCCCATTTCTGACAAATTAATTCTGGGATGTGATTGAAATTTCCTTCAGAGTCCAGAACTAGACTCATCAACAAATATTCAGACACCAAATAAGCCCCAAACGGCCAAACTACTAGTCGGATATATGAAAGCTCTAAATTCAATGAATCTATGGAGAAGAAAAGATGAAACCCAGCTGGAATATACTTGCATTTCAGAGACCTATAAATCAGCCGAAATACTGGAGAATTTTTTTATCTTCCTCAGATCCAGGTCTTCATAATTATAGCCAACAAATGGCTATTGCGACCATTCGGTAATTGAGATGCATGTGACTGGGTTTGAACCGAATAGATCTATGCATAGATTGTTTTAACAAAGTCGAATTAGAAGACGAATCTTGGATTCAGGAAATAGAATTTGAGCTAGTTAGCTATTTTAAGCTCAACAATAGTACTGCTAGAGTGGAAATGGTCTGGGATGCATGCAAGGCAACAATACATGCTCGCATAACATTGAGCGACATAGTAGAAAAGAGGGGCCGGACAAAGGAAAGATTGGGGTTAGAACGCGAACTAAGAAATGCTATGGAAAGACTTTTATTATCTCATAAAACACTCAATATTAAATAGGTATATAGAAGAGCTAAACAACAGATGCAGGACTACTACTATGAGCAGGGCTATATTTCCAACAGCGCCTATTTGTAAAACATTTACAAGTTAAGCGAATTTGCTGGTAGGTTTTTAGCCTGAATGAAGGTCACAGAATGACATTACATCACTTTATAATGAGGAGAAGAAGACTCAGATTACTGACTCAAAAATTATACAAGATGTGTTTTGGCTGCACTATGCTAAGGAGGCGGTGGACGCAGATCAGCTGCAATCTTTTTGGGGTAATCTTCCCATCCCAATAGCTAAAAGCTATAAGAGAAAATGGGAAGATAGAGCCGCCTGTTAGCGGGATGTCTAAAATTAAACTCTATGCTGATGATGTAGCCCTTTTTTTTTAAACCCTATTTGTAGAGTCAGAAAAGGGTCTTTAATATTTTCCATCTAATTCAGTTGGTGGGGAGGATATAATATCAATAGATTAAAAACTGTTTTTTTTTAATGTATTTGCACCACAGACGTATCTTTCGAACTCCGGCCCCTCGTGAATCAGAAACCTAAGAGAAATACCTGGGTATATACACAAAAAGAAGCTATAGATGGTTTTTGTGCTGAAATTTGTACCATTAATTAGAAAAATGAAATCTCTATTTTCGAAATGTATGCACTTACCTATATCTATAATGGGAAGAATTATGTTGATTTACATGCCAGTCCCACCACTATTCAATGTTCTATTTACTGCTATGCCCTGGGTGTTGAACTCGATTAAAAAAAAAAAGAAGTCATAAGACTGTTTCCTACCTTTATTTGGGCTAATAAAGTTCCTCGAGTGGCATTAGACATATTGTACTGGTCGACAAAGAATGGAGGCTTGGCTTTACCAAATGTTAAATAGTATTATTTTGCGAGCTTTGCACATTTTTTTCGACCGTTTTTTAGGTCGAGCCTGCCAATGCGCTTGCGCATTGAGCTTGCAAGAGATATTGGGGCTTAACCAGAGCTTAACCATCGGGCGATTCCATGCAGTGCCCGTGAAAAGCGCATGCACATCAAAGCCACCAGCCTCCTTCCCACAGGCATCTGAAGCTTCCCCCCAGCGTGCGCTCTGCCTCAGGCATTTCTCCTCCCCTAATTATTCACTGCCCACGGCCTGCCGGCTGTACTTTCACTATCACGGCCGCCAGGCCGTGACTCGCATTTATTGTTATGTCTGTCGATTACTCATACATAAGTTCATTTGATGTCACAAAACATGTCCTTTTACTTTTATTTTGTTCATTTTTTAATGATACGCTGCAATCACACGAGAGTACTTTCTTTAATACATGAGAATAATACATCCACACTACTGACACTCCGCAATCTACTGCATTGCTCAGATTCACTAGCACTATCCGGCACAGGTCACAGAACTACAAGTCTTTCTTTCACGTAGTTCATTTTAGTTGAACGCTCCAGAATCACATTCGGGATACGCTCGTCACTTCCGGTTCGTCTACATTCCTTTCCGAGATCACCATCGGGCCATCGACATTTCCAGACACCGTTTACAAGAACTTATTGATTACACCGTTTTCTAGTTCCAAGTAAGTTTTTTTAACTGTCGCACGCCATTATGCTTACAGCATGCCATTATCTGCTCGCGGTAACAGTATCTTTGTCTCTTTCACAGATACAGAAATTTTGTAATTCACGTACACCATACGTGAGTATTTACTCATCTATTTACCCGATTCCACATTTGTCACCTCGTCACCTTTGATCACTCCGCTTGGCGAATTTTTTACCCACTTGAATGGTATGATTACCGATCATACTTTACCCGGTTCCACATTTGTCACCTCGTCACCTTTGATCACTTACGCTTGGCGCGTTTTTTACCCACTTGAATGGTATGATTTACCAATCATACTTCCGCATGACATGATCAATCTTGTGGTTTTATGGTTCCTCAATCACTCGTTTATACTTGTCGCACCCAACACCCGTAGTGCACCATCATTCTTTTCTCTTCGTCTATATCACACAGTCCAATAAATCCTGGACGCACACCAGTACTTGTTTCACTAGTTGTTACACTTTTTTCCGCCACATTTATCGTACTGGAAGTTTATTGACATTGGTTGCACCAGCACTCCATGCGCACGGTTTACCTTTCTTGTCACGTTATAACGCTTCGGACACACTCGCAGCCCCTGTACCACAGTATTCATATCTGGAGATCTCCACCAATATGTACTCTTGCACTAATTCATTCTATTTGTGTCTCCTGCTGATACCTTGTTGTGCCTTTCTGCACCCTGTTAGACTCGTTTTTTCTGCCCTTCTGCCCTTAGTTAGACTCGTTTTTTGTGCCTTTCTTCCATCTGCATCACCACATCATCACTCAGCGTACTCCAGCATCACTCAGCACCACCAAATCATCACTCAGCACCACCACATTATCACTCAGCACCACCTCAGCACCACCCAGCACCACCCAGCACCACTCAGCAGCACCACTCAGCACCACCACATTATCACTCAGCACCACCACATTATCACTCAGCACCACCACAGCATTGTTCAGCACCACTCAGCACTACCACAGCACCACCACATTATCACTCAGCACCACCACATTACCACTCAGCACCACCACAGCACCACTCAGAACTACCACAGCACCACTCAGAACCACCACTCAGCCCCACTCAGCACCACCACAGCATCACTCAACACCACCACAGCATCACTCAACATCACTCAGCGCAACCACAGCATCACTCAGCGCAACCACAGCATCACTCAGCGCAACCGCAGCATCACTCAGCGCAACCACTGCATCACTCAGCGCAACCACAGCATCACTCAGCACCACCACAGCATCACTGGTTCAAATATGTTCTCTCAATGTTTCAAGCTTTATTACAAATGTCACAAAAAGATGTTAATATTTCACTTCTGTTCTTGGATTTTCGGCACAATAAAATAAACTGAACATAATCTTCACAAAAGTTATTTACAAAAGTTTAAGCTATTGTCATTATAAATTACAATCACTTTTATTTAAGTATTAATTATTTAAAAAAATTAAAAGCCATTGTTATTTGTAATATCAATACATCTGTCATGTAGATACAAAACATGTTGCATTACAAATGCTATAGGTGTCACATTTGCGAAAGTTATAACTATTGGCATTGTAAATGACAAAGCTATTAATTTAGCTATTTTCAAAAACCACACATAAATACAAAATTTGTCATTTACAAGACCAATAGCTCAAACTTTCCTAATGCGAGACCTATTGCATTGCAAATGCTTGTTTAACATTCATGGTACTGAAAGGCAAATTATAACATCTTTTTAGATTTAATTCTGAAAGAATATAAAATTATTGTTTTTTACTCCTGACCAAGTCACCTAAAAAGGTTGGATATAACCTTCTGCAGTGGTTGTTAAAAAGAAAAGAACAGTTGTTTAGATACTCTTCTATACCAGTCATTAATGGACCGACCAGATTAGTGGATATCACAATAGAACATCCTCTTTTTGATTAAAAAATAAAAGTTAATATATTATATGGGGAATCAACGGATATAGAAACATTAGAGATTTCTTACACTGTGATACATGGAAAGAGTGGGCTGATGTAGAACCAGATATTAGATACTCGAAAGTTTGCATTCAATGGTCCTTTATTCAAATCGCACAAGTTTTTAAAGGGAACAGATCCCGGAATAGATGCCAAGTCTGGTGGCTTAATGGACTAATGCTTCCACTGTAGGGGGCCTGTGTTTGACCTCATGGTCACAGGTTCAAATCCTGGTGGGGTCCACTCAGCCTTTCATCTTTCCAAGGTCGATAAAATGAGTACCATTGAGTTGGGTAACAATAAATATCTGTTATTCAGCAGCAAGATGCCCATTGGTGAATGTGTGCTTTACAAATACACATGTTCGGTTAAAATAAGGAATAGATCGGATCTAGTGAAAGATCTGATAGAAACAAGTATGTGTAGATCCATAATGTATTGGAAAGCTAGACTCTCAAAATACAATAAGGTCGATGTCTTTATCAGAGCTAAACAGAAAGGGCAACGGGCGCAGAGTTGCTCATTACAGTAGAGTCTTTGAATAAGGTAAATCTATATAATTGTTCCGTATTTAAAGGGCCAAATCTTCCCCGTATTCAATTATATACCATATGTCTGCTTTATAGAATGCTGCCATTTCTGTATAAAAATCAATCCCCAAATACCGTAAAATGTTTTAGGTGTTCAGTGGAAGCCGAGGGCAATTGGGCTCACATTATCTTGAAATGTCCGCCGATGGTGTAATTTTGGGCTTCCATATGGAATTATTGTCGGAATACAATTAGATATCGATTTTCCGAATGACCCACAGCTAATAATATTGGGGTATCCATCAGATGTTAATCTTAGTACAGAACCATAAAAACTTTTTTTTGTTTATACTTACTGCGAAGTCTATAATCCTGCAAACTTGTAAATCAAGGCGGGCACCCATGTTTTAGGAATGGCGATCTAAAATGTTGAGAAAAAGGCATTAGAGAGATGCTATGCATTGACATCAGGCTCATATAACACATTTTTTTAGGCGATGTGAAAGTTTAGTATGGATAATCCAAGCATAAAGGCCTTTGTGAAACTATAGTACTGTGCTCAGAAGTGAAATCTGTTTTAGAAAGTGTTTGTCTTTCCTCAGAACTGCTGCTGCAAGATGACCTGAGGTGGTGCCTTAATTGACTTGTGAAAGTTTTGTGCAAGTGGGCAACAAGGCCTACACGAGACCATAGTACTATAATGGAAAGTCAAGTCTGTATATGAAACTTGAAACTATTCGATTTTGCTCAGAATTGCTGCTATATTAAGAAAAAGTAGATGGATTGATGTGGTGTCACAAATAGGTTTGTATAAAATTCGAAAATGTGATACTCTAAAGGATTGCGGCTATACTTTAATTTGATTAATTGATGAGTTTCTGCAAATTCTTCCAATAATAACAAATGTTTTAAAACAGTAAGTAAAGTAAAGAAAATGGATAAATCAAGAATGAATGTGAAGTGGCCAAGTCCCCTAGGCAACCTGGACATAACATGCACAACTATATATGATATACATCATGTTAAACAAAATATTCAAAATCCACGCCATTGTGTAAATTAAGAATTAGACACAGTTTATACTGCAGCTCAACCCAAGTAAACCAGCAACTGGGTGTGGACCCCACACCTTCTGTTGCTTAAATGATAGATCTGAACCAGAGTTGTATCTCCGAGGTAACATAACATAATTGTATTTGTAAAGCGCACGTTCACCCATAGGTCTCTTGGCGCTGAATAACATGTGTTTATTGTTACCCTACTCAATGGTACTCGGCTTAATCACGTCACACCTCAAGATCCACGATCAGTCCATTCTTTTTCCAGGTTGCTGTACACAGTGCAATTTATGACAATTTTATAACATTATGCCCCTGTTTAATCTAGAGTTGAATATGTTGGTGGCACCCACTATGTAGTGAGAAAGCATTTGGCCCCACGTGTTGAGATTTATGTGTAATCACTGAAGAACACACACAGTTAAAGAAATTCACTACGTGTGTTCGCCATACCTTGCCCCAAATGCAGTGCTTGTGGCCTCAAACATGAAGTCACAATTTATATTGTTAGAAGTATCACATATCACCTCACTATTGATATCATTGCTAACATCACTATGGATGGTGCAGGCAATGAAGAGGGGCCTGGTAAAAATAAAACTGACCAGGCTCTAAACTGAAAGTGACACATTTATGAAACTGGAAATCATTATTGGTGTACCGAATTCACTAAGCATGTAATGTAAACGTCGTTGCAGATGTACACGTCCGTGCTAGTACGGCTTGGGCAAGGCCTGCACTTATCCCATTCTGCACATTGCTGAAAGCTGTGGACAGTGGATAACTATGGTTCATGGGCTGGGTGCAAGAGTTGACAGACGCACACAGGGCCCCTGAAGCGCTTTGAGGAAGTCTGTACACAGTGTGGGTTATGTGTGAATGGCACAGGGTCCGTTTTTTGGCCAAACGGTGGGTGCAGAGTCTGGGGTGCAGGCTCTGCACCAACCTTTTCCTTGCACGGCTAAAAGCCCGGTGCAGTGGGTGATGTTCGCATTGGGGTGGGTCCAGTGCTCGGTTGAAAGTGAGGTGACTTTTCACAACAATAAATAGCAGTACATAACAACATAATGACAGTAAATAATGCATAGGGAAACAAATAATTATATTGCGGTATCATCGATGTCGGTGATGAGGTATCGTCTGATGTCATAAGGTATTTTTGAGGTATTGTCTGACCATGAGTTGTGCATTTGTGGGTGACTTATGGTTACTACTAGTGAAATTCAGTGGTTTCTTGACTGAATCATAAACATAGTATCATTTTAACAGTTTTTGTAGTGATTTTTTTTATCAAATCAATGTATGTGTGTGTATATATATATATATATATATATATATATATATATATATATATATATATATATATATATATATATATATATATATATATATATGCTCTGATTATTGTTGGTTATTTTTGTCATATGCATGTATGTGATACATGTTCGACATTTACATATGCATTTTCTGCTGTTACCCGCATGGGTGAAGAAGTAGCAACGCCTGCCAGCGTAAGCATAATCCTGGTCATCTACACCCTTGCTTGATGCCAGCTCCTAGTAGTGGGCAGGATAGGGATCTAAAAGGTACATCCTGGCCGGTGTGGTACATTAGATTTCTCCTGCTGGTAAAAGGGTAGAATTATTTTTTATAAATAAAGGCTTACGCACTCCACAATCTGTTTGTATATGTGTGCGTTTGTATATGTGTGTTGTGCATGTTTTGCAAGGCTTGTATAGTGCCTCTATCAGTCCTGGGCCTTTTCCTGTACCTGGCCTGCACATGATCCGGCCAGGCACTGGAAAAGCAGATCTGTCAACTTGTGATTTTTTCCGTTGTGTGAGGAGCAAGGTGTGGCCCGAGACACTTCTAAATGCACTGCCTCCCTCCCGGGGCAAGCCTCCACTGCCCCCTGCCCCTGCTGCCAGAAACCAAAATCATAGTTTTTTTAGGTTTCGCCTATTATCATTCGCTTGCAAATGTAATAGGCGAAAATTCAAGTGCTCAATCGACTCGTCAAACCACCGCGGTTTTTCCACAGTGCATGTGAGTCACATGACCACAAAAGCGGGTCACGTGACCACACAAGCACGCGCATCTCCCTAATCCACCTGCCTCCCCTCGCTCGCATTCCCGCCGCCCCACTAGGCTCTCCCGCCCCCATCCGGCTTCTATTTTGCTCAACATACAAGTGTGACTTTATTACTCACTTCTGCTTTTTAAACCCGACACGTTCGTGCTCAGGCTTTAACTTTCACCACTGAATGAACCCATTTGTGCTCAGATTTCGTAATGAATCCAGCCAAACTTTTTCTTATCGTGAAATTTCCTAACTAGGCGCTCCGCGTTAGGCGTGCATGCATCATCAGCTCCTCCTCCCATCTTTCTAGCTACACACCACAACAGCCCCCACACCATCATTAATTCAATGTAAATTGAGGCCTAATCCGGGAGCGCTAGGACCCAGCGGAAGCATCGGGACAAAGGCTGGTTCCTGGCTCTCGCGCAGCTTCCTGCATCTGCTGCTTCCCACCACTGGGTCTGTCAACTCTTCCTTCTGCGCCCCCCTCTGCGGAGCATGCTATGCTGTGCACCTTTTCTCCTATCTCTTGCTTCACGTCCTGCGACCTCGCTCTTTCAACTGCAGTCCCCATTCCTCTGGCATACGTCTTTCTTTCTCTCCTTAAATTCTTACCAAATTCCTCTATTCTCTCTCATCTTTTTTTTCATATTCTCTATTTCACCCCCACTTCCGCTATTTCCCACTCATCCTTCTTGCTTTCTATTTCTTACTCTGTTACTCCTCAGAAATTCCACGACCTCTTCCGCTATTACGCGTCCCAACTCTTTCGTGCGACGTCTGTTCTCTCTTACAACCTCTTCCTCCCTGGTTATCTGATAACTCTCCCGTTTTCGGCCTTATCTCCTTCGTCTTCTCATCTTTATTCTTAACTGCTACTGCCATCAGCGTTCTCTGTTCCTTCCCCCTCCCCAGCTCCCTCCCTCCTCCGCTTTTCTTTTATTCTTTACTGATCAAACCCCACGCAAACGTTGTCGTTCCGCCAGTCTCATTTTTGCTTTCGTTTTGCCCTTCTGTTCCTCTACCTTCCGACAAAATTCGAGTACTGGATCTGTAGGAAGGAATGTCAATTCTAATTATGATACGCCGTAGTTTTTTTTTTATGTAAGTGTGTCTGCATGTTTTGTGTGTGTGTGTGTGTGACTGTGTGTGTTTGTGTGTGCCCCTCTGAGCATGTGTGTTTGTGTTTCACTGGGTCTCTGTGCGCATATGCCTGCCTGTGTTAGACGAGCAGAAGAGCACACACACTGACAGCTGTCCCTGCAGACATTGGCAGATTTTCAGTGCATCCAACCCTGTCTGTGACCACGGAAACAGGCACATGGTGCAGATCCCTGCAGGTGGATCTGTGTCATCCCTCCTCCCCCGTCTCCCCATCCGCCCCCTCGTCTCTTCCACTGTACAATGCAGCATACAAAAGAGTGCCGTGCAACACAGGGAAATACAACAGAGCAGTAAATACAACCCAGCACAGTGGAGTGGAGCACAGCACAGCACAAGGGAATATAACACAGTTACAGTGGAGTGCAGCACAGCACAAGGGAATATAACACAGTGGAGCGCAGCACAGCACAGCACAAGCTAATATAACACAGTGGAGTGCAGCACAGCACAAGGGACTATAACACAGTGGAGGGCAGCACAGCACAGCACAAGGGAATATAACACAGTGGAGTGCAGCACAGCACAGCACAGCACAAGGGAATATAACACAGTGGAGTGCAGCACAGCACAAGGGAATATAACACAGTGGAGTGCAGCACAGCTCAAGGGAATATAACACAGTGGAGCGCAGCACAGCACAGCACAAGCTAATATAACACAGTGGAGGGCAGCACAGCACAAGGGACTATAACACAGTGGGGGGCAGCACAGCACAAGGGAATATAACACAGTGGAGTGCAGCACAGCACAGCACAAGGGAATACAACACAGTGGAGTGCAGCACAGCACAAGGGAATATAACACAGTGGAGGGCAGCACAGCACAAGGGAATATAACACAGTGGAGTGCAGCACAGCACAAGGGTATATAACACAGTGGAGGGCAGCACAGCACAGCATAAGGGAATATAACACAGTGGAGTGCAGCACAGCACAAGGGAATATAACACAGTGGAGTGCAGCACAGCACAAGGGAATATAACACAGTGGAGTGCAGCAAAGCACAGCACAAGGGAATATAACACAGTGGAGGGCAGCACGGCACAGCACAAGGGAATGTAACACAGTGGAGGGCAGCACAGCACAGCACAAGGGAATATAACACAGTGCCCTACCGTACGAAATAGTAATACTTTATAGCGATATTAATTAAAATCATTGCACATTTTTAATTAATAAAATCATAGTATAACTTTTCATGGCATGCGGCCATAAGTCAAAAGTTCAATCCTGCTTATTAAAAAGTACTTCTTTAAGAAAAACAGTCACCCATAAGCGCCCCTTTGACAGATCATACATTGTCCTGGTGCTTAAAACGTGTAACAAGCACTGGCGTTGCCAATAGGTTTCGCATTTGGAAAGTTGGAGCTATTGGTTTTGTAAATGACATTTTATATTTATATATTGTTATTGACAATGCCAATAACTATATATAAATATAAAATGTCATTTACAAAACCAATAGCTCCAACTTTCCAAATGCGAAACCTATTGGCAACGCCAGTGCTTGTTTAGGCTGCCCTCAATGTCCTAGGGAGGTTTCACACCGCATCATGGACATGGCTGAGTTAAAACTCCAAACAGTTAACTGGAAACCTGCTCTCTGCAGTGGTTTCCAGCTAATTGTGTGCCCACTGTGTGATATCGGCTCCTCACTGGGCGCCCGTGTGAAAGGAGCCGATGTTGTGTGACACACAATGGCACCGTGTGAGTTGTCAGGTCTGGAAAAGGGCTGTCGTAGACGAGCACATCTGTTTCTGAATTAATTGATAACTAAAACTTGGACATGAAACAGTACTGGACGCTCTTATAGGCCCACTATCAACTGAGCCAATGCGCAAACCCAGTGCTTTGAGCACCCATGTGTGCCCTTGAAGAATGGAATTGAGACTTATACAGCATACGTCTTGTACATCCAAATAGCAATTGCAAGTTGGAGAAGTCTTTCAAACTGTGGCTGTGTGTCACCTTTGGCACTGGAGACTCAAGACAACTGCCAGCAGTAGTAACACCTAAAGATCACAAAATCACAGGATAATAATTTTAGCCAATTGGGTGTAAAATGATCAAACCCTAAAGTGTGAGGATGGTTCTGTAGCAAAGTATATTGTTTTCAATTGATAGGAGGCTTATTAGATAATGGTACACTAAATTGTGCAGCTATGGTTGATGTGTTTCTTATACAAGCCAAATCGGACTCATAACTTTGATACAAAGTCACACGCTGTGGATCTCTAAAACGAAAAGATATTTGTAAGGACAATAGGTCTGTGGGTTCAGTGTGCTAACACATGCAGCATTAGTGCATTAGAGGGAGACGCAAGGGAGGGGCTCCTGCAAGAGAGTACAGACTGGGCAAGAGCGGTAAAGAAGTCCCTCATGAAGTTTAGTGCAACCACACTATCAAAGGTGGCAGGATACAGCCAAGGAGGACCACGAATGGCCAAGTGACACGCCAATAACTGAAAGAGGCAGATCAAAGAAAGCCATTGGTTGAAGGGGGGGAACCTAAAACTCATGCTATGTAAGCATGATATCAAGTGTGTTAGGAGTAGGTGAGTTTGACAACTGCATTGTTAAAACCCTTCCCTAAATAAAACATGCCGTTGGTAGTGAAGTGTGGTACTGAAATCTTGTGACTGTCTCAAAGCTCTCATAATACGCATTAAACCAGACCAAAAACGAACCAGACCAGCTTGAAACCAGAAGTGAAATCAGGCTAATGATAAGAGGCATTACTACGACAATATAAGCAACAACCCAGACAATAAAAACACAGCAAGGACACGAACGGAGAAAAATAAAATGAGGATGACGGTAGAGGAAAAGCAGAAGAAATTGGACAGTTATAATCCTCAATAAACAACTGAAGGAAAGAGATGAGAGAAAACCATATTCCAGGAGAACCAAACTTTAAAGCCTGTGAAGTGAAAATTCGAGAAGGAATGCATAATAAAAACCTTCGATGATAAAACAGGTGTAGAGCGCATAGGCAACTATAAGATGATGAAAGGGAAAGCAGAAAAATATCGTACTGTGTAGGAAAAGGAAATAAGCGATTTAGTGGCAGAAATTTCAAGCTCAGAAGAACAACGGACAACCCAGAGGAAGTTTGAATGACTACTGATAACAGGTGAAAAATATGTTTAAAATCAACAAAACTAGATTGGAAAATAAAATAGTAGTAAAACCAGAAATAGTGCAAACAACTACTAAAACCAGGGTTGGGATAAACATTAGTGGGTGAGGGACAGGTGAGAAAGGCAATGTCTGCAAATACAAAAGTGAGACCACAAGAAAACAAAACCAGTGTGTTCAGCGGTATGCATAATAATACCATCGGGGTGACTCACCAGCTAAAAAGTAAAGGTACCCACCTAATGGAACATGGTAAGGCAGATGAGAAAGTAGCATAAAACAAAATCTTGCTAGATCAGATTTTTTTTTTTATAAACTGATGTTAGAAAATTAGAGCCGCAGTTCTTGACCTAATGACCTTTTAAGGTCCTCACTGAGTCACTGCTGTAAGCCATGAACCACAGTCAAAGTAATGTCTACAATTCTAAACTCAAACCAGTGCAGAAACAAGTATATATCATACTGATCTGCTAATTATTGAATATTTTATTTAAATCACAATCAAAAAATCTGGAAAACGAATCAAATTTATAATGCTAATGGGAAGGTTGGAACTTTCTAAAATGTGGTTTTACTTCTAAAACACGAAGCGGTATGCTGGACCCTGGCACATAACTTTCTTTTTGTTTTAGATTTTAATACATGTTGTCTTTTAAAAAACAGCAAATGGGTCACAAAGGGAATTCGGACGCACGCCTCCACACGCACCAAGCTACTCACTTCAGTTCATTTAATTTAATGGGTTAAGTAAAAAACAAATCCAGCCAACATGTGCTTTATTATGGAACATATTAATCCCACAACTTCCTCGGGGCTACGAGATGTAAAATGTATATTCTAAAGTAACCCAATCAAGGAAATAAAGTAGGTGAAAACCAACATCAACCATTGGCATAAAAAAGCGAATGTGATAAAATGTATCAATAAATAAGATATTAGTTAGCATAATGGTCTACTGTGGCTCATAAATCAATCTAATAATCATATAAATATCTTTGTCATTCCAATTTACAAAAAAGTATAGATATGTATGTATGCATCAAAGACTCAACATGCTTTTATGCATAGTTTAACAAGATGTTACATATGAGTGTACTTATGCATGATGCCAACATGTCTTATGGTTATCAGTAAATGTTAAGTTGTTTGTTACCATAATGCAGTGGAGAAAAAAAGGACAGTGGGATGAGCTCAAATAACTTACAGATGATTTTGTCACATTCACATTTGTCCTCGGTTAATGTTTTTTTTCACCTTCTTTAGTTCCATGATTGGGTTATATTAGGATAAACACTATATGCCTCGTAACCTAAGAGAATTTTTATTTCACATCTATTCCTGTCCTGAAGAAATCCTGGGACTAATGTATATAATGCCAAAGCATGTGTTGGCTGGATTTACTTTTTACTTAACCCATTAAATTAGATTAACTGGGCCGCATGCAAGTGTTGTGACTTGGATACTTCTGAATTGGGTGAGAGAGGCGCAGCACAGACCAGTGACCCATATTTTGCGTGAAAAGGGTCGCTTTTATTGAAACAGGTGTACATCACATAATTTCCTAAGCATCCCACCTTACAAAATTAAAATTTCCCTATACCAAGGTCATCTATTCAATTTTCCCTACCCTCCCACCCCCAAAGGTCCCGCTCCCCACATACTTAATCCTGCAAGTATCTACCGCATCCCATACTGCACATCTACGATTATGACCTCTAACCTCCCCTACAGCTTCTCACTGCATCTATTAACATCTAACCAGCTTAACTTCCTATATTGTAATCTTTAACTTCCTGCCTTGTCTAGGTGTGAGCTTGTTGACACCCTCCCTTTCATCCTGGTTCATCGATGGCAACAATAATAGAATTATCTAAAACCATGCAAACTTCTCGGCCAATGCACCTCTCTCAAAGCAACAGCAAGATAACCTCTAAAACACTGCACACCAAGCCCAATCAAAAGCCTGCCCAGGAGCTGCATGGCAAAATGTAGTGTAGTAGTGTATTTTGTAAAGCGCATAGTTGCCCCAACGGGGCGTCCCGGCGCTGTATAACGCTGTGGAACCCTTCCTGGCACTCCCTGTGAGATGCCCCTCCAAGGTGAAGCCAGGCATCCCAGTGTTGTAGGAGCCGTTGTGGAGATTAAGCAAGCTATTGCCCAGAGTTGCAGCGTGGGACTCATGATTAGAGTAGGCGCCGAGGCGAGAATTATCGAGTCCGCGGACATTGAGCCCAAGACCCTGCCGCGTCGGGACTTGAACCCTGGTCCCGGGCCTGATCTCTGCTTCAGAGTCTGCCGCTCTAACCAGTGAGCCACACTTCTCCACCCCATGTGCCCCAAAACCAAATAACCTGGGAGAGGTAGGGTGGGACAGATCTTTCCTCAAGAAGTCCAGCCATTGTATCACCTTACAAAATGGTGATGCGAGACCTAAGATGGGCGTATATACACACTTAGGCTAAACCCTAACTGTGCTATAGCTCAAAAACGCCTGCAGTCCTCTGGACCGCACAACTCCCCATTAACTCCGGGGGGCTACACCTCCCCCTGGTCGGCTGCCCCACCAAACCCAAATTGGGGGAGAGAGGTGCAGCACAGACCACTGACCCATATTTTGGGCGAAAAAGCCGCTTTATTAAAATAGGTGCACATCAAATAATTTCCTAGGCACCCCTCTGTACAAATGAAACCTCACTATACAAAGGTCATCTATTTCCCTGGCCCCACGCCTAAAGGTTTCACCCCCCCCCCTCATTCTTAATCACCTCCAATGCTGTACTTCTGTGATTATGACGGCTAACGTCCCCTACAGCTTCTCACTGCGTCCATTAACATCTTACTTGCTTAATGTTTTATATCGTAACCTTTAACTTCCTGCCTCATCCAGGTGTGAGCTTGTTGACACCCTCCCTTTCATCCTGCTTCGCCGATGGCTACAACAATAGAATTATCTAAACTCATGCAAACTTCCCAGTAGACTGCCACTCGGAAAGGCCTTGCTCCTGAGCTTTTCTGTCCCTACTGACCTCTGCCTCTCACTTGCGAATATTCAGGGTTCGCTACAATACTTCTCTCTACTGTAACAAATAGAGCTCCATCCTGTAGCTTGACAAATGAGCCCTGTCGCCTCAGAAAAATTCCACGTTGTCATACCCAGTGTTTTAAATGGAAAAAAATAAGTGCAGGTACTCACCAAATTGAGATGTGGGCGGGGTTAGGGCGGGCAGGGGCTATGGGGGTGGAGCCATGGGGTGGGGCCATGGGTAGTGCTAAGGGGCCATTAATTAAAATCATTGCTAAAACCTCATGACCAAATGAAACTCTTCATTTAAGATTTCGTTTCATTGGCGCTTTATGTTAGAAATTGTTTCAAAGGCAAGAAAAAAAAAGTTCACTAAAATTATTTTCTAATGTCATAAATATTTTACTTTTAATTGAGTGTAAACCCCTTCTTCAGTGTAATAGCGCCTTGGATCTCACAAGCATTGGAAAAGTGCTATAGAAATCAAAAATACATAACACAATTTCGCAAACTTTCTTGATCAATTACATTTTAAAGGAAAAGCATTTTTTTTTTTTTTTTTTTTTATAACATCATTTTTATTGCAACACCAATATAATTGTACAGTCAAGATAAGCAGCAATATTATTTCACTGTGTACAAGAGTAGCATTAACCAGTCTTTCAGTTATCCGGGAGGTCCACCCTTTCCTCCGGTGCGGGTGGCCTTATCCATGGGTGCTTCTCGTATCACCTTACATTGTCTGTCAGTGGCAGTAGGCAAGCACTTCTGGGTTGCTTTTGCGATTTTCACCCCTCCCCCTCCCCCGACTTCGGTTCCCCAACAGCCCGCCAATTCCAGCTTCCTTCCCACCCTCCCCCGTGGTCGCTCTGCGCCGTATCAGCAGTATAAAAGTGCCTGGTGCGTTGTAGGAGGAACAGACATTCGCTAAGGTGTGCTCTCCTGTACAGTGACAGGGCTTGCCCCATCTAGCTCACCCTCGCCCTCCAACTCCTCAGCGTCCATGTCGCGGAGCGCCTGCACCATCATTTCCCATGCAGTTGCCCTCTCCAGAGCCTTCTCGTCATTCATCCTCCATGCCACCTGGTATCTCAAGGTACTTTCACATGCGGCCCACCTCAGGCATTCCCCATACCATCTTTTATATGTGGGCCCCACTCTCGACTTCCAGTTCCTCGTAATCTCCCGCTTGGCCAGAATAAGTCCCAAGTCTATAAACTTGCTAGTAGTCTTGTTTCTAGGCGTATGCGGGAACCAATGGAGGATGCCAACCGCTTTAGTGTACTGGATATCTCTGTCCGTCGCGCTGTTAAGGGCCCGCCCAACTTCCTGCCAGTAGTCTCCCAGAGAGGGGCAATCCCATAACATGTGACCCAGGTCCGCCCCGACTGTATTACATCTGGGGCAAGCAGCATTGTCTACCCCAAAATACTGTTGTATTTTCCCCGGTGTGAGGTATGCCCTGTGAATGACATAGAAGTGGATTAATTGAAACCTGGCGTTTCTCGAGCTCTTCCGTGCTCGCCTTAGTAACTGGCCCCAGGTCGCGTCAGGTATCTCCACTTGCAGGTCCAGCTCCCACTTGGCCTTCAGGGCCGTCAATGGTTGCAAGGCCTCCCGCTGCATCCTAGAGTACAGGCAAGTAACAGCCTTAAAGGTCCCCGCCGCCATCATCGTGTATTGACAGGCCATAGAGATGCCCGGCTCCTGCAACCCTTCCCCCCAGTGGGCTTGCATAGCGCCTGTTACCGCTGCATGCAACAAGTAGTCGCCCCTCGGCAGGTCGAAACGCTCCTGCAAGTCCTGAAACTGCAGCAACACCCCATCCTCATATAGATCACCCAACATTTGTATCCCCGCCTCCTCCCAACCTAGCAAGCGCGACCAGTCCCCTCCATGCGGGAGGGCCGTGACCATCCCCAACGGAATTTCAGGGGCATACATAAGGCGGACTCCCGCCCGCTTACGGGCCCGGTCCCAGCAGAGTCGAAACATCTGCTCCTCGACCGTCAAATCTCCCACCCGGAGCTTCTGGTGCAGCGTGATGTACGCCAGAACATGCCGCGGGGTACCATCTACTCTCGCGTCTTCAGGGCCTCTATACACTCTCGCAACCTCCTGAGTAAAAATCTGCAGCTGCGCAGCCAGGTAATACCCTTCAAAATCCGGCACCGCCATCCCTCCTTCATCCTTGGGGCGCAGCAGAGTGTCGAGCGCTATGCGCCTCTTAAAGGAAAAGCATGTATATTATTTCTCCTCTTTATAAGTTAAGCTCTGACAAGCTATGGCTGCAGTGTGTTTATCAGTAGGGAGAGGGGTGAGATGCAAATTTGGCCTTTCATCTTTCGCCGCACCAAGTTGTTTACACCTTGCAAATGGGTTGAAGGAAACTGGACAACAGGGGGCACATGAAGAAATTAAAAAAAAAAAAAAACAAAGCTTTCGCCACTTTTCAAAGGTGTTTGGATGGCCAACAGAGCACAATAGCCCAGCGTGCAGGTCTGCTGAAAGAATCCCCTGTGTCCAGGAGGCTGCAGCAGCCCGGGCTAGAGAGCACACCAGGAGGAGGGGCACTGCTCAATTAGGAGATGTTAAGAGGAGATTAGCACTCAAGTGGCTCACAAAAGCGGACAGACTCGTTAGCTGTGTGTCGTGCTTTTTTTAGAAGCCAAATTAAGTTGGGCTGCTGCTCCATGAGTACCGGTACTGTCTTTGAGACAAGAAAAAGTTCCGGTACTCAAGCGCAGAAAATTTAGAAGTGCCGGTACTCACTACCGGTGAGTACCGGCCCATTTAAATCACTGGTCATACCTAAAGTCACCATGTGCTATCCTACACAGACATTCGTCCCTTCATCTCCTTGTTAATCTACCTTTTGGCCTTTTCAGTCTCTGCGGGCTTGCTTGCCCCCGCCATACTCTCCTGGGCATTAATTCTGCCCAGAGCACAAAGCACCCTGACCACTGCGGTTTGATTTCTTTAGGTTGTTTCTTCATTGCTTTTAGTAACGGCAGACCTTTTTCAACAGCCATGTAGTTGTCATATAAAGGAAGGACGAAAACATCAGGAAACCTATGACCTCTCAAAAAAGTATCCAAACTAGATACTAAGTCCTTCCAGGGTATACCCTCTTTCCCGAACCACGTAACCTTAAACAACTTTGAATCAAAACCTAAATTAATGCTGAGTCCTCTCCTTGCTGCTTGCCTCTCTGCCCATTTAACAAAAGAATTGCCCACAATTCATATGGATAAGTCAGCAGCCTCTGGGTCCAGGACCGAACTTGCAAAACAGTAACATGTAAGTAAACATGGCAAACATAATCAACCATCAACAACCCCTCCCCTCCATTGTCACGTATCGACTAAAATAGTTGGATGACCGCCTAGCCTCAATCAAAATGAATGCGTGCCATTATTGCTCGCAGCCACACCCAGGTTTGACAGGGCCTTGCACAATACCGCTAAAAGCTGAAAAGCCATTACAGGTGACCCATCAGTATGTCTGAACAACTTCCCACCCATGCTCCCAGGGTCCTTGCGTAGTCTTTCCCACCATCGTACCGGTAAATATAACTGGGCAATGGGTTAACTTGTAGTTACACTTTCCTTCCCCTCGCCTACTGGTCTGTTTTTGACTTGTGTTACCATAGGTCACGGCCTAATCCATGCTTTCTCACCTCCTCACAAATTCCGCCTGTAGCGCCTCTGCCTTCCAGAAGCTCAGACACCCTAAAAGCACCAAAAAGCATCCATGTTAACAACGTCGAAAACAGAACTGCTTCTACTTCCTTGCTGCAGATGACTGGCAAAGAATCCATAATCCTGGCCATCAACTGGACATAAATTAGTTTTCTTGACACTCTCCAGTGCCCCAGTTCCCTGGCCCAACCTTCTAGCATCCGCTTCTCTAATTCTCCAGCCAACAGCGTGTTACCCCAAAGCAACTTGCCCATGAGTGGTGTCATTCCCTGTCTGCTTCCATGGCCAGCCCATGGAATCTCCCTCACTGTGAACGAGACACAGTATCATCAGTGTCATTGTCCATTCTCAGTTACAAGTTTTGCCTTAAACAAATGTTGTGCTTCAAACAGCCCAACACAAAAGCCCGCAAGAGCCCAGGTACACAGTACCTGGGCATCCCTGACTGACTGCCTGTTCACTATTTGCACCCAGTTTGAGAAAGGTCTATAGTCAAGTTAAAGTACAGAAACATTAGAGCACCGAGAGTCATGGTTCAGAGACAATATTGTATCTCAGCTGGTTGGATACAAAAAGGTTTGTATCCAACCAGCCGTTATTTGGGGATCCTTCGTGATGATCCCATGACGTCGAGAGTCATAGCCGGAAAACATTCATCTGCTTTATGAACAAGGAGATACAATATTATCTCTGAACCCTGACTCTCGGTGCCTCTATCAATTAGGACTATAATAGAGTATTTATCGCACATCAACGTTACGAACCCCTCGCATACCACATCCTCATCAATTTCGGAAGTCTTCTGTATCCGTACAGGACAAACATCAGGACCGTAGTTTAGCTTAGACGTATAAGATCCTAAGTCGAGTTGCTGCATCAACTATTAGGAATACTATCACGCTATACAAAAATTCATTTGTTACGATACCACAATTAATAAACCGTCAAAGTATGGCTCGGATCATCATGGCTCACTCGACTTTAAATTAGATTTATCTTCAAGAAATGAGGGGTGACATCTAGCAGCTCTTTTCTACTAATATACGGTTTGGATATTTTTGTCCCCTGCAATACACGGCCACCTGAGGAAGGCTAATTGGCCGAAAGGCGCGTTGTGAACTACCTTGCCGTATTGCCTATATCACTTGTCTTGTTATATGTCTAATGTTTGTTTGTAAATGTTTTTAAAATTTATATGCTTATAAACTATAAATCAGTCATATGATAAATGAAACACACTATTATCATATAAAGAAAGAATATCTCTATGAAAAAGAAAGAAAAAAAAATTGTTTTGTATGAAGAAACGAAATAATTTAATATAATTGTTTCTTTTGGGTGGTGAGTTTACTTACTCTCGACAGTGACTATCATAATTTTTTATGGTGGTCCGTACATATAGTACTTTAATGTTTCTGTACTTTCACTTGACTATAGACCTTTCTCAAACTGATTAGTTTACCTACGTATAGCAAGTGTATTACTATTAGTATATAGGGGTCCCCTTTTTCCAAAGTGCATTATTTGCACCCAGCCATGTTGTGGATCCTGAATAAAACTCTCGTATGGGAAAAATCTGTACCCCACCGCATCACCGCTACCACCAGTGGAAATGGCTCCAGGAAGGCGATAAAGATACAGTGACCACCCCCTCTGGCCTCTCTGGCTATGCCCCGCTTCCTCCCGACTCATTTGTCCCACACCTTGCTTGCCTCAGCCCTGTGGGCGCCCTGGTGACCCTCACGGCCAAGCTGTCCCCCCTCCCCCCTCCCCCCTCCCGTGCGGGCACAGCTCTGGGACTGGCTGTGCTGTCCATACTGTGCTTCTCAGTGCTTCTGGACCCCTCCCCCGCCCATGTTTCCCCAATCCATTCTGAGTAGGCCTTGCTGCCTGCAGGAATTCCAGCTCATCTGACGCTTCTGCTGTTTGGGCCATTCCCCACCCCTGGGGCTCCACCCCCTCCCTCCTCCCAAAGCCCTGACCAGCAAAACTTCCATGCGGGATGGCGGCCCGCCCGGCATGCCTCAGTGCCTCTTAACCGTGCCCCTGATCAAACTGCAGCACGTGCCTTTTTCTTGCTCCCTGGCCTCCGCATGCCAGTCTCTGGGCTGCTCACCTACCCCTCCAGCAGCCCCTCACACATAACTTATTGCCATGAACACTGCCCAGTGGCATCAGTAATGGCGAGCATGCATAAATTACTGCGGCCACCCTATCCAATGTTCCAGGTGGCTCATTCGCACGTCTGCCCCTGCTACCAACAAGTCCAGGCACCCTGTTTCTTGTAGAAGGCGCAGCACCTGGGCACCTTTCAAATCCGCCATTCTCTCATAAGCTTCACTATTTCTCAACGAAGCACAAAACTTTCCTCAAGGAAGTCCTGCCACCTCATCACCTTACAAAATGGTGGTGCAAGACCTAAAATGGACATATATATACCCTTGTGCTACACCCTAACGGCGGTATAGCCCCAAAACGCCTGCAGTCCTCTGGACTGCACCACTCCCTTAACAACCCCGGGGGGCACACTACCCCTGGTTGGCTTCCCGCTAAAACAGTCTGCGAGCATACTTTGGACATGCTGTCATTTTTTGGGGGCATAACCGTGCCTCAGTTGAAGCCACCAATTTTCTATGCTAGATTCTGTTTTCTGTGCCGGTGTTGCTCCCATGAATCAAGCTAAGGATACCAACTTCATTACTAGCCTTCCGTTTCTAATTCTTGCTCTTTTATATAGTGATTTTAAATGTTAAATGTTGCTTTATATGTATGTACACTTTATTAATCTGCTAACAGTATTTAATTTTCAAAAATACACAGACCCCAAGAGTAGGTTTTGTTGACGACCGGTTAAGAACCGCTGAACAAGCGTCTACAGTGTATAACAAAACTCAGGAGGGGAACGCACTCTAACAAACTCCTAAATACATGTTCTTTTTGTGCTTGAGACTAATGGACCTATGACGACATTTCATAAAAATATTTATTATTATTTCAGGAAAATACATCATTGAAACAGCAATTTCCTTTTTTAGACTTTGGGTGACTACAATAATTTGTGCATGTGTAGAGTGTGTTTAGAGTTCGGCATTTAACAAATTCAGAAATTGCTTTTGAACTGTAATCTTTTTTCCTTTGGTGTCCATTGTGGCTTTCCTTTTTAATAACGTCAGTGTTCAGGGCTCATGTATGTACCTTATTATTAGTCAAATGTATTTACCATTTTCATATATTTAATTATTATTAATGCTTTTATTACAAATAATTACAAATAATATTATCTTGTTTATTAACATTGATAAAGTGGGTTATACTACTCAATAAAATGATGAAACAACTGCAGGGCTGCAAAGTCGGCCAGCAGCCTCGGGAAGCTGGGTGAAATGGCAAACTCGGCAGTAGCTGCAGTTACAGAAGTTGGGAAGTCCTTCCTGCTCATTTTCTACTTTTCTAGGTCCATGTATCTTTGATTGGCGCTGTGAGCGGTTGTGGATTTATGTTGTAAGCTGGTATAATATTTAGTAGATCCGGATTAGTCTGACCACATGCCACTTTTACTTAGTAGTTGTACTTGAGTGTATAGTTTAAGCAATATGTTTTGTGGGTGTGCATAAAAACGTATAGGACCCGGCGTATCGTGTGTGTCAGCAAAAGCGAGAATGACTTGGCACAGGTATCAATCTTCTCCAGCGCTCTTTTACCACTGATCCCTAAATTGTAAAATGCTTTGTGAGGGCGGCACTCTCTCAGTCTACATAAACAGTGTTAATCTGACAGCTCTACTTAATTCCTCTAACATGACAACAAGTACTACAACATGCAGGTCTGCCTGTTGTGTCTTGCTTTGGAAAAAGAGGCAACAAGAAGTAAGCTGCTGGGAATATTGGAGAAGGAAATCAAGTGGCGGCTAGAGCCACAACAATCATTAATGGGCGTTACAATTTTGGTAAATTTGCAGCATCAGTAATCATAAATTCAAAGAAAGTAATCAATGAAAAGCATAACAGCACCTCTCCCGTCTGATGTGTCAATTTACCTGACAATCCTGTCTACGTACCGCAGCTAAAGATTGCACCAATAACCTGCCACACCCAGATATTTGCGTAGGATTACTAGGAGGCAAAATGCACATTTAGTTGATGATACCCATATACCCTACCATGGACGATACTGTCGGGGTGTCCAGTTTTGAAGGAAGATCTACGGATGTTAAATGAGGAGTTAGTATGGTCAGTGACTGCTGTCGAGACATTTGTGGCAGAGGGTTAATTGCCACCCCTCACCTCATGGTGACCACCTCAACCAGGTCATTGTGGCCAGTGTTCCCCGTTCAGCATGTTCAGTTGACAGCCTTATGCCTTCGGGGTGCGGTAGTCTTGTTTTGCTCCCATTTAACGAATTAGACTAACACACCTGAAAACAGTGGTTTGTAGGTGGAAGGTTTAGGACTGGAGATAGTATCCGAAAAGCCTGCAGTGAAGTGGAGACCCTACCTCACTCTTACAAGAGCATTAATACCAAATGGTTTGCCTTTTTTTTATATATAAGACAAGCAGCACGTTTTACTCCTGGTCAGTGAAACATGCATGTTATTATTGTTCAAAGCTAAATTATTCCCATTGGTTTAAAAAAAAAATCCCTTAGTGCTCAATTATCATTTTAGAGGCGAAAAAAATGTGATTTATTATAGGTGAATTTGCAGCTAAATGCTCTCCTGTAGTTATAGGGGTGATTATATTTATTATGTTTGATCCGTTTGTGTTGCCCTCAGGAATCCCATGCAGAGTGCTAGTACAAACATCATCTGATCACAAATCCCGTATATCATGCTACTCATATTTTTGATGTATTGCTGATATTAACGTGAAGTATAAATCAGAACACAAGAGTGTGTAGCTTCGCAAACCAATCCCCAATTCTTTCAGTTGTGTTCCTGCTGATCCCTTGGGTTTTGTGCCATCTGCTGATGTGTATGGCATACAGCTTTGAATTCTGCATGTGCGTTTTTGTCCAAGGGAGCAAAATCTATCGGGCCAGCCGTCATATGGTTAGTACTTGGTTTTGCACATTCTGGCCAGAACTATTAATACCCTCTGCGTCTTGCCTTGTCATAGGCTTTTTGCTGTTCTGTTGCTTCGCTGCTCAACCCTTTTTGCCTGCAGCGATTGTTACCTTAGGTGGTAATTCACTTGCTTCCCCTCACCAAGGTGAGCCTAAGCCAGCGTGTGAAAATGTTTTCTCACCATAAGATCTGTTCATGTCTACAGGATATTTCCAGACATGGATAAGATCCTTCTAGCTCTGGTTAGATTCCTGCTCTATTAGCAATGTATATCATAGAATGAATTTATAAATCAATCTCACTCCCCTCCTACATTATCCTACATTCTCCCTCCATATTTGGTTTACAGTATGGATTTCAAAGGATATTCTAGAAAAAACAGAAAACATACTTTCCATCCAAGGTCAGTAGTACAGGACTTTTACGAATACAGTAGTTTAAGGTACTCTTAAGGGACCACCTGTCCACGTAGACATAGCCGTTCTGTGGCAAGCTTTTTTCACACTTTTTCTAGATAAATCGAATTGTATAAAAAAACACATATTGTTCAAGAATAAAACATTGTTTGAGATCTGAAAACACGGAAGTTTAAATTCCTTAGCACAGTATGGAAACCTTTGTCAACCATCTGATTCCTCCAGCAAGGGCTAGCCATTGAATATCGTATTTCTAAAAACCTACCTGAGCTCCCTTTCTAATGATGATGAGGCTCGAAATCATGGACAGACACCCTACACCAGATTATGTCTGACACTGGTCCTTTTTCCATTTCTCCTGATTAGATTGATAGGTGGCAGTTTTTTTCCTGAAAGGTGAGTTTTATACTTCCTTTCAAATAAGGACATTCTTGTTTCTGTTATCCCAGAATAATCCAAGAAGAGCAAATACCCGAAAGCTGTATCCAACTGGATTTTAAACCTGGTATTGATATTGTTTTCAGCTGTCTGTTTCCCCTCTTCGGCTCTTTTGCCTAACCAGTAGAAAATATTCCTTTTACGTTTTATCAAAAGGGGAAAAGAGATCCATGTTAGAAATCTAATAATAGATTATTAGATTCAAGTGCCTTCAGTCCTCATCGTTCAAGAATATTTTGGAATTATCACAGACTTCACTACAAAGTTGGCAGATGTCCATGCTAGGAACTGTAGGTCCCAACAGAAGGCCCCTTTAAGTGTTTGAAGTTGTTTTTACTGGTTCTTTCTTTGGTTTAACATGTGATAGGCGTTCAGTGGTTCTAGACACTCTACTGAAAAAGATACATAAGAAATTTGATCTCATGAGGTCTGTGCTGAAACATGTAACGTGTCACGGAGCATCAGAAAAGAACCATTTGTTTATTGACTTTGTGCTTGAGAATAGTGAGTGTTGGAATTTGCTGTTTGGAAGAGAAGGGGCCAGATGCATCAAGCATCCATTTTGCAATTCCTTATAAGCGAAAAATAAGGAATCGCTAATGAGGAATAGCAAAATGGAATGCAACAAGCAATCACTACAAAAATAGCGACTTCTTAGAATTCCTTAATTGCGACTCGCAAATTGTGAGTCGCAATTGATGAATACCTCCCCATTCATTCCTATGGGCCTAGAGGCCCATAGGAATGAATGGGAAGACAATCTCAATCTCAAGACAATATCAATCTCAATCTCAATCTCCACCAGACCCTAAAGCAGATGAGGAAAAATGCCGTAAACTGGCCAACTTCTTTGTGGAGAAGATCCAGAAAATCCTTGCCTCCATCCCATCCACCAACTTGAGCGAGGAAAAAGAGACCAACACTACTCCCACTTCCCCCCGTCTAACTTCCTGGGGACCAGTGACTGTCGAAGAGGTCGGAAGCACGCTAGACACCATCAAAAGCGGATCTCCCAGGGACCCCGCCCGCTACGTATCCTTAAGAAAGTGGCACCTACCATCGTTCCCACCCTTACCCATCTCATCAATGCCTCATTGCAACAGGGAGTCGTCCCCCCCAGCTGGAAGGCTGCAGTCGTCAAGGCCCTATTGAAAAAACCCTCCCTGGACCCATCGGACCTGGCCAACTACAGGCCAATATCACTTCTTCCCGGAACCAATAAGATTGCTGAAAAGCTTGTGAATAAAAAACTCTCACAATTTTTGGAAATCAACAATTGGCTTAAAAGCTCGCAGACTGGATTCCGCCCAGGGCAGGGTACCGACATCGCCCTTCTCGCAGCGGTGGAGGAGGCCAGAGCACTCCTGGACGCGGGGGGATCAGTGGCAGTGATCCTCCTGGACCTCAGTGCGGCCTTCGACACCGTTAATCACCAGCTTCTTATTCACCGACTCAGGAATATCGGTGTGGAGGGAACCGCACTGACCTGGCTTACGTCTTTTCTGAGCCAACGCTCTTTTCAGATCTGGGAGAATGACACCCGCTCCCCCGACACACCCCTCCAATGCGGCGTGCCTCAGGGCTCTTCCCTGAGCCCGACATTATTTAATGTCTACATGTCCCCATTGGAGGAGGTTGTCAATCCGTTTGGAGTGAGTATCGTCAGCTACGCTGACGACACTCAATTAGTTGTGTCCCTATCTCACCCAAGTCAAGAACCAGCGGACTTATACAACTGTCTGACGCAGATACAAGGATGGATGAACAGCTCATCTTTGAAACTTAACGGTTCAAAGACAGACATTCTCCTCCTTGGTCAGAAGGGGCTGTCCCTTTCACAGAACATCTGGCCCCCCTGTCTGGGTGCGCCTCCAGACCCGAAGTCCGAGATTAAAAGCCTGGGTATCTGGCTCGAAAGAGATCTGTCTTTCACGACACAAGCCAAAAAAGTTGACGGCACGTGCTTTGGGCTCCTCAAGTCGATCAGGAAGACTCTGCCTCTACTTCCTTCCACCTCTCAAAAACTGTTAATCCAAGGCCTTATCTTATCAAGGCTGGATTACAGCAACACCATCTACCTAGGCGCCCCTAAGGCAACCTTGAACAAACTACAGAGGATCCAGAATTCCGCAGCCCGTATCCTCACCAATACCCCTGCCAGAGCTTCGGCCAAACCAGCCTTGAAGATTCTCCACTGGCTCCCAGTGAGAGAGCGAGTGAAGTTCAAGGCCCTATGTCTGGCTCACAGACTTCTACAAAACAAAGGCCCTCCTATTTTAAGAAAATTTATCAGACCATACAAAGCCCCAAGATCCTTACGATCCGATCAGGAATATCTTATCATCATCCCTAGAGTCAAGAAGGCACGCACGGGTGGAAGGCGCTTCTCTGTCCACACTGCACACCTTTGGAACGCGTTACCCCGCGACCTTAGAAGAGAACCAGACTATCTCCGATTCAGGAAGCGGTTGAAGACTCATCTCTTTCCCTAAATGCTGACTCCTCCCCCTTGTCCCCACTGACCCGCAGTTGTATGGATCTTGGCGCTGGGATACTCACGGGTGACTACGCGCTTTATAAAATGTAATAATAATAATGTGCGAATCGCAATTAGCGATTCGCAAATTGAGATTGCGAGTTCAAGGGTGCAGGGGTGTCCAAAGGACACCCTGTTGCACCCCAGAATTTGATCTGTGCACATATGTTGCGCACACACATGCCCCTAGGGCATGTGTGTGCGCAACATGAAACTTTGAAAAATGCACAAAAGTGCATTTTTCAACGTTTTTGCAAATTACCATGAAGTTGTACTTCGTGGTAATTTGCGTGCCCTATTAGCGAATTGGCTATTTTTGAAACTTTCATGCATTGCATTTAAGGAATCTCAATTTGAGATTCCTTAAATGCAAACAATCGCAATTTAGCGAATTCTCTACTTGCGATTTTTGCATTTGGGATGATGCATCCCAAATGCAAAAATACCGGTCGCAAAGGGGCAGATTCTGAGAATCTGCCTCTTTGCGACCGTTTTTTAGCTTGATGCATCTGGCCCATGGATCGTTGCACTGGCATGGGGCTGACATGAAAGTTACATATAGGTATTTTCTGTGAGGACATTTTTTGCTGAAGATTGTCTTTTGCTACGAATTATTTGTTAGCTGTAAATGCTCAGCAATTGCCTCCTCTGGTTTACTTTTGGTGCAGTCCATTAATGGACCCTCAACTTTGGACCCCCATTTATATCCCAGTTTAAATGTTGCTCCTTATTAGGATAATGCTGAAACTTTTGGAGTCAAGAGTTCCACCTTCCTGAGTTGCTTGTATTTTTTTTACTTGGCAAGTTTTAAGTTCTCGATTGGATGATTACGGGGAATCCGATAATGCTCAAATTTGCACAGACGTACTGATGCCATTACTTGATTCTGGTTTGCACCTTCCATATCTAAGCCATCTAGCAGCCTTTGCTTTGTATCAACCACTTTTTCTCCAACTTCTAGCATTGCAGAGTGGCATGGGTTTAAGTTTTGATACTTCTGCTTTTTGTGCCCAGTGAGTCTGATAGTTCTCTTCTAAGAATGTTTAGAGAAGGAATATACATTTTGCAATCAAATGTAGGTGTTAAAGTGATCTGAAGGTATTTTTTAGACAAATATTACATAAAGAATGATACATTTTGAAAGTGTTTTTTGCATAATAAATAAGTGAGATTGGGCAGGAAATGTCGCTCCAAGAATTTCACAAAATGCCACAGTAGCATGAAATTACATGATCTGTCACCCGTCCTGTTATCATCGTATAGAATGAGGCTCTTCTTTATGAGCAGGACTTTTATTGACCTGTTGGGACAATGACATGCCTGTATCTGGGCATGTCACACTCACATGGGGGAAATGTCCAAGTCTGCATTGGGAAGCAAAAGCAGCCCTGGCAAAATGTTCAAATCAGCCCAACTCCCTTCCTGCTTTCTCATCTCTCTCTCCATATCTTTCCCTTTCTTTCTTTTCTCTTGCTCTCCTAAAGCCCCCCATCCTCTGTGCCTGCTGCAGTTACCTGTGGGAGCTGCAGAGGTGCCAGCAGTAGCCCACTGCCTTCACAGACAGGCCTCCAATGGAGAAATGCCTGAAGAAATAACCGGCCCTGGCAATGTCATGGATCCATGTGGAAATATAAATACTGATGCTAATGAATTACCTTACGTAGGCATGGATTTACAAAAATATCCCACTACGAGCCATGACCTAACACAACTTAAGTAATACAATTAGTTAAAATGTGGCAATAGTATTTCCATAACATATGTTGTCAATCTTCTCCACATGAAAAAGTAGTTTGGCCCTTAGCAAGATAGTCACTTGCCTTACGTTCAACTCTCATTTTATGCATTTGGTTCCACTAGGACCTTCAAGTTCTGTCTTATGAGCTATAAATTTACCCTACAAGAGTCACAAATTCCATCTTATGTGAGTTCAGATAGGACCATTATCTGAATAGCAAGGAAAGCACTACTATATCAATGATAAATTGTATCTCACAGAAGCCACAACGTAGCCCTTGCAGGGCCATATGATTTTTTTCCATGTGAGCCTTAAATTGCCCCTTCAAAATTCGTAATGCATGAGCCAGAGACTTTCCACCGCATGGGCCATGAAAATTGTATTTAATTGAGTCATTACTTTTACTCACCCTCCCCATTAGTGCCACCGCCCCCCCCCCCCCCCCCCCCCCGATCACCAACATGGACTATGCACTGGTTAAGAAGCTAGGTAGGAACCTGCTTTTGTTTCACCTGTGTGCCTGGTGGGATCTGTGACTTTTTGCATGATCCTTTCTCCTGGCAGTCCTGTTGCACATGGGTGGGGCAAGAACAATAATCTTCATTCTCTAGCAACGGTTGCGCATCATGCACGGCCGGGATAGTTTGGCAATTTCGGCAGGAAATAGGGTTGCCTTTGTGATGCGCTGTACGTCTGTGCACATGGGCACGGTGGCATGTGACTGTATTGAAGATTTTCGAGAACGTGACCATTGATACATAGATTAAGATCAGTGCAGAGGGTCGTACGTTTGAACCACGCATGCATTTACCACTCATGCCTTTACAACGGGGTGCGCACCACAAATTTGTCTTTACAGCGCATTCCTTTACACACACGTTGTTACAACAGGGAAAGTGTTGGACTTAAAGTCCAACATTGGTCCATCTACACTTTGCTAAGGCAAGTCGTTGTAATAACTTGCGTGGTAAAGGAATGCACTGTAAAGACACATTTGTGGTTTGGACTGTGTTGTAAAGCCACAGTGTGGTTCGAGCCACGTTATAAAGGCTGTTTCCGGTGCAGAGAGGAGGGTGCCATTTTGGGTGATGAAGGTAGAGTAGTTGAGATGTTGAGGGATCAGAGTTTTAGATAGGATGGAGACTGAGACATGAATGTACAGCAGAAATGGAGAACTCTGAGGTCCCTTTAACGGGGCAGTAGAGAGAGTGATGAAGGAAGCCTGACTTGGAGCGAAGGACCTGTGTTTGTGAGATGGAAGAGACCAAGAAAGGGATTGATCCTGAAAAACGCTGGATTGTAACTTGTTTGGGGAGGGGACAGCAGTCAATTGTCCTATTGATTTGTCTCACGCAGAGGTAATGAGAAAATAGCAATGCAGGTAACATCTAGGGAGAAACCTTTAATTAGGACACTAGAGTTGCCTTAAAATGCACACCATCTCTCAGACTTTGTTGCAGTTGGAAGACTTCTTGGTGACAGATGTGCCCACAGTCAGACATGCACGACCAGAGTTCAGCTGTGTTCTTGACCGCGCACTTACCCAGTAACATTGCCAGAAGTGAACCATTAAAATGATAAGGTGAATTGCTAATTAAGACTTTTTATAATAAGGCTGACGACTGGGAGTTTCAGGGAAACGCTTAAGCAACCTGGCTCTGACAGCCACCTTCATTACTCCAGGTTGAAACCCGTGGTGGTTATTATGTCATCTTTGTTAGATTACAGAATTCGCTTGTAAATTGCAACTCCCATTAGCAACTCCCTATCATTATCCCTTAATTATACCACTGGAGAGGGTTGTAATATACAAGCATTTCTCAATCGCAATATTAGCATTAATTAATTTGAAAGCAGTGATGCTCTATCTCCATTCATCGGGAAATTATTCCTGTCATTTATAGCTATTTCACGGTGGATGCACAAAGTTACAGAAACTGCCCTCATGATTGACGCAAGACCTTGCATGCCAGTCTGCAGAAGCCAACGCAGATCAGAGCACAGCAGAGTGAATTCACTGAATATTAAGCGGTATTAAATTTCGCTTTTGCCAGCAAATGGTGACTATATTTGGCCGTTGTTGAAGCAACACATTCTTACTGAATTACAGTGATTACTACAGATTTGTCGAATAACGTGAGCGGCATGTTTCACACTTAGTCTGTTATCATCTCGTAGCCCTACCCTTTGATATGTATATACATGGTATTTCCATAGCACAGACATAACTGAAAGACTGAGTGCTGCACAAGCTCACAGGTAAAGGTACATCAGTGATTAACTAAAGGAGTAGCCTGGTTCTGAGAGTGGAAGTGGACTGTTATTGCATCGGCATTTAGTGTTCTTCATAGAGGTGTTTCTCTAGATGTTTCTCAAATTGGGGCAGTGTTGGGACAGTCCTGTGTTTTTTTTGCATTCCTTTGTTTTCGGTCTGATGATGTCCTGGCTGCCGGCGTGCGGACAGCCAGAAGAAATGGAGTGCTTCTCAGCCAAATAGCCATGATGGCTTGGTAAATGATGCAAATTGTATTGGAAATGGAGGGTCCTGGATAAGGGAACCAGAGGCGTTCCATCATGGTGTTGGTGGTGTGATTTTAGATGAGGTGTGCGGTGGTATGTAGCGTGCCCTTATGACAGACCACTGCGGAGTCTGTAAGGCCATGGAACTGGGGGTCGCCACCATACAGATGCAAAAGTATAAGGGTTTGAGCAGTAGTTCTGAAGTTGGTTTCTTGGAGGAACGGTTTCACTTTTTTTAGTGGCGAGAGCTTGTTCTCGGTTGTATTGGTTTTGTCTTGGCGATGTGCTCCCAGAGGGTAAGGTCAGTGTCCGGGATGAATCCAAGTGATTGTGAGTTGGATGAAAATTAATGTTCTAATCTGGGTTTTTTTTGTCTCTGAGCCAGGTTCTGACTGTTTATTACTTATTCTTGGCAAACTGCAAGAACTTTGGTTTGGTGTGGTTGGACTTCAGGTAGAACCTGAACATCCAGGTCTGGGTGAGGTGCATTCAGTGTTTGAGGCATTTGAGGTCTAGAGCGGAGGATATTTTCGAGTAGAGTTTTAGGTCGTCAGCCTATTGGTGAATTCCAAATTACTGAATCATGGACCTCTGCACAATGCCTATATGTGCCTGCTTTGGAGACATTTGGCTGGGCATGGCATTTAGGTTGAGCTAACTTTGCTGCATGTCCTAATGAATATTCAGTTTGGGTCTGGCTTCCTGTGCAAGCGTTGTCATGAAGAAACTAGCCTTTACCTAGTTATTCACTGCTATGACATTGTGCCAGCGATAAGACAAACAGTCTTCCCGCCACAATGACCTCACAACATTTTTGAACGAGTACAGTGTCTATTTCCCGACTACCCCAGTTCTTCAGAGAACCAAGAGATGTGGTTGAAGGATAAAATGCTATCTGTCTGCATAGACCAGAAGGAACTAGTGGAAGGCAGAAGATCAGCCAAATATCCTTGATTTCCCATTCTCTCCTGGGTATCTAATTACCGGAGGGCAATGGTTGGGGCATCAAGTGGTAAGCACTGGATCTCCACCATTCTCAGCAGCTG